>NC_136061.1:1132474315-1133934940 GCF_964261635.1 Lissotriton helveticus
GTGGATCTTTTAGTTTACAAACTATACAGGTTCCTCAAATTCTGAGGTAAATCCCACTACTTGTTGGTTTGTTTTTTGCACTTATCTTTCACCTCATTTTTAACTTTCACGTCCTCTGGTAAGGGTGGGCCTTACGCGCCCACACCGCGAGGTACACATCTAAACGGTCCTGAAGAATGCCCAGTAAACCACACACATAAGGGCAGAAACATGTCGACCCCACTCTAAGTGGAAATATCCAAAATAATATTTGGTAGATTTCCGAACACATACGATTTTAACCATGTCAGGCTGACCACCGAATAAAAATCTTTTCTTCTGGTACAGCTCTTTGACATTTTTAAACCACCGTTTTTCACATCACTGTCACAAAAACCAGCTCCGCAGTATTCTGGCGTTGTAGCACACCAGGGAGGCATTCGGCTTCTCCTGGTGGGCCCGATGATGAAGCATGTCACCACCCAGGGTGGTGAGTGAGTGCTTCCTAAAAATCCCTAATGACTTCCAGTGTGAACTATTTAGGTGGATTTTTTCTCTGTTCCTGTGCTTACATTTAGCTTGACACTCTTTTGTTGTTTTACGCATACTGACCTGGGGAACTGGGAGTGTCCCTGTGTTTCCCTCTCTCTCTAATTGTTACTACCGTTTTGCTGTACCAGCACTTCAACTCTATAATTTTGCAACAAATCCTGTGTAATTCCCTATATGGGGTAATGATGTAATTAGTGGAATTTTGTGTACCAAGAGTAACATGAAATTACCAAAAGTACATGAATACGATGGTGTGATTAAAATTTCACCCAGGCCAAACTAAGTGTGGGTGAGAGGAGCATTTCATTCATCATACTTAAGTGATTTGCAATGAAGAGTCTATAACTTAACCATTGCCTATCCTGAGCATTGCAGGAAGGCTAAGGAAGCATATTCTATTCCTATAGCTCTCCATCCTAGCATGAAATGAAATACAAACGCCATTTTCTTCTTTCATCCGTCATCTTAATAAGTTTCTCCTTGCTAAGGTTCTAGTCATTATAAGCATCTCCAAACCTCACATACGCAATTTAAGCATTTTTCTCTTAAAGAAAGTCCAGTCTCAGCTATATTTGCTGTCAACGTCGATCTTCCTTACAAACGGCATTTGATTTTAACAACTTCCACACCTAACGAGGATTTGGCAGCCACACGTGAACTTAATGTGGTGTGATAGATTCAGGCCGGAAGTGCTCTGGAGAGTGTCAATATGTCACCCACAGTGCCAGATAATGAGCTGCATGTAGCGTCAGAAAAAAAAGAGAAATAACCAGCAACATGCTGCTGAAAAGGAGATTTCCTAGAATGAATCTCCTTTCTTGGATAAATACAATTGGGAAATTGCTGTGGAAAATTACTTTGAGGAAACAAACAAAAACAGGAGGGGCGTGTTTTAAGACTTTACAAATACGCATAGGGAACAGTGTGTGTATACAGAAAAAGAGTGAGTAATCAGAAAAGACCCAGTATTCCATTTGGCAACATGTGCAATGCAGAGATGGTGTTGAAAGAGTAAAAAGATGTCAAAAGGGCAAAAACTGGAATTACTTACAGTAGGAAAGTGTCCTTTATGTATGGTCACCCGTCCCTCCATGCTTTTTGCTCCAATTCGGATGGTTGTGACTCTGAAAGTGCACAGGAGCCTCTCCCTAAAACTGATATGTGTGAATTGGTAACCCCAATTGGCAAGGACTCTAACCCCCTTATAAGCCCCTAGTTTATGGTACCAGTGGTACCCAGGTCATGGGTGTTAAATGGGTCACCATAGCCTGAAGTACTGGTTGTACCACCCTGAGTGACCCAAATAAACTACAGACAGCAGGCCTGCCTTTGCAGACTGCAGGAGCAGTGCAAACTGCCTGAACTGGACAATGCCTTCACCATTGGCAGGGTCAAAGCACCATCTTTAGTATATGTCAGTCACCCCTAAGGTGCATTATATTAAGGGTTAGCATATAAAAGTGCAAGTTGATATGTCCCTATAGTGGTCTTTTCCAATTAAAGGCTACTATAAGTGTTCAGCAGTCCATAGGATAACATAAGCTGGCACCCCGCCAACCTCGGGGTAGCCAGCTTCATTATGGTACCGCCAAAATGTGTCATGTTTGGCATCAAATAACTTGCCTCCTCACCCCTGACACAATTCTTTTGCCAGAGGCGATGTGGCATGCACTCAGGTGGCTACCTTAAAAGTTTCTCACCTAGCTGCCCCATCCTTCCTGTGCTCTTGCTGCCAGTCCAAGCTTGCTGCAGCCAAAACAGGATTCTGACCACCTCCCAGGAGGCGTGAACTCTCGCAGGAGTCAGAAACAAAAAACGGGATGGGAAGGAGGTCACACTCCCCTCTCTGACAGGTTGGCCAGTGAAGTGGCACATTAAGGCGGTGAGCTTCAAAGATTTCACCGCCTCTGATATGCATCAAGACTGCCCCCTCAGGAAGGAACACCTGTTCCTCTGCCCCAGACACAATTGCACACAGGCAGGTGGAAAGATCATGTGGTCAGGAAGGCTGGTCACACCTCTAGGGTGGGCTACCTTGTCTGTACATCTGAGGAAGATTTTTACCATTCTTAAAAGTGGTACAATAGAGGGTTCTGGGTAGAAAAAGTAACCTACACCCCCGGATGTGGTTCCCTCAGGGGTGGATTAGCCATTGGGGCTGGTAGCCCATTGGGCACATGCAACCACACCTCTAACGCCCCTAAATCTAGGATTTCTGCCCCCCCCCCTGACACCAGAACCTCAGTTCTGATCTGACTTGCATGAGGACAAAGAAGAGACCTTTGTCTGCGACAACAGGACCTCCACAAAGCAAATACATGATACTTTTCACCTGTGGCAACCTTTCCGGATCTGCACCACTATGACTAATCCTGGACAAAAGTTCGGTACCCCCAGACAGAGACCCCTTTGACGGTACATAGCATGCCATTAATACGCATCCTTTTAGTGCAATGTTTTTACATCACAAATGGCATTAGTACGCATAATATTACTTCGCTAACCATTACTTTGCAAAAGCATTTAAAATAAAACAAATGTATTTTAATGCGCAGACCATTACTTCGCAAACCACTAGTACGCGTACATGCCCCTACACTACACATACAAGACGACACTACACTGAAACCTTTAACACTACACATCACTACTCTACCCTAAACCCTAGCTCACTACCCCCAGCACAACCCCCTACACTACAAAAAACGAAACACTACCCTGAACCCTAACACTACCCCCAGCACAACCCCCTACACTGCAAAAAACGAAACACTACCCTGAACCCTAACACTACTCCCAGCACGACCCCTACACTACAAAAACACAATACTACCCTGAACCGTAATACACTACTCCCATGACAACCCCTACTCTACCGTAAACCCTAACTCACTACCCCAGCACAACCCCCTACACTACAAAAGCACAACACTACCCTGTACCCTAATACACTATTCCCATGACAACCCCTACTCTACCCTAAACCCTAACTCACTACCCCAGCACAACCCGCTACACTACAAAAACACAACACTACCCTGAACCCTAATACACTACTCCCATGATGACCCCTACTCTACCCTAAACCCTAACTCACTACCCCCAGCACAACCCCCAACACTACAAAAAACACAACACCACCCTGAAGTCTAACACTACTCCCAGCACAACCCCCTACACTACAAAAACACAACACTACCCTGAACCCTAACACTACTCCCAGAACAACCCCCTACACTACATAAACAAAACACTACCCTGAACCCTAATACACTACTCTCAGCACGACCCCTACTCTACGCTAAAACCTAACTCACTACCCCCAGCACAACCCCCTACACTACATAAACAAAGCACTACCCTGAACCCTAATACACTACTCCCAGCATGACCCCTACTGTACGCTAAACGCAATACTACCCAGAACCCTAACACTACTCCCAGCACAACCCCCTACACTACAAAAACACATCACTTACCTCACTCTCCTCGTGGTACCTCTCTCTCTTCCTGGAACCTTCCTCACGTTGTCTCCGATGGGCGGGGCACGTCGTTGTGAGGAAACAGCCTCAGTTTCCTTACGACGACATGGATCGTTTATATTTAAAGCATACCATTACTTTGCATGCGTAGTAACAACGCTTGCGATGTAACAACTTGCGTACTAATGGTACGCGTTGTAACATCGCAATCGTAGTAACGCTTGCGAAGTAATGATATGCGCAGTAGCAGCCGCGCACTAAAGGCTGTTTACCTCCAGTACATTGTGGAAAGTGTAATCCTGGCCTCCACGAAGTTTCAGGTGGCTACCGTGTTACCCCTGACCTCCAGACATCAAAATTACTTTTTGCTGTGCTAACCGCTGCCAAGGCTTAGTACAGTAAAGCAAATAGTTCTGCCGGTAACTAAAAATTCAAACAGACAATATTTCTTAACAGCAGAAATATTAAAGGAAAAAGAAAACAAAACCAGAGGAAAAAAATATTTCAAATGCACGTATTATGGCACAAGTACATAAAACTGTCTAGGTACACTATATTGTAGGTTGCTCCAAATGTGCAAAAAAGTGACGAACGTGCTCGTGCAGTGTGACAAGTGAGATTGAAGTGACTGAGTACATAAACTAAAATAAAAGATGAAGGTCGCAGTGCTTCACCTGCCTGCGTGCTGCCCGTCAGGTATAAAAGAATTTAAAAATCCCCATATAATCAGGACAACTAGTTGGTTATCTTAGATGTCCAAATGAAATTAGGCCTTAGTACAGGAAATTTTGAGAGTGTTGATGTTTCGATCCAAGAAAGAATGGACCTAAAACCATATGGGTGGGTCTTTATCTGGATGTGAGGGTGGAGCAATAGCATGGAATGATTAATAGGGGCAAGGCATGTGTGTTCTTTAAAATTAGTGTTTTTTTCATGCAAAAACGCACCTAGAATTGCATGAACACTCAATGGGGTAAATCCTTATGGGGTTGGAAAGGCGGCAAACCAGCTTGTCTATGGTAATTTCTTAATATAATATAGGAGTAAATCAAAATGACCATAATTGTAGAAAAAGGGAAGAGTGGATGCAATGATTCCACTCACCTCAAATAAAATAGCTTAACTGCTAAGTATGTTTTGGGGCCATTCCAAACAATTCAGGAATGGGCTGTGACTGAAAAATATATCTAAGTTAATAAAAAGGACAAAGAATGTGAATTGTTCAAAAAGGTTAGTAATAACCATGGTAGGTGGCAAGAAGCATAGAAAAACTCAACTTAAGCGGCTGGTGTGCGGATAACAATCTTACTGATGTTTGGGCTGGGTGCAGAACATCCTCAGCCTGATAGATAAGGAGGCTTCACCTCTCCCGTGCGGCGTGAGCGTGCATGCTGGTGTAGAGGGGGGAAAGCCTCCTGCCAAGATGGCGCCTTAGGTGAGGCGTGTCTAGGCCTCGTAGGGCCTTATTTGTTTGCCCGCATTGCATGTTTTAAACGTCAGTGAGTGAAAGTGACAAAAGCATGCTTTGTCACATTAATCGTGCAACATCGGTAGCCAGAATGGATGCATGGAAAACCTTTCTTTCAGCAGAACCAATGTGCTGGAAGTAGAGTGCTTTATATGTGTAATGCAAAAGAAACAATTGATGTACGGAATGCTGGACAATGCAAACATTCACCCCAGTCACAAGGATCTGGGTTCAATCCATCATTCTCTTGCTCACCACACACCCCAGTTTGGGTCCAGCCATATGCAAATCAGTCTTGACCCTGTATCTTATGGGAACAGTCCAGCCCGGACTGCCAAGCCAGGTCCTCCCTGGACCGGAAACAAGCATCCTGGGACCAGTTTCAGGGTGTCACCCTTCATCAGCCAGGCTTTCTTGAATCCAGTGGTGCACGAGCACGGGACCCATGTCTGGGCATATCCTTCCCACTTAGGGTAACAAATGCAAAAGAAACAATTATGCACGCTGGTGTTGCGCACGCTGCAACGCCAATCAGCGATGCAGCACGCGCAATGTAATTTTATTAATTTATTTGTTTATTTACTTACCTCTGTTCGGCCGTAAGCCGGAGTTTACTACCTCCCACCCTGCCCCTCCCCGCCCGCCCAACTGCCCCACAGCACTCCCACGGGGATCTGCCACTGTGTTTGAGTAGTCCCTTAGGGTAACCTCGTTCAAGTCATTTTTCTATGAGGAAGTCAGATTGCCTGAAATAATCAACACTACGGAAACAATTGCTTCTAATTCTTAGGAATTGTCCGTAAGGAAAGATTATTGTGTAGGTTCCTGGGGTGGTGCCTAGTGTACCTGAATAAGGTGTTATATTCAGTTTCTTTAAGAGCTGCAAGAAAAAATTCCACCTTTCTGGGCCTTTTGTAATTATGAATCCGGGCAGTCCCACCGGGCCCGCCCGCATCCCCGGGCACCGCTGATGGAGCGAGATTTGGAAATAATTTTAATTTCAACTCGTAAAGTCACACTTCCATAATAAGAAATAATTTTACTAACGATTTCTGCTGTGTGTGTATTAATTCAACCTAGTTTAAAGTTGCATTACATGGAAAGTACACGTGGGATACTAACATATGTGCTCCTAAACGTGCATTATTATTGCATCTTTTGTTTGTGAAAATTAATAAACTAAATCTGTCTATTTGTCATGTCATAACTAATTGCGGCTGTTTTAAAAGTGACATGTGTTTATTTTGCTTTCCTTGTCTATCTGGCGTCACTCTATTCTTTACAGGTGCATAAAGATTTTCGTTGGTTTTGATGAAAAATGGTAGATATAATTGCTGCTTTATTTGTTCGCTTCAGCTAGGTAATTTAGACTAATGGGTTAATCATTAGCAATGGTGGGTGGCAACAGAACAAACTATATTTCTCGCATTAATTATTCTTTTGTGTTTGTTTATATAATAGTTACCGATAAAATGGCTGATTTGGGCCTAGTTTACTCGAGTCTGCTAAAATTCTGCACGGAGAAAGAAAGAGAGTCCTTACAGAGAAAAAGCTTCCTTTGCTGTAACAATGTCTGGTGGATGCGAATGCCTCTGACTGTTTCCTAGTCAGACAAGGCCAAGGCCAGGAACCGGCAAAAGAGCGTGCGATAATTTTGCATCCGAGGAAGCAAACGACATGATGACATTTTTCTTCGAGTAATGTTGCAACTTGTGGAAGCCTCGTTGTTCGAATGCTAGAGACAATGGACTCTAAGAAAATGACAGAACTGATATTCAAAAAAATGTGGTGACACGTCGCCTGTCACTTGTAAGCCAATGGTACACTCGAATTTTGCAGAAAAGATTTAATTTCACCTAGATTAGCTTAGCGTAGAAAGGTATAAAAACCCATTCCCCGTGGAAGGGTTGCGCTGCTACTTTTGCTGACCTTTGGATGAGGGTGTCGTGCAGTTGAACTTTCCTTGGAGCACGTAAGAACCCTCAAAGACTTTATTCTTTTATTTCCAAATATTTAGTATAGTTAGGGACTTAGGTTTTAAAAATGTCAAACTAATAAATTCATTTGCAATTTTAAAAAAATACATTTCGAAAAATTATCATAATTACTTACAATGATTTTAATAAAAATGCTTCAATAAAGATTTCAATTGCAATTATCTAAATAATAGCTAATAAAAATCTTACTTTGGAAAACAAGCTGGACTTGTTATTTCATGAGATTAGGTTACTATTAGCAAGATTTATCGCCATAAGTGGCTTAATAGTTAGTGAGGTTTGTTAAGTATAATGATTTTCATTTACCGCGGTTGTATATAAATGTATATAATTTGTGAATAGGTTAATTAAGCCACATGATTCAGTTGGTCAAAATATGTCATGTCTGATTAATGGGCCTTATATTTGAATAGTGATTTATAGTGTATATTATGAAGTTGGTAGCGTAGCTTATGACATATTTCCTATAGACCGCTGGATCAATTCCCTGGTAGCAGATTTGATGGTTGCTATGGTAACCAACATACTATATGGTAGTTACATAGGATCGATGTCTAACATATGTTGAGTTCGTTCTCGTGTTATATGTAAGGGTTTTTCCAGCAGTGTGAAAAATCCTAGCTGTACCGGTACAAAATAGTGTGATGAGAAGGTAGTCACACAGCACATTTGATCTGTTTCAGAATAGTGGTATCGACGTGTATCACAAGTGTTGTCGCCGTGCAACACATGTTAGGGAAATTAGGTGTGAATGTGTGCATAGTGAGGATTATCTACGAAATTGAAACTTTGAGTAAAGGGACAATGAGCCCGTTCTAAAACTCACTGTGATAAAGTAATAGTATATATTCAAGCTTAAGTGAAGGGTAAAATAACGCCGCTTATTTTACTAACGGTGCATGTTATCTATAAGCAGGTGAGAGTCCTGCAAAGATTACATGTGTGTATGGTTAGGGATATTTTCCGTTTGAAAGTGCGTAATTGATTCTGTAATTCCATTTGAGTCAAACTTTGAATTGCTACTTTAAATGTGCATTCAGAGGGAAACGCGTTCACTATTACTTGTTTGAAGGGTAGAGTAAAAGGATTACTTTATCGGCGAATGTATATTCTGTGAGAATAGTGCCGTCTATTCCACACAAAAAAATTCTAGTACGATTGAAATTCTGTCACTTTATTAGAGAAACAGACAGATGAGTCTTTCTTGTCATTGTTAAATTAATTTTCTGTGAAAAAGGCGTTCTTAAAATGGCGCTGTGAAAAGAATTTTGTGAAGGAGGGGTGGGCGCTGAGATTGAGACACGAGAAACTGCAGCAGCTGTGTACGTCACACGGTTCGCGCAGTGATTGGGTAGCATACGTCACAGGCTGTGTTCTGATTGGCTCTCGTGACTCTGACTAGCTGTAAGCTGATTGGTTCTTTGAGAAAACACCATTTCTATTGGTTGAGCAAGACAGTGACGTAGCTTAACCATGATTGGCTTGTTGGTGTGTTTCGCGCACGGATTGGTTGGTGTAACGGAACATCCAGGAAATAACTTACGATCATTTTCACTAAAGCGAATTTGATTCGAAAAATGAGTTATTATTTTAAACATGTTGAGAAAAAGCCCACAATGCTTCAAAGGTTTAAAAATTGTATCTCACCTGACAAGAAAATAAAAACGCGAGGTGGTAAATTACTTCATAAATACAAAACACCTGCAGCGTATATGGAAGGTGAATATGGTTATCATACTGTTCTGTGGTTTGATGTTTGGAAACATTATACAAAGGACGACGGCGTTTTGATTTGGCCTGACGATGGTTCATTTAACATGAACATTTTAAGAAATTTAAGAGAAAGGATGTCAGCTCTTATACCAAAGCCTAGACCGACACAATTTGAAGCTTTAGTTGAGTGGGAAGATGAGATGGTTCAACTTCAAAGAGAAGCGAGTGGGATTAAAAGGCCTTTAAAAACACCGAGTTATAGAAGAGAAACGCATGAGGATAGAATGCGGATGTGGAGACAAGGAGATATGTGCGATGGTCTCTATTTAATTAGGGAAATGGTTTTAGGTTCTCCAGGTGAAAAAAGAGTTGAAAAGAAAAATAATGTTGTCACAGAAAGTGAATCTGAAGATGCAGTTTTAGAAGAAATTTTTACTTCTAATAAAAAGAATGAACCTTTGAGACAACCTCAATCATGGTCTACTCCGATGGTTTCTACTGGAACCATACCAAGTGCACCTATAATAAATGAATCGCCCAAATTATATCCAAATAATTCTGACTCTTTTGAAACTCCAGAAAGATTAGAAACAGGAATAAACTCTAGTGTTTACAATGGAAACAGACAGTTTTCAATAACTCCGAAGGAAAGGGAGGCTCCTAGGAATTTAATGAGAACTGACAGAAATGAAGAAAATGTAAATACTTCAGAATATTTACGATCAAAAGAAGAATTAATTTGGCAGATAACAAAGGGCATGGAAGCAGTGACAGTTCCAGTAACGATTGGTCCTGTTCAGCCTGTTTTCGAACAGAGAGAAAATAACAAGGCAGGTTTGACAATTCCTTTAAATGCAGAGATTCAAAAGGTTGCTGAAAAATTTTATTCAGATTTAACAGAAATTCATCGTGAGAAAACGAGAATGCCTGATTTGACTTTTAATGAAGGTTCTTTTAATAAATCACTAATGGGTGCAGAATCAGATGCTGAGTCTTCCGAAAGAAGAGGGTCAAATTCAAAACTTGATGTTGCAAAATTAAAAGCAAATTTGGAAGAATTAATAATTGGCACAATTGGTCCTGACAGTCTAAAGTTTTATCGTGATGATGAACTCCTGTTCATCTGTAAGAGCATTCAATGGAAAACAAAGAATAAATATGATCAGTTAGAAGAACTGGCAGGTGAATTAGAAATTGATTTGAACAGACAGAAAAATTTCGGTAAACATTACAGATTGGATTTTACAGAGAAGGACATTGAAAACTTTAACACAATGGGAAGAATAATGCATATAAAAGATTTGACTGTTTACATAAAAAAGTTAGGTGAATTGAGTAAATGGAGAGTAAAATGGACTAAAAAGAAGGAAGATGAAAAATTTGAAAAATTGTCTAAACAATTTCCAATGAGAGAAATTGCAGGTGGAGGGTATGTTCATGTCCCTTGGTCGAGACAGGATATTTTACTTTTCACAAATGATTTTCCCCGATTGAGAGAGAAACCTGTGGAATGGTATCGACAGGTAGACAGATTCATCAAAGTTTCAAACGTTTTGTCTATTGATCTGGATGGATTTTTCGACATTGTTGTCCCATCAGATCTTTGGACAGAATGCAAAATTGCTGTGGGTTGGCCAAAAGATGAACCGGAGCGAATTAAAGAAACAGGTGCTCCAGCTCCAATAGTAATGGACTTTTATGAAAAAGTGATTTACTGGTTAAAACAGAAAATTGCCCCAAAAGAAGTTGATTGGGTAAAAATAGATAGAACAAATCAGGAACCAAAGGAATCAGTTCATTCATTTTATGAAAGATTATTATTGGTTTTCAAACAATATAGTGGTTATGAAAAATTAGATGAAAAAGATATGAGTCATTTTATCTACAGATTTGTTTATGGTCTTAGACCAGAGGTTGGAGAAATGATCAGGAATAATATTGTCGGATGGCAATCGCTTTCAGTTGATGATATCCTGAGAAAAGCTAAATACTGTAGTGATGAGTTAGAGGTCAAACAGAAAAAGTTAAAAGAGAAGGCGATGTGGGCACAAGTGAAGGTGGCTGAACAGCAAATAGCTAGTTTAGAAAATAAAAATACAAATTTTGTTCAAAATCAGAACCAGAATCAGGGTCAAGGAAAATTTAAAAATAATATAAATAAACCAAGGTATAATGCTAAAGTTGAAGAATTAAAACAGAAATTGCCTTGTTTTAATTGCGGCGAAATCGGTCATTGGAAGAATGAGTGTAAAAACCCACCCAGAAATTTTAAAAATCCATTGTTAAACCCACAGATGCAGAGTGATGTTGATCTGCAGCAACAGCTACAGTTACAGCGTCAACTGAATGACCTGAGTCTTCAGCGACAGCTACAGCATCAGTTAACACAACAGCAGAATCAGATTCCACAACCTCGATTTCCAAATTGTGGGGGAGGTCAAAAATATAATCCAGGTGTGGGATTTGGAGGAGATGATCAGGTAATAGGAACTCAAAGACAAAATGTGCAAAATGTTTCAGGTCAATTTTTGTTAACAGAAAATCAAGGAAGCGATTCTGATGACTGCTTCTGACGGTGCCAGAGAGAGGGGGAAGAGTGTGTAATTGGAGCCACTCTTGAGGTTGACCAGTCTGGTCCATTTGTAAATGGGAAAGTAAATGATGTAGATATTACTTTTCTTGTGGACACTTGTGCTACCCGTTCTACTGTTAGATCAGTGGAAATTGAAAACCTACCTCTCTCTGGGGATACCATCCAAGTAGTCGGAGTAAGTAATCAACAAATTAAAACGGATCTAACTGATCCAGTGCAGGTTGAAATTGGGAGTTTTAAAGATAAACACAGATTTGTAGTTTGCAACAGCAGTCCAGTGAACTTACTGGGGAGAGATATATTATGCAAAATGAATTGTAGAATATATTGCTCTCCCGAGGGAATTGAATTACAAACAATGGAGGAAGATGGATTGTACAAAATGACAATGTTGTTGGTAGAGGCAGAAGAAACAAAATTGTTTCCTGCATTCGAAAAAGGAAATTTACCAGAAGAACTAAAGGAGACAGTTAAAACTGAAATTTGGGATTTTACAGGAAATGAGATGGGTCTGATGAAACATGTCGATCCAGTTAAAATTTCTGTGAAGCAAGGAATAGAATTTCCAAACATTCCTCAATATAAAATGAAAGCAGAAACAATTGAGGGTGTTATTCCTGTAATTGAAAAATTCATTAAGCAAGGTGTTTTAAAAGAAATTGAGAGCAGTCCTTGTAATTCCCCAATTATGGGAATCAAAAAGTCTAATGGAACATACAGAATTGTTCAGGATTTGAGAAAAATTAATCAAATTGTGATTCCTTGCTGTCCAGTTGTTCCAAACCCAGCTGTCATTCTATACCAGATTCCGCATGATGCAGAATGGTATACTGTTATTGATCTTTGCAATGCGTTCTTTACTGTTCCATTGCATCCAGAGAGCCAGGAAATCTTTGCTTTCAGGTTCCAGAATAGGACCCTCGCATGGTGCAGAATTCCTCAAGGGTATGCAGAGAGTCCTTCTATCTTTAATGAGTTGTTAAAAAGATCTTTGGAGGATTTAAGTCTACCTGGCAGATCGACATTGGTACAGTATATTGACGATCTGTTGATTGCAGCACAAACCAGAGACAAGTGTGTGACAGATACAATTACTCTTTTAAATCATCTGGCAGATGAAGGGCATAAAGTGTCTCCTGCAAAATTGCAGTTTTGTAAACAAGAAGTAAAATATCTTGGACATAGAATTGCAAAAGGAATGAGACAGGTAACAATTGAGAGAATCAAAATGATTCAAGCAATGCAACCTCCAAGAACACAAAGACAGGTTAGAATGTTTCTAGGAATGGTTGGTTACTGTCGTCAATGGATAAGTGGATTTTCAGTAATTGCAAAATCACTGCAGAAATTGACAAAATCAGATGTAAAAGATCCAATTATTCTTACTGAGACTGAGTTGGAAGCTTTTGAAAAATTAAAAGGAAGTTTGTGTGAAGCTCCTGCTTTGGGCATGCCAGATTATGAAAAAGGGTGTGAACTATATTGCAGTGAAAGGGAAGGATGTGCATTGTCTGTGTCAATCCAGAGACATGGGAATCTGAGAAAGCCTATTGCTTACTTCTCAGCAGTTCTTGATCCAGTTGCAAAAGCCTTACCGGGTTGCTTAAAAGCAGTTGCAGCAACAAGTGTTAGTCTTGAACAGAGCGAAGGAATCATAATGGGATTCCCTGTAAAAGTCTATGTTCCCCATTCAGTTGAGATTCTTTTAACAAGGAGTAAAACTCAACATTTGACAAGCAACAGATTGACGAAATATGAGAAAATTATTCTGGGAGCAGATAATGTGTCAATAGCAAGGTGTGTGAATTTAAATCCTTCCACGCTGTTGCCTGATGCTGAAAATTCTAATGAAAATGATGTAGAGCATGAGTGCTTGGATGTTATGGAATACTGTACAAAGCCAAGGCAAGACATTAAAGACGAACCTTTGCCTGAATCAGATTTTTTCTACTTTGTAGATGGCTCCTGTCTGAGATCAGAGGGAGGTATTTTGAAAGCAGCATACTCAGTCTGTACAGTGGCAGATGTTGAAGAAGCATCATGTCTTGAAGGAATTCGTTCAGCACAAGTGGCTGAATTGATTGCTTTAATTTGTGCTTGTGAATTGGCAAAAGATTTGAGAATCACCATAATTACTGATAGTCAATACGGATATGGAGTTGTGCATGATTATGGACAACTGTGGTCTCAGAGAGGCTATTTGACATCAGCAGGATCACCGATTAAAAATGCAGTATTTATTAAAATATTAATAGATGGCATACAATTACCAAAAGAAATTGCTGTAGTAAAGTGTGCAGCTCACAGGAAGGGTGAGGATTTCATCACCAAAGGCAATGCTTACGCAGATGAGACTGCTAAGTATTGTGCGAAAAATGGTTATGCATTTAATAGGAGAAAAAACAGAGATTATGATTCGAATTCACTGATGCTAGCATCAATTGTTGAAACATGGCAAGAAATTAGAGATTTACAAAATGAGGCTGATGATGAAGAGAAAAATACATGGTTAAAAGCAGAATGTAGACAGCGAGATGAGGATGGAATTTGGACTTACAAAGATGGCAGAGTAGTTTTACCAAATTGCATGATTGCAGACATGGCTAGAATGTATCATGGTCCTGGTCATATTGGAAGAGATTTGATGATTAGACTTTTTAAGGAAACTTGGTTTAATACCAAATTCAGAACAATTGCTGAATCACTTTGTCAAAGGTGTTTGATCTGCCAACAAATGAACCCAAACAGGAAATCAGTTGTGGGAACGGGAACCATAGGTCGGGAGGGTGGTCCTTTCACTAGGTTACAGATGGATTTCATAGAGATGCCTAGACATAACAGTTTAAAATATGTCTTAGTGATTGTCTGTTTATTTTCTAGATGGGTAGAAGCATTCCCCACATGTCACAATGATTCAATCACTGTAGCAAAGTTACTCTTACGAGAGATAATCCCTAGGTATGGATTTCCTGTGACTATTGAGAGTGATAGAGGAGGACATTTTGATAACAAACTGTTGAGTTTGATCTGTGAAGCATTGAACATTGAGCAGAAGTTACATTGTGCCTACAGACCAGAGGCTTCTGGAATAGTCGAACAGATAAATTGGACAATAAAAAACAGAATTGGAAAAATGTGTCTAGACATAGGTATAAAGTGGACAGATGCTCTTCCACTTGTTCTGATGTCTCTAAGAAGTACACCTGATAAAAAGACAGGTTTGAGCCCACATGATATTATCATGGATAGAGTCATGAGACAAGCATTTGTACCTGTAGGAAAGCTGTTAAGCATTAATGACACTGCAATTTTAGAATATTGTAAACAACTGTCTGACGTCGTGGCTTCTGTGTCTAATCAGGTTGGAACTGAAGTACAGTCGAAAGACAAAGTGTTAACGCATGATCTGAGACCTGGAGATTGGGTCAGAACTAAAGTTCATCGAAGAAGAAATTGTCTGGTACCGAGATGGCAGAAGCCTAGGCAGGTGATTCTTGTTACAACAAATGCAGTAAAGTGTAGAGGAATAAAGAGGTGGATTCATCCAAGTCACACTATTCCGGTACCTACACCTGAAAACTCTGTTGAAGAGAGTGATACAACGGCTGATTCAGATTCGGAAGTAGAAGGTGAAGAAATTCCAGATTCTGAAGATCGACAGAGAGGTCGACATCTGGAAAATGTGTCTGTAAATGGAAATCTGAACAGAAAAGATTTAGAGATCATTGAAATAGACTCTGAAAAAGATGAAGATCTGCTAGAAAACAATGAAGCAGATGGAATAAAGATAACTGATAAAATCGAAGGAAAAGAAGTTGAAACTGCAGAAATATTTGACCAGGAGAGTATCGAAAAGCAGAAAACAAGCTCTGAAAGGAGGAACAGAAAACCAGAGACTGGGAAGTTGAAGGTAATTGAAGAAGAGAATGAAAACGAATTGCCAAGTACCAGTAATGGAAGACAGAGTATAGTTCCTAACGGAGTGAGACTGCCGATTAGAAAAGTTCCTGAGTCAAGAATTGAAATTTCTGACAGTGATTCTGGAGAAAGCGATGAAGATTGTCAAAGGGAAAGTGTGAGAAAGAGATCTTGGAAAACAGAATCTAATTTGGCTGAACCAAAAAGGAAGATTCTGAGAAAAGGAGAAACCTGGCCAAATGAAAACGGAGGATTAAAAGTCAGGTTAATTAAAAGATCGAAAGAGCAGGTGAATGAAATTACTAGTCAAGAGGATCCTGAAAAGAAAGAAGAAAAAGGAAGGAAAATAGAAGTAGTAACTAGAAAGACAAAGAGAGTTTTGAGACCAAATCAAAAATACAGATCTCCTGAATGGACATATTTAATTATACCTCCTGTTATTGAAATTAACAGCAGTAGTCAAGAAGAAGTTGAGGAAATCAGTGACAATGATTGAAACACTTATCTGATAAAATGTTGTAGTTTCTGTTTTTGGCAAAAGGCTGAAAAAATTGTGTTAGGTAACACAATTTTGAAGAGATTATGTTTAGTTGGAAAATAACTTGTGACATAAGGTCGTAGAAAAGTTGTTAGAAGGATAAAAAAAAGAAAAAAAAAGATTTTAAAAAGGGGGGTGTTAGTTTAGATTTTAGATTTTTACATATTTTAAAATTTTGTTTTCTTTTTCTTTACTTCTTTGAAAATAAGACTAGCTAGAATGCCTTATGTTATGGAACGTAGTACTTCGAAATGTTCCATTTTTAAGAAATGCTGTAAGATGACACTGGTGTGTGTGCTCATATTAATTCTACTTTGGTTGATTTTAGCTGTTGTCATTCCTTTTGAGATCAATAAAGAGTTGTACAAGGTCAACATGACAAGTAAAGCTTCAGTTAGTCAAGACAAACATAGTGCAACAGGCAAAGCTAACAATGTTATTGATCACAAACCTGAGGCTCATCAGGATAGGTCTGTTAGTGATTTTTCAAGCAACACATTTTCAAGGCTTTTAGGAGGGTATGTTAAAGTAATGGATGTCAAAGATTGTTATATCTGTGTAAAGTTGCCAGCTTCTGTTTCTGAGGGAGTGACGTACAATATGCTTCCTCTTACATATGGTATGACCTGCAGTGTAATAGCTAGTTTATTTTATCAGACTAGTCGCTTGGAATATTATTATTCCAATTTTGATGAGATTTTTGCTAATCTGAAAATTGAGAGTGCTTTGAATAAACATAAGAGAGCTAAACAGATGAGGGAATTCTTTTTAGTTACTAATGAACTCACCTATGAGTATGCTTACAGAAATAATTTAACTTGCAAATTAAGAGCTGAGGAAAAGACTTTCCTGAACCTAGTTGAGGAGAGAAGGGCAATTTATAAAAGAAATGAAATGGTCAAACAGACCAAATCAAAATTATGGCAGAAGGAGGATGGGAAGCTTAATGGCAAAACTTTTGAAAATGTTGCAATACACATAGACAAACCAATTAGTGGTAAACTTTGCATTAGAAGAGATAATACTTTATTTGATAATTTCTTTGTAGGTGCTAGCAATTGTGAAGATACTTACCAAATCATGGGGGGTTGGGGATTCAAAGGTGGCAAAGATCCAATTTTTCCTGGGATTTATTTTATCTGTGGTGACAAAGCTTATTATAATCTTCCTGACCATTGGTACGGGACATGTTTTGTTGGACTTGTTTTCCCGAAGATGTTTCATGTTGACAGAAATGCAGAAGGATCATTTGAAATCAGTAACCACGCAAATAGGTATAAAAGAGAAAGCTTTTCGGAAATTTTGGGAGATATTTTTGAGGCAGTAATACCTTTAGTAGGTATAACTCTTAATGCAGGAAGAATCAGAAAATTATCCACAATTGTTCACAGATTGTCAACTGATACAGCAGGTGGTTTCCACTTAGTGGATGTTGAGGTCATTGCAGTTAGATCTATGGTGATGCAAAATCGCCTTGCATTAGACATACTCCTGGCAAAAGAGGGAGGAGTCTGTGGTATTTTACATGTCCAGCACTGCTGTACCTACATCCCTGATGAAAGTAAGAATATTGAAATCTATATCAAGAACATCACAGAAATGCATTCAGAAATAGTTCCCTTAGAAGAGGATGATTTTTCGGAACGACTTTCAAAAAGATTTCAGGCTATCAAAACCTGGTTTCAAGAAATTGGTAGTTCAGTTCTTGGCAAGATCCTAACACCTTTGTTTTTAATAATATTTGTGATAGTTTTGACAAAAATCAGTTGCATGTTACACAAGCGAAAGAAACACATGAAAGAAAAGAAAAGAATCTATAAAATCAAAAAGGAACAGGTGAGGGAAATAGAGCTAGAGGAGTTACGTAGAGCTCAATATGATAGTTGCAAAGATTTTGCTGAAAAAAGTCTTTAGAAATACTAATACAAGTGAATTCGAACCATTTTCGTTTCATCAAAATTTTCTAAATTTTGGGTGTAGTGTGGTGATTTGGTAATCACCAGATGAGGAATTTGATGGAGCGAGATTTGGAAATAATTTTAATTTCAACTCGTAAAGTCACACTTCCATAATAAGAAATAATTTTACTAACGATTTGTGCTGTGTGTGTATTAATTCAACCTAGTTTAAAGTTGCATTACATGGAAAGTACACGTGGGATACTAACATATGTGCTCATAAACGTGCATTATTATTGCATCTTTTGTTTGTGAAAATTAATAAACTAAATCTGTCTATTTGTCATGTCATAACTAATTGCGGCTGTTTTAAAAGTGACATGTGCTTATTTTGCTTTCCTTGTCTATGTGACGTCACTCTATTCTTTACAGGTGCATAAAGATTTTCGTTGGTTTTGATGAAAAATGGTAGATATAATTGCTGCTTTATTTGTTCGCTTCAGCTAGGTAATTTAGACTAATGGGTTAATCATTAGCAATGGTGGGTGGCAACAGAACATACTATATTTCTCGCATTAATTATTCTTTTGTGTTTGTTTATATAATAGTTACCGATAAAATGGCTGCTTTGGGCCTAGTTTACTCGAGTCTGCTAAAATTCTGCACGGAGAAAGAAAGAGAGTCCTTACAGAGAAAAAGCTTCCTTTGCTGTAACAAAGTCTGGTGGATGCGATGTGCCTCTGACTGTTTCCTAGTCAGACAAGACCAAGGCCAGGAACCGGCAAAAGAGCGTGCGATAATTTTGCATCCGAGGAAGCAAACGACATGATGACATTTTTCTTCGAGTAATGTTGCAACTTGAGGAAGCCTCGTTGTTCGAATGCTAGAGACAATGGACTCTAAGAAAATGACGGAACTAATATTCAAAAAAATGTGGTAACACGTCGCCTGTCACTTGTAAGCCAATGGGACTCCGAATTCTGCAGAAAAGATTTACTTTCACCTATATTAGCTTAGCGTAGAAAGGTATAAAAACCCATTCCCCGTGGAAGGGTTGCGCTGCTGCTTTTGCTGACCTTTGGATGAGGGTGTCGTGCAGTTGAACTTTCCTTGTAGCACGTAAGAACCCTCAAAGACTTTATTCTTTTATTTCCAATTATTTAGTATAGTTAGGGACTTAGGTTTTAAAAATGTCAAACTAATAAATTCATTTGCAATAAAAAAAATCGAAAAATTATCATAATTACTTACAATGATTTTAATAAAAATGCTTCAATAAAGATTTCAATTGCAATTATCTAAATAATAGCTAATAAAAATCTTACTTTGGAAAACAAGCTGGACTTGTTATTTCATGAGATTAGGTTACTATTAGCAAGATTTATCGCCATAAGTGGCTTAATAGTTAGTGAGGTTTGTTAAGTATAATGATTTTCATTTACCGTGGTTGTATATAAATGTATATAATTTGTGAATAGGTTAATTAAGCCACAGGATTCAGTTGGTCAAAATATGTCATGTCTGATTAATGGTGTACAAAGAAAGGGTCCCTGTGAAACAGTATACCATTGTTTAAATTTATTTAGAGAAAATGTAAAAACAGTCAAAACACTGTAAATTAATCACAATGAGTAAATCAATATACTTGGTAAATAACAGTGCCCCAAAGGAAGGGAGTGAAATAGCGTGATGCTGTGAAAGAAAAAGAAGGTGAAAGATAGAATTCGTGACAACTTATAAATATCTGATTTCATTCGAAATACGGTTATATTCCAGAGGCTTCAGATCCCTTAACCAAAGTAAGGGATCATTACATATCCCATTATGCTTAGAATTGTCTATATTGACACAGATATATCCAAATTAATGCGGGCGTGTCAACTGAGGAAAGTGAAAAGTAGCCGTCGACGTTTCGACCCCACGCTACAATTGTAGGCGTATCTGTTGCCTTACATCGGGGTCTTCATCAGGACAGGGTATATACAGGGTACACTACAATTTCTGTAAAAATGTAAACAATGTAACATAAGTGTGAAGAATGGCAATACATGTCAAGTTACCGTAGTGAGCGGTAAACAAACCAGTTTAACTATTACCATGGTTCTATAAAGAGAGTTACTTATAGAGATAATATATATTAAATTCATTTAGACATTAATGAAGAATAAATCGTCCCTTTGGCACTTGTTTTGATACTTAAACAAAAATGCTTGTGACCAATAAATGGTACCTAACTCTGCCATATTAAAAACGACGAACAAAAACACAAACAATCCTGATTCAACCAGAAAAAGCCAAATTGAGGTCACTAACCAGGTTCATATACACAGGCATGTTATAGCTGATAGTCATTACACTGGATATGCATAAGTAACCTTTAGATGGATACAGGGTTAACATATACACAATTAGGGAGAAAGCCTACTCATGATAATGAAGGACAGAGTTGATGTCATAATCTTGTCGTAAGTGGTCTGTCAGAGTCTAGAATAGTTAAAGCTCTGATGTAGTGAGCTTAGAAACTAGCCTACCTGCCACAGGGGGCACCGAAGAATATTCCGGTCTTGCAATTTCTTGAGGCAATCTACAAGAGCCAAACGTATACTTTCAGTAAATCAGGTTTCCAAAATGACGGGGGCCATTGGTTACATACTAAAAGGATAATGAGCCCACGTACCTGCCATGGAAGAAGAATGGGATCGTATCAGTTAATCACGCACTCCCAAACGCCATATCTGTGGGCAATAAGTATGATTTTCAGT
The DNA here is from genome assembly GCF_964261635.1 of Lissotriton helveticus. Classification (NCBI taxonomy): domain Eukaryota; kingdom Metazoa; phylum Chordata; class Amphibia; order Caudata; family Salamandridae; genus Lissotriton; species Lissotriton helveticus. The sequence goes on from NC_136061.1 coordinate 1,132,495,216, forward strand.
AATCTAGAACGGGTGTCATGGAGGATCACGGACTGTATCCATGTGGTCAGGCTTACCTAAGAACACCGTAAAATTCTACTTAATCTCGATCCAATCTCCGCTTTATTCTGAGCGCCGAGGTACCTGGATGTATCATCAGTGGAAACCAAGGCTGTGCGTCAAGTACGATCGCACCGATTCGCCGCTTCTGTGGGCGGTAAAAGAGGCTAATTATTACTATGCAACTTGCGTGATGGAGCATAGCGTAAACATGAATAAGTAGCGTATCTTACCCGCTACTCGAAGCAAATGTCCCAAAGTACAAAATGCAGCCTCTCCGCGTCTACCGTCTGTACGGAAGTGGGCGTCTAGCCCAATCAGAGGTATAAAAATAAAAGGAGGACTACGAATCCGGGTCGTTGCTGCGGCCAACTACACAACAACTCTACCAGCAATTCCGGGTCATCCAAAAAGTAAACAGACGACGCGCTCTGGCAGCGCTAGTCTGTATTGGCAGTTTATCTGGAGGCTATGTACTACCCCTAAGATCTATTGACAGGTTCTCTTACGACTTACGGCCTGATATTGATTCCCAAAGAATTAGGAAATTAGATCTGAGAACATTCCGATATCATTTGTGCAGGACCACTCACTCAGGAGGGTCAAAAGCAAATTTGATCGTATTGTAACATTCAGAACAAAAAGAACAAAAAGCCCTCTGATTTTAAACTCAGCTATAGTTCTGAACATTTCATAAGAAACATATTGTATACATTATTTGATCAAGAATAGGAAATATTAGGTAGATGCACCTCTCAGGCATGAGGGTAAAGATCTCTATATCGAACATCCAAGTTATAACCTGATATTGAGAAATTAGATGTAACCTAAGTACATTCCGATATCATTTGCCCAGGACCTCTCTCACAGGAGGGTCAAAAGCAATTTTAATCATATTACAACATTCAGAACAAAAACCCTCCGATTCTGGGCTCAGCCATAGTTCTATATATATCAAAAACAACATGTTTTTTACATTATTTGATCCGGAAATGTTAGGCAGATGCACCTCTCCAGCATGAGGGTGAAGATCTCTATATCGGGCATATCAACGACCAAAGCTAGCCAATTGAGCATGACTACTCTCTGCCTCATTCAGCCCATTACGAATAGTGTCCAGGGTTGTCATCCATTTGGATTCTCTCAGGGTTAAGATTTGTGCAATATCACCACCCCTGGGTCCCAAATGTATTTTCTCCAGTACTAACCACCGTAAAGTGTCTGGAGTGTGGCCTTTCAATGTGCAGTGGTCTACTAAGGGGGCCCCCTGTACTCCACATCTAATTCTACTCCCATGTTGTAGAATACGGGCTTTAACCTTTTGTTGGGTTTGACCTACATAAGCCAGATCGCATGGGCATTTGATCCAATAAACTACGTTGGAAGAGTTACAATTTGTGTGGGATTTGAGTGTGTAGGTTTTTCCTCTATAGGTAAGGTCTTTGGTCTGAATTGTGGTGGCACATGCGGTGCATGATCCACATCTCGTGTGTCCTACAATGGGAGGAAGATGCCACAATGATTGGATGGTGGGATTCTGAGGTATCGGAAGGAGTGATTGTACCACTTGGTCTCTGATGTTACGTGCTCTCTTGAAAGAGTGTAATGGTAGGGCTTTCTGTCCAATGTCATCTGCTACTAGGCGCCAATGATTATTAATAATTTTCTTAATGTCATTGCTGCGAGTAGAAAAAGTGGTAACACAAATGACACGATCCCTGGCTGCGTCCTCTTTTGCTTCGCAATTCAAAAGATTATCCCGAGGACTGTACCAGGCTCTTTTGCGAGCACGTTTGACTAAACGTGTAGGATATCCTCGTGCTGTTAGTCGCTCAGAGAGGTCCTGTGATTCTGCCATATAATTCTCTTTAGATGAACAGTTACGTCGAATTCTGAGGAATTGGCCCACGGGGAGGTTGTCACGTAATCCCCGTGGGTGATGGCTGTTATATTCTAAAAATGAATTTCGCTCAGAAGGTTTGCGAAATAAAGTTGTTTCTAACAATTTGGTCTCTGAATTGACATAGATAGTGATGTCCAAAAACGGGATCCTATCTCTACTGACTTCCAGAGTAAATTGGATATCTGTACTTTGTGTGTTCAGCCATGTATGAAATGAAGTGAGATCTTCTTTGGTGCCGTCCCAGATGCACAGCACATCATCTATATATCGGACCCACATGATCATGTGGTGTCCGAATGGGTTCGTATCGCTGAAGATTAATTTGCTCTCATAGTCGTCCATATATAATATTGCCAAATTGGGGGCAAATGTAGCCCCCATCGCTACTCCCTTGGTTTGGAGAAAAAAGTCTTGTTGGAACATAACATTTTTTTTTATCATTGCAATTTTCAGAAGTTCCATAATGAAGTATGTAGGGACCGGGACTGGAGCCGTCCTAGTGTCAAGGGCCTTTTCCATAACTGCAATGGCATCAAGCTGGGGGATACTAGTATACAATGATACTATGTTGCAGGTTACTAGTAATTGAGTATTTGAATCGAATGGTCTTTGATCAATCAGGTTGATGACTTGGGTCGTGTCCCGAAGGTATGTCCTGGTTTTAGTGGCCAGTGGTTTTAAGAAGAAATCAATGTACTGGCAGAGTGGTTCCAGCATGGATCCACAGCCAGACACTATTGGGCGTCCAGGGGGGTTGTCTAAGCCTTTATGTACCTTTGGCAAGGTATAAATAGTTGCCAGACGTGGATGACTTTGATTCAAGAATTTGAATTCTTGCTCCGATAAGAAACCTCCCTCCAGGCCTTTTTGTGTCGTCTGAAGTATCAACAGAGCCAAATCTTTTGGGGGGTCATTGTGAATTTGTTTGTAACTCACTCCATCTTTGAGTTGTCTGTAAATTTCATTTTTATAAGAAATTGTATCTTGAATCACAATAGCCCCGCCTTTGTCGGCGGGCTTGATGACTATTTCAGCATTGTCCTTCAGGTCTTTTAATGCCATTCTTTGGTTTTTGCTCAAGTTGAATCTGATATACTTCGGCTGGTTGACCACATTCTCCACTTCTTGGATAACCAAGTCTTCAAAGGCGAGGATTTTGTTGCTCATAGCATAGGATGGTGGGTAAAAAGTGGATGGCTCTCTCAATCCAGTCACAGATGATCTTAGTTGTGCAGTTGAGTGTCTGAAAAAATACCTTAAACGGATCTTTCTGAAAAAATTATAAAGTTCTGTTTTTAGTTGAAACCTGTTCGGGAGGGTGGTTGGAACATATGAGAGTCCTTTACTCAGCACCTTTTGTTCTTCATCAGATAGTTGGTATTTCGAAATATTCACTATGGGGTTGGTGACAGGTCGTTCTGATGTTGAGGTCACCAATGATAGGTGTTTCTCCTCGTCGATATTTCCCCGTGGTTCTCGGGGCGAAAGGTGACTTGCTTCTGGGCACGGCCTCGGCCTGCATTCTGGTTCCCCGTGTTGGAACCAGAATGCAGGCCGAGGCCGTGCCCAGAAGCAAGTCACCTTTCGCCCCGAGAACCACGGGGAAATAGCGACGAGGAGAAACACCTATCGTTGGTGACCTCAACATCAGAACGACCTGTCACCAACCCCATAGTGAATATTTCGAAATACCAACTATCTGATGAAGAACAAAAGGTGCTGAGTAAAGGACTCTCATATGTTCCAACCACCCTCCCGAACAGGTTTCAACTAAAAACAGAACTTTATCATTTTTTCAGAAAGATCCGTTTAAGGTATTTTTTCAGACACTCAACTGCACAACTAAGATCATCTGTGACTGGATTGAGAGAGCCATCCACTTTTTACCCACCATCCTATGCTACGAGCAACAAAATCCTCGCCTTTGAAGACTTGGTTATCCAAGAAGTGGAGAATGTGGTCAACCAGCCGAAGTATATCAGATTCAACTTGAGCAAAAACCAAAGAATGGCATTAAAAGACCTGAAGGACAATGCTGAAATAGTCATCAAGCCCGCCGACAAAGGCGGGGCTATTGTGATTCAAGATACAATTTCTTATAAAAATGAAATTTACAGACAACTCAAAGATGGAGGGAGTTACAAACAAATTCACAATGACCCTTCAAAAGATTTGGCTCTGTTGATACTTCTGACGACACAAAAAGGTTTGGAGGGAGGTTTCTTATCGGAGCACGAATTCAAATTCTTGAATCAAAGTCATCCACGTCTGGCAACTATTTATACCTTGCCAAAGGTACATAAAGGCTTAGACAACCCCCCTGGACGCCCAATAGTGTCTGGCTGTGGATCCATGCTGGAACCACTCTGCCAGTACATTGATTTCTTCTTAAAACCACTGGCCACTAAAACCAGGACATACCTTCGGGACACGACCCAAGTCATCAACCTGATTGATCAAAGACCATTCGATTCAAATACTCAATTACTAGTAACCTGCGACATAGTATCATTGTATACTAGTATCCCCCAGCTTGATGCCATTGCAGTTATGGAAAAGGCCCTTGACACTAGGACGGCTCCAGTCCCGGTCCCTACATACTTCATTCTGGAACTTCTGAAAATTGCAATGATAAAAAAAAGTTTTATGTTCCAACAAGACTTTTTTCTCCAAACCAAGGGAGTAGCGATGGGGGCTACATTTGCCCCCAATTTGGCAATATTATATATGGACGACTATGAGAGCAAATTCATCTTCAGCGATACGAACCCATTCGGACACCACATGATCATGTGGGTCCGATATATAGATGATGTGCTGTGCATCTGGGACGGCACCAAAGAAGATCTCACTTCATTTCATACATGGCTGAACACACAAAGTACAGATATCCAATTTACTCTGGAAGCCAGTAGAGATAGGATCCCGTTTTTGGACATCACTATCTATGTCAATTCAGAGACCAAATTGTTAGAAACAACTTTATTTCGCAAACCTTCTGAGCGAAATTCATTTTTAGAATATAACAGCCATCACCCACGGGGATTACGTGACAACCTCCCCGTGGGCCAATTCCTCAGAATTCGACGTAACTGTTCATCTAAAGAGAATTATATGGCAGAATCACAGGACCTCTCTGAGCGACTAACAGCACGAGGATATCCTACACGTTTAGTCAAACGTGCTCGCAAAAGAGCCTGGTACAGTCCTCGGGATAATCTTTTGAATTGCGAAGCAAAAGAGGACGCAGCCAGGGATCGTGTCATTTGTGTTACCACTTTTTCTACTCGCAGCAATGACATTAAGAAAATTATTAATAATCATTGGCGCCTAGTAGCAGATGACATTGGACAGAAAGCCCTACCATTACACTCTTTCAAGAGAGCACGTAACATCAGAGACCAAGTGGTACAATCACTCCTTCCGATACCTCAGAATCCCACCACCCAATCATTGTGGCATCTTCCTCCCATTGTAGGACACACGAGATGTGGATCATGCACCGCATGTGCCACCATAATTCAGACCAAAGACCTTACCTATAGAGGAAAAACCTACACACTCAAATCCCACACAAATTGTAACTCTTCCAACGTAGTTTATTGGATCAAATGCCCATGCGATCTGGCTTATGTAGGTCAAACCCAACAAAAGGTTAAAGCCCGTATTCTACAACATGGGAGTAGAATTAGATGTGGAGTACAGGGGGCCCCCTTAGTAGACCACTGCACATTGAAAGGCCACACTCCAGACACTTTACGGTGGTTAGTACTGGAGAAAATACATTTGGGACCCAGGGGTGGTGATATTGCACGAATCTTAACCCTGAGAGAATCCAAATGGATGACAACCCTGGACACTATTCGTAATGGGCTGAATGAGGCAGAGAGTAGTCATGCTCAATTGGCTAGCTTTGGTCGTTGATATGCCCGATATAGAGATCTTCACCCTCATGCTGGAGAGGTGCATCTGCCTAACATTTCCGGATCAAATAATGTAAAAAACATGTTGTTTTTGATATATATAGAACTATGGCTGAGCCCAGAATCGGAGGGTTTTTGTTCTGAATGTTGTAATATGATTAAAATTGCTTTTGACCCTCCTGTGAGAGAGGTCCTGGGCAAATGATATCGGAATGTACTTAGGTTACATCTAATTTCTCAATATCAGGTTATAACTTGGATGTTCGATATAGAGATCTTCACCCTCATGCCTGAGAGGTGCATCTACCTAATATTTCCTATTCTTGATCAAATAATGTATACAATATGTTTCTTATGAAATGTTCAGAACTATAGCTGAGTTTAAAATCAGAGGGCTTTTTGTTCTTTTTGTTCTGAATGTTACAATACGATCAAATTTGCTTTTGACCCTCCTGAGTGAGTGGTCCTGCACAAATGATATCGGAATGTTCTCAGATCTAATTTCCTAATTCTTTGGGAATCAATATCAGGCCGTAAGTCGTAAGAGAACATGTCAATAGATCTTAGGGGTAGTACATAGCCTCCAGATAAACTGCCAATACAGACTAGCGCTGCCAGAGCGCGTCGTCTGTTTACTTTTTGGATGACCCGGAATTGCTGGTAGAGTTGTTGTGTAGTTGCCCGCAGCAACGACCCGGATTCGTAGTCCTCCTTTTATTTTTATATCTCTGATTGGGCTAGACGCCCACTTCCGTACAGACGGTAGACGCGGAGAGGCTGCATTTTGTACTTTGGGACATTTGCTTCGAGTAGCGGGTAAGATACGCTACTTATTCATGTTTACGCTATGCTCCATCACGCAAGTTGCATAGTAATAATTAGCCTCTTTTACCGCCCACAGAAGCGGCGAATCGGTGCGATCGTACTCGACGCACAGCCTTGGTTTCCACTGATGATACCTCCAGGTACCTCGGCGCTCAGAATAAAGCGGAGATTGGATCGAGATTAAGTAAAATTTTACGGTGTTCTTAGGTAAGCCTGACCACATGGATACAGTCCGTGATCCTCCATGACACCCGTTCTAGATTACTGAAAATCATACTTATTGCCCACAGATATGGCGTTTGGGAGTGCGTGATTAACTGATACGATCCCATTCTTCTTCCATGGCAGGTACGTGGGCTCATTATCCTTTTAGTATGTAACCAATGGCCCCGTCATTTTGGAAACCTGATTTACTGAAAGTATACGTTTGGCTCTTGTAGATTGCCTCAAGAAATTGCAAGACCGGAATATTCTTCAGTGCCCCCTGTGGCAGGTAAGCTAGTTTCTAAGCTCACTACATCAGAGCTTTAACTATTCTAGACTCTGACAGACCACTTAAGACAAGATTATGACATCAACTCTGTCCTTCATTATCATGAGTAGGCTTTCTCCCTAATTGTGTATATGTTAACCCTGTATCCATCTAAAGGTTACTTATGCATATCCAGTGTAATGACTATCAGCTATAACATGCCTGTGTATATGAACCTGGTTAGTGACCTCAATTTGGCTTTTTCTGGTTGAATCAGGATTGTTTGTGTTTTTGTTCGTCGTTTTTAATATGGCAGAGTTAGGTACCATTTATTGGTCACAAGCATTTTTGTTTAAGTATCAAAACAAGTGCCAAAGGGACGATTTATTCTTCATTAATGTCTAAATGAATTTAATATATATTATCTCTATAAGTAACTCTCTTTATAGAACCATGGTAATAGTTAAACTGGTTTGTTTACCGCTCACTACGGTAACTTGACATGTATTGCCATTCTTCACACTTATGTTACATTGTTTAAATTTTTACAGAAATTGTAGTGCACCCTGTATATACCCTGTCCTGATGAAGACCCCGATGTAAGGCAACAGATACGCCTACAATTGTAGCGTGGGGTCGAAACGTCGACGGCTACTTTTCACTTTCCTCAGTTGACACGCCCGCATTAATTTGGATATATCTGTGTCAATATAGACAATTCTAAGCATAATGGGATATGTAATGATCCCTTACTTTGGCTCAGGGATCTGAAGCCTCTGGAATATAACCGTATTTCGAATGAAATCAGATATTTATAAGTTGTCACGAATTCTATCTTTCACCTTCTTTTTCTTTCACAGCATCACGCTATTTCACTCCCTTCCTTTGGGGCACTGTTATTTACCAAGTATATTGGTTTACTCATTGTGATTAATTTACAGTGTTTTGACTGTTTTTACATTTTCTCTAAATAAATTTAAACAATGGTATACTGTTTCACAGGGACCCTTTCTTTGTACACCGTATAGCACCCAGGTCCCATGTGGAATTCTTTGGGTAAAACCCCCCTTCTTAATACTAAATGTCTGATTAATGGGCCTGATATTTGAATAGTGATTTATAGTGTATATTATGTAGTTGGTAGCGTAGCTTATGACATATTTCCTATAGACCGCTGGATCACCGCCACCTCTTCAGGGCTAATTCCAATTATGTGGTGGGGGCCTCGCGGACACCTCCTGTCCTGGGGATGCCACCTCCCCGGGGATAATCAAAATATTATGGGGGGGCCTCGCGCATAAAGCATCCTGCTTTTTGTGGATGACGCAGTACTCACGGCACATACACCAATGGCTCTGCAGCATCTTCTTGATAGTTTTGTGCACTTTATGGACAACTTTGGGCTGAGAATTAATATTAGCAAAACTTTCGCTATGAATTATGAATGTAGGCCGAAGTTCTACTAAGATGTGCAACATTTTTATAGGGAAAGATATTATTCCACTAACTCACACCTTTTCATATGTGGGTATTCTATTTGAATGCGAGGGGATATGAAGAAAGCTCCAATTTGTTAGATTTGCTGCAGCCTTGTGTAATTTCACAAGGAAACTAGATTGTAAACAGCCATAAGAAATGTTAACGATCTACAATGCAAACTGTAGAAGCATTGTAAGGTAATATACTCTGAGCTGTCGGGGTACGTAAATGCGGAACAACTACAGGTGGTTGAAAACGCCTTTTAAAAAAATCTTTTGACGCTCCCGTCTAGTTGTTTAAATTTTGGGTGCCATTCTGAACTGGGTGCTAACTATTTAACAGATTTGATAAAGATACAGCCAGTCTTCTTTGGCACAGGATCTGGACTTCAGATCACATGGAATTTAACCGTGCATTAGTTAATTAATGCTGCGAATCTGAGTCTCCACTAAAAGGTCCATGGCTAAATTTTACTAGGAACTTCATGGTGGAAATTAGCCATCCAGAATTCTACCAACAGCCGGAGTCTTTGAATAATATTACGAGGAAAGCACTTAAAGCAGAGAGTTTAAATCTCTTGGAGGAATTGAGACTATCTGTGGAATTGCTCAAACCGTCGGTTCAACACAATCAATCGGTCATGACTACTTGCTCAATGCAATCTTACCTTTTTAATGTTTTAAAAGCACAAGATAGACTTGTTTTAACGCGTTTTAGATTAGATTTATTTCATCGGTTGACGTCTTTTCCAAGTGTTAACAATTGGTCAAGGGAACTAATGTCTTGTCTCTATGATAATATTTCCAAGCAATCAACGATTCACATTTTGTTTTTTTGCAAATTTTACTCCGATTTGAGGAGATCTTATATTGTACCGATAATGAAATCTTTAAATTTTAGGCAATGTAGACCAGCGTTTTTGTATTTGCAAGTACTTTCTAATTGGTATACATGTGTGGTACTAGCAAGGTTTCTCAGAGCTGTTTTAATCAGATGAAAATCATATCCTTCTGTATGCTAAATAGTGACAGCATTTTTATATCTGTTTCCGAATTTTATAATATATTATTGCTATATGTGCGCATTTATGATACACTTTGTGAATCAAATAAAGATGAATTGATTGATTGATTGACCGCAGTGGAGACCAGCACATCGCCCATTCACGATGGAGGTTTGTCAGATTTGGCTCCTCGCCCCCTCCACCTACACTGGGGGATTGTGCTGGATTACTCCTGGTGACAGGGGTTAAATCACATGATGACAAGAGTGACAAGAGTGTGGGGAGTATTGAGAATGTGGTGGGAGGTCTTAGGGAAAGGGATATTCTGGATCAAATAGGATTGGATAAAGGGCAGAAGAAAGGCACATGGAAAAGTGATATGGTGGGCTTAAATATCTCTTCTTCCAGTAATTTGTACCCGTCAGACCCCCCAGACCACCTAGACTAACTACCCCACAGTAGTGCTCAGCATCCAAAAGCACCTCAGCAGCAAGACATACAAACCCTGGGATCTGAAATTGGGAACAACGACTTGGATATCGAGGCAAATGATTGCTTCTTTTCACTCTGATGGTACCGAATGTTCCGTGGACTGATCTGGCTCCCCCACAGGGTCTAGCGATAATGACAACAATAGCACCCAGATATAGGTGGACACGCCTCTGTTTTGACAGGCCAGAAAACTGCAAAAAAAAGCAGGGCGACAAGCATCAAGTGCCAAAGACTTCAAATGGAATTATTCACCATCTGACCTGCTAACAGGCACATCTATTGCACCTGTACAAGAGATCTCCTGCTCAGACCCCCCCAACATGTGTGTGGGATACTTGTAAAGCGCACTGTTACTCTACCCGAGTGTCCTGGCGCTGTAGACCGCTGGGGAACCCGTCCTGGTTTTCCCTGTGAGATGGTCCCTTTCTGGGTATCTCCAGGGTGAAACCAGGCATCCCCGGCGTCTGTGGGGGGCCGTTGTAGAGATGAGGCAAGCTTAATGCCCAGAGTTGCCGAGTGTGTTCCCTGGTTAGAGTAGGCACTGAGGCGAGAATTATCGAGTCAGTTGACCCTGGTCCAAGACCCTGCCGCGTCGGGAATTGAACCCTGGCCCCGGGCCATTCTCTGCTTACAGGTCTGCCGCCTCTAACCAGTGAGCCACACCTCTCCACTTGGATACCATCTTACAATGTATAATGGGGCATTGTGAAGAAACACAACAAAATAGTCGTAAAACTCAAGTTGCTACAAGAAAAGTACTTGGTGCCGTCAGAAAGCTAGCTAAAGCATGTAGCTCTATAGGGGAATGGTTAACAGACCTCAAAACAAGAACAGAGGCTATAGAAAATGACATGGTAAGCGCCCAGCTTACAGGCAGAGGTGCAAGAATCTTATTGATATTCAATGGAAGCTCGAGGGCCAAGAAAACCACCAACAGCGTAATAATTTGCGGGAACAGGGAGTGCCTGAGGGCAAAGAAGGAAATGACATTCGGGATAGATGGTAGAACTACTGCCTACCGCTTTTCCAGAGTTGGATGGCTGGAATTGGTCCCCGGAGGTGCAAAGAGTCAATAGGGTACCATTTGCTTTAAAACAACCGGACCGTGAAGACGCAAAGCTGTGGCAATTTTGGAATACTTTTGGAACTTTCTGCTGAGACAGTTAATTTCCGATAAGGCCAGGTCTGAGGCTAAGCGGCCGAACGGCGTTGTATCATTCTTTGTTAGACTGGACTTTCTGTCACATAACGGTGGAAAGAAGGTGACGCCTACGGCAACTAATTAAGCCATACCAAGATAAAGGAGTACATGCATACCTTTTAAACCCTGCACAACTAAAGGTGATCTGGGGAAGTCAAACACGTTTTTTTTCCTTGGAAATGAAAGCAAAGGAATTTCTTTTTTTTTTTGTGGTAATCCTCATACACCATTATTGGAAGTCTTGATGGGAAACTGGTAACCTTCGCGCTATTTGGTCGTCCTGGTCCGGCCCTTGTTGTTATGCTTGACCAGAAGCGGGATAGGTGAACCTGATCCCTCAAGTAGCCACTGCTTTCCCATCCATACTCCGTTTCGCAGCTCTACTGGTGCCCCGTGCTACTTTGGAGTCAAGGGAACCGGCAAGGCCCCAGATAAATCATTGGAAAACCAATCATCCGTGTTGCCATGCCTCGAGGGCCGCACAAACTTTAACCAAACTTGTGGGATCGCATGCCAAATCAGACTTGCTGGTAAAAATGATTTGTCGTAAGCAGCATGGGAAAGTGGGGGGGCTGGATCCTTCCAGGCTCTACATATTTCGCGCCTTGCAAGTAGGATGACCTAAAAGACGATTTTTGTAGAGGGGTCATTGATATTGTAGCCCATACTTAGCCCCGTCAGGATGGTAGTTATAGTTATTACAGTGGGGACACCAAGAACCTCTCCCAAGAAGTCGTTGATCTTCCCCCAATAGCCTTTCAATTCGGGGCAGTCAGCGAACATGTGAACATCGTCAGCTTCAGGATGTTTACATCTCGGGCAACAATGCTCTAACTTGGTGATCTTCGCTAGTTTATTTGGGGTTATATAAACCCGATACATAGTATACAGGGGATTTCTTTTTAGCGTCGCAGGTTTAACTACTGTCTCTGAGGTTAATGATATCCGTGGTTAACTTGTTCATCCAGAGTTTTTTTAGTTCGGGTTCAGTTACATCATCTTCCTCGAGCAGCGATGTATACCAGTATGCGATTTGACTCTTCCACCTTCCTCTTCTAGTTACTGCGTCAAATTTGGGGTTTGGGATTTTATTGCCCTCACTTCTAGTTGACCACCAACCAGATAGCTGGTAGTATTTGAACCTGGTGAGTGATCCCCCTGTCAAGTTAAAAAGAGCGTCCCATGTCAGAAGCTGGGTTCCTTCCTGTAGGTCCCCCCAGCATTTCAGTCCTGCCACCTTCAATGGTCGAGACAGTTGGTCGTCAAGACAAGCTGGTGTCCCAGGAGAGTCCCATATCGAGGCCTGTACTGCGTAGTAGGGAATGTTAAGCTTCTTCCTGACAAATACCCAGTTTCTAACCGCAGTCCCCAGAATCTTAAGCCTGACCTTCTTGAAGAACTTTGGGTCCCCAAACTTAAACAAGAAAGAGTCCTGTCCCTGGGGGATATCCTGCAATAGTGCTAGAAATAATACACCCATGGAAGTTTGGTCAATTTTGCCGGCCATTAGTCTGAAGTGTTTAAAGTGGAAGGCGTGGCAGTAAATAGATAGATCTGGAAAGGCTAATCCTCCAGTCTTTAAACTTCTTCTAAGCTTTTTCCAAGTTATTCGTGGGGCTTTTGTGTTCCAAATAAAGGATCCCAATTTCGCTTGTAACTTCTTAATTGCTGTCAAAGGAAAGGATAAGGGTATTGAATTAAATAAAAAGGTAATCTTGGGGAGGATAATCATCTTAAGTAGGTTCACCCGCCCAAAGATGTTTAAGGGGAGAGATGACCAGCGATGGAGTAGGGCTGTAGTATCTTTTATAACCCTATCTAGATTAATTTTTGGAATGTCCTCTATCTTTTTAACTAAGTGTACTCCCAGATATCTCATTTTTGTCCTGCAACCTGCCGTCCCGACCCCCTGGTTCCATTCCATAATCTCAGTTTTATCCTTATTGATTGTATACCCAGAAATCTCACCAAAACTTTCTGCTAGTTGTATTAATCTAGGTATGGCTACTCCCGGGTTTGAGGTGTACATCAACAGGTCGTCGGCGTAAAGTGCAAATTTTAATTCTAGGTTAGCAATCTTAAATGATTTAATAAGGGGGTCCGACCTGAGTAAGCAAACAGAGGGCTCGATGTACAAATCAAATAAAAGGGGGGATAAAAGGCAGCCCTGTCTGGTTCCTCGGGCTATAGATATCTGATCTGTGAGAGAGCCATTGACTAGGATTTTAGCTAGCGGTGCATAATATAGGGGTTTAACCACGGTTATAAAGTTAATAGGAAAGCCAAATTTTGCCAAAGCCAACCATACATATTCTCATTTCACCTGGTCGAATGCTTTAGCAGCATCGACAGCTACAATAGTCAGGGGCAGCTTTTTCTCGATAGCGACATCTATTGCAGCAATAACTTGGAAAGTTAATTTGTTGAGTTGCCGCTCAGGGATAAACCCCCTTTGGTCACAATGGACGATGGATTTAATTGCCTTGGCCAGTCTTGTCGCTAATACTCCCGCAAAGATCTTATAATCTACGTTCAGTAGAGAAATCGGTCTATACGACTCTACCTTACGCGGATCTTTATTCGGTTTCAATATTAGTGTAACTGTGGCCTCTGCCCATGACTTTGGAGCCAGCTCCCCCCGTAGCAGGATTTCATTGAATAATATTGTTAAAATTATAACAACTTGGTCCATAACAATCCTATATAGCTCCACCGGGAGCCCGTCAGGGCCTGCCGCTTTGCCATTAACCATCTTTGAGATCTGAATCCTCACCTCTCCTTCCCTTATCTCGGAGCTGAGGAGAGATCTTTCTACCTCTGATAATTCGGGGAGCTGAACTTTACTAAGCCAGTTTCCAGCCTGCTGTCCACTCTGGGGCAGAGTAGTTCTATACAGGGATTGCATATGGGCTTTAACTTCTTCTCTAATGAGATCGTCATCGTATGTAATTTCCCCTGTACTAGCCAGAGATAAACTGTCGATCTGATTCCTAGTTTTATCTACTCGGGCTTTCCACGGCAGGAGGCGACCACATTTCTCCCCGTATGAGAAGGATTGAAGTTTACTCGCATCCCACCTGTCTTTCAGGATTTTATCAAGCGCTGCTTGATATTCTGCCCGCAGGATATCAAGTTCTTTTTGTAGAATAGGTCTAGTCTCTAGCTGGCCTAAGGAAGCCTTCTGGAGTTCCTGTTCCTTAGATTTAAGTCTCAGGAGTCGGTCTTCCTTCTTCTCCCTTAATAGCTTATTCCTCCTTATCGTCAGAGTACTCAGCCAGCCTCTTATGAAGACTTTATATGTTTCCCATACTATCTGTTTGCTTGCCGACCCAATATTAATCCTGAAAAACTCTTCTGACTGAGTTGCTAAGTCTTGCCTAACACCCTCTTCCAGAAGGAGTGTTCTGTCCAGAGTCCACCTCCTCTGCTGAATCTGTTGTTTAAGATGGATTGCCATCTCGACAACAGAATGATCGGACAGGATAGCCGGGCGTAGGATATGGTATCTACTGCTGAGAAAAGGGTTTTATCGAGTAAGAAGAAATCTATTCTTGAATGGTGTCCGTGTCTTCTGCTATAAAAAGAATATTCCCTTTTCCCTGTATTATTTTTGAGTCTCCAAATATCTATGAGGTTAAAGTCCCTCATAATGTTCTTGAGTTCCAATCTGGACTTTTGGGGAGGGGTGAATCTCACTTTAGAGGTACGATCTAGATCTTTATCAAATATCAAATTAAAATTGCCCCCCAAAATTACAGGTCCATCAGTCTCTACTAGGCTGTTTTTGAGTTTCGTAAGGGCCCCTGGCGCATCCTGATTGGGACCATAATAAACTGCACAAGTGAGGGGAGTTTGCCCGGCTGTTAACGAAGCCACCAGCCATCTCCCAGAATGGTCCGTTTCACACTTCAATAGCCTAATCCCTGCATTAGCTCTAATTAATTTGGCCACCCCTCTCGTACTACCGCTTTGTTCAGAGCAGAGAACGTCCTGAATCCACCACATCTTTTAAACACCGTCTTACATTCCGCTTTCTCTAGGTGTGTCTCCTCCAACAAACAGTTGTGTGCTCCTGAGTTGTATAGATAATCTATTACCCTGTGTACCTTTCTCCTATCCCTCAATCCATTTACATTCCAACTGATAAATTTTAACTTATGTGTCATATTGGCCATATGGACCGATTTCTAGACAAAAAAGAAAAAAAGGCTCGTGCCCAGCACCCACTAAAAGTATGATGTATCTTTTGTGTACATGAGGATTATTTTTTCCATTTTTTGACCTTACCACCCCCCAGCCACCCACCCACCTCCCCTGAGGAACCCCCCCATACCTGTTTTGGCGATCGTGTCGCCAGATGAGAGCTCTCCAGATCCAGTCGGGTTCTCCCTCCAATAAAACGAGAGGTAGGCACCAGAACGTGAATTCTAATTTTATGTGTATGTGCATATATAATAAGTTAGGCTTACCCTTTTTGTGCGAAAATTATATAAAAAATTTTTTTTCCCCTACTCCTAATGAATGTGAGGTTTTAAGTATATGTGATTTTTTTTTTTTTTTCCCTCACAGGGGAACTTAAACTATTCCAGAAAGGATGATAGAGGCAAAGCCATAATTATAAGAGCTATAAGGGCCTTATAACATTTGATCCACACCCTCTGTTTCCTTGTGCTTATGTTTTGTGCGTACTTCTAATATTGTGAGAGCGCATTACATTTTTGCCAGCTTTAGACAGCCCTTGGATAACCTTTGTATGCTTAGTGAGAACTATCTCGCATTAAAGTTAGGAAGGTGTCGACTTCATGGGGTGAAGTGAAGTTGTGCGTTTTATTTCTCCATACCACCCTCAGGAAGGCCGGAAATTTCATTTGCACCTGCGCGCCCTTTACTTCTTAAGTCTGGCATCCGATTACCCAGTTCCCATTGTCGTTTGGCCGTAACCCTCCCAACATCAGAGCGGATAAGGTAGTGGGCTGAGCCTATTTGGAGGGTTTTGTCTGACAATGCCTTGCTCAGGATCAGCTCTTTTACAGTAAATGTGTGGAAGTTGACCAAGATTTTCCTCGGGGCGGCCCTGTCAGCGTGGCGCCTAAAGGGATCTCTATGCGCCCTCTGTATTTCTGACTCTAGGTCTATCTCAGGGCCATCTTTGAGAACTCCCTCCCTGAGAAGCTTACACACTAAGCCCTTTACGTCCCCATTTTCCACGCCTTCCGGAATCTTTAAAAACTTCAAGTTGTTCCTCCTGGAATAGATTTCTAGCCTTTCTACGTCCATCTGGAGTGCCCTATTCTGAGTTCTTAGAGTCTCGATGTTCCTTTCGTACCTTTTGGAGGCCCCTGTGAGCAGAGTGACTTCCTCCTCCAGGACATCGGTCCGTTTACAGACGTCGTCTAGCTTGGTCTCCAGGTTAGAACACTGATCTTGTATGCTCTTTTGATTTGCTTCTGAAGTGTCAAACTTGGACAGTAGGTCGCCTCTAAGGTTGAAAAGGAGTGCCTCAAGCTGTGAGAGGCCACCATCTGAGATCTTAACCCCAGTTGTCTCTTCTACTGAACCCTGGGCTTTCACCACTTCCACCGCTTCCACTGCAGGCGCCCTCCCTGGATGGTGGCTGAGACCGGCACCGTTGTAGTTGTTTGAGTTACTTGTGCGTTTTGCGGAGCAATTGGGTCCCGAGAGGCTTCTTCGGTTTCCGTCTGATCCGCTATATCCACTATGTCCTCTATGTCCGCTAATACGGTGTACCTATTACCTGACTGGGACCCATTAGACTGAGTAGTGGGTTTGATGTTTAAGGTGCTGACCATGTTGTCAGGTATGGAGGCGGAAGATGAAAGAGGAGATTTTTTCTACAACTTGCTCCATAATTTTAAAGTAGGACTTGAGAGAGGGTGCGGATTTGACAGGGACGTACCAGGCAATTTAGTTTTCTTGGGCTCGCCTGCTCTCCCAGGTCGGTCTCTTTTCTCTTTCTCTTTCGTCCCTTTTTTTTCTCTTAGGGGTGAGTGGTGTTACCGCTGCTTTAGACGTACTCTGGTACCCACCCTCGGATTTTTGTTGCTCTAGATAGGACCTAAGCTGGTATCTATTCCTAACAGGTACCACCTGGGCTGCCGATGCAGGGGGTGTATATGGTCGAGTGTTACACTTTTCACCCACTATATTGCCTGCTGTTCCTACTTGTGGGCGAGGGCAGGGGGGGTATGGTTGTGTTGAGAAAGAAATAGCACCCAGGTCCATCCCCTCGTACTGCACCGAGTACCAAGTAGCACTGGCAGTATCTGCACTATCCGCGTGTTCAACACCCCCAGGTACCCCAGATACCACCCAAGGGGAATTGACCTTTACTAGGTTAGCACCACCTCCTTGAGCTAAGGGTTCAGACCCCAACTTATACCCCCATGTCCCCTTCACCAACCGTTTGCAGTTGTTGGAGTCCCAACAGAGGGGAGCACTAAGGCAGACTCGGGCTAAGAACCGCCTCGACCTTTGCCAAATACAGGTCCGGTCTCCTCGGTCGCTTCGGGTTCCAGGCAGTCGCGCTCGGTCACCACCGGCTCTGTAAGCCTCTCCCCGCTCGACCTCCAGCCCATCCACAGCGATGATCCGCATCGGGGAAACGAAAACGGCGTCTCTAAACGAGCAAGCGGGTCTTGCTTGCTCGCGATTCCCACCGTTGCCGGCGACGTCCGCGGGGTCCTAGTGCGGGTTGGATGCGAGAACAGGCACACCCGCCTCGGCAAACGTGACACCTCTCCTCAGAAAGAAAAGAAAGAAAACAAGGAAGGGGGAAAGAAAATGTGCGTTAGCGCTACGCCGCTAGAGAAAGCACAATCTCATATTCCTCCTCACTGTCTTGGCACCGTCATTTCAGCCTGAAACACAGGAGAAACCTTCCTGGACTCGGAGCTCTCGCAACAGGCGTCAGCCTGCCGCCATGTTCCTCATCCCAAAGCAAAGGAATTTCTAACATAGGTTTGCTAGCGTACTGTGAGGTTAACCGTACTGATTAAGCCCAGTAATATGTTTCCTCTGGTTTTTTTGTTGTTGTATTTATGTAGTAATGATAATCTATATGGGATAGTGGCTGGTGATGAGAAAAGGTTACTGCGATTTCTGCTGCGAGTTGAAGAGGCTGCCCTCATCTCTATACAGACAGATGTTTGGTCATTACTTTTCTCAGGGTTAGGGGGTAAGGATAAGGGGAGGGGAGTTCTGGGTCAGCGATGGTTGGGAAGGAAGGGAGAATGACTGGGGGTATAAGGGTGAGAGGTAGGGGGTTGAGGGGGAGGAGTGGAGTAGGGTCAGAAAATATTTTTTTAACATTTAGCAGCAAAAAGAGAGCTGTAGAATTATGGCAAATTATGATAGAATAAATATAATGGTAATTTCTTCTCTGCTGCGGGATGGGTAAAGTAATCACATGCTCTGTCAACCTGGGAGGGCTGAACAATAGGACCAAACGTTTAAGGGTTTGAGATTTTAATAGCATCAGCTCCGGATACAATATGCCAACAGGAAACACATATCCCATGGGGGAAGAGAGAATCACTATCAAACAAAAGGTATACACTGTTGGCCTGTTCTACTCAGAGCTCTGATATTAGAGGTGTAGTTATTTTAGCTAGGAGTAGAATGGGGCTAATCAAGCGCAAATTGGTAGATAAATTATACAGATGGGCATTAGCGGAGTTGGAGAAGGGACTAACAGTATGGACCATCTATGGTTCAAATCAGGATGACCCGAACGTGCTAGAAGATCTGGAAGTGGAATTAGCATCCTGGCCTGATTCATTAATAATTTATGGGGACCGGAATATACATAGGGCAGTGGATTGGTATCAATTGAGTAATTATCAGGGAAAAAAGCCACAAGTTAATAGGGCTTTGATGTCACCAATGGGTAGTCGTGGTTTGGAAGATGTTTGGAAGGCTAAACACCCCTCCGATCCCGGTTATACCTATTTTTCTTGCCTGCAGAAAAAGTATGTTCGGCTGTACTATTTTTTGGTCCCTGGCAGAATTCTGGAAAAAGTTGGGATTGTTAAATTACCAAAGCTTATGCCAGACCATAATCCCCTGGTCTTAGAAGTTATGGTACAAAGGATGTATAAATGCCAGTGAACGTGAACTTTTGATAGAAAGTTACTGGTAAATGAGACATTTATACAGTATATGAGAAGCTGGGTTATAAGGTACTTTGATAACAACAGATATAGTGCTCCACGAGCTACAGTGTGGGATGCTTTCAATGCGGAGATGGGGGAAGTATTTAGTTTTGTGGCATACAGTAGGAAGCAGCAGGAGGTAGAGAATAGGAACCTGTCAGAAAAACTGTGTGTACTGGAAAAATAACATGTGGCACAGATTATTCAGGGTTTAGACATAGCTCAAACCCAGATAGATATCACAATTTTAAAAGCAGAGATATGTAGTTATTATACCCAGAGAATTGCAGAAACATATCAGTGATATAGGAATGATAGGTATGAATATGGTGAATCATTCGAGAAACACTTGTCATTAAGTACCAGACAGAAAACTACTGAGAAAATCTTGCCATGATTAAAAGTAAGAATGGGACAAGTGTAACAGAGGTACATA
Source organism: Lissotriton helveticus (assembly GCF_964261635.1). Taxonomy (NCBI): domain Eukaryota; kingdom Metazoa; phylum Chordata; class Amphibia; order Caudata; family Salamandridae; genus Lissotriton; species Lissotriton helveticus. The sequence goes on from NC_136061.1 coordinate 1,132,515,160, forward strand.
ATATTGTATAGGCATTTGAGGAATTTTAGCAATCCCTATATAAGATTGAGCGCCCAGGGGTGGGCATAGGATAGCCTGGGAGTTGGACTTGGGCGGGAAGAAAGACAAGGCTACCAGCCAAGAACTGGAAGCTGAGATCACGCTTGCTGAAGTAAAAGATGCATTACACCAACTGCCCTCAAGAAAAGCGGCAGGCCCTGATAAAATAACATTGGAGCTGTATAAGGTACTACAAAATGAACTTCTTCTAATCTTTTTAGACCTGTTTATAGGGATACCATGTAGTAGATTCCCCCCCGACTATCCCGAACATTGTAAAGGTATGGATTCTGCTATTTTGACAAAAAAGGGGAAACCCCCTGATAATCCCACTTCATATCGACCAATATCTCTCATAAATTCAGATGCCTAATTGTACTCAAAGATCTTGGCGACACGGCTGGGTAGGGTTATAGCTCAACTGGTCACACCCGGGCAACATGGTTTCATCCAAGGCAGGGGGATACCCATATAAGGCCTGCCATTTCGTTGTTCGATATTGCTGAATTGGCTAGGACCAAGTGGCTATGATCCTTCTCGAAGCGTAAAAGGCATTCAACCGCATGGCATGGGAGTACTTATGGGAGGTTCTAGAGGTAAGGGGTTTGGTCCTAGAATGATCACTGCTATTAGGTGATGTATGTGGATCCGTATGCCAGACTTAAATTAATGGATGAACAATCTTGAAGACTAGAGGTGGCTAGATTTTTATTTACCCTCTATATTAATCCATTTATAGAACAAATTCTATTGAATCCGGGAATAAATCCGGTAACCACTAAAGTTTATGAAAGAAAAGTACTGGCATACGCAGACAACATCACCATAGTTACCAAAGACCCAGAGAGCGCAATGAAGGAGGTCGAAGCCATGGCCGGGGAGTACGGCCTAGCCTCAGGATACTTATTAAATAAGGAAAAGATGCAAATCATTTCTAAAGAGAACATAGATTACTCAGATCTCCGCCGCTTGGATACTGTTACCTACTTTGGGGTTCGAATTAACCCCAAGGTGGATATAATCAGTCAAATCAATTTCAATCCTTTGATCAGTAAAGTATCTAGTGATTTAAGGCGGATGAATGGGTTACATCTGTCTATAATTGGTCGGGGTAATATTCTTAAAACGATAATGCTACCAAAGATTCTATATCTGTTTAGGTCTAGCCCCTTAACCCCTTCCGCGCTCATGACGAGCTGAGCTCGTCATGAGTTGCATCGCTCGCACGCTCATGACGAGCTCAGCTCGTCATGTAACCCGGTATTTAAAAAAAGTCAGCGCACAGCGGGAAAACCGCTAGCGCTGATGCGGTTAAACATAGAAAGTACAATAGTAAACAAATTAGACTCTATGTTTATTCATTTTATATGGCAATATGGTAAAGTCAGGCGCACTCTTACATTTCTTATGCTCCAACAGGAACGCGGCGGCTGGGCAACTCCTAGCCTATTGCTTGGCCCTCATTCAACAAATGAGTATATTGGTCTCAGCAGAGCATAAGGATAGGGCAGATCAGGACTATCCTACTGTTTCGCAACCATTTATGAGCAAGCAGTTGGGAGAACAGTGTGGGGGGTGCTGCTCTGACAACTGGAACCAAGCTAGTTCAAGAATGTTGGATTCAAGTACATAATAAATGCCTGGAAAATTTGGAGTAAAGTCAGGAAACTAATGAAGATTCCAAAATATAATAAATATACACTTATGTGACGAACCTCACTCTTTCCTCCCCTCTTTCATGACGTGATTGGGCGGCAATGGGAGAACCGCTGTCTTATCAGGATTGGGGACATATTTTCCTCAGGACGACTGTGCCCATTTTCAAATTATTTTATGATTTTAGCACACCAGACAGCTCATATTTTAAGTACTTGCAAGTTAAAGATTTTTTTTAAAACATGGGGCGGATCTTTCTCTAGAGAATATCCCTCTCGAAGAGGCAATCAACCTCACCGATAGTATGATAAGACATGTCTATATTATCTTAATGAACAGTATGGCAGATGATCTTGAGAAGATTGAAACAGCTTGGGCGAGGAAACGAGAGGAGGCAGACACCAACTTAGATATATCACTTGGATTAGTCTCAAAGATCTTCTTCTCATCTAATGTGAAGTGTAGGAAAGTGGAAATCTGACTATATGGTTACCCCCACTTTTTGCCTTGCGTTTTGCTGGTTTTCGACTTAGTTGGACTGGGACCCTGCTATTCAGGGCCCCAGTCTATCTGCTTTCTCTGTAAAATGGACACCATGTACTTTATGTACATACCAGTTTGGTTACTGGGTCACCCTTTTGAGCCCCTGCATAGGGTACCCTAGGTATCCAGGGCATAGGTGCACCCTAGGCCTACCAGGGGCTGCAGCATGTATTGTGCCACCCCTGGTTAGCCTTCCAAACTGACACCACAGGTCTGTACTTAAAGCCTAGGTAAGGTGGTGTAATCACCCCTTACTTAGATATAGTATATCTATATCTACCTTTTATATAGACAAATAGTAACCTATAAGTCACTTCTATGGCAGGCCTTAACAATCCTGAAGGCAGAATGCGTGGTTTTGTGTGAGAGGGTGCCCTAGCATGAGCTGAGCCCCGCTGCAGCTTTCGGAACCATCTCCTTATAGCTGTTGTATGATATAGCCATACCATATACTCTTAAGTGCATTATAATCCTCGCAGTTAATGCTAACTTTGGTTGAGCTTTATCAAAACATGTTGTGTAAGGTGTCAAACACATTGGAATACTACCCACCCCGCCGGTTCTGGCAGCGGGCATAGCATTCTACCCTTCTAGAGGGAGAAGACATGTAGTTACTGTTAACCCCGGTTAAAGTTAAACAGAGCCCAGCATCACAAAATGGATGCTGCTGCCACAGACACGAGTCTGCCCTCCTGCTGCTGGATGAAACTCCAGCAGGGGAGGCCTGGACAATAGGTTTCCTGTCCAGGAAGGTGCTAGTACCTCCCCAGACAGGCTTTAGTGTATTGGGACGGGAGGGTTGCATTCAGTGAATGCTTTTCAGACACTGCCTGGGGCACACAAGGTGCTCCATGCATTTTCCAGTTCAAACAGGTTGCTGGGGCATGCAGCCCCAGCTCTGGCATGAAACTGGACAAAGGGGAAGGGGTGTAACCACCCCCTCCCCAGGTCCACCCATAGGAGGGACCTTAGAGTTAGTCCAACCCCTAAACTTACTATAAGTATAGAACACCAGTTCCTAGGACTTTAGATTACCCTCGAAGAAACTCTGATACATAATTCCTGGACCTTCGACATTCCATATCGACTGTAAGACGGAAGAAATCTCCCTTGTGGTCAAAAAATGACCACCCTGTCCAAACAGACACCAACAGCATCTTTGCCAGTCTGCATTTTTGAGGCTCCCGCCAGATCAAAAAGAATCTGTGACACAGAACACAGACTTCCAGACATCTCTGATGTTGACCTGCGCTCCCAGCAAAGCTGAGACCTGTGGCGGACACGAGAGACATGGGACTGGAACTACTGGACATCCTTCATTTTTGCTCCTGCACCTACTTCCCGAGGTATCCCGAAGTTGTGCATTGGGGGTTTTGAAGCCCCTGCCCCGAGCACCTTTTACACTGAAGCTCAGAGGCCTACACTCCACGAGTGTCCCGTGGGCCTGCTTTGTGCATTTCCACTTGAGGTCCCTTTGTGGTTCCTAGGAAGTGTCAGTATTTCCACAGGAGTCCTGGGTAGGCCGTGTGGTATCAGGGTAGTTCCACTAATGGCTAGCGAGCCCCCACAAAGGGCTATCTTTGATTTCTTGAGTTTTCCTGATTGCTCCAGACTTGCTCCTACTCCTCTCCAAAGGAAGAGTTCCTCAGATCTTGCTGGTCTGCCCCGAAGCCCATCTTGACATCCTTCGTGGATTGCGTTTGCAAAGGCATCTTGGGTCCAATCCATATTCCGACACCGCAGTCAACTAGATCCTTTGTGGGACAGCTCGATTCCAGCTCCTGGTTGTCATCAACACCTCCTGGTCCTCGTGGCTGAGGAGACAAGCTTCACCTTTTCACCTAAAATCACCCAACATCGGCTGGTATCTTCCTAACGCCATCCTAGTCACTGGCTAGTGACCCAGACTCTGTCTCCTCTGCTTTCAGGTTCTTAACATCTCCGGTCCACCCTTGGATCCACCCAGACACTTTTCCTCTGGCCGCCTACAGCATTTCTTCGCAGCTCTCCATTGGAATCGACGCCGAAACCCGACACCAAAAGACACCTATGCACCCGGCTTCCCTGGGTGAGGAAACACGCCTACTCCAGTGCTCCCGTGGGTCTAGACTCTCGAAGAGTCCTAGTCTAAAAGGGTTCCATCGTAGTTCATCTAGAAGTGCCCTTAATCTTTAAAATTGTAACTTGTTCGTTTCCGATAGAAAGTCAAAGGTGATCCGCGGCTGTGTTTAGACACTGCACGCGTCCCCCGTGGGCCCCCTGCATCCTAACCTTTAGTGATTTTAGGTAGCCCCAGCGGTTCTACAGGCCCTAGGCCTGCTTTCTAACTCTCACGTGGTTCTTATACCACTATTTTAGTATATGGTTCGTGAGGCCCCTATGGCGTAACGTATACCGTGCAACTTATCGTATGCTAATTAAGTTCCTTGTATTGTACTTTTACCTCTGACTTCATAAAGAGTCCAGAGGGGTGTGTTTAGAATAAATACATATATATTTGATATATACCTTGTGTGGTGTGCTTTCATTTGATCATTCAAGAGATTATAATTGGTAAAACAACTAGCTTAACTCGCCTCTAAGTCTTAGCCTGAAGGCTGCTCTCCACAGCTACCACTAGGATAGCTTTCTATAAGGTTGACTTTACAACCTACCATCAATAAGGGTCATTTGGACTGGTGCAAGGTGCCCACTAGAATAGTGGACATCATATACCAGGCCAACTTCTCACATAAAGGCTCAAAATTATAAGACAATCTTCAATTTATATTTTATCCCAGCGGGTGGGGAAAAAGGGAGGAAGATAAATGCCCTAGGTGTGGAGAAGGCCCAGCAGAGTTGGTACAAATGTTTTATAGCTGTGATAAGCTATTACCTTTGAAAAATGATCTCAAGGTAGTCTGGGAGGAATTATTCGGTAAAAGATACCCCTCTACCCTGTGAAGATGCTACTCGGATATGACAATACCAGCTACCCAGATGCTGGCCCAAATTTCTTTTTTTTGACATTAGTCCCTGTTAGGATTTTAATAGAGGCTAGATGAAAAGATCCAGAGCCCCCCTTGTTCCAGATCTGGTGCAGATGGGTGTGTACAACCAAGAAAGAGCGTTATATAACTGTAAGGGCAGACAGGCCTAGAAGTGGGGACAAAAGATCTGGTCCCTCTGTCAGACTAGTTGGGCGCTGACCGTGGCTGTAGAGACTGGCCTGCTACTGGATCACGCTAGGCCACCCTCGGTTAAGCTCTATTTTATACATGAAATATTGGCCCATTATATATTTAACCTCTTCCATGCTCGTGACGGCCGGTAGCCATCACGCGTCACGTGGGAGTGTGCGCAGGATGGCCCCCGGCCGTCAGAATCCCCACCCACTAATGGAAACGCCCGCACAGTGCGGGAATTCCCCACGTACGGAACGGGTTAAGATGTATGTACCTATGATGATCCTTCTATATTTAATAATTCTTTGGTACAAAATTATATATGAAACCTGTGGCTTATGTAACACGTTTATTCTTCAAGATATTTATGAAATACTGGGCCACTATGTATTTAAAAGGTATGTACCTATGTTGATCCCTCTATGTTTAATAGTTTTTAGTTCAAAATTGTATATGAAAATGTTTGGCTACTACTGCAATATTTTTACTCTCCAAGATAAAATAAATAAATAAATACATAAAACCAAACGTGTCTATCCGCACAATAATACAGTATCATATCCGGTAAGGGACTCCCCAAATCTCTCTCCCATACAACCCTCGCCGATATAAAATAAAGCTGTCCATGTAAGATAAAGTATGTCCCTCAGCAAAGAGGCCTCCCAGCAAATGGAGCTGGTATGCAGCCAATGCCCACTTTGTTAATATTTCCCCTGTCCCCAGCAGTTAGGGATTATTACGAAGGGGACATGGGGGTAATATGAAAACCCAAATAGCGCTGGAGTCTGGCCCAGTATGTAGTAGGAAGTGTCAGTATTTCCACAGGAGTCCTGGGTAGGCCGTGTGGTATCAGGGTAGTTCCAATAATACGCAAAGTGTGCCTGCTCTACAAGATAATGAAGGTAGATATCCGGAACCCCAAAACCTCCATGGGCATAGGGCAAAGTCAATGTTTGCCAGCTAATTCTTGGATGATTGCCCGCCCAAACTAGTCGAGTGAGCATACCATGCAAAGTATCAAAGAAACTGCCAATAAGGACTATAGGTATATTGAGAAATGAATATAGGAATCTTGGTAGTACTACCATTTTAATAATAGCAATTCTGCCGGCCATGGATGTGGGAGATTAATTCAGTGATCAATCCGAGAGGACAGCCTATCAATTGCATGAACAAAGTTGAGGAGGATGACCTTCAGACCACTTCTGTGGAGATAAATGCCCAGATATTTTGGGGTTTCAGTGCACCATTGCAGGGGGAACTCAATAGGACAGGGAACTATGTCATTTGTCAACAGAAAAACATCAGATTTACCCTAATTAATAGTAAGTCGAGAGAAACTCCCGAACTGGACAATCTCACAGAGCCATGAGGAAAGATTAGTCTTGGGGTCCTGACAAAACGCATGATATTGTCAAAATATAGAGAGACCAAAAGGGGGCCCGATGAAACCGCAATCCGTGCGTCAGGTGGTTCTACTGAAAATGGCAAATCAGGGGGCCTATTGAAATAATAAATAACAGGGGCAAAAGTGGGCACCCCTGCCTGGTGCCCCCGTCAGTGTGAACTGATCTGTTAAAGTACCATGCAATCTAAGGTGGGCCAACGTACCTGTGTAGAGCAACCAAACTAGGTCACGGAAGCCCTTAGGAACACCTGACTTTCGCAACGTGGCATGCAAAAAAGACCATTTGAGAGAGTCGAACGCCTTCTTGGTGTCCAGTAGGACAGCAGCAGCAGAGAGGTCAGGAGCAATCTGGTTAATGACGGCAAACACTGTGCCAAGATTAACAAAAGTGGAGTGGTTTGGAACAAACCGAGATTGCAACAGCGATATTATACAGTCCATGAGCAGGGAGAGATACGTGGCGAGGACCGTAGCCAGATTGTTATTGTCATGGTTCAAAATTAACAGGGGCCTGTAGTAAGTGCAGAGTTGTGGAGATTTTCCTGGCTTAAGTAAGAGAGTTACCACCGCCTCTCACAGTGTGGAGGGGTTCCTCGTTCCAAAGATTCTGCGTAGAATTCCAGTAGTTGAGGAACAAACAGTGGGTTGTAGGCCTTATAAAAATCACCTGTGAAATCATCAAGTCCCAGGGCACGAATGCCACTTAGGGTGTCTATGGCCTGTGAAATCTCCTCACAAGAGATAGGTGAGGCCAGCAACTGTTGGTGTCCCATTGCCACTTCCGCTTGATAGTCGGCAAGCGCCTTGTCCATAACCGTACATCGGAATGTGTATAAGCGAGTATGGCATGAGAAGAATGCAGTACAGATGTCAGAACTATCTGTGATTAAGAAGCCGTCATCAATCTGTAATGCTGTAATATAGGAGGTCTGATATGCCGGGCGGGGAAGCTTAGCCAATGTACGCCTGGACCTCTCTTTCTCCCCGTAAACTCGCGCTCTTGCATGTTTGCTCAAGTACATCGCCTTGCGAGCTGCCAGGTCATGGAATTCATTTAGCAGCATGGCACGCTGATGTAATACTGGAGCAGATCCAGGTCTCGTCACCTGCAGATCAAGATCTCCCAGTTGTTGCTCGATAGCTGTAAGTTCCCCCATCATGGAGAGGAGCACTCCCGCGTGTTTGCCGATGCAGACCCCTGTGATGTACACCTTAAATGCCTACCAAAGTACTGAGTGCTGCGAGACAGATCCAGCATTCAATGTAAAGTACTCTACAATGACGTGTCAGACGTCCACCTGAAATACCTCATCTTGCAATGCATTAGTTGGAAATCGCAAGGCCAACAGAGGTGGCGCAAAGTTGGGTATTTGTAGAGTCAGCAGGATCGTTGAATGATCTGATAATGTACGAGGGAAATGATCAACATTGATAACCATGAGCAGCAGGTCAAGAGTAAGATGCCAATGATCAATACATGACCATGTGCTGTGAGGAGCGAATTAAAAAGTATATCCCCTACTGAGCTAATTTCTGGAGCGCCAGGCATCAGCAAGGTGGAAAGGTCTCAAGATGGTGGAAAGCACTTGCAGTGCAATGGGATTTGGACATGTGGTCTGCGCCAGTGGAGTCCAAGGAGTGGCAAAGGGTAAGGTTGAAGTCACCACCCATAAATATGCAGTCAGGGTGCAAACTAGTAATTTGTGTGGAAATATCATGACGCAAGTTGGTGTGTCCACATTTGGGGCATAAATATTGATCAGTAGTAAAGATTTAGTAGCTAAAGTGCCGGAAACCAATAGGTAGTGGCTCTCTGGATCCGCTATCACCTCCCGCGACACGAAAGGGACTCTTTTGTGGATTAGAATGCAGACACCCCTAGAGTAGGTGCTATAGCTAGCAAAGAAATGGTTACCAACCCATGTTGATGCATAGTGTTTGCAGCAGTGTGGTGCACCGTGGGTCTATTGGAGAAAGTGATAACTGTTCATCATTTGACAATGATTTGAAAAACAGTTTTTGAGCTATATTTTGAACTCATTTACCTCAAAAAGAAAAAAGTGAATAAAACTTTCTGGAACAATATTTTTGGATTACATTGGCTCATTATAGCTGATAGGTGTGCTCAGGTTCAACCACCCTGTGCCTACAGGGTTCTCTCACATTGTCTATTGGAGAAAGGCCAGTTGTATATCGTGTCTAGACAGGTAAGACAACACCTGCCTCCCCTTGCGTGGGTTAGTTAATCCCCTGTCATTCCAAGTCATACTTCTCAAGGCAAGTGACTCAGCCCCTCTATCCGGCAGGCCTATGTGAGTTATGGTAGAGAAACAGCAGTGCAAATGCAGCAGCGATGAAACAGTGCATGGCGTGTAATATGGTACACCCTTGTAAGAAAAACAAAGGAACAGTGCAACAATAGAGCAAGAAAAAGCCCACACCCCCCTCCCACACCAATTAACTAACAAGCGGTAGCCGGTGAAACCCATACTTATCCTAAGAACAAGAAAAAACGAAAGCAATCAAGTGGAGTACTCCTAGGGGTGGGGAACACTCTAAGGAGATTGCCAACGAACCATAATCATAGCACAATATATAACAGTCTGTAAAACTATATAAGCGATAGTAAAAGTGTAACAGCAACCCAGCATGTGGCGGCCAGGTATTGGAGTTGCTGTGGGCTGGCAGTCAACATGTCCCGAAAAGAGATTGTGATTGCTTCCACATGCTGGGTGCCTGAATTTGCTGGGAAGATACACAGCGGTGAGACGGACCGGGCGGAGCCGCTTACTGTTGGGCACAATGGGTAAACCAACCAAGAGGCATGATCGGTACAGGTACCTTGCAGTGGGCTCCCAAGATGGAAGCTGGAATGCTGTTAAACAGGCATAGGTCTCCAAGGACCCCACGCTACAAGGTATCCCACTGGCCAATACGGCCTCCAGTGAGAGGGTGGAAGCGAAAATTGACTCGATTGGCACAGCTCTGGGAATCCTGCCAGATGACCACAGACGCCTTGCTGAGAAGATGATAACAAACGAACATCAATTATCAGAGTCCACTCAGCCCTGACTGTCCTGTAAGACCAACTAGCTGCGGTCGAAGCAAACGTACGCACATTGGAGCTCCGGGCAGAGGATGCCAAAAATCGCTTCCACAGGAACAATATCAGAGTGGTGGGGTTACCAGAGAAAGTGGAGGATGCTAACATGGTAGCTTACTTAGAGAGTCGGTTGTGTGCGGAGGTGGCTCTGGAGAGGGTGCCGATGAGGCCGCCTCTGCCCGGAGGCCCCTCCTGTGCCGTGTGGTGGCGAGACTCCTACATTATAGGGACAGAGACCATATCCTGGCACAGGAATGGCGCACAGGCTATCTCAGAGTGAACAATATGATGGTGCAAATTTTCACAAATATTTGTAGATAAGTGCAGAGACAAAGGGCCTCCTTCCAAAGACCCGATGAAGAAACTCCGACAACTTGATTATAAGTATGCAATGATGTTCCCAGCAAAACTGAGGGTGATCCCCACAGAGGGAACGGAGTTCTTTCACTTCCCACAGGAGGACTGTGACTGGAAGGAGGGGCGGCAGCACGAGAGACCTACCCTGGGTGCCGGACGGTGAGGGAGACGCAGGGGTGGATCCCGCAGCAGAAGGTCAAAACGAAACACAACAGCCCCCACACTGTAAAAAGCGCAGCTCGAGAGGCAGAGGGCGATGGAGGTGGTGGCGATGATAAGTGGGAAGGATGCGAGGCATACAACTCTGGAGAGCAGTGCGCCAATGCAGACTCAGACTCTGATCATCGATCTAGCGATTTTGAGAGCTCGAGTATGGAACTGCCCAAAGTGACACCGTCATTGTCTGATGACATCATCTGATAAGCCCGACGAACTGCTAAATGAGCTGGGCCAGGGGCCGAACTACTGTGACACTGCCCTGAAGATGATACACTGGGTCCATTCGGGTGTGCTGATTTTGACGAGAATTTCATTGCTGAGAGCTGGATGGCTGACCTGCTGGTCGGGAGGGCTCCTGGATCACTTCCCTCGACTTGACATTCCTTAGTGGACTTCCACAGTTACATTTAGCTATTGTTTGTTTGGAGAAGGATTCTAATCTGCTTGTCCTGGGGAGGAGGAGTTGGGGTACCAGTTATGGTTTGAAAAGCTTGATTTTGTGGGATTTTGGAGTCGTGCATCACTGTAATGAGTACCTTTTTAATAGGTATGCAGGGGCAAGGGGGCAGAGAAGGGTGAGGGCAGAGTGACAGGATTTAGGACATGGCGGGCTCCTTGACTTATAGTTTCCTTTCATGGAATATCCGAGGAATGCAGACTATGTCCAAGGGATACAAAGTGTTCTTCTACCTGAACAGGCGAGGCATCCAAATAATGTTCCTCCAACAGACACACTAATGAGCTTATCCTGACAATTAGCAACTAGCCTGTACTCCCTGATGATTTGGGAGGAGATTTTAATTGTGTGGCTGACGTTGCCATGGATCGCTCACCCCCCCTTACGGGATTCCCAGACTGTACATACAGCTTGTGATTTAGAGGAGTGGCAACGAAACTGGGGACTAATAGACTCATGGAGACAGATGTATCCAAGCGATAGGGATTACTCTTTCTTCTCAGGTCTCCACGATGAACATGTCCAACTGGACTCTTTCCTGTGTACCCCTGATGGATCACTGACAGAATATCGACAGTCACAAGTGAAGTGTGGCTCAGTGGTTAGAGGCGGCAGACCCGAAAGCTGAGATCGGCCGTGGACCAGGGTTCGATTCCCCGCCTCGGCGGGTCTTGGGCTCTAAAATAAAAAATAAAAAAAAAATCCACGGACTTGATAATTCTCGCTCCGGTGCCTACTCGACTCACGGGGTCACACTCTGCGACTCTGGGCAATAGCTTGCTTAATCTCCACTACGGCCCCTCGCGGTGGGATGCCTGGCTTTCACCTTGTGGATACCCTGCCGGGGTATCTCACAGGGGAATACCAGGATGGGTTCCCTAAGCAAGCGCTTAGATACTGTGTTGGTGATTTGCGCTATATAAATACATGTACATTTACATTTACATTTACAATATTGAGATGACAAAATATCGAGGTAAAAATATCGACTGCCAAAATATCGACTTCCTATCTTCAAACAGGTAATTACAAAAATATCGACTCCAAAATATCGAGTGTAAAAAATATAGACTGTCAAAATATCGATATTTTTAAATGTCTTAAAAGTAATTTAAAAGTAATATAATAATAAATAAAATTATTTTTAACTTATTTAAAATACTTAAATGTAACATTAAAAAATATTTAATATAACTTTAATTTTTTTTATTTTTTTTTAATACATATATATATATAGGGGCACTGAGGCAGCCCTACACTGGTTGGGTTTCTGTCTGGAGTGGGGCTTTCGGGCAGCAAACGGGCGCACATGTTCTGACAGTTCAGGGACAAATACCTTTGACAACGGTCTGAGCTCTAGCTGTATCGATTACATATTGATTAATATCGAATCATGGTCAAGTGTGAGAGATATGGTGGTAGAGTCCAGACCAGAGAGCGACCATAACCCTCTTTCCCTGGAGATTTTGGTCTTCGGTTTGAGTTCTCCCGTCAGGGGAACTAATTGCTTAACGTCTGATGTAGTTTTGTGCGACAACAGACGGCGAGTAAAATGGTCCAGGGTTTTAGTGGACCCAGTACTTATTTCTAAGATTGAGGAGCTGGTTCTCAATGTGTGGAGTAAGATGTCACCATTACACCCCTCTGGTGACGCTGATCCCATAATCACCAATCTCCACGAGGAGTGTTTTTTGGGCCTTAAGAACCTTCTTACCAAACCCTCAAAGTCTGACACTGCAAAGGTGCACAAAAAATGGTACAATAAGAGTTGCAGAGACGCCCACAGTAACCTAATAGTTGCTGTCAAAGCTCGGAATACCGATGATATTAGGATAGCCAGGCAGCGATATAAGCATACTCTTTGGGCAGCCAAGCGGGACTGGGATGATTCTTACTGGCTTGATCTTCTCAGAGCCTGTGAAACCTCTAACCAAACGGAATTTTGGTTGATTGTCAGACGGGGCAGGGACTCAGCTCCCCAAACTCCGGACAATCATGTCTCAGCACACTCTTGGGTGGAATTTTTTTCGGCCCAATTTAAAGACCCAAGCGTTGCACTGGATCAAACCACTGTAATCGCGCCACTGAGTACCCTACCACAAATGGGAGACAGACTTACATTTTTAGAATCCGATACTGTACATGCTCTCGAGTCCGTACAGTCTGGTAAAGCCCCAGGCTTAGATGCCATACCAGCAGACCTCTTCAAACTAAACCCTGACCTATGGGTCCCCTACATCACGCTACTGGCTAACAACATCGCTGCTGGGGCTGAGATCCCCAAATCTTGGAAAGGGGCGGAAATTCTGCCAGTATATAAAAAAGGCGACCGTTCCATCCCAAATAATTACCGGCCCATTAGCCTGATCGATTCGATCCAGAAAATAGTATCGAGGATGGTTTTAGTAAGAATCCAGGGTTGGATTGAATCAAATAACATACTTTCCCCGATGCAGGCAGGGTTTAGATTTGGTATCAGCACTTTAGATCAGGTGTTCCGTTTTTCACTGCTCTTTTGGAAGGTGGTTTTCTTGGGTGGCGGTGTTTTATACGCCGCATTTGTCGACCTTAAGTCGGCTTTCGATCTAGTCCCAAGGAAGAAATTATGGGAGGCTCTTAGTCTAATGGGCCTTCCATCAGAGCTACTGAGTATAGTCAAGCGTCTACATGAGGATAATTTTGCGCAGGTAAGGTGGGGGAGTCAGGGACAAGTGACCAAAAGTTTCCCTGTTCAACGTGGGGTGCGCCAAGGCTGTGTCTTGGCCCCCACCTTGTTCCTTCTGTTTATTAACCAGGTGGTCAAATTTTTTAATAATACACAGTCTGATGCACCCATTCTGGGCGGCTCCAAATATCCCATGCTAATCTTCGCGGACGATACCCTTCTCCTTTCAAAAACAAGGGGTGGGCTTCAGGCAGCCCTGAACAGATTCTCAGAGTTTTGTAAAATCAATGACTTGCAGATAAACGTTGAGAAAACCAAATTTATGGTTTTTTGCAAGAAAACCCCCCCCAATTGTTCTGTCACTTTAAACGGCGTTCTAATTGAGCAGGTCAAGGTCATGACATATCTAGGTGTGACTCTTGATCACCAACTCAATTGGATTCCCCAACTGGAGACAGCTAAACTTAAATTTAACTGTCTGGCTGGATGTTTGGTCCATGAACAAAGGAAATCCCTCACAAAACGCATCACTCCTGCCCTAAAAATCTATGATGCCAAGGTTATTGCTGCGACCCTATACAGAGCCGATGTCTGGGGCTACAAGGATCTATCAGGTCTGGCCATTGCGCAGAATAGGTTCCTACGGAACCTGGTAGGTCTCCCGCAGTCTGCACCTATAAAACCTTTGTTACTAGATCTCGGTTGTAGACCTATTGATGAGATGGCACAGTGTCGCCTTGTGGCACTATGGCGTCGTCTCTGGACTACCCCAGAGCTTAGTCTTTTCTCCCGTGAGCTAGACGAGGTAAAATCACTGTGGGGCGCCCAAAAAATACCTTGGCTGCGGGAAGTCAAATACATCCTGCAAATGATGGGCCTACCCGAGTTATGGTCCAATCCAGGGGGGTCAATTTTCCATCTAAATCAGAGTTCAAGGCCCTCTTTTGGGCCTGGAAAAGATGTATTTTGGTAACCCAATCCCAGGATACAAATGTAACTGGTTTATTCCTAATGCATAAGGTTATCCCTTCTCTTGAGCAGTATTGGGACCTGATTTCCAAGGTGTTAGACCGCAAACTGTACCATCAGTTCCGTACTGGTACCTTGCCAGTCAATTCCTTTACCGCAAAGTGGGATACGAAAGCAGGAAATAAATGTTTCTGGTGTCCTGACCAGGAAGAAAGTGTTGGTCATCTATTCTTTAGTTGTCCTGTTTATCGTTCCCCTCGAAACAAATGGCTAAAACCCATATGTACAACCCTGAATTGTAGTGGTCACCGGGATGCACTCACAAAACTACAAGAAATTAGATCAGAAAAGGCTGTGGTTTGTGTTGCTAAATTTTTGGGCTGGGCCTGGCTGATCCGAGCTAAGAGACTGAATATACTTTTAAACTGATTGTTTTAACCAGATGTACTTTTGTATCCTGTCTGATCAGTATATTGTGGATATAGCGGTATTAATCTATGTGCTTGTTGTATTATATTATTAGTTCTGGGGAATTACCAGTGAACTTTTTATTGTGAATGGTTTGTATGTTGTCTTTTATGAATCTTTTATTCGAAATAAAGACCAAATGAACTGAACTGAACTATATATATATATATATATATATATATATATATATATATATATATATATTATTAACAAAACATATACAATATTTTTACCGTAGGATAGCAAGAGGTTTAAATTTACTGTAACGACTCCAGTGAGTGCAACAGAAGGGAAAGCGTTGGATAGCGTAGGGGTAAAAATTACTATTCCCACTCCAGAGAGTGCAACAGTAGGGAAAGCGTTGGATAGCCTAGGGGTAAAAATTACTATTCCCACTCCAGAGAGTGCAACAGTAGGGAAAGCGTTGGATAGCGTAGGGGTAAAAATTACTATTCCCACTCCAGAGAGTGCAACAGTAGGGAAAGCGTTGGATAGCGTAGGAGTAAAAATTACTATTCCCACTCCAGAGAGTGTAACAGTAGGGAAAGAGTTGGATAGCGTAGGGGTAAAAATTACTATTCCCACTCCAGAGAGTGCAACAGTATGGAAAGCGGTGGATAGCGTAGGGGTAAAAATTACTATTCCCACTCCAGAGAGTGCAACAGTAGGGGAAACGTTGGATAGCGTAGGGGTAAAAATTACTATACCCACTCCAGAGAGTGCAACAGTAGGGAAAGTGTTGGATAGCATAGGGGTAAAAATTACTATTCCCACTCCAGCGAGTGCAACAGTAGGGAAAGCGTTGGATAGCGTAGAGGTAAAATGTACTATTCCCACTCCAGAGAGTGCAACAGTATGGAAAGCGTTGGATAGCGTAGGGGTTAAAATTACTATTCCCACTCCAGAGAGTGCAACAGTAGGGTAAACGTTGGATAGCGTAGGGGTAAAAATTACTATTCCCACTCCAGAGAGTGCAACAGTAGGGAAAGCGTAGGATAGCGTAGGGGTACAAATTACTATTCCCACTCCAGAGAGTGCAACAGTAGGGAAAGCGTTGGATAGCGTAGGGGTAAAAATTACTATTCCCACTCCAGAGAGGGCAACAGTAGGGAAAGAGTTGGATAGCGTAGGGGTTAAAATTACTATTCCCACTTTCCGAGAGTGCAACAGTAGGGAAAGCGTTGGATAGCGTAGGGGTTAAAATTACTATTCCCACTCCAGAGAGTGCAACAGTAGGGAAAACGTTGGATAGCGTAGGGGTAAAAATTGCTATTCCCACTCCAGAGAGTGCAAAAGTAGGGAAAGAGTTGGATAGCGTAGGGGTTAAAATTACTATTCCCACTCCAGAGAGTGCAACAGTAGGGAAAGGGTTGGATAGCGTAGGGGTTAAAATTACTATTCCCACTCCAGAGAGTGCAACAGTAGGGAAAACATTGGATAGCGTAGGGGTAAAAATTACTATTCCCACTCCAAAGAGTGCAACAGTAGGGAAAGCGTAGGATAGCGTAGGGGTTAAAATTACTATTCCCACCTATTCCCACTCCAGAGAGTGCAACAGTAGGGAAAGCGTTGGATAGCGTAGGGGTTAAAATTACTATTCCCACTCCAGAGAGTGCAACAGTAGGGAAAGCGTTGGATAGCGTAGGGGTAAAAATTACTATTCCCACTCCGGAGAGTGCAACAGTAGGGAAAGCGTTGGATAGCGTAGGGGTTAAAATTACTGTTCCAACTCCAGAGAGTGCAACAATAGGGCAAGAGTTGGATAGCGTAGGGGTTAAAATTACTATTCCAACTTCAGAGAGTGCAACAGTAGGGAAAGCGTTGGATAGCGTAGCGGTTAAAATTACTATTCCAACTCCAGAGAGTGCAACAGTAGGGAAAGAGTTGGATAGCGTAGGGGTAAAAATTACTATTCCAACTTCAGAGAGTGCAACAGTAGGGAAAGCGTTGGATAGCGTAGGGGTTAAAATTAGTATTCCAACTCCAGAGAGTGCAACAGTAGGGAAAGAGTTGGATAGCGTAGGGGTTAAAATTACTATTCCAACTCCAGTGAGTGCAATAGTAGGGAAAGTAAATACTTCATATATAAATATAAATAACATAAATAGTGATACCAATTACAATTTAATTAAAATATTTTACAATTGTATAAAATATATTAAATAATTATTTATAAATACAAATTTAAATTTAATTATAAAAATTACCTACTAATACTAATTAATTACCTACTAAGAAAAAAATAATTTACAATTTACAAATTAATCAATTAATTTTAATTACCAATTATATTTTAATTAATTACCTATTAATAATTAATTAACAATTAATTCAAAATAAATACCTATAAATTAAATGACATATTTAATTAATTATAATTAAATTACTTCCCACCCTATTCCCCTATAAACCCACAACCCGCTACAGAAAATAATTAAAAATAATTAACATATTTATCAATTAATCAATTATAATTAATTAACAATTATATTTTAATTAATTACCAAATAATAATTAATTAACAATTAATTCTAAATAAATATCAATAAATAAATTAACATATTTAATTAATTAGAATTAAATTACTTCCCACCCTATTCCCCTATAAACCCACAACCCGCTACAGAAAATAATTAAAAATAATTAACATATTTATCAATTAATCAATTATAATTAATTACCAATTATATTTTAATTAATTTCCAATTAATAATTAAATAACAATTAATTCTAAATAAATATCAATAAATAAATTAACAAATTTAATTAATTATAATTAAATTACTTCCCACCCTATTCCCCTATAAACCCACAACCCGCTACAGAAAATAAATTACTAAAATTAAAATATTTATCAATTAATTAATTATAATTAATTACCAATTATATTTTAATTAATTTCCAATTAATAATTAAGTAATAATTAATTCTAAATAAATATCAATAAATAAATTAACATATTTAATTAATTATAATTAAATTACTTCCCACCCTATTCCCCTATAAACCCACAACCCGCTAGAGAATTATATTACACAAAAAATAAAAAATAATAGTAACTTACCTTAAATTCGATATTTTTGTTGTCTATATTATGTCTAGTCGATATTATGACCATTCTATATTTTTTATTCGATATTATGTCCATTCTATTCGATATTAATTTTTTCTAGTCGATATTTTTGTTGTCTATATTATGTCTAGTCAATATTATGTCCATTCTATATTTTTTACTTGATATTGTGTCTAGTCGATATTAAAAACTCGATATTTTGACTCTATACCACCCCGGATATCCCGTCTCCTGGCCCATATACCATGACAGTTCAAATGGGGTTTATCCCCGGCCGGAATTCGGCGACCAATACGGCGTCTTTTGGCTATTATGGGAGCCAATGACTATATCTTTTCTGTCGACATTAAAAAAGGTTTTGACAGCCTTGAATGGCACTACCTCTATGAGTTGATGTTGTGCATGGGACTGGGAGAGTGGTTTGTAGCTTAGACGCGAATGCTGTATACCAGCCCAACCGCCAAGGTGTGCACCGGCTGGACTATATTGGCGTGTTGCCCGGTGGAGTGGGGGACACGACAAGGATGCCTCCTGTCTCCACTACATTTTGCCATTACTATGGAACCCCTGGCGGCATGCACGAGGGCCAGAGAGGCATTCAGGGGTCTGACGATAAAGGGGTATCATCACAGGATAAAGCGATAGGCTGATGACTTGTTGCTCTTCTTGCGCAATACTTAGGAAGATTTGAGGAGTGCCTGAAATATGCTAGAGGAGTTTGGTCATTTATCTGGATTGGGCAGAAGTCTAAGCTCTTTCTCATAGCGTGGAACATCTGATGACTGAGCAATGGGAGACCGGGTGTCTGACTTACCTGGTGGTCAGGATCTACCACGCCAAACTTAACTTGCTAGAGGGCAACGTGGGCCACGCAATTGGTTCCCTGGGGACCTCTATGGCCTTTCGGAAGACACTTCTACTCTCAGTGATGGGGAGAAAAGCCATCTTGAATATGGTGACCCTACCCCGTTGCCTCTATTTTTTCACCACACTTCCCATGTGGATCCTAGGAACGAAGTTTAGAGAGCTTAAAATCCTGTCTACAGAGTTTATCTGGGGTCAGCCACAATTTTGAGCTATATTATATAGCGGCTCAACTGTAGTGGTTGATCCAGGGAATTGCGCACAGCTGCAACCGAGACTGAATCCCCATCCCCTTTGTGCCGCTACTACAGGAGCTCCCTCAGGTCCTCCTTGAGTGCAGCGTTCCAGCCATGATGACTCCACTGAACACTGCACTCTTGCAAGATGCTAGAACAGGGGATTACAAAGAATGTGCATTAAGATTCCATACTCCACGGAGATGACTCTAGATTTCCTACATGCACTCCCACACACTGGCGATTGGCAGGGGCTAGAACTATGGAGGAAGGCAGGGGCGACAAAGGTGGGGGACCTGTATAGAGTATCAGAGCTGCTCCCAATCATGGACTTCAGGGTGGAGTTCCACGTATCCCAGAGGCATTTCCTCCTTCATAGGGCACTCACGCTCGTGATTCTGAAACATTGGGGAGGGGACACCATAAAACTCACATTATCTCAGAGCTGCCGATACATAGCGCTTTCAGCGGGTACCATTAGAACAGTTTCATGTCTTTACAGAGCACTGAGGATGGACCAACAGCTTCCCCTGCATACGCTGAGAACCAGGTGGAAGGAAGACTTGGGAATCCCTATTGAGCTGAAGGATTTGGATAAAACAATTGGATGCCAAGGGCTTCCTGAAACGTGCATTTCAAAATTTTAAATTACTATGTACTACATGGGAAACATCCTTTACCCCACATTGTATTACTCTGCATGCCATTGCCCAGAATTTTTTACACAGCAAAATCTTTACAATGTAGGGCTTTACACCACAAACTATTACAACACATTCCCCAAAGTAACGCCACATGGAGTTAGAATAGTAAATTGTGTTGTAATGGGGAATGCATTGTAATGGAGTGTGTTGTAAAGCCCTGTGTTGTAAAAGATTTTGCTGTGTAAAAGCAGAAGGGTAAAAGTGTCCTATTCATAGTACACAGATCATATTTGACATCTGAACGGGTAAGCATGCAATTCTGAGTACTGGTGCGGCCTGTCCCAGATGCGGGGAGGTGTCAATCAACCAATCAATCAATCAGGGGATTGTAAGCGTGTTACTCACCCATGAGGATCTCAAGGCGCTGGGGGCGGGGGGGGGGGGGGTGAGCAGATCTGTTTAGCCAAAGAGCCAGGTCTTGAGAGCCTTCCTGAAGGTGTTCAGGGAGGGGGCGCATCTGATGTCTGCCGGGAGATCGTTTCAGGTTTTGGCCGCAATGTGAGAGAATTATCTTTCGCCTGCTCTGGCTCTGTGGATGTGCGGGGTTGTGGCCAGTGTGAGGTTGGAAGATCGGAGGTTTCTTTTGGGTACGTGGAAGTTCATTCTTTCATTGAGGTATTTCAGTCTATTGTTGTGTAGGCATTTCTAGGCGTGGGTGAGGATTTTGAAGGTGACTCTTTTCTCCATGGGGAGCCAGTGGAGACTTCATAGGTGTTTGCTGATGTGTTTGTGCCGGGGGATGCCGAGGACGAGTCTGGCGGTGGTGTTCTGTATCGTCTGGAGTTTGCGGAGTAGGGACTTGTTTATGCGGGCATAGAGAGCGTTTCCATAGTCCAGTCTGCTGGTGATGAGTGTGTGGGTGACTATCTTCCTTGACTCCGGGGGGGATCTATTTGAAAGTCTTACGGAGGGTTTTGAAGCAGCTGGAGGTGATGACGTTGACCTGTCAGTTCATTATGAGGGATGAGTCGAGTACGATGCCGAGGTTTCTGGCGTGGTCCGCAGGTGTTGGAGGGCCCCCGGGGGCAGTCCCCCACCAGATGTTGTCCCATGCTGAAGGGGTGGTTCAGAGGATGAGGACTTCTGTCTTCTCAGCGGTGATCTTTAGGCAGCTGTTGGTCATCCAGACTGTGACGTTCTGCATTCCATTAATGGAATTCGAGTCTGGCTGTGGTGGGGTCTTTGGTGAGGGAGAGGATGAGCTGGGTGTCTTCAGCATAGGATACGATGTTGAGGCCGTGTTGTTGAATGATGGAGGTGAGGGGGGCGATGTAGATGTTGAAGAGTGTCGGGCTTAGTGATGACCCCTGTGGGACTCCGCAGGTGATTTTTGTGGGTTCGGAGAGGAAGGGTGGCAGTCTAATTCTATGGCTTCTTCCAGTGAGGAATGATCGGATCCAGTCTAGGGCTCTTCCTTGTATACTGGCTTCGTGTAGTCTGGGTAAGAGTGTGCGGTGGGAGACGGTGTCGAAGGCTGCTGATAGGTCAAGTAGGATAAGGGTTGTGGAGTGGCCTTGGTCCAGGAGGGTGTGGATGTCATCTGTGGCTGCAAGTAGGGTGGTCTCGGTGCTTTGGTTGCTTCAGAAACCGGATTGGGATGGGTCGAGGACAGCGTTGTCTTTGATGAATCGTGTCAGTTCCCGGTTAACTGCTTTCTCTGTAACTTTGGCCATGAAGAGGAGGAGCGAGATGGGCTGATAGTTCTTGAGGTCAGTGGGGTTAGCTGTGGGCTTCTTGAGTAGGGGCCTGACTTCTGCATGTTTCCAGTCACCTGGGAAAGTGCCTGTTTTGAAGATGGTGTTGATGGTGTGTTATAGTTTGGGTGCGATGGTAGTGGCGGCTCGGTGGTAGATTTGTGGAGGGCATGGGTCAGTGAGGGCCCCTGACTGGATGCCTTTCATGGTTGAGGCAGTGTCTTCGGCTGTGATTGGTGTCCAGGTGGAGATGGTGGGCTGGCTGGTGTGTCCTGGGGGGCGGGCTCGCAGTGGCATCTGGTGGATGGTCGACGAAGTTGTCGTATAGGTTTTTGATCTTAAGGTGGAAGTAGGTTCCGAGCTTTTCACAGAAGTCTTGATACGGGGTGGTGTCTGTGGCTTTACTGCAGGGATTGGTGAATTCCTGAATGACACTAAAGAGTTCCTTGGAGTTGGTGGAGTTGGCGAGGATTTTGTTGTGGATGAAAGTCCTCTTGGTGGTTTTGATTCGGTTGTGTTAGTCCGTCATGGTGTCCATGTAGGCGGTGTAATTTTCGGGTGTCTTGTTGTTTCTCCAGTTCTTTTCCAGGCGTCTGCAGGTGTGTCTGGTTTCTTGGAGATCGGTGGTTAACCAGGCGACTTTCCTGGGGTGCTGTTTGTCGGGGTTGTGTAGCGGGCGAGCTTGTCTGTGCAGGTGGAGATCCAAGTGTGGAGTTCTCTGGCTGCGACGTTGGCGTCAGATGCTGAGGTGACCCCCGTACTAATATACATTATGGTGGGGAAACATACGGCACCACCAGGTCCCACAGGTTTTGCATTTAGGGATAATTTTAATGTGATGTTCATCTTTTTGTATTTCTCCTTTTAATTGCTTGGCATGTTGAATGTATGTAATATTTATGGTATTTATTACTAATAAACAATTCTGTCATTCATTGTTGAAGGTACTCTTCCCCTGAATGGACTTTCTTCGTTGCAAATGACAGAGAGAACTAGTTCTGGGAATTTTGAAATAAAATTCAACTAAAACTTCGGGAACTTGATCTTCAGTTTGATCTTACATTTGAATTTCCTTTGTTAGTGAAATTAAGTGCCTTGCAACACCTTATTCTGAAAGTGGCTGAATGTCCTTTCTTGAATGCAAATTAATTCCCTGTGCTAGTTGATGAACGGAAACACTTCATTCTGGAACTGATTGTTAGTGAATATGTACCGTTTATTATTAGAACCATTAACTAGACTTTCTAGGGAAGAGAGAAGAGTTACAAAGACTGGACATAATTTCACTGAATATTATTCGAACTTTAGTTTTGCTGGTTGCACAGGTGGAGACACAGAGAAAAGATTCTGTAGCTGCTGCATTCCATCCAATAGTTTAGATTACTGTGAAGAAATGGAAGCACATTTTAATACTAATAGGAGTAGATACATTATAGCAGGCACACTAATAGCTATTGTAGTTGAATTAATCATCATGTTTATATGATTATATCCAGCTACATATAAGTCAATATAAGTAAAGCTTACAGTTGCCCATACTACACCACATCCAGCTGATAATAGCTTACAGTTGTGGGGGAGGGGGGGTTAAGAAACTGCACGCAGACCATTCACGAGGAGATTATGCTTTAAATGCTTAATTTAAGATGTTGTATGAATATATTGACACAATTAATGTGAGGGATTGTTATGTGTGCACTCAGTTGCCTGCGTCTGTTGCAGAGAGTATAACATACCATCATATCCCTTTGACGTATGGAATTTCCTGTAGCTTTCTATTTAGCTTGTTTTATAGACAGGGTAGTTTTAAATACTAATTTTTTAAACTATGATTTAGTTCTTTCAGAAGTCTTCATGTTCAAACATTTGAATACAAATCCTTATTTCAAAGGTGTGAGATTGCATGCAAGTATTTTGCATCTCTTAAGTAACTGGACTCTGCATACGCACATAGACATTATTTGACATGTTCCATGTTAGATGTGGAGAAACTTTTGGGGGATTTGGTGGAGTACAGAAGGAGAGAGCTAGAGTCCAAATCTGAAACTGATAAAGATCTTAAAAACACCACAGGTAGAATAGTGAAGAAAATGAACATCAAGTGAAGGGGAATTTACCTGCCTTAACCTTAGATTGGCAACATAAGGGAATGCTGTGTATACCTGTTGATCAAAGATATATAGACCTGTCATTTTTAGGGCAGAGTGACGGTGAACATGTTTTCTGAGGCAAGAGGGAAGAATTCTCTTTTCTTGGAGGGACTGGATCCAGCGATTCCTGGAGTCCATTTTATTTGTGGACAGTATGCATATTTTAAATTGCCCCATGGATGGCATGGTACTTGTTAACTTGGTATAGTTTTCGTGAAGATTTACCATGTGGAACATTCTAATGATCCAGTATGGGAAACTAACTCTAGAACTTGGCAAGGTGTTAGTGCAGCGGAAGCTGTAGGAGATATTTTTGGTGGTATACTCCCATCTGTGGGTGTGATTATGAATGATCTAAAAAATTGGAAAGCTACAATAGTGGATAAACTGGCTACTAGTACTGCAAATTCTTTATTGCTTATAAATACTGAGATGGTTACGATAAGGTCTATGATTTTACAGAACCGACTTGTGCTATATCTTTTACTCGCAAAGGAGGGCGGAGTCTGCAGGATGCTTAAAGTTCAGCAATTCTGTACTTATATCCCAAACGAAAGCCAAGACCTGGAGATGTATATTCGGAATATATCTGGGTTGACAAAAAATGTGAAAGACTTAGAAGCAACAGGAGCTTGGGAAGCCACTGGGAATGGATTGTCTGCTATAGGTAAATGGTTTGGAAACCTGATAAGTGGAATTTTGGGTGCCATCTTGAAACCCCTTTTGATAATTGCTCTTTGTTGGAATTGGGGGTTGCCCAAGTCTCAAAGGGGGTAGCATGGCATCAAGCGGGCAGGCCAAACTTGGAGGACATGTGAAGCACTCACGCAGTACCCTCAGTCAACACACCAGGCACACTACAAAAGAGGCAGGACACCAATCTGAGTTGGAAAATTAAGCAGTTTAGTATCTCCAACCTGCAAGGCAAAAATGCATTAACAGTGTCATCATAACATGGCGCCAACTGGCACCAGAGCCAAGTATTTCAGTGGGGGATTATTTACATGGGATAAAAAAAGGTTGAGTCCAAAGTCCATGCTGTAAGGAAAAAAAAGGATGATTAATAAAACATTAGACCTGGGGCCAACTCAGGCTCTCATCCTTAGGGGGTTGTAAATGCAGAATACCACATTAGCATAGGTATATATATCATGCACAATCACACCAACCCACCCCTGTGAAAGAAAACATCAGGGCTTCATAGTACCTCTTAAATAGGAGCACCTGTAATAAAAGGTACAATCACCTGCACGGAGGCACAAAAACATGCAATTAACAATTAGATAGGAAAGTGGCCTCACTATAAACGTTTAACCAATAACCTAAGAGCCAGGCCTAACCTCAGGGACCATCTGGCAACAGGTAACTATGGCATTTCATCAGGCATGTCACCGGCTAGGTGTATCAAACATCAGGCGGAACATACATCGCCTAGCATTATCATCAGGTAGGGCCGTGACTCATAGATAAGGAACACCTGTACAGAAACGGGTAGGCTCCCTCTACCATCAACCTAGGGCAACCCTCCTCGGGGCATACTTATAGAAGTGGGAGGTCAGGCCTAAAACACTTCAGGGAAAATTAGGCAACAAGCAAGAAAATGTGCATTTCATTAGGCATATCACCTGGCTATGCGTCTCAACATTTCCCTGGGGTCAGATAACCTTTCTTTAGGCTAGGGTGCTCATTTCCCTAATCAGGAAGAACATTTCCTTGGACATTAGATGAGGGCATAACATTCCTTTCCATGGAAAACAATTTCCTTAAATGCAACCACTTTTCCACATGGAACACCTTTCAGTAGCCGCAGCATTAAGAGGGAATTACTCTTCCCTTGTCCAGGAGCAGACCCCTTTCAGAAGTCAGGCCACATTCACCTAGTGCCTTTGCAGTCCCATTACAGATGTCCCACACGGGATCAGTCCGGGCCACCACTGAGGTATCTGGGGCCAACAGGGCCCAATCCCAGTTTCCAACAGGGGGGGGGGCGCCGAGCACCGACCTTGTGCCGCGTTGCCCTATTCACCCCCCTACACAGTTCAATAGAGGCCCCACTCACCGGCCTCTGGCAGTCCTGCAGGCGTCCCCCAGATTTCGAAGGGGAGGGGCCAGGCACCGGCAATGTGCCTCGGGGCCCCCTCCGTGCTCTGTCAGCCAGTCGCAACACTTGCGCACTCCTGGCACTGGCGGAGGCAGGGTGGCTCCAGTCTCCCGGGGTCTTCCTCACTTCAATGCCGGCCCCTCGTCTGAGAGGGGGCCGGTCAGGGGAGGCCTGCGCAGCTCCGGCGCTCTTCTCGGGGGCCTCCCTGCTGTTCACCCGGCCAAGTGCGGGTCTCCACAGCGGAGGGGGGCAGGCACCGACAATGTGCCTCGATGCCCCCTCCTCTCCCCGACAACCGGTGCTTCACCTGGGTTCCCCCCTTCCTCACGGGGACCCAGGGCTACAGGACGCTTCTCCTCTCGGGCTGCCGGACGGCAACCAATCCCTGCGCGGCCTTCAGGTCACGGCCGCGCAGGCCAATCCGCTCGCGGTGATGGCGGGGGCGGGCCGATGACGCGGTCAGGCCCCCGTCACGTGATGCAGGACACAGCGGCCTCAGGGCCTAGCGCGGCCCTCTTTCCACCTCGGCGGCCCCCTCCTGACACCGGGGGTCGCTGCAACGATGCGCTGGCGAGCGGGGGACGGTCTCCTCACGATGCCGGGTTGCGGCGGTGATTCCGGTGGCACAAGGGGTAGGCTCCCTTTTTATTAATTATTTATTTAGCGACAGCGCGATGACGCGAGGGTAGGCTCCTCCCAGTATGATTCTCCTCAGGAGAATAGCGCTATTCACAGCGCACTGCTCCTTGCGCCCACACGTCAGTTCTGGGGCAGATTAGCGCTTCCAGATTATAGCGCTTCCTAGGGGGAACACAGCAGGCCCTCAGAACCACACGTTTTTCTTCCCACAGCGCTATTTCTCCTCACAATCTTCTCAGCACTATGGCGCTATTCACAGCGCACTGCTTGTTCAGCAGTCCAGGGGCAGGTTGACTGAGGCAGGTTAGTGAGGCACAGTTCCTCGGGGGCACTATCCTCCCAGTCCAGCGCTTCCACAGGGGCCGCAACTTCCCAGTTCAACGCTTAAGGCAATGCAGCAGCAGCACTTCCAAAGGGGGCCACAGCTTCCTGGGGGCACCAACCTCCCCAAACAGCGTCTGACAGGCGCACCTCACAGAGGGGGGGCGAATAGTTCCACAGCCAGCCCCAGGGGCACACTCCTCACCTCCTGGGGGGGTTCAAGCCCACAGCATTCCTCCTCATGGGGGCACCTCTTTCCTTCAGCGCTGGCGTAGTTCAAGGTCCCACAGCGTCAGGGACCTATGAAGAGTCCTCCCTTGTCAGGGGCCCATGGGGACAGCAGCGGGGGGGTTTATAGGGGTGCAGGGCCCAGCTCACAGGTCCATGTGGCGGTAGCACCTCACAGCAGGTCCCCCTCCCTTCCTTGTCCCAGCGCTGACTGACTCTCTGGTGACACTTCACCCTATTTATACCCTTCTCCCAGGCAGTGCCAGGACCTTCTAGAATGTTGGCACATCTAGCCTAAACTGGTTCTAGGGGAGGGGGTGAGCACCCTGGGTGCCAGGCTTTCCCTCCAAAACTAGGGGTAGCTGGGTAATATTATCTAGACCGCTGACCTATGTCAGTCCAGTGGCAAAACCCATGGCCATGGCATCCATTTTAAAAGCAATACATTTCAGTCAGGTACATTTCCAAAATGGGAGTGCAGTTTTAAAATGGGGGATTTTACAAGTGCTCACATTATGTCAGGTAATTACATTTTTCAAAAGGGGTCTCACACCACTCATGGCCTATACAGGTTTAATCCCATGGGGGAGACATTCAAATTAGGGGGTCAAAAGCGAAAAATTTTGGGGGAAAAAGGCCAAGTCCAACACTCTTTATGTAATATTCATTCATGTTCTTTCAGTCAGAGTAAATATTATGACAACATGCCATGTCTGGAGGATTCAAGGCGAAAGATGCTAAAGACTGCAAGGTTTTAGATGGTCCGTTTGATAACATCGGATTGTAATCTGTGATGGCTAGGTTCGCCATCAGAGGGGGGACTGGAGCAGCGTAATTTTGGTTCCACCTTTACATGTTTAATTCGGCCACGCATATGTGTACGCGTGGTCTCATATTTTTGTGTGACGTAACCTTATTAATGTAATGTAATGCACTTGAACAGTTACAGAAAGTGTGCCTACTGTGAAATCTCAACTTTTATATGAGTGTGTATATTAACATTTTCTTTACAGTAACAACGAGTTGCAGTTCTCACGTGTATCTGAATTTGTGTGGTTGGAATAACATTGCATTCCTTATATGATCATGTATTTCTTTAAATAATACTCTCCATTCATTCTATAATTGAAAATGTATTCTTCTAAATAGTGCTCGACATCTATATTGTAACTGTATATGTATCTGTAATCATGCGTTCAAAATGAGTACTGAAATCCTTGTCATTCTAAAGTTGACCAAAGGCCGTAAGCTTTTGTATTTCTCGTTGCTTAACTTTTAACGTGAATGCTTGCTTTGGATGCAATTTTTTTCTTTCCTCTGCAAATTCAGTTACATTCGCTCATGGTTAAAGAAAGGGCACATTGTGTGAAAGAGATAGTGAGGCTCGAAGGAGTATCTCTTGGAAAGGGTAAGAAGATTTATCGAACAAAGTGAGGACTACTGTCGGAACAGAATAAGGAGACAGGAGGAATCCAAAGACATTTTAATGTGTAGACCAAAGGAAAGAAATCTCAAGTGTAGGTGCCAAGTTTGTCGTTTGAAGATGAGAATTAATTGGACATGTGACCTGGGATTCTCAAAGGTTCTTTTGATGGGTATAAATGGGCATTGCACTTTGCTTTGTTCAGATTTCCTTTAGACTCTAAGAGGTACAAACCTCTTTGTAACATCTCTGTTGTATGGCTTTATGCTATACAATGTACTTTGCCTTTGAGAACTTCTACAGAAGTTCTGTTATGCTGTCACCTTTCTCTGCTTCCCTGATTTGACAGGATTTCTCTGACTCCCAGTTAGAATAGCATTTAGTAGGTCTTGTTAGACAACCTCATCTATAGGCACGAAGATCGAAACTTTCAATCTACACAGCAGACTGTATTTCTCATTCTCTGTATAGAGGCTACTGATTTCCTCATGTGTTTTCTTTTATTGAATATCAATGTTATCTGTTGCTTTGGATATCCTTTAGTAATTCTGTATTTTTATACTATGTTTTTGCGACTGATATATATCAGCTGGGCTTTGAATTTA
The DNA here is from genome assembly GCF_964261635.1 of Lissotriton helveticus. Lineage (NCBI taxonomy): Eukaryota > Metazoa > Chordata > Amphibia > Caudata > Salamandridae > Lissotriton > Lissotriton helveticus. The sequence goes on from NC_136061.1 coordinate 1,132,544,246, forward strand.
TAATAAAACCATACTTAATCTCATCAATCGACTCTGAGCTTTACTGTGTGATCAAATGGGTTATACTGTAATTAGTAAATTGTAGTTGATCCTTACTCCTTTTATTCCTCAGGCACCTAGAAGCTTCCATTGTAGGGGGCCAGCCAGAAGGAGTCCACGTGCTATGCGATCTCACTTCCTTTAGTCACATTCCCTCATTGACTTCCACATCCTTATATTTACTTCTATCTTCTCAAAATACCATCACCTTCACTTTCCTGCTAATTATTTTATTACATGCCAGTAAGATAAGTAATGAAAGAGAACAATTAATGGAAAGAATGCTGGTCAATCTCAAACATTCACCCCAGTACAGAGATTCATTGTTTTTTTGCTCCCCGTACCATTCTAGTTTAAACCCAGCCATATTCAAATCAATCTTGACCCTGCTCCCAATGGGAACAGTCCAGCCCGAATTGCAGGGCCAGGTCCTCCCTGAACTGAAAACAAGCATCCTGGGATCGGTTTCAAGGTTTCACCCCTCATTAGCTAGGCTAGCTGAACTCCAGGTTTGGTGCACTGTATCAAACAGAAAATAGTATTACTAGCCCATCAAGCACACCAGCATCACAAAATTACAAACATTTACTTTCTCCTGGGAGAAGGTGAAACAATTTCCACATTTGTATTCAAAGATCACTCCAAAGTGAAAAGACCAGGAGAGTTGACACATTGTTGAGCAAAAACATCAGCCCTTTACCTATTGACTGAGTAAGGATAATAGCCACAGTGCCCATGCACATAAGGACCTTCTAGGAAACTGGTTTATTATTTGTGGTGAGCAACTGCCACCTGAAGGAATAATCCCAACTCTGGTCACAATGAACTCTCAAAGTCAATAAATTAACATGAACTCAAACTCTGGTAGCTTAGGCACAGAGTAGACAAGCTTAATTTTAGTCAATGTGTAATGTATTATACAGTACCATAGCAGTAAAAAAAAGTCAGAACACCAAGCTTTAAAAATCACAAAGTGAATTAGAAAAATAGAGAAAAATAAATGAACAAAATGATACTAAAAACAACAAAAATCCAATAAAGGGAACTGGAGAGTCAATATCTTTAAAAAAATCTTTTTATTAACAGCTTAGAACAAGTGGTGGTCAACACAGGTTGGGGGGGGGTTCACATATATTGCCTCTGTAATCGTTCCAGTGTGACCACACCGCCCCCATTTCTTGGGGCACTCTTGTGCCGTATACACTGTCTTTTCCTGGAGCATGCACCAGTCCATATCCTTTTTCCAGGAGCTAATTTTCAGAGGCGCGATTGCCCCCCACAGCCTAGCAATGTTTCGCTTTGCCACTGCTTCTCCTAGCGTCACCCATAGCCTCCCCTTCGCTGGTAGGCCCGTAGGCTCCCAGATGTTTAAAAGGCATCTCTTAGCCTCCATTCGCAGCTCCACCCCCCACACTTCTTGCATACATCGAATCACACGTTTCCAGTAGGTCTGTAACTCTGGGCACTCCCATACAATGTGAATGAAGGTTCCTACCTCCCCACATCCCCTTCTACAGAGACCCTCCTCACTACGTCACATCAGCTTCAGTCGTGTGCCAGTAATATAAACCCGGTGTAGTATTTTGAGCTGGATGAGTCTAAGCCTGGCTGATATAGCCACTTCCTTAGGGGAAGCAAGCACATTTTTCCACTCCTCATCATCTATTTTTAGTCCGTCAGCCTCCCACTTCCCTTTGAAAGCTATCAACGGGTCCGGGGTTTTTTATATGTGAGGGAAATTGCATGTTCTGGGAGGTGTCCATCTAGCAATCTATCCTCCAGGGGGGAGGCTTTTGGGGGTTTGGTCCCTGGTGGAATATGCTTCTGAAGGGAGTGCCTGACCTGCAAGTATCGGAAGTATTCTGTTTGTGTGAGTTCGTACGTGCTTTGGAGGGAGGCGAATGACTTAACTCCGTCCGGAGGCCATAGGTCCCCAACTTGGGAGATGCCAATTAGATCCTAGTTGCAGAACACTTTGGTGCGGCCCAGATTGCCTAGCTTCTCAGAGACCGAAAGTGGGGTAGCCATTGTGAGAGTATTGGTCCGTCCCAGTTTGCGCTGAACAATGTGCCATACCTGGACCGAGTGCTTTGTTGTCCCTGTGAGCGAATATCTACCAGGTTTTGAGTAAAGCGCCGCCTCAAAGTTCCCGCCTGGAAGGAGCCATCGGTCCATTCCGTATCCCGGGTTGTCGCCATCGCAGTATGTGCCCTGGTTGATGGCCGAAAGGTGTGTGGCCCAGTAATACTTACGGATGTCCGGGAGCGCTATACCCCCGTCAAACCATCCCAGTGTTAATTTCTGTAAGGATATTCAGGGTGTGCCAGACCAAAGGAGATCTCTTTGTGTGGCTTCGACGGCCGTAAAATATGACTGTGGGACCAGGTCAGGGTAGTTATGTAGGGCGTAGAGGAATCTTGGCAGCGCCATCATTTTAAAAAGGGCCGCTCGGTCCAGCAGGGACAGCGGGAGTTTCTGCCAGGTTGCGGAGTCTCGCTTAAACCGCTGTAGGGGCGGCAGAAGATTTCTCTCATACATGATGGCTTTGTCTTTAGAGATAAAGATTCCCAGATATTTAAATCCATCCGTGACTACCTTAATCGGGCAGTCTCTAGGGACTACCGGGGGGTCGCCATGGAGGACATATAGGAGGGATTTACTCCAATTAATACTGTAACCTGAGTTCTTCCCGAAATTGGTGAAGATGTCCAGGGCCACTCTGAGGGACCTCCGAGGTCAAGAGAGATACAGGAGGATGTCGTCTGCATAGAGCGAGATCCTGTCCTCCCAACTGTCAGCCCACCGGAGCCCCTTCAGAGACACATCCTGTCTAATCCAGGCGGCGAATGGTCCAAGGGAGAGGGAGAACAGCAGAGGTGAGAGGGGACATCCCTGTCGCGTTCCTCTTCTTAGTGTAAAGGCCTCAGAGGTTTTATTGTTCATGGTGACCTGGGCCAGGGGCTCCGAGTAAAGGAGACACACCCATCCAATGAAACTAGGGCCGAAGCCCAGTTTCTGAAGCATTGTCATCATGTAAGGCCATTCAAGTGTGTCGAATGCCATTGTGGCGTCGAGGGACACCACAACCACGGTCTCATGAATAGTGTGGCATCTTCCCATCACTCCATTAAGACGACGGAGGTTAAGCGCGGTGTTTCGGTGGGGCATGAAGCCCGATTGGTCCGGGTGGACCAGTGCGTTTAAGAATGGCTGGAACCTGTTAGCGAGGACCGTGGCCAGTATTTTGGGCTCTACGTTTAGTAAAGATATGGGCCTGTAGGAGGCACAGGAATCTCTCGGTTTCCCTTCTTTTGGGATGGCCACAATTGTGGCTAAACGTTGATCGTGCGGTAACACCCCCTCTCCTTGCTTTCCTCGAACATACGTTTGAGGTAAGGGCTAAGGCCATCAGGCTTGAGCTTGTACAGCTCAATCGGGAGGCCGTTGGGCCCAGGGGCTTTACCCGGGCGAAGGTGCCTAATTGCCCGCCCCAACTCTTCTATGGTGAGTGGCGCCTTCAAGGTGTTTCTCTCGACTTCCGAGAGAGCCGGCATCTGAATGTCAGCCAATAAAGCCACAGAATCTTGCTCTGGGTGGTCAGACCCTCTGCATTATACCCTCTGAAAGTGTCATGCAAATTCAGTGACTATCTCGCGGGGTTCAGTAATGACAGCTCCAGAGTCGGTCTTAAGCTCAGCCACTACTCTATGCGCCAGCTGTTTTTTATCGAGCCAGGCAATGAGCTTACCCGCTTTATCGCTGTGGTCGTATATTCTGCCCTCCCTGTCTCTGGCTAAAGTCTTGGCGGCGTCAGTGGCCAGGGCCTTGTATTCCGCTGCCTTGAGTTGCATCCGGTGGGTACTCCCTGAGTCTCCGTCAGTTTGCGCTGATTTTTCCAACCCAATAATATCAGTCTCAATGTTCACCATCTGCGCCTCCCTTTCTTTGCGCCGGCCAGCGATTGCCGGCAGGGCCTCCCCCCTGAGGACGGTCTTGAAGGCCTCCCACAATACCACAGAGCATTCTAACGAGCCGTCATTGCTCTCAAAGTATCGGTCCATTGAGAGAGTTAGCGTATTTCTCAGTTCGTCGCTACAAAGATACCAGGCGTTGATAGGCACAATACATCCTTTCCGCTGGTCCCCGATTGTGAGGTGGGCCAACAGCGGGGAGTGATCCGAGATACTCCTTGCTAAGTGCGCGACTTCCTGTATTGTAGTGCCCTGATGCATAGGTGCCAGAATGTAATCTAATCGGGAGAAGGAGCGGTGTGGGCCTGAAAAGAAGGTATATTGTTTGTCTGTCGGGTGTTTGAGACGCCAGATATCAGCCAGTCCGAATGCCTCTATGAAGTCAGCCAGCCACAAGCGCCCCGGCGGTATGTCTCTGGGTGGGTGTCTGTCCAGGTCCCGTGATACCACTGCGTTAAAGTCTCCCCCCACTAGGAGCTGACCGTCCGGGAGGGAAAGGAAAAGTCTGCCCAGGTCTTGATAGGACTTTGTTTGGAGACCCGGCGGGAAATAGGTCGATACAAGTCCAGCCTACGCCCCTCCCATTTTCCAGATACAGCCGCAAAGCGGCCCTGTGAGTCGGTTTCTGTGTGATCAATGACGAGGGGGAAAGTACGAAGGAGAAGGATTCCCACCCCCCGGGACCCAGAGGTGAACCCGGAGTGAGTAGTCAAAGAGTAACCCCATCTGTTCAGTGCGTGACACGTATTGCCCAACAAGTGAGTCTCCTACAACAGAACCGCATCTGGGAGGTGGCGTTTGACAAATTGCAATACAGTGGTTCGTTTAAGCTTGTCCCCCAACCCGTTAACATTCCAGCTCAGTACCTTGAGGCTTTTGTCCCACTTTTTAGCCATAACCACTCCTTACTGAGGAAACAGCCCTGTGTGAACTGGTGCACTTTCTGACTTTGTAGTTACGTTCCTGGTGTGACCAAACCAAACTTCCCCTCTAACCCCCGCCATCCTCCACCCCCCCTGAACCCCCAACACCCCCAAGCCCCACCCCCCTCCCTGCTGCCCTGCTCTGTAGGCTTCGAACTACCCACATCCCCAATTAGCAGAGTTCCTTTCGCCCGATACTCAACCTGAAAGGGGAAGAAACCAACAAATCAAACAAACCCCTGTCTCCCCTTTCCAGTGAACCTTGTGCGAGGAGCGTGCGCCGGCTCCAGCCCCACCCGCCACCCCTGTCTCCCCTCCACGAATTACAACAGTATATCATGAAATCCAACACTCATATGACACTTGGGCTACAGCCAATTAAAGTCTGCAGCCCAACCAGGGGGGCATGTCCCAGCCCAACGCAGGACAGTCTGGCCACTGGATCAGGAAATGAAAGGAAAGAGGAGGGCCCTCAACCTTATCTACTGATTGGAGCAATGTCCCCATCTTTGCAGGGGGTCGTGACAATCCCCCCCTCGTAGGGACCCACTAGGTGGAGCCCGGCCTACCCTCCAGCCCGACCCCAACCATACGTTACATTATACAGCAGTTCATCGTGGGAGGTCCATCACCCTCAGTGGACATCCGCTTCTCGAAGAGTGCCCCATCGGGGGCTTGCGGATCGCGACCTCCAGGAGCGCTGACTCAGGCCGTCCATTTCTGACCTCCCAGCCGTTGACTCCGGTGACGCAGCCTGGTTGTCTCTCCAGCTCTCACCTCCGGCCCGGTCCCGAGCCTTAGACGACTCCTGGTCAAGCCAACCCTGCACGTCCGATGGTGAAGTGAAAAACAAGGACTTGCCCCCAGCCAGGACTTTGAGCTTGGCTGGGAAAAACATCATGTATTTGATGCCTCTCTCCCTAAGCGCCGTCTTCACCCCCAAGAAGGATTGCCTCTCTTGCTGAACCTGGAGAGTAAAGTCCGGGAAAAACCGAATGGCGGTATTTTCGTATTGCAAGTCCCCCACCTGCCTGGTCGCCATCAATATGGCGTCTCTATCCCTGTAGTTTAGGATTTTTGCGATTATTGTCCTGGGCGGTGCCCCTGGTTTAGGTTTAGGAATAGGCGCACGATGCGCCCCCTCTACAGTGAAAATGTTTCACAGGCGTTTGGGCTTGAGATGATTGAGGATCAAATCTTCCAAAAAGAATTCCATGCTGGGCCCTTCCAAACCCTCCGGCACGCCTACGGCGCGGATATTGCTCCTTCGGGCCCTTCTTTCCTGGTCATCCAGCCGCAGGGCCATTTGGCGGTGTTGGTGCACCAGGTCGCTTACGCGTTGTTCCAGGGCCTTGGTAGACGTCTGTAGCTCTTTAATACCTGCTTCGTTGGCTTTGGTCTTCTCCGACGTTTTGTTGCGGTCAGCTCGAAGGAGGTTTACCTCTATGGAGACTTTGTCAATTTTTGTCTCTAGGTTGCCGCCAAGTGACTGAATGGCCGCCATGATGGAAGCCAATGATGGCTCTTTAGGGCCTGTTTGATCCACAGCTGGCCTGTGGAGTTCCCTTTTGGACAGTGTATTTATCCAGTTTATTAGTCTGGGAGGTTGTACTCTGTTTGGGCCTCATTACGGCTATGTCGCCCACCTCAGGTCACAGCCACGTGCAGCACACAGTCCCGCCCGGGAGCACTGCTTGCGTCCTTCGTGTGTATCTGGGACCCCACAAGTGTCTTAGCCGTTCCGCTGCACCGTCACCCAGTGCCCTCAGGGGGAATGCGAGCCCCCCCGAACCTGCTGTCCCGGCTTTCTGCCTTCTGGCGTCCACACAGCGTGTTCAGCGCTCACGGGCCAGCAATCGCCGCACTCCGCCAAGCCCCGGGGCACCACCTCAGCGGAGGTACATTCGCTGGGTGTATCAGCACTCTCCGGCCAACTTCCAACCCAGCGGGTGCTCCTTACTGGTTATGTAGACGCGAGTGTTGTCTTCCACCACTCCCATCAGAGAGGGCACCGCCACCGGTAAGCAGAACTGCCAGGGCCTCCCCGACTGGGTTTCATCGCCACCTTTTAGGTCTTGCAGGCCCGCCCTGCCGGTAGCTGTTTGACCCCTGCGCCGATATCGCCCCCTGTAGGGTCGTGGAAGATGACCCTCCCTGCGTCGTTGTCCTCCATCTGGTCTCAGGAGGGGATGGCTGCCGGTCCCACCGCTACCCCTCCAGTGTACACAGGCCTCAGACCACTCTTCCTGGGGCCCAGGCTCGCTGTCCACTCCACCCCCAACGCCAGGCGACACAGGGAGGCCTGTGTGGGCAAATCAGTGCTGCCTCAAGTTCAGTATGCCCCTGATGGCGGCCGGGGTCCGCCGCAGAGGCCAAGCTGGGTCCCTTCCCGCGCCGACTAGGCCGCGAAGCCGGGGCCTCGCCTGGTGTCCCAGGCCACCTGCGTCGCACCCACGATCAGGCGGCAGGGGCGCCGCGCAGCAATGGAGGCAAACAGCGGGGCTGGAGTCGGGTCGCCGGGTTCTCCTTCGCAACACCAAGCCCGTGCTGCCTCAGGAGTGAAGGAATCCGCGGATATTAGGCGGATTTATTGGGGGAGAAGGCTCGGTGACACGGAGCCCTCGGGTTAGGCGGCTATCTCAGTCGGCGCCTGGCCACCGAGATTCAAAAAATTTTAATGTAAGGATTATAACTAAGGCTCCCCGTTTTACGTTTTTACTTATTTTTACAGATAAATACAGACAGAAAACCATTTGTTTTCTTGTCTGTAATATTTTCAAATATGGATAAAAATGGAAATTGGGTGCTTTTTCAGTGATTCTAAATACACTTTGCCATAACTGCCAGGCCAATACCCGTGTGGATTGATAGGTAACAGGGTTAAACAAGAAAGGAATTTTAGTAAAGAGGTTTAAACAGCAGTAAATATGCACAAGGTGAAACAGAAATGTGGATATTTTTATTTAAGTGCAATGATTTATCTTCTGTGGGTGTTCATATTACTGAAAACTGGTAGACATTCAAGCATGACTCCATATTTATTGGTTAAATAAATGTGGAAAAATACCAGTATCAGCTTTATTTTTCCCCCAAAACCCATAGTAAATACAGATAAAGTTGAAAAAAAAAATATGGATAAATACAGATGGAAATGTCCCAAAAATAAATAAAACTGTAACTTGTTATAAAACTGGGGGCCCGATTTATAACAAGGAGGATTATCCTGAGGGTTATGAAGATTAATGATAAGTAATTCCAAGGTGTAGAGACGTTCACACAGAACTCTTCCCGACAGGTAATCGGACCCTACGTGGGATCTTTGCAGTGGCGGCTCTCCCATTGGGGCGTGGGGGTGTTGCCCCACTGCTTTCTCGCAGTGCGAGAAGGCAGAAACATAAATGGTAAAAACTACCATTTTATGTTTCTGCTTCTCGCACTGCGATAAAGCAGAAGTGCCTTGTTGGGGGCGGGCGGGTGGGCGGTCCTGCTCGAGGGCAGGAGGGGAGTGGCTTGCTCACTATTATGGGTACTGACTGGTTGGTCGGCCATGGGGCCGACCAAACAGTCAATACCCACAACAGCGGGCAAGCCACTCCCCCCTGCCCTCGAGCAGGACCGCCCACTCTCCCTTTTTCTCTATGTAGGCTGCTGCATGCATTAGCCTACATAGAGAAAATGGCCCTGCTGGGGTGCTCTCCGCTGTGCCTCACCAATGTTGTGATTGGTGAAGGGGAGGTAGGGAGGCTGCCTTTCCCGATGACGAGAGCTGCAGGAATTCGAAAACGCAGGACGGCGAGAGTCAGACCCATCCAGAAGCTGAGGTGGCGTGGGACGGTAAGTTTTATTTCTTTATTTTTTAAATTAAACTCCTCCCGCCTCCCCCCATTCCCCAGCAATGACTCCATTTCCTCCACCCGCCCGTCATGCCGGCCGCGAGAGAACATAAAGGGAAAGAGAAGGGGGGGGGGCGCTTTTTTCAAGGCGGTCCTCTGTTCAATTCCTCTGCCACTCGGTGTGCTTTGAAACATGTTATGAAATGGGCCCGTTGTGATCACCGTTAAACCCCCTCCCAGCCCAGATTCCTTTTATCGCTGTCTGGCATGGCATCCCTCTTTCAAAAGCAACGTCTTCCCAAGGTCACCCTGGCTCTCAGGACGCATCGATGCCTGCAAATGGGATACCGGGCCAGCCCTAAGTTTGTTGGAATTAATTACGGACTGTTTTGCACTATCCTAGCCTTCCTTCCTAGTGGCAAGATATCGGGTGACACCCCAGTTCGAGATCTAGAATTGTTTACTACTACTACCAAAAGAAGTGCACACTTTACAAATCTTTTCAGATTTGTGTTAGAAAAGTTTTATATGAACTCAGTCCATATATATCTTTTACATCACAAAAGTGAAAAGATTTGTAAAATGTGATTGAGTGCGACTGCCTGCACTTCTTTTGGAAGTAGCAGTAAATGCTTCTAGAACTTTCCAACAGCTATGGTCAAAAACAGACGGTGGCGTGACAAGGCTCGCAGACTGATAAATCACTGCAAATAATTTTGCTAGGGCGTCTATGGTCGCCTTTTCAGAGGAGCAAGGCTGACTTAGGAGTGGGTGGTAGTAGCGTGGTGAGGGTTGGTAAATTGGAAGTGGTTGATGAGTCCCGTGACCCTGGGCAGGGAGGGCAGCAAATCATTAGTGGGTGGGATCAAATGTATGTTTGTAAAGTCAGAGACATGTGTGTCTGTTTGGATTCAGTTATTTCCCGAACATCTGTGGCCACCTCTAGGTGTGAACGGGTGTGAGGGCTGGGGTAGAAGCAGCCACAGCCTGGCCTGCAAACTTCCTTCCTTCGTTGTTCTCAGTGATCTTTTCCCACACATATTGTCCCATCTCAAGCACTAGAGAAGCCCCATATAGATGTACACTTGCAGTATGACTGATGGTGCCCCAGCCCTCTCGGCTATCGCTCTTTCGGAATCATCTGTTTGCGAGCCTTACAAGTGGCACGCTCTGCCCCAGTGCTCCTTTCAGAAATATCAGCCTACCTAACCTGGCCACAGGCTGTCTGCCTCAGCCCGCCTTGCCTCAGAGACTGAAGGCATTTGTGGGAAATTGCATCTTTCCCTAGACCAGTGCCCAGTTGTGTCAGGGGCGGGGAAGCTGCTTCAGCTATTTTACTGCAGCTCCAAGAAAGGAGGCAGCTAACACCAGGTTCTCCAAGTGCTGGAAATAATTTTTCTAGGGCCGCCTTTTCAGTGTTAAGAGGAGCGAGGCTGATATGACAGCTCACAGTAAATCACGACATAATTGTTTTCTGGTATAAAGAAGTGATCTTGGGTTTGTAGTTCCCTGCTTTTCTGGTCTTTGACACTACATTTATTTGGCATGATAGGCACAGGCTAAGATGAATTATAATAGAATGTAGTGTAAGGAAGTATATGTGATACATTAAAAACTGCTGGGGTTCGAAGGAAGTTGAGTATAGTGTTTATTAGTGATGGCTTTGCAGAAGAGATGCTGTCTGGCCTGGTTTATCTCATACTGAGCAGAAGGTTTTTAGGGATGCTGAGGAGATAGTGGAGGTGCTGGAACAATTTTCAGAGTGGTGGTGATGTCATCAATGTTGCGTGACTGACTGAAGTCCTAGGGATTGTGAAAACCTTCTTTCTTTCTCAAATTTGTTTGACAATGCAGCCTTTGCTCACTTTTTTTTCCAAAATTTTCTCTAGGGGGTGGGAGAACCCCTCGCCTGATCCTTCTTATGCCGGTTGGGCTCGCTCGCTAGCCACAAGGCACTCATCCCCAACGTTTATGGCTCACCACTTTCACATTCCACCAGCTACCACTGGATCTTTGTGTTTTGAATTTTACATGTTTTACATTGCTGTTTTCTCCGGGTACATGTCAAGTTCACCTTTACTGAAAACGGATGAAATAAAATAGTTTAAAAAATGTTCCCACTTCCCCACGCCCTCTGTCACACTTGACATCACTCTCTTCCCCTCTCACTCGCTCTATCACATTCGCTATCATTTCCCCTGTCTCATCTCTCCGTTTCCATCACAGTCTCTGTTTCTATCCCTCGCTCTCCGTTCTTGCTGTCTCTTCTTTCTCAGTTGAGCTTCTCTCCCTCTATCAAACTATCTCTCTTCGCTTTCTCTCTCATTCTTTCCTCTCTCTCTCTCTATTTATCTCCTTCTATTACATTCTTAACAAAAAATACGGAAAGCGTAGATAAAAGACCACACTTTCGAATCAGTTACCCCCGTGCTATCCCCACTTAAAAATATGCTCCGATCAAGGATATATCCCAGATTTAAAAAAGTTAAATTAAGTTTTATTTTGAACAAGCGTGTACGTGTCAATTCATTAGTTTTCATTTGATAGATTTCTTTTAAAGTTATTTTAAAATGTCTTTTTGTCCGTTACGATTCAACCCGGTGAAATGATTTAAAATTGATAAATAATAAAATATAAACGTTCAGGCGCTTATAAATCTACCATAGACAATTTGTTAGTTTCCTAAGGGATTTTTATGGCGGTCACTAATGTCATGAAGAAGATTCAGAAATGTCAGCATTCAAATAAAGGTGCGAGCCTTTTGTGGTGGCCCTGAAAGCACTTTCTATTTATGGGAGTTAAGGAAACGTACCTTGTGTACCAGTCCGACTTTGAACAGAATCTAGGATGGCAGAGCACTTGAGTGAATATCAAAGGGTTGTTTATTCGTGTGCAGCAGCTCACATCCGGATGCATTTTGAGACTACAGGCAACAGCTGCCCTTGACAAGCGAGGCAGCGTGCCAGCAAACAAACCTCTCTAATCGAATCACGGCACGGCTCGCTTGAGCACAAACTTCACCACCGGACGTTTTCTTCGCTTATTCTCAGATACCGTATTATTTTCAGCACGTACAACAGATGGTGCGATTTTAATAGGGAAATTCTTATTGGAGAATACCACAAAAAATCTCTCGGACTCCAACAGCAGTTAGGTCACTTTTAGGCACCCGACTATCAACTACATTCCAAAACCACAGCACACAGCTCTAATAGTCTTGGACTTCCTCAAGAAAGGTTAGTTAGTATGTGTTGACGTCGTGTGCATCCCACACACGCATCAGTCAACGAGCACCCATTAAAGTTGCCCCCAACTTGTTTCTCCTACCATGATACACGCTATGCAAATCCACCCTCTTTGCTTTCGGTGACCTTTTGTAGAATCAAGAATCTCTTTCTTTGAAGTGTGTGTTTGAAATTCAACCCCAGAAAAGAATAACTGGACGTTGACAAGAATTTTGACATGTTAGCATGATTTGAGGTTTTATGACTCCCGCCCTTAGTGCAAGAATATACTCGAATCCTAGTGCCTGACAGACTCTCCTAATGGTAGTGATTAATCAGAGTGCAAGGTAGAAAGCCATTTTAATAAGACAAAGAAACCCAGTAGGGCTATAGGACAGTTGCACTAGTATTTATCTGTATTAGTTCATTAGTTAGACCCAGCCACTCAACTGTTTGTGAGTCTCCCGCAAACGAATCACTACACAAAACTACTTAGCACATACAGGACAGGAGTGTCTATTATCTACACATGTGTTATCATCGATAATATCATTATTCTTTTTTAGAAACTTCACATTTCCTTCATTGATGATGCCCAGACATCATATTTAATATAGACCAACTATATAAATTATCCAACCTGTAATTACGGGTTTGTACATTAGTATCAAAGATAAGCCATCAAATATACTATTTTCAACACCAATTTATTTACTCCAATACTCCATCTTCCTCAACAGAAGTGAACTCATTATGATCAATTAATTATAATGCTCTACCAATCTTCAGGCGCGGTTCGTCCATTGGGGCATGGGGGCGTAGCCCCCCCTGTCCGACGCCGCCCGCAGCTCCCTCATGACAATCATGTCAATGAATCAACATGACGTCAGACCGCCGGGCGGGCGTCATGTTGATACATTGACATGATTGTACAGGCGGCAACACAAGTACGCATGCGTGGGGACGGAGGGTGAATTTTTACCCATGCCCACGCATGCGCACTTGTGTTTTTGCGGCATTGCGCATGCCCATCAGGAGCCCTAATGGGCGTGCTGCGGGCGAGAGGGTACCTGTGCCCTTGGCGCCAGGATTGGCCAGGGGCGCTGGGAGCCTGTGACGTGTGGGGAGCAGAGCCCAGAGGTGGCGCAGACCGGGACCGGCAGCAAGGTAAGAGTGTGTGTTTTTCTGTGTTCCAGTAAACTAGCTTGCACAAATGACTTGAGATAGTTTAGTGTGTTAAAGCATCTGCTGCAGAAATGTGTGCGTCTATTCCAGGTCCACCCGTTTATTTCACGGCATGGGGTTTTGGAAATGTAAAAATTCTCAGAATTTCTATTTTGATAGTTGCAACAACAGCCTTCAACAGATTTCATTTTATAAACATTTTCCAGAAAATGAGTTAACAACTTTGTCACCACAAATATAATGTACTCTTTGAACTAAGGTTATAAAATTTCAAAATGTTTGTATGTGAATTTGTATAGTGCATACCTAGGGCTTACAGGATGGCAAATACATGGGCGGTAGAAGGTTTCCAGCATAAAAAGGTAGGGGTGATGTAATATGTAAACTGACACATCCTTCAACATCGATCCTAAAGGCTTGTTAGAGTCCATAATTTATTTTTATATGGTCATAAAAATACATGAATGATGGATGGATGCAGGGTGGGTGCATTAATGATTGTTCGGTGGATGGGTGGGTGGATGGGTGCATGGATGGATGGATGCATGAATGATGGATGCAGGATGGATGGGTGGGTTGATGGGTGGATGCATGAATGAATGATGTATGGATGCAGGATGGGTGGATGGATGGGTGGATGCATGAATGATGTATGGATGTATGGATAGATGCATGGATGCATGCATGATGGGTGGATGCATGATGGATGGATGGGTGGATGGATGCATGAATGATGTATGGATGGATGCATGCATGCATGATGGGTGGATGCATGATGGATGGATGGGTGGATGGATGGATCCATCATTCATGTATTTTTATGACCATATAAAAATAAATGATGGACTCTAACAAGCCTTTAGGATCGATGTTGAAGGATGTGCCAGTTTACATATTACATCACCCCTACCTTTTTATGCTGGAAACCTTCTACCGCCCATGTATTTGCCATCCTGTAAGCCCTAGGTATGTACTATACAAATTCACATACAAACATACACCAACATGCATGCAATAATAAATGCATATATCATGCAAATTAGTTTACGGCTCACCACTTTCAAATGTCACCAGCCGCCCCTGCCAATCTTCCAAAGCAACATCTACCATCTACCGGGTTCAGAGTGTAACACTCCTGATGAGGAAGATGGAGGGTTGGAATAAATAAATTGGAGTTGAACATATAATTTGATGACTCAACATTGATACTATCGTCTGGGATCCACTCAATTACAACGCAAAGCCTAACTAGAGATGATACACCTGGTTTTGAGCATTTATTTACAACCGTGATGAAGTCCGTTTAGGATGAAACACGTTGGCTGGGCAGAATTCATGCTTACATCTAGAAAAAGAATAGAAGTAAATCAAGATTTTTTCATCAAGATTCCGTGACTCCTGTGTATTACTAATGTACACTCCCGTAGTTACGGGCTGGATAATTTATATATTTGACCTATATTAAATATGATGTCTGGACATCACCAATGATGGAATGTTTTCCCCAAAATATTAAATATATTATCAATGATAACACTTGTGTAGATAATAGACGCTCCTGTCCTGTATGTGCAAGGTAGAAAGCCTGCCACCAAGGGCTGGTGCTAAAAAGTCCCAGTTTCAGTCTCCAAGGTAAGATGTTCAGGAGCTGGCTACTATGTCATTTACCATGTTTCCAGACTATATCAATTTAAGGCTGCGCTTTCCAAGCCACAGAGTTGGGGCCTAAGCCTTTCCGGCAGTGGTTCGAAGAACAACAGCTTTTTCTCTGGGTTAGAGGCTCTACAGGTGTGATATGCTCTGTGAGGAACAGAGAGGTTCATGTAGGTAGTGACTCTTAGGCCTGAGTCGGCAATAACAGCTGTAGCATTAAAAACAAACAAATCACCTGGGCAGATGTCCATGGCAATCCTCTCTTTTCTCTAACATTGGAACCAAAAGCATGCTAACAAACCCCTTGTACTCAATATATTGTGAGATTTCAATAAACGAGTCATGTTACTTTAATTAAATACACACAACTGCCCTTTGGTGGAATATTCAGGATTAAGAAGTAGTTTTGATGTTCCAACCCTGTGAGCCTCCAACGACTGTAAAAGTGCACCCCAGTTACAATCTTCTCACACCCAGAGGGAATTTGTCAGTGGCACCTGCCTTCATCCATGTTTGATATAAATCTACATGGGGCTGCCTACAAAACATGAATGATAGGAATCTAACAGAGTCATCTTATCACCAGGAGAATGAGGGTTTAAAAACCACCCAGGTAACCTAGTAACCTGTTTAGAAGTCACTAATTTTGGTAATGAAGACATTGTGAGCTTTCCCCTTAAATTTGGTGTAGTGAGAATTACACTCGGCAGCGCAGAGAAGAATCTAATTGTTTTTCCACCCTAAAATTCCAATTTAGTTGCTTCATACTGGAATGTTCGTTAGAAGGGACAGTTACTAAACTTTAATCTGATTAACACACTTTTCCCTCTTTGCTTTCTTGCTTGTTTCAATATTTTGCAATGTTTTTTTAATAGACACGAAGGTTCTCCTTAGTATGCATTAGCTTTCTCAACCGCTAAAGAGTAGTAAGTGACCTTCCCACATCAGAATTTGCCTCGGAGTTCCTAAGCAGACCATTTTCCTGTGTACTAATGCATGAAGCTTATTTAAAGGTGGAATCCCTGCAACTTTTTCCCGCTTGGGCTTAACTCTTTTTAATTTCCAGCCACTAATGCCCCTGTTGTTTCCATGCTGCCCTCTAAGCTAGAGCTAACTGCTAAGACTCCGAATTCCCTTTCACTGCTCGAAGGAGGTGGGATATGCGGACAGTTATTAGTTACAAATGTTCTTAGTAGTTTGTAATTGTGGAAGTTTTTAATATTTTTCTCTACAGTACAGAGGAAGTTCTGTGTTTGTCTAAAATAAAAGGGGAGCTGCTTTTTTGCTTAATTCTGAGGTCTTGCCTCGAACCTGCTGCACCAAAGAGATTAAACTCTGGTTTAGGTGGTTTCCCCTGTCCAGATGAGCCATGTCCACAGACAAGGTACAAATCTGTCAATTTAAAATGCCTTTTAGGCAATTTAGTAGTCTAGGCGGATAATTAACATTTCGAATTGAAAACCTTTCAATATCACTGACAAAATGTAATCTTTCCTCAGTCGAAAGTCGTCTACCCTCAGAGACCGGGAAGGCATCCTGATAGCTGTCACCCCTGCTTCAAGCAGATGTAATTAGAAGGATTCAGGTTTGATAAATTATCCTGCAATGGATATTACCCAGGAATGATAGCTCCTATATTTTTTTTATAAAAGGGCCCATGTATTCTTGAAACCCTTACTGCAGATTTTACAAGAGGAGGAAGTGGACACCTACAAGAGTTTCTACAGTTTCTTTAGTTTTTCTCACAATGACTCGATCATATTCAGAAGGCATTCAAAGACTCTCACCACACAGACCGACAGAATGGCCTTCCCATTACCCACCATCCTGTTGCCTGACAGCACAAAGGCACAAGAATTTGCAGGATCCACCATTCTGACCTATAGTTGCGGGTACTGATTTTTTCAACTATAAGCACAAAATATAGGGCCTGATTCACAAAGGTAACTTACCTTTTTGAATACGTTTACACTTTTTGTAAGTTTACTACATTTCGGTATTCACAAACTGTACTTTGGTAGTAACTCACACTTATGTTGTAAGTTACACTTTTATAGTAAATTTAGCATTACGCATATGGCCAACCACTAGTACTGCAACACCGTCCCATAGAAAAAATGGATGTAGTGGCTTCATATAAAATCCCATAGGACACAATATTAACCTAAGTTAAAATATTTAAAACAGGTAAAAATATAACTAAATACAAATTAATGTTAAAAAATATATAAACTCCTACATAATTATTATTTAGTTATAAAATATTTACAAATATTTTTGGTAAACAATAAATATGTACTGATTTATATATTTAAAAATATTTTATAATGAAATATGTACTACTGTATATATATTTTTGAACATTAATTTATATTTATTTATATTTTTAACCATTTAAAATATTTAAAACCTTGTTTAACTTTGTAATGGGAGAATCTTCTGTAGTTTTTCCCCCACAGAGGTGATTGGAATTTTCTGTCTCCCTGCCCGGGTCCCAGTCTGTCTGCAGCCACAATAGATTTGTGTGAATTTCTTTGTGTGTAGGGTGAGGCAGTGCAGGTGTGACAGGTAACAGCTTTACCCCCTCATCTATTTAGGATTGCCTATCCTGCTAACACACATGCACTCTATTCTGATACTGTCTGGGAGGAATACACTAAGGCCACTGCACCTATTTATGTGACACAGGAAACAGGCTGCAGTAACCAAATGATTAAGACAGTAAAATGCTAAATTTCTAAAAGTAAGTTTTTCAGAATTGTGACTTAAAATCTGACTTTATCATTAATGAGGGTATTAAATTACAATTCCTAAGACACCAAACATGATATTGCTACCTGCTCTCACATAAATGTTATCACCTATGATATGTAATAAGGTAACCCAATGTTATACGATGGGAGAGGTTGGCATTGCAATAGTAAAACACGTTTTTGAAAGTTTTTCACTACCAGGACATGTAAAACTTAAAAGTACACATCCAACATTTTAAAAACAATACCCCCTGGACTATGAGCTGTTTAGAGCGCCTACCCTAGGGGTGACTAATATGTATTAAAAAGGGAGTTTTAAGCCTGGCAAAAGTTTATTTTTTGCCAGGCCAAAATGACTGTTTAAAACTGCTCACATAGGCTGCAATTGCAGGCCTGGTATATGTTTTAAAGGGCTACTTAAGTGGATGGCACAATAAGTGCTTCAGGCCCACTAGTAGATTTTAACTTTCATTTACTGGGTACATCTAGTATTTCCATTTTACTAGGAACTTAAAAACTAAAGTAAATGTGCCAATTTGGTGTAAGCCTAATTTACCATGTTTAAAGGAGAGAGCACAAACACTTTAGTACTGGTTAGAAGTGGTAAAGTGCAACTTGTGAAATACACTGCACCCTGTCATATGGACTGTTTAGAACCTATCCTAGGGAGGGCTCATATGTATTAATAAGGTGCAGGCATGTTACCAAACCTCCATTTTGCTATGGCTCTTGTGCTGCAGGCCTTTTCTTCCCACTGAAGAAGCAGCCATAGCAAAATGGATGTTTTTCAAACGCCCTGTGGGCGGTTTCATCCTAATTGTGAGGTCGGAACGGCCAACCTATGATTGGGTGGTTCCAGACCGATATGGTGTCAGGTGGACGCAAGTCCACCCAACATCGTAATGATGCCCTAAATTGTTGGATAGACACTGGGGGCTGTAAGAGACTGATGGCATTAACATCAATCAAAATTAAGGGTGCTTAAAATATGTCAGCAGTAATTAAACATTTTGAGGAGAAAAGTCTTCAGTTGGCTCATATACAACTGCAATCATGGTAGTGTAAAAATCAATCAAAATAGAGGATCCTTGAAATGGAAATTGCTGCAAAGAGAAGCATTTTAAAATGATTTTTTAACACAGTGGAGTCATGTGTGCTCAATGATGCCCAGGATTTAAGTTGCTTTCTGTAAGGTTAACCTTCAAGATCTACCACTTTCTGGATTATATTATGAAGAGAAAAATCGAAAAAATGTGGACTACAGTAAATAGTAACAACGCAAGGTTATTAAAATCAATATAGGATTATACTAGAAAAATAGAACGTACAAAACTGGAGAAGGAAGCCAAAGTGCTGCAAAAAGAATTGTCAAGTGGAAATGTGAGATGCTGTTGTAGTACGTCTTTTTGGAAGACAAAACTAGAGAGTAACTTGTTTTTTAGGTTAGCACAAAGATTGAATTTTTGAAAGTAGTTATTGTAATAGGCATTAAGCTTGATGCCATCTTTGTCACTTTGATGTTTTATCTTACAAAAAATGCTATATGATGAAATGTTAGGTCTTCCCCTGAAGAAGAGGGTAATGGCCTCAAAATACATAAGGATTTGATTAAAAATTAACAACAATTCCAAAACACATTGAAAAGATGAGTAGACATAGGATACCAACAACTTGGTGAGACAGTCTATGAAGAGACTGTGGTACTCTCCAAAGGAGAGCCTCATAGTTTCAAATATGAAACTATTCCTGGACAAGATTACCTGTGTAACCACAGTTTCCCCGTCCCCAATGAGATAGTTGTAGTATCTCTATGTTGGAACATGGTCTAGGAATGTTCTTGCATTCCTGGCCATGGAGATTCTATACGGGGCGGTTTGGCAGAAGTTGGAAAGGATTTCTGTGTTGTGGTTGTACAAGCTGTCTTCTCCCAATAAATCCATTTCTACAACCTACGCTGTGTCCACCAAGTTACTTCACGATTGGCGATGAGCGGGACCAGGGAGGAAGACAGTGCTCACATTATCGTTTTTTTTAAAAGAAGGAGAAAAAAACTATTTGAAATCCTCAGGTATTTTGATTTAAGATTATTTATGTGCGTGAATGCACCTGCAGCTGTTTTAATTTTACTGTGCTTTGATTGCACCTGCGGGAGAGTTTGCAGATTGAAGTATTTAGGTGACTGTTGAAAACCTATTGGGAAATTATTGTTATTGCTACTGTGCTTTGATTACACCCGCGGCTGTTACCTAGTGGTTGTGTCTTGATTGCACCAGCGGGAGTTCAGCGTCTGTGTTGAAATTGTTTTGAGGATTATTTAATGCTGTTTTTTTGTGGTAATTTACTGTATATCACACTGCTTGTGCAGTACCACCACATTTTCTACCAACTGCTGGTGAACCGAAAATGGAATGGGAATTATGGTATCCCATGTCTTTAGCCTATGTTGAAGTGCTAGAAGAAGATGACTGTTCCCCTAAAAGGAAGCTTGCTCTATTAAAGCATTGTTTAGGTGGTGCGTGCAGGATTGAAGGGATTTGCAAACTTACCACCTGTTGATGGTACAGCTGACACCAATGTTTTCGAAGTGGCAATTAAACAATTGGGTACTAGGTTTGGAAGAAAAATTAATATTGTGGTGGAAAGATTTAAGTTCTACTTGCGTGCACAGAAAGAAGATGAGTCTATTGCAGATTATGTTTCTGCTTTGAGTACCTTAGCTGGTTCTTGTGCGTTTGAGACCATCACTTATGATCAAGTACTTAGAGATCAGATAATGATGAAAACGAAAAGTAAGAAAATCCAAGAAAGACTATGGTAGGGTACAGAATCTTCCTTAAGTGCTGTAGTGAATATTGCTAAAGGCATTGAACAATCAGAGAAATTTGTAAGTGAAATCAGAAACCAAGCTGCAAGTCAATCTGTGAAAACACATGACATTGTGTCAGAAGTGTCTTTGGTAAGAAACCAGTTAATTCCTAAAAAGTTTCCTTTTATTCCTCCTAAGAGAGATGCTGGAATAAGGGACAGTTGATTAGTGGGAAGAAGACCCCAAATAATTTGCTACAGGTGTGGCAGTTTTGATCATGTTTGAAACTATAAAAGGTGTCCAGCATGAAATAACATTTGCATTAAATGCAAGAGAACAGGCCCCTTTAGCAAAGTTTGTAAGTCATCTCAGAAGGTCAACTATATCACTCAAGAACAAGAAGAACTCTCTGCAGAATATAATTCGATGTTATGTATTGGCAATGCTGATTGCAAAGGTTTTCTTACTTGTTTAGTGTTGATTGACTGTAAAAAAGTATCCATGATGGTTGATTCATGTGCCTGGTATACCATCATTGGCAAAAGTGTGTTCAATGATATGTGGGGAACGAGAAAATTACTACCACCAGACATTAAACCTGGCAGTTATTCTGGTCACAAAATTGATCTAGAGGCTTTCATGTGGGCAGATTTGGATTTTGAAGGGAGGAGAACCAGAGGCAAAGTGTACATAACTACCAAGGGTGTATCTATATTAGGCTGGACCCATCAACAAGAGATGGGCATAAAGTTATACCCTAATGCTTATCCACCTGTTTACGTTGTTTCCTCCAATAATGAGGAGTTTGTTGCAGGTATTAAAAACAAGTTCCCTAAATTATTTAATGATTTCCTGGGGAAATATGCTGACCTTAAACACAAAATTATTCTCAAAGATACTGCTGTTCCTGTTAGACAAAGAGTATGTAATGTACCTCTGGCATATCATAATAAACTTAAGGACATTTTTACAGATTTGGTTGCTGAAAATATCATTGAGCCCATAGAATCCTCTCCATGGGTTTCTCCGGTTGGTCTTTCACTTAAAAGTAACTGTGATCTTCGTTTGTGTGTTGATCTTCGCAGTTTAAATAAAGAAATCTGATTCAATAGCCATCCCTTACCCAACATACATGAATTGATTTCTACACTTTCTGGGGTCTGTATTTTTTCAACAGTAGATTTAGCTAGCGCTTATCACCAGGTCATTCTACATGAGGAGTCAAAGTGTTTGACGCCGTTTGTTACGCCAGAGGGAATGTTCCTATTTTCACGTATGCCTTTTGGGCTAGCTAGTGCTGCTTCTTTATTTCAAGTACTCATGAAGGAAGTTTTGGAGGGGTGTTCTGGGGCCATTGCCTTCCAAGATGATATTTTAATTTTTGGGAAAGACTTCGAGGAACATGATAGGAATTTAGAAAATGTTTTACATTTTGTACAAAATAAAGGCTTAACCCTGACATTTTCCAAATGCAAGTTCAGGCAAAACAAGGTGAATATTTGGGACATGAAATAGCCAATGAGGGGATCAAACCTAAATTCAACCACGTGGAAAGTATATCTAATGCACCTGCACCAACTACAAAAGAACAGCTGTTCACTTTTTTAGGTTTAACAGAGTTCTATAGTAGATTTGTACAAGACTATTCCT
Organism: Lissotriton helveticus; assembly: GCF_964261635.1. Lineage (NCBI taxonomy): Eukaryota > Metazoa > Chordata > Amphibia > Caudata > Salamandridae > Lissotriton > Lissotriton helveticus. The sequence goes on from NC_136061.1 coordinate 1,132,566,283, forward strand.
CCAAAGTACATCCTTTTAGATTGTTGTTAAAAAAATATGTAAAATTTGTGTGGAGCAATGAGGAACAGTTGGCTTTTAACATGTTCAAAAAGGAAATTATATGTGCACCTTTTTTGAGACCCTTTGTAATTGGTAAAGAATGTATTGTAGCTGTAGATGCTAGGAGGTTTAGAGGCAGTGCTAATGCAAAACATCAACGGTGATGAATATGTAGGGCCCGATGTAGGTAATCCCAGATTACCCATTCTTAAATACCGAATCATACCGATTCGGTATTTAAGAACAGGCAAATGGGATGTAGGTAATTTTTCTTAAATAATTACCGAATCGGTAAGTTTCGGTAATTACCAAATCGGTATTTACCGATTTGGTAATTGCCATTCATTCCTAGGGCCTGGTGGCCCATAGGAATGAATGTCAATTACCGAATCGGTAAATACCGATTCGGTAAATGGGGGAAACATTGAAGAGTGGAAGGGTGTCACATTGACACCCTGTTGCACCCCTCAAATGTGTATGGGTGCACATGTTGCAGACATACATGCCCTAAGGGCATGTATGTCTGCAACATGGCACTGTTGGAAAAGCAAAAAAAATGCTTTTTCTAAGGTTTTCATTATTTACCACCAACTTCTAGTTGGTGGTAAATAACGAATCCTAAGATGGGAAAAGCACTCATTTGAGTGCTCCCTACATTTCAGATTCGGTAATTTACCGATTCGGTATTTTTAAGAATCGGTAATTTACCGAATTCTTAAATACCGATTCGGTAAATTACCGAATCTGAAATCAAGCCCCCTACATATGAAAAGCCCAATTCCGGTCGGTAATGGCCGAAATTCGGTAATTTCGGCCGTTACCCACCTGAATTACGCTTCCTACATCTGGCCCATAGTGTCATATGCCTCCAGAACGCTACAGGGTGCAGAGTATAACTATTCTACCATTGAAAAAGAATTGCTAGCATGCACTTGGGTGGTTCAACATTTCCGGCAATGTTTGTGGGGTACCAAATTTTGCTTAAGAACAGACCACAAGGCCCTGATTAATATGCTAGCAGCAGGTGGCGGTAGGACACTTACGGCACGGCTAGCTAGACTAGCGGCAAAGTTACAAGAGTACCAATGTACAGTGGAATATGTTCCTGGACGTTTAAAAGTGCATGTTGATTTATGTCAAGATTACCTTTGCCATATGCATCTGACCCAAATAATACTACTAAGGAGTGTGATGTAGCTTACACTATTGATGATGTTAACATTGGGAGGGAGACACAAAACAAAACTATTTCTGAAAAAGCATGGAAGGATGCCATGTGTGAGGATTGCAAATTAACTGAGGTGGTGAAGTTTTTACAAAATGGTTGGCCGGAAGAAAGAAAATTAAGTGGTTAGTTGAGCTCATTTTTCAAAATCAAAGATGAACTCATGTTTTCACATGGCATCATCACTAGAGGGGATAAAAGTATTCCGCCATGCAAACTTAGAGAGAAGATTGTGACCATGGCTCATGAGGGACATATGGGTATGTCCATCACTAAGAGGCGGATTAGAGAATTTTATTGGTGGCCCAGTATTGATTAACCCTGGGCGAAGGACTTCGCTACGCCCACAGAGTGGGCGTAGTGTTGCCTACTTCGCCCTTTGCAAAGTAGGTGTAGCAGGCAACACTACGCCCACGGAGTGGGCGTAGCGAATTTGCCCGCCACCCGCCTCCCTCCCGCCCTCCCCATCATACCTAATTTTAGTAAATGCTGAAATAAAAGTAAATAAAAGGCACTTCCCTTGTCCGCTGCGTCCCGGGGCTCCCTCTGCTCGTTCGCGCCGCCGTCGCCGCCATCTTGGATAGCAATGCGCATGCGCATTTCTCGGGCATTGCTATCCAAGATGGCGGCGCGACGAGCAGAGGGAGCCCCGGGAGGCAGCGGAGGCAGCGGACAAGGTAAGTGCCTTTAATTTACTTTTATTTCAGCATTTACAAAAATTAGGTATGTAGGGGAGGGGGGCAGGCGGAGCGTAGTGGGGCTACGTGAAGTGCGTAGGTGGGCGTAGTTTGTCGCCCACTTTGCGTAGCTTCGCGTAGCCCCACTGCGCATACTACGCCCAGGGTTAGTATTGATAGTATGGTTGACAGACGGGTTAGAGAATGTCTTCAGTGTTCCAAAAGTGACAAGTCTGTCAATCGATTGTCTGTGGAAGTAACCCCTATTGAGTATGCTCAAGGGCCATGGAGGAAACTTGATATTGACATCATTGGTCCACTGAATTTTCCCTCCACCAAGGATATGTTTGCTTTAGTCCGGGTGGATTATTTTTCTAAATGGCCTGAATTGAAGATTGTGGATAAGATTACTTCAGCCCAGGTAACTGCATTTTTGGATAACATATTTTGTCGGGAAGGTCTGCCTGCAGAACTGGTTTCTGATAATGGCCAGCAATTTATCAGTAGGGCGCTTGATCTGTTTCTTGGTAGATGTGGTGTTGTGCATAAAAGAGTATCTAATTATAATCCCCATGCAAATGGTCAAGTAGAACGCTTTAATAGAGTTGTAAAATAGTCTATTCAGCTGACCATTACGAGTGGTATGGAGTGGAGAAAAGCTTTACAAGCTACCTTGTTGACTTATCGCACGTCTTCCAATCCTGTCACAGGTTTTGTCTCCTTTTGAAATGTTGTGTGGTAGAAAACCTGGTTCTAAACTCATGCTTTGGTGGTTGAAAATAAGTAACTCTTATGGTTCTGAAATGGAGTTGTCTCAAGTCAGGGAGCGTGTTTAAAGGTATCAGGATAAAATGAAGAGTGGTTCCTCCAAGCCTCAGTTTACTAATTCCACGGGTCAAAGTAGGAGATTTTGTTTGTATTAAACTTGGTAGTTCTCTTAATAGGAGGTGGTATGAATGGTCGGATCCTGTTAAGGTGTTGGAAGTGTTCAGTAAAGCAGTGAGAGTGGATGGTGGTAAGATTTGGAAGTTCAGGCATATATCCATGTGGAGATCTTTGACTAATAGAGAACATAATTTACAAACTTTCTCCAAAAAGCTTGATGAAGGGGAAAGTGATTTTCAAAATTTTCAGGACGTACAAGATGGTAACAATTCTGATTTTAATGTCTCTGATGTGTATACTAACAGTACTAGTGTTGAAGATAGTTCGGATCCCATTATCAGTCATGAGAATACTACTGAACAATCGACTCAACAATGCAGTGGTACTCTCCTACCTGATAGCCACGTGGTGGAACTAAGGAAAAGTTCTCGTATCAAGAATCCAACTGTTAAAATGAGAGATTTTGTACAATGTTAATAGTTATGTATTTTTTTCCTTTCTTCTTTTTACTATTATCTCTGTAGCTCATATATTTGTTTCTTTCAGTTTTTTTTTATTTTGCAATGGGGAAGGTGTGTAGTGTCTCTATGTTGGAACATGGTCTTGGAATGTTCTTGCATTCCTGGCCATGGAGATTCTATATGGGGCGGTTTGGCAGAAGTTGGAAAGGATTTCTCTGTTGTGGTTGTACAAGCTGTCTTCTCCCAATAAATCCATTTCTACAACCTACGCTGTGTCCAGCAAGTTACTTACTTTTTAAAAAGCATTGGAATGTACTAGGCCCTGGTGACTTTGCACTGTGCTACACTGTTTTCTTTCAAAGATGATGGCCTGTGTGTCCTTCCCTGTATCAAGGGTCTAGCTCTCACAATGTGAGCTGAGTGCTAGAGGGGGAGGAAGAGGGTTTACGGTTATCAGGGTCATCAACAGATATATTATTTGCATATAATCATAATTATGCCTTTGTGATCTGTACCATGTCTATCAGTACTGCAACGGTAGCAACGCTGTGCCTCACTGTCTTGAAAAGTAACAATGATTGTAAACGACTGCATCATTTGAGGTGCATTGAGCAACTGTGTAATAAAAAGATTTTAAAAAAAGAGGTGACAGTTTTGCCCAGGCAATATCAACATCCCTATTTAATAGGCTGGGGGGAAGACTATCATGCATATCAGGCAACAAAAACCCTATCTATCCATATGCAATTTAGAGTGGGAAAAATCTAATCTCAACTGGGGATATGCAAGATGAGGTGCATCCTTTTCACCACGAGAAGTGTGCACAGGCCTCAGATGAGTACAACAATGTATGTGCAACCCACTCTGAGCTAGAAAGGACAGTGTCAATGAAATTACACACATAGGTTTCCATGCAATCAAATCACAACAGCTGGTGAGCAACACACTCAACAGGATCAGACAAATTCTTACAGTTTTCCCTTCCAAGAAACCCATGATTAGCATATCTTTTGTGAACAATGTGGCCTAAATGTCAAAATAGGAAGAGACTAAAACCACAGAATATACTGAACAACCCACTTCAAAACATGGTTTGAATGTCAAACTAGGTAGGCGCTGAAACCACAGAATGTGCTGAAAACCCACCTCCAGATGTAAAACATGGTGTTCATACAAAATGATGATAATTTAATATCGAGCTACATAAATGTCGAGTTGGAACTATAGTGATACGGAAATATTGTGTACAAGAATATTGTTGACAAGAATATTGATTTTAAGGTAAGTAATATCGATTTAAAAAGTATAGAAAGTGTAAATATCATTTACAAAAATATCTATGTTAAAACTGATGTTATAAATAACAATGTTGTTAATATCGTTTACAACTATATGATTCTTAATATTAATTTATAATTCTTTTTATGTATTTTACTATTTATTTTAATTGTATGTTATAAATAACCCTGGGCGTAGTAGGCGTAGTGGGGCTACGCGAAGCTACGTGAAGTGGGTGAGAAACTATGCCTACCTACGCACTTCGCGTAGCCCCACTACGTGCCCCCGCCTCCCTCCCGCCCTCCCTAAATACTTAAATTACCTTTTAAAAATGAATAAAAACCACTTACCTTGTACGCTGCGTCCCCCGGGGCTCCCTCTCGTAATCGCGCCACCGTCTTGGATACTGATGCGCATGTGCGGCCGCACGCGCATGCGCATTAGTATCCGAGACAGCGGCGCGATTACAAGAGGGAGCCCCGGGGACGCAGCGGACAAGGTAAGTGGTTTTTATTGATTTTTAAAAGTGAATTTAAGTATTTAGGGAGGGCGGGAGGGAGGCGGGTGGCGGGCAACTTCGCTACGCCCACAGAGTGGGCGTAGTGTTGCCTGTTACGCCTACTTCGCAAAGGGCGAAGTAGGCAACACTACGCCCACTCCGTGGGCGTAGCGAAGTACTTAGCCCAGGGTTATTTATAAATTGTTTCTATAAAAATGTTGTTAATGTTTTTAATATAGTTTGTAAGTATTTTAGTAGTTAAAAATTTAATGTAAATGTTTTTAGTCATTTTAGTACCATAGCAGGTTGTGGGGTTTATACGGGTACAGAGTGGGAGGTGAATTCATTATAATTAATTAGTAAATAATTTTAATGAATATTATTGAATTGTTTATGTTAATTGCATAATTTCTTTTTTAATTATAAATTAAAGTTTTAGTGCGGGTTGTGGGTTTTTAGGGGTATGTGGTAGGAAGTACATTAATTAAAAATAATTAAGATTTATTTATTATTATAATTAATTATTTAATTGATAATTAATTATGGAAATTGTGTAATACATTATTTATTTAATTTCCTTTTTGGTGTGGGTGTTCAGGAAATAATGAAAAAAATTAATAGTTCATGTTAATTTATTATACATATTTAATTGATAATACCTATTTAGTTGATAATTAATGATGCAAATTGTGTAATTAAAATATTGTTGAAGTTATATATTAGATATGAGTGGTTGGATTTGTAGGGATAAAGGGTGGGAAGTTGATTAAATACAATTCATTTGTTATTAGTTAATTATTAATAATTGTTTGATAATTAATTATGTAATTAATATGTTTTTTAAATAGATATCTATTAGGTGTGGGTTCTTGGTGGGAAGGTAATTAAATATAAATATTTTGCTATTAGGTACATATTATTTTTTTCATTGATAATTATGAAAAATGTGCAAATATAATTAAAAAAAGATATTTTAGATGTGTGTAGTGTAGTTTGTATATATATAGGGTAGACAGTTACTGAAGTAATACATCTAAAAAGGTTAAATATTTTTTTTTAAATGTCTTTTATTATGTTATGTTTTAATTATGTTGTGCTTTTTAATTTTAAATAACATTGTATTTATTTGTTGTTAATATTTTGAGAATGTAGGGGTTGATTAGGATGGTGGTCGGAAAACCATTCCGACGGCCTGGGTAGCGGAAATTAACAGTCTGCAGTAAGTGCAGCAAAACCGCCGGTCCGAGTAGGATCACCCGCAAGAAAAATTAGACCGCAGTGGAACGATGCCACGAATGAACACTGGTAGAGTGCGGAGCAGGTGATAATCCGTCCGCGGCAGTCGGATTCGCGGTGGAAAAAACAAAAAACAAAACCGCTGCACGATCAGCCAATTGACCGCACATGAAATTAGGATACTACATTGATGAATGGTAGAGCCAGCGGAAGGGCAGTTGTATACCCACCGCCGCGGTCGCTCCGGACCAGGTATGGCGGTCGACCAAAAAAACACACAACAAGGCTACCAAATGTAATGACACATCCCTATGGCTACTAAAAAAGTACAAATCCCAGGTCAACCCACACAACACACCTGACAGCAATACTCCTTTTTGACACACCCACATAGCTGAGTATAAAACCAGCCCCTTCCCTGACCAGAATCCTTTGCAATACTCCACTACTGAAGGAACCAACACCACAGCACAAAGAAGAGGCAAATCACCACAAATCTCACCAGCACACCAACACACACACACCACACACATCACCACCACCACTCTCACACCTGCATCTTTAACCCATTTGCACATCACACACCATGTCACAGAAGAAAATGCCCAAATTCACTGACAATGAGTTGTCAGTCATGGTAGATGAGGTAATCAGAGTAGAACCAAATTTGTTTGGAAGCCTGGTCCAAGAGACAAGATTAGCCACCAGAACACAAATGTGGGGAAGGATAGTGAGCAAGGTCAATGCAGTAGGGACCGTCCCGCGCACCAAGAAGGAGATCATGAAGCGGTGGCATGACCTCAAGAGCAAGGTAAAAGAGAAGAACAACAAGAACTGTCAGCTGGCTCAGAGGGCTGGTGGTGGCCCTCCCATTCCACTACGAACATTCACCGCCTGGGAGGAGAAGGTGCTTGGCATACTGCATCCAGGAGGCTGGTAACTGCCAACAACTATCTACCATCACACTGCTATGTACTGTCTTGCACAACTACAAAGCAACACCTCCTAGGCCCAAATGCATTCATATTGCCCACAGACTCCCCAACACATGCCTCACAGATCCAACATTCACTCCCTTTGATTCACCCCAAAGGTAGCTATCAATATTACCATTGGGGCATGTGTACAGGCAGCCAGCACTACAACTCCCCCCAGGCCTCCCTGCCCCAAAGCTGAGCCGAATGGACCCCCGCCCCAAGAATCATGTGTAAACATTCCCTTCCTCTGCTCTACAGGAAGCCAGCCGTCTTAACTGGAAGGGGAGTCTGTGGATATGCAGCCAGCACTACAACTCCCACCAGGCACCCTTGTCCCACAGCTAAGCAGGACGAAGCACTCCACACACCCACAACCATGTGGCAGACATTGTATTTCACTCTTCAGACTCACATGTAGGTAGCCATTTTAACAGGGAAGGATGTTTGTGGGTGGAAGCCATGTGTAAACATTCCCTTCTTCTGCTCCACAGGGAGCCAGCCATCTTAACAGGGATGGGTGTCTGTGGATATGCAAACAGCACTACAACTCCTACCAGGCACCCTGGTCCCACAGCTGAGCAGGAAGAAGCACTCCACACACCCACAACCATGTGGCAGACATTGCATTTCACTCTTCAGACTCACAGGTAGGTAGCCATCTTAACAGGGAAGGATGTGTGTGGGTGGAAGAATGTAACAGACATTGCATTGCCCTCATCAAACTAACAGTTAGGTTGCCATCTTAACAGGGAAGGGTGTGTGTGAGTGGGAGCCAGCACTACAACTCCCATCAGGCCCCCTGTCCCAAAGCTGAGCCAGATGATATACTTCACCCCCCACCCATAACCATGTGGCAGCCATTGTATTTCACTCTTCAAACTTACAGGTAGGTAGCCATCTTATGCTCTTCTTTCCTACCCCTGAGCAGGATGGAACACTCCCCCCCACTCAGAAGCATGTGGGAGCCATTGCATTGCTCACCTTCATCTAACAGGTAGGTAGCCATCTTAACAGGGAAGGGTGTTTGTGGGTGAGAAGACTGTATCACAACTCCCACCAGGCCCCCTTGTGCCACAGCTCAGCAGGAAGGAGAACTCCCTGCCCCAAAAGCATGTGTCAGCAATTCCCATCAACTATGTCACAGAACAGGTAGGTAGCCAGTGCATGCACCCTGCCATTCCTCTCAAAAAGCATGGCGCCATATGACCATACTAGCCCTCGCATCCCACCCAACTTGGCATAGACCCAATAGCCACTTCCAGTGTGCAGACAGCTAAGCATATGTAACTGTGACAGAAATTAAAGTTTTACTCACCAAATCACTTTTTGAAGAAGGTGCCATGGGGGCAGAGCATCAAGGCCCGTATGAAAACAAAACAAGCATGGTCAGTTGTAAAGAGAAAGCAAAACACATGATATGACAGAGGGGTGCATATGAAAACAATGGCTAGTGCATGCTCAGAATGAACGTCTTCCATGCAGAGTAAACAACAAAGACGCTTCACATAAAGTTGTTGTGCTGTTAGTCGTTAGATGACGAGATGTTCTTGTAATCGCACAATCTGTATGTGTAACATGTTCTGTATTGACACTTCACACCATAGACAAGTGATGTATGTACCTCCACATCATGTCATGATGCTCAGTACCGTGCAGCCATACAATGTGATATAAATGGAAACTGTGTGGTTTATAAGATGTAACAGCCAAACATCTAACACCAAGCTTGTGGGGTGCACTTCAATGACCATTTCATCTCTGTCCAACAGGTCACCAAGAATTGACTGCTGCAGATGACAACACCAACCTGCAGAGCCAGTCTCCCCCCCTGGAACAGGGACTCTTGGATGCAAACTCCCTAAATTCCTCGGATGCGGACCCCGAACCTGGCCCATCAGGACTGCTAGGGCACACCAGGTACCAGGCCCCACTGTCCCCACCACCACCTCAGCAACAACAACTGTGCTGACACCTGCTGCAACGACCTGTGTAGCCTCAACCACTACCACCACCACCACAACTACCACCACCACCACCACCACCAGTGCTGCCTGCAACTCTCTCTCTACCTTAGAGGGTACCCACACCACCCACAATCAGAGGAGGGCATGGAGAGTCAGTAGGTACGTCGAGTGGTAACGCCACAGGTCCGGGACAGCAGGGCAGGTGGTAGGGCAACTGGGTGACAAACTCAACAGGACACTGGGGCCGAAGCCCTGGCCAATATCACCAAAGTCCTTGTGGCATATGAACAAACCCAGGGACAAATGGCCCAGGTTATGGAAGAAGTGTGTGAGGTCCGCCTGCTGCTGAGATCCATGGACACGTATACGTGCCAAATCGTGGAGCTCTTGGGCCAGCTTGTGGGTGTCCTTAGGGACAGGCCTGCAGCCCAAAGGACAGCTCAACCTCCCTCCAGTGGCCCGCAGGATGACAGTCCCACCACCTGACCTACGGCCACTGAGAGGGGTGAGCTGGAGCAGGATGTGTCCTCAGACACTGCTGAGCCAGCAGCAGAGGCCCCCCTGCCAAACACTCAAGGGACCGTCCAAGGAAAAGCACAGGAGGATAATGTGGCAAAGCACTAGCCAAACGCCAGTCAAAGAGCCAGCCATGATGGCACCTCTCTACACATTGACTTTCTTGACTATCCTTACCCACACTGCCATGTTGATGGCAGGCGTCTGTTGGACTGTGTCACCACATCAATGTGGTGACTACTCTATTGTTTCACATAAATATGGGTAGCACTCCATTATTTTGAACAAATTTTCAACCTTAATTTAACCCACAAGCTTTCACATGTGGCGTGCTCACTGTTTAGCATGCCAAGCCCAAGCAGCACGTGCATGAACAATACATCATAATTTTGGGGCTTCTTTTTGCCCCAAAGTCAGTGGCGACAGCCTCTATTCATAGCGCATTTGCTTTCCATATTTATTAATTTAACATGTCTTTTCCTCCTTCTTAAGTTCATTTTACTTATAATTCTTCATTTTCATTTTCTCCACTCTTCATATCATCCGTTTAGCCATGCAAGGTTAATGCCAATTTTCCACAGTTTCTCATATTCTCGCGGGCCATCCGAACCTCTCTTTCAAGAATACGTATAAAAGCATCATTTGTTGATAGCAGTTTATTGTAACCCAATGCATTTCGGACCTCCACGGGTCCTTCGTCAGGGATAACTGTGAAATAACAATAAAATACATCCTTAACAGTACCCCACTAAATAAGTGCCCACATTCTTTCCAAAGCCTATAAAATGTAAAATACACATGTCTTTCTTTTCTGAATGGCTCAATAACAGTCGCGAACTCAATACCCTTACATTCCCCTCTCATTTAACCTTTCCCTCCATATCCCATCTTACACTATTTTAACCAAACCTCATTTTCCTAAACCTCATCTTTGCTTCATACTGGGACCCACGAACATTTCTCAACATTTATTGACCTTCATATCTTTCCTCTCCCTTCTTGCGCGTACCTGCTAAAAAGTGTTCTACTCGCGTCTCAAGCCGCCCGAGAAAATCTGTTGTTGTCCGAAACAGAGGCGGGAAGATTCAGTCAAGATGAGAGCAGTGGCTAACGGACAACAACAGATTTTATCGGGCGGCATGAAAGAATTTGAGCACTTATTTAGTGGGGTAGTGTTTTAAAAGGATATATTTTGTTGTTATTTCACAGTTATCCCTGACGAAGGACCCGTGGAGGTCCGAAATGCATTGGGTTACAATAAACTGCAGAACTTAAGAAGGAGGAAAAGACATGTTAAATTTAAAAATATGGAAAGCAAATGCGCTATGAATAGAGGCTGTCGCCACTGACTTTGGGGCAATGAGAAGCCCCAAAATTATGACTACTCTATTGTCTTATCTACCATCACTGACAACTCATTGATTCACTTTGCACCTTTTTGTAAATATTCACTTCTCTGTACCAAATAATCTTTTTAAATAAACACTCTTTACACACCTATGTTTTTGCGTGAGCTCCATGTTTATCACAGGATGTACAATGCTGACTCTGATTCCAATGTACCAGAAGCACTTATTGTTTTGAGGCATTGAGAGGCTGAAGGGACCTAGAAAGACACAAGAGAACAACATTCACTTGTCAGGTAATGGCATCACAAACAGTACACAACACTTGTTATCAAGGTATTCAAACCTGCACACATTACAATGAGCAACAATATCGACATAGACATCATTTAGCTGGGCATAACTACCTTGTGCCACAAACATTAGCCATCAGCACAGAGACAACAACAGGCAGCAGTCAAAAAGCTCCCCTAGACCTTTTCAACAACATCAAAAACAGCAGACAATGGCACTGTTGTACAATGTCACTCACCTTCAAGGAAAGTAGTGGTTGATGAGCTGTTGATGCAGGTCGACACCTTCCTCCTCTCCACTATCCTCATCACTAGACATGTGTGGGTTTGCAGGCGGGGGGCATCTGCTGCTCATCATCATCCAGGATTAGGGGGATCTCTTTGTGCAAGGCAAGGTTGTGGAGCATGCAGCATGTAACTACGATCTGACATACCTTTTAGGGAGAGTACATCAGTGCACCTCCGGTCCTGTCTAGGCACCGAAATCGAGACTTGAGAACACTAAAAGTACGCTCCATCACACGACGTGTCCTCCCATGGGCATCATTGTAGCAGACTTCACTCGGGGTCCTGGGACTCCTCAGTGGGCTCAGCAACCAAGGCCAGTTGGGATATGCAGAGTCACCTAGGTGTGAGATACACAGAGCAATTTTGTACACTAACTGTGGCAGAGGACAGCATGTCACACATACCGCACGCTACTTGACTCTGCGTACTCACCCACAATCCATGCACGCTCTGGATGCAGATTTTCCATCAGCTGTCATACGATGCTGTTCTGCAGGATGTAGGAGTCATGGGCTGATCCCGGATATTTGGCACAAAAATGGGAGATTATCATATCCGCCTGGCATACCACTTGCACATTGATGAAATGGAAATGCTTCCTGTTCCTGTAGATGTGCTCATGTGCCTGTGGTGGAACCAGGCCAACATGTGTGTAGTCAATGGCACCAACAACATTAGGGATGTGGGCAAGGTCATAAAAATCACCCTTCATAGCTGCCAATTCATGCCTGTCCTTGTAGGTTATCCTAGAGGACAGGACATCACGTAGCACCATGCTGTACATTGGTTGAGACATCCCACCTGCACTGGACACAGTGTACTGGAATGAACCAGTTGCAAAAAATGCAGGGCCGCCATCACCTTACATGTTGGAGTCAAAGCAGTCGGGTAGGTTCTGCGAGGCCTCAGGTGGGGCTCCAACTGACCACATAGGTCTTAAAGGGTAGGTCGATCCAAACGGAAATTACGTATGATGTCCTCATCCTCCATGTCCGCAGGAAATGTGAATGGACGGTGCACATTTGGTCACCTCCTAGGTGAGATGAAAGGGGACACATGTCAATTCAATTTTCCTATGAGATGTGTCCAACATCTTACGTTTTGACTGACACAGCACCAACAATGACTGGCCTGAAACTAAGTACCAGTAACATGCAGGGACACCTTGATCTAAAGTAGTTGTACACTTGTTCAGTATTTACACAGTGAGTACCACCAAAACAGATTCAGACTATGTGAATGCCAAAAGGTACATCCCAACAGCCCTGAGAGTAGTTGACACCACAGCACATGTGTGAAAAAGCAGCACTGCTGGCTTCTACATAGCTGTACCTGCCACACCTTCTTGCGTAAGAAGGACAGGGCACACATTAACAACACAATAAGCACAGTGTGTGCATAAAGATCAAGTATAAAGTGAGTTCAGCAATCTACACAGTGAAATAGGCACATTATGTAGTCAGACCTTCATTACTGTGTGTTGCTTAGCCATCTCACACATTGACATGTGTACATATTTGAGTGTCCATCACACCACAGATCTGTGTACATGCACAACAATATCATAAGTGACAAGTGACGTGAGGGAGTACCTGCCAATGCATGTAATCCTGTTCACTGTCATGACATGTGTAGTCATCAGTGAGTTCAATGTCACACTAGCATTGAATTACACTATCTGGTGGCATGATTCATAGTAAGTGTTTACTGTTCAATGCTGAGAACAGACCATTGCCATTGATACAGCATGATGTGTCCATAAGTGCCGTAAGCGTGCACCGCCACCGTAATCACGGCCATTGGCACCAATATTAAGCTGCCAAATCGCGGTTGCGACTGCCTGGCCCCTGAGGTGTGTCACCGCCAATGCCCATGCCCATTCAAACAATGGGAACCACAATCGCAGTAGTGATATACACATTTGAAAATCGTGGTCTGCGTGCTCCGCCACCGCGATCATGGCCATTGGCACCAATGTTAAGCTGCCAAATCGTGGTAGCGACCGTCTGGCTCCTGGGGTGTATCACCGCCAATGCCCATGCCCATTCAACCAATGGGAACTGCAATCGCGGTAGTGATATACACATTTTAAAATCACAGTAGGCGTGCTCCGCAACCACGGGGATGGTCATTGGATGCAATTGAAAGATGCACGATCTCGGTAGTGACTGCCTGGCCCCTGCGGTGTGTCACTGCCAATGCCCATGCCCATTCAACCAATGGGAACCGCAATTGCGGTAGTGATATACACATTTTAAAATTGCAGTAGGCGTGCTCCGCTACCGCGGGCCGGTCTTTGGATGCAATTGAAAGATGCATGATCGTGGTAGCGACTGCCTGGCCCCTGCGGTGTGTCACCGTCAATGCCCACGCCCTTACAGCCAATGGGAACAGCAATGGAGGTAGACAAATGCACTTTTGAAAATCGCTGTAGGCGTGCTCCACTACCGCGGGTTCAGTCATTGGTCACATTTGAAAAAAGCAGAGCTGGAACACCAATTGCAGCAGCTGAGTACCAGTCAAACAACCCCAGGGGGCTATATATGTGTGGGAGAGAGCCACACATTTCCACTGCTTCCAGACACTGCTGACGGACACTCTTCACCACCAACTGCTGCTGTTCCTGTCTCCTGGACCCAGTGATTTTGAGAAGTGAGCACATCAGGGCCCATTCCTTCACCACAGAGGAGCTGGAGGTCCTGGTGGACGAGGTGCTCCCACAGTATGGGAGGCTATATGGTGCTCCTGATGTCATGGTAAGTGTTTCAGAGTCGAAGTAGGAGAGTAGAGGGAGTGTACACATGAAGTTGATCTGCTGCAGTATGTGCCTGAGAATGTGGGTTAGTGTGATACACTGCCTAGCATGCTGACTTCGGGTAAAAGGGGTTTGTAGCCTAATTTCCACAAATCCCGGGCTGCATTTCAGGATGGGAGGAACATACAGTGTTTTGGCAGCCATACAGTGACACTGCTGGTTTGGAAAGTGGAAGTCAGAACAGACATTGCCTGTACTAATGGATGTCTGAATCAATGTGGGTTTCACATGCTCATTTGTGACATTGCAAAGACTTTTCTTCCAGAGAGTACTGATGGAAGTGTGTTTTACTTTATATTGCCACCATGGATCTGTGAGTAATATGCACAAGACTGAAATGTCTGAGGGTGACACTCTTGGTGGAAATTCCCATATGACACAGCAGATTGTTGTACTTCTGAAACATCCCCCTTACATTTGTTTCATGATGTGTACTGACTTGCATGTGTAGGTACTGTTGGTCCTCTCATATTGTACATGCATGTGATTGTTCTGATGGGCGACATTTAACCTCAGTGTGAGCCCCCCTGGCCTGCACAGTTACTGCCCAATTTGACAGGGACCCATCACTGAATGGACAGAGTGAGACATCTGTTGTCTGCCACCCTATTCATCAATGCGCTATATTAGGCCTGTGGATTGCCCAAGACAGACCTTGTGAGAAGGGTGTGAGAATGTAAGTTCATGTCCCTAAATGTGACCTCAATGACACAGGTAGCCAATGACAGGCCAAGGACATTGAGGGATGTGCAGTATTGGACACATGGAGTCTGCCTCGACACATAATTTACAATGTAATGTATGTCTTGCTCACTCACAAACTGCATTGCAGATGTGGGCCTTCTTCACATTGCTTTCTTTGCTGGCATTCTGCATGTGTGTGAGATGGCCAGGGACTGTCTCCATCCTCATACCTACACGCATTTATGTATGATTAGCTTATGCTAATGTACTACCTGTCATACTGTATGGCCTCTGCTAAACATATCTGAATAGGTGTGCATAACCCTGTGTCACTGAAATCTCCTCCTCGTGTCTCCCATGCCTGCAGCTTAAGGTCCACCAGCGTAAGGTTTTATGGAGGGCCATTGCATGCAAAGGTGCGGGCTCTGGGTATCTCCAACCGACGGCACACACACTGTCACAAGAGGTGGGATGACATCTGCCGGCTGAGCAAAAACATGGTAGATATGACGCTGGGGCTGCTCCTCGAACTGGCAGGTTGGCGCGCAGGAGCATGACACTACTAGTTGCCCGCATCTTGGCAGTGACACAGCCAGAGCTGGATGGACACTTGAGGGCCCATCTGCAGCAAGTTGGGGGTGAATATTCTGCGAAGGGTGACTTTGGGAGTGAGTGACTGCATGTATCCCAACCCTGAGCCAGTGCAGAGCTCTGTGATGTTTTTAGTGTGATGCTATGGCTTGTAAGTGGCCTCTGTGTTGAGTGCAGCTGTCATGCATTTACGCTACATGTACTTTCTCATGTGTTTAATGTAATGGCACTTGACATTGCATGCTGAGATGTGGCCTTATGGCATTGGCTGCATTAGGGGAGTAATGGACATCCATGGGCAATGACCGGCAGTGTGCATCATCTTAGTGTGCTTTCATCGATGTGTGCAGCGCCTGACTTTCAAATTGTGAGAACTACACATCTGACACCGATGTGCAACTGTAGTTGTGCTTCAAAGCAGCACACATGGTGGATAGCAGGAGTTTATGTCCATTTCAAAAGGACATTTGGGAGTCTGGATCTGTGTTGCCCCTTAAAGTAACTCCATATGCAACTGTGACACTTGGGTATGCTTACAGGAATCTGTATGTCAGGTTACATGGAGGCACGGGCAAGCTATTTGGCTGTGTGAACATCACATGGGTTATTAATGCCAAGTATGCATGTTACCACGCATCTTTTGATTTTTGCATTAAGGTTGCACATGCAGACTGCACAGGGGAGTGTGCAACATGGGGGTATTATCATTGTGTTTTGTGCTTTGCTTGCATATGATGTTTTTGAGTATGGCACTAAACTGAAAATACGTCTCTGTCTCTTTCAGCATCTACCGAGGGCACAGAAGGACAGGGGACAGACATCAGTGGTGAGGCATCTTGCACGACTGCTACACATGAGCTCACTGACACTGATGTGACCAGCGCCTTGAAGGGGGACAGGAGTGCCCTTGAAGAATCACGCCCAGAAACACCAACCTCAACGTCATCTGATGCCAGCGGTGACTTCTCGGTGTTGGCAGGCACAGAGAGTGGGAAATCTGCCTCTTCTTCTACCACACATCGTCAGTGCCCACCCTCTGGGCTACTTCCACTAGTGCTGCCCATGCCTGCAGCAGTAAGAAGGGTAGAGTGTCCTTTTCCCCAGGCACCGCTGCCCGTGCCCCTGTCTCCCCTGCTGCCCTCAGCAGTGGACCTTTTGCACCAGCTGTGTGTGGGTCAGAGTACTCTCCTGAATTACTTCCAGGATCATGACAAGAAGTTGGCACAGGTAGTTGCCTTCATGGAGGGCATTCATTCTGATATGGGGATGGCTACATAGAACTGTCCAGTCTTTGTCCCCCACAGTGACGGCAGCCATTCAGCTGTCTCAGGCTCAGAGTCCAGCTCCAGTCGCTTCGGCCACCACCCTGCCAGTGGCAACATTTGACGAGAGTGACCACACACCACAGCCCTCAGGCTACAAGTACTCCACACGCAGCACACAACAGCAGCACTCCAAGCAGCCCAGAGCACAGACTCCATCCCCAAAACAAAAAAAAGTCACACAGGCACGCAACGGCAAAAGCCCTTCAGGTGACACTCAGGGGCATCAAGCCAAGAAGCAGGCCTCAGGCTCACATGCATCCAAATCAGCCCCATCTAAGGACACTTCCATCCCAAAACCTGCTTCCAATGACAGGTAAACAGTTTCCATGCCTGCTGCGAAGTTGGTGCCTTCAGAGGGTCTGCAGAAACAGCTCTCTAAGGCAGATTCACCCACAACCTCAACTTCCACCCATACCCCTGTGAAACTGGGACAGGAGGGCAATGTGGGGGGTTCACCTGGTAAACAAATGGAGGGGAAAAGACAAGGCGAGGCCAAGCGTTCCATCAGATCCAGCAGATCCCCGAAGGGAGGTCCACTACCTGCACCTGATGCACCTTTGGGGGAGAGTGCACCTGTTGAACCTGCCCCACTTCCCACTCATACCAAGACAGTTCTTGGCTATTGAATCCCCAAGAAGCGGAGAGGCAGCCCTCAACATTCACCCTCACACACTATGTCTCTACCTCCCCGTGCCAACATGCCACCCGGTTCAAGCAGCCCTCCAGCTTCCAAAGCCACTGATGTCTCCACTGCAGCTGGTCCTCTCTCTCCTAGGCCCAGTACACCAACTGGCTCGACAATCAGCCACCTCCCAGTTTGATTGACAGCCAAGTCTGAGGCAAAGTCCCCTTCCCAAACCTATCTCTCCCACAGCAGTGCATGGACTGACCATTCTTATCCCCCTAGCTGAGTTGATTTCCATTACAGTGTACGGCATCACCCATTCCCTGTGCAGTTTCTCATGCACACATACTTTTTTCTACTTTGTACTGGCCAATGGCCTTGCTGTTGTCTACTTTTGATGCCTATCTTAGTGATATGTAATAAAGGCAGTTACTCCTGTTGTCTGCTTTGTCAGTGTCCTTGCTAAATAAAAGTGTTTTCTGTATGGGTATGGTTGCTTGTGACAAATGCTCTGTATCCCACTTTAACATTGCCAATTGCTTGTTTTACTTGTTCAGAGTTTGCCAGTGATGAAAGGCACTTTAGTTCTTCTTGACTCTGAGGCTTGAGGGTGCAATGATGGGTGTTTGTGATGATCTACTGTTATCATACTCATCATATGGTCATGTTTGCTAAATTGTACACATGTCATGTTATGATGCAATACCACAACAGAGGTTACTTCTATCCACAGGATTACTTGCGGGGTGGCCATCACATCTGTGTGATCTTTCTTGATGTGTCTACAGCAGTATTGATGTGTGTTCATCGTGTGATGGCCTGTCTTCCTAGTCACATGGGTACATTTGAATGTGTGCACTTGAGTGGTCATACAGTGTGAATGGGCTGACATTGTTAGTAGTGTTGATATGTGTGTGCACCTGCAATGCCAACTGCACACATGTGCCACCCAGGAAATGAGTGCCAGTTTTTTCAATTGTCTGCCATGTGCTTCAGATTGTGTGCGCATGTAGGAGTTGTAGGTTGGGCACTGTGCAGTGTTTCGGTATGTCCTTGCACACCTGGGGGATACCTACTTGTTGTTGCTTCCAGTTGTGAGTGTGTAGAGTGTGTGACTGCCAAGTCTGTGTTGTGTTTTGTGGACCAGCCCTGTGTCTTGTTACTGTTTGTGCTCACTGTGCAGACCTGCTCAGCCACACTAGCATTATTTGTGGGTTTTTTCATGCATTGCAGTCACTTGACCCATTTGTGGCTCCAGTATGGTATGTGGAATCATGCCATCCCCTATAGGTGATTCTGATGCCCACACATTGTGAGTGACTCCTCTATGTGTTTGTGTACAGTACACTCCTCACCTGTCCACTACTGACGGACACACCACTTCAATCTCATGTCTTCCACCCCATGGCTTGGCAGTGTGTTAGCCTCCCCATCACTTCATTTGTGACATTATGCTTTGTGATGCTGAACTGTGTTCAGGACCAATGTGTCACTCAGAACAGTTTCCTAATTAGTTCTGTGTTATTTCCTTATACTGGTTTGCTGTCATGGTCGCTCATGTGCCGTGCATATGGTTGGGGAGTACAGTCCTCTGGTCATACTATTTGCACCTGGGTGTCCCTGAGTTGTGCATCTGTGGGTGATGGCTGAGCTGTATGTGTGTTTGCTGAGGTACTGCTACACTTCATGAGTATGATGTTCTCTGTGTGCTGTGCTGATTTGTGTTGTGGGGGTACATGGTGTGGCACTCAGATGTGTGTTCTACTGATTTGGTTGGTGTGCACACACTGCTTGGTGTGCATGCAGTGTTGTCAGTGTATGTTGCCTTGTACTTGCTTGCTGTGCATACCCCTGATGTTCAACTGAGTTTGCAATGTGATGGATTGGTATGTTCATCTGCTGTGTTTTTGTTGTGAATGTATGCATTGTTAGGCCTGTGTTGGCTCTTTCTACTGACAGCTGCTATGTGTGTGTGATTTTCTATTTGCATGACTAAGTGTGTGAGTAGTTGTTGCTGTGTGATACATTCAGATGTGTTTTGCAGGTGTGGTGTGCATTATTTGTGTATCTGTCACATGCAGCAAGGTGGCTTCTTGTTACTAGGCTTGTTTTGAGTGCACATTGGTGGATGTACTCCTATTTTTGAGCTGTCACTTGTCAGGATTGTGTATGTGTATGCTTGTAGTACATTATGGCACCTTGTTCACTTGATGAGTGGTGTGGTGTCTCTGTCTGTGTTCGCTGATTTTCCCATTGATCCCAGTTAGTGTTAATGATTGATTCTTGAGGACACACTTCTTGTTTGTGTTGAAGTATGGTGTCTGTGCATTTGTCCAGAGTGACAATGTTGTGTATTCCTATTAAGTTTAGGGCCACTTTGCCTTTCCACTGTTTGGCGGCCCATGTGTGGGCTTGTTGGACTTCTGTGTATGCTGGATGTGAGCTTTGTTTTTGGATGTTGTTTTGTGTCTGCATTGGTTCAGACATCTCTCAGTGTGAGTGTGATGTGTGTGGATGCACCACAGGGAGTGTGATTGGTTGTCAGTGAACTCACAGGACATCATTTGCACCATTATGTGTGTTTCACACAGGTGTTGAGTGTTGCAGCTGTGTGGTGGGTAGGTGAGGGGCATGTGTGAAGGTCCTACTTGTGTTTGACAGTCAGGGAGTTTGACAATGAGCCATGAGTGTTGTGCTGATGACATACACATGCCAAGTAAGTTGACACAGATGTGTGTGTGTGATTACTGTTTGACTTCGACACTTCCTGTACCTATGCATGTCTTGCCTTGATGTCTCCCTGAGTTGTTGCACAGAGGTAACTTGGTTTACCTTTACTCACTGTGCCACCCATGTCTGATTTGATGGCCTAAGGGTGGTGTGGCATGTGAATGATACACACATGCTTTGTGGCTTTCTCCATGGCTTTCCAGCACTGTCCACTTTACTTTTGGCTAGCCCATTTATTGTCCTCCATTGCTGCTGACCTATGGTATGAGTATGTGGCGGAGTGTCAGTGTGAGGTGTTTGTGAATGACTTGACAGGCAGGGTGAACAGTTTAGTGGATGTTCATATACAGCATGAGTCTTCATTTTGGAATTTGATTCACATGAGTGGAAGGTAGGTGTAAGGAGGAGGGTTGTCTAGCCTCTGAGCTTCTGTGCAGAGTGTTCCTCTAAACCCCACCTTCCAAGACAGGCTCCCTTGTCCTTTGGTGTATAAGGGACCAGGTCTGGCTACACCTGGTAGATGAATTGTGCCGGGGGGGGGGGGGGGGGCACAACACATGAGGAGTGTTCCCAAATGGGTGTGGGAAGTGTAGTGTGTGAAGGGCGGAAGTGGAGTCCTGTAAATCTTTGTGGACTGACCATGCCTGGCGCAGGCCCTGCCTACTCCATTGTTTGCAGGTTTTCCCGCGTCTTCACCGCTGCAGTGACGTGATCAGGAGATTGCTGTGGTTTTGCGGTTGATGGGTGACCCGAATATGGAGGGGTGATTTTCTGACAGGTAGGACATGTGTGGGTATACTGGGGATATGTTCCTGTCCCCACCAGAGTGTCTGATGTGGACAGGAACTGTATGTCAGCACAGGAGTTGCGTGTTGTGGTTATGTGCGGAGTTGCGTATTTGTGTATCTGCGGCATTGTCTGCAACGGTGCACTATTTTTGCTGGTAGTGGATGAGGTATAGCAGCGGAAAGGCTTAAAGAGCTGGAACCATTGCAGTCCGGACCAGGTGGAAGGTCCCGGGAGTCTGGTATCGCGCTCTGCTGTCGTTCTTCCGCCATCTCTGGATAGGTGGATTCTTCGCTGCGGTGTGATGGGCTGTTTGGGGCATTGTGATTTGTACGGCGGATCGGACGTCATTCCGCACGGCGGTGGGTCTCTATTGGCTCCTTCCACCGTGGTGGCGGGCCCAAATTTCTGGTGGTTCATGTTACTCCGTGGCGGACCGAAAATGGGCTATGTTTGCCATTTGTAATATGGCAGCCGCGAGGACCGCTGCTGGAGTGCGGAAAAGGCCGTTTTCCGCCACTGCCAGCACCACGGTTGTGCCTCCGCCCGCCATCCTAATGAGCCCCATAGTTTAGTAATTTATATATGATAATATTTTTATTAATTTATAATATATAATACTTATTGCAATACATATGTAATTAGTTTATTTTTGAATTTATATATATCATTTTTCTATTTAAATATTTATATTTTGTGTTATTTAGTGTAATTTTCAAAATCCTTTTTTTACTTTACGAGAACTATTGTGTGTTTAATGTTGCACAGAGTGTAGTGGGAATAGTACATTTTACCCCTCCCCAATCCAACACTTTCCCTACTGTTGCACCGATTGGAGTGGGAATAGTAAATTTTACCCCTCCGCAACCCAACACTTTCCCTACTGTCGCACTGAATGGAGTAGGAATAGTACATTTGACCCCTGGGCAAGTCAACACTTTCCCTACTGTTGCAATGACTGGAGTGGAAATAGTAAATTTTACCCTTCCACATTCCAACACTTTCGCTAATGTTGTAATGATTGGAATGGGAATAGTATTTTTAATCCCTGTGCAATCCAACGCTTTCCCTACTATTGTATTTATTGTAGTGGGAATGGTAATTTGTACTTCTCCTGAGTTCAATGCTTTCTGTACTGTTGTATAAATTGGAGTGGGTATAATAAATGCATTATTTGTAGAATTGTATAGTTTAGTTTATATTAATCACATTTATATTGTTATTTTTTTGTAGTTAACATTATAATAGTTTTAATTAGTAAACTTTTTAACATGTATATTTTTATTAAATGTAATGTTTTAAATTGTTTATTACTTATTTGTAATTAAATTGGTAAGTTTTTTATGTTATTGAGCAAATGTGTGTGTGTATATATATATACATATGTGTCTGTGTAAATGTATATACATATTTGGTATATTATTACAGTTAATAAAACATAGTAAATCATATTACAAATTGAAATTATTAGTTTAATATTTGGATATATTATTATATGCGTGTTTTTACTTTTTTAAATAAGTATGATAAGTTATATATATTTTCAAATTGATTAAATACATTTAATATATATTATATTACTGTTACATTTTAATATTTTAATGTTTTTTATGTTTATATGAATTTAAAAAATGATAAGGAACTTTTCAACATCGTTAAATAATTCTCCAACCAAGCCTCCAGCAAAAACTACATCACACCGTTACAGTAGCTGTGCAAAAAACTCACCCACTTCTTCCACGACAAGATCGCAGCCATATACAGAAACTTTGAACCCCGACCCACACCTACAGACTTTCTTGACAGATACGCTACCACCGTAACTGACATGAACCAAACACTGACACCTGGAATATCCTCTACACCGAAGACACCACCTCCACCATGAAATCCATCCACTTGAGAGCTCCCACAGACTCATGCCTGAATCACATCTTCAATCTCAGAAACAGAAGGATCAGCCAGGAACTCACCACCCTACTTAACACCTCTATGAGCACCACAATATTTCTTGATGCCTGGAAACATGCCGAAGTCAGACCACTACTCAAAAGAAACCTCCGCCGACCCCAGCAAACTCAAACACTAATGGCCAGTCTCCCTGCTACCATTCCAAAGTAAGGTACTGAAAGAGATAATCAACAATCAACTCATGACATACTTGGAGCAGAACCAGCTACTCAATGCCTCCGAATCTGGCTTTCACAGCAATCACAGCACCGAAACTGCTCTGATTGCAGCCACTGACGACATCCGAACCCTCCTCGACTGAGGAGAAACAGCAGCTTTGATCATACTCGTCCTCATGGCAGCCTTTGACACAATACCCCACCACACATTGATTGAAAGGCTCCCCCATATTTGGCACCCATGGGGACGCGCTCAGATGGATCACCTCCTTCCTCACTGTAAGAACCCAGAGGATCCACCTCCAGCTTTTCACTGCGGAACCCCAGGGCTCATCCCTCAGCCCCACGCTCTTCAATGCATGTATGACCCGGCTGGACAACATCAGCAGATTGTAGTGGCGCTGTCCCCAGATCCTAGTGAGCGTTCCCAAACTGCACTCCAAAAAGTTAGTTCCTCAATTGTATTCAGGTAATCAAGTGAAATTGAACTTAATTTAATTATTCTTTCCGTAAATTATGTTCTGATTCCTCTCATAGAATCCATTCTGATTACATGTCTTTAAACATTTGTGTCCATAAACATAAACGTGACGAATGCATTTCGGGCAACGCCCTTCATCAGGGGTTGGCTCCTACAAAAATAGAAGAAATTTGGCTTTATGTCTGGTAATGTACATGAAACGCAAATTATTCAGTAGATCTCACCAATAGTGCTTAATATATCCCCAGAGAATGAGGTTTAAATAAATATAGTGACCGTTTTTGATGTTTAGCCAGTGTATTCATGTCTTCTATCTTGAAATATGTGTTTATGCCTTCTGTATAAGTGTTATCTGCCTACATTCCTTGTGTGAAAAAAGATCAATAGAATTGAATACAATTTAGAAATTAGTGCATGACGTAGTGCCAAGTATTGATAATGAGTGCAACAATTCTCCTGTATCACGTGTAGAATACTATGTAACTAAGTGATTCTTTGACCTATATACCTCATACATGCAAAACACTCTCGCAGAGAGTGACCTACTCAGCGACTTCATAACATGGTGTAACTTATCTGTCGGTTATGCCTTAAAGGTGAGACAATCGAACGATTTAAAATACGGCGTAACTGCTTGACAAAATACTAAGTGGTATAAAAATTGTGAATCTAAGCTTACCCGTAACAGATTAGTGAAGTTTGCATGCGTCTCCCAAAATGTTTAAAGTCTGTGTGTTCCCGCGTCCACTCAACCAGGAATAAGAATCATCATCACACACGGAAGTGTATAACCACTTGTTCCTCCGAAAACGTTAAGGGATCCAAAAATTCGGAATAATAACCGCAATCGTTAAATAGCATAGAATATGAAAACCGTGTGAGAAGGTGCTACATTGTTAAATGTGTTATGGCTGATGATATGTTAGGTTAAAAAGAGCTAGTGAAAATAATGTAATACTAACCATGTAAATAATGAATGAAAACGTAAACAATGGGTATTAACCCTGCACTAAGAGCATGAACTCTCGCTGAGTAGCTAAGTAAATTAGTAATTCAAACAATATTACATGATGCACTGGAAGTCTGTTTTATTAATATCACTTCTAATAATGCCCGCTATAGTACAGAAAAAACATGCAAATCATTTAACAACTTGTTAAATCATAGTAGTCAATTACTACAAAATACACTGAATGTTCATAATGTTCAATGATCTACAGGAAACAATTTAAGTCCGTACGTTCGTTAAGACCCCTAGGATTTACTGTGTCCAAATAATTGATCCGGAATTCTTCTCTTTGGAGTAGAAATCGGCTGTTATCTCTCCCAGTTATAATGGGTACTTGTTCAAGAATCATGAACCTAAGTTGGCTGACATTATGATAATTGTGGTTGAAATGTGTGGCAACTATGGATTTCTGATTTTTTTATTTGGATATTACTTTTATGTCCATTATGATGTATCTTCATTTTTCTCTCTGTTTTTACAACATTAACTTTTCCACAAGGACATTTCAACATGTAAATCACGTTACTGGTGCCATACGTAGCAGTGACTTTGAGTTTAACAGTAGTTCCCCCGAATAGGATGTGATGAAATATTCCCTTTAATGATAAAATTACAGTTAAAACAGTTCATACATGGTAATGTTCCTCTATATTTCTAGGGCTTTTGAGCATATTTTTTGTTGAGAATTTGTTTAAGATTACTCGTATGCATGTAAGCGAATCTTGGTTGATGATCTAATATGTTTTTGAAGTCCGCTTCCATTTGTAACATTGGCCAGTATTTCAGTATGGTTTTTTTTATCCTTTAACTGCAGGTTGAGAATTTGGATGCAAAAACTGCCCTCTTTTCATTCTATTTAGATGTTGTTTTGCTTTTGAGTAAGCTATTGCGTGTTCTGTTCTCTGCTTTATGAACCACCTCTTGCAAAATAGATGTTGGATAACCCATTTGTCTACATTTTTTCACGGTAGTGTACAAACTTTTGTGATAGAGGTAACTGTTGGATGAAATACATTTTAATCTTAGCAGTTGCGAGTACGGTAAATTATTTTTTAAAGAAGGTTGCTGGAAACTTGTGTAGTGAAGTAACTTATTCCGGTCTGTCAGTTTGGTGTAAATACTGGTAACCAACTGGTTGTCTTGTTTAGTTATTAAAATGTCTAAGAAGGTAATCTGGTTCCAACTGGTCATTGAAGTTAATCCAATTCAGTTGTCCACTGTATTTGATCTTTCAATCGCTTCTGATAGTTTGTGTTGTGGTCCCTTCCATAATATCATTATATCGTCAATGTATCAATGGTACATTATGAGGTTGTCAGTCCACTCTTGTTGGTTGAGGATGTGATCAAGTTCAAATATATACATGAATAAATTGGCTTATGCCTGTGCGGCACAATTTTCCATAGATGTTCCCGACAATTGGGTAGAAAAATCATCTTGCCATTTGAAGTAACTGTGATATAATGTGAAGTGCAGTAGCTCCATGAGGAATACTTTAAGATCATCGTCCATATGAAGGACTCCTCAGCTTCAAGCCCCAGTTTATGGAGTATAGA
Source organism: Lissotriton helveticus (assembly GCF_964261635.1). Lineage (NCBI taxonomy): Eukaryota > Metazoa > Chordata > Amphibia > Caudata > Salamandridae > Lissotriton > Lissotriton helveticus. The sequence continues at coordinate 1,132,592,698 of NC_136061.1, forward strand.
TGTGTATAATGATTTTACATTGATGGTACATAAAGTCATTTCTTGTGCCAAATCCAATTCCGTGTTTTCTAGAATGTTTAAGAAGTTAGTTGTGTCCCTCAAATACGTGGACATGTTCTGTATCAAAAGTTGTAAATGTTCATTCAGATACTTCCCTATTGGTTCATGAATAGATTTTACTGTCGATACAATAGTCTGAAAGGTGGTTTTACTGGATCTTTATGAATTTTTGGGATAATGTATATGTAAGGAATGTTAGGGTTGATCTTGGTAAGGTATGTCTTATCTTCATTCGTGACAGTTCCTCTGCCAATGGCCTTGTCAATCACTTCCATTAGTATACTTTGAAACTTCATGGTGGGGTCGAAGGACAATTCCTTATAGGTATTGGTGTCTTGCACGTGTGCATTGACATTTTCGAAATAAAAGTCGGTACCCATGACAATGAGTGCTCCTCCCTTGTCAGCTTGGCTGATAGTTATAGCTGGGTTAGAAGCCAATTGATTAAGCGCCCGTCTTTCGTTGTGCATTATATTGGTGGATTTCAATCTTGTTTGTTTGAAAATGGTGAGTCATTCTTGCTGCATAACTGCTTCAAATGCATTTAATACGCTGTGACTGATGGGGTACAAAACAAACTCTTATTCCTTAATCCTAACGCTATTACTTTGTGAACGTTGTTGAAATTCTCAATCTCAGAGTTTGCATGAATTTATAAAGACTGATTCGTGTCTACAGGATGTTTGAATGTAAATTCGGTACAAACAATGTTCCTTTCTGTAAGGTCTTAGTTTAAAACTGTGTCAAACGATATTTCGAAATATTGATGACTAAGGTTTCTAGCTTCTCATGAATTTCGCCACTTTGGTTGCTGTTTTGCTTTTTGTGGTTCCCCCCTCCTGGTTCAACTTCTGGCCCTTGGCCTTTCTCTAAAAAAGGAGTCTTCTTCGTAATTCTTGTAGCTGTGGATGGTCCTCCATTGCCCGGTCTGTCGTTGTCTCGTGGTAAGGAAGGTTGACTTGTATGTCGTAAATCATCTGAGAATGATGCCTCGTGTCAGATAATCTTCCCGTGTATGTCCTCTGTTGTCTTGTACGTGTCTAGATGTCAGCCCAATTATAAACTTCCCCAAGTTTGTAATCAATGGTGTCTTTCTTGAACTTTCAGATTTTTCTCTCATTTATTTCCTTGGTATATTTTTCCAGTTGTGCATTGATATCATTGAGTGTCTCATCCAAATTTCCCTTTGTGGTTTTTTCCATAAGTACCTGTTTAAGTTGATTGACTTCTTTATTGAGATCTTCTAATAATTTCGAAAGTTCTCAATGATCAATAATATCAAATCAAATGAACATTTGTTCAGAATGGTGTACTTCAATGATATCCATAATCCTCTTGGAATACGTTGTACTTTATGATATATAATCAATGTCCTGGCGTGTAGCCTTTGATTGATCTCTTCTTGGAGATATATAGTAATTATGTTGAGATCCCAGGGCCTCAACATCATTTCCTATGTAGACGACACCCAACTCATCCTCTCACTTACCGACGACCCCACCACCACCAGATCCAATTTCCACAGATGCATGACAAACATAGCGGACTGTAGAAAGAGCAACTGCCTGCAGCTGAACACATATAAGACGGAAGTACTGATCTTTGGCAACAGAAACAACACATAAACAACTCCTGGTTGCCATCAGACCTAGGGCCTGCACCCACTCCCTTCAACCAAGCCAGAAACCTCAGAATCATCATGGACAACAAGCTCACCATGAAATTACAGATCAACACCATCTCCTCCACCTTCTTCCTCATTCAGCACATGCTACATATGATCTTTAAGTGGCCACCCCTACACAGTGACACAAACCCTCATCACAAGTTAACTGGACTACGGCAATGTCATCTACGTAGGATTCGCTGCACACCTTCTACAGAGACTGCAGACCATACAGTACACCACAGTCAAACTCATCCTCGGCCTTCCCTGATGGATGCACATCACACCCCCCCTCAGGAAACTCTACTGGCTCCCCATACAGAAGAGTTGCAGATTCAAGCTGCTGACCTACGCACACAAGGCTCTATACAACCAAGGACCTGCCTACATTTACAACCGCCTGAACTTCCAACAACCATCAAGAAGAGTATGCTCTGCCTCACTTTTACTTGCTCATATTCCCCGCATCTACTTCAGCAGACGTGAAAGGCGCTTCTTCTCCCACATCGCAGCAAAGATCTGGAACAGCATCTCAACTCACCTCTGGACCATCACCTCCCTTTCAGAATTCTGAATGGCCCTCAAGACTTGGCTGTTTGAATATGCCTCTGAGGCCTGCAAGTGCCCGGATACCCTATAGGGTGATTAGCCGCTCTTTATAAATCTTGATTGATTGATATTTTTTACTCTATATTTTTGTAGTACAATATTAGTGTCGATAATATGTCAGTGAACTGTATAACATATCACACACATTGCTCTTCAAAGCCATACAACATGTCCATCTCTACTGCACAACTACCTACAAAATGGCACACATGTTAGGGTCCCACCACGGGAATCCATAACCCTTGCACAGTCCATGAAACTGGGTGATGGGACTGCTAGGCCAAGAAACCAAGGGTCATAGATTGTGAAGGCAAAACAACTACGAGCTAGCTGGACATAATCCTGGGGCACATCCCTTGCAGCAGCTGTCACTGCGGGGGATAGCCAACAGGAAGTTAGAGCATGCCATGCCAGGAAGATAGCTATGTTGGTCAAATGTGCTCTTTATTATTGCATCTCTCAAAGAGGGTAAACACACAGATATGATGAATAGGACCATGCACACTCCAGAAAGACCTGCAAAGTGTAAAAGCCACTTGGTATGGTGTCAGAAAGCATCCCTTTCGACAATCCAACTGCCCGACTCCAGAAAGCACAATCCTTAAGCTTGGTCAGTCAGGCACAAACTTTCCCCTCTGCCGGCACAATCCGTGGCAACTCAGAAAGGATAGGTGGCTATTAGCCACAGAGCAAAGTGAGAGGGATAAGATAAGAGACAATTGGTTGGCACAAGGAGATTCTAGCCTCCATGTTAGACCTGGCAGCCTTAGGGTGGTCTTTCCCTAAACGTTTTGCCTACCGTCTCCTATTTTTTGTTGAATTAGTTTATGTTGGCCTTAGGTCTCTGTTCACTTTACCACTCCTAATCAGTGCAAAAGTGCTTGCGCTCACTCCCTATAACATTGTAATGGATGTATGACATTACAACGCATGCTTTTACCACGCATGCCTTTACAACGCAGTTTTTACAACGCATGCCATTACAACGCATAGCGCTTTGGGGTGCTGGATAGTGAATAGTTTAATTTACTATTTGTTAGACCTGTCTGCCCTTTGGGTGGTCCCTTCTGTCATTTATTTATTTTTGTTCCCTTTTGCCCCCTAGCCTTTCATTTTTTTTTATGTCCACTGGAATTTTTCAGGTGTTGACCTAGGGGTTAGGTGCTCCTTGCCCCTATAGTTTTTCCCTTACCCTAGGTGCCTTTCTGACTAAAATCTACAAGACCCACAAAATGGTGGCTTACAACTGCCACAACTGTTACCTCAGAACCTAGTGCCATTGGGTATTATGAGGGGTTCCAGAACTTTCTGGTCCACTCTAGACCCTCTGGACCTGGGCTATAAATAGCGGAATGTTAGGCAGCCATTTTAGGTTGTACAAAGGAGACTGACTTGGTTGGAGTAAAGGCTGTGGGGCCAGGAGGTTTGAGCACTGAGAGGGGAGCTGATTGCCTTTTGGGGTCGTTGACCCCCACTCCGGATGCTGTCCCTCCCTTACTGACCTGGCCCATCAAGGACCTTGATAATCAGTTCCTTTGACCCAGGAGCCGAGTGTGACTGACTTGGGCGGAGCGGACGGGACAACGTTGGTGGAGAACTGAGGTGAGGGTGTCTGAGACTGTTTCCTGACTGAAGTCAGACGTTCGCAGAACAAGACCCTTGCCTTGCTGTCCTGCCCTCCCCCTAGTTAAGTCACATGATAAACCACCTGGGCTAGCCCATTGCAGAAGAAGAACTTACCCGCTTTCTGCACTGAGGACCCCGGACCTCCCTGGGCTCATTGCGCTGTTGTTGTGCCGCTGCCTTTAGGCTGAGGAGCTCGCGGATCGGAGCCAGCCGCAGCCGCCTGGGTAACCTCCAATTGCGTGTGTGGGTGACGGGGCCGCTCGTCGGCTGATCCCTGAAGGTATAGCCGGTGAGGAGGGCGGGGATGCCTGGTGAGTGGTGAGCTGCCTCAGGGATCTGTTCGCGTAGCGGGAGGAACCCGAGAAGGGCCCCGCCTTGGCGCTGTCCACGGGAGCGCTCTGGAGGAAATAAGGCGTGACCAGAGGTGGCCGAGGGAGGAGACCGTTCTTCCTGCGGCGTCAGGGGCGGAGTGGGAAGTTAACGTCTAGGAGCTCCCAGGGAAGGTCGGGTCAGGCCTCTTCCGATTTACATCGACAGACTTCAGGCCACCGTGTGGGAAATCCCGACCTGCCAGCCAGCAGACATCGGCCGGGCTGGGCAGAACAGCGTTTGGAAAGTAATGTAAGCAGGGATTTTAACTGAGGGGGCTGGAAGGGGGAAAATTTGGTTTATAAAACCCTCTGCCAGGCCTGCTGAAACACGAGGCTTCCTGGCCTCGATAGAAGATAGGGGGTAGCGTGGCCGAGGAGACTGCCCCTTTCCTTTGAGGAAAGTTCAATCAGCCAAGGGACAGTTAATGAAATAACTCAACTTTACTGATCTAATGTGGAAAAAGATACGACATAACTGTTAAAAATGCATGTACTAGGATCTCACCTATAAACAGTGTGTATGGAATGGTTACAGTATAAGGCTATAAACAGGAATGTTATGTTTAAAAGATAAAGAGATCCTACTGACAACCTGAACCATAACTAATGAAGGGTTTTTGCACAGTTGAATTATTGCTAAGAAGATTTGGGTGCAGATATTCACAAGTTCTCTTTCGAGCTGAAAACACATGTAACCAGAAGTTAGACAAGTCTTTTTATGTTGTTGTTCTGCAACTAGACAATTGATTTGCAGGAATAAGTAATAACTCCTAGTATGGTAGGATTGTTGTTGGAAATTATATATGGAATATTACATGTGGTATTATGAACTGTAAAGACGTACATAAATGAAAGTAACCCTTAAGAGGAAAAGATAAACTTTTCTACTTTTATAAAATTACGGTGTAGTGTCATTTTTGAGTGCATGGTCACTGTGTTACTGCGGGGTGCTACGCAAGCTTAACACTTATTGCCTCTGTGATAGACATATCCACTTTGTGCCAAGCTACCCTATGTAGTCTGTTGAATCCAGGTCCAACACTATTCCAACTCCAGTCCCCGTGAATAGTAGGGAAGGTGTTGGATAGTAAATTAAATCTATTCCCTATCCTAGAGCGCCCCCCAGCGCAATGCGTTGTAATGGTTTGCGTTGTTAAAGTTGCGATGTAAAAGCACTGCGTGGTAAAAGTTGTGTTGTAAAGGATGTTTCCCCATTGTAATTCTGGCTTACACCTGATTGCCATATTTAATTTACTTATAATTCCCTAGTAAATTGGTACACCATACCCAGGGCTGGTAAATTTAATACTAGTAGTGGGCCTGCAGCACTAATTGTGCCACCCACCTAAGTAGCGCCCTAGAACATGTCCCAGGCCTGCCATCGCATCCTTTGAGCAGTTTTAAACTGCTGATTCGACTTGGCAAAATAACCCTTTTACCAACCCTAAAAGTTACTTTTTAATACATGTAAGTCACCCCAAAAGTATCCTAGGCAGCCCAGAGGGCAGGGTGCTTTGTATTTAAAAACTTGGACATGCACTTTTAAGTATTACATGTCCTAGTAGTGAAAAACTCACAAACTCATGTTTCGCTTCTTTGAGGACTACCTCTCCCATAGGATAACATTGGGAGACCTTATTACATTTAGTATGTGACAATGTCTGTTTGGGAGCAAGTTGAAAAGCCATGTTTGGAGTCTAGGGATTTGTGATTTTAAATCCTCTTTACTTGTATAATTGAAATTTAAGTCACAATTCTGACTGAATAAGAAAGTTGGCATTTTCTTGCCCTAACCTTTTGGTGCCTGCAGCTTGCTTCCAGTGTCACATAACTAGGTTTAGGTGCCAGTTGACCTTTGTGTATTCCCCTCCGACTCAATAGATGGACTTAGTGTTGTCAGGATGGGGCACTGGAGCTGTGCTGCACTTCAAAAACACTGCCTCAGCTCACAAACAAAGAACTTCACACTACCCTATTGTGACTGCAGACAGACTGGGACCAGGGCAGGGAGGCAGGAAATTCCAGACACTTCTGGGAGGGGAAAACTCCAGAGTTGTCTCACTGTGACCCTATCCACAGCAGTGAGCCCGCCATGTAAAGGGTGGCAGTGAGGCAGCTCAAGGGGCCCTGTACCTCTGTGCAGAGGGTGTATGCAGGGGGCACATGTTGTGATCCAATGTATGTTAGCAACCCAAGTTCCTGCATGGTAATAAATGCACGGCATGGTGCATTTCTTCCTGCACAAGAACCTGCTTTGGCGCTCGCATGCTCTGCCTTTCTATGGCTCTCCTGTGAGCCTTATACAGGCACCGCTGTGGGACTGCCGCAACAGGACCACCCTCAAAAGATTAAACTCGTAATCCAGCAGGCTGTCTGACTTTGGGTTTGGAGGTCCTCTTGCGGGGTGCTGGCGTAGCACCACACTAGGAATCAGGCCCATTATCTGAACGCAGAAATGTTCACCAGGACTGCATCCTTATCCAGTGGCTTCTAAACAACACGTCCTCTTTGGACACCACCGGCTACTGTGTCCCCTTGAGCTTTACCTTCTCAGACATTTTTCTTCTAAATGTTTCACGTCTGCTGGTTAGTGGAGACTGGGTCAAATCCACTTCGTGTATCTGAACGGTGTTCCATAGCGGTTGGCTATAACTTTCAACTTTGTCCAGGTCTCCTGCGACTATATATCTGCAGTTGGCACGTTGATATTTTAGTTGCTATTTTACTCTTTACACTTAAAAAATTCGTAACTCCAGAACAGTACTACTAATTGGATTTTTGTTGTTTTGGTGTCAAATAGTTTATTAAAATGTACTCTATTTCTCTAAAGTAGTGTGGCATTTTCCTTGTGTTGTGTTTTCACTTGATTACTGTTTAAGTGCTGCATAAATACTTTAAACATTACCTCCAAATTAAGCCTGACTGCTTTTGTGTCAAGCTACCAGAGGTCTAAACACAAGTTGATTGTGACTGTTGTTTGAGTAGGGTTTCTTGCTGCGTTGAATTGCATGAAAGATTGGTAAATCTGTGCCCTAATGTGTGACAGCTTTCAGCTATAGTTGGTATTTCAGCAAATAGCACTTTGAATGCTGATATTTTTAAGTTCATATTTATGTTAAATGTACAACTACAAATGGCATATTTCATGCATGTTTTAAAAGGTTAATATCTTTATATATGTATATATCAAATGGAGAAACTTGGCAGCTTAGTTACTTACTTAAAATAGAGGAGAGTAGGACGTATGCTGTTAAGGGATTATAAAGTTTAAGGTGATGTTTCGCCCCCTATAGTCCCTTAAAGGCTACATACTAATTTCCCCTCAGCTAACAAACCAAATATTGCTGGCAGGTGTCAATTCGATATGTTACAACTTCATACATTATACTATTTTAACAAGGACCAGTGCTATTCTGAAACTTTTTTTTCTTTTAAAATATATAATAACTCAAAACAACTGAAATAGTGCTAATCACTATACACTCCACTTACGAAATGCATTGGCTGAATCTAATGTACATACCTTACACTAAATGCGTGCCTTACTCCCTACGCCAGTTGCCTATTTCACACTCAAGATATAATTAGAACATGTCCCTTAAGGCCTGCAAATTGCAGTTGAGTCTAAATTAAATGTACACCATAGGGGTAGGTCATGGGGGAGAGGCTCTTGACAATAACGTTATTGAAACCTGGAACGGTTTACAAGAAAATTAAAATTAAGTAATCCCGCAATCTAGTTCTGACTCTTTTAAGCATTCATCATATTATCCCAGAACTCGAGTTCTACAGAAAGCTGTGGGCCAGGGGCATTCTTATCCATTGGTTGTTCCAGATATGTCGAGATTAATATTTGTTGTTAACCTTTAAATCAGCAGATAATTCTGTAATAACTAAGGGCCATATTTATTTAAAAATCACGCAGCTCAACAAGTCACCTTGCTGCGCTATGCTGTGTGATGGGGAAAGGACCGTATATGCGTATCTAACATAATACAGCGCATTCCTGTCTTTTTCCCTGCACTGGTGCACAATGGGCTACCTAGTACTAAAATCCTTAGCGTTGTAAACAGGATTGGTTTTGTGCAGGAAGGAACACCGTCTTGCACAAAAACATTCCTGAGAGGCATTTCCTCTTTCTATGTGTGCTTCATTCTGCAGTTATGAGGAGAAATAAAGATATTTCTCCTCGTTACACCTCCCCAGTCCACCATTAATGGCAAATCTGGGAATGTACCAAAATCAATGGGTGGATGTGTGGGTACACCCACGCTCCACCCATGGAACGCCTCCCTGGGGCAGAGTAACGCAACGCAGCGATTTGGCCTGTGTGCGTTACTCTAGATTTATCGAACCACGCAGGGCCATGCAAGGTGTTCTTACTATGCTTGGTAAATCTAACTTAAGAGTTGTGTCGCTCTCTTGCCCCCCCGCCCCCCTTCCCAAGGGCAATGCAACTCTTTAATAAACATGACCCTTAATTGCAAGTGCTGAGAAGCGCAATGATGCTTCCAGCATATGTCTGCAGCCCTTAGTCAAGAACAACGAGAGGTCAAACGTGATAAAATGAGTTGAATACTAAAGAAAAAGTTTAGATTTTATTACGCTGATTAAAGAAGGGGTTGCCTTCTGGTAGCACTGTTGAAATGAAGACAAGAATCTTGACTTTCGAATTTATGCACATAGTGTAGGTCACCAGTGGTATAGCTGATAAGGAACGCATTTTTCACTTTGGTTTTTCCTGCCATTATAAGCAATTGTTATTCATATATTAGAGAAGCACACATTGAAGTTTATTTCTCCACCGTTTTATTGGCTTTGTTTTGTGATCTCTGCATTTCTTTCAGGATATCCAGGACATCGCTTCTCTTGCCCTTTGCTGCAAATGGAAAAAGCTTGTTAAGCAGATTCGTTAAATCATTCATTTGAAAATTATATGGGAATGTCTTGGTTGAGATGAGCAGATCAATATTTCATTAGTTACCATTTTTGGACCTGGTGTGATATGAACATAAAGTTACAATTTTCACAGCTGTTGTTGCCTTTATAAGCAAGGCATATTTGACTGTAATGCATGCAAATATTGTTTTTATGTATTCCCTTGTTATACAGATGACAACACACACTAAGGGCTTCTGAAGAGTGGCGGCTGCTCCCAGGCAGCAGCAGCGAGGCGTGAAGGTGGTTTAAAAAAATAAATAAAAAAGATCACTTACCTGTCCCTCCTCCGTTGTCTCCGTCCTCTTCCTTCTGGGTGAACTGGAGGCAGGAAGCACACTGGCTCCCCAAAACCAATCACAACACTGGCAGCAGCGCTGTGATTGGTCTTTGCGCCGTGGTTCGGGGACAGGGACTGGAAGCCTGTGCATGTTCTCAACCCAGTGGAGAACATGCACAGTGTACATGACGGTTTGGCTGGCCAAAGACGGCTGGCCAAATAGTAATGTTCACTGAGAGAGTGCCACCACTCCTCCCAACCACTCTGCCCAGCCCCGCCCAGCACAACTGTCTCAGCATGGAGAAATAACATTGCGTTAATATAATTTTATTATTCCTTTTTTGCACTGCTGAAAAGCAGTAGGGTGACTAACCTCCACCTTAGAGGAGGAGCCGCCCCTGCTGATTCATCCAGCCATTTACTCACTTGTCCATCCATTCATGCTCTCTCCACTCATCAAGCTTCTGTCCATGGTTCTTACTATTTGAGAATAAAGCTTTCCTGCTTTCTACAAACAATTCTGCTTGGACTTCTTTCTCCCCTTTGCCACACCCAGCTACACTACTCTACCATAGTTTGCGCCACTGCTCTTGCCCCATACTGTCTTTTCCCCTTTCATCCATTCATGCGCTAACCTAATGATCGAGCCATCCATTCACTCATCCATCTAGCCATATATTCAACCACTCACCCATGCACTACTATTACAACTACATACACTGCCCTTTCTCCGATCCTGCTCCCCTCACAGTACTTGCTGCACAACCATTCCCATGTACCCCACTTTCTCCTTTCCCTCCTCTTCCATTTTTCTCACAACCATACACCTGTGCACTCTGTCATCCTTCACTCTTCTAGTCATGCAATCAATCACCCATTGGGCCGTACACAATACCATCCCTTTTTCCCATAATGCTACCCTCACTGTTCTCCCTGCTTTATCTGTTCATACTTTTGCTCGTTTACATAGCCACTCATCTATCCATTCATCCAACAATTGATTCACACACTCAATGAAGATCCACGTTCACTTATAAGCCAGATCTACTGGATTTAATGAATGTTAAATTAACTAATCAAACTAACCTCCTGTTAGAAATGAGGGTCTCTAGTTGGGAATAGTTGCACTGTTGTCAAAGTAGGGACTCTTCTTCCTAGTCATGGTAAGGGGGATACAATTGTGAAATAACCCCTGCTCACCACCTTGGTAGCTTGGCAGGAGCAGACAGGCTTATCTCAGGGTGCACAGACAGAATATAGAGTTTTAAATATCGACATACACAAATATCAAGTTGGAAATATCGTGATACAGGAATATCGACAGCAAGAATATTGTGGTCAAGAATATCGACTTTAAGGTAAGAAATATTGCTTTTGAATATATCGAAGTTAGTAATATCATTTGCAAAAATATAGCTGTTTAAAATATCAATGTTTAAATTAGTGTAATGTATTTTAGTATGTATTTTGAAAGTATGTGATCTATTCTTTTGTATAAGTATTGCTTTTGTTTTTTAATATATGTGTTATATTTTTAGTAGTGATTCATTTTATGTTAAATACATTTTGCGTTTAATTCTGTAGCAGGTTGTGGGTTTATGGGGGAATAGGGTAGGAAGTAATTTAATTATAACAAATTATTTACATTGTATTACTTATTAGTATTTATTTAATTTAAATTGTATAGTGTCAATTGTGGGAATTAATTCATTATTAATTATTATTAATTGGTTGTTAATTTTTATGAATTCATTAATTGGTAATTATGTTAATTGTGTTAATGTTTTTAGAAGCGGGTTGTGGGTTTATAGCGGAATAGGGTGGGAAGTAATTTATTATTAATGAATTATTAATTGTGTAATTATTATTAATTAATTGTATCATTTTTGTAGGAGCGGGTTGTGGGATTATAGGGGAATAGGGTGGGAAGTAATGACATTTTAATACTTTATTTATAATTTTTATATATTAATATTTATTTAATTTATAACTTATAGTGTTAATTGTGGCAAATAATTTATTAATGATTATTTATCAAATGTTCATTAATATTGAATAATTCATTACTTGGTAATTCATTATGTTAACTGTGTGTGGTGTTATAGGGTAGGAAATAAAAAATAATAATTTTATGTAACAATTAATGTTTTTGATTATAATTAATTTCTTTTAAATATAGTTATTTGTTTGGAAATTAGTTTTTTAAACATGTATAAAATACTGCTTGTAGGTAATTTTTTAGATTATTTTTAACATTATAATATGTTTCTATCTTTTGTAATTTTTGTTATTTTTATGTTTTTTCACATTTTTTATATTGTAGTTGATATTTTGTTTGTTTTTAATTTTGTATTGACTTTAGTGGGAATATTTAATTTACGTCTATGCTATCCAACACTTTCCCTACTGTTGCACTCACTGGAGTGGGAATATTAAATTTGACCCCTCTGCTATCCAACACATTCCCTACTATTACACTCTCTGGAGTGGGAATAGTCATTTTTAACCCTCCGCTATCCAACACTTTCCCTACTGTTGCACTTACTGGAGTGGGAATAGTAATTTTTACCCCTCCGCTCTACAACATTTTCCCTACTATTGCACTCACTGGAGTGGGAATAGTAATTTTTACATCTTTGCTATCCAGCACTTTCCCTACTGTTGCACTCACTGGAGTGGGAATAGTAATTTGTACCCCTCCGCTATCCAACACTTTCCCTACTGTTCCACTCACTGGAGTGGGAATAGTAATTTGTGCCCCTCCGCTATCCAACACTTTCCCTACTGTTGCACTCACAGGAGAGGGACTAGTACATTTTTCCCATCCGCTATCCAATACTTTCCCTACTGTTGCATTCACTGGAGTGGGAATTGTAATTTGTACCCCACCTCTATCCAACATTTTTCCTACTGTTGCACTCATTGGACTGAGAATTGTAACTTTTACACCTCCGCTCTCCAGCACTTTCCCTACTGTTGCCCTAACTGGAGTGGGAATAGTACATTTTCCCCTCAGCTATCCAACATTTTCCCTATTGTTGTATTCACTGGAGTGGGAATAGTAATTTTTACCTTTCCACTCTCTAACACTTTCCCTATTGTTGCACTGGTGTGGGAATAGTAATTTGTACCCCTCCGCTATCCAACACTTTCTCTAATGTTGCAGTAATTGGAATGGGAATAGTAATTTTTACCCCTATGCTATCCAACACTTTCCCTACTGTTGCACTCACTGGAGTGGGAATAGTAATTTTTACCCCTCCGCTATCCAACGCTTTCCCTACTGTTGCACTTACTGGAATGGGAATAGTAATTTCTACATCTTCGCTATCCAACACTTTCCCTACTGTTGCACTCACTGGAGTGGGAATAGTCATTTTTACCCCTCCGCTATCCAACACTTTCCCTACTGTTGCACTTACTGGAGTAGGAATAGTAATTTTTACCCCTCCGCTCTACAACATTTTCCCTACTATTGCACTCACTGGAGTGGGAATAGTAATTTTTACATCTTTGCTATCCAGCACTTATCCCAACTGTTGCACTCACTGGAGTGGGAATAGTAATTTGTACCCCTCCGCTATCCAACACTTTCCCTACTGTTCCACTCACTGGAGTGGGAATAGTAATTTGTGCCCCTCCGCTATCCAACACTTTCCCTACTGTTGCACTCACAGGAGAGGGACTAGTACATTTTTCCCATCCGCTATCCAATACTTTCCCTACTGTTGCATTCACTGGAGTGGGAATTGTAATTTTTACCCCACCTCTATCCAACATTTTTCCTACTGTTGCACTCATTGGACTGGGAATTGTAATTTTTACACCTCCGCTCTCCAGCACTTTCCCTACTGTTGCCCTAACTGGAGTGGGAATAGTACATTTTCCCCTAAGCTATCCAACATTTTCCCTATTGTTGTATTCACTGGAGTGGGAATAGTAATTTTCACCTTTCCGCTCTCTAACACTTTCCCTATTGTTGCACTGGTGTGGGAATAGTAATTTGTACCCCTCCGCTATCCAACACTTTCTCTAATGTTGCAGTAATTGGAATGGGAATAGTAATTTTTACCCCTATGCTATCCAACACTTTCCCTACTGTTGCACTCACTGGAGTGGGAATAGTAATTTTTACCCCTCCGTTATCCAACACTTTCTCTACTGTTGCACTCACTGGAGTGGGAATAGTAATTTGTACCCCTCCGCTATCCAATACTTTCCGTACTGTTGCACTCACTGAAGTGGGAATAGTAATTTTCACCGCTCTGCTATCCAACGCTTTCCCTACTGTTGCACTTACTGGAATGGGAATAGTAATTTCTACATCTTCTTTCACCTTTCCGCTCTCTAACACTTTCCCTATTGTTGCACTGGTGTGGGAATAGTCATTTTTACCCCTCCGCTATACAACACTTTCCCTACTGTTGCACTCACTGGAGTGGGAATAGTAATTTGTGCCCTTCACCTATCCAACACTTTCCCTACTGTTGCACTCACTGGAGAAGGAATAGCAAATTTTTCCCATCTGCGATCCAACACTTTCCCTACTGTTGCACTCACTGGAGTGGGAATAGTAATTTTTACCCCTCCCCTCTCCAACATTTTCCCTAGTGTAGCACTCATTGGAGTGGGAATAGTAATTTTTACACCTCCACTATCTAGCACTTTTTCTACTGTTGCACTAACTGTAATGGGAATAGTACATTTTGCCCCTCAGCTATCCAACATTTTCCCTACTGTTGCATTCACTGGAGTGGGAATAGTAATGTTTACCTCTCCGCCATCCACCACTTTCCCACTGTTGGACACAATGGAGTGGGAATTGTAATTTGTACCCCTCCGCTATCCAACACTTTCCCTAATGTTGCAGTAATTGGAATGGGAATAGTTAATGTTACGCCTATTTATTTATGCAATTTGTTGAGTGCTATCCAACACTTTCCCTACTGTTGCACACACTGGTGTGGGAATAGTAATTTTTACCCCGCTGTTATCCAACACTTTCCCTACTGTTGCACTCATTGGAGTGGGAATAGTAAATGTTTGCCCTCCGCTATCCGATATTTTCCCTACTGTTGCACCCACTGGAGTGGGAATAGTAATTTTTTCTCCACCGCTATCCAACACTTTCCCTACTGTTGCACTCACTGGAGAGGGAAAAGTTATTTTTTCCAATCCGCTATCTAACACTTTCCCTATTGTTGCACTGGAGTGGAATAGTAATTTTTACCCCTCCGCTATCCAACACCTTCCCTACTGTTGTACTCATTCGAGTAGGAATAGTAATTTTTACCCCTCCCCTATCCAGCACGTTCCCTACTGTTGCACTCATTAGAGTGGGAATAGTAATTTTTACACCTCCGCTATCCAGGACTTTGCCTACTGTTGCACTCACTGGAGTGGGAATAGTAATTTGTGCCCTTCACCTATCCAACACTTTCCCTACTGTTGCACTCACTGGAGAGGCAATAGCACATTTTTCCCATCTGCGATCCAACACTTTCCCTACTGTTGCACTCACTGGAGTGGGAATAGTAATTTTTACCCCTCCCCTCTCCAACATTTTCCCTAGTGTAGCACTCATTGGAGTGGGAATAGTAATTTTTACACCTCCACTATCTAGCACTTTTTCTACTGTTGCACTAACTGGAATGGGAATAGTACATTTTTCCCCTCAGCTATCCAACATTTTCCCTACTGTTGCATTCACTGGAGTGGGAATAGTAATGTTTACCTCTCCGCCATCCACCACTTTCCCACTGTTGGACACAATGGAGTGGGAATTGTAATTTGTCCCCCTCCGCTATCCAACACTTTCCCTAATGTTGCAGTAATTGGAATGGGAATAGTTAATGTTACGCCTATTTATTTATGCAATTTGTTGAGTGCTATCCAACACTTTCCCTACTGTTGCACACACTGGTGTGGGAATAGTAATTTTTACCCCGCTGTTATCCAACACTTTCCCTACTGTTGCACTCATTGGAGTAGGAATAGTAAATGTTTGCCCTCCGCTATCCGATATTTTCCCTACTGTTGCACCCACTGGAGTGGGAATGGTAAATTTTTTCTCCACCGCTATCCAACACTTTCCGTACTGTTGTACTCACTGGAGAGGGAAAAGTAATTTTTTCCCATCCGCTATCTAACACTTTCCCTATTGTTGCACTGGAGTGGGAATAGTAATTTTTACCCCTCCGCTATCCAACACTTTCCCTACTGTTGTACTCATTCGAGTAGGAATAGTAATTTTTACCCCTCCCCTATCCAGCACTTTCCCTACTGTTGCACTCATTAGAGTGGGAATAGTAATTTTTACACCTCCGCTATCCAGGACTTTGCCTACTGTTGCACTCACTGGAGTGGGAATAGTAATTTGTGCCCTTCACCTATCCAACACTTTCCCTACTGTTGCACTCACTGGAGAGGCAATAGCACATTTTTTCCATCTGCGATCCAACACTTTCCCTACTGTTGCACTCACTGGAGTGGGAATAGTAATTTTTACCCCTCCCCTCTCCAACATTTTCCCTAGTGTAGCACTCATTGGAGTGGGAATAGTAATTTTTACACCTCCAATCTCTAGCACTTTTTCTACTGTTGCACTAACTGGAATGGGAATAGTACATTTTTCCCCTCAGCTATCCAACATTTTCCCTACTGTTGCATTCACTGGAGTGGGAATAGTAATGTTTACCTCTCCGCCATCCACCACTTTCCCACTGTTGGACACAATGGAGTGGGAATTGTAATTTGTACCCCTCCGCTATCCAACACTTTCCCTAATGTTGCAGTAATTGGAATGGGAATAGTTAATGTTACGCCTATTTATGTATGCAATTTGTTGAGTGCTATCCAACACTTTCCCTACTGTTGCACACACTGGTGTGGGAATAGTAATTTTTACCCCGCTGTTATCCAACACTTTCCCTACTGTTGCACTCATTGGAGTGGGAATAGTAAATGTTTGCCCTCCGCTATCCGATATTTTCCCTACTGTTGCACCCACTGGAGGGGGAATAGTAATTTTTTCTCCACCGCTATCCAACACTTTCCCTACTGTTGCACTCACTGGAGAGGGAAAGGTAATTTTTTCCCATCCGCTATCTAACACTTTCCCTATTGTTGCACTGGAGCGGGAATAGTAATTTTTACCCCTCCGCTATCCAACACTTTCCCTACTGTTGTACTCATTCGAGTAGGAATAGTAATTTTTACCCCTCCCCTATCCAGCACTTTCCCTACTGTTGCACTCATTAGAGTGGGAATAGTCATTTTTACACCTCCGCTATCCAGGACTTTGCCTACTGTTGCACTCACTGGAGTGGGAATAGTAATTTGTGCCCTTCACCTATCCAACACTTTCCCTACTGTTGCACTCACTGGAGAGGCAATAGCACATTTTTCCCATCTGCGATCCAACACTTTCCCTACTGTTGCACTCACTGGAGTGGGAATAGTAATTTTTACCCCTCCCCTCTCCAACATTTTCCCTAGTGTGGCACTCATTGGAGTGGGAATAGTAATTTTTACACCTCCACTATATAGCACTTTTTCTACTGTTGCACTAACTGGAATGGGAATAGTACATTTTTCCCCTCAGCTATCCAACATTTTCCCTACTGTTGCATGCACTGGAGTGGGAATAGTAATGTTTACCTCTCCGCCATCCACCACTTTCCCACTGTTGGACACAATGGAGTGGGAATTGTAATTTGTACCCCTCCGCTATCCAACACTTTCCCTAATGTTGCAGTAATTGGAATGGGAATAGTAAATGTTACGCCTATTTATTTATTTATTTATGCAATTTGTTGAGTGCTATCCAACACTTTCCCTACTGTTGCACACACTGGTGTGGGAATAGTAATTTTTACCCCGCTGTTATCCAACACTTTCCCTATTGTTGCACTCATTGGAGTGGGAATAGTAAATGTTTGCCCTCCGCTATCCGATATTTTCCCTACTGTTGCACCCACTGGAGTGGGAATAGTAATTTTTTCTCCACCTCTATCCAACACTTTCCCTACTGTTGCACTCACTGGAGAGGGAAAAGTATTTTTTTCCCATTCGCTATCTAACACTTTCCCTATTGTTGCACTGGAGTGGGAATAGTAATTTTTACCCCTCCGCTATCCAACACTTTCCCTACTGTTGTACTCATTCGAGTAGGAATAGTAATTTTTACCCCTCCCCTATCCAGCACTTTCCCTACTGTTGCACTCATTAGAGTGAGAATAGTAATTTTTACACCTCCGCTATCCAGGACTTTGCCTACTGTTGCACTCACTGGAGTGGGAATAGTAATTTGTGCCCTTCACCTATCCAACACTTTCCCTACTGTTGCACTCACTGGAGAGGCAATAGCACATTTTTCCCATCTGCGATCCAACACTTTCCCTACTGTTGCACTCACTGGAGTGGGAATAGTAATTTTTACCCCTCCCCTCCCCAACATTTTCCCTAGTGTAGCACTCATTGGAGTGGGAATAGTAATTTTTACACCTCCACTCTCTAGCACTTTTTCTACTGTTGCACTAACTGGAATGGGAATAGTACATGTTTCCCCTCAGCTATCCAACATTGTCCCTACTGTTGCATTCACTGGAGTGGGAATAGTAATGTTTACCTCTCCGCCATCCACCACTTTCCCACTGTTGGACACAATGGAGTGGGAATTGCAATTTGTACCCCTTCAAAATCCAACAATTTCCCTAATGTTGCAGTAATTGGAATGGGAATAGTAGAAGTTACGCCTATTTATTTATTTATTTACGCAATTTGTTGAGTGCTATCCAACACTTTCCCTACTGTTGCACACACTGGTGTGGGAATAGTAATTTTTACCCCGCTGTTATCCAACACTTTCCCTACTGTTGCACTCATTGGAGTGGGAATAGTAAATGTTTGCCCTCCGCTATCCGATATTTTCCCTACTGTTGCACCCACTGGAGTGGGAATAATAATTTTTTCTCCACCGCTATCCAACACTTTCCCTACTGTTGCACTCACTGGAGAGGGAAAAGTAATTTTTTCCCATCCGTTATCTAACACTTTCCCTATTGTTGCACTGGAGTGGGAATAGTAATTTTTACCCCTCCCCTATCCAACACTTTCCCTACTGTTGTACTCATTCGAGTAGGAATAGTAATTTTTACCCCTCCCCTATCCAGCACTTTCCCTACTGTTGCACTCATTAGAGTGGGAATAGTAATTTTTACACCTCCGCTATCCAGGACTTTGCCTACTGTTGCACTCACTGTAGTGGGAATAGTAATTTGTGACCTTCACCTATCCAACACTTTCCCTACTGTTGCACTCACTGGAGAGGCAATAGCACATTTTTCCCATCTGCGATCCAACACTTTCCCTACTGTTGCACTCACTGGAGTGGGAATAGTAATTTTTACCCCTCCCCTCTCCAACATTTTCCCTAGTGTAGCACTCATTGGAGTGGGAATAGTAATTTTTACACCTCCACTATCTAGCACTTTTTCTACTGTTGCACTAACTGGAATGGGAATAGTAAATTTTTCCCCTCAGCTATCCAACATTTTCACTACTGCTGCATTCACTGGAGTGGGAATAGTAATGTTTACCTCTCCGCCATCCACCACTTTCCCACTGTTGGACACAATGGAGTGGGAATTGTAATTTGTACCCCTCCGCTATCCAACACTTTCCCTAATGTTGCAGTAATTGGAATGGGAATAGTTAATGTTACGCCTATTTATTTATGCAATTTGTTGAGTGCTATCCAACACTTTCCCTACTGTTGCACACACTGGTGTGGGAATAGTAATTTTTACCCCGCTGTTATCCAACACTTTCCCTACTGTTGCACTCATTGGAGTGGGAATAGTAAATGTTTGCCCTCCGCTATCCGATATTTTCCCTACTGTTGCACCCACTGGAGTGGGAATAGTAATTTTTTCTCCACCCCTATCCAACACTTTCCCTACTGTTGCACTCACTGGAGAGGGAAAAGTAATTTTTTCCCATCCGCTATCTAACACTTTCCCTATTGTTGCACTGGAGTGGGAATAGTAATTTTTACCCCTCCGCTATCCAACACTTTCCCTACTGTTGTACTCATTCGAGTAGGAATAGTAATTTTTACCCCTCCCCTAACCAGCACTTTCCCTACTGTTGCACTCATTAGAGTGGGAATAGTAATTTTTACACCTCCCCTATCCAGGACTTTGCCTACTGTTGCACTCACTGGAGTGGGAATAGTAATTTGTGCCCTTCACCTATCCAACACTTTCCCTACTGTTGCACTCACTGGAGAGGCAATAGCACATTTTTCCCATCTGCGATCCAACACTTTCCCTACTGTTGCACTCACTGGAGTGGGAATAGTAATTTTTACCCCTCCCCTCTCCAACATTTTCCCTAGTGTAGCAATCATTGGAGTGGGAATAGTAATTTTTACACCTCCACTATCTAGCACTTTTTCTACTGTTGCACTAACTGGAATGGGAATAGTAAATTTTTCCCCTCAGCTATCCAACATTTTCCCTACTGTTGCATTCACTGGAGTGGGAATAGTAATGTTTACCTCTCCGCCATCCACCACTTTCCCACTGTTGGACACAATGGAGTGGGAATTGTAATTTGTACCCCTCCGCTATCCAACACTTTCCCTAATGTTGCAGTAATTGGAATGGGAATAGTAGAAGTTACGCCTATTTATTTATTTATTTACGCAATTTGTTGAGTGCTATCCAACACTTTCCCTACTGTTGCACACACTGGTGTGGGAATAGTAATTTTTACCCCGCTGTTATCCAACACTTTCCCTACTGTTGCACTCATTGGAGTGGGAATAGTAAATGTTTGCCCTCCGCTATCCGATATTTTCCCTACTGTTGCACCCACTGGAGTGGGAATAGTAATTTTTTCTCCACCGCTATCCAACACTTTCCCTACTGTTGCACTCACTGGAGAGGGAAAAGTAATTTTTTCCCATCCGCTATCTAACACTTTCCCTATTGTTGCACTGGAGTGGGAATAGTAATTTTTACCCCTCCGCTATCCAACACTTTCCCTACTGTTGTACTCATTCGAGTAGGAATAGTAATTTTTACCCCTCCCCTATCCAGCACTTTCCCTACTGTTGCACTCATTAGAGTGGGAATAGTAATTTTTACACCTCCGCTATCCAGGACTTTGCCTACTGTTGCACTCACTGGAGTGGGAATAGTAATTTGTGCCCTTCACCTATCCAACACTTTCCCTACTGTTGCACTCACTGGAGAGGCAATAGCACATTTTTCCCATCTGCGATCCAACACTTTCCCTACTGTTGCACTCACTGGATTGGGAATAGTAATTTTTACCCCTCCCCTCTCCAACATTTTCCCTAGTGTAGCACTCATTGGAGTGGGAATAGTAATTTTTACACCTCCAATCTCTAGCACTTTTTCTACTGTTGCACTAACTGGAATGGGAATAGTAAATTTTTCCCCTCAGCTATCCAACATTTTCCCTACTGTTGCATTCACTGGAGTGGGAATAGTAATGTTTACCTCTCCGCCATCCACCACTTTCCCACTGTTGGACACAATGGAGTGGGAATTGTAATTTGTACCCCTCCGCTATCCAACACTTTCCCTAATGTTGCAGTAATTGGAATGGGAATAGTTAATGTTACGCCTATTTATTTATGCAATTTGTTGAGTGCTATCCAACACTTTCCCTACTGTTGCACACACTGGTGTGGGAATAGTAATTTTTACCCCGCTGTTATCCAACACTTTCCCTACTGTTGCACTCATTGGAGTGGGAATAGTAAATGTTTGCCCTCCGCTATCCGATATTTTCCCTACTGTTGCACCCACTGGAGTGGGAATAGTAATTTTTTCTCCACCGCTATCCAACACTTTCCCTACTGTTGCACTCACTGGAGAGGGAAAAGTAATTTTTTCCCATCCGCTATCTAACACTTTCCCTATTGTTGCACTGGAGTGGGAATAGTAATTTTTACCCCTCACCTATCCAACATTTTCCCTAGTGTAGCACTCATTGGAGTGGGAATAGTAATTTTTACACCTCCACTATCTAGCACTTTTTCTACTGTTGCACTCACTGGAGTGGGAATAGTAATTTGTGCCCTTCACCTATCCAACACTTTCCCTACTGTTTCACTCACTGGAGAGGCAATAGCACATTTTTCCCATCTGCGATCCAACACTTTCCCTACTGTTGCACTCACTGGAGTGGGAATAGTAATTTTTACCCCTCCCCTCTCCAACATTTTCCCTAGTGTAGCACTCATTGGAGTGGGAATAGTAATTTTTACACCTCCACTATCTAGCACTTTTTCTACTGTTGCACTAACTGGAATGGGAATAGTAAATTTTTCCCCTCAGCTATCCAACATTTTCCCTACTGTTGCATTCACTGGAGTGGGAATAGTAATGTTTACCTCTCCGCCATCCACCACTTTCCCACTGTTGGACACAATGGAGTGGGAATTGTAATTTGTACCCCGCTGTTATCCAACACTTTCCCTACTGTTGCACTCATTGGAGTGGGAATAGTAAATGTTTGCCCTCCGCTATCCGATATTTTCCCTACTGTTGCACCCACTGGAGTGGGAATAGTAATTTGTTCTCCACCTCTATCCAACACTTTCCCTACTGTTGCACTCACTGGAGAGGGAAAAGTAATTTTTTCCCATCCACTATCTAACACTTTCCCTATTGTTGCACTGGAGTGGGAATAGTAATTTTTACCCCTCCGCTATCCAACACTTTCCCTACTGTTGTACTCATTCGAGTAGGAATAGTAATTTTTACCCCTCCCCTATCCAGCACTTTCCCTACTGTTGCACTCATTAGAGTGGGAATAGTAATTTGTACATCTCCGCTATCCAGGACTTTGCCTACTGTTGCACTCACTGGAGTGGGAATAGTAATTTGTGCCCTTCACCTATCCAACACTTTCCCTACTGTTTCACTCACTGGAGAGGCAATAGCACATTTTTCCCATCTGCGATCCAACACTTTCCCTACTGTTGCACTCACTGGAGTGGGAATAGTAATTTTTACCCCTCCCCTCTCCAACATTTTCCCTAGTGTAGCACTCATTGGAGTGGGAATAGTAATTTTTACACCTCCACTATCTAGCACTTTTTCTACTGTTGCACTAACTGGAATGGGAATAGTACATTTTTCCCCTCAGCTATCCAACATTTTCCCTACTGTTGCATTCACTGAAGTGGGAATAGTAATGTTTACCTCTCCGCCATCCACCACTTTCCCACTGTTGGACACAATGGAGTGGGAATTGTAATTTGTACCCCTCCGCTATCCAACACTTTCCCTAATGTTGCAGTAATTGGAATGGGAATAGTAAATGTTACGCCTATTTATTTATTTATTTATGCAATTTGTTGAGTGCTATCCAACACTTTCCCTACTGTTGCACACACTGGTGTGGGAATAGTAATTTTTACCCCGCTGTTATCCAACACTTTCCCTACTGTTGCACTCAATGGAGTGGGAATAGTAAATGTTTGCCCTCCGCTATCCGATATTTTCCCTACTGTTGCACCCACTGGAGTGGGAATAGTAATTTTTTCTCCACCCCTATCCAGCACTTTCCCTACTGTTGCACTCACTGGAGAGGGAAAAGTAATTTTTTCCCATCCGTTATCTAACACTTTCCCTATTGTTGCACTGGAGTGGGAATAGTAATTTTTACCCCTCCGCTATCCAACACTTTCCCTACTGTTGTACTCATTCGAGTAGGAATAGTAATTTTTACCCCTCCCCTATCCAGCACTTTCCCTACTGTTGCACTAATTAGAGTGGGAATAGTAATTTTTACACCTCCGCTATCCAGGTCTTTGCCTACTGTTGCACTAACTGGAGTGGGAATAGTTCTTTTTACACCTCCGCTATCCAGGCCTTCCCTACTGTTGCACTGAATAGAGTGGGAATAGTAATTTTTTCCCCTCAGCTATCAAACATTTTCCCTACTGTTGCATTCACTGGATTGGGAATAATATTTTTACCTCTCCGCTATCCAGGACTTTCCCTACTGTTGCACTAACTAGAGTGGGAATAGTAATTGTTTCCCCTCAGCTATCCAACATTTTCCCTACTGTTGCATTCACTGGAGTGGGAAGAGTAATTTTTACCTCTCCACTATCCAGCATTTTCTCTACTGTTGCACTCACTGGAGTGGGAATATTAAATTTGACCCCTCTGCTATCCAACACATTCCCTACTGTTGCACTCACTGGAGTGGGAATATTAAATGTGACCCCTCTGCTATCCAACACATTCCCTACTGTTGCACTCACTGGAGTGGGAATAGTAATTTTTACCTCTCCGCTATCCAGGACTTTCCCTACTGTTGCACTAACTGGAGTGGGAATAGTAATTTTTACACCTCCGCTATCCAGGACTTTCCCTACTGTTGTACTGAATAGAGTGGGAATAGTAATTTTTTCCCCTCAGCTATCCAACATTTTTCCTACTGTTGCATTCACTGGATTGGGAATAATATTTTTACCTCTCCGCTATCCAGGACTTTCCCTACTGTTGCACTAACTAGAGTGGGAATAGTAATTGTTTCCCCTCAGCTATCCAACATTTTCCCTACTGTTGCATTCACTGGAGTGGGAAGAGTAATTTTTACCTCTCCACTATCCAGCATTTTCTCTATGGTTGCACTCACTGGAGTGGGAATATTAAATTTGACCCCTCTGCTATCCAACACATTCCCTACTATTGCACTCACTGGAGTGGGAATATTAAATTTGACCCCTCTGCTATCCAACACATTCCCTACTGTTGCACTCACTGGAGTGGGAATAGTAATTTGTACCCCTCCGCTATCCAACACTTTCACTACTGTTGCACTCACAGGAGTGGGAATAGTAAGTTTTACCCCTTCACCATCCAACACTTTCCCTACTGTTGCACTTTTGTTTTTTAATATATGTGTTATACTGTTAGTAGTGATTCATTTTATGTAAATTACATTTTGCGTTCAATTCTGTAGCAGGTTGTGGGTTTATGGGGGAATAGGGTAGGAAGTAATTTAATTATAACAAATTATGTACATTGTATTACTTATTAGTATTTATTTAATTTAAATTTTATAGTGTCAATTGTGGGAATTAATTTATTATTAATTAATTATTAATTGGTTGTTAATTTTTATGAATTAATTAATTGGTAATTATGTTAATTGTGTTAATATTTTTAGAAGCTGTGGGTTTATAGGGGAATAGGGTGGGAAGTAATTTATTATTAATGAATTATTAATTGTGTAATTATTATTAATTAATTGTATCATTTTTGTAGGAGCGGGTTGTGGGATTATAGGGGAATAGGGTGGGAAGTAATTACAATTTAATACTTTATTTATAATTTTTATATCTTAATATTTATTTAATTTATAACTTATAGTGTTAATTGTGGCAAATAATGTATTAATGATTATTTATCAATTGTTTGTTCATTAATTTTGAATAATAAATTACTTGGTAATTCATTATGTTAACTGTGTCATATTTTTGGAATGGGTAGTTGGGTTTATGGGGGAATAGGGTGGGAAGTAATTTATTTAAAAATAATAAATAACTAATTGTTAAATAATGATAATTAATTAATTAAAATTAAATATGGCAATTGGGTAATTAATGTGAGATGTGAGCTGTGGGGTTTATAGTTTTTTAATGAATAATATTTGTTTATTTGATAATTAATTATGCTAATTATGGAGGTATACTTTTTAGAAATGTAGATGTGTGTTGTGAATTGTGTGGTGTTATAGGGTAGGAAATAAAAAATAATAATTTTATGAAACAATTAATGTTTTTGATTATAATTAATTTCTATTAAATATAGTTATTTGTTTGGAAATTATTTTTTAAACATGTATAAAATACTGCTTGTAGGTAGTTTTTTAGATTATTTTTAACATTATATTATGTTTCTATCTTTTGTAATTTTCGTTATTTTTATGTTTTTTTCACATTTTTTATATTGTAGTTGATATTTTGTTTGTTTTTTAATTTTGTATTGACTTTAGTGGGAATATTAAATTTACGTCTATGCTATCCAACACTTTCCCTACTGTTGCACTCACTGGAGTCGGAATATTAAATTTGACCCCTCTGCTATCCAACACATTTCCTACTATTGCACTCTCTGGAGTGGGAATAGTAATTTTTTCTCCACCGCTATCCAACACTTTCCCTACTGTTGCACTCACTGGAGAGGGAAAAGTAATTTTTTCCCATCCGCTATCTAAAACTTTCCCTATTGTTTCACTGGAGTGGGAATAGTAATTTTTACACCTCCGCTATCCAGGACTTGCCCTACCGTTGAACTGAATATAGTGGGAAAAGTAATTTTTTTCCCTCAGCTATCCAACATTTTCCCTACTGTTGCATTCACTGGATTGGGAATAGTATTTTTACCTCTCCGCTATCCAGGACTTTCCCTACTGTTGCACTAACTGGAGTGGGAATAGTAATTGTTTCCCCTCAGCTATCCAACATTTTCCCTACTGTTGCATTCACTGGAGTGGGAAGAGTAATTTTTACCGCTCCACTATCCAGCATTTTCCCTACTGTTGCACTCACTGGAGTCGGAATATTACATTTGACCCCTCTGCTATCCAACACATTCCCTACTATTGCACTCTCTGGAGTGGGAATAGTAATTTTTTCTCCGACGCTATCCAACACTTTCCCTACTGTTGCACTCACTGGAGAGGGAAAAGTAATTTTTTCCCATTCGCTATCTAAAACTTTCCCTATTGTTTCACTGGAGTGGGAATAGTAATTTTTACACCTCCGCTATCCAGGACTTTCCCTACCGTTGCACTGAATAGAGTGGGAATAGTAATTGTTTTCCCTCAGCTATCCAACATTTTCCCTACTGTTGCATTCACTGGATTGGGAATAGTATTTTTACCTCGCCGCTATCCAGGACTTTCCCTACTGTTGCACTAACTGGAGTGGGAATAGTAATTGTTTCCCCTAGCTATCCAACATTTTCCCTACTGTTGCATTCACTGGAGTGGGAAGAGTAATTTTTACTGCTCCACTATCCAGCATTTTCTCTACTGTTGCACTCACTGGAGTGGGAATATTAAATTTGACCCCTCTGCTATCCAACACATTCCCTACTGTTGCAATCACTGGAGTGGGAATATTAAATTTGACCCCTCTGCTATCCAACACATTCCCTACTGTTGCACTCACTGGAGTGGGAATAGTAATTTGTACCCCTCCGCTATCCAACACTTTCACTACTGTTGCACTCACAGGAGTGGGAATAGGAATTTTTACCCCTACACTATCCAACACTTTCCCTACTGTTGCACTTACTGGAGTGGGAATAGTAATTTTTACCCCTCCGCTCTACAACATTTTCCCTACTATTGCACTCACTGGAGTGGGAATAGTAATTTTTACATTCTTCGCTATCCAGCCCTTTCCCTACTGTTGCACTGACTGGAATGGGAATAGTACATTTTTCCCCTCAGCTATCCAACACTTTCCCTACTGTTGCACTCACTGGAGTGGGAATAGTAATGTCTACCCCTCCGTTATCCAACACTTTCCCTACTGTTGCACTCACTGGAGTGGGAATAGTAATTTGTACCCCTCTGCTATCCAATACTTTTCGTACTGTTGCACTCACTGAAGTGGGAATAGTAATGTTTACCCCTCCGCTATCCAACTCTTTCCCTACTGTTGCACTCACTGGAATGGGAATAGTAATTTCTACATCTTCGCTATCCAACACTTTCCCTACTGTTGCACTCACTGGAGTGGGAATAGTAATTTGTACCCCTCCGCTAGACAACACTTTCCCTACTGTTGCACTCACTGGAGTGGGAATAGTAATGTGTGCCCTTCACGTATCCAACACTTTCCCTACTGTTGCACTCACTGGAGTGGGAATAGTAATTTTTAACCCTCCGCTCTCCAACATTTTCCCTAGTGTAGCACTCATTGGAGTGGGAATAGTAATTTTTACACCTCAGCTATCTACCACTTTCACTACTGTTGCACTAACTGGAATGGGAATAGTACATTTTTCTCCTCAGCTAGCCAACATTTTCCCTACTGTTGCATTCACTGGAGTGGGAATAGTAATGTTTACCTCTCCGCCATCCACCACTTTCCCACTGTTGGACACACTGGAATGGCAATAGTAATTTTACCCCTCCGCTATCCAACACTTTCCCTAATGTTGCAGTAATTGGAATGGGAATAGTAAATGTTACCCCTACGCTATCCAACACTTTCCCTACTGTTGCACACACTGGTGTGGGAATAGTAATTGTTACCCCGCTGTTATCCAACACTTTCCCTACTGTTGCACTCATTGGAGTGGGAATAGTACATTTTTGCCCTCCGCTATCCGATATTTTCCCTACTGTTGCACCCACTGGAGTGGGAATAGTAATTTTTTCTCCACCGCTATCCAACACTTTCCCTACTGTTGAACTCACTGGAGAGGGAAAAGTAATTTTTTCCCATCCGCTATCTAACACTTTCCCTATTGTTGCACTGGAGTGGGAATAGTAATTTGTACCCCTCAGCTATACAACACTTTCCCTACTGTTGCACTCACTGGAGTGGGAATAGTAATTTGTGCCCTTCACCTATCCAACAATTCCCCTACTGTTGCACTCACGGGAGTGGGAATAGTAATTTTTAACCCTCCGCTCTCCAACATTTTCCCTAGTGTAGCACTCATTGGAGTGGGAATAGTAATTTTTACACCTCCGCTATCCAGGACTTTCCCTACTGTTGCACGGAATAGTGTGGGAATAGTAATTTTTTGCCCTCAGCTATCCAACAGTTTCCCTACTGTTGCATTCACTGGAGTGGAAAGAGTAATTATTACCTCTCCACTATCCAGCATTTTCCCTATTGTTGCACCCACTGGAGTGGAAATAGTATTTTTTTCTCCACCGCAAATGGACTCCACACCAGTTTATGAAAATAAGTAAAACTTTATGTAAACCAAACAAGACCCAAAACGACAAAAATCCACAATACATATCATCGGACCTTGACCTGTAGGGGCTGAGGACTTTGCGGAGAACTGTGGTTGCGTGTGGGCTGTGATTGGCGTGGGCAGGGACTCGATCTCCCAGGAGTCCCTGCTCGACCGATACCATCTGGTCCCGCCTTCCTTGCCAGCCCCGCCCACAGGACCCCGTGTGGTTATAGCCAGCCTGTTTCCCCTCACCTGTGGGCCACTTTCTTGTTTGCTGTGGGTTTTGAACTTTACCTCCACTCACTGAATCAGTGGACCGTCGCTGCAACTCGCCGCACCCGCTCCGTGGGTGCCGCTTCGTCCCCAAGCAGCGGGAGCTTTTCATCATCGGACCTTGACCTGTATGGACTAAGGACTTTGCGGAGAACTGTGGTTGCGTGTGGGCTGTGATTGGCGTGGGCAGGGACTCGATCTCCCAGGAGTCCCTGCACGACCGATACCATCTGGTCCCGCCTTCCTTGCCAGCCCCGCCTACAGGACCCCGTGTGGTTATAGCCAGCCTGTTTCCCGTCACCAGTGGGCCACTTTCTTGTTTGCTTTGGGTTTTGAACTTTACCTCCACTCACTGAATCAGCGGACCGTCGCTGCAACTCGCCGCACCTGCTCCGCGGGTGCCGCTTCGTCCCCAGAGCAGCGGGAGCATTTCATCATCGGACCTTGACCTGTAGGGGCTGAGGACTTTGCGGAGAACTGTGGTTGCGTGTGGGCTGTGATTGGCGTGGGCAGGGACTCGATCTCCCAGGAGTCCCTGCTCGACCGATACCATCTGGTCCCGCCTTCCTTGCCAGCCCCGCCCACAGGACCCCGTATGCCCTATTTACAAGATCCTCCTTTCCGCTGCGCGGGAGCGTCCCGGAAGAAGCCTGGGACCAGGGCGGGGCCGTCTGTGGCCGGCCGGGGCTGGCCGAGCTGGGCTGGGCCACCCCACCAACATTTGGGTTCCGGACAAGTAACGACAAAAGACTGTGAGTGAAAAGTGCACCGTTTAACGTTGTTATAGCAGTCTTATATCTAGTCTACGTACTCAGTACTAAAAGCATTGCCCTTTACGCAGTAATCACCACATTAGAATGTAATTATTTATTTCATTGTTGTTTAAGCTGTATTATCCTATGATTACATACCCGACGATACCATGAGTACACGTAATACGTTAGGGAAGACAACATCGGTGGGAGGTGCAGTAAGGAGAACCTTAGATACTTTCATTACTAGGGTAACATCAGAGTTGTAAAAGGAAATATTCATGGCAGAAAAACGCCTTTCCACAGAGCTTGCACATAAAAAGCCATCCTTGCTGGGTGCCATTAGATTAGTAGTCACCCCCCCGAGTTCCAGTATAGATAATGAGCATAACTCTGGGACGAAAGATCTCGAGCACCCCCATTGTCTGATAAGTACCCAACAGATTCAAATATCCCAAAATGAGGCAGAATCAAATGATACGATTTTAGAAACTTCATCGGATACATCTATCGAGATAGTACCATTGGTAACTCTTGAGATGGACACCTCGAAAGAGTACTTATCCAGTACATCCAAAGACCCAGGTCCCACTTTAAAAAACAAGAAAGCGTGGGAATGATAGCAAGGGAGATAGATGCGCAAAAACATCACAGAGTCCAGTAGGGAATAAACGTACATCTACAAAAAAGACAATCCCTGAACAGTCTCTCCCGTCCACAGTTACAATAAAAGAGCTGATGGGGAGCATGGAGCAGCTGTTTAAGTCATTGATACTTCCGCTGGTAGAAAGAGTTAAAAGAATGGGTGATCAATTAGGACGAATAGAAGCGGAAACGGCAATACACTCAAAATTGATTGGTGACATAGGGCATAGTAAACATGTAACTCCTAGTCAGGACATCATATCAGGACAGATATTAGCCACTGAGAGGATTGGTAGGGATATTAGTCCCGCACAAGGACAAAACAATCCAGTAGCTCAGGACACAGGTAAAGGCGCGGTTGCTAGCAGGGGAGAGAGAAAAGAAGCAAAGGACTGTAAACAGGGTACTTCTGAGACAACTAATATTGGGCCCTCCCCTAGAAAATGTAGCAGAAAAAATCAAGATAGGATAGATCTACCACCCGAGGCAGTACCTTACGTAGTGGTTTTAACTGGGGTGCCAGAACTAATGGAAGGAAAAGATGAAGATTACCATCAGTTAAAGAATAAAGTAATCTTTTGGTTGTGTAATAACAGACCACTACCGGCAAATTTTAAGGTCGAAATCCTTAATGTTAGGAGATTGGATTGGGTGGGGAAGAGACCAAAGGACCTTAGAGGGGACATCGTCCTGGTCAATTTCAGGGATCGTGGAGCTGTGAGATACATCAACGATTGGTACTCTGTGGGAGGGTAGGATGAAATTACAATGCATTACCTAAGGTATTTTTAGCCACAATCCATGTTGGATTATCACACTAATTCTCGCGTTCCCTGTGGTCCTAGTTTTACCCATTATGGTTTTAGTATCCCCACCTTTAACCGCTTCTCCATGCTACGTGGTATGGAAGGAGTCGACTGACTTCCAACACAGATTAGTGGGGTTATCTCTTGTGAAAATCAGCCTGGTGCTGAGGAACACATAAAGGCACCTAGTTTAATTAATCATCTGGGCTTAACGGATCACCCTAGATCTCAAGGTACACGTGCCGTCCCGGTTGAGGGTAACATTCTGGAATATATCAGGCCTTTGTTCTAAGTTAAATAACCCGATTTGGGCAGATTTCATTAAAAACATAGATATTCTATGCCTGCAAGAGACTAGGGGGTCCATTAGGATGGTGGGCGGATTGCCACCGCCAGCCTGGCGGGGGCAATCCGCCCTCCATCCTTCCCTGTATTCCCCCCTGCCATATTAGAATGGCAGGGGGACCACGGCGGAGCAAAACACCGCCCGCCACTTTTCCGCCCCGGTCGCATTGCGGCCGGGGTGGAAAATTATTAATATGGTGGCGGTGTCTATGAGACACCGCCAGCCATATTACATTGGCAATAGTGCAATGCATTTCCGTGGCGGCATGCGGTGTTCACTCTGGGGGCCCCCTGTGGGCCCCCAGAGTGAAGGCCCAAGGGGGTGGCACACGGGGGGGTACCTGTGGTACCCCTCTGCATTTGCATAATCAAAGCGGCAAGCACCGCGCGGTGCCTGCCGCTTTGTTTATGTAAATGATGCAAAGCATTTTTAGTATTGTGGCGGGCAGAGCAGAGAGCTCCGCCCGCCACAATACTATAAATACAGGATGTGCCCGCCACTGTGGCGGGCACATCCTAATGGTGCGTGCGGGACCCCCGCCCTTAGGGCGGGTGGTCCCGATTTCCTAATGAGCCCCTTGGTCTCTGGACGAAATCCAAATTGACGGTTTTAAAACATATCATGTCCCAGCAGGTTGTTCCAGCCATGGGAGGCACAAAGGGGGGCTCTGTGTCTATGTTACAAATCTAACGGGAACAGTAACGATTAAAATGATGAGAACGTGTAGTCAATACCAGATTATTGTTATGAAAGCATCTTCCAAGGTTGAGCTAATAATTATCAACATGTATAACAATCTAGAAAAGGCCCAAGTAAGCGACATGGTCTGTGCCCTAAATGGGGATGTTAAGAGCATGACCGATAATTCACGGAGGGAATCCATTGTTATTTGGGGCGGTGACTTTAACCATAACCTCTACCAACAGTTCTTGAGCGGATGTGGCGACTACGAGGAAGATGGTACTGAACACCAGCCCCATTTCGCCCATCCTAATGGGGGCAACTCCTTTAACGAGGTGATGGCTACTCATAACTTGGGTTTTGTCAACAGGTTATGTACACCTACTGTGGACTTTAGCCCCACTTTTGTGGGGAGAGGGCACAGCACCCTGATTGACTTTATTGCTATTTCTAACAGCCATGCAACTTGGATAGCTGACTTCGTAACTCACACGGTTGGAATCAGTGATCATCTCCCACTTAGCTTTTGTATTCTACTCCCACAGGATAAGGAACATTCACTGGTAGAACGATTAGCCTGGACTAAAGGATGTGCAGTGGGTAGGCAAAATGGATATGCCTATTGGCCTGGTTGGCCTGGTGACCCTAGGGAGGATTTGGCGTCCAGGGATTTCACGGCCACCCTCTCATGTCTTAACCTTCCGTCCCATGTTTCTGCTCCCACCCACAATCTTGGTCATACTTTGGACCAAGTCTGGTCATCCCAGGACATTGTTTCTCCCCCTAGCATCCTCCCTTGCACTTGGTCTAATCACTCTCTTATTTTCTTTACTATTAATCTTGGTTCCCCTCATAAACCTTCTCGCCCTAAGAACATCTTTGCACGCAGCTGGAATCGTGTGGACATCCCTTCCCTCTCCCTTTCCTTGGCTTCATCTCCTCCTGACCTCAACGGCCTTTCTCTCGATCTTCAGGCCGACGCAGTTAGCAACTGGCTATCTTCTGGGTGTGATTTAGTTGCCCCTTTGAAAATAGTCAGGTCTGTTCGCCCACATGAGGCCCATAAGTGGTTCAATTCTGATCTCAAGGCCCTCAAATTGAAACTCAGACGCTCTGAGCGTCTCTGGCGCTGCAGCTATTGCCCCGATCTTAAGGTTAAATATAAACATCTCCTTAATGATTACAAGAAAGCTATTCTTGCGTCCAAGACCAAGTATTTCTCTGAGCAGGTAGCCTTATCTGCTAATAAATCTAAAGAGATCTTTTCCTTGGTCACTAATTTGGCCACCTCTGACCGTGTCTGCCCCAAGCTCATCCCCTCCCAGGCCCTCTGTTCTTCTTTAAACGACTTCTTTATCGAGAAGATCGTTAAAATTAAATCCAATATTCCTTTCACTCCCTCCCCTCCCCTTCATTCCGTCCTTCTTGCGCCTAACTCTTCCTTCGCTTCCTTCCCGCCTATTTCCTTGGACTCTTTTTTAGCCTTACTTATCAAAGTCAAGTCAGGCTCCCCTGCCGATTGCGCCCCTGCTCGTGTGCTGAGAACTCTTTTCACTTCTTGTCCTACCACTCCTCTTTCTTTTCTCAATGCTTCCCTTTCAACTGGCTTGGTTCCCTCTTCATTTAAATCTGCGATTGTTTTTCCCATCCTCAAAAAACCTGGTCTTGATTCTTCCCTCCCTTCTAATTTTCGACCCATTTCTCTTCTTCCTTATCTTGCCAAAATTCTCGAAAGCTACGTCACTTCCTGTCTTTCCTCCTATATTGAGCAGAACCATCTCCTCGCTTCCCACCAAGCTGGCTTTCGCTCGGGCCATTCGACCGAGTCAGTGGTGCTCGCAGTCCTTGATGAGCTGAAAGCCAAGGCCGACACCAACTCCCCTCAAGCTTTAGTTCTTCTGGATCTGTCCGCTGCGTTTGACACGGTCGATCATTCCATCCTCCTTGACCGTGTCAGCGCAGCGGGCATTCGGGCCCTGCTCTTTCCTGGATTACGTCCTTTCTTCTAGGACGCTCACAAGCTGTTCACCTTTCTGGTTTCTCTGCCTCTCCCCTCCCGGTGTCATGTGGGGTTCCCCAAGGTTCCTCTCTCTCCCCTCTTCTTTTCAATCTTTACATCCGTCCCCTTATTGTTTCTCTCCTCGATCTGGGGGTCTCTGTGTACAACTACGCAGATGAACTCCAGCTCATCTTTGATCTTTCTTCCCCCCATTCTCTATCTTTCTTTCGCTCCACTCTGGTTTTTATTTCCGGGTGGATGAGCGCCAATCATCTCAAGCTCAACCCAGATAAGACTGAGCTTGTCTTGACTGGTGGCTCATCCAGCCCTTGGTCCTCCGCTTTTTGGCCCTCTATTTTTGGTCCCCCTCCTATCCCTGTTCCGTCTGTTAAAACACTGGGCATTAAGGTCAGTTGTGACCTTTCAATGCACGGCCAGGTCAGCTCTGTAGTGTCTTCCTGCTTTCTTTCCCTTCGTTTGATTCGTAAGATCTCCCGCTTCTTTTCCCTTGATTCCCTCAAAATTATTATTTCGGCCCTCATTACCTCCCGCCTTGATTATGGAAGTAGCTTGTTCGTGGGTATTCCTGCCTACGAAACCCGTCGTCTCCAAGCAATCCAAAATCAGGCTGCCCGACTTATTTTTCATTTTCCCAAAACTCATCATATCACTCCTGTCCTCAAATCTCTTCACTGGCTCCCCGTCTTACAGAGATCCCTGTTTAAACTAGGATGCCTAGTCTTTCGGGCTGTTGATCGCTCTGCTCCAGCGTTCATCAATTCCTTGGTTTCCACTCATACCCCTGCCCGTACCCTCCGTTCGTCTACCTCTGCCCTCCTCACTATTCCCCGCTTTCGCTAATCCCGCACTGGTGGAACCAGATTCTCAGTTCTTGCCCCCCGGTTTTGGAATTCTCTCCCTCTCTCCATGCGCTCTATCCCTATTTTTTTCACACTTCCGTAAAGCGCTCAAAACATTCTTGTTTGCCCAGGCCTACCCCTGTTAAATTCCTCGGCCCTGTCTGTTCTGTTCAGTAGAGCTCTCAGCGCCTGGAAGCCGTTTGGCCACCGTGCGCTCTATAAATACTTTATTTCATTTCATTTCATTTCATGCCATTAGATGGGTGAAGAGCGATCCAGAGGTCACCGATATAAAAATAATTAAGGATGCGATCTTACCGATCACGAAGTGTCTACAGGAGGAGACTTCACATTCATATATATTGGACTCCTTTGCAGATATTACCAGGATAATACAAGAAAAATGACAGCGCCCAAACAAAGATCCTAAAACCAGTAAGAATAGTTGGTTTGATTCGACTTGTACAAAGGCTCACTCACAACTGAAAAGGGCCCTTCATAATACTATGAGAAACCACGAAGAAGTAAAAAAGTGCAGGAAGGAATATAATATAGCTAGAAAGATCTGTAAGCGTAAAATTAAAAATGAGGCTTGGTCCAATCTATATGAGGCTTCGTTAAAAAGGGACAGTTCCTCTTTCTGGGGAGCAGTCAATGCACCTTTTTTTTAGCCCAGGGGATAATGCGAGAATTGAGGTCGCGATAACAGAAGACACATGGATAGACTTCTTTTCAGAAGTCTATAATCCAGGAGGGGTTAAAAAAATTGTAGATATGGGGTCATTAACTCAAGAGGCCCCTAAAAAAATTGTGGAAATTAACATAACTATCAGCAATAAAGAAATTATGGAAGCTATCAAACAAAGCAAGAGTGGCAAAGCTCCAGGCCCCGATGGCACCCCAATTGATCTATTCAAGCACACGATAGAACTATGGTCCCCATTGCTTACGCGAGTGCTTGAGGCAAGTTGTAAACTGGGTCTAATTAATACCTGGTCTGATTCTGTAATTATACCTATTTTTAAAAAAGGGGATCGCGAAAACCCCTCTTGCTATCGCCCCATATCCCTTTTAGATTCGTTCAGGAAAGTCACGGGCAGGGTTATACTGAATCGCTTGCAGCAATGGGCAGTAGATGAAAATATATTATCTTCGGTACAATATGGGTTCAGGGAGGGGCGGGGAACTTTAGAGCAGGTTTTAAATTTTTCCATGCTATTAGGAAAATATACGCAGGCAAAGGACGGCAAATTGTATGCAGTGTTTGTCGATCTTAGCGCTGAGTTTGATTGTGTAATCCACAGCCGATTATGGCAGATTTGAACAGATATGAAGGTGGATGAGGTGTTAATATCCTTTTTAAGACAACTTTATGCAGGCGCTAGGGCAAAAGTGAGATACGGGGTCAATGGGGAATGCACTAAGTCGTTCCATGTGAAACGAGGAGTAAGGCAAGGCTGTGTACTCGCCCCTTTTCTTTTTTCCTTATATACCAACGATCTGGAAAAAGAACTAGTGGCTAAGGTCAAAGATTCCCCTCAGGTAAATCATAAACAGATTGTGTCGCTCTTGTATGCAGATGATGCCGTGATAATGGCTAGAACACAAATAGGCCTACAAACGGCATTAGATACATACATAGATTTTATGGATAACAGGGGCCTGAAACTCAATGTGACTAAAACTTTTGTTATGACCTGTGGAAGACGAAAGAACAGAGACTGTTCTCTGTTCGCTGGGAAAGAGAAAACTGCACCAACTAAAACTTTTTCCTACCTGGGTATCGTATTAGAGGATTCAGGTTCCTGGGGTCACGCTATCAGAAGTAGGTCACTAATGTTTAACCGCATGCGTGCGGGCGGAATTCCGCCCGTACGCTGGGATTTACTCATTCCCATGTTTCATGACGAGCTGGGCTCGTCATGAGCGTGCGAGGAGGCTACCTCATGACGAGCCCAGCTCATCATGAGCGTCGAAGGGGTTAAAAGAGCTACGGCCGCACTCATGATATTTGCCCAAAAAATGGGGAAAAGACCACCTGAAATCCTGTTAAAGATCTACCAGGCTAAGTGCATAAGTACTGCCATCTACGGGGCAGGTGTTTGGGGAATTCACGACTCCTCACCTATTCAAAAGGTAGAAAATGCTTTTTTAAGATTCATTTTAGCCATTCCTCAAAGTTCTTCTGTTTTTAACTGTTATTCGGAGCTGGGCATGCGGTACATTAGCGATCTGATTAGTATGCAACCTATATTACTATGGCACAGAGTTTGGACTTCGCCCGATCTTGCATTAAACAGAGACATCATTTCTGGCTCGCTGGGCTTGGACAAGGCTATCAGGATACCATGGCTGTCCTACATTTGTAAGTTTACTAACGATCTGGGGAGACCAGAGTTTTTTGGACATCCAGAATCCTTGAGTAATATAACGAGGAAGGATTTAAAGTTGCTCTGTTGGAACCACCTAGAATCATTAAGGTTAAGTTTAGAAATAAACAAAAAAACAGTATTGCAACTTACCTTAGCAACGTGTACAATTCAACCTTATTTAATTTGGTGTTTAGACGGCTTTGAGACATATTTACTGACAAGATTTAGATTTGACGTCTTTTTTCGCCTAATTACATTTCCTACTGTAAACGATTGGTCCAGATCGCTTTGTAAGTGTCCGTGCGATTGCACGTCAGACCAATCTACCTTGCATGTGATATGTTTCTGTAAATTTTATGCTGTAGAAAGGTCTAGATGGATAAAACTACTTATAAAACAACAAGCGACCTGGAGACAATGCCGCTTGGCATTGTTGTTTTTACAATCTTTAAACGATGTATACTGTGTTGCTACAATTACAGGCTTTTTAAAAAGCATTTTGAGGAAAAGGAAAAGTTTAATCAGTTTTTAATATTTATGTATTTGGGTTTAAAAGTTGTACCTATGAAATTTGACTGCTTGTGAAATGAATTTGCTGCTTTTATGATTTTATATTCTGTGAAATCGAATACAGCTTTTCT
Source organism: Lissotriton helveticus (assembly GCF_964261635.1). Classification (NCBI taxonomy): domain Eukaryota; kingdom Metazoa; phylum Chordata; class Amphibia; order Caudata; family Salamandridae; genus Lissotriton; species Lissotriton helveticus. The sequence goes on from NC_136061.1 coordinate 1,132,630,609, forward strand.
ACTCTACTCTACATACACTGCACCCTGCCCATAGCTGTACATTGGGCCTACCTTAGGGGTGACTCACATGTAAGGAAAGGGAAGGTTAGGGCCTGGCAAGTGGGTGCACTTGCCAGGTCGACATGGCAGTTGCAAACCGCGCACAGACACTGCAGTGGCAGGTCTGAGTTACGTTTACAGGCTGCTTATTTGTGTGGCACAATCAGTGCTGCTGGCCCACAAGCAGCATTTAATTTACAGGCCCTGGGCACAGACAGTGCACTGTACTAGGGAATGACTAGTAAATCAAATATGCCAATCATGGAATCACCAATCCATAACAACAATTTACAGGAACACTTGCACTTTGGCACTGAACAGCAGTGCCAAAGTGTCAATAGCCTCTGGACCAGCAAAAACGAAGTCCAACACACAGCAAAATAACAGGCGGCAAAGGCAAAAATACAGGGGAAACCCACACCAATGATGCCAGGTCCAACACTTCTCATTTGTTTTAAAATCTTTCTATTGGTGATTTCTAAGCCCCAGTACCCTTTAATACTTGAGAAAAAAGCTTGTGGATCAACAATAGTTTTTTTGCATGATAATGTCTAGTGTTTTTACTGTTTTTGTATATACTCACACAGTCGGGAGGCCGCTCCAGCATGGACACCTGGACTCAATAGAGCTACTCATTTGAGCTGGGTCTCAGTCTCACCAATTATGCTGTAAAACCTAGTTCAATGGCCGTATCATATCACGTTTAAATATGTTTAAATCCACCTGCCCGTTTTATTCTCAACAAACCTTCAGTACAGCACACCTCCTCTTCAGGCATGTTACTTTGTTTAATACGCAAGGTTAGGGACTCTAAAGCCTAGATAGCTCACTTGAATGCCAATATATCAAAGAAGGCAGCATTCAAAATGAGGATGAAGACAGAATAAAAACTGCTTAAACTAGAGAAGGTGGACATAATTGAGAGAGTCAATGACATGCCTTGTAGGTGTACAATTTTTCACTCAAAATCAAAGGAGCCACAGGAGGTGGAAATTTGCATGGACATATGATTAAAAAACAGAGCATCTTGTGACTGACACATATGCTCCATTGTGGAAGACCTTGTGGTGGAGGTAAACTGTTCCTGCTGGTTGGCAAAGTTGATCTTATCTCAAGCTATCACCAATTCTCAATTTATTCAGTCATGCAATATCAATACTTTTCAATGCATGTGAAACTGAGGCAGTACAAGCACCTCAAGGTTGGCATATGTGGTGCAGCAGATGTTTGTCAAAACTGCATCAGGATGTGCTCTTCGGCCTGATTCACGTTAAATACATCCGCATTCTGACATTCTGGTTCTTGCAACCAGAATCAAAGAACACAATATCTGATCAGTGCCTCAAATTGCCGGTCCTCGGATGCTTGTTTCCGTTCTGGGAAGGACATGGCTTTTGTAGTTCGGACTGGACTGTTCCCATGGGGCACAGGGTCAGCGCTGATTTGCATATCGCCATTGTCTAACCCAGGGTGGTGTGGAGTGGAAAAACGATGGATTTGGGCCCAGATCTTTGGACTGGGGTGAATGTGTGACATTGATCCACATTCTGTCCATCATTGTTGTGTTTGCAGTTACCGCTCTAAGTGTACTGGGGATGCTCAGACGTGAGTCCCAGGCACTCCACACCACTGGAATCAAGCTAGCCGGGCTGATGAGAGGTGTTACCTCGAAACCGGGCCGGTCCTCGGATGCTTGTTTCCGTTCTGGGAAGGACATGGCTTTTGTAGTTCGGACTGGACTGTTCCCATGGGGCACAGGGTCAGCGCTGATTTGCATATCGCCATTGTCTAACCCAGGGTGGTGTGGAGTGGAAAAACGATGGATTTGGGCCCAGATCTTTGGACTGGGGTGAATGTGTGACATTGATCCACATTCTGTCCATCATTGTTGTGTTTGCAGTTACCGCTCTAAGTGTACTGGGGATGCTCAGATGTGAGTTCCAGGCACTCCACACCACTGGAATCAAGCTAGCCGGGCTGATGAGAGGTGTTACCTCGAAACCGGGCCGGTCCTCGGATGCTTGTTTCCGTTCTGGGAAGGACATGGCTTTTGTAGTTCGGACTGGACTGTTCCCATGGGGCACAGGGTCAGCGCTGATTTGCATATCGCCATTGTCTAACCCAGGGTGGTGTGGAGTGGAAAAACGATGGATTTGGGCCCAGATCTTTGGACTGGGGTGAATGTGTGACATTGATCCACATTCTGTCCATCATTGTTGTGTTTGCTATCAATTTGTAAAGGTGGCCATCTCGGAATGCTGCTTTGGGATATTTCCAGAAATTTTGTTTTTTTAAAGATAGTCACCGTCAGCACACATGGGTGGCCCTATTTGAATGATGTTTCTAATAAAGTTCAACAACATACATTGCAAGGCGGCTATCTATTCAAACGAATGTTAATCATCTTAAAAATGTTTTATACTTTTTGATGAACTTACTGTTGCAAAATGGCCATGGAGCATTTTTGAAAATGTCCAAGGTGCATTTTGAATGTCAACTTAATATTAATGTTGGACACATCAAACAAGCATTGGCTTTGCCAATAGCTATACATCCTGGCTAGACACATTGGATGTGCAAGGGCATTTTTCTCTTTGCCAATTTAACTGCACTTTGCGTTCAGTTTCAGCTCACCTGTTAAATTTACCACAAAGGACGTTCACAAACCAGGAAGTTTATTCCCCTTTAAGGCTACCAACATTTGGAATTATCTTTCTCCACTAGCATTCAGAAAGTCCAGCCATCATTTCTGTACATTAAAAGGAACTGCTGTCATGGGAGTTCCATTTGAGGTATGAAAAGTTTGGTGGATAGTCTCTGTCAGTTTTAATGGCCATTTACCAAACATTTCCAAAGTTTTCGTTTTTTCAGGAGCAAACTCCATAAGTCGGATTTTGTTTCTGAAAAACAAAAATTAATGGGGGACATTATTTTTTTTGTTCATGGAGCCAACAGGGACACTCTTTACAAAAAGTTTAGGTTCTGCCTGACAGTATATGAGGCAGGTGGACCAAGGGTTTGGCGGACATGGTACTCTGTCGGACTTGGGACAAAGTATCCTGCCCACCAAACTCTAAATGAGACCCTTGGTTATTTCATCAGCAACATCTAGTTCACCACTTGCCCCAGTCAATTCCAGCACCAGGGCACTGTGAGGAACCAGGACCAGGTTGCAGTGTCCTATCACGTTTTGCCCTCATTTTTACAAAAATATGCATTTTTCTGACTCTGATGGTGCCCTGCGCTCTGTTAATAAGACCCATGGTCTGTGTTCTGATTAAAAGTACATGTTAATTAGGAGTCCCCCTTAAGGTCTCCCCTAGGAGCCCCAGGGGCAGGGTGCCTTGTATCTATAATCAGGGTCATTATAAAATATATTTTATAAGCCGTTGGTGAGGGAAAAAACTGCCACTTCAATATTTCTCAATTGTAAATAACTAGCTCCATAGGCTAACAAGGGAATTTTTTATTTAAGTATAAATATGGACAGGGGCGAGCTAGAAACTTCTTTCAAAGACTCAAAATGATAGTTATGATAAATCCGATAATTTACCACTTACAGATTTATAATAACTGTTACAGAAAAGAAGTTACAGTACTTTCCTTTCTGTAAGCCAAAATCCAGCCTTCCAGCTGCCCTCTCCTGATTGGGCAGCCTCTGCCAGGCTGAGCCAAGCTGGCTTAATGAGGTGTGAAGTAGCCTGCTAGAAAGAAAAAGGGTTTCCAGTGGGAGGAGAACTGGAACTGCAGAAGGAAGAATGGAGGTTGAGTGGCCAAAGTGGTCTTTAGAGGAAGAATAACACTTTAGGACAGCACAGGCTCAGCCCCACATCCTGCCCCCCCAGCCACACAGGAGCCCCTGTAATTAGATTAGGGAAGTGGTTGGAGGGGGGGTGTTAGAGAATCTTAGTCACACCAGTGGGCTGACCTAGCCACATCTAACTCTTCAGGAGAGACTTTCTCCATTTTGGATTTTGGAATAATAGTGCTTTCTGGGACAAGAATATATCACACTTTGGTGGCAGTGGTCATACCTAAGGGTGGCACCCTGTATCCCATTGGTCAGGGTTGCCCCTCTGCTTGATGCACAGTAACACTGACTAAATATGTGAGAGTCGCATGGAAAACTCATATCTGCTGCCTGAAAAAACAAGGAGAACAAGAACTACCCAGCTGGAACCCTGATCTACACCCAAAGGACTGCTCTCTGAAAGACTGCACCTGCTGCACAATCTGTTACTTCGCCCCAAGGACTCTGCCTGGCTTCACAAGGATTAAGAAGTGCACTCTCTGACAACAACAGGTTAACAGAGGTCCCCTGCACCATCTCCCCGGAGAAGTCTCCAGCCGGGAGTGCGCCCAGTAGACTTTTAAGTATTTAATCATGTGCATTGTGGGAATTGTAGTCCCAAGAACACAAATGCCATCTCAGAGCTTCTAGACCCTTGGATTGGTCTTTTGGACACTTTGAACCCCAAGAGGAACTTCAGGAGGTTCCAGAGGTTTGAAGTAACTTTTGTAAAAAGCTCTATAAGTTGACCAGGTGCATTGTGGGAGTTGTAGTCACAGACCCCAAGAGGTTAACCAGAGCACCTGAACCCTTGGCTGGCACTATAGACCACTTTCCTGCATCAAGAAACACTTCGGAAGTAAGTGTAAAAGTGTGAAATCGTGGTGGCTTAATTCTGGACTTTGTCCTGGTCCAGCATTACCTTCTTTTAACTCTTTGCGTGATATGCTTCTAAACGCTAATTTTACTTTTAATCTTTAAAAATGCATATCTCTGGTTCCCTACATTGGATTTTTGTTATTTTGGTGTCATCATAATCATAAAAATATTTCCTATTCTAATAAATTGGTGTTGGATTTGTATTGTGTGTTGTGTGTTACTTATTTAATATATTGGTGTTTTTTAATGCTTTACACAGCTGCCTCCTAAATTAAGCCTACCTGTTAGGCAGCCAGCTACCAAATGTTGACCAAGTTAATACTTTATTGAGACCTTGACTGGACCTTATATTGTGATTGCAGGCTTATTACTAGTGGTAGGTCCCTACCTATTACTACTTATAAACTACTTCCCAACAGCACCTCAGTGGGTATTTATGAGCTCTTACAAATCAGAAAATAAAAAACTAATCTAGATTGAATATGCAAAACCTGCATGTGACTAAAATTAATTTTGCAAGGATGTTGCATATGTCACCATGTTGCCATAACGTTTGCCGAAAGTCTGAGCTCACAAAGAATAGCCTGGCCATACATGCAATTGGATACATGTGTTTTACTCATTTAACATCATACAATGGATTTGAGGTCATTAATTGAAGTGTACACCACATTGCTATCACATTGCATCACAAAATCAATTAGATAAAGCCAATTTTGACAAGCCTTAAAAGAAAGGAAAAAACGGGCTAATTACATAAGTCAATCAACTTTATATATCCATCCAGGTGCAGTAAAGCTTATTAAGTATAAGTAGAAATGACAGCAAGATGACTCAGCGAGTGAATTCTCAACGCTGGCGGTCGAGGTAACCTGAAGAACAAGAGTTTGAATTCGGACACAGCCAACTCATGAGGACAGTAAATTCAATGCCTGTGAAGCACAGGCTACAGATTCCCTGCCCAAGCCCCTTAAGTAGCTCTGAGAAAAACAAAGTCCACACTGTTTGATTATCTCTAAGAACCAAAGAATAGGTCTATGTTTCTTATCTTGTATGAGTTGAGTTTAGTAGGCTTATTGTATAGAGTGTTTATTAGTTATAATCATTACATATGATTAAAAAGGTTATTTCAGCAATTAAAACAGCATATCAATAAAAACTTCGAAATACCAGTAAACACACTAGGTGTATAGATAGTCCTATTTTTGAGTTGTGTAGGTGTCAATGATATATTTCCTGTACTTATAGATCTGTAAGGTGGCCCAGCTGACCAGTCTGATTCTGCTCTTCCAAGTCTTACTTATGAGTGCCTTGCGGAGGCAGAAGATTGTTATATTTGACAGCCTTTTCTAGAACTGCATGGCTCAGATTTGTAGTATTTTCTACACCTTCCCTAAGTTCTTAAAATATTAGTCTACAAGAATGTTTAGTTAGTTAAATTATTGCTAATTCAAGTCGTAGTTTGGTGAGGACAGAAGATGAACATATATACTCAATAGAAATCTAATCTCGTTCAAATAAATGCTGTCGAGTTTGGTAGTTGTATTATTTTTTAAGACAATTGAACCATAAAAGCGAGGTGGAGTTAACTTTGAGTTAATTACAGTGAGCGACTGTCCAATAGCTCCTTCTCCGTGGATGTTGGAAAAACTCTTATTTAAATTTGGGATGATATGTGCTTTATTTTTCTTTGTTAACATATAATCGGCCCATGATAACTTATTAGCAACTTTAACTGTTACACCTAGGAAATCACAACTGTTAACTTTTTCAATAAAGTTGCCCTCAAATTTCCACCAAATGTTTATGTGATTTACCAGAGATAACCACTTTCGTTGTCCTCTGGTTTATTTTTAAGTTGCTCTTTTAGATTATATTTGTGTAACTGATACTAAATTTTACAGACCCTATAGGGGTAGTGATAAAATGATTGTATTGTCTGCATAGGCTAAGTAAATGATGGATTTAGGGCCTAGCTTTCGCAGCAGGCTTTCAGCACGATCTAAATAAAATGTTCAGTCAGAATTAAATTAATAAAAAGTAAATGTCTGCTTTCAGGGTTGATGTTCTTCTTTATTTTGTTCCCAGGTTCTCTGTTCTTCGGACTGGGCCAATCCCTTGCGCCGACAGCTGACTCCAGAAAGAACTAGAAGATATAAGTATGATCTCAGAAAAGAAGAGCCAACATTTCCTCTATCTGGGTGCCTTTCCTAAAGTGTCCTTTCCCTTTCTTTTATTTTTTATTTTATTTAAATTATATTTTTATTGTTACGTAAGAAACAGTGGTGTACATCACAATCATTTTTTTTTCCTTAAAATCATACAGTGAAAAGGCTTAAAATTGTGCCGTGGGGAATTCAAAGCAGGAAAAGGATTGTTCAATACCAAAACAGTATGCAATACAGTACATCATCACACATTAACCAATGCGAGTGGGTCGTCGGCTCGGGAAATCTGGGGGGGGTTCGCATATATAGCCCCTATACTCATTCCAGCTGGACCATATCTCGACCCATTTCTTCGGGCATCCCCTGGCCACATACACAGTCTTCTCCTGTAGCATGCACCAGTCCATATCTTTTTTCCAGGAGCCAAGAGTTGGTGGCCCCGCAGCCCCCCACAACCTAGCTATGTTCCTTTTCGCTATTGCGAAGCCCAGCGTGGTCCAAGCCCTCCCGCGTGCAGATAGATCAGTGGGCTCCCATATATTCAATAGACATCTCTTTGCCTCAACTCGGAGCTCCACCTCCCACACCTCCCGCACGCAGCGGTGTATCCGCTGCCAGTAAGCCTGGAGCAGTGGGCATTCCCATAGGATATGGAAAAACGTCACAGCCTCCCCACACCCCCTCCTGCAGAGCCCGTCCACACAGCGGCCCATCAATTGTAATCTCGTTCCTGATATGTATACTCGATGGAGGATCTTCAACTGTATCAGGCGGATCCTGGCTGATATGGCCACTTCCTTAGGGGATGCCAGCACACTCCGCCACTCTTCCTCGTCTATTTCCAACCCATCGGACTCCCACTTTCTTTTAAGGGGTTGCAGTATATTAGGGGAGTTGTTGATAATTTTTTTATATGTGAGGGAGATAGCATGCTCGGGGAGGTGTCTGTCCAGTAACCTATCCTCTAGAGGGGAAGCGGCTGGGGGAAGTGTCCCATGGGGAATGTTGGATTGGAGGGAGTGTCAGACCTGTAGGTAGCGGTAATGTTCTGCCTGTGAGAGCTCATATGTGTGTTGGAGGGAAGCAAAGGAGGCCACCCCCCCCGGCTCCCCATAAGTCTCTTATGTGGGAGATCCCAATCAGGTCCCAATTACGGAACCCTTTAGTATGGCTTAGTGTGCCCAGTCTTTCGGATGCCCATAGCGGGGTCGCCATAGTCAAAGTATCAGCCCAGCCTAGTTTCCGTTGTGCTATGTGCCAGATTTGTACCGAGTGTTTGGTGGGCCCGGTAAGTGGATATCTGCTAGGCCTAGAGTATAGTGCCGCCTCATAGTTTCCCCCGGGTAGGAGCCATCGATCCATTCCGAACCCTCGATCATTACCATCGCAGTATGTGCCCTGATTGATGGCCGCAAGATGAGCTGCCCAGTAGTACTTACAAATATCTGGGAGCGCTATACCCCCATCATACCAACCTAACGTCAGCTTCTGAAGGGAGATACGGGGGTGCCCCTGCCCACAATAACTCTCTGAGCGTGGTTTCGAGAGATGCAAGTATGACTGTGGCACCAGGTCAGGGTAATTCTGCAGGGCGTATAAAAATCTCGGCTGCGCCATCATTTTGAAAAGTGACGCTCTGCCCAATAGCGACAGTGGGAGCTTCTGCTAGTAGGCCAAGTCTCTTTTGAGCCTTTGCATGGGTGGCAGGAGGTTTTTCTCATACCGGGTGGCCGCGTCCTTGGAGACAAAAATCCCAAGATATTTAAATCCGTCGGTGGCGACCCTTATCGGGCAACGGTTTGGGATCGTCAGGGAATCGCCATGGAGGACATACATTACAGACTTGCCCCAGTTTATAATATATCCCGAGTTTCTACCGAAACTGGTGAATATGTCCATGGCCCCTATAAGTGACTTGTGAGGGTTTGTGAGATATAAAAGGATATCATCCGCGTAGAGTGATATCTTGTCCTCCCACCCGTCCGCCCATCGGAGCCCCTTGATAGAAAGGTCTTGCCTGATCCAAGCGGCCAGGGGCTCAAGAGATAGGGCAAAAAGCAGGGGCGAGAGAGGGCACCCCTGGCGCGTCCCTCTTTCAAGACAAAAGACCTCCGAAAGTTTGTTATTTACGGTGACCTGGGCCAAGGGCTCAGCGTATAGGAGCCGCACCCACCCTATGAATTCGGGACCAAAGCCCAATTTCCGAAGGACCGCCATCATGTATGGCCACTCCAAGGTGTCAAAAGCCATGGCGGCATCCGGTGACACCACTACTGCGTCCTCCTGGATGGTGTGGCAGCGTCCCAAAACGCAATGTGGTCGACGAAGATTGAGTGCAGTGTTCCGATGCGGCATAAAGCCCGACTGGTCAGGGTGAACCAACGTTGGGAGGACCTGCTTAAGTCTGTTAGCCAGAACCTTGGCCAGGATCTTGGGTTCAGCGTTGAGCAAAGAAATAGGTCGATACGAGGCACAAGAGTCTCTGGTTCTGGAGTCTCTAGGCAGTACGCCCTGTTCCTTACTTTCCTCAAACATCCGTTTGAGATGCGGGCTAAGGCCATCAGAGTTGAGCTTGTAAAGTTCAATGGGGAGCCCATTGGGTCCCATGGCTTTACCCGAGTGAAGGTCACGAATAGCACAACCCAGCTCCTCCGTCGAGAGCGGAGCCTCCAAGAGTACACGCTCTTCCTCTGTGAGGGCCGGCAGACGAATATCTGTCAGCAAATCAACAGAGTCCTCCTCAGGCCGGTCCGACCCTCTGCTATAAACCTTCCGATAGTGTCTTTCAAACTCCGCTACAACCTCTTGGGGTTCAGTTATGGTCGCTCCCGTCTCGGTCCTAAGTTCCGCGACCACCTTCTGCGCCTGTTGCTTCTTATCCAGCCATGCTATTAGCTTGCCTTGGTCGTACACCCTACCCTCTCTGTCTCTGAGGACAGCTTTGGCAGCATCTGTGGCCAGCATCATATATTCCGCTCTCTTGAGTTGCAGCCCGTGGGCTGTCTTTGGATCTCCGTCTTCAAGCCCAGCAGCCTCCAGCTCACGCAAGTCCCCTTCCACTTTGACCAACTGCGCCTCCCTCTCCCTACGACGTCCCGCGATCGCCGAGAGGGCCTCCCCTCTGAGCACGGTTTTAAACGCCTCCCATAAGACCACAGAGGAATCAACTGTACCATCATTATCCGCGAAATAGCAGTCAATCGCCAGCATAAGAGTTTTACGGGTGTCTGCATTGCGGAGATACCAGGCGTTGATCGGCGCTATACCGCCCTCCCGCCTGTCTCCGATAGTGAGGTGGACCAGCAGAGGGGAGTGGTCCGAGATTCCCCGTGCTAAGTGGGTGGCTTCCTAAATAACGGTGCCATGTTGTAAAGGTGTGAAAATGTAGTCTAAGCGGGAGAAGGAACGGTGAGGACCCGAGAAAAAGGTAAATTGGCTGTCAGTAGGGTGCTTGAAATGCCAAAGGTCAGTAAGGCCAAATGTCTCAACAAAATCCGCCAATCATGCGTGGTCGGAAGGTATGTCCCTGGGGGGATCCCTGTCATAGTGCCCTGAGACCACAGCATTAAAATCGCCCCCCACAAAGAGCTGGCCATCCGGAAGGGAAAGGAGCAGTTTTCCTAAATCCTGAAAAGATTGGGTTTGTAGTAAGCATGGGTGTAAAATCCGTTCCGCTCGCGGAATTTGCGGATTTTCGGTAAAATCGCAATCCGCGAACTCTAGCGAATTTGCCGAAAATCCGTCGATTCGCAAGCGGCGGATTTTTTTGCTTGGTGATACAATATTGCGGCGCGCGGCGTGGCGCACGGCGTTCACTTTCCGTCATTCAGCGTTTGCCGAGTTGTTTTTCTCGATATTTTGCGAGTGCTGCGCCATATTGGATCTTGCTGCGGGATCCCGCGGGAGTTGGCGCCCGCGAATACGTCATCGCGGCTTGCCACCTTACCTTGCACAGCACGCATCGCGAGAGTTCGCAATTGCGAACACGTAGGTGCGGCGGGCAGGAACAATCTTGCACTCGCGAAATAGAGATTTTGCAATTCTGCACAAGAAATCCACCAGCAAACAGCATAAACCTTCAGAAAATGATGATTTTTATCAGAATCACTCCTCAGGTTGACATTTGCCTGCACTTTTTTGTTGCAAGGAGTCCATTTTTTGGGGGGGAGAGGAAGGAAGTGCCCCACAGTCTCCAACTTCCTGTTCCTGTCCAGCAGGCTCCTCCCAGTGCTTTCTTCATGTGCTGGTCACTTTCATTTGAACCTTGACCTGGAAGGATTACTTTTTGTGGGTGCTGCTGGATATTTGGATTTGAGGCCTTTTTGACTTTCTTTGGATCACTTTTGGATTAGAAATCAACTTTCACAAGTAGTCAGTCAGTCAATTATCTTTATTCGATTATTAAAAATCATAAAAGAGCGAGCAGTGGTACATAACAACATTTCATCAAGACACATTATTATATAAGTCAATACATTGTTAAAAAACCCTAAAATCTCATTATACAGAATAAGTTATACATTAATGTTAAAAAGAAGTAAAATCAGTAATATATAAGTAATATATAAGAAATAACATTAGTCTGGGACTGGGTGCCTAATTCTAGAAGCGATGCTTATTTATACGTACACCTGCAACCAAAAAGCTAGCTATATGAAATGCTACTTTTGAGTTCGGAAGTAGTTGCAGGTACATCATAGCTGGTTTTACCTGTGTAAAACCCAGATTGCACAGTATTGGCAACAAATATTTTTTCCTGATCTCTTTATAATGGCTGCAGAAAAAAATAAAATGAGTCGTGTCCTGAATGGAAAAAAAGTCACAATCACATGGTTCAGCATTTTCCGGTCTACTCCACTTTTTAAAATTACCCAGAATGAAGGGAATCAAGTCCAGATGAAATCTTGTTAGAAGGAAACGATGGTATGGCTTATTTATCAAAAAGAGATATGGTTCCATACCTGGTACAGATGTTAACATACAGTGTTTCCTGACCGTAGATTTATTTAACTCTGTGGCTTCCCTCTCCAAAACATAATAATTTGTCAAAAGATTTTTGACTATTTTTATGTCTCCCTGATTTATCAAATGAGGAGAAGAAAAAAGTTCGGGTCGGCCAACTAAAGTTAACTGCGTCTGAATGTATTTTAACCATGGGTTATTGTGTGCTCTATCCAGGGCTAAACAGTCTTTGAGAATATAATGATTCAAAGTAAGCTCCTGGTTTAGCCAGACTTTCAACCATCCAATAACTGGGGCTGATTTTAAAATGTCGGTAATATAGCCCAATCCAAGCTCTGTATGTATTATGTATGTAGAGGTCGATTGGGGGACAGAAAGCAAAGTTCTCAAAAATTTATTTTCTACTTTCTGAATTTTATCGAGTTCATGATTTTTATACCCCCAAACAACGGAACCGTATTGAGCAACCAACAGACACTTAGCTTTGTAGACCTTTATAATGCTCTCCATGGGACGGGCTCCAAGTTTTCTAGCAAAACCAAGCAACCCGACAGCCGCTCTTGCTACAGCGTTGCTTTTTGCCAGAAGCTGGGGGCCCCACGTGCCCCTTTCATCAAAGGTCACCCCTAGGTAGGGAAAGGATGGAACTCTCCTAACCTCTTTCCCAGCACAGAAAAAAGTTTTAGACTTTCTTTTCCTGCCTGCAGCTCCTGCTATCATTACATGGGATTTTTCAACGTTAGTTTTCATGTCCAAAGAGGTCATGAAATCCCCAAAGGATAAAAGGAGTTTGTTTAATGCCACTCCAGAGCGTGCTAAAAGGACAGCATCATCCGCGTACAGGAGGACAGGTATCTTTATCTCACCTGCACGCGGGATATCTGTATGGGAGACGGCCAGGACTGCCTCGAGGTCATTTATGTAGAGAGTAAAGAGGAGGGGGGCAAGGATACATCCTTGCCTAACCCCCCTCTCTGACTTAAAGTGACACGTACATCTTCCTTCACAAGTCACTCTGACCGAGGTTTTAAGGTCTCTGTGTAGCTCTGCCAGATACCTCACCAAAGGTGCATCAATGCACATGGACAAAAGAACCCCCCACAGCTTGGCCCTGTTAACCAGGTCAAAAGCTGAGGAGAGGTCCATAAAGGCCATGTACAGTGAACCCCCCTTGGCAACTACGTATTTATTTATGATCAGTTCTAGATTTAAACACTGATCTAAGGTTCCTCTTTTGGCTCTAAAACCATATTGTGCATTTGATAAGGCACCCTTCCCTTCTAAATGCTGAGTCAGTCTACCTAAAAGGACTCTCCCCAAGATTTTAGCACTAGAGTCAATAAGGGAGATTGGCCTGTAACATGCCGGGTCTGTTCTTTGTCCCTTTTTAAAAATCGGTATTATGGTCGACTTAGACCAGCTAGTGGGAAAAATAAAATCTCTTGTAGCATTAAAAATATTTGTGAGAATTTTGGTACTTAATTCAGGAACACTCTTAAAGAAATCTGCGGGAACCCCATCGGGGCCCGGAGCCTTTTTAGAGTGTGTGTCACTAATCGCTTTTTTTACCTCCTCGATGCTAAACGGGGGAATAATAGCTACTGCTTGTGTAGATTGTATTTCACAGCCTGGAATATTATCAGGACAGCTGTAGATATTACTGAAATATTTAACCCACTGTTCGTCGGGTATGGTGCAATCTGCTCTCTTTTTCTCTAAACCCACAAAAAAAGGATGGTTTATTATCGCCCAAAATCTAGAACTATCCCTCTGTGTATCGGGCGATAAAAGATCGTTCCAGGCCTCGTTTTTAATCTCAAATTTCCTCGTCCTGATAGCATTATTATAATTTTTTCTCAATGATGCTATCTGTTCTTTGTCTCTTGGTTTGTTTTTTAGAGCCTTCAGGAGGATTGAGTGAGCCTTGGAGCAATTCGAATCAAACCATTTTGGGCCCCTATCTACGTGGGGCTTGTTCTTTACAGTCAGGTCTAAATTGACCTGTCGGCAAATAACATTAAAGGCTTCTATCAAAGTGGTAGCAGAGTAATTATTATTTAAGCAGATTGCAACCTCCTCCTCAACTTTAGCCAGGGAATCCTGTATAAGTAGTAGTAGTAGTGGTAAAAGCTTTTATTCGACACTTTGTCATAAAGCCAACACACATATAATACACATATTACACATATTTGTCGTTAAAAATTAGTTACAATAGATAAAACAAACGTTCATAGTGTGCAAAAATACAGGTAGGTGCAAGATACAATTGTAAGATAATTCATTGAGTATATATAAAAAAAAAAGGAATATACATACCAGGGTTTTTTACTAGACCATTAAAGTATTAAGAACAGTTATATACGATTATAAATAGTTAAAAGCCAGAAGATAAAATCAATTTTTTCTATGTTAACATTCCAAGTTTTTTCCTGATTAAGCAAACGCTGTGGAGGTACCTACTCAAACCAAATACAATCAACCTGCTATTCGAGGATCTGAGTATACGCTCTGCCTCTTTGCATGAGCGTGTCCCCAGGTTTTTGCAGAGGGGTATAATCCATTTTTTCCGAGTTGATACGTATAACGGGCAAAAAAAGGGAATATGTGCTTCATCTTCTTTTAGTTTAAGGTCACAAGAAGTACAATATGGATCTTTACTTGCTTTTCCCCACCTACAAGTGGTTGCATTAATCTGTAAAACCCCATACCTAAATTGGAGGTAAACAGATTTAGCCAAGGGTGGCTCGATTTCGTCCATAAAATGTTCGAATGAGGGGTGATCCTTAAATTGCAAGAATCTGTGCGTTAGTGTACCAGTAGCACGTTCGTATACATGTGTATTTACATAATTCCAGTAAGCGGATTTTACTTGATTCTTACAGATATTTAGCGAGGTGATAGATGTGGTTGGTGTTTCCCAGAAGTGTGATAGACCTATTTCTATGAACCAGTAAGATACATGTCTCAGCCACTTAATTGAGTTGAAGGAGTCCAGCTCCCTAACTTCCATTAAACCTGCTCTATAGTCAGCAAGTTCCGGGGTAGACCACAATCTCACCCAATAAAGCAATGGTCGCATCCAGCATAAGAGGTCTGTGCGCTTTATGTTAATGTCTAAATAGACCGGCACTAAGGGTGTTCTTACAGGCAGTCTTAGTACACGTCTAAAAAACATATTTTCATCAGCCTCAAATGTTTTTTTAGAATGAGGCCCCCAGATCTCAGCCCCATACAAGGCAGCAGATTGTGCTTTTGCTTTGAACACTTCAATCACAGGAGTTATGGCTTTAGATGTACTCCCACCATGAATCTTTAAAATGGGTAGTGAATTCTGTTTAAGTGTTAACCTGCTTTTGTCAAGTTGATTTGTCCAAGACATTCTGCTGTCCAGCCTGATACCCAGATAATCAAAATCCTGTATAAAAGTAATTGGGGTTACTTGATCCCATTTCAGTCTGCGATTTTGATCTCCCAGCACTAGGCCGGTCGCACATAGAACTTCAATTTTTCTTTTTCCCAAAACTCCCTGCGATACAATCTCTAAAATTACTGGGTTATAGTCACTAAAAACTGAAGTTTCTACCTTGTAATTAAACACTTCAGACGAAATACCGGCCGATAAAAAAATATAATCCACGATTGTGCCAGTGTTGTTGCCCACATATGTTGGTA
Source organism: Lissotriton helveticus (assembly GCF_964261635.1). Taxonomy (NCBI): domain Eukaryota; kingdom Metazoa; phylum Chordata; class Amphibia; order Caudata; family Salamandridae; genus Lissotriton; species Lissotriton helveticus. The sequence continues at coordinate 1,132,646,119 of NC_136061.1, forward strand.
GCTTCAAACATGTGTTGCTACTATAAAATTCATAGAGATTAAAAGTCGCTAAGAGTGATTCCAGAGCCTCTCCACGTGATGAGTGTTCAAAATGCGGGGTGGGGAGGTAGGGGGAGAAATCCTCATATTCCACGCGGCAATACATGTTACATGGGTGAATATTATAGTCTCCCAGGAGAATCACATCAAAGCCATGAACATTATTCTCACTGTGGGTGGACAGAAAATCCTCTAGCGTTACCAGATGCTCGTTCAAGATTTGACTGACGGGGGAATTATAAAAATTAACAAATAACATAGGCTGTGCATTTTGTATGGTTAATTCAACCGCTAAGATATTTGTTGAGTTAGTTTTAATCTGTCTTGGCTTTCCTTGGATATCCAAGGAAATGTATATGGCCAAGCCCCCCTTTGCCCTTCCAGAATTGCTAGGTACTGCAGGAACAAAGAAATGGGAAAAGCCGTCTAGAACAAGTCTGTCTGACGTTTCCCAAGTCTCTTGAAAAGCAAGAATGTCATTGGATCTGACCATCTCCAGCCAGTTCTTATCATTGAATTTAGATCTGATACCAGCGACATTCCAGCTCATGATTCTGCAGGCCCTGGAACATGTAAATTTTGGATCTAATTGTTCGTTGACATGCAAAAGACCTTCGTCATTTGGATCTTTACTAGAAGAGAGTCAATCGTTTTGATCCATGAAGGACAATGGGGCATAGCGATTGAATAATTGAAGAGGTTCTACGAAAGAATTTTTCTGTGGAAGAAGGGGATAATGAACCATTGCATTATGTCTTTCATCTCGCCCCCATCTAGGATTAGAGTCCCAACATCTATCCCACCCTGGCGCAGGAGTCCTTGGATAAGTGACGTTCTGTTGCTCCCCATAGAAAAACTTCAGAGTTAGAGGAACAACAGTGCCCTGTCTGCGTTGAGGAGGAAGTAAGTTAGCAAGTATATTAGGGAGAACATCCTGATTTGAGAGGCTCACTGCCACGCAGGTTGCTGACTTGATTACATTTGCTAATTGATGTTTTCCCCCTGGAGCTAACCGCATGTTACTGGTCAGCCAGTGCAAGGCCTTGCTTGTAAGGGAGGTAGGACTTTCCACTGTTCCCCCTTCCAGAGGCGGGACATTCGCTAGCACAAGAACCACTGGTGTGGCCTCAACTAAAAATTGTAAGGGGTCCGTGGGATGAGCAATTGCTGGGGGTAAACTGACAGAGGGATTATTATCAATTGGGATGTTAACTAAAAGCGAACCCTCATTAGTAGTGGTCGATAATGTTGAAGGTTCGGGCGGTAAGTTCTCAGCAGACAGCAGAGTCCCTACACCATCACTTACAATCTCTCTAACCACATTTCCCCCTGTATTATTGCTCAAATTTGTAATTATCGTGGTAATATTTTCAACCCCTCCTGCAACCGTAGTGTGGAGACCACCCAATCTTTTGATCTCCGCTTGCAGTTTATCAATTTTAGATATTAAAGGCTTTACAATGGCATTTATTTTTTGCTCAAGAAAGTCAGCAATCCTTTCAAAACATGTGTCCTCAAAAATATGATTTTGTTTATCCTCCAATATATTTACTTGCTTTGACTTTGGGGTAGTAGCCTTCTTCCTTCTTGTCCCTAGACGTAGTCCACCCTGCTTGGGTGGGTTTTTAGTAAATGTAAATGTAAATGTAAATGTATTTCGATTTATATAGCGCACGAATCACCCAGGGGTCTCAAGGCGCTTGCTTAGGGAACCCGTCCTGGTATTCCCCTGTGAGATACCCCGGCAGGGTATCCACAAGGTGAAAGCCAGGCATCCCACCGCGAGGGGCCGTAGTACATAAACGTCTTGGCCTTGTCACGCGCCCATTGGGTGTTTCCTCGTCAGGTGTGGCCTGTGCATGTTTCTCCTGGTCAGAGTCAATGTCAGTATCACTTTCGACCTGTATATTAGTAGCCTCACATGCCGAGGCTACATTTTCCGAAGCGCTGCTTAACCCTTGAGAGATTGGGCCACTAATTATGCTGTCCTGATTGACTTCCTGCAAGATAGTGTCGTCAATCAAGATGGACGCAGTTGGGGATAAACAACGAAGGTCTGGGGATTGACTTAACCCAAGAGAGTTTCTCCTCTGTGTATTTATTTTTTTCACAGTCTGGACAAGGTAGTTGTCAAGGGTATTTTGTGGGACTTCCTTTGATTTCGTAGACATATTTGCGATATACTCACAGCCTAATATTTTAAACTAAAATAATAACAGATCAGTAGCTCTTGAAACTTAGAGTCTTACTTACAAAGGTGAGTCCGGCAGCGTTTCTGGCCCTGCCCCTGCCTCCTCGTGCCGATGAGGGCCATAGAGGGCCCGCCCTTTGCCCGGGCTTCGCCCCGGGCGTCCCGCGACGCGGGGATGCTTCTCGCTTTATGGGTGGTGTTGGCGCTCTCTGGCGCGTGTGTCGTCACCTCGCATGCGCCGCCGCAAGGCCTGCCGGGTGTTGTGGTCCCCCGGAGCGGCGGCGCGGAGTCTGATGCCTTCGTGACTCTTGGCGGTGGCGGCTGGAACGTCTAGCGCTTCTGGTGCCTGCTAGTGACTCTCGGCGGTGGCGGCGGTATGTGACTCTCCCCCGCTCTGCCGGGATGCTTCTCGCTTTATGGGTGGTGTTGGCGCTCTCTGGCGCGTGTGTCGTCACCTCGCACGCGCCGCCGCAAGGCCTGCCGGGTGTTGTGGTCCCCCGGAGCGGCGGCGCGGAGTCTGATGCCTTCGTGACTCTTGGCGGTGGCGGCTGGAACGTCTAGCGCTTCTGGTGCCTGCTAGTGACTCTCGGCGGTGGCGGCGGTATGTGACTCTCCCCCGCTCTGCCGGGATGCTTCTCGCTTTATGGGTGGTGTTGGCGCTCTCTGGCGCGTGTGTCGTCACCTCGCACGCGCCGCCGCAAGGCCTGCCGGGTGTTGTGGTCCCCCGGAGCGGCGGCGCGGAGTCTGATGCCTTCGTGACTGTTGGCGGTGGCGGCTGGAACGTCTAGCGCTTCTGGTGCCTGCTAGTGACTCTCAGCGGTGGCGGCGGTATGTGACTTTCACAAGTAAGTTTGTTGGGGCATTACAGTTGCTGCAACTACAATTTTGGAACTTTTTCAGAACATTAAATAAAATATATTGTGGGTAGCCACAGTATCCAGTAGGACCAGGGTTGGTTATGGGTGCATGCATTATACAACTGTTTTGTTGAATTTAAACATCATTGAGGCCATGGATGGGCTGGGATTGTGCTTAATTTTGTGTTTTTTGTCGATTTTTTGGGGCTGCTGTTGGGGCCTTTTGCCCAGGGGTAGAGAGTGGTGCATGAACTGAGTCTGATTGTGGGGTCTCACTCTCTTTAATGTAAACATCCTGGATGGCATTGCATTGTGGTGATTTGTGTGTGTTTTTCGTTTTTTTGGGGGTGCTACTGTTGATTTGGACTGGCCATGTGGGTGGTGGTGGTGGCCATCTTGAGTGCTGGTACAGGCAACATGTGCTTGGGGTTCAAGGGGCCATTTTGAAGAGAGGCAGTGTCTGAGGCCTGCACTTATTTTGCCTAGCTTTCATCCATTATGCCCAGGGGTAGTGAGTGGTGCATGGGCCTAGTCTTTCTGTGGGGTGTCTTCTTGGATTTAAACACCATTGAGGCCATGGATGGGCTGGAATTGTGCTGAATTTTGTGTTTTTTTCCGTTTTTTTGGGGCTGCTGGTGGGGCCTTTTGCCCAGGGGTAGTGAGTGGTGCATGGACTGAGTCTGGCTGTGTGGTGGTCTCACTGTCTTTAATGTAAACATCCTGGATGGCATTGGATTGTGGTGATTTTTGTGTGTTTTTCGTTTTTTTGGGGGTGCTACTGTTGATTTGGACTGGCCATGTGGGTGGTGGTGGTGGCCATCTTGAGTGCTGGTACAGGCAACATGTGCTTGGGGTGCAAGGGGCCATTTTGAAGAGAGGCAGTGTCTGAGGCCTGCACTTATTTTGCCTAGCTTTCATCCATTATGCCCAGGGGTAGTGAGTGGTGCATGGGACTAGTCTTTCTGTGGGGTGTCTTCTTGGATTTAAACACCACTGAGGCCATGGATGGGCTGGGATTGTGCTGAATTTTGTATTTTTTGTCGTTTTTTTGGGGCTGCTGGTGGGGCCTTTTGCCCAGGGGTAGTGAGTGGTGCATGGGCCTAGTCTTTCTGTGGGGTGTCTTCTTGGATTTAAACACCATTGAGGACATGGATGGGCTGGGATTGTGCTGAATTTTGTGTTTTTGTCGTTTTTTTGGGGCTGCTGTTGGGGCCTTTTGCCCAGGGGTAGTGAGTGGTGCATGGACTGAGTCTGGCTGTGTGGTGGTCTCACTGTCTTTAATGTAAACATCCTGGATGGCATTGGATTGTGGTGATTTTTGTGTGTTTTTCGGTTTTTTGGGGGTGCTACTGTTGATTTTGACTGGCCATGTGGGTGGTGGTGGTGGCCATCTTGAGTGCTGGTACAGGCAACATGTGCTTGGGGTGCAAGGGGCCATTTTGAAGAGAGGCAGTGTCTGAGGCCTGCACTTATTTTGCCTAGCTTTCATCCATTATGCCCAGGGGTAGTGAGTGGTGCAGGGGCCTAGTCTTTCTGTGGGGTGTCTTCTTGGATTTAAACACCATTGAGGCCATGGATGGGCTGGGATTGTGCTGAATTTTGTGTTTTTGTCGTTTTTTTGGGGCTGCTGGTGGGGCCTTTTGGCCAGGGGTAGTGAGTGGTGCATGGGCCTAGTCTTTCTGTGGGGTGTCTTCTTGGATTTAAACACCATTGAGGCCATGGATGGGCTGGGATTGTGCTGAATTTTGTGTTTTTTTGGGGCTGCTGGTGGGGCCTTTTGCCCAGGGGTAGTGAGTGGTGCATGGACTGAGTCTGGCTGTGTGGTGGTCTCACTGTCTTTAATGTAAACATCCTGGATGGCATTGGATTGTGGTGATTTTTGTGTGTTTTTCGTTTTTTTGGGGGCGCTACTGTTGATTTGGACTGGCCATGTGGGTGGTGGTGGTGGCCATCTTGAGTGCTGGTACAGGCAACATGTGCTTGGGGTGCAAGGGGCCATTTTGAAGAGAGGCAGTGTCTGAGGCCTGCACTTATTTTGCCTAGCTTTCATCCATTATGCCCAGGGGTAGTGAGTGGTGCATGGGCCTAGTCTTTCTGTGGGGTGTCTTCTTGGATTTAAACACCATTGAGGCCATGGATGGGCTGGGATTGTGCTGAATTTTGTGTTTTTTGTCGTTTTTTTGGGGCTGCTGGTGGGGCCTTTTGGCCAGGGGTAGTGAGTGGTGCATGGGCCTAGTCTTTCTGTGGGTTGTCTTCTTGAATTTAAACACCATTGAGGCCATGGATGGGCTGGGATTGTGCTGATTTTTGTGTGTTTTTTCGACTTTTTGGGGTGTATAACTGATGTTCCTCTGTCTTCCATTGCTTGTAGGTGCACAAGAGAACCACCAGTGCCAGGAAGAAGTCCTGCTGCGGTGTGTGCAGCACAACGTCACGTGTGTCCACAGACAACTCTGCAACTTGTGCAACTGCGGCCTGCTGTTCAGAGTGACATCTGAAGAAGATGGCCCCAAAAAAAGTTGCCCGTAGCTCCTCTAGCAAGAAAGTTGCCAGTAAGGAGCAGAAGAAGCAAGTGGCGCCACTTGCCAAGGAGACTGGTGTGATGACGACCGCCACATTTTTTGGGGGAAAAAAAAGTACTCCTGCTGCAGCAGCGGGGTCTGCTGGGGACCAAGCTGGGAGCAGCACCTCCGCTCCATTGGGCTCAGTGCCACCACCACCACGCCAACTTAGGTCCAAGCCCTTGAGTGCTGCAGAGGCAGCCAGTATAGTTGTTCAATCACCATCGACCAGTGATGTTGGCTCATCGCAAGAAAGTAGCAGCAATGTCCCTCAAGAATCAACACAGGTTGTTGTAACTCATCTGACGAGTGTTGAACAACCACAGCCGCAACAACAATCACATGTGCAAGTAGTACAAGCCCAAGTACATGTGGAAGGAGAGGAGGCGGTGCAAGGAGAGGAGCAAGCAGAGGTGCATGGAGGGGCACAACAAGTGGCCACAATAGTTGTTCCTCCAGAAGTAGGGGCACATCTGGAAATCGACAATCAAGCCGAGGTATCATTCGAGGAAGCCACTCCTCCTGATGATCATTCATTGTCGTCCACATCCCGAGCAAGGAAAAGATCAAGGGTGTTTGTGTCTACATCTTCTTCAAGCCCACCTCCTTCTGATGATATGGATCTTACTTGGGAACCAGCACCACTGCCGTCTGAGAGTGAGGTTGAGGAGGCACACCATGATCTGACAAAGGTAGCAAAGCGTAAAAGGAAGGTCGTCGAAACTCTCAAAGTTATGGAGTGTGATGACGCTCAACAAGAAGTGGCGTATACTCCTGCTGCTGAAGACTCTCACGACGACGACGCAGTCATCATCACTAACGTCACTGAAGCCCCAGCGGGCATGCAGCAAACAGACATTTTGACCCTAGCCCGACAAGCTGCTGAGCGTGATGATGAAGTCGACGAGGAGGTAATGGGAACACCAGAATCATTGATGTTAACTAGTACACCACAACGTGCCGCTTCCATATTTCTTACTCGCCAGAAGGGACCTCCATCCACCTCGACCTCAATTAGTGGTGGTGAAAGTGCACAACATAGTAAAGTTCAGCAATACACATCCTCCACTTCATCTGGCATTAGCAGCACGGCCACCACCAGTATCGCCTCATCCGGCCCCCACAGACATTTCAAGTCCGCAGTTTGGGACTTCTTTAGTGTTTCCACAAAAAGGTAAAACATAGCCATTTGTAGCATTTGTAAGCTTGCAGTTAGTCATGGTAAGCTTGGTACCAACTATGGGACTGGAGGCCAGAGAGGTCATCTTAAGAGACAGCACACTGTCCAATGGTTGGAGCACCTAAAGCAGATCAAGGAAGCCCGAATTGCAAGTCGAGAAAACGTTGATGTTCCATCTGATGATGACGAGGAGGAAGAAGTGTCACACACTTCACTTACACCCAGTACCCCTGGGAGCCACACTAAGAGTGTGGGACAGAGTGAGACACCAATGCGAAAAAGTTCATCAGCGAGCGTAACTGGGTCGAAGAAGTCATTATCATCATCCCGTAAAATGGTCCAGGGCAACATTAAAACAATGTTGTTTTCAGACGCGCCATATGACCGCAACCACCCAATGGTGCGTCTGTATAACACTAAGCTGGCTAAAATGCTAGCGCTGGATCTTCTACCTTTTTCTTTTGTAGAAGGGGTTGTTTTTCTCGAATTAGTGGCAGCGCTCTTCCCTAAATGGAAGGTTCCTAGCCGGTACTATTTTGCCCGAGTTGCGGTTCCAGCACTACATGAAGATGTGCTGGAGGTGATAGGGGCAGCTTTGCAGAAGAGTGCTGTTCACACTATACATCTCACAACAGACATGTGGACCAGTGGCGCAGGCACTGATTACATGTGCATCACTGCACACTGGGTCTCTTTTTCAGGGGTTAAAGCAAAGCTAAACGCAGGTGCTGACCTGGACCAAGTTTTTAAAGCTGCTCGGAAACATGCAACACTAGCCATGTTTGGCTTGGAGAAACGTCATACAGCAGAAAACATTTTGAATGAGTTCAACACAAAGGTCTTTCACTGGCTGTCTCCCAAAAAACGCGGCATTGGTTATGTTTCCACGGATAATGGCGCCAATGTAGTTAAGGCCATGGAACTGGGTGACTATTTCAGAGTGCCGTGTTTGGCGCACTGTATAAACCTGGTTGTTAAAAAATTCTTGGAGAAAGAAAGTCCAGCATGCCAGTTAGTGGTCACCTGCCGAAAAATGTGCAACCATTTCAGCCATTCTTTTAAGGCCTGGAAGCATCTGAGGAGCCTGCTACATGAACGTCGAATGCCAGTGAAAGCACTTATCCAGGAGGTGCCAACACGTTGGAACTCAACGTTCTACATGCTTGAGCGTCTGTATGAGCAGTTTACGGTACTCGATCAGTATTTCTTAACAATGGGTACAGCTGTGAAGGAGGACCTGAGGTTAAATGCGGCGCAATGGGAGCTAGTTAAAAGCCTGACAGACATGCTTCGTCCTTTTGAGTTCTTCATGCGTGCAGTCAGCAGGGAGGACTGTAATTTGGGAAAAGCTATCCCATTGTTGCGCATGCTGGAGCACAAACTGAAGGCGGTGTCTTCAAAGTTTCAAAACGATGAAGAAAAGCAACAAGCTTTTCTTTTGGCGGAGAAATTATTAGAGCGTCTACGTGGCGATGAACGTCTTCAAAAGATCCACTCAGAACAGCATTACATTTGTGCTACTATTCTGCATCCACGCTACAAAAAGGCGCTGGCAGGCTCTGCATTATTTCCTTTTAGTGATGAAGATGCTACAAAGTACAAACGTTGGGTAGCCTGGTCAGCCATCAGGTTTGAAAGAGAACGGAAGCAAATTGAAGGAAAAGGCAGTACATCAGCATCAGCAGGCCATCCCCAGTCAGAAGACTCCACTTCTGCACCTGTGGCTGTGGCAGAAGTGACCTCTCAGCCGTTAAAGACACCGGCAACCGCATCATCTGCACCAGACACAACAGAAATATCGGGTGATGAAGTGGATTGGCTAGCTGAGATTGGTTATGGTTCTGAAAAGGTCCGAGCGAAAATTCAGCAAAGTGGAGGAAACGTGGAGAACTTTGAGTCGATGGTGCAGGACTATCTGAATGGCTCAACAGAGGTCTATGTTAATGCTGACCCATTGGCGTATTGGCATGGGAAAGAAGAATTGTGGCCAGAGATCTCCCGCCTGGCTATACATTACTTGTCTTGCCCACTCGCAAGCGTGTCTTCTGAACGTGTTTTCAGTGCTGCTGGTGGCATTGTAACTTGCAAACGGACCCGCCCCTCGCCCAAAAATGTGGAGATATTGACAATGATCAAGATGAATGAGCACCTCATACCACCAGATTTCAAAGTACCAGATTGCACGTTGGAAGAAGATGAGGAGAACAGCAACTTAGATGAGGGAATTTCTTCTGTGTTAGGTGACACTGACCTACTCCTGCCTGATGATTTCGCAGAGTATGAGGATGAACTCTTCTTCCCTGACACCGAGGCCTGAAAATGAGCCAATGAATTCAGACATTTTCTTTTTCGTACTTATTGACTTTTATTCCTGTGTTTCTGTCTTTCTTTGTTTTGCACAAGTTAATATAATTAAAACTTTAATCACCTGTACTTTTGCTTTTTGGCTGTTTGGGGGTCTTCTACTTGTTTTCGCCTGGGTTGACGGCTCTGGGGCCATTGCTGGGAAGGTCTAATACCGGATAAAACTGGTTTAAACAAAATCCATGAGGAAAAAAGGTTTTGCCTTTTCTGACTTTTCGCTCAATGTAGCATTTTCAGGGGCCTGTTTGGGGGGCTTCCTGGTGTTTGTGGGTGGGTTTCGGGGTCTGGGAGCACTACTGGGTATGGATAGTTTAGATGGCAAGAGGTTTGAAGGAAATCCATGGAGGCAGAGGGGAGTTAGGGCCTGGCTGCAGAGCGCGCGCTGAGTGATTTTGGAAATTTTCACCAAAGTGACAAAGTCCACATTTTTGTACTTTTGCTTTTTGGCTGTTTGGGGGTCTTCTACTTGTTTTCGCCTGGGTTGACGGCTCTGGGGCCATTGCTGGGAAGGTCTAATACCGGATAAAACTGGTTTAAACAACATCCATGAGGAAAAAAGGTTTTGCCTTTTCTGACTTTTCGCTCAATGTAGCGTTTTCAGGGGCTTGTTTGGGGGGCTTCCTGGTGTTTGTGGGTGGGTTTCGGGGTCTGGGAGCACTATTGGGTATGGATAGTTTAGATGGCAAGAGGTTTGAAGGAAATCCATGGAGGCAGAGGGGAGTTAGGGCCTGGCTGCAGAGCGCGCGCTGAGTGATTTTGGAAATTTTCACAAAAGTGACAAAGTCCACATTTTTGTACTTTTGCTTTTTGGCTGTTTGGGGGTCTTCTACTTGTTTTCGCCTGGGTTGACGGCTCTGGGGCCATTGCTGGGAAGGTCTAATACCGGATAAAACTGGTTTAAACAACATCCATGAGGAAAAAAGGTTTTACCTTTTCTGACTTTTCGCTCAATGTAGCGTTTTCAGGGGCCTGTTTGGGGGGCTTCCTGGTGTTTGTGGGTGGGTTTCGGGGTCTGGGAGCACTACTGGGTATGGATAGTTTAGATGGCAAGAGGTTTGAAGGAAATCCATGGAGGCAGAGGGGAGTTAGGGCCTAGCTGCAGAGCGCGCGCTGAGTGATTTTGGAAATTTTCACAAAAGTGACAAAGTCCACATTTTTGTACTTTTGCTTTTTGGCTGTTTGGGGGTCTTCTACTTGTTTTCGCCTGGGTTGACGGCTCTGGGGCCATTGCTGGGAAGGTCTAATACCGGATAAAACTGGTTTAAACAACATCCATGAGGAAAAAAGGTTTTGCCTTTTCTGACTTTTCGCTCAATGTAGCGTTTTCAGGGGCTTGTTTGGGGGGCTTCCTGGTGTTTGTGGGTGGGTTTCGGGGTCTGGGAGCACTACTGGGTATGTATAGTTTAGATGGCAAGAGGTTTGAATGAAATCCATGGAGGCAGAGGGGAGTTAGGGCCTAGCTGCAGAGCGCGCGCTGAGTGATTTTGGAAATTTTCACAAAAGTGACAAAGTCCACATTTTTGTACTTTTGCTTTTTGGCCGTTTGGGGGTCTTCTACTTGTTTTCGCCTGGGTTGACGGCTCTGGGGCCATTGCTGGGAAGGTCTAATACCGGATAAAACTGGTTTAAACAACATCCATGAGGAAAAAGGTTTTGGCACTTTTTGTAACTTAGGGTTCGTTAGGGTTAGCCCTAGCAGCAGGATTGCCTGTGTTTGGGTGTTCTTGATTTTTGCAACTGAGTTCTGGGGTTTTAGAGCACTTGTGGGAATGTGTAATTTTTGTTGCAAGCGATTTGAAGAAAATCCATGGTGGGAAAGAGGGGATCACTTACTCGGTGAGAGGCACTTACTGTTGAAAACATTTAGCCATTTACACTTAAAGGAAGAAAATGACACAGACTTAAGTTTCAGGAAAACTAACTTACTGTTAAACCACCACCCACCTGACTCTAAACCAGTAGTATGGTGGGAAAGGGGGGATTTGGCATAGTTAAAAAAAAGCCTTTGCCAGTTTGCCACTATTCTTAACTTAGGGCTTGTTAGGGTTAGCAGTATTTCTATTGCATGTGTTTGGGTGGAGGGGCCTTCGAGTCTTGGAGCGATGCTGGCTATGGATACTTTTGCTTGCTTGCAAGTGGTTTGGAAATACAATCCACGGTGGGTAAGGGGGTATTTGAGCCTACTTTTACTTTCAAAGTACGTTTTGTCACCAGTTTTCTGCTAGGCCTCTTTTTTTGAGATCTGATTGGGGGTCTTCTACATTTTTGCGACTGGCTTTAGTAAGGGTCTGGGTGGGAGGCGGGAGCACTGCTGGGAAGGTCTAATTTTGTTCTAAAACACAGTTTACAGTACACCTAGCTTGAGGGGAAAGATGCGCTAAATTAATTTGCCCATACTTATTTATCCTTCAAAAGGTGACTCAGACAGAGTACGCACTTTCAAAAATATTGTACTGTCTATTTGGAAAATCAAAGTGTGACTTTTTGCACTACACAGCGTACACACCTTGTATTCATTAATCAGTGGTGTTGTAATAGCACTTCCTATTTTTTGTTCAATAATTACAGGCCGTGTTTCAGTCTGTGCAATGGGGAAAAAAGGATGGAGTGAGTCAGGCTTCACATTAGCGAGCCGCAATTCAGCATACGCCAGGCAAGCAGTGGACAGGGTGTCTTCTGGTCACCAACATTGATGGACGAAGCGTCAGCTGGAATGGAGGAGTGCCGCTATTAAGAGGAATTGTTTGCTGCATGCAACTTACTTACCAAATTCAACAGGACAACTACAACAACATACAGATACAGTATCCATTGTTTTCTTCTATGAGTGTGACTCCTTTTCTTGGATCTCTCTCTGCTTCTAAATTGATCCCTACAGCCATTCTATAGGTTTTACTTCGGCTACTTTTTAAACCTAATTTAATGTAAGAATAAGAAGTGTTTCTCTGAGTGCAGAGATAGGCAAGTGAAAACGCTGCAGCCCTGTACTGTCGCATTCTAGTACTACTTACTTTTCAGTAACAATGCATGCACTTCCTTTATGTCACTTAAAAAGATTTATGGTTAGCTTTGTACCCAAAGATTTCTTTATCTTGATTTATTGTTTGTCCATGCTGTGCTTTTTTTTTTCTCTCAACAAAACCTACCCAAAAAGAAACCCCCATTCCCATCCATTTTCCAAACCCTAACCCTCTTCCCCCGGGCTGTGTGGTTTTGCTTGATGTGTGACTAAATGACATCAATAATTCCACACACTTGCTGGGGGAGGATAAGGTCATAGCAACAGGCTGGTGAAGGAATCCGAGGATATATTCTAGACTTACTCAGCTTCAGTACTATTTCTTGTAGTAGTAGCCAATGTCAAAGAAATTCAACGCAAGTACTAGTTATACTTCCAATACTTTACCATTTGTTAGGCTCTGTGTGGCACTGTTCTAGTGCACTGTAACCTGCTATATTCTCTATCGTACCGTTGTAATGCTACAGTAAGGACAAACCAGGTTTCATTTTCTTTTTTTCCATAGGCATGCAACTGCCACTGTGTCACACCACTAGTACCACCGCAATGAGGACATTTCATCCGCCCAGGATTGCCAAACTTAATCGCCATTTCCCGTGGAGCCAGCCCTGGGCCTAGCCCTACTTTCAAACACAAATTACAGGTAAGATAAGCGTTTGGTGGGAGGTAGTATAATGGAGTATTAGGAATAGACGAGAGATTGATGGTAGTACTACTAAAGTCCTAGGACTCTTCAGGAACACAAACTTACTGTTAAACCCCCACCCACCAGACTCAAAAGCAGTAAAAAACAGGTGTGGTCAGATAAAGTTTCAAAAAGTATATTTTTGTAGCCCTAACAAAATAATCTCCCGCAAGACCCTCCCTAACCCCAACGATTGTCCTTCAAAAGTCCCACAACCCAACTCCCAATTCCCACCCCCCAAAAGTCTCTAAAAAAGGGGCAAGGGACACTACACTACGGGAGGGTGCTGTTGACTTTAGCGGCCAGGGCATCATACTCCTTACGGAGGGTGGCATGGTCGAAGCGGAGGCCCTCCACCAAGTTCTTGTAGGTATGGACCTCCTGCTCCATGTAGGACACTCTTAGGGATAAGCGGCGCTGGCGTGCCTTGCAACTCCTGTGGGGGGCAGCTGATGTCTTTGCTGCTCGGCGGTGGCGGTTGGCTTTGGTAGCCCGGCTCCGTACCGCTGGAGCAATGCGCTGGCTGGCAGCCCGTGGGTGCACGGAGGAGGATGCAGCTGTACCAGTGGATGTTGTACCGGTAGACTGCGTCTCCTCCTCCTCCAGGGCCACCAGCCGCCGATATTCGGCGACAGTGGCATCCAGCCTCCGTTGCCGGGCCATTTGAGCCAGCTCCCTCCTTGATGGTCTTCTGGTTGATTTGGAAGGAGCAACTATATGAAGAAAGAAAGACATAGTCACTCTGTAACCAATGCTCCTTAAGATTAACACAAAATGATTGAGCAGAAAGTTGTGTCACAGTACAAGTAGCAAATTGAAAGCACAGTACATAACTATTGAGGACAGTATCTATCTAACCTCCCACTTCTTCATCCTTGCTCTAACATTAGTGGGAGTTTAAGGAACAAATTCTACGAGCACTATGGACTTCCATTACAGTCGACTATGACAGTACACCAGTTATTCTTCTTCTTCTCTCTTGTTTAGGAAAATTGGTACGTTATCTTATGCAAGCCGGCATAATGCCAGCGCAGTGAACTTGCACCCGAGAAAAACAGACGCACAACATGATGAGTGAGACAGACTTGCGTTACTGTACCGGTCCAGTACTTGCAGGTGGTGAAGCTCTTACTTTTCTATTACAGGTGGCACTGAGAATACTCTGGTAAAAGGGCTACTACTTAATTAATTTAGCTTTCACCCTACAGTGCAAATGAGTACTAGAAAAGGAAAATGAAGAAGCTAAATAATCTGATTATCTATCACTTCACATGGGATGTATTTGATGACATATGGGATGACTTTAGGTGCTTTGCTTATTATTGAGTGAACAGTGTGCCCACACATGAATGACGTACTACTACTAAACTAAAGTTATCAAGAGAGGTAGGGAGTGTCCACCGTAATAACCGGATATATGCTGTGCTTGCAGTTGCAATACAAACTACTGCTACTATTCATGGTAGTATTTGGAGAAAATTACAACTTCTTTTCCTTGCCTTTCCTACACTGGAACGAACGTGCGGGTGCGGTGTTACATGCTCTTCAAAGTAACACTTAGTTCATCCAGTGACCGTCTACTCTCTCTAGATACACATATGCTATCTAAGAGTCCGATAATACCATGATCCAGGCATCCATCCATTCAAAGTATATGCACACATACAGTTTCTGTTTCACCCACCCAGGCTGTTCTCCTTCCACCTATCCTTGCTTCATCATTCACCCAGCCATGCACCATACCATATTCTTTCCTTCCCAGCCACCTCGGGGACCAAGCAAACACATATCATTCTCCTTTGCCAGTCACCATTAAATTTCTCGTCCTTCCACACTTACTTACACCCTTCTTTCGCTTTTCGTTCATCCCATCCATCAAGTTCATCTCAGATCTTATTGGGATTCTTCTCGCCAAAAACTTCACAGCTAAGTCGAAGTACATTTAGAGGAGGCTACTACCTGGTTGATTTATAATACACCCATGCAGAAAGCACACTATGCAGTCTTCAATCTCAATAAGTAAGGAATATATAGCTTACCTCTGTCCGCCACCACCGTGTGAACCCTCACAGGCACGTCCGGCACTTGCACCGCCTCCTCCCCAGAGCTGTCCCCCTCGTCCAATACCACCACCTTCGCGCTGGCCCCGCCACCAGATGTTCCACCTACAAAGTACATTTAAGAATGTTAGAATACACCACTCACTACTATATAATATTTGTTCTAGGAGGAATAAAGAAATGTGAAAAAAACAGAATACAATGTAATAATTTGTGTCTGTCTACTCTAAAGCAAAAATGTCCCTTTTTCCAGGGAAGGCTGTTGTCTTGCTGCACTTTTTGGCACAACTGATGAATGCTTGATTTTTATTTTTAACACGCACCACTTTTTCTCCTAACAGACTGAAGCTTGACTTCTAAGAACACGAGCAGGATCAAGTTCAAACCAGGTGAGAGCTCGGCTCGACCACAAGAAATGTGTCCAATTAATCGTCAGCACTAAGCACTTTTCCATTTTCAGTTAAACGTTTAGTTTTATGACAAAGTTGATTTTTAGAAATGTGTTTATTTTTAATAAAGCTTTTAAACTTAAATAGACTCTGTGGTTTTTGGTCCTCCAGACTAGAGTGGATGAGCTAAAGGTTGTGGAATTTTTGCAAGCATGAGTCCGTGCCTCTGACACTTCTTGACTCTGACTCCCTACTCTTGTCCTGCGTTGGATAATCTAATCATCATTGGGGATCAATCATCGGTGACTTTGGGAGCTAAATGACTCTGCCACACTATGTAGTCAGTAAGGAGATTGGGGGTTCAACTACAAAGCCTGTTATCACTGAGGTATGTGGAAAGTCTAACAGCACCTATTATATTTGATAAGCTAAGCAATGCATTATTTAGTGTCCATAGTTCTGTTTGTGCAGATTTGTCCCTGCAACAGTAGTAGAATGGATTGTCCTACTAGCCAAACCAAAAGTCTACAAGAAGATCAAAGAGGATTTAGAAAAAATCGAATGAGGAACGCTAGGAAAAAATAGGTACTCTATATTAAACTAAAACTTACTGGGGCCAGCAAAGGAGCCCTCGCCTGATCGCTCCTGGCCTGCATCCTGAACAGCACCCTCCTCCTCCTCCTGTGTCCTCTTGCCCCTGGGGGGAGCTGATGTACAACATGAAAGAAAGAAAGACCAGAAAACATGGATGATATTTGTCAACCAAATCAAACATTTCAAAAGAACAATAACAAAATATTTTGGCGAAATAGCAAATAGACAACTATTCCACGGGATATATTGACCGATCTCATGTGGTCTACTACGTTATTGATTTGCGGACCGTTGACTTGGAAAGTTCCTATGTAACTCACTAAACAAACTACTAAAAGGTTTGCCTAGGCCTGGCAGGCAGCAGTCCGCAGCACGCGAAGTGACAGACAAAGTCCATCGTGCTTGCAGATCAGTGAATACTCAAACTATCAATACACCGACCACCACCACTATTTCTTCTTATAGCCATGTGTCTAAAGGAAGGACTGGACTTGAGTCTGTAGGGGCTGATTTTGAAGCCCCTTGCGGCTCTTTTGCTCCATTGTTGCGTGACTTTTGTGACGCAGCGGCAGAACAAAAGAGGCGCCATGGTGCGGCGTATATTAACAAAGTGACGCATATGGGAGATGCATCACGTTGTAAAGCCCTGCGCCATCAGGGGGGGTTCCGGCGCAAGGGAGGGCGTTCCTGCGCAGGAACGAATCCTAAAAGTGGCTGAGGGAAATCTACAAGATGTCAATCAGTCACTTTTAGGACAATGATGCGTGAGTCAAACCCTGCGCCTGCTTGAAGCCGACGTATGGCTTGATGCAGCATTGGGGAGATAGGGCACCCCAGAGCATTGCTGGAGCTGCGCCATCGTTGGCACGCAACTCCATCAATGCGCCGCCTTTACGGCACAGATGCGTGAGGCTTCTGTGACGTTTTGGGCCCATGGTGCGCCACATTGTAAATACGGCGCACCATGGGTGGTGGTGGCATGGCGCACAATTACTGGCGCATCCCTGCTACTTTGCAGGGATGCGCCGGTAATTAAAAATCTGACCCTTAGTGTCTAGCATTACGCAGTTCTTTACACTACACTCATACATAATTTCTCAGGCCAATGAAATGAACACAAAATAGAAAACAAATAAGCATAGTAGCAAGGCTACTGAGAAGGAGAGCAGTGCACCTGAAATGCATAGAAGATTTTGAAATATAATTTACCTACAATGTAATCGGAAGCATTATTGCTCTTGGTAAAAAACAAAAATATGCAATATAATAACACACAGAGCGGGATAAAACAGAGTAGTGATGAAATAGATAGAAATAGCTACTACTACTCACCAAGCCCGGGGATCTCTACGGCGAGCACGTCCAGCAAGTCGCGTTCCCGGTCCATGAGATCCGTTGGGTGGCCTGGTTATAGGTGCGCCGGACCCCAGAGTGTTCAAACATGGCCCGGCACACCTTCTCCCACCGCTTCCGGCGCTCCCGGATCCCGTAGCCGGTAGCGATCCTGCCGCCTCCCATGATGGTCTTGGGGAGGCGGCGCTGGACGTGAAAGACTAGTGCGGCCACCTCCTCCGCACTAAAAATCTCCCGAGCTACAACTGTCTCCCCCCTCAAACGCCGGCACGGGAGCCGGGCACGGGGTGCGGGACCCTTCCCCTTTGCGGGCTTCTTCCCGGCTCCCTTTGCCATGGTCTGGGCAGAAAGGAAGCAAAATAAGAAATAAGAAATAGAACAGGGAAGAAGAAAAGAAAAGCGTTTAAAAAAGTAGTTTAAAATGAACAAAAAGTAGCAGAAAACACAAAAATATAGAGCTAGAAAAATAGGGGGATAGATAATGAGTAAAATAGATCAAAATAAACTTCAAACAAGCAAAGGATGGCACAGATTAAGAAAGGATACAGAGAGCATGCCCAGAACCATAGCAATGAATGAGAAACAAGATGGCCGCGCCCGTTCACGACCGCGTGGGTAAGTTCGCACGAGATTTTCCTCGCGATCACACGCGAACATGTACGAGCGAGCCGCACACTTTCCGAGATTACACATAGCGCCCGGAAACGGAATTACGTCACGCAAACAAGATGGCCGCGCCCATGTACGACCGCTAGGGTAACTTCGCAAACGTTGCGCTACATGCGGCTTGCGAACATGCAAAAAATCACGCGAACAAACACGCAGCAAAACACAAATTGTGTATTCGCACGAATTCGCGGCTTCCGAAAACGATCTCGCATGGATTCGCGCCCCGCAAATTGCGCGAAATTGCAGAAAAAAGATTTTTGCAAAACTGAAAGCAATCAGCAGGTGCAAAAGTTCAATCTTAACATTAGTAACCATTCACTCTAGTGCTTCCTGAGGGGCCCCTCCAGAGTTCAGTTGCCTATTTGCAACTATTCTATGACCCTGCTCTGACCCTCACAGCAGGCTCATAGAATAGCTACAAGTAGGCCATAAAGGTCCTGTGAAAAAAAATGCACTGCAACAGAAAGCAAATTACAGATAAGGAAGGAAGCAGGTGCCAGCCAGACTGGAAGTTTAAAAATCAGTGACACATTAATCAACCCCAAATTAATTCATGGCAGTTGAAGCAGGGCAGGTGTGCTTGCTTTTTTTCACCCCCATAATCTACAGTGATAAACCAACCAGAGGGTGGCAGTGAGGATGTACCAGAGGGTGGCATGGGTGTACCAGAGGGTGGCAGTGGTGAAACAGAGGGTGCTGTGAACCTGTGATGATGAACCAGACGTAGAAACAACATAGTCGCGGCCGTTGCGAGCCGAACAGTAAGTTTGCAATTGCGAACTGGTAAACAAACCTCGCGAACTGGCAGAAACCCTTGCGAACACAAAAAAACACAATAATCTGCAAATTCGCGAGAGTTCGCGGATTTTGCGGATTGCGAATCCGTAAATACGCAAGTTCGCGTATGCCAGATTCGCTAAATCCGCCCATGCTTAGTTTGTAGCCCAGGCGGGATATAGCTAGTGACCAGGTTCACCCTGCTGCCCTCCCATCTACCCGAGATGGCCGCAAATCGGCCCTGTGCATCAAAGTCTTTATGGTCTATCACCAAGGGGAGGCTGCGTCTTACCATTATACCCACCCCGCGGGACCCAGAGGTAAAGCCAGCATGGATCATAAGGAGGTACCCTAATCGATTAAGGGCATGGCACGTGTTTCCCAGTAGGTGGGTCTCCTGCAGGAGCACAACATCCGGTAGGTGTCGTTTAATTAATTGTAAGACTATAGTTCTCTTGAGTTTATCCCCCAGTCCGTTGATGTTCCAACTCAGAATCCAGAGACCTTTATCCCACCCCATGGCGGCATGGTTTGAGGACTGTAGTAAAAACCTTGAAGCCCCTGGCACATTCCTGCAAAATGATCATCGTGATACGCTGTGACAACCCCAAACAACTCCCAACCCCCCCCAACTTCACCCCCAACCCTAGCTCCCCCCACCCCCCTGGAACAACTTAACCCCCCAATCCCCCCACCCTGCTTCCCTGCTTCCCTGCTCTGTAGGTTTCGAACTACCCACATCCCCAATTAGCAGAGCGCCTTTCGGCCCAAACCTGAAAAAGAGGAGAAAAACTAGCCCCTACCCCCCACCACTCCCTTAAGGTTCTTTCTCTCTAAGGAGCGTGCACCGGCCCCAACTCCAGCCGCCACCCGTTCCCACCCCACTTAACTTCACATTACATTTAGGTACTACACTCCACCTGAAATTGTACGAACATCCCTCAGCGGCAGAGCCATTTCCTGAGCAGCCAGTGTTACAGTCCGCCCCGGGCTCGTGTGGGCCCACGGATCAAACAATGGTTGAGGGGGTTAGCCGTAGTAGACGTAAGAGTCAGTTAAGTCCAGTCCACACCCTCCTAGGGCCAACCATTAATACCCCCCCAAGACTATACCCGACCAGAAATAGGCCTAAATGGCCCGCCCCCTAGACCCAGCGCCCACAATACGTTACATTAATGGACGATCAGGCCAACAGTTCTGTCGCCTTCATTCTTCTGCTCCCTCACGGAGAGACCCCCACCGGGGACTCGCCGACCTGGACCTCCATGAGCGGTGACTCTGCGCGTCCGCCTCTGATCTTCCGGCCGTCGAAGCAGGAGACGCTGCCTCAGTGTCTCTCCAGTTCTCACCGCCAGTCCGGCCTTCCGTTCTCGCCGACTCCCGATCAAGCCATTCTTGCACATCCGCTGGCGAGGTGAAGAAAAGGGATCTGCCCCCGGCTATGATTTTGAGCTTGGCGGGAAAAAACATCATGTATTTGATACCCCGCTCCCGCAATGTTGCTTTGACACCTACGAAGGAGCGCCGCTCCCTCTGCACTTGGAGCGTGAAGTCCGGGAAAAAGCGAATTATGGCATTTTCATAATGCAGGTCCCCCGCCTGTCTTGCTGTTTGTAGGATGGCGTCCCTGTCCCTGTAGTTTAGTATTTTGGCAATTATCGTCCTGGACGGGCTCCTGGTTTGGCTTCGGGATCGGCGCCCGGTGTGCGCGTTCCACGGTGAAGATCTTCGACAATCTTTTGGGTTTGAGGTGGTTGAGGATCAGATCTTCTAGAAAGAGTTCTACACATGGCCCTTCCAGTTCCTCCGGAACACCCACCACGCGTACGTTGCTCCTCCGGGCCCTCCCTTCCTGGTCCTCAAGGCACCCGGCCATCTGTCGGTGCTGGTGCACATGTTCGTTAATTCGCTGTTCCATGGCCTTTGTTGATGTCTGGAGCACTCGGATATCAGCTTCGTTCGCCTTGGCCTTTTCCGAGGTTTTCCCGAGGTCCGCGCGTAGGAGGTTAACCTTGATGGAGACTTTATCGATCTTGGTCTCCAGAGTTGCGCCCAGCGTTTGTATGGCTGTCAGAATGGAGGCCAGCGATGGTTCTGTCTGTCCGGCTGGGTCCACCGTCGCCCCCCAGCCTGCGGCGTCCCCTTCTGCACCGTGTATTTGTCTAGCTTGTTAGACTGCGTGGTGGTGGATTGTTTTGGCCTCATGATTGTGGCGCAGTTTCTCCTTACGGTGACGTCAGATCTCCCGGTGCTGCCTCTGTGCGCCAGTGCCCCTCTTGGATCCGCCACCTGCCCACCATGCCGTTATAATCCCCCCCAGGCCGATCTGCCGGGCACCAGTCCCCAAGCAGGCCCCGTCCGCCAATCAAAGTCACAAGGCAGTCCCTGTCTCTACTGGGTCTTTGCTCCCCCCTCCTTAAGTCGTCTCTGCCAGACGGGGAATAGAAACGTCACGTTGCAGCCCTCCTGTGGCCTCCCCGACTCACTTTGAATGCCCGGCCTGTAAACAGAGGGCCGTGCAGGCACCTCCGTCCCTTGGGCCCACACAGACTCTGCAGGGACCGCAGTGTCTCCTTCCACTGTCCGCCCTTACCCGTGCTGCGTCTCTCACTGTAGGCTCTAGGGTGCCTTTATAGTGCAAGGATCTTTTCTGGCCATCGGGGACCGACTGTGTGTTGCTGTGGATCCACCACCCAGCCGCTATGGCCGCCGCCGAGTTCCTGGTCCACCACCAGTCCCGCCTCCAACTGTCGTGCCTCACTGGGCCTCAGACGGTAAAACCAGCCACCGATGGGGGTTCCGGCCGGAGCGGCGACCCTTATTTGGCCCCGCTGCAGGAGTGTCTCGATTACGCTGCAGTGCAGACCCTGCACCCGTTCCGTCCCGCTTAGGCCCTGAAGCCGGGGTCTCTCGTAAAAGTCCGGCCGTCCAGTCACACAGCGGCGTTCCTCTCAGAGAGCCGGTCCAGGATCTCCGATGTGTGGCGCGGCCCCGGGGGCACGTATCGGGACCGGAGTTAGATTAACTTCACATTACATTTAGGTACTACACTCCACCTGAAATTGTACGAACATCCCTCAGCGGCAGAGCCATTTCCTTAGCAGCCAGTGTTACAGTCCGTCCCGGGCTCGTGTGGGCCCACGGATCAAACAATGGTTGAGGGGGTTAGCCGTAGTAGACGTAAGAGTCAGTTAAGTCCAGTCCACACCCTCCTAGGGCCAACCATTAATACCCCCACAGAAGTTCACCATGCCAAGAAAACTTCGGAGATGTTGCGGGCTTTTTGCACATCATGTACTTTTTCAGGATCTAGGGCGACTCCGTTCTCTGAAAAAATATACTCGAAGAAGCTGAATTCGCTCTTTAGAAATTCTTATTTTTCAAAGTGCAAGGTGAGTCCTGCGTCTTTGATCCTTTGTAGAACTCCTCTGAGATGGTTATGGAGCTCTTTCAGTGACTTGGTCTAGATAAGTATTTCATTACTAACATTGATGGTGCCGGGTAGGCCGCTGAGTACCTCCCTATGGAGTTTTGAAAAACTTCTTCCACACTGGAGATTACAAAGTTGAAGCGAGGATACCTGGGTAGACTCACATGCGTTGAAAATGTGATGATATACCTAGAGTCGGGATGGAGTGATAGTTGGTGATATCCACGGTGAAGATCCACCTTTGAGAACCATCTGGTACCATTCAGTTTGCTCAGTATGTCGTATACTGTGTGGGTGAGCTGTCTGTCCCTCTAGATGGCAGCGTTGGGTAGCCTCATATCTAAACATATGCGGACCTGCCCCAGTTGTTTGGTTTCTTGCCCACTGAGATCAGGGATACCCATGGAGTGGGTCCAATAACCTTCTCGATGATGCCAGTCCTTTCCAGCTTCTCTAGCTCTTCTTCTACTTTCGGATTCAGGTGAAAAGCTATTCATCAGTGACGAAGGGCCACTAGTTGGATTGATGGGTCTATGTGTAGCTTGACTTCTTTGGTTCTTAGGCATCCAAGTCCTCTGAAGACAGTGTTGAATTTTTCTAGAATGGTGGATAGTTCTTCTTCCTGGACTTCTAAAGCAAAGGAGATTAATCCTAGTACCTCTGTAGTCTCTCCACTGGCAAGCATACCTTGGCTCTCTTCGGCCAAATACACAAACATGTCTGCACTGTTTTCAAGATGGGATAACGTGGGCTTGAAACAGTCTAGAACGGGAATTGGTCTTGCTGTGCATAGCGGTGATGGCCGGCAATGGTGCGGTATGAGTTTGATTGATGCTCCTGTGTCATTGGTGGCAGTGATTGGTTGATCGACTATCTTGATTTGACATTGTGGCAGGTGGCACCAGGTAGACGGTGGAGTACCCGGTGTGAAGATGTAGTGGAGGGAGTATTCATCTTCATGGTCATCCATGTCTTCTTTGCTGTCAGGTTCATTGGCCATTTCCTTAAAAGTCTTGAACGATCTGCAAACCTTTGCAAAGTGGTTATGTTTTCCAGAAGCTGAGCATTACTTGCTTTTGGTGGGACAGTCACTCATCTTGTGCGGGGATCCTCCGCAGTAGCCGCATTCCTTTTTTTTCTCTTGAGAGAGTCTTGAAGAATTTGGTGTTGGGTGAGTCTTGGCCACATTTACTTGTTCCGTTTTGATAGATCAGTGGAGTGCTGCTTCCTTGTGTGAAGCTCTCACTTTTGCAATTTTTTTAGACCGACCTAACGTTAAGATGTCTTGCAAAGACTTCCCCGACTCTTGGAGGATTGTTTCTTGTAGTTTTGCAGAGTAACACCCTTGTATGAGCTGGGCGTACAAATTCTTTTAATTGACTGTGAAAGGTGTCTATAGACTCTTCAGTTTCCTCACATTCTTTCCTGCATATGAAGCGTTCATAATGCTTATTTGCCACTGGCTCGAAATAAACATTAAGTGCATTCAGCAGCGTGGTGTAGGTTTTCGGCCTTGCATCCCCCAGCATTTTAAATATTCTATCAATGTCCTTTGCTTCTAGGTGGAGCAGTAGGGCTCTCCTCCACTCGCGAGATATGCCAGCTCGTTCAAAGTATAATTGTAGGCGTTCTGTCCAATCTTTCCATTTGGGCACTAGAGTTGACGGCGCTCCATCAACCACGAAAGGTTACATTGCTGGGATCGAGGCAATGGTGTGTGAGAAGTGAGTGTTGAGCCTCCTGGGGGACCTTGTGGCCCGAGCACTATGACTCTCCTGAGGGTGTGGGGACAGCCGCTTGGCTGAGGGAGCTGGTAGGTAGTACAGAGACCTCTTGCAGAGATGAACACTACAACAGACTAGCTGAGGGCTGCAGGGCCAGTACCAGTGGGTGGTATGAACTTTAATAATGCAGCAGGGTGCTAATTGTATAGTATGGCTGTTGGATGTGTTCGCTCTCTGTGATTTTTTTGTGTGTTTGGCTTCACTGGATGCAGGATGCAGGAGTAAAATGCTGTTCACTATCCTCCGTGGCCTTCGGCAAAGCACCCGTCTGGGGAGTAGTAGGGCCAGGTGCAGGCACTGCAGATGGATAGGCAGCTTAGGCCAACGAGAGCAGGGAAGCCCTTTTTAAAAAAAATAGTTTTTTGTAAGCTTCCGGCAGGAGGGGAACGAGTGGTGCAGATGCACGCCAATCGCACGTCTGTCATGTGGTCTGAGCAACCAGGGGATGCAGTAGAGGAAACGGTGCTGGGCAGAGAGGCCGCAGCAATGACAGTTGACATGGCAGGCTTCCATAGGACAGCACCCTGTTTCTGCTACCAAGGAGACAGGCAGATATCCGTAGTAGGGGAAAGCAGAGCAGCAGCGCAGCCGGCGGCGTCTGACATGACCCGGCAATCCGGCGGGTTGAGGGCAGGCGGTCTGGAGTGTGGCGGGGTCTGTGGCCCAACTTGCCACCAATGTTGTGTTGGTTCTATAGCTGTTTGGGCCGTAGACATATGGACGTAGGCCTATAAATGAATAATGATTCACACCATGCTTATGGTCTCTGGGTGTATTATGGGATTGACTTGCAGCCTTTATTGGAGTCCCAACGTCATGCGGGACCCTTCCAAAACCCACTCGTATGTGGGTGCCTTTACATTGGCCACCCCACCAACTTTGTGACGTGCTATGTTACATGTTCCTCTCCATGCATCTTTAGGTTTGCCGACCACTTCCCCTCCTACTCTGGGGTCTTCCTCAAGATGGAGTTCTTCTTACAGCTGCGACAGTCCCAACATAACACAAAGTTATTTTTAATTTCTATTATTTTACTCTTCCTTCAGCCTGTCCTCTGTTTCTCTTACTTCCAATCCGACTTCCCTTTGTAATGTTTCCCTTTTTTTCCAGAAACCTGCTGTAGTGGTGGTGGCATTGTGCCTCGTGGAAGCAGGATTGCAGGTAAACATCCTTAAACCCACTTCCTCACAATCCTTTTAGTTTTATTCTCCCGTTCCATTGTTTCACATTGGGGAGATTTAGCGGGGAGAGGGGTGATCAGGTAACCATTTTACTGTAATGCATTTCTTCACATCTGTTACAAATATTTTCAAGATGTATTTGATTGTGAGAGTTAATTGAAATTCTGACTTGGTGCAAAAAATTGACAGTATCTCTTTTGTAAGTCCTATAAACCTATATAGGATCTGCAAGGTTAGACAACCTACACTGTAGGATTGGTGTCTAGACTGATTCTAGACACTCCCATCGGGAATGTTAGCCTGTATACCAGCTAGCTTACAGTGCCACTAGAAACCCCTCTTACCAAGGAGAGAATAGTTCCTGGCAACTATTGAACATTGTGAGAAGTTGGCCTGGTATATGATGCTCACTAGTTCTAGTGATCACTTTGTACCATGCCAAGCAACCCTTATGATGATTGGTTGTAAGTCAACCTTATAGACCAGCTATCCTAGTAGCATGGACAAAGCAGTCTTAGGCTAAACTCTGTAAAGGCATGTGAAGCAAGCTGTTTTACCATACACAATCCCCTTGAATACCAAATGAAAGGACACCACACAGATATATATTGAAAATATATATATATTTATTTACTACAAATATCCCCTATACTCTAATGAGCACAGAAGCAAATGCGTTAAAACAAAACACAGTTTAAATATACAAAAGTTGCACAATATGGATGAGCCCTAGGGGCCACTTAAACCATATACTAAAATAGTGGTATAAGAACCACCAATAGGAAAGGAAATAGGCCTAGGGCCTGGGGAATCGCTGGAGCTGTTCAGGACTAACAGTGAAGAAGTCGGGAAAGGCCAGCGGGACTCGGTGCAGCGCTTAAAGCACACGCATGCACCAATGCAATGTCAATGGTGCGTAAAAGTTATAAAGTTACTGTTTTAGGAACCTTCCGACTGACCTAGAAGGACAAAACTTTAGATCTAGGCACTAGAGGTGTGTACCAGTGTATGAACACCGGCGTTGCTGAGTTACCTCACCCACAGGAAGCGGGTGCACAGGTGCCAAGTCGTGTCGGGTTTCGTCACACAGGTCGATGGTGCCTGGAGATGAAGATGCTGCAGGCGGGTCGTCAAGGAGAGTTCCGGTGGATCCAAGGATGGACCTGAAGATGTGAAGACCTGAAAGCAGAGGGGACAATGTTCAAAGTCACTAGCCAGTGACTACCGTGGAACCAGGATGGAACCAGGCGATGTTGGGTGCAAACAGGTGAAGAGGTGCAGCTTGTCTCCGCAGCCACGTGGACACGAAGAGGTCAAGGACATCCAGAAGTCGATCATGAGCTGTCCCACGAAGGCTCTAGCTGATGGCGGTGTCGACAACTTGACTGGAGCAAACAGGCCTTGGCTAATGCAAGCCACGCAGGAAGTAAAGAAAGCTTGTTACTCGGACCAGCAAGGTCAGAGGGAGTGCTCCTTTTCAGGGGAGTGAGGGCCAGTCTGGAGCAACCAGACCAGCTGTGTTGTTTGTAGATTTCTTCGCCAAGATAGCCGCTAGCCACGTGGCAAGTGGCCATGATGGCGCGTCAAGTGGCAATATGCAAAAGGGCCCCACGCAGATCGTGGAGAAGCTGGGGGGCTGATCTTTGGTGCAGATGCTGCTCAGGAGTGGGGCTTCTCAAACCCCAAAGCACAGCATTGAGGGAGCCTCGGGTGCTGCGCAGTCAGCTTCTCGGTGGTCTTTCAAGATGGCCGGTCCCACGTCTCTTGATGCCTCCACGGGTCTCTTCTTTTCAGGGACTGTGGATCGGGCTGTGAGATGTCTAAGAATCCAGGTCTTGTCAGGCTCTGGGTTCCGGCGGGAGGCGACGGCAAAGCAGACGTTGAGTTGCTGGTTGGTGCCTGTATTCACAGGTTGGTCACTCCTTGGCCACAAGGGAGATTCTCTTCAGTCTTCTGTGCAGCAGAATGTCGAAGTCCAGTTTTCTTCTTAGTTTCAAGTCGAGTTCAAGATGATCTGAAGTCTTGGGACACAGCTCCTACTCTTATTCCAAATCTAGGGGCCGGATTACCTGCTAGGTCCCTCCTCTGGGTGGGACCAGGAAGGGGGGTGGCTACACCCCCTTTCCTTTGTCCATCTCCACACCAAGACTGGGGCTGGGAAGCCCCAGCACCGGTTTGGACTCGCTTATGCACAGGGACACCTTGTGTGCCTCAGGTATGTCTCATTCTATTCAGCCCTGCCCTACCGAATACACAAAATCCTGTCTGGGGTGGTGCTAGCACCTCCCAAGGCAGGAAACCCTTTGTCCAAGCCTCCCTCGCTGGAAGGACTCCCAGCAGCAGGAGGTCAGACTTGTGTCTGTGGTGGCAGCATCCATTTTGTGATGCTGAGGCTCTAGTTTAACTTTAACCGGGGTTCAGGTTATGTACATGTCGTGTCCCTCTAGAAGGGTGGAATGCTACCCCCATCACCAGAACTGGCGAGGGGGTAGTATTCCAATTCGTATGACACCTTACTCGACATGTTTTGATAAAGCAAACCAAAGTTAGCAAATAACAGCGAGGATTATAATGCACTTAAGAGTATATGGTGATATTGTTAAAATTACAGATTTGAATTGAAGGCTACAAGAGGAAAAAATTGGGATACTTCATGCATTTCACGAATTTTATCAAGCATTATATTGCGAGCCTGGAGATGGAATAAGTGGTGAGGATGAGCTAGATTATCTTTCTCCTCTAGTGACTAATGTATTGGCTGAACATCATAGGGTAATGCTATCTGCCCCACCGGTTTGGGAGGAAGTGGAAGCGGCGTTAATGGGTTTAGCACAGGGAAAAGCTATGGGTCCGGATTCTATTCCTCTGGAATTTTATAGGATGTTTCGTACAGCAATCCAGAAAGAATTATTGGAAGTATGTCAACAAGCCTTTAATGGACACGCACCAGATTCATGGTCGCAGGCCACAATAGTTATTTTTAAAAAGAAAGGGAAAAATGCATTAGAAATGGGCTCATATCGGCCCATATCTTTATTAAACGCAGACAACAAGATGTATTCAAAAATTTTAGCTAACAGGTTGAATGACCTGATGCCAGAGTTAGTGTCACTACGCCAACACGGTTTCATACAGCTCAGAGATACTACGGATCATATTCGTAGAATAATAGCTATACTGGACTGGGCTCAGAATAGTAGATCACCGGTCGGAGTGGCCCTGTTGGATGCCGAAAAGGCATTCGAAAGGGTCACTTGGCGGTTTTTATGGGCAGTCCTAGCCTGGAAGGGCTTTCCTTCTGAATTCATAAGAGCTATACAAACGATGTATCTACACCCAACAGCTACACTTCTGATTGGGGGTAGATTATCGAAACAGGTGTCTATAGCAAGGGGCACAAGACAAGGGTGTCCCTGCTCCCCGCTCTTGTTTGCGTTGTATATTGATCCCTTTATTTCTATAATAGAGGCAGACAATAATATTAACCCGGTACAGATCAGGACACAATGTCATAAAGTTTATGCATATGCGGTGACATTGCGGTTGTTACTGCCAATATAACTGAAGCACTCCCCCGAATTATCCAAGCGGCTGAAGCCTTCGGGCGATACTCAGGGTATAAACTAAATGTGGCAAAAACTCAGGTGATTCATTCGTAGGCTGGACGACCTGAGAATATTAATCTAGATTCTGAGGCAACATATTTATGCATAAAAATCACAGCCGATGTTGAGGATATTATAGCTAAAAATCTAGACCCTATTATATCCTCGTCAAATAAAACGCTGCTAAGAATTAATAACCTTCATTTATCTTTGTACGGCCGCTGTAATGTTATCAAAATGCTGATATTTCCGAAATTTTTATATCTTTTCCGGGCCATTCCTTTTTTAATACCGGCAGTATATTTTTCTCGTATTGAGAGAATGTGCTCACGTTTTATATGGAGCTACCATCGGGCACGGCGTGCTATGAATTGGTGTATTCTGCCACGTGAAAGAGGAGGTTGGGGACTACCAGATTTTCAGCTATATCATTGGGTTGCAATTTTACAAAATATGGGAGTGTTATTGTTATCAGAAGACACAACTCCTGATCATGCGGCGCCCTCAATTTATGAGATGCTCTTGGGCCAAGAGGCGAAGCAGTGTTTAAACCATATAATTGAGCCAAGTTATTTAAAAAAAACGAGGTTTAAGCCGGTAATAGCAGCTTATACAATTTGGAGGAAAACTAAAAAGAGGTTGGGTATCGGCCAGAACTTGAATATATACACTCCACTACAAGGCTACCCTATATTACCCATAATATTTGCTGACTCGGTTATGAAAAGATGGCATAATTTAGGTATTTGTTCTTTAGGGGATTTATTTGTAGGATTACAATTTATGTCTTTTGAAAATTTACAAAGTAAATTCAAGTTACCGCGAGGGGATTTTTTTAAATATCTCCAGCTGCGCAGTTATTGTGAGGGGAAAAAAGCTCAAAATGCAATTATTTTACGGAAAATTGAGATCATGGAGCTACTTAAAGCACGAGGTAAAATGGGTCTTCCGTATCAGTTATTTTTTAGCGAGATTAAAGATGATTTAGAGCTCCAGGAGGCAAAATGGGCCATTAAATTGGGCTCTGAAGGGGTCAATTTGACGAGAAGTATTGAAATTTCACTTAATGTTTTGATTAATGGCCCTCTGAAAAGCCAGCATTTTATGGCAATTTTGAACTTTATTACTGGCTAAATGGAACACAGGTAGAGGAACTAGCTGTAGCCGTTGTGGCCAACATGCTGCTGACTCGCTGCATATGTTTTTCAATTGTCCTAAACTTAAAGACTTCATAAGGGAAATACAGACTTTTATGCAGTGTAGTTTGGGAATCCCAGTACAAATAAGTGCATCTTTGGTAATTTTTGGATGGCAATGTAATGGGCGACCGGTTGATGAGGAGGGGATGATATTCATATGCATGGCTCTGTATCGGTTGTGTGTAACTTCGCAATGGCTTGATGCTAATCCTCCATCCTTTGCCAATTGGCAAAAAAAGTTGCTTGTAATATATCATCTAGAGATGGCATTGTATAGAATTAAGGGTCGACGGAAAAAAAGGCAAGGCTGTCGAATTTGGCAACCTATAACTACGTGGCTTGGATTCTAGGAATGTTATGTAATCAGGAGTGTATATAATCGTTTAAGATATTCTTTTTTCTTTAAAGTCTGTGCTTTTATTTATTAGTGCTGGCAGTTCTGCTTTTTTTTTGCTTTATGTATATATAGTGGCTGACGTATGTAAATTGTATGTAAATTGTATTGTGTGCTCTAAGTGCTGACAAATAAACTTTAATAAAAAATATTAAAAAAATAAATGAGTATATGGTATGGCAGCATCATGGAACAGCTACAGGAAGTGGTTCCGAAAGCTGCAGACAGGCTCCGCTCATGCTAGAGCACCATCTCACATATGTCCAAGCACTCTGCCTCCAGGATTGATGAGGCCTTCCATAGGAGTGGCTGATAGGAACATATGTGTCCATTTTAGGTTAGGTATAGGCATACTATACCTAAGTAAGGGGTGATTACACCGACTTACCCCAGCTGAGTGATCAGCCAGTTGTGTCAAATATGGAGGCCAGGCCAGGGGTGGCACAATACGTGCTGCAGCCCCTGGTAGGCCTTGGAACCACCTATGCCCTGGGTACCTTGGGTACACTGTTACAGGGGCCTATAAGGTGAACCAGTTCCAATTGGTAATGCACCTAGTGTGCATTGGCAGTAATTTAGAGAGAGAACAGCAGGCTGTGGGTCTGATTAGCAGGCCCACAGCCCCATTAAGTCATAAACCAGTGAAGCAAAAAGCAAAAATTTGGGGTGACCATAGGATAGCAGACCCTACTCTCCTACACAACCCCCCCCAAACGCAGGGACATTAGACTAACCTTGACCAGTTGTGTCTTCATGTTCTAAGTGGAAGTACCTGGAGAGACCATCTGCATTACCTTGGTCAGTCCCTGGGCGGTGCTCCACTGTAAAGTCCATCCCCTGTAGGGAAATGGACCACCTGAGCAGTTTGGGGTTTTCACCCTTCATCTGATTAAGCCATAAGAGGGGCTTATGGTCAGTCTGAATCTTGAAGTGAGTGCCAAACAAGTATGGTCTCAACTTCTTCAGGGCCCACACCAAAGCAGAGGCCTCCCTCTCAATGGCTGACCAACGTTTCTCTCTGGGGGTTAGCCTTCAGCTAATAAAAGCAATGGACTGGTCTTGACCATCTACATTAAGTTGTGAAAGCACAGCTCTCACTCCCAACTCAGAAGCATCTGTTTGGACAATGAACTCTCTTGAGTAGTCAGGACTCTTCAGGATAGGTGTAGAGCACATGGCCTTCTTCAGGTCATCAAATGCCTTTTGACAGTTTACTGTCCACTGAACCTTTTTGGGCATCTTCTTTGATGTCAGATCATTAAGAGGAGTCACAATGGACCCACAGTTCTTAACAAACTTCCTGTAGTACCCAGTCAGGCCCAAGAAAGCTCTGACCTGAGTCTGGGTGGTTGGAGGGGACCAGTCCTTTATGGTCTGGATCTTACTCTCCAGTGTTTGAACTTGGCATCCACCTACAAGGTGGCCCAAGTATACAACTTTACTCTGCCTTATCTGGCACTTTGTGGCCTTGATAGTGAGGCCTGGCTTTTGCAGAGCCTCTAGCACTTCCTTCAGGTGGACCAGGTGATCCTCCCAGGTGGAGCTGAAGACAGCAATATCATCCAGATATGCTGCGCAAAAGTCATCCAACCCAGTAAGGACTTGATTCACCAACTTTTGGAAGGTGACAGGTGCATTTTTCAAACCAAAGGGCATCACCACTTATTGGTAATGCCCACCTGGGGTAGAAAATGTAGTTTTGGCTTTAGACTCCTCAGCTAACCTGATTTGCCAATAGCCAGCTGTCAAGTCAAATGTGCTCAAATACTTGGCAGAAGCCAATTTGTCAATGAGCTCATCTGCCCTTGGAATAGGCTGTGCATCTGTCCTGGTGACAGCATTGAGTTCTCTGTAATCCACACAGAACCTCATCTCTCTCTTGCCATCTTTGGTGTGAGGTTTGGGGACCAGAACCACTGGGCTAGCCCAGGGGCTCTCTGAAGGCTCAATAACACCTAATTCCAGCATCTTTTGCACCTCAGTCTTTATACAGTCCCTGACATGGTCAGGTTGCCTATAAATCTTGTTTTTCACAGGAAGACTGTCACCAGTGTCCACCACATGGGTACACCAGTTAGTCTGACTGGGTGTCAATGAGAACATATGTCTATATGACTGCAAAACTTGTCTACAGTCATTCTGCTGATGTTCAGTGAGGCTGCCATCTAAGGCCACACCATCAACTGAGCCATCTTCAGTGTTCCGAGTCAGCAGGTCTGCGAGAGGGTCACTCTCTTCCTCCTGCCCCTCATCTGTAGCCATGAGCAAGCCCATGTCTGCCCTGACAACATATGCCTTCAATCGGTTAACATGGAGCACCCTGATTTGATTGATTTGATTTGATTTTGGGTTTTATAGAGCGCATAGCTGCCCTAGGGCTTCCCAGCGCTAGTGACCACTGTCCTGTGGGGTGAGGAAACAGAGGGTAGGGCTCAGGGGAAGAGTAGGGTCTTTAGTTGTTTCCTGAACCTGAGGTGATTGTGTTCTTGCCTCAGGGAAAGAGGAAGGGCATTCCATAGTCTGGGGGCGTTGTACGAGAACAGGCGGCCGCCTGTTCTGGACTTCCTGATTCTGGGGACGTTTGCAAGGGAAAGGGAGTTTGATCTTAATTGTCTACTAGACTGTTGTTTTGTCACAAGTGGCCTAAGGATGGGAGGGCCTTCATTGTGCATAATTCTATGAGCTATGCACAGGGATTTGAAGTTGACCCGTTCCCTTACTGGCAACCAGTGCAAGCTTCTAAGAGCTGGTTTGGCCGAGTTCCTTGCTGCGGTTCCTGTGAGGATTCTGGCGGCCGCATTTTGTGCACATTGAAGTTTGTGGACTACAGAGGCTGGGGCCCCCAGATAAAGGACATTGCCGTAATCCAATCTGGAGTTCACCAGCCCCTGCATTAGGAGCTTTCTGGAATGGAGGGGGAGTAGATGTAGAATCTTTCGTGCCATCTTTATAAGGCCGAAGCAGGTTCCCGTGGTTTTCCTAGCTTGAGTCCTAAAACTGAGCTCCTGGTCCAGCCATATCCCAAGGCTCTTTACTTCGGGTTTGGGGGATGGCGGGGTTCCCATGCATGGTGGCCAGGGAAGGGGAGTGGGGATTTTCTTAGGGTTTCCCAGGAGGAGTATTTCTGATTTCTCCCCGTTCAGTTTTAATCGGGAATCGCACATCCACTGGTGTACCTTTTCCAGACAACTGAATAGATTAGGGAGGGCGTTGTCTGATTGGTTGAGGGAAACGACGAGCTGGGTGTCGTCAGCATACATTATTGATTTAATGCCGAAAGGCTTGACAACATCCTCGAGTGGTTCCATGTACACATTAAAAAGTGTGGGGCTCAGGGAGGATCCCTGAGGCACCCCACACTTGAGTGCTTGAGCCTTGGAGGTGGAATACCCATCTGCTACTTGAAAAGACCTGTCTTCAAGGAAGGATGAGATCCAGGCTAATGCGGAATCCTCCACTCCTATCAGCCCAAGACGGTGAACAAGGGTTGCGTGGTCCACCGTGTCGAAGGCGGCACTCAGGTCGAGGAGGATCACTGCCACTGATCCTCCTGCGTCCAATATGCCCCTGGCTTCTTCGACTACGGCTAACAGTGCGGGGGCTCCTGGGAGTTCCTAGGTCCACCAAGTAGGTAACCTCTCCCTTCTTTTCAATGATAGTATGGGGCCCAGACCATTTGTATTGGAGTGCTGCTGGGGCCACTGGCTCCAACACCCATACTTTCTGTCCAGGCTGATACTCAGTCAAGACAGCCTTTTGGTCATGCTAAGCTTTCTGTAATTCTTGGCTGGCCTCAAGGTTTTTGGATGCCTTCTCCATATACTCAGCCATCCTGGAGCGGAGACCAAGTACATAGTCCACTATGTCTTGCTTGGGTTTTCTGAGAGGTAACTCCCATCCTTCCCTCACTAAACACAGGGGTCCTCTTACAGGGTGCCCAAATAACAATTCAAAGGGGCTGAAGCCAACCCCCTTTTGTGGGACCTCTCTGTAAGCAAACAGAAGGCAGGGTAGAAGGATGTCCCATCTTCGCCTGAGCTTTTCTGGTAATCCTTTGATCATACCCTTTAGGGTCTTGTTGAACCTTTCAACAAGCCCATTACATTGTGGATGATAAGGAGTGGCGAACTTGTAGTTGACACCACATTCCTTCCACATAGCTGTTAAGTATCCTGACATGAAGTTGGCACCTCTATCAGATACTACCTCCTTAGGAAACCCCACTCTGGAGAAAACTCCAAGTAAGGCCCTGGCCAGAACAGGAGCTGTTGTGGTCCTAAGGGGAATTGCCTCTGGGTACCTGGTGGCATGGTCCACCACCACCAGTATGAATCTGTGCCCAGATGCTGTAGGGGGATCCATTGGACCTACAATATCAATGCCCACTCTCTCAAAGGGGACCCCCACCACAGGTAGTGGTATCAGGGGGGCCTTTGTTGTTCCACCTGCTTTGCCACTGGCTTGGCAGGTTACACAGGAGCGACAAAACTCCTTTGTATCTTCAGACATGTGAGGCCAGTGAAAGTGAGGGACAAGCCTGTCCCAAGTCTTATCCTGGCCTAGGTGTCCTGCTAAAGGAATATCATGGGCCAAGGTTAGAAGGAAGCCCCTAAATTGCAGA
Source organism: Lissotriton helveticus (assembly GCF_964261635.1). NCBI lineage: Eukaryota > Metazoa > Chordata > Amphibia > Caudata > Salamandridae > Lissotriton > Lissotriton helveticus. The sequence continues at coordinate 1,132,681,071 of NC_136061.1, forward strand.
GGTATAACCAACCTCCTGGTTGTACCAGGCTTGGGGTCTCTACCCTCTGAATAAAGGAGCCCATCATCCCAATATACTTTATGGGTATCTTGAGCATTCCCAGCAGCCTCAGCAGCAGCCTGCTGTCTGAGGGGTTCAAGAGAAGGACAGGTTAACTGAGCCTGCCCCAAGTCTGCCCTAGAAGGTCCCCCTGTCCCCAGAAACTCAACCTGATCAGGTTCAAGTTCTTCAGGGACAGTTCCTTCAGTGACCTGCACGAAGAGATACACGCTAGCGCTTTTAAAACGCCCGTTTTTCTATTTAGGTTTCAATTTATTTTCTTACCCCCTGTTTTTATCAGGGTTTCTGGCCCTTACTTGCACATTAATAGTGGTACTCACCGCTACTTAACGGGTCCGGGTCTGTGGGCTTCTGCGCCCTGTCCGTTTTTCGAGCCGCCATTTTGGGTGTGGATGTCCCGCTCTGGAAGCGCTGGATCGAGCGCTCCAGTCTTGCGGACCACCCTCGCCCGCCTTACTTAAGGCTGGCCTTTAGCGGGGCTGCTTGCATTAACAACTGCAAATCCTCATTTCTGCTGACCTGCACGAAGAGATACACGCTAGCGCTTTAGCGCTTTTAAAACGCCGGTTTTTCTATTTAGGTTTCAATTTATTTTCTTACCCCCTGTTTTTATCAGGGTTTCTGGCCCTTACTTGCACATTAATAGTTGTACTCACCGCTACTTAGCGGGTCCGGGTCTATGGGCTTCTGCTCCCTGTCCGTTTTTCGAGCCACCATTTTGGGTGTGGATGTCCCGCTCTGGAAGCGGTGGATCGAGCGCTCCAGTCTTGCGGACCTCCCTCGCCCGCCTTACTTAAGGCTGGCCTTTAGCGGGGCTGCTTGCATTAACAACTGCAAATCCTCATTGCTGCTGACCTGCACGAAGAGATACACGCTAGCGCTTTAGCGCTTTTAAAACGCCAGTTTTTCTATTTAGGTTTCAATTTATTTTCTTACCCCCTGTTTTTATCAGGGTTTCTGGCCCTTACTTGCACATTAATAGTGGTACTCACCGCTACTTAGCGGGTCCGGGTCTGTGGGCTTCTGCTCCCTGTCCGTTTTTCGAGCCGCCATTTTGGGTGTGGATGTCCCGCTCTGGAAGCGCTGGATCGAGCGCTCCAGTCTTGCGGACCTCCCTCGCCCGCCTTACTTAAGGCTGGCCTTTAGCGGGGCTGCTTGCATTAACAACTGCAAATCCTCATTGCTGCTGACCTGCACGAAGAGATACACGCTAGCGCTTTAGCGCTTTTAAAACGCCGGTTTTTCTATTTAGGTTTCAATTTATTTTTCTTACCCCCTGTTTTAATCAGGGTTTCTGGCCCTTACTTGCACATTAATAGTGGTACTCACCGCTACTTAGCGGGTCTGGGTCTGTGGGCTTCTGCTCCCTGTCCGTTTTTTGAGCCGCCATTTTGGGTGTGGATGTCCCGCTCTGGAAGCGCTGGATCGAGCGCTCCAGTCTTGCGGACCTCCCTCGCCCGCCTTACTTAAACCTCTCCTCTAGCGCGCAGCGGTGACGCGCAGCGGTTGCGCCTGAGTCGCGCCAGAGTCCTGCCCGTCAGCGTCCCGGAGGCGGTCGGGGCGGCGGTTGATCTGGACTAGGGGCGACGGGGTTACATCGTAGCAATTATGGTGAGTTATACCTCTGCGCAACTTTGGTCGCTTAATACGGTGTCTTGTGGCTGTTTTAAGGTTTTCCCAGGGCGTTATAGAGGTAAGAGCAAATGCCTTGGGTGCGGCTGGTCGAAAGACGCTGGTCCACGGCCACCTCCCCATCGGAAGGTGGTTTCGGTGAAGCATCTGTGTATGCTATTGAATACCAGATCAGTGCGTAGTCACGCTCAGGAGCTCTCTGATCTCCTGACTCTGGAAAAACCGACGTGTCTGATTCTCACAGAGACCTGGCTGGGAGCTTCCTCCAACCCGGATATCGCCTCGGCTATCCCGCCAGATTATAGCATCTATAGGCAGGACCGGCTGGTAGGAAGGGGGGGGCGGTGTAGCCATCGTGGTGAATAACTCTGTTGCGTGTTCTATCATTCCCACTGAGGCCATCAAAGGGTCTGAGTCCCTTGCCTTTTCTTTAGCCTTGGCGCCGCATCAGTCAGTGAAAGGTTTGTTAGTTTATAGACCCCCGGGTCCAGCAGGCTTGTTCTTTGACGAACTTCAGTCTGCTATGTCATCGCTGGCCATGAGAGCTGACCATTGCATTCTGGCCGGTGACTTTAACTTTCACATGGATGATGCTCAGGACTCAGACGTGATTAAACTAGCTGATATCACGACCCCCTTGGGCTTAGCCCCTTTTCTCTTTGAACCTACGCACGACAAAGGCCATATCTTGGACCAGGTCTTTTCCTCTTCTCCCATAGAGGTGACAGCACTTCTGCCGGTGCTCTGGACCGACCATCGCCTGGTACAGTTTTATATACCGGCCAATGAGAGACCTCGGAGCAATGCCCCTAGGCAGCTTGGCTCAGAGACAAGGGCGCTGCACCAGGTGTCTCCTGAATTGTTGTCTAAAGCACTACATGAACATCCGTGCCCGCTGATGGGAGATCTGGATAATGACCTGGAATCCTTGCAGGCCTGGCTTGAGGAGAGGCTAAATGACCTGGCCCCGGTTAGACCTCCTCGATCATTACCTAAGCGGGTCTCCGCCCCGTGGTTCACGGGTGCACTGCTTGCTTCTCACAGGCAGTGCAAGGTGGCTGAAAGGACCTGGCGAGCCCAGTATAATCTAGAAGCCAAGCTCAAATATAGGACTATGGTCAAAGCCTACTACCGAGCAATTCTGGCTGAGAAGAAAAGCTATTTTGCCAGGAGGATCGAGGATGCCTCGAACTCCTGTAAAGAGATCTTCTCGATCGTTAGGGAATACATCACCCCGCGGTCGAACGTGGCCCAGTCCGTTCCCACTCAGAAGTGGGCTTCGGATCTGGCTTGCTTCTTTACCGCAAAGATCAAGACGATACAGGAGTCGTTTCCACCGCGGCAGGCGGCTGCCCCGCCTGGCCCCGATGTTGGCTTGGTTCCATCGATGCCCTCGGGACCTGTCCAGTCAGACTTCCCGCCTTTATCTATGGCCTCTTCCTTGGCTCTGCTGGCCAATCTCAAATCTGGGTCACCGCTTGATCCATGCCCGGCCAAATTCTTGGCGAGGATGGCGGAGGTAGTTAACCCGTTGGTTAACCCTCTCCTGAATCGTTCTCTTAGCCTAGGTGAGGTCCCTTCGGCGTGGAAGCAGGCCATGGTCATCCCTTTGATTAAGAAGCCCGGTCTGGCTCCTGAGGTCTTGGCTAATTATAGGCCGATCTCTCTTCTTCCGGCTTTAGCCAAGACCCTGGAGAAGCATGTCCACAGCGTGCTTTCCAATTTTTTGGAATCCAACGACCTGCTTCACTCCTCTCAGTCGGGCTTCCGCCCTAATCTGAGCACGGAGACGGCGTTGTTGGAGGTTTCTGAGGCCATCAAGGAGATGCCAGATCTGGGTGGTAGAGCGATGTTGATCATGCTCGATCTGTCGGCGGCCTTCGAAACCGTCCCCCATGAGGGTTTGCTCATCAGACTTCATGAGATCAGTCTGAGGGGGACGGTGTTCAGCTGGTTTACATCTTTTCTAGCTGGTCGCCGACAGTCGGTCCGGGTTTCCTCGGCTTCCGCCGAGATGCCGCCATTGGGAGTCGGAGTCCCGCAGGGCTCTGTATTGAGCCCGACTCTGTTTAACATCTTTATGACCCCCTTGGCGGCTCTGGCGGAGTCCTATGGAGACCGGATCGTATCCTATGCGGATGACACCCAGCTGCTCTTCACCTGCCGGAAAGGGGAGGATTTTGACGGAGAGAGTATCCGTGAGTGCCTTGGGGCTGTTTTTAAATGGCTCCAACTGAACAGCCTCAAGTGCAACTCAGATAAGTCGGAGGTACTCTTCTTCGGCTGTCAATCCGACCCGGACTGGCAGATGTGGTGGCCGGCGGACATGTCTCCCCCGAGCCAGTCGTCGCAGGTAGCGAAGAATCTGGGGGTCAAAATTGACAACGGTTTGACCCTCAGATTCTCACCCTTACAGGCACATGCTTTGGACTTCTCCGCATGTTGCGGAAGTTCTTTCCGCTGCTTTCAGAGGATCACAGGAGGATTACGGTGCAGGCCTTGATTGGTTCAAGACTGGACTATGCTAACATCTTATATCTTGGCCTGCCCGAATACCTCCTGCAACGGATGCAGGTGGTCCAAAATGCGGAGTCTGTCTCGGCTTCTACCTTCAAAGGAGAGCCACAAGATTGCTGCCCACTGCTCCTGAGGGATCTGCTGTACTCTGCAGGCTCTCTCAAATGCAAGCATCCATTTGTGGATATCATCCCCAGCTTTGTAGGGGGGCACAATCTTACTCAGGTTTCTATTGTCATAGGACATGTCTTTATCCTTTGGGATAATGCTGCCACCAGTGGATCCTAATCCACCCTCTCTAGGCTGTCATGCCTTAGCAAGCTTCTCTTGGGCCAGGGCAACTTCTAATTCTTGCTTCTGGATCCTAAGCTCAGCCTCTCTCATTCTGGCCTCATGTTCCCTTCTCTGAGGGCTAGTCATCTCCCTTCTGGAGTGACCATGAGAACCTCTAGAAGCTTGGGAAGTATTGGATTCACCTGAGTGATTCCTCCTCCTCCTTTGCTCCTGGTTAAGTCCATTTGGGGGTCTGAATGGGTTTGCCCCTGACTCAGTCCCAAATAGGCTTAAGTTAGCCTGGCTAAGCCCTCGGGCTGGCACCTGACTAAGTTTCTCATCATCAGAATCACTTTCTTCTTCCTCCTCTTCCTCCTCCTCATCCTCAGGCTGAGTATCTCCAGTGTTCTGGTTTTCCTCATCTATCTGGACAACAGGGACAGGGGTGTCAGTATTATCATCTTCAGTGGGAGAGCCTCCTTCAACATTCCATGTGGGGTCTGCTTTAGAGGTCTTTAGAGCTTCAGACTGGTCTAAAAGCTCTCTGAGGTGTGCTGTGGTAGGGGCTGGACCCGTCGTGAGACCTCTTAAGGTACACAGCTGCCTCATTTCTTTAAAGTTTAACATAGCAAATTTGGATGGTGCCTTTGGAGGGTCCCTCTCAACAGGGACAGGTCCAGTGGACCCCTCTGCTCCAGACATTGCTCTAGTGTGGGTGGATATGTTGCAATCTACCTACACTGGTGTTTACCTACTAAACCTATCTAGTAGTTGTAGTCAGGGTGTGCTACTCCCTATCCTCTACAACAACTAAGTTCAGTAGAACTTAAGTATACTAGTCTTGTTTTATATGTACCTAACAGGTACCTGTGTGATCTTTCAAACAATACTCTCAAACATTGTAATGGTAAAACTACAGCAAGCTCAAATCCCAACCGCTGCTCACCAATGTGAGAAGTTGGCCTGGTATATGATGCTCACTAGTTCTAGTGATCACCTTGTACCATGCCAAGCAACCCTTATGATGATTGGTTGTAAGTCAACCTTATAGACCAGCTATCCTAGTAGCGTGGACAAAGCAGTCTTAGGCTAAACTCTGTAAAGGCATGTGAAGCAAGCTGTTTTACCATACACAATCCCCTTGAATACCAAATGAAAGGACACCACACAGATATATATTGAAAATATATATATATTTATTTACTACAAATATCCCCTATACTCTTTATGAGCACAGAAGCAAATATACAAAAGTTGCACAATATGGATGAGCCCTAGGGTCCACTTAAACCATATACTAAAATAGTGGTATAAGAACCACCAATAGGAAAGGAAATAGGCCTAGGGCCTGGGGAATCACTGTATCTGTTCAGGACTAACAGTGAAGAAGTCGGGAAAGGCCCGCGGGACTCGGGTGCAGCGCTTAAAGCACACGCATGCACCAATGCATTGTCAATGGTGCGTAAAAGTTATAAAGTTACTGTTTTAGGAACCTTCCGACTGACCTAGAAGGACAAAACTTTAGATCTAGGCACTAGAGGTGTGTACCAGTGTAGGAACACCGGCGTTGCTGAGTTACCTCACCCACAGGCAGCGGGTGCACAGGTGCCAAGTCGTGTCGGGTTTCGTCACGCAGGTCGATGGTGCCTGGAGATGAAGATGCTGCAGGCGGGTCGTCGAGGAGAGTTCCGGTGGATCCAAGGATGTATCTGAAGATGTGAAGACCTGAAAGCAGAGGGGACAATGTTCAAAGTCACTAGCCAGTGACTACCGTGGAACCAGGATGGAACCAGGCGATGTCGGGTGCAAACAGGTGAAGAGGTGCAGCTTGTCTCTGCAGCCACGTGGACACGAAGAGGTCAAGGACATCCAGGAGTCGATCACGAGCTGTCCCACGAAGGCTCTAGCTGATGGCGGTGTCGACAACTTGATTGGAGCAAACAGGCCTTGGCTAATGCAAGCCACGCAGGAAGTAAAGAAAGCTTGTTACTCGGACCAGCAAGGTCGGAGGGAGTGCTCCTTTTCAGGGGAGCGAGGGCCAGTCTGGAGCAACCAGACCAGCAGTGTTGTTTGTAGATTTCATCGACAAGATGGCCGCTAGCCACGTGGCAAGTGGCCGGGATGGCGCGTCGAGTGGCAATATGCAAAAGGGCCCCACGCAGATCGTGGAGAAGCTGGGGGGATGATCTTTGGTGCAGATGCTGCTCGGTAGTAGGGCTTCTCAAACCCCAAAGCACAGCATTGAGGGAGCCTTGGGTGCTGCGCAGTCAGCTTCTCGGGGGTCTTTCAAGATGGCCGGTCCCACGTCTCTCGATGCCTCCACTGGTCTCTTCTTTTCAGGGACTGTGGATCGGGCTGTGAAATGTCTCGGAATCCAGGTCTTGTTGGGCTCTGGGCTCCGGCGGGAGGCGGCGGCAAAGCAGACGTCGAGTTGCTGGTTGGTGCCTGTATTCACAGGGTGGTCACTCCTTGGCCACAAGGGAGATTCTCTTCAGTCTTCTGTGCAGCAGAATGTCGAAGTCCAGTTTTCTTCTTAGTTTCAAGTCGAGTTCAGGATGATCTGAAGTCTTGGGACACAGCTCCTACTCTTATTCTAAATCTAGGGGCCGGGTTACCTGCTAGGTCCCTCCTCTGGGTGGGACCAGGAAGGGGGGTGGCTACACCCCCTTTCCTTTGTCCATCTCTGCGCCAAGACTGGGGCTGGGAAGCCCCAGCACCGGTTTGGACTCGCTTATGCACCTTGTGTGCCCCAGGCATGTCTCATTCTATTCAGCCCTGCCCTACCGAATACACAAAATCCTGTCTGTGGTGGTGCTAGCACCTCCCAAGGCAGGAAACCCTTTGTCCAAGCCTCCTTCACTGGAAGGACTCCCAGCAGCAGGAGGTCAGACTTGTGTCTGTGGTGGCAGCATCCATTTTGTGATGCTACGGCTCTAGTTTAACTTTAACCAGGGTTCAGGTTATGTACATGTCGTGTCCCTCTAGAAGGGTGGAATACTAACCCCGTTGCCAGAACTGGCGAGGGGGTAGTATTCCAATTCGTATGACACCTTACTCGACATGTTTTGATAAAGCCAAACCAAAGTTAGCAAATAACCGCGAGGATTATAATGCACCTAAGAGTATATGGTATGGCAGTATCATGGAACAGCTACTGGAAGTGGTTCCGAAAGCTGCAGACAGGCTCAGCTCATGCAAGAGCACCATCTCACATATTTCCAAGCACTCTGCCTTCAGGATTGATGAGGTCTTCCATAGGAGTGGCTGATAGGAACATATGTGTCCATTTTAGGTTAGGTATAGGCATACTATACCTAAGTAAGGCGTGATTACACCGACTTATCCCAGCTGAGTGATCAGCCAGTTGTGTAAAATATGGAGGCCTGGCCAGAGGTGGCACAATACGTGCTGCAGCCCCTGGTAGGCCTTGGAACCACCTATGCCCTGGGTACCTTGGGTACACTTTTACAGGGGCCTATAAGGTGAACCAGTTCCAATTCGTAATGCACCTAGTGTGCATTGGCAGTAATTTAGAGAGAGAACAGCAGGCTGTGGGTCTGATTAGCAGGCACACAGCCCCATTGAGTCATAAACCAGTGAAGCAAAAAGCAAACATTTGGGGTGACCATAGGATAGCAGACCCTACTCTCCTACAAACATGACATGACAACTCTGTCCCATCAGGGATCGTTGGAACAGTGCATTACTTTTTGCTCAGTCACTCATGCTCACTTTGTCTCAGAGAGATACCCAGAATAAACAGTGGGGACGTTTCTCAATAAGGATTTATTGAATCAGCGTCATTCTAGTGTAAAATAGGTTGTGCCGAAACAACCATAAGACAGTAACAGATATAAATGATTATAAGCACCAACAGAGTAAAAGGTTGGTAGATGTCTACCTTAGTGCTAAGAGAATGAATACAGGCAGGTAAAAATACATGACAGTAAAATGCATACTCCTACAATGCGATGCTAACTGGATGTACCTGAGTGTACCTAGCATGTATGTAGGTGTAGAGCCAAGAATCCCTCTAGGATAAAGGCAACCCTATTACCTGAAGTGCGAGACTGTGGGACCTCGTCTTGGTCTCGAGATGGACATCCGCGAGGGATGTCAGAACACTGTTAGCTGGAGTGTCTGCATGCAGGAACCTTAGTGTCTCGCCTCAGTCTGTCAGCATTGAAGTCCTTTCTTTCCTCTCCACACCACAGCTTTGTTGGAAATTCCATCATTTTGTATTGGTGACTCTTCAAATGTTATGCATGATGTGGTGTTTATTCAAGATATGGTGTTTATATACCCAAAGTGGTACCCTCAGGGTTCTACCTTGCTGTGTCATGTCGGACTTAGGATGACAGAAGGAATGACCCTTAAATATAGTTATTATGCAGGAGATGGTAGTCCTGCTGAGTTTCCAAGAATCCTCATGCTTAATGGATGAGGCTAGTTATCCAGGGAAAACCCCACGTCCTGTAAGCAGTATCTTAACTAGGTAAAAGTTCAGTCCCAAGAACTGTTATGTAGTGTAATGGTAGAGGAGAATATAGGTGAAAGGTTGAGTTGCTACTTGAGCCTATATAGGGGTACCTATATGAAACATAACACCCACTCCTCACCCGACTGGACGACATACTAAAAATTCTAACATACAGCTAGGCGTTGTAAGCAAACAACTAATAAGTTCATAAAAATAGTATTTAAAAATGTAAAATTTCTAAAAAATGCTAATAAAAAAACTTATATTGCAAGCAATAAAAGTCTGTACTAAATATGTTCGTATACATAGTTCGAACAATGAGTGACTGAAAGACATGCAGTTTAGCAAAAGTGTCTCTTTTTTAAAATTCTAAATTTGATTGTTTAGAAAAAGGCCACATTTTGATGAGCCAAATGTTTATGTGTTCTGGAAGGGAAACGCAACATCACTGTTGTTTTCATTACAGACGACGATACCTCCAACACCTTACATATTAGGTCAATCGAGCACAGATGTTCTTCTGCACTATCCCCAGCCGATGCGGGAGAAGCCTGTGTGCCATCCAAGGCCTGAGTATTTGTTGAGGAGCCGATATCCACTGCAACAGAAATGAAATGAAATTAAATGAAAGGATTCTTGTAGTGCACAAACTATGCCCAATGGGCGTCAAGGCGCCTATATCAAAATAACAGCTCGTCACTACGTGTAGCATTCTATCATAGGTAGGCCCTCCTGAAGAACCAGGTTTTAAGTTCCTTTTTGAACAGGTCAATTGAGGGTAGGGTAGACCTGAAGCATCCTGTGGTGGCTCTTAGAATGCAGACATCAACATGGGAATACGATGAGAACACAGCAGAATGTGGGCCTTCATTGGGTCCAGTAAAGCATCAATGTCCACTGGCGCAACCGATGGAATTGTTAGACAGAGATCTAACACACAATCTTGACCGCAGAACAGACATCGAAGGACAGGCAGAACACAGTTGATCCAGAGTGGTCTAAATGACAGGAACCAAGACTTTCTTGGTTCTCGGAGGTGAGGTGTGCCCAGATTAATTACCATGCGATCACGGTAACGGCTCTCCAAGAGCGTTATTTCCAATTCTTTCGTGACTGGGACGTCCATTGCTTAGCAAAAAAATGACAATCAGGAATCCTGCTATTAGCAACAGGATCAGCGGAAGCCCTCCAAAATTGCTACAGAATACAGAGTGTATAAAGTTGGGAGTAACTCCGAAGACTGTCTGAAAGGTGCTTAACAGTTCAGAACCTATGGTCCTAAATAGGTGTGCTATACCCGTTGTATCAGACATGTTAAAGATACGTTGTACCATCTCTGTGAAATGGAAAGGGCAGTTTGTTCGTACTAGTGCCAGCATCTCCGCTGAGGACCTAGCGACCTGAAGATCACAAGTTTCTCGGGCGGAGGTTAGGGGGACAGTTTTTTTGTAAAAGCATGGCTGTTATTTGGCTCAGAGCATCAAACCGAATAAAGGAAACATTCAATGTTTTTAACGTGTGCTATTTTCTGACCTTTATTAAAAGTCTAATTCCGGTCAGAATCCGCACCCCCTTTTTTAACCTGCACCTACATCACTGCCTTTTTCACTGGTCACTTCAAACCAGCTCCACTGCAATTGCAGGTGTCGTAGCACACCAGGCAGGCATTCGGCCCGCCTGGTGAACACAAACCCAATGATGAAGCATGTCACCCACTAGACGGGTGAGTGAGGGTTTTAAAAACAAACAATTTTGTTTTCACTTTTTTGCACAATCACTATCACTTATTTTATTATTATTATTTTTCACTTTCTATCTCTCGGTTGGTGACTAGTTCAGTCTCCAGAGAAGTCACTCCTTTGTTGTTTGTAATAAAAAACATTCAACGAAGGCCATAACAGCAACCGTATGGGTTGGTGGAAACTATATTTGCATAGAGAAAGTAAACCTGGCAATTACAGTGACAAGATATGCGATGCACGGAGGCATCCCACAACAATCTTGATCATTCAGCATCAAGTAACTCCCATTTGAATGTAACTTGAACACCGGATTAATCACAGCAGCTGGAGACCCTCTCAAGTGGCAGGATAAGTTTGCAACAGAACCATTACAGGCCCCGTGAAGCATGATGTCCTGGCATATTAGTGATCCACTTAAGGAGTCCTCGCAGTTTGTACCACTTAGAAACACTTCCATGTCCCCACTCCTGCATCAAAATCTGTAAGGCAATTCTCAAGATACCTTGATGAATCCCCTACCCATTCCTTCATATCTGCCCGCCTGTTGTTGTTCTAGGCAATAGTGAAAGTGGAAAGTTGTGACCGGTAATGTTATATGGCCATGGATTAACCATTCTGTGGATAGTGACTCTGCCACTGTAAAAGGTAATTGGTCCAGTTTTTCAATACGGAGCATTGTATATTTTGCTCCCCTTTGTGCCATTGTTATCTGTTTTTCAGTTATATTATATGCAAAAAATAGTGACGTACTGTTGATAAATCGCCAAGGCACATAATCAGCATGTAATGATTGCAGCATCCAGCTTAATAATATAATATAACGTAGTTCAGATTATCCTTGTTGTAGTATGGATAAGTCCTGTTCTAGTATATCTATAGCAGAAGATACAATGTTGCCCAGTGAATAGATTCTGGATGTTAATGTAGTCATAACGTTATCGGCTAGAGCTAACCCTTTTCTAGGTTAATTCTATCTATTTCAGGGAGGATCTCTGTGGCTTGTTGTTGAGAGATTTTCCAGCTTCATTATAGACAGTGTATAAGAAACATTTCTGACGTGGCTTTCGGGGACCTAATATAAAATCCCTTAAATCCACCTCATCTGAGAGTAGGGATAAGTGCTGTTTCACTTGTGACAAGGTCGACATGCTTCAGCTATAGAGCCCCAGTATGGCTCAGCATTCCTCAGGACCAACAGAAATTCTTACCTTGGTGGTGGTGCACCCTAAGGCACCAAACCAAAACCAGGTAGAAGGAAAGGGAATTACAAACTTGTAATAGCTGCACGCAGACATTCAGGTGCATACACTCAATTCCGAGCGTCCTAGATACAATGGGTCAATGTATCAAACTTCAAACACCCCTGACAAAAAAGGTCTTCATGTCAAGGTATGGAGAAGCAAGGCATCGGGCTTCATAGGCGCGCGGCAGTAGGAAATCTTCACGCCAGCGTATTTCTGCTGACGGCTCCCCGCAGCAAACCTAACGCTGTCTCTCCCGCAGCCTTAGGGTGCACCACCACCAAGGTAAGAATTTCTGTTGGTCCTGAGGAATGCTGAGCCATACTGGGGCTCTATAGCTGAAACATGTCGACCCCTGTAGGACATAGGGTCCAAATTTACACGATCCCATATATGTCAGTTTTTTCACTTTGTTTTTAATTGAGTTAGAGCTACCCCCTTATTAAAAAGAATTTATTTGGGGTGTAGTCAATACCCATTTTAACTTGCACTTGTTTTTTTAATATTAATCACTTACTAACAAACAGGAACCCAATGAAGACAAATGGCTACCTACCTTGAGTAGGTGCCTGAGGGTTCCTTTTTTCACTCAATATAAGCACTTCGGGCTATATACTTCCGTCCTTCCCTTTCCACAACTTTTCTTTTTCTTTTTCCTTTTTGGTGGTGGAGATTAACATACCTGTTTCTAAATAACTTCTCCTCCCCGGTTTTCATTATTTTATTTTGGGAGTTTTTTCTTCCTTATCAGGTTGCTCTCCTGTTGTTTGACCAAATACATCATAATCAACCTTTTCCCAAACTATACCATCAGGAATAGGAACCGCTGTAATGTTCACGAAGGACAGGTCCCTCTGTTCATGATTTGATGTATGAGGTTTCAGGACCAAGTTTACATTTGATACTGCAGAGCATTTTGGGAGATAGTTTCTATTCATTTGTAATCAAAAGACAGTCACTAGGCCTATCCAGAAAAGAAAAAAACAGTATTCCAGTCATTATCCAGAGCTGGAGCCAAGGTGATACTAAGTAAGTCTTTGTCAAAAAAACATAGAAGTCACAAATTTGTTGCTTACAGGAAACTGGAGCTGGCGTTGTTTCCGGTTCACTGGGATCCAGAGAAAATGTATTAATGTCGATGAAGTAGCCAGATGCAGTTCGATCTATTTTTTTTAGCTCAGCAGGTTTTGTTGAACTGGCAGACGTCTCTTGTAGCGGCATATTGATGTAGACATCGATGTTAGGCTGAATTGAAATTTGTTTTACATTTGTGTTTGAAGTTCTGTTTCAAGAGGAGCGAGTTCCATTTCATTGTCGGAAATTCTATCATTTTGTATTGGTGACTCTTCAAATGTTATGAGTCTTTCTGTCTGACCTTCCTGTATGGTAGCGAGAGGAGAGCGTCAGCTACCCAGGAGCCCACGAGGTCTACTATTGAGTATCGGAAAAAAGTATAGGGGGCCCCCTAAGGTACGATTTGGGACCAGGGGAAATAACAAGAGAGAATTATGACAGTGTCCCAAATGGAGAAGATGACAGTAGAAAAAAAGTCCCTTTGAATTTGGGTTCCCACGACACGAGTTCGATCCTGGACGCAACCACTAAGTATCACAACAAATGCTGTAAATAAGCAAATTTAAACAACACCATACAGTAATCTCAATTACGCTAGTATCTATATTAGAAATAATGTCAATTTTTGTGACAGGAAAAAGCAATACAGAAATTTTTTTAAAAAGTAAACACAAGTTTATTACACATTTCCAAATAATGAAAGCACAAGATTCATACAGGTTTAAAATACATCATAATACACAACAAATTCATAAAATGTTAAAAATGTTCATGAGAACACAGGTCGACGCGGCGTTTCGGTTTAAAAAACCTTCCTCAGGACAGTGTCTCAGGATATCCGTTACGGTATAGATCTCAGCTGTTGATTCTGAGGTCTAGTGTCTGATAGACAATAGTGTATGTGTCCTATTTTCGGTCCACATCCACAGATGCTGTAGTCCCTGTTATTCGGGATATGATATTATATGCCTTAATCTTAAATATAGGGTTGTTAAATTTTCACTGTATCGGAGGGGCCACCAGTAAGGATGCGTGCACCAGTAGATGCACGTGCACAATGATACTGCTTGTGTAATCTCTGTAGCCGCGTGCTAAATGTGCTTCATCGGCTATCTTTGGTCATCTAAATTTCTAAAACATTTGGATAAAAACGGCTGGCCTCCCTGCTCCTCCGTATACAGCGTCTGGGGGTTCTGTGTTTGTGCAGTGACGAGAAGGTATGCGAAGTTCAAACCTTCATAACGGCCAAAACTTGCTGTGTAAGAACGCAAATGCCATTTCTCTAAGCTATCCCCCCATTTTTTTGAGAAAACGAATTACTTCTTTAGTCACACGCTTGTATACACAGTGGAACCCTTATCCTCTCACTGACCCACAGACATCTCTTTGTTATAAATACGTAGTATTAGGGCACATGTCTGTTTGGGTCGTTAATCTAGCCCTAGGACCCCTCCTCAAACGTTGGTTTATATTGTTTCTTCGACAGCCAGGACAGGTACAGGCTTTCTGTTTGATGGCCCAAATTATTTCTTGTATACAATCATTTCTCTGACCAGTTCTCCAACTTTAGCAATCCAGGCAGGTCTTGTAATGACTGATTTGAATTCCCCAGTGGCAGTGCATTTTACTTGCACGTTGCTTTGTAGTGTCCGGAAGTCATTGAGATCCTGTAAAACAGCCAAACGTTTATGGTTGTCAAATGGTTTTTCATCCATCACTGTGCTTTCATAATTTAGATCAGGTACCCACATTCTCGTCCCAAATAGGACCTCGTAAGGAGTGACACCCCTCAAAGAACCCCTAGCTGATACTTGGGCAAAATTACCCAATAATTTCACCCCTAAGTTCAGAGCAGGTTCTGCTCCGTACTCACTCTGTATTTGTCTTAATACATCTGGTATTACTGCTAATGACGACGGGATGCCATGAGTTCTGGTATGTACGGCAGCGAAAACTGTACCCCAAGTGGTACAATCCTTTATCTGAGGAGCTATCCCCATTGGCAAACAGATTGTTAGCATTTTGTATTTTTCTTGAGGGCTTATGTGTGGAAATACTGCCTCTAGCTGTGCTATTTTCTGAACAATCCAGAATAGCATTTGCTCACGTTTAGTGGGAATTTTACCCATAACTGTGTGTAGCGTTTCTGGTGTTATTTTAGTTGTAGATCCCTGAATTTGTCCTGTTTGTATAGCACTTGCTGGCTGAAGTATGAGTGTTCTCAAACCGAGCTGTGTCAGGTTTCTGTATAGTATTATTATTTCTTGATGAAGTCCACTACTGGCATTGTGTCAGTGTCTGGATGTGGTGTGTAGGCAGCTAGGACTGGCCAAGTTGCTCGATCTCTTCTGAGCGGACCGAGTCTCACTTTGTAAGGGCGCCTTTAAACCAGTTTATGTGCTTCTGGTAGGTGAACGATCAATCAATCAATCAAGAACATTTGTAAAGCGCGCTACTCACCCGCTATGGTCTCAAGGCGCTGGGGGGGGGGCGCTACTGCTCGAAAAGTCAGGTCTTGAGTTGCTTCCTGAAGGAGAGATGGTCCTGGGTGAGTCGTAGGTGGGTGGGGAGGGTGTTTCAGGTCTTGGCCGCCAGGTAGGTGAAGGATCTTCCTCCGGTGGTGGTTCTGCGGATCCGTGGGACGGTGGCGAGGGCGAGGCTGGCGGAGCGGAGCTGGCGGGTTGGCGTATAGAACGTGAGGCGGTTGTTGAGGTATTCGGGGCCCAAGTCGTGGAGAGCCTTGTGTGTGTGGGTGAGGAGTCTGAACGTGATCCTCTTGCTGACGGGGAGCCAGTGCAGGTCCCTCAGGTGCGCGGAGATGTGGCTGTGTCGGGGGATGTCCAAGACGAGTCGTGCTGAGGCGTTCTGGATGCGCTGGAGTTTTTTCTGTAGTTTGGCGGTGTTTCCAGCTTAGAGGGCGTTCCCGTAGTCCAGACGGCTGGTGACGAGGGCCTGGGTGACCATTTTCCTGGTTCCAGTGGGGATCCAGCGGAAGATCTTACGGAGCATGCGGAGTGTGTTGAAGCAGGAGGAGGTAACGGCGTTAACTTGCCTGGCCATCGTGAGGGAGGAGTCAAGGATGAAGCCCAGGTTGCGTGCCTGGTCCGTGGGCTTGGGTGGGGGGCCACCAGGAGTCGTCCCAGGCGGAGATGGATGGGCCGAGGATGAGGACTTCCGTCTTGTCTGAGTTCAGTTTCAGGCGGCTGAGCTTCATCCAGTCTGCGATGTCTTTCATTCCGTCCTGGAAGCTGGCTCTGGCGGAGGTGGGGTCGTTGGTGAGGGAGAGGATCAGTTGGGTATCGTCGGCGTGGGAGATGTTGTTGAGGTTGTGCTTGCGTGCGATGGCTGCGAGGGGGCTCATGTAGACGTTGAAGGGGCTGAGTGAGGAGCCTTGAGGTACGCCGCAGATGATCTTGGTGGCTTCTGCGAGGAAGGGTGTGAGACGTACTCTTTGGGTTCTGTCGGAGAGGAAGGAGGTGATCCATTCCAGGGCCTTTCCTTGGATCCCGGCGTGGCGGAGGTGGGTTGTCAGGGTGCGTTGGCAGACCGTGTCGAACGCGGCCAAAAGGTCAAGCAGGATGAGAGCAGCGGTTTCTCCGTTGTCCAGCAGGGTCCGGATGTCGTCGGTGGCCGTGATGAGGGCGGTCTCGGTGTTGTGGTTCGCTCGGAATCCGGACTGCGATGGGTCGAGGGAGCCGTTCGTCTCCAGGAAGGCTGTCAGCTGTTTGTTGACGGTTTTCTCGATGACTTTTGCAGGGAAGGGGAGGAGCGAGATGGGGCGGAAGTTCTTGAGGTCTGAGGGGTCTGCGGTGGGTTTCTTCAGGAGGGCGCTGATCTCTGCGTGCTTCCAGCTCTCCGGGAAGGTGTTTTTGATGATGTCCCGAAGTTTGGGTGCGATGATGGAGTCGGCCTTGTTGAAGATGTGGTGTGGGCAGGGATCGTCTGGGGAGCCCGAGTGGATGGTGTTCATCGTGTGGGTGGTATCTTCCGTGCTGACCTGAGTCCAGGCGCACAGGGTGGTGGTGGGGGGTGTAGGTTCGGTGGTGAGGTACGAGTTCTGAGCGCCGAAGCGAAACTTCAATGTCCTCATACGGACAGTATTCATGTGGTGTTTCATCTTCAAAGTAAGAATGAAATGTATGTGATTGTGTGTCTGCTTGTGGGAATTTAACCCATGCATAGAATACCTCTGTTCTATATGATTTGTGTGCCTCAATCACCAATGTTACTGCCCCACCCCTAGCTTTGACTCCATAGTCTGCTAGTTTTAGAGTAAGGGTAGTTCTAACATTTTTTGAAATGTTGATTTCCCCTTCTTGTTCTTCCTCCCTAGCTGCTGCACGATGTGCTGGCACAGCGGTGTCTTTGTCAGCCATAATTTTGAAGAAGGAAAAAGTTTCAAGGAGACTGAGATAAGGTTTTTTGCACAATAGGAACTGTTTGTCCTTCAAGCTTGATAAACCTACAGCCAATGTTTAGGATATGCTTACTCAGCTGTGGCATATAGTTCCCTTCCCACTCCAGACTTCTCTGGGAAAATGTGAGTAGGGGTTTCTGAGAATAGCAAGACTGAAGTTAGTAGGGGTCTCTGAGAATAGCACAACTGAACTACTCAGATCTGTCCATTAAAAAAGTACTATGTCAAACAAAGAGAGGGAGGGGGGAAAGGAGCTAATTAATGGTGCAGTGTCCATGCTCCTTACTAACCATGAAATCAATACAAGGGGGTACTGTTCCAGAGTGGGTGATGCCAAGAGTCAAGCCCTCACTAGGGGGAAAGAGTAGAAGAGAAAGAGAAAGAGGGAGTACAGGGTACTAGGTCTGGGACTCAGTGGAGAGACAAGTATTGTCTCTTGTTGCCCTCACACACCCCGAAGGGTGTCATGCTTTATCATTGGGCAGTTGCTCGTCGTTGGGCCAGCGGTGCAATGCCCTACGGGTCCCCCAAAGGGTCACTTTAGCGGAGATCTTTTAAGAGAACTGCTGTTGAGTGCATGTGGGTGTGTGGGTCGAGTCCTAAGTGAACAGTGGTATCGTGCGTGCAATGAGTTAAAACTTCCTAAGGGTTACCAGGAAAGATTTTAATGGAGAGGTACCCTTGACAGACTAAAAAACCCGTAGGTTAAGCGTTACCAACAGAGGCGTAATGTGCCCAGGTAACTAAAAGGTCGACATGTTTCACGCCTGCTGGTCAAAAAAGTCCCTGGCATTTCTTAAGGACCAGAAATAAATATGACAGTGATTGTCGTGCACAAAAGGATAAATGTAGAGGGGTAATATTAGCTCTCCTACCGATCTGAGGTGGTCATACTCTGGAAAACTAAGGGTGACGGCTGCGGCTAGTTAGTCCACATGTGCCCTCTTGATCGTAACCTAACGTTGAACTAGCAACGCTCCATAGGCTAGAAGCGTAGGGTGCCCACAGCTTACTGGGGTATATCTTCGGGTGTTGACTCCATTAAACCTGCCCCGTCCTGCCGCCTGTCAGGAGTGCTTGACTCTTGGCATCACCCACTCTGGAACAGTCCTTCCTTGTATTGATTTCATTAAATAAGTACCACACCAACGTTGGCGGCGCCATGTTGTGTGGTTCCTATAAACCTATATAGGTCTGCACATTTAGATAAGGTACACGTTAGGATTGGTGTCCAGACTGATTCTAGACACTCCCACCGGGTATGTTAGTCTGTATACCAGCTAGCTCACAGTGCCACTAGAAACTCCTCCTCCCAAGGAGAGAATAGTTATTGGCAACTATTGAACATGACAACTCTGTCCCATCAGGGATCGTGGAAACAGTGCATTACTTTTCGCTCAGTCTCTCGTGCTCACTTTGTCTCAGAGAGATACAGGGAATAAACAGTGGGAACATTTCTGAATAAGCTTTATTGAACCCGTATAATTCTAGTGTAAAATCGATATGCTGAAACAACCATAAGACAGTAACAGATATAAATGATTATAAGCACTAACAGAGAAAAAGGATGGTAGAATTCTACCATAGTGCTAAAACAATGAATACAGGCAGGTAAAAATACATGACAGTAAAATGTGTACTCCTATGATGCGATCCTAACTAGATGTACCCAAGTGTACCTAGCATGTTTGCAACTGTAGAGCCAAGAATCCCTCTGGGATAAAGTCAACCCCATTACCTGAAGTGAGAGACTGTGGGACCTCAGACCACTGCGAGCTGGAGTGTCTGCGTGCAGGAACCTCTACGTCTCGCGTCAGTGTGTCAGCATGGAAGTCCTTTTTCTCCCCTCTCTCAAGGAATGACCTTTATTCATAGCTATTATGCAGGAGATGGTAGTCCTGCTGTGTTTCCAAGAATCCTCATGCATAATGGATGAGGCCAGTTTCTCAGGGAAAATCCCACGTCCTGTAAGCAGTACCGTAACCAGGTAAATGGTCAGTCCCAAGAAACGTTATGTAGAGTAATGGTAGGAGAGAATATAGGTGAAAGGTTGAGTTGCTTCTTGAGCCTATATAGGGGTACCTATGTGAAACATAACAATCTGTTCATCTGGTAGGGTTATCTATAGAATCTTATTGATTTCCTTTTGAAAGCTGTGTCTAGTGTGTGAGACTTTGGAAATGGTGGGAAGAAAGCCCAGGATCCTTATCTGCTTATTTTGCTTTTGCCTCAAGGTTCTGCTGTATTTTTTCAGTTTGTTGGGACCTATCACTGATATTGCACACTAGTTTAGTCTGTGCCATGGTGCAACTTTAAATGGGTGTTTCAGATGCAAACCAGAGCATGCCTTCCTTATTTATTTGTTAGAATGACAACTATAAGATGGAGAGTACATGTTGCCCACAGAAGACAACAAAGACAGCCAGAAATTCTGCTTCTGCTTACTTTTTTAGTTCTTTATTTTCAGATTTCTCTGAAGGTAATATGTGTTTTACCACAAGATCATATCCATGGAAGGTGTACCTGATCAGTTGCCCGTATACTATGGGAACTGCAGTGAATTCAGTGAAGATGAACCTTCCAGAACCCTCTCTGAGGATGGAATCTTTCCCCCTGTCTGATTTGCCGGAGCTCTTGAACTTGAACTTGAAGAATGCATTGACTCTGAATGTAAGTGGGCAATAGCCCAGCTGCCTAAACACAGACATCATATAAGTTGGGCTTCCCTCTAGATTGTTGAACGCCTCTTGGACAAAGACCCAAATATACGACCCTGCTGCAGAATGTAGATCTGAGTGCTAACAATCTTTCCAAGACCCCATCTGAAGCTTTGCTAGCTTGCCTTACTATTGCTGCTGATAACAGCTGGCATGGAACCCCCAACCAGCCCAAGAAGTACAGAGCATTCCAGAAAAATAGAAAAAGGGCATTGAAGCCTTCTCTACTCTTTTCCAGAGACAGGCTGCCCAAGAAACTGTTGCTGCACGTGCAGTTGTGTGGAGTGATCACTCTGTCTGACAAGCATACTCATCCTCTACAACTTCCTTTGCTACTTTTTCCTCATTCAACTCTAATGCTTTTTCATTATTCCAATACACTGCTCTTCCTTTAGGGATTCAAATCAAGAGACCTGTTGGATCCAAGCAAGCCCTTGCTTGGCACCTTTGTGCCTTGGTGTCTGTAGGCTTGCACTCAATGCTGTGGTCTGCTTCTTTAAACATCAACATTTTTCCCTCTGAGTGAGAAGCACTGACCAGGGGCCTCTCTGCCCCTTGTAGAAAGATATCCCAACTTTAGGTACCTAACACCTCTATCCTTAAACCAAAACATGTAACTTTAAAACGTCTTCAGTTCAGTACGTTTTTTTTATCTAACTCTCAATGCTGACTCTTTGCAGGTTGTAAGTAAGCATGGGCGTAAAATCCGTTCCGCTCGCGGATTTTTCGGATTTTCGGCAAATCCGCAATCCGCGAACTCTCGCGGATGTGGCGAAAATCCGCAAATCCGTGCGAAGCGGATTTTTTGCTTGTGTTCGCACTGCTCGCGGTCCGCGGCGCGGGCAGCAACAATCTCGCACTCGCGAAAGTACAAAAATTACAATTGGGGAGGGGTGAAGGAAGTGGCCCAGTCTCCAACTTCCTGTTCCTGTCCAGCAAGCTCCTCCCATAGGGGTGGGGTGAAGGAAGTGCCCCAGTCTCCAACTTCCTGTTCCTGTCCAGCAAGCTCCTCCCATTGCTTAGTCCATTTCCTGGCCACTTTGATTTCGATCTTGACTTGGAAGGATTACTTTTTGTGGATGCTGCTGGATATTTGGATTTGAGGCCTTTTGGATTCGAAATTTTATTTCACAAGGAAGTAAGTTGATGTTGTTTGTTTGTGGTGATTTTTGTGTGTGTTGCTTGTTTTTCGACTTTTTGGGGGGGAAAATCTGCAAGTTCGCGAGCTGAGGATTTTTTTGCTTGTGTTCGCACTGCTCGCGTCCCGCGCAGCAACAATCTCGCACTCGCGAAATTGTAAAAATTACAATTCTGCACATGAATTGAAAACCACCAGGCTTAGTTATGGGTGCATGCATGATACAACTGTTTTGTTGAAATTTATTTTTAACATGATTCTGGCCAGGGCATGGATGGCATTGGATTGTGGTGATTTTTGTGTGTTTTACGACTTTTTGGGGTGGTGTTGGGGGCTTGTTATGTGGGTGGGGGCCATTTTATTGCCTGGTCCCGTGTGGGTGGGGGTCTATGGGCCATTTTTAAGCCAGTTTGTGTGCTTTGTGCCATAGGCCTGCACCCAGTGTGCTCTGATTTCATCAATTATGGCCAGGGGGCCCAGAATCGGTCTGTTGGCGGATTTTGCTGGTTTTTCGGCACGTTCGCGCCGTGAAGCAACAATCTCGCAATCGCGAAATTGTAAAAATTGCAATTTTGCACCAGAAAACCACCAGCAGGCAGCATAAGCCTTCTGAAACTTCATGGATGGCATTGGATTGTGGTGATTTGATTTGTGTTGTGTTTTTTGACTTTTTGGAGTAGGGGTTGGGGGCTGGCTATGTTGGTGGTGGCCATTTTGAGGCATGGTCCTGGCCATGTGGATGGGGGTCAAGCGGCCATTTTGAAGGCAGGCAGTGAGCTTTGTGCCATAGGCCTGCACCCATTTTCCCTTGCTTTCACCCATTGTGCCCAGGGGGAGTCAGTGGTACATGAAACTATAACCCTCTCTGTGTGTGCTCTCTTGGATCAATGTTAAATTCCTGTTTCCCACAAATTTAGCAATTCTTAATTTTGAAATTTCCATATTGTGTGGTGTGCACGAGTGTATTCATAAATGCCTACTTGCAAACTATTTATTGAAGTGCTACATATGCAACATATATTTACTGATGTTCCTCTGTCTTCGTTTGCTTGTAGGTGCATAAAGTCAATAAATCCGCATCATCGTTGAGCATCAGTGCCAGGAAGAAGTCCTGCTGCGGCCTGTTGTTCCGACATCTGAAGAAGATGGCTCCAAAAAGAGGTGCCCGTAGGTCCTCTAGCAAGAAAGATGTCTCTACTAAGGAGAAGAAGAAGCAAGTGGCACCACTTACCAAGGAGACTGGTGGCACCACCACTAAATTTTTGTGGGGAAAACAAAGGCCCACCATGAGTGCTGCACAGGTAGCCTGTTTAGTGGTTACATCACCAACGACCAGTGATGTTGGCTCATCGCAAGAAAGTAGCAGCACACCATCAACACAGGTTGTAACTCATCTCACAAGTACTATTCAACAACCAAAGCCGCAACAACAACTGTATGGGTTACTAGTACAAGCACAAGTACATGCGCAAGGAGCTGTCCGAGAAGGAGCTGTCCGAGAAGGAGCTGTCCGAGAAGGAGCTGTCCGAGAAGGAGCTGGCCGAGAAGGAGAAGGCCGAGAAGGAGAAGGCCGAGAAGGAGAAGGCCGAGAAGGAGAGGTCCATGGAGAGTTGCAAGTAGCGATCAGTGAAGAGGCCCATGTAGCGGCGCATGGAGCGGTGCAAGTGCCCACAATGGTTGTGTAGGGGCACAGGAGGAAATTGACTTTGGAGCCGGGGTATCATGTCAGGAAGACGAAGGCACTCCTCCTGATGATTCATTTTCTCCCAGCTCCCCACCAAAGAAAAGATCAAGGAGTGTGTGTAGAAGTTCCTCTTCAAGCCCCGCTCCATCAGATGATGATCTAGATCTAGATTGGCACCCATCTCCGACGTCTGAGAGGGAGGCACACCATGAGCTGCGAAAGGTATCAAATGTTAAAAGGAAGGGCCCCGGAAAGCTCATACTTATGGATCCGAACGTCGGACTTGATGAAGTGGTTCATTCTGATGTTGATGAACAGGATGACAGCAATGACCTAGTCATCACACACGCCATTCCAGCCACACCGGCCATGCAGCAGACAGACATTTATACCCTATCCCGACGTCAGGCTGAGCGTGACCCTGGCGACGTGCCACTGGTAGCACCACCAATGCAGTCAAGTAGTACAACAAATTCAACAAAACCTACAGCTCCCATATTTTCTCCCCAGAGGGGGACTCCATCCAGCTCGACTCCCTCAAGTAGGGTTGCTGAAATAATTGCACAACCCAGTAGATGTCTGCAAGGCTCATCCACCACTGCTTCATCTGGCATTGGCAGTATCATCTCGTGCGCCAAAACCAGAGGTTTCAAGTCCCCAGTTTGGAACTTTTTTAGTGTCCATGCAAAGTATGATAACATAGCCGTTTGTTGAATTTGTAAGACTAGCGTTAGCCGTGGTAAGACTGGTACCAACTATGGAACCGGAGGCCAGATAGGTCATCTTGAAAGAAGGCCCGCTGTCGAATGGTTTGCGCACCTAGCAAACATCAAGGGAAAGCAATCCCAAAGGGCAAGTGGCCAAAATATACCCATACTAGGTGTTTCATCTGAAGATGACGGGGAGGTAGAAGAAGCGTCAGACATGTGTCCGGTTGCACCCAGTACCCCTGGCAGCACCACACCCTCCGGAACACATAGGAGGCACACTGAGAGTCTGGGAGACACACCAATGCGGAAAATGTCAACACTGATCAGAAGTGGGTCGAAGAAGGCATCAGCATCATCCCGTAAATTTGTCCAGCACACCATTTCAGCCATGTTCTCCTCAGATGTGCAATTTCAACGCAACCACCCAATTGTACGCCTGTATAACACTAAGCTGGTTAAATGCTAGCGGTGGACCTTCTCCCTTTTTCGTTTGTCGAAGGTGTGGGTTTCCTTGAACTCGTGGCAACACTGGCCCCTAAATGGAAGGTTCCTAGCCGGTTCTATTTTGCCAGGGTTGCTGTTCCAGCACTATATAAAGAGGTGCTTGAGTTGGTTGGGGCTGCTTTGCAGAAGAGTGCTGTTCACACTATACACCTGACAACAGACATGTGGACCAGTTGCCAAGCCCTTGATTACATGTGCATCACTGCACACTGGGTCTCTTTTTCAGGGGTTGCACAACAGATAAATGCAGGTGGTGACTTGGTCGAGATTTTTAAGGGTGCTCGTAAACATGCAACATTAGCCATGTTTGGCATGGAGAAAAGTCATACTGCAGCCAACATTTTGGATGACTTTAACAAAAAGGTCTCGCAATGGCTGCCCCCAAGAAAATGCAAGGTTGGTTATGTTTCTACTGATAATGGCAGCAATGTAGTTAGGGCCATGGAGGACGGTTTCTATTTCAGAGTGCCGTGTTTGGCGCACTGTATGAACCTTGTCGTGCAAAAGTTCTTGAAAAAAGAACTTGCAGTCGACAAAATACTGACCATCTGCAGAAGAATATGCACACATTTTAACCATTCGTTTAAGGCCCGGAAGGAGCTGAGGCGCAAGCAAAATGAACGTAGTATGCCAGTGAAAGCACTTATCCAGGAGGTGGCAACACGTTGGAACTCGACCTTCTACATGCTTGAGCGTCTGCATGAGCTGTTTCCAGTAGTCAATGAGTATTTCTACAACCTGGGTGGTGATACGACAGAAATGATGCTAGTGGTGGAGCAATGGCAGCTAGTTAAAAGCCTGACAGACATGCTTCGTCCTTTTGAGGTCTTCACGCGTGACGTCAGCAGGGAGGACTGTTCTTTGAGCAAAGCTATCCCATTGTTGCTGAAGCTCGAGCACCAAGTCAAGGTGGTGTCTTCACAATTAAAAGATGCTGGAAAGAATGAAGCATATGAGTTGGCACAGAGATTATTACAACGCCTAGTTAGCAATAAACGGCTTGTAAATATCAAGAAACAACAGCACTACATTTGTGCTACTATTCTGGATCCACGTTACAAAAAGCCATTGTTTGGCAAAGTAATAATTCCTTTTGAAACATCAGATGTTACAGAGTACAAAGGTTGGCTAGCTCAGTCAGCCATTCGTTTTGAAAGAGAGCGGAAGGAAACTGTACGAGAAGACAGTACTACTAGTGAATCAGCAGGCCATCAGGCGTCCCAAAAAAGCACTTCTGCATCTGTGCCTCTGGCAGAAGTGAGTGACTTTTCCACTAAGCCGTTAACCACACCAGCAACCGTATCATCTGCACCAGGCCCAGGCGATATGTCTGAAGCGGATTGGCTAAGTGAGCTAGGGTTTCCTTGTCCCAGAAAGGACACAGAAGTGCAAAGTACAGGAATGCGGGAGGACATTCTTTCAATGGTGCAGGCCTATCTGGATGACTCCACAGCGGTCAATATTACTGAGGACCCATTGGCGTATTGGCATGGGAAAAGAAAAATATGGCGAGAGCTCACCAACCTGGCTATCAATTACTTGTCTTGCCCACTCGCAAGCGTGTCTTCAGAACGTGTTTTTAGTTCTGCTGGTGGCATTGTGACTTGCAAAAGGTCCCGCCTCTTGCCCGCAAATGTGGAGCGGCTCACCGTGATAAAGATGAACCAGCACTTCATACCACCAGATTACAAAGTACGAGAATGCACGCAGGAAGAAGAGGACACCGACCTACCTGAGGAAAGTTCTCCTCAGTTACCAGAAGTACAACCGACTGATGAATTAGCAGAGTATGAGGACGAGTTCTGCTTCCCTGACAGCGAGTTCTGAAAATGAGTCAATGACTCATTAACTGTAAATTTAGTCCTCCTTATTCACTTTTATTCCTGTGTGTCTGTCTTTCTTTGTTTAGCAAGTGCTTTATCACATTCACAACAAAACTGTAATCACCCCCTCACAAGCAACAACAAGCCCATCAGCAGAACTGTCTTGATTTTGATGCCGCAGCATTCCTCATGTTCACAACAGTTAGTTGACAAGAACTCAGTCCTGGTCGTCTATCCTCCTCCTCCACTCATCCTATCCATTTCCCGTAATGCTGATGCCTGGATTCTGCACAATGAAGAAACTTACGTTGAGTCCCCTCGAGAGGGACTGGAAGTAGTGAGTCTTCATTTAAATACATTTTGCTAAGTGTGACTTTTTTCCCCGATTTGCATTTTTGGCTGTTTGGGGGTGTCAAACTTGTTTGCGCTTGGGTTTACGGGTCTTGGCTGGGCCATTGCTGGCAAGGTCTATTAAGGGATGAAATTGGCCAGTTGTGGCCCTGCTGCAGAACGCTTTAGGACTCTGTGAATTCCAGGTGGAGCCAGCCCTCAAACACAAATTACAGGTAAGATAAGCGTTTGGATGAGAGGTAGTATGATGGAGTGTTCGGAGAGGCGAGAGAGTGACAGTGGTTCTAGTAGTAAAGTCCTAGGGCTCTTGAATTAACAAACTCTGTGACAGGCATTTACTTTGGAAAACATTTGGCCTATTGCACGTGAACGTTTAGGTGTTATTATTGCTCGCTTGCCTGTCTTAGGGGTGCTGTCTGTGGGGCTTCTAGGTTTTTGTGGTGTGTGAGCACCGCTGCCACATTTCTAATGTTGATTGCTTTTGTTTTGCAGAAAATCCACGCCGGGAAACTCCAGTTGTGGCCCTGCTGCAGAACGCTTTAGGACTCTGTGAATTCCAGGTGGAGCCAGCCCTCAAACACAAATTACAGGTAAGATAAGCGTTTGGATGGGAGGTAGTATAACTGAGTGTTCGGAGAAGCGAGAGAGTGACAGTGGTACTAGTAGTAAAGTCCTAGGGCTCTTGAATTAACAAACTCTGTGACAGGCATTTACTTTGGAAAACATTTGGCCTATTGCACGTGAACGTTTAGGCGTTATTATTGCTCGCTTGCCTGTCTTAGGGGTGCTGTCTGTGGGGCTTCTAGGTTTTTGTGGTGTGTGAGCACCGCTGCCACATTTCTAATGTTGATTGCTTTTGTTTTGCAGAAAATCCACGCCGGGAAACTCCAGTTGTGGCCCTGCTGCAGAACGCTTTAGGACTCTGTGAATTCCAGGTGGAGCCAGCCCTCAAACACAAATTACAGGTAAGATAAGAGTTTGGATGGGAGGTAGTATAACGGAGTGTTCGGAGAGGCGAGAGAGTGACAGTGGTACTAGTAGTAAAGTCCTAGGGCTCTTGAATTAACAAACTCTGTGACAGGCATTTACTTTGGAAAACATTTGGCCTATTGCACGTGAACCAACACGATGACAGTGTTCAGTTAAATGAACTTACTGCAAAACCACCACCCACCAAGCTCAAAAGTAGTAAAAAAACAGGTATGCTCAGATAAAGTTTGAAAAAGTATATTTATATCCCTAACAAAATAATCTCCCGCAAGACCCTCCCTAACCCCAACAAATAAATAGTCCTTCAAAAGTCCCCAAAAAACCCAACTCCCAATTCCCACCCCCCAAAAGTCTCTAAAAAAGGGGCAAGGAACACTCTAGGGGTGCAAGGTGTGGAGTTTGGCCTCCAGGGCATCATGCCTTAGGGCCAGGGCATCATACTTCTCCTGGAGGGTGGCGTGATCTAAGCGGAGGCCCTCCACCACATTCTGATACTCGTTCCATTTCTGGACCTCCGCCTCTAGGTCGGACACTCTGCGGAGTGCACGGCGCAAGCGAGCCTTAACAGTACTGTGAGGTGCAGCCTTTGCTGCTCGGCGGTGGCGTCTTCCAGCATGGCTCCGGTTCGCTGGAGCACTGCGCTTACCGGCAGAACATGGGGTCACGGAGGAGGATGTAGATGTTAGATTTGATGCACTGGAGTGCGTGTCGTCCCCCTCCAGTTCCACCAGCCGCCGATATTCGGCAACAGTTGCTTCCAGCCTCCGTTGCCGGGCCAGTACAGCCAGCATACTCCTCGTCGGTTTTGAGGTTTTAGCATTGCCAATTATATGAAGAAAGAAAGACATAATATGTAACCAATGCTCTTTAAGAATATGATTAACACAAAATAATTCAGCAGGAAGTTGTGTCACAGTACAACTAGCCAGCGCAGTACAAAACTATTCAGGCCAGTATCATGGGCGTCCGCAGGGAGGGGCAAGGGGGGGCGCTTGAATCACCATTTCCCTTCCCACAACTCACTTGTATCCTTGGTTTAATGCTCTTTCATATGAAAGAGATCTGGCAGAAGCCCAGGCGATATGTCTGTTTCCCTCTCTCTCTCTCTCTCTCTGTCTCCCTCTTTATGTCTCCCTGTGTCTCCCTCTACCTCGCTGTCTCTCTCTCTCTGTCTCCCTCCCTCACCCTCCCTCTGGCTCCCTCCCTCTCTCTCTCTCCTTCTGTCTTCCTCTCTCTCTGTCTCTGCCTCTATCTGTCTGTCGGTCCAAGCCTGCTGTAATTACCATATTGTAATTTGTCACTGGGCCACCACTGGATACACATCATATCCTATCTAAGAGTCAGATAGTACCATGATCCAGCTTACCTGTACTCGCCACCGCCACTGTCTCCTTCCTCACAGTCTGTACTTCTTGGTCCGACTCCTCTAGCGCCGCCTCCTCCCCAGATTGATCCTCGGACTCAGAGTCAATGATCACCACCACATCCGAGCTGGCCCCGCCACCAGATGTTCCACCTACAAAGTAGATTTAAGAATGTTAGATTACACCACTCACTAGTATTTGGTCTATGAATGAAAAAATTTGAAAACAACAGAAAAATTAATTGACTGTCTACTCTAGTCTAAAGTAAAAATGTCCCTCCTTCCAGGGAAGGCTGTTGTCTTGCTTCACTTTTTTGTCACAATTGTTGAATGCTTGCTTAATTTTAACACACACCATTTTTCTCTGAACAGACAGAAACTGGACTTCTAAGGACAAGAGCAACATCAACTTCAAACCAGGTGAAAGCTCGGCTCGACCACAAGAAATGTGTTCCATTACTCATCAACTCAGCACCAAGCACTTTTCCATTTCCAACTAACTTTATTTTAATATATGTGTTTACTTAAACTTTTAATAAAGCTTTTAAACTTGAATAGACTCTGTGGTTTTTGGTCCTCCAGACTAGAGTGACTGAGCGAAAAGTTTTGCAATTTTTGCAAGGAGGAGTCCGTGCCGCTGACACTACCAGGTTTATACAGTGTCCCAAACACGCCACTCTGAAATATTATTACTCTGGTCTTTGGTGTCCATAGTTCGGTTTGTGGAGAATTGTCCCTGCAACAGTATGATTATTGATTTTGCTCCTATCTAAACACTATTTCGAAACAATTAAATTAGGAACGCTTGGACAACAATAGGTCCTCTATATTTAAATGAAAACTTACTGGGGCCAGCAAAGGAGCACTCGCCGCCCTGGCCTGCATCCTCCTCCTTTGGAGCCACTGCATCCGATTCTTCGGTCCGCTTGCCCCTGGGCGGACCTGACGTACAACATGAAAGAATGAACAGAAAACATTGATGATTGCTGCTTGCCGATGTCCTTGTCAACCAAATCAAACATTTAGAAAGAACAAGAACCAACTATTTCATCCAAAATCAGGGCTACAAAGGAAGGACTGCACCTGAGCCTCTAATCTAGGGGCAGATTTACAAGCCCCTTGCAGCTCTTTTGCTCCATTCTTGCGTCAATTTTGTGACGCAGAGCCACAACAAGAGAGGCGCCATGGTGTGGCGTATATTAACAACGTTACGCATATGGGAGATGCATCCCATTCTAAAGCCCTGCGCCATTAGGGAGTGTTCCAGCGCAAGGGAGGGCGTTCCTGCGCAGGAACGCATGCTAAAAGTGGCTATGGGGAATATATAAAATTTCAATCAGTCATTTAGGACAATGATGCGTCACTGAAACCCTGCGCCTGCATGAAGCAGACTTACGGCTTGACGCAGCATTGCTGGAGCTGCGCCATCGTTGCAACGCAACTCCATCAATGAGCCGCCTTTACGGCACCGATGCGTAACGCTTCGGTGACGTTTTGGGACCATGGTGTGCCGCATTGTAAATACGGCGCACCATGGGTGGTGCTGGCGTGCCGCACACTTTGCAGGGATGCGCAGGTAATTGCTAATCTGACACTTAGGGGCATACTTACGAGTTCTGAGCTGGACACCTCCAGATGTGCACCAGAACAAATGCGTAACGCAAAACTAACCTTGCGTCACGGCAGATGCGCCGCTATTACAATGCGGCAAACCCTGGCGCAAGGGTAGGCAGATGCGTGACGCATCTCGTGACGAAAGAGGGGTGCATCTCTAGAGTCGCGTCGCGGGCGCGATGCAACTATAGCAATGCTCAGGGCTGCCCAATACTCAACATACCGCATCAGTCCTTACGCCTGCTTCAAGCAAGCAGGCATAAAGAATTGACACAGCAGCGTCGCGGAAGTGCCTGCATTAAATCTTGTAGATTTCACGCAGGCACTTTTGCGAGGCGCACAGCTGCCTGACCGCCACCCCCCCCCTTGCGTGGGAAAGCACCTATTGTGGCGCAGGCCCAGGCCTTAACGTGGCACATCTCCTTAGATGGATCACGTTGTACATGACTCGCAGGGATGCGCCACGTTTACGTCGCTGTGCGTCAGGTAAGGCAGCGTAAACGTGGAACAAGGGGCTTGTAAATCTGCCCCTTTGTGTCTAGCATTACGCAGTTCTGTAAAATACACTCATACATTACTCAGCCCAATTAAATGAACACAAAATAGAAAACAAATAAGCAGTGGCACCGCCACAGAGAAGGAGAGCAGTTCACCTGAAATGCACAGAAGATTTTGAAATATTAATTTACCTCTCCTATCAATGTAATCGGCAGCATTATTGCTCTTTGTAAAAAAGTTAAAGCAAACATTTGCAATATAACACACAGAGCAGGAGAAAAACAGAGTAGTGAGTGATGAAAAAATTGCTAATACTACTCACCAAGCCCGGGGACCTCCACTCCCAGCAGGTCGAGTAGGTCGCGCTCCCGGTCCAGGATATCGGTCCAGCGGTGGGTCACCTGATTGTAGGTGCGCTGGACCCCCGAGATGTGAAACAGGGCCCGGCACACCTGCTCCCACCGCTTCCGTCGCTCCTGGCGGTTGGTGTAGCCACCAGCGATCCTGCCGCCTGCCGCGATGGTCCTGGGGAGGCGGCGCTGTACATAATAAACGAGTGCGCCCACCTCCTCAGGGCTGAAGATCTCCCTGGGCACCACCATTTCTGCCCTCAAACGGCCACACGGGAGCCGGGCACGGGCTGCGGGGGCCGTCTTGGGCAGCTTCACAGCTGTCTTCACCATGGTCTGGGCAGGTGTTAGCAGCAAGGAGACAAAATGAAAAAGAATAAGATTAGGGAAGAAGAAAATAAAAGTTTAAAAAAGTAGCTGAAAAGTAAACAAAAGTAGACTAAAACACAAAAATATAGACCTAGAAAAATAGAGGGATAGAAAATAAGTTAAATAGATCAAAAAAATATTAAAACAAGCAAAGGATGGCAGAGATATAAAGAGGATAGAAACACCATGCCCAGACACATAGGAATGAATGAAAAACAAGATGGTGGCCCGATCACGTGCGCGTAAGCAAGTTCGCACGCGATTTCCTCTCGCGAACTCGTGCGAACTTGCATTCGCAATGCGCTCATTCCGCGAGGTTACACCTAGCGGGCGGAAACGGAAATACGTCATGTAAACAAAATGGCGGCGCCCATACTCAACCTTGGGGTAACTCGCACGAGTTCGCGGCTTCCACGGTCGAGTTCGCACGACGCCGCGCGAATAGGGCGAAATTACCGAAAAACGAGTTTTGCAAAAGCAAAACCAACGAGCAGGTGCAAAAGTTCGAGCTCATCATTTGTAACCATTTACCTGTAGTGCTTCCTGAAGGGGCCCTCCAGAATCCGGTTGCCTACTTGCAACTATTGTGTGACCCTGCTCTGACAGTCACAGAATAGTTACAAGTATGCCATTGCATCCTGTTATTGCAACAAAAAGGAAAGGGAGCAGACAAGCAGGTGCCAGCCTTCATTAATGTCAGTTGGGGCAGGGCAGGTGTTGTTGTTTGCAAAACTTAGTGCAGGTGTGCTTGGCTTTGCCACAATAATGTACACTCACTAGTCAATCAGAGGGTGCTGTGATGACACCGAGGGTGGCATGGGTGTGCCAGCCAGAGGGTGGCATGGGTGAACCAGAGTGCCAGTGTTGACAGAGGATGGCAGTGCTTTGCTGTGCCCCAATAATGTACACTGGTGAACCAGAGGGTGCTGTGATGACACAGAGGGTGACATGGGTGAGCCAGAGGGTGGCATGGGTGACCAAAGAGAGTGCCAGTGGTGACAGAGGGTGGCAGTGATGAAGAAAGCCTTGCAAACAGGCTGGGCACGTAGAAACAACAAGTTCGCAAAACTGGCGACCCGACAAGTAAGTTCGCAATTTGCGAAATTGTACAAAACCCTCGCGAACTTGCAGAAACCCGTGCGAACACACACCCCCCAAAAAAATACGCAAATCCGCGATAATTCGCGGATTTTGCGGATTTTCGCAATTCGCAAATACGCAAATACGCAAATTCGCGGATTGCGAATCCGCAAAATCCGCCCATGCTTAGTTATAAGGTACACATTTTATTTTTGTTTGCCATCACATTTACTTCCTTCCTGTTTGTATGATCTCCATACAGTAGGTCTTGTACTGTATGTATTTTAAACTTTATTACAAATTAATTCAGTTTTGGTGGGAGAATTACTATCCTCAAATTGACTATGCTGTGATCACGACCAGTATGTGTTTGCTATTACTGTTTAACCAGTCTAATGTTCTTAGAACTGAATTGTTGTAGTCCTGTACGGAGCGATCACTTTCAGAAGTGTTACAATGTTCAAGATCATGTAGTGTTCGCAAAGAGTGCATAATTATAGTAGTAGTAGCAGTTGAAAATAAGTTTATTAAAAGCACAGACCATTACACTGTTCCATACCTATAACATAAAAAAGCATATATCACAGCATTATAAATGAGCTACATACATGAGTTAATAGGTATATATTAAAATATGGGTTATTAGAATCTTCAAATATATTAATTTCACCTAATTTCCTTCCCAATTGCTTGTAAGAAATGTCCCAACTTCCGTTATTACATCCAGTGAGCGCATAGCACATAAAAACTTTAGAGCTACATAATGTGTATCAAATATCATATTTCATTAAAATAGACTTTAAGAATCTAAGCCTTTCTCCAACATAAAACCAACAATCCAATAAAATGTACACACTAGTACATTTCATATTTGAACCACCGATGCAAAGACAACCAGCTGCAAGAGTTGTGCTGGCTAGTTTCATACCGTACAATAACAGGTTAATGCGCCTTCTGTATTTCAATTCAATATATTTCGCAAGCCAGGATCCAGTAGGCTTATGGTGTACAGATACACATCTTCATTATACCATGATTCCAATAAATGGGTGACCAACATTTTCATACATAGATACCTATAATAATCTTCTCTAGACAAAATCTCAATTTTCATGCTTTTGTCCCAACTTGACATTTTTAAAGACAATCCTACAGTGGGAAAGTAGAAGGAAAACAAAGTTTACATCTTCTTTAATAGTTTCCCAACACTCACAGCCCACAACAGATCACTATGTGAGAGCTCATTTTTTACAAAAGTGAGACATTTTACTCTGTCCATTAAATATTGTTCCAAACTCTTAAACAAAGTTTCATAGAAATATGGTAGCAAGTGACTTTATTGATTGTGTCATCGACAATTGAGAGACTTCCAGTCTTTTAAGACCTAGGCCTTCCAGTCTGTTCCAACAATAATATCCACTCATACAAAAGATCTCTGTAGCATACAATAATTTAGTTTGTACCATTGCCTTAAAAGCTTTTAAAGCTGGTGTCATGTCATAACCACCATAGACTCTATTAAACATGGGTAGTCCTAGGGCACAGGGAAGGGCTAATTTTTTAACAGAGTTCAGATGGGATTCACAATCTAAATTTGACCCAAAAGCAGGCCAAGATACCTGTAGGAGGTAACTTCCTCGTCCCTTGTAAGGTTAACAACCATTGATGTTTTCCCTTTTTCCATCCAAATATTCTAATCACAGTATTCTGCAAAATCCTCCAATTTTCTTTGTAGCCCAATTGTAGTAACATCCATAACTACCAAATTGTCGGCATATAGGCAACAGGGGAAATGGCGACCTCCCATTTTGGGATAAAATGCTTACACATCTGCTCTAATTGGTGATTGTTTCATTAATCTTTTTTATCGATATATTACTAAGAAATCGACCCCACTCAAACAGGTAATAATTACATTCCTACATGTTCTAACTCCTAGTTCATTAAAAATCGGTTTAAGGATAGACTTCCGAGCGTCTGCCAATGCTGGGCATAAAGTTACAATATTCATTATTTTTTCCTCACTTAGCCCACAAAGTCTGCAAATACTCGATGACCATTTATTCTCCCATTTTGGAATTCCATCTTTTGTCGGATATCTTCCCAACCTCAAATGCATAAATTTATTCTTAATCAAAGATCTTAGATGATATGACAGATAGGGTTGGGGCGACAACCTACCAAAAGAGTTAGCAATTGACCAGAAATGTTTTTTTTCCTTAAGTCCTCCTTATCCGCTATAGTCGTTAGTAATGCAGCCATTTGATTCATTTCTTTTTTTTAAACTATTCTACTCCTCATTTCACCTTCTAATTTTGAACATTCAAAATTACATAAGCATTCATTTAAATACAGCTGCCAATTCTTCGAATATTCACCTTCTGAAATTTCGAGCCAACACAGCTTTACTAAAGATCCTTCCTCTGAACGGACTAATGATAATAAGGACTTCAAAAATGAAGATTGTCGCGCCAGTAATTGGTTCTTCAATCCAAATTCCAATCTTATATTGGCACGACTGATATATTTAGGGATTTTAAAAACAGTTTTATATGTCCTAATTTCTATATCGTCGAGCAATGTCGCGTCTTTGCCCCTAAAGATGATGGAGCACTAGCATCCACAACTTTTTTGCATTTTTAGACTAATTCACCTTTATAATCTCTTGCCACTTTCTGAC
The DNA here is from genome assembly GCF_964261635.1 of Lissotriton helveticus. NCBI lineage: Eukaryota > Metazoa > Chordata > Amphibia > Caudata > Salamandridae > Lissotriton > Lissotriton helveticus. Next base: position 1,132,716,378 of record NC_136061.1, read on the forward strand.
AATTTTTTTTCCTGCATATTTAATGACCTGTATTCCTGTTTGACTGCTCGGAACTCATCCGTCTGGTAACATTGTAAAGGGCCGTCTCTCCATGATCGCATGAGGTCAATAACTAGAGGCCCAGGTACAACAGCAGAATTGGTACATCACCAATTCATTGCGCTTATATTTCCTAATATTTTATTTACACTTCATGCTGATGCTGTAAATATAGTTGTATATGTAAGCATTAATATTAAAGTGGTGTGTGCTGTCTGCTCTGGCTTGTTATTCACATCTTTAGTGCAATCATGCAATAATGATAATTGCTTTGCGCTTTGCCTTTTTCGCCAAGCCTCAAACCACCTTCATTGAGCAAGGTTTTGCCTGCACTTCCATGTTTGCTTGGGTAGTCAAGGAGGGTTTGGAGACCAACTTCAAGTTGCAGACAGACTGCATAGTCTCTCGTAGTCGTAGTCGTAGAAAAGCTTTATTCGATTTTAGCAAAATTTTAAAATCATAAAAGCAGCAACACAAAGAATCAGTACGTATTGTGCATAAAAATGCAGAACTTATCACATATAAATCATTACGTTTAAGAATTAACAGTATATACAGTAAATTTAAGAACACATTAAACTTTTCCTTTTTCTGAATACACTCTTTAGAAAACAGACCATAGTGGCCACACATAGTTCATCATGTAACAACTGAAGGTACAGTAATGCTGGGCGGCACTGATACCATGTTCCGCTATTTTTCAGAAAAGGTTTAATCCATCGGGCTCTCTCTTTAGAATAAAATCCACAAAAGCAAATCACATGAAGGGTTGATTGTTCGGCCACCCCATCACATGGGCACTTACAGAGTATTTTGGTCCAATCATTAATTTTTGGAAATGAAACAAGGCGAAAAAAGATGTCGAATCTAAACCTTGTAAGTAAAAACCTATCAAAACCCTTAGTACTCCAGTTCAAATAGGGTTGCATATTACCAGATACTAGCGACATTTGGTGCCGCACGACCGAGCCCTTATTGAGCTCAACCCCGAGCCGCAGGGATTCAAGATGGTACCAACAAATGTTCTTTAGGTCTTTCCTCCTGATCTTGCATAGCCCCTCTGGTACAGAAAAGAACTCAGGTTTCCCCATATCTTGACAAAACTTTTGGATATAGGTTAGCCATGCTATTTTGTTTGATTTATCCAGGGCCATAACATCACGGATAATCTCTCTGTTCAGCTCCAAGTCAGCTGCGGTCCAAACCCTGTGCCAAAGTAGCAGTGGTTGCATCGCTATCAAATCACTGATATGACGAACTCCCAACTCAGCGTGACAATTATACACAGATAAACTAAAAGGTACAGCTAAAATAAACCTTAGAAAAGCATTTTCTACTATTTGTATTTCCCTGGTGTCTTGGATACCCCAAACACCAGCATAGTCTCTCATTACCAGTGGTCCATTAATTCTGATGGGACCAGCAACATTAGTAACAGAGTCCAACGAAATGATAAATTCTGGTGTTTCTCTCTGAGATTTTGACTGCTTTCAGCAGATTAAAAATCTGTGTTAAACAGTGGCAGAAAACAGGTGGGAATTTGTGCAGACACACCAATTCTCACATGTCATTTGCCAAAAGCATGTAATACCTGATAGTTCCCTGACTCTGGAATTACCAGCATCCCCTATAATCGTAATTCGAGGGGCATGGAAACAAAGGGTCTTTTGTCCCGCAATGAGGGTCATAGAGTCCTTTAAGGAACCAGATTGATATTCCATGGGAGAGAATACGCTTAATCTTGATGTGAGCAGTGGTTGAGCTCCTACAGAATTAAACAATCAAGCGCCTAAAACGTTTTTGGGAGGAATCTTGGGTTACCCTGTGTCGCTCTAATCTAAGCAACAGGCTTCCTTAAAAGAAAATGAGGTGGGGTATGAACATGAGCACCAAACATAACAGTAAAGGAAAGAAATGAACACAACAACATTCCCAAACCTAATTAGTTAGAAAGAATACAATTTAATAATCAAAATGGCCAAATCCGAACTAAATCTGATGTAGGAATCGGGTTAGATTTGTAGGCTTCTTTGCCTTTAAAGCTTTTTCTAGAGTAAGGAGTCACATGCTTTAGTTCCTTGCCTGTACTACTCAACAAATTGCTTTAAAAGGACTGTAGTGCATTCATTTCCAGCACTGAAACCAACCAAAGCCTTCCAGTGAAATTTTGTTAAAGCAGTTCCGTTTTTTAAGGAAAATAACTCCCATCCAAAAACACAGACATACTTACAGCGCATGTTTATGGCCCACACGACGCCCTAGCAAGTTAATGTGACTATTGTGTTAATACTTCAGATATCTCCACAACACACAAATTCTTGTTTAAAAACTACCGACAGATTTGAGGGGGAGGTAAGCTCGTCAATCTCTCCTTTCAGAACAACAGACACATGTTCAGTCCCAACTGGTGTATATGGTTTTCTCCAAAGCACACTGTGTTCTTTGCTCTCCCTCCCTTCTTCCCTGGCAGATCAATTACTCTCCTGGGTTAGATCTCTGCAGTGCTTAATTTGTGCTGGCACTTTTTATCACAGCCTACCACATGGTTATGCTGTCAGCCTATTTTTAGCAGAACCCATAAGTTTAGAAATGTAATATGCACTGGAAAATATTAATAGCAAGCCATTGGTACTGGAATTTTGTAACAAGGGCAGTGGGTGGTGCAAGCTGCAGGTGCATATTTAGGGATATCTTGGACCCTAACACTTATTTTTTAGAAACTTTACCGATCGGTAAATTTACCGAATCTGTAAAATTCAGGGCCCTACATACCAATTCTGATTTACCGGTCGGTAACGGCCGAAAATACCGATTTTCGGCCGTTACCGACCGACGTACATCTGGCCCAAAACCTCTTAGTGAAATGAGAATGATGAGAAAAACCTACACTGACATAGGACCAACTTTAGATATATATATATATATAGAGAGAGAGAGATACATAACAGTTTACCAAAAAAAAAGTTGTAAATCTACACCTATATAAGTACTCCTTGAATGAGCCGTGCCTGTCTCATTTTTCCAAGAATACTACTGCCAATCGGACACCCAAACATTCACAGAATGGATGCTTGCAAATAGTCTCGATAGAGGCCCACCTAATGCGAATCAGCACTGATCCGGTTCCTAATGTAAATACTCAATCCAGAACCATAGTCATTTAACTCCTCCAACTTGCAGCCCACTGCTTTTTTAGTTGGGAAATGTGTGATTTACACCCTCTGAATCTGAATGGCTAAGCTACGTTCCTGACTGCAGGTGATTACTGGGCTACTTAAACTAGCTGGTTAACTCCCAGTTCATTACCTAGAAAAGAACAACCTTTCTATGAATCATATTTCTGGCACTTGCACTATATATCTACGTTCCCCTCTGGATTAGAATTATGAACTGAAATGTTACAAGTATTGACTCTAATTTATGCCCTGACCAAGATATACAAATATTCTGTATGAAACATTTTACCAGCATCGTCAATAGAACATTTCCATCATCGATTGCATTAAGGCATAATAGTTCAAACAAGCAGGTTTAGAATAACTACTTGTTGCAAATCTATTTAATTTCCTTGCAGGCTTCAAAGGATCATTTACAGATGACGTATCTAATGGCAGAAAACGGAGTAAGCATGTTAAAAATAGCTACAGTTTCACGTTGGCACTGCATTCTCGCTTGCAGTGCTACAGATTTGCTAGCCAGCCCTGTAGGAACTTAAAAAAAAAAACCTCACCTGTAAGTAGTGCAGAGCCACATTTCATACCACATGGGGAAATTGATATTTCTACCACCTGCACACCTTTTGTGCACTTTAAGTGTGGGAATATCTAAAGCTAAATATGACTGTTGGCGTTTGTCAGTTATACCCCACGGTTTAGGGCGAAAACATACGCAGTGAGAAGCGGGTAGGACGTTCTCTATTCCAAGTGGTTCAAACATGCATTATAAAAAAAAAGCTAAAGAAAGCACATCAGAAATTCAAGTTCCTTCAGTGTGGAACACCAGCACTCTCACATTTGATAGTCCAGGGCTGTGGATGTAACCGCAAGGACAAGGGAAAAAGCCTGACAGAGACAGTGCTAAAAGAAATATCAGTAAGTCCCCTTCTGGCTACAATGCACAACCTCTCTAGCATCTGTTATTGTGATCTTCCCATCAGTGAACACCAAAGGACCACATTCTTTTAGATTTGTCTCCATGTCTGGGGGATACTGAGTTCTAGACTCTGATGGCATACGTCTTTTGGATTTCTCTTTCTCACCTACATTGTTGTTGTATAAATTCTACCTTCTCAACCAGATGGGGCCCATTCGTAAAGCCTCAGCACCACATGGTTTGTGATGTTTGCTTTTATGTTCAAGTATGGCTAAAAGAGGGTTTTGAGATTTTTCAGTAGCGTTTGAAGATAGTGTTTTATCTGACTTGTTTAGTAAAAGTGTGTTGAGGAATGTGACATTTCATGCAGAGCTCTTAACAGCTAAGCAACTCACCTCCCTCTTAAATCTACAAAAAGAGCCTGAATCCACTGTGTTCTCTTTGGCCTACCATAGATTTGTGTACTATACGTTTCTCTATTCCCAATCCATAGACCATTTTACCTCTCCTGATGTTATTACATAATCCATGTTTTTTCACCAAGTGTTCCTTCATCAAGGTGTGGTGAATATTTCTGAAAAAGGGGCTCGGGTGACTCCGGGTCATAAATATAGAGTGTGGCACTTTAAAGGAGAGATGAACGTGAGTTTGGTCTATCGGACCCAAGATGTGTTAGGAGCATTTCTGTAATTATTTGCCTATTTATTTTTGCACTAAAATGTAGATGTAGGGAAATTCCAAATCCTCATCCATTTAATTATCATGCAGGAAGGTTTGCGTGATTCTTGAGTGATGGCCTCCTCAAATAAATTCAGGGATTGGTTTGCCCTAATCAGTTTAATCTTTTGGGAAAGGGGAATTTTCAGGCACTGACATAAGTACAGAAGCCTGCATCAGAGGTTCATCTTCAGTACCTTAATCATGCTTGTAAGGTGTTTGGATCTAGAAAGTCTTAGTAAAGGGCACATAGTTTGCTTTCTTACTGATTCTGGGGAATTTTGGCTATATGTATTACTTTACATTTGCTATTTGTCTCGTGTAGTGGGACATGTTAGAGAGTCTCAACCATTTTTAGTACCCCTGTTGATGAGGGTGTCATCTCAGTGGAGGTAATACTTTCTTCTCACTTTGTCAAGTTTGTAGCCCAAAGCAGTTTAATAGGGCTTGAGTGTCCAAAAGATTTTGGGCAATGTGGCTAATGGGTACAAGAGGTATACTAGTACGGCATTGACAATAAAGGGACCTAATATGATGTCGGGCGGAGTTTCCTCGCTCGACATCATCTCGTCATGGGACCGACCAACACCCAGTCAGTGGTTCCGACCGGCCCATTAGGATGCGACCAAACACTGTTCCGTCACATTCCTACAATGAGAGCTTGCATTCTGGCCGTAAACTGGCTGGAATGCATGCTCCCAATTTTAAAGTGGGAGGTGCAGTTCATCCCAGCACCCCGTGGCAGGCACCTCAAGATGCCTGCAACAGGGTGCAGGAATCAACAGAGGGGCACCATAGGTGCCCTTTCAGCCTCCAACCGGAGGCCTTGCACTAAAGGGGACCCCAAAGTCGAGTTCCAATAGCCTTTTTGTGTCAGAAATGCCGCAACGGTAGGAAACCGGCATCGTAATCCCTAGGGTGGAAAGAGCTGATCCAATTGGAAGCCAGCCGGGAAGACCCATCAAATTCCTTTCTGACTGCCTCTATCGTAATGAGGCATTCGGAAAGGCCTATTACGATGTGGTCAGAAAGACTCCAAACGGGGGTCGGAGCGTTTTCCGACTGCATCGTAATCGGCCCCAAAGTGTGTTACGAGTGTCAACTCTTGTAGACTGTATTCACTGAAAGGTGTGATTTTATTAACTAATTTGGCAGTTACTTGGTTGCCAGTGCTAAGAGGGCATGCATGCCTCGATCCATGTTTAGATGGATTGGTAGTGATGAGATACCATTAACCCTTATTTGTGAGATGTGGTTATAGTGTAGGTTTGGGGAGGCTTCTGAACCGATTCAGGAAGTCCATTTTTCTATAGATGCCCCAGAGCAATGACTACTGAACTTGGTCAAAACCCCTCTTGGTGTTGGAAAGTAGGATGTACTCATCAGAGAGACCATGGGGTGTAAAAAGCCTGGACAAATAACTCGCATCTGAAATTGTCGCAGCTCATTTTATTCTCAGTAAATCTCTTCTTGCCGGCATAAATCAAGTGAAGCATTAGTCTGCCAACTCTCTTAGATCTTATCTGAAGTGACAGTCTTAAGACTGAGAAAATCCTCTCTAAATCAGACCTGTTAGCCACCAGCCGTGGTTATTTAATTAAATTGCATTCCAAGTATGCCAAAACAACTGCAAAGCTAGATTTTGTTCTTCGCAAAGCGCTGGAAATGTTATTAAATAAATGAAAACAAAAAGGAGTTAGGTCCTTAGCGGGGCTGAGGGAGGGCTGGACCCTATATACTGCTAACCAACAAATTGTGCCCCCTCGCTCAATCACTTAAGTATTAATTCGGGACCAAATGAACATAACCGTTAAATTTGGTCCGGTATCTTTATTTATACCTTTTATAACTGATTATTTCAAAAATGTTTCATATGGCAACAGGAGAATACAACATACACAATGATTTACAATTGATACTAAACTACATTAACACAATACCACTAACACACATTGTGAGAAGAAAATTTCAAATGTAACATCCCATGAATAATACAATGCTAAACTATAAACATCACCACTAGACAATTTTGTACAGACAAATCAAAAATACAAACAAATAAAAATTACGTGAAAAGAGCCAATTCAATACAATAGAAAAAAAGCGTGAGGCAGGTATAATTCTTAATACACATTCAATGTATATCATTAACTCTTGCTGGATTGCCGACGCGTTTCAAGTTTGGGCATGGAGTTTCCAAACTATCATCAGGGCTCTTGTGATTTTTCTGTTGGAATGTAAAAAACAACCCGTTTTAATACAACCAAATGGCCTCTTCTGGAAAAGAAGAACCGTTTGAATGGAATTAAAAGTACCTGGACATTAGTGATTGGTTGGCCTGTGTGGGTTTCTATTATTGGACCGAATCCTTTATTCAGGACACAACCAGGATAACTTCAGTGGCAGCACCACCCTGAAAAAAGAGGTGTTGCCTTTATTTAACATATGGTCTCTTGGGTGCAGAATATCATCCTGCATTCTCTTTACAACACAGTGATAATATTAAAAAAGATTATTTTCATACCTTTAGTGGTTCGGATTTGTAGCCACAAAAAGGGGGTCTGGGGGGCGGAGGATTATTTCTTCTTAGAATCCTGCATGGGGAATATGTACCCATTTATCATGAAGGGAATACTTCCGTGATTGTGTAAACGTTTCTTTTTTTAGAAACAAAATATCGTGTTGTCATACCTTTCACGCTCTTCTGCTGTGAGGCGGCAGGAATTTCGACCCTGCGTCTGTAAGAGCAATGACCTGTATAAATATGCGCTTTTGGTTTTTAACAAAGCTACACGTAGCGTTATGGCACAATTCATGACTTTTTAGTGCGCCAGAATAGAATGTACCTTTGCTTGTTGTTGTTAACAGCTCCCCGCGCTCCCAGTCAGTCAGCGGCCCCGGCCGGGGCACTCGAGGAACACAGTGACTTGATTCCGCTCTGAGTTTTACAGTCACGTACCGTCGTGATCTGGAAAGACGCGCGGGAGATTAGTATGCAGAATGCACAACCAGTGTAGGTCTCTTGACGGATAAACAAGACCCTTGGTTCCGCTTACCTCTACAATCTTTGCACAACTTGGAAACGATGCTTCTCGCTCACTGCTAGCTAGAAGTGGTGGCGGCCATTTTTGCATTCTTAAAGTGACACCGCATAGAAGAATACTAACAGCCCCAGTGGTAGAACATTTCATCGAAATGTCCCACAATGAAAATGATTTCAAGTGGACTGTTCTACACACCATGAGCCACGTGCAGCGCCCTGCTGACATTGATAAAATGCTACTTACAAAAGAAGCATATCTAATTTTGAAATTTAATTGCATCACGACTGGCCTTAACAACATGTCTGAACTGTCAAGAATTTGAGACTTCGTGTCATACTGCCGTGTTGTCACTAATTTGCTCCTTTCATGAATAACACATGAGGAAATTATGTACCTTGTAGCCCTGCACAAACTAAATTCACTGATTAATGTTTGCCATAAAATTAACCTCAGATTGACCCCAGTACATCAAAATGGGCTGTGTACCTCAAATCCCAGAATGCACTTTGGCCCCAGAAGTGTTCGTCCAATGTGACTGTAAAACGCAGAGCGGAATCAAGTCACTGTGTTCCTCGAGTGCCCCGGCCGGGGCCGCGGACTGACTGGGAGCGCGGGGAGCTGTTAACAACAACAAGCAAAGGTACATTCTATTCTGGCGCACTAAAAAGTCATGAATTGTGCCATAACGCTACGTGTAGCTTTGTTAAAAACCAAAAGCGCATATTTATACAGGTCATTGCTCTTACAGACGCAGGGTCGAAATTCCTGCCGCCTCACAGCAGAAGAGCGTGAAAGGTATGACAACACGATATTTTGTTTCTAAAAAAAGAAACGTTTACACAATCACGGAAGTATTCCCTTCATGATAAATGGGTACATATTCCCCATGCAGGATTCTAAGAAGAAATAATCCTCCGCCCCCCAGACCCCCTTTTTGTGGCTACAAATCCGAACCACTAAAGGTATGAAAATAATCTTTTTTAATATTATCACTGTGTTGTAAAGAGAATGCAGGATGATATTCTGCACCCAAGAGACCATATGTTAAATAAAGGCAACACCTCTTTTTTCAGGGTGGTGCTGCCACTGAAGTTATCCTGGTTGTGTCCTGAATAAAGGATTCGGTCCAATAATAGAAACCCACACAGGCCAACCAATCACTAACGTCCAGGTACTTTTAATTCCATTCAAACGGTTCTTCTTTTCCAGAAGAGGCCATTTGGTTGTATTAAAACGGGTTGTTTTTTACATTCCAACAGAAAAATCACAAGAGCCCTGATGATAGTTTGGAAACTCCATGCCCAAACTTGAAACGCGTCGGCAATCCAGCAAGAGTTAATGATATACATTGAATGTGTATTAAGAATTATACCTGCCTCACGCTTTTTTTCTCTTGTATTGAATTGGCTCTTTTCACGTAATTTTTATTTGTCTGTATTTTTGATTTGTCTGTACAAAATTGTCTAGTGGTGATGTTTATAGTTTAGCATTGTATTATTCATGGGATGTTACATTTGAAATTTTCTTCTCACAATGTGTGTTAGTGGTATTGTGTTAATGTAGTTTAGTATCAATTGTAAATCATTGTGTATGTTGTATTCTCCTGTTGCCATATGAAACATTTTTGAAATAATCAGTTATAAAAGGTATAAATAAAGATACCGGACCAAATTTAACGGTTATGTTCATTTGGTCCTGCATTAATACTTAAGTGATTGAGCGAGGGGGCACAATTTGTTGGTTAGCATTAAATAAATGAAAGCACTGCAATGTGATAAAAAGTGTCAGAATGTGCCAAATTTAGTTCTGTGCCTCTGAGTTGCTGAAGTGGCACAAGTGGATAAGCGAGAAATAAGATTGCAAGGATAACGTTTTGAGCTGTCTGTGAGGATAGTTTATTCAAGTTCTTTCATCACTGGGCTAGGTGAGACAGTCAGGCTATTGTCACCACCTATCAAACGTACATGTGTAATGGACAATAATCATAGGGGGTTACAAGAAAGATAAACCAGAACATATGTGTAAATGCAGAACCAGAGACAACCCACTGCCATTAATGGCTACCCCTACACACGAGATGCACCGTGACACAGGCCCTCATCACCAGCCAACTGGATTATGGCAACGACTTCCACGCAGGAATCTGCGCACACCTTCTACAGAGACTTAAGATCAAACAGAATACCGCAGCCAGATTCATCCTCTGCCTTCCCCGATAAACCCACCTCACACTCCACCTCAGTAAACTCCACTGGCTCCCTATACAGAAGAGATGCCAATTCAAGCCGCTGACCCTTACACACAAGGCTCTACACAACCATGGACTCACCTACATTAACCATCACCTGAACTTCTACCAACTGTTGAGAAGACTACGCTCCGCATCCCTTTCACTTGCCCCTACTCCCCACATCTACTGAAGCAGAAGTAGAGGATGTTCCTTCTCCCACATTGCAGCAAAGACATGGAACATCCTTCCCACGCTCCTCCGATCATCACCTCACTTCTGGAATTCCGAATGGCCCTCAAGACCTGGCTGTTCAAAGAAGCCCCTGGGACCTGCAAGTTATCAGGTGAATAGTTGCACTTTATAAATCCTGATTGATTGATTGATTAGGAAAAGTTGCCAATGCGGTTGAGGATGGTGAAGGACCACAAGCATGTCCAATGGTTTAACTAGAAGATCATGAAGTAATAATACCTAGGTCGATAAAAGAAACATAAATCACTTTTGTCTAATGAAAACGAACAACACACAGAAGAGTGCGAAGCACGTCATTTGATGCACTGAATCTGATCACTTTTTTTAAATGAGTGTCACTCCTCCACTGGTTTACAGACTTTCAACACATATACACTATATAGGTTGTGAAAATAGAATTCTCCTCTTTCCTCTGAGACGTTTTTGAGTTTTTACTAGCTTCACATTATTTTTCTATTTGAACCCACAAAAAATGTTGATATGTTTTTATCTTACAGATGCAAGATCTTGAAGTATGCAGTGCTATATTCACTAGAGAAAAAATACTTCCTATGACTATCCGAACTTGAAACTAAAAAGCGTCTTTCGAATATATCATTTTCTGAGCCTCTGCTTGAGACCCTCCATTCTGAATTTCTTATTTTCCTCTGAGTAAATTTGCATACAGACACCTTCTGCTTCTGGCCTTAATTATGGGGCTAAAGCAAGGAGTGAGAGGCGGAAGTGAGGCTGTGCAGATAATCATAAAAAATGTTTTTCTACAAACTTTACAAGATAATTTCCCTGGGGTAGACATATATCTATGCACAGTTGCATTGGGGCACCAGAGAAATGTGCTTATGCTTATTAGCACAGACATATTTTGTGCACTACAAACTTCCCAGAAGTAGAGGCAAAGTTCAGCACGTTAGGTTGTCCTACATTATGCGATTTGTTATTTTAGTGTCAATTTGCAAAAGTGCTACCTCTTATAAAATGTTTTTGTGGTGATCTCCTTATTAGAAGCTTAGGGGCATTTATTTAATGACGCTTATTAAATAAATATCTATATATTACCTACTGGCGGTCGCCAGTAGGTAGTTCTGGTTTGGACCTAGCTTCCATAGGAAGAGCTTTTTTTGTTTTGCTTATAACTTTGGCATCGTATGGTGAATCTTCATGACATTTTCAAAACAAATTCTTTGTTGATATCAGCTCCTATGTGGAAAGTTTGGGGGTGCTTGGTCAATGGGGGCCGAGACAAAAAAGGGGATACCAAAACGTGTTTTCTCCATGTTAATTTCCATAGGAAACTTTAGACAAGGCTACAGGTCGAACGGGTGAACGGAATTACCCCAAATTTGGCAGGGAGAAGGGTCTTGGTTTAGAAAGCACACTTTTGTTCATTTGGTGTAAATCCGTTTAGTAGTTTTTGAGAAATATCAAAATTTACAGATATCGATATTTGGGAATTCTGCTATCTGATTGGCTGAGGCGGTACGAGCACAAGTTGCTGCTGATTGTCTGTGAGCGGTTGCAACTAGAAAGTGTTGGCTGCCATTTTGTGATTCCGTTGAAGCGAGTAAGGCAAAAATAGGGTGAAAAAAGTAGGAAAGAGGAGGGTAGGAGCGCTGTAACCTCTGTGGCATGTTTATGGTGTTATATAGAGGGGTGCGAAGCAAAGTACTCACCCCTACCGGTGTGAAAGTGCTGGGCTACGGAAATTTAGTAAGTTATTGGGTGGAGTCTGATGCTGGTAAGGTGAGGTGGTGCGGGATTCGTGGATTAAAGCATGAGCCCAAACTGTGTGTCTTATGCTGTGAAGTCATGTGCTGTGGCCGCTGCCCTACACCTGTGGAAGTAGTGTCAGCATGTGTTTGTACCTACTAGGACGAACTACTAACTCTTACTGGTCTGAAAGTCTTGGGGTATGGAAAATATGTGAAGTACTGTCTAGAGTCTCATGTTGCTAAGGTGAGGTGCTGCCGGACTCGGGGATGAAAGCGTGAGCCCAAACTGTGTGTCATATGCTGTGAAGTCATGTGCTCTGGCCACTGTGCCATATCTATCCAAGTAGTGCCAGCATGTAGTTATACCTACTCGGAGGAACTTTTGTTTCGAACAGTGTAACTTGTGTATGGTGCTTAGGGGGTGTTATATAGGGAGTGCGAAGGTAAATTTGTGTGTATCAAATGAATTCGGTATTTCTAAAGTGGAAAGCACTGACTCCTACAGGTCTCATGGCACTGGGGGCGTAAGTTGAGGTGCTGTTGGAGTTGGTGATAAAACTGATTAACTACTGACCCCTATTGTGAACTTTTAACCTCCATGTGCCGTTAAATGTTCGATAAAATGATGCAAAACTATATCGTTAGGTTAAAAAAAATTATGAACTTTTAACCTGTAGGTGTCGTAGAATGTTCCAGAAAGTGTGGTGATAAAATAGGTTGAACTTGTGACCTGTATGTGGGGCGGAATATTAAGTAGCTTTCCGTATGGAAAATTCAAAATTAACCAATGGAGATAAGTTTTGGAATATCGTTGAAGGACTTAAGTATTCTGATTTGTTCTTTACATGTATTTAGGTGTGGAGCGGCAGAGAAATTGTGCCGTTACTGGTTCCAATCTTGATGAAATCGGTGCTTTACATGTACTATGTGACAAAGAAAGATTTGTATACGTGTGTGACATTTGACTACAAAGGTGAGTTAGAAATGAACAAGGTGTATTTTGTGTTCTGTAGTAGTGATTAAGTATTTGAGGTGATGTTTTTAAGTTTGAAAGTATTTTTTATTTCAAAATAATATAGCGTTAATAAAGTGTGGTGTTCGATATTGGTTATAAAATATGCATACACTTTGACCTGTTGTTAAATAAGTACTTTATATATGTTTAGGAATTTTTCACAAAGAAGAAATGTAGTTTGTCATCTTTAACCCCTTCGGCGCTGATAACAAAGCCAGCTCGTCATCAGCGTTACCTGCGCTGCGCGGATGACGAGCTGGCTTTGTCATAAACAAGCCATTTTTGAATTTCCTGCGTACAGCGGGAAAACGCGGTAGCGCGCAAGAGGTTAAAGGACTGTATGTTTTAGAAAATGAGGTACAGCGTTAATTTGAGTTTGTAATGTATTCGGGCGAGATAAACAAAATGTTGCATGTTTGCAAAATATACTTTTTGTGAAAATAGTGGGGTGAGGGGGGGTGATTGGAGATGTATGTGTTATTAAGTTAAAAGCGATAAAACAAAACCCAGGAATGTATGTGGGCAGGTTGTGCTCTCATTTTTGACACAGAGAGGTAGATTTTAATGTAAGTCGAGGTAGGTTGCTGTACTGTGAGGCCGTCTAGAGTGTTTGGAGATTATATGGAGAGGAGATGGAGATAGTGAAAGTGATACGTTCCTTTTATATGTACGCATAGTTTGAATCATTTGATGATAGGTTGAGATATAATATGAACATTGTTTCTGGTTTGCATTTGGGTATAGTTAATAGTATTCGTAGTTTGTGACTAGTGAATAATAAAAAGGTAGATATACTAAAATATATGGTAGTAAACTTATTAATGATTGTCTGTTCTTATGGAATAGAAGTGGTTGGGGAGTGCTTCTTCAGAGGAGAGGTTTTTATAAATGTGTGAGAGATAAAAAAGAAATGAAAATGTGCGGTATATTTTCTGTATGACTTTGTTGACATTAGAGAACTACATGTGATTATAAGTGAAACTATTTGTCAGGCTGTGTCCCTGTGCTGGATAACGTAGGTGTTGAAGGGGTCTGGGTTTTACCGGTGCTCAGCTTCACTATTCCTTTTGAGACACTCGTCAATTTTTTCATTCCATGTAATGTCTTTAATATAGATACAGTAAAGGGACAGCATATGAAAAGTTTGGGAATTTGAATTTTGTTTACTCTCCCCACCCCTTGCAATACACTCTACAGAGTGTTTAAACGACTTTAGTAACATATAGATGTCTATCTAGTAAAGGTGGTGTAGTTCCACTGGGCCCATTTATAAACCATTCTATGGGAATGGTTTATGTTTTATCCGCCAATTTGCATGTTTGAATACTTTTTTCTGATAAGTGTTCCGGCAGACACCTTTAAAATTAACGTCGTATATGGGTATAGTGGCGCTACTGGGAATGGCGGGGTTTCTAGTTGATTTTGTATGGTTAAACAAGGGCGAGGTGGGTGTGGGGGAGGTGGCTATGTAGGTGATTAAAACACAGAATTTAGTAACGTGCAGATGTTGAGCTACTAAAGGTGATGTAGTACCACTGGGAGCAATTATATGTTTTACCCGCATATTTGCATGTTTTAATATGTTTTGCTGATGAGCGTTTCGGGAGACATCTGTTGAAATTAAGCCTCTGTATGGCTATACTGGCGCTTCTACATTTGCTGGGGCTCTTTCTTTAATAAACTGTCTTATGGTATGGTGTATGTTTTAGTTGCAGAATTGCAGGTTTTAATAGCTTTTACTGATGAGCGTTCCGGCAGACACCTGTTGACATTAAGTTTATGTATGGCTATAGTGGCGGTAACAGGAGTGCAGGGGCTCGTTGTTTGATTTCGTAAGGTTAAGCAATGGCAGCAGTGGGGGTAGAGGAAGTGGGTATGTTGCTGATTATAACACAGATATTTGTAACGTGGACATGTGTAGCTAGTAAAATTAATGTATTTCCACAGGGCCCATTTATAAAACGTGCTATGGGATGGTTTATGTTTTACCCGCCAATTTGCATGTTTGAATAATGTTTGCTGATAAGTGTTCCGGCAGACACCTGTTAAAATTGACCCTGTGTATGGGTATAGTGGCGCTTCTAGGAATGGTGGGGGTTTCTGTTTTATTTTCGTACGGTTAAGCAAGGGCGGGGTGGGTGTGGGGGAGGTGGGTATGTTGGTCATTAAAACACAGAATTAAGTAACGTGCAGATGTCGAGCTACTAAAGGTGATGTAGTACCAGTGGGAGCACTTATAAGGCGCCCTATGGCATAGTATATGTTGTACCTGCAAATTTGCATGTTTTAATAGGCTTTGCTGAGGAGCGTTCTGGCAGACAGTTGTTGAAATTAAGTTCCTGTATTGCCATAGTGGCTCTACTAGGTTTGCTGCGGCTCTTTCTTTGAGTTTGTAAGGTTAAGGAAGGATGGGGAAGAGGATGGTGTAATGGCAGTGTGCCCATTTATGAATCGCTTTATGGTATGGTATATGTTTTTCTGGCACATTCCCATGTTTTTTTACCTTTTGGTGTTGAGTGTTCCAGCAGACAGCTACACAAATTACACAACATTTCTGTGGATTACAAATCTTCTTGCTAATAGACACTCTTGCATTGTAGTAGAAGGCTGCCAACGTTGATGGCAAATTATGAATCTTGGTGCCATTGTAGATTTCAATGGAAGCTTAGATTATTTATTTGTTACTATGGTGTAGTGAGGGTTTTTAATTGGGAAAAAAGTGGCGGTGCTCTAAAAGGGGGGAGGCAAACCTCTTAAAGGGGTGTGGGGTATGCAAGTAGGGGCGTGGTCTACATTAAGATAAGTAGCATTGTGTGCTTTAGAAAATCCCCTCCAATTATCCTACGTTCGGAAAAAAACATTCTTTAAATGATTTCCCTTCCTTCTACAACATGGCTTACTTAGCATGATGTCTCTAGTTCTCAGTAGTGAGCAAAATGAGCATGCGTACATCGATGTGCATGCTCTCACTGCAGTGTAATAAAAAAAAAAAAAGACTATCTTTGCGAGGGCTGAAAATAGAGCCCGATAGAGACCCCTTTGGAGGCTACGTGTGTTTACATGTAGTCTGGTGTGAGGAGCGGGTACTCATGGTAAACCACCATACAGATTGGGAAGATCATGTGGTGAGCTGGTTGCGTTTTATTGACAATGTATTTGTAATTTGGAAAGGAACTAAGGAGAGTGCTAGAACATTGGTGGAACGCCTTAATGTCATACAATGAATCTGGAATTTACTGCCCATATCGAAGCACAATCTATAAAAGATTTAGATGTACAGATATACGTAAAGGAGAAAAATTTAGAATCCAGGTTACATCGTAAAAACTCGTCAGGCAATTCCACACTTCACTCATTCAGTTTGCACCCCAAAAATTTGATAAACAGTATCCCTTATGGGGAGATACTGAGACTGCGTCAGATTTGTATCTCAGAGAGGGATTTAGCCCTTTGCCAACAGGAAGCCAAAGAAGGATTCATAGAGCGAGGTTATGCCATAAGTACGATTGAACAGACGATGAGAAAAGCAAACGAAAAAACTAGGGAATCCATTCTCTTTCAAACACCTATGAATACCGACCAAAGACATGACCCTCGACCAACTAATTAGGGTGAAGAGATCAACATTAGATTAATTACCACCTACAGCTGACAAGAAAAAACTATTAGATCTATTATCAACAGTCAATGGCCTGTATTTTAACTGATTTTACCTTAGGCCGAATTCTTCCTAAAAAACTCAATTTAACCTTTTGGCGAGCTCCCTCAATATGAAATGCATTAGTTAAATTTAGCCCTGAAATAGTTAGCAACAGTAACTGGCTGTCTTCTAGAAAAAAATTTAAAAGCAGCTCCTGCAGTGCATGTGGATTTTATGTCAACATTTCAAGCTACATGTCAGCATTCAGTTCAAAACCAATTGAGTTAAAAGGTTTTTATAACTGTTGTATATGTCTTAGAGTGCACTTGCGGGCTTCGATATGTGAGATGTACCAAGCTGCAAGTGCATACGAGGATTTTACAACACCTGAGGGCAATTGTAAATTCGGCCCCCACCTATCCGGTGGCACGCCACTTCAAACAAGTGCACGATAATAATTTGAAGAGTTTGAAGTATTATGTCATTGGTGCAGTGTCGGCCTTGAGGAAAGGATGCAACCGAAAAAAATTGTTACCCCAGTTAGAGACCCGTTTTATTTTAGAATTAGATTCCAAAACACACAAAGGGCTGAATACCAGTGAAGATCTGCATCATTTTTTATAATTCTATGTCAATTTGAGTCGTATACCAAAGCTGACAATACCTGTGAAACCAATAAAAGTTTCTGAATATTATAAAGTAATTCTTAATATTTATGAACACATCTATAGCTGCTATACATCTTTGAATAAACACTTTTTACACTTTGAATATTTATCACTTCATTGAGTACCTTAACAAGTGGCACCAATAGATAAAGTTATTATAATGAATGCTTTTAAACTGCTGCATTCAATAGGTATTAAATGCTTTGAGGGTTGATGTTCAAAGTCACAAGTATTACATCAATGGCGATAAGCACATTCTGCCCAAAAATATCAATGTACACTATGGGACAGAGTTTATCTAATGAAAGGAACATGTAAACAATGGATTTAGATGTGATCATGTACAGTCCTAAAGTTAAGTACGGAATATTTAGAATAGTTCGGATGTGACCGAATTATGAGTCTTATATAATATAGTCTGTTCAGGACTTGATCCATTACGAATGATTATTTGTTTATTTATAGGTGATAGTCATGTTTTTGTTAATTTTGAATATGATTATGTCCTTATTTGTAAGTAAAAAGTAATTTGCAGATAATGTGAAATATTTGAGATTTTTTAAGTGACCTACCAATATCATCCAGTGTGAGACCAAAGACTGTGGCATAAAGAAAGTAGTGATAGTTTACTTTTGGCAGGAATCTGTAATAACTGCATATAGATGTGGAGTTAAACATGTTTATTTGCTGGATCAATATTAGTATTTTTCCCTGACTAGCAGCAGCCTTTTGTTAGTTGCCACTGTTTTTCTATCTGTCAATCACGTGATGAGAATTTAAAATGTTTGGGTTAATGCTGCAGCACATGTGTTCAAGGCCATTTTAGGTGGCGAAACGAGTTATGGACATATGTGAAAAATAGTAATAAACCTTCCCTTTATCATCTTGGAGTCCATGCTCGCTTTATCGAAGGTTTAGTCTTGGGGTTGGTTTATGATATATATATATCTAAATTCAATTCAATTTATCAAATTTGTTTTCACCCTCACATAAGGTCAACAAATACATGAATAATAGATAGTAAAACAATAATGTTATTCGGATAATAATACACATTTTAAATAAAAAAAAAATGTATACAAGTTATAGCAAGCAAATTCATCAAGCAGTGATTTACAAAACTCAATGAAACTTTTTGCAGAGCAAAGGTTATGTCTAAAACAAATGGGCTTTATATGCCGGCAGGCCTCTACCAGAATCGAATTTGGGCATACTAATAACCCATGTTAAAAATCTTGCAGTCCTCCATTACATAAGTCACAAATTTCTGTAGAACTTTCTGAATTTTCCCATTAAAAGTCTGGGTCTTTAAGGGAAGAATCCCCAGCATCATTAAAAATATGAAATGCCGGACCCTATGTTCTAATGCTAAACGTATGAATCGTTGTGGAGTTTTGAATTGTAAACTATCTAAAAGGTTTGCAAAGTGTTTTAGCTGTGAACAGTGATCTACATCCAACTCGCAGCTTATTCTTGGGGTCAGGCTATTTAAATAAATCTTTAAGTGTGAGGGAGGTGGGGCGTGGCCTGAGCGTCAAGATGGTGGCTGCACTCTAAGAGTGCTCCGGACCCCCTATCCATCATCCACCCGCCATCCGCCCTCACCAGCTGCCATCGAACCCACGGTCCCTGTATGCCCGGATTCCCCTGGCTACCCTCTACTCACCGGTGCTGTTGGGTGCCTCCCTGGGGCGTGCTGACGCCCCCGCCGGCCCGATCCCTGCTGGCCTCGTGGAAATCAACATGGCAACCCCCATCTGAGCCGGTGTGGCTGCCCGGCGCTGGGGGGCCCCGACTGGCGACTCCTGTTAGCCCGATTGGCTCCCTGGCACTGTCTGGCGGGGGGAGCCGCTGGGCCGACCTGCTCCTTGTCGGGCCCCTCTGCCTGCCGACACGGACCTCCCTGGGGCTGTTGCCTCTCCCTGGCTTGGTGCTGGAGGGACGGCGCGGCACTGGTGACCTGTGGCACCTGTGACGGCTCAGCGCTGGCGGCCGGAGCCAGCCAGTGAGGTGGCCCGAGATCCTTGAGGGACCGGCCCTGCGCCTGCTGCCGCGTTGCTGCACCGGTGTGTCCTGCACACCGGCTCCATCATCGGCCTCGCCCGAGTGCCATTCGGACGGGCTGGGAGGCCGGGAGTCCTGAGCGCGTTGCCTGCGCAGAGGTCCATCCCCACTGACACCCTGCCTGAGCCGCGGAGAGGACCTCTGGGGTTCGCGGGACCAGCCCTGACTTTGCCGCGGTGCTGCCACGGCAGCAGACCCTGCTCTGTGGCCTGAGGTGACCACGACTGCTGCTGGCCCCCGGAGGTGTGAGGGGACCAGGAGCGGGGAGAGGGGCTCCTCATTGGCCTCGCCCGAGAGCTGCCTGGACGGGCTGGGAGGCCTGAGAGCCCGATGTGTGCTGCTTGGGGACGGTCCCCACCCGGCCACTGCTTGACCCCCCCCGGCGCTTCTCCCAGTACCATCGGGGCTTCACAGGGAGGTTAAGCCACTGGCGCGGCGGACCATCTGGGCGCCTGACCCCCAGACCCGCTTCCCACGGACTTGGAGGACTCTGGGGCATCATGCCCTCCCATCGTCACTGCTGCAGGGGCTCCTGCCCGGTGCCGGGGACCTCGGTGGGGTGGAGGACTGTGGTGCACATCGTGGCCTATGGGCTGCCTCACTTGGGGGTTCCGCCTTGCTCCATCGGGGGTCACCAACTCTGCTGGTGGCCGGCGCCCCACCCTGTGGGACCGCCGGGGGGCCCCCCGCCTGCTCTGGACGTCGCAACACGGCATCTCCCCCTCCTCCCTTCCGACACCCTGCCTCCTGGATCCGGCGGCCAGCACCACAGGGGGAGGCCTGGAGGATTGCGGCCCGTGGCAAAATTGTCTAGCCGCCACTGGATCCCGACGATTCCGAACCTTCTGAGACCCGGGGAGGTTTGACCCCTTGGAGTGGGCCTAGGAACTGGATAACCCCCTACACACCGGCGTCCAACTAGCTGAGACCATGGGCAGAGGACGGACCACGCAGACTCCGGTTCCCCCAACCCAGATGCGCATGGACCAATTCACTAGGCCAGACCAGGACTCCGGCGCTGGCCCCCCACTTCCGCAAGGGGCTGAGGGGAGGGGATCTGTCCACCATCCTCCAGGCAATTAGTACATCCCAGGCCTCCGTGGAAAGCAAGATTGGAGAGGTGAGGTGGATGTGGCCCTCATCTGGCAGGATCTCCGAAACGCCACGGCGTGCATCACAGCAGCGGAATTTCGCATCTCCACGGTGGAGGATGACCTGACCACCCTCAAAACCCAGGTGGCCCATTTCCAGACCCTGACGTCGGAGCTCCATAACAGGGCGGAGGACGCCGAAAACCGGGCCTGCAGAAACAACTTGCGCCTCCTGGGATTTCCGGAGGGAGTGGAGAAAGGATCCACCGCTGTCTTCCTGCAAACCTGGATCCATTCTTGGATGCCTGCAGAGTAGCTCTCCCCCTGGTTTGCGATAGAACGAGCCCATCGGTCGCTTGAGCCCAGGCCACCTCCTGGGGCCCCAGCCCGGCCCATCATTCTTCATATCTTCAACTTCCGGGACAGGGACGCCAACCTGGGGGCTGCCAGGGACCTGGGACCCTGCTCTTTCAGAACTCTAAAATGATGATCTTCCCGTACTACTCTAGAGAGGTCCAATCCCAGCGCAGGTCTTACAACGAGGTCAAACAGAAGCTTAGGACGATGGGTCTGCGGTATGGTCTCCTCTTCCCGGCTTGCCTCAAGGTCCTTTTCCAGGATAAGACCTTCTTCTTCGGCAGCCCTCAGACGGCATGGACTTGGATCACGGAAGAGCGCCCCTTCCTGCCTGGGCGGGCCCCATCCCCTACCCGGAGACCTGCAACCCACCTGAACCAGGAAGCTCCCAGGCCGCGACGCCGCCGCACCGGCTCCCGTTGGTGGGGCCGGCGTCAGGGGGGGGCCTCTCAATCACCGGGGGGAAGGTCTCAATGTCCCCCGTCTCCACCCACGAACCAGGGTGCCCCCCTCCTCGGCGCCCTCCTCCTTGGTTGTCATCGATGGAACCCCTGAGCTGAGTGCAGGCCTGCGAAAGGCGAGATCGGACTCAGACCTGTCTGGCAGCCCTGTGATCTGTGGCACTTCGGAGATGTGGAGGTCTGAACCATAATCACCTGATGTCTGGTCTTCGTTGGTCGGGCCTGGCCTGCTGGGTCCGCTTGGGCCGCACGCCTGGGCCTTGCTCGCTGCCTGGAGAATTGGCTGCCCATGGCGTTCCCCAGTGGGGGTGAGCCCCGAACAGCCTGCGCCCTCCGAGGCGGTGTTTCTGACCTGTCCTCTTCTTCCCCTGTTGCTCTTCTTCCCCTTTTTTTTTTACCATTTGCGAGACTGTTGCTGACATTTTGAAGCTCTTGTGTTAAAGCTGTTGATACTTATCCTTTAATATGGAGGGGGGTCCTCCTTCACAAACTCTTGACTGATGCTACTGCCCCTACTAACCGTTTTAGTTTAGTGCCTTTCCCTTAGCGGGGAGTTCGATTGGTTGATTGGACTTTGGGGCGACAGATGCTTCCTGTTTCGAAGTGTAGGGTGGGGGGAGTTGGGGGGTACGGGGGGAGAGGAGTCCATTGACTCCCATTGGTTTATTGTTTTTAGCCGCCTACGGGCCGCTTTTTAGTTTAGCACTGTTCAGCCGCTCCTCAGCCATTGTTGGTGCTACCTCCGGGTGGCTGGTTGCAGCTCTCTTTTTTGACGTAACATGATGGGTGGGCCCAAGCCTGATGCGCAGCTCCTGTTTCCCAATGCTTTGTTGTTTTCGGCTGCCTACGGGCCGCCACGGGGGCGGCTGCTGGCGGTTGCTCCCCTCCCCCTCCTGCTCCCTGCTTGGGTCTCCAGCGCTCCTGCTCCACTAAATGTCCTTGCTTGGCTCTCCTCGGTCCCACGCGGCGCTGCTGGCCCTTTCTTCCTGGGTATGCTCCCCGGCACTTCCCTGTCCTCGTACATCTTCTCCTCCTCTGATGGCATACACGTTAATTAGATCTCTCCACATTCTCTCCTGGAATATCAATGGTCTCCTGGACGGTATTAAGCGCGCGGCCATCCTCTGGGCGGCCCACCGCCACGCGGCGGATATCCTTCTTCTCCAAGAGACCCACCTCTTAGGCACACAATGCAACTTCTTGGCCCGTTATGGCTTTACGATGGTCTGGCACTCTGGGTTTACACACGGGTCCCGAGGGGTAGCAATCCTGCTCAGAAGGTGCCTTCCCTTTACCCTGACCAAGGCATACACTGACCCTCATTGGCGATACGTGGCAATAATGGGCATGGTCGAGGGTTGCCCTCTAAATGTCCTGAATCTTTACATCCCGCCCGCCCTCTTGCCCCCGACGCTTCGGTGCCTTACAGAGGTTCTCTCCTCCCTTCCGCACCGCCTCACGGTGGTGGGCGGTGACTTCAACGCCGTCATGCAACCTCAGCGTGACACGACCGGGGCTCCATCCGGATCTACTCCGCTGCTGCTCTATCAAGCTGGGCCTCGGCTCTGGGGCTCTGCCTCCTACCATACCCACTCCCACATCGACCTTCTCCTGCTTCCGGCCATTGATTGCCACTTGATCTCTGGAGCGCGTATGCTGCCCAGGGGACTGTCCGACCATTCCCCAGTTTCCCTCCGTCTTGGCTCCCCCCGACGGGGCCGCGGACGGTCTGGCATTTCAACGCTTGGTTCCTACAGGACCCTACTCTGGCGGACACGCTGAGACTGGAGATAAACCACTACTTCTCTACCAACGAAGGTTCAGTTCCCTCGCCCGGTACCCTATGGGAGGCTGGCAAGGCCGTGATACGCGGGGTAGCAAGGGGGCTTGTGCATGCCAAGCTAGCGGACCAACTGGCCCGGCTTGCGGAGTTGGAGTCCCGGGCTGCACGACTGGAGGCAGAGCAAACCTCTGGTGTGCGCGCGGACCCCACCCGGCAGCTGGCGCTGATTCGGGACGAAATCCGTCAGATCTCATTGGACTCGGCCCAAATGTTATGGCGATCGTCGGTGGCGAGGGTGTATGGCTGGGGGGACAAAAATGGCAAACTCCTCCATAACCTGGTCTCTTACCCCAAAGTCCACCGCATTATTCCAGAGGTCCGCACGCAGGACGGAACCCTCCAGGCAACCTCCGTGGCCATAGCCAAAACCTTTGCAAGTTTCTATGTGTGACTATACGCGACCACCAGACACGACCCTGGCCACCCTGCTGGATGGGGCTGCTGCCTGGCTCCCCTCTCTCACTCCTGAGTCCGTGGAGGTCCTGGAATGCCCCTTTACCTTGGAAGAGGTTCTGGAGGCCATCCCCCTTCTCCACCCTGGCAAGACGCCTGGCCCGGACGGATATCCCCAGGAGTACTATGCTGCCTTCCGGGATCTCCTGGCTCCCCAACTTTTGGCCCTATTCTGGCATGTGTTGGAGATTGGCTCCTTCCCCCCTGAATCGGACCTGGCCACGATAGTGGTCATCCCTAAGACCCAGCTGCCCTCCGTGAGCTGCACGGACTACCGCCCAATTTCCCTTATCAACACCGAGATTAAAATTTTCGCCACGATAATGGCCCAGAAGCTTAAGCCCCTACTGCAAGATCTGGTCCACCCCGAACAATGTGGAATCATGCCTGCCAGGGGCACTCGTCACTGCATCCGCCGTCTTCTCCTAGCCCTGACCCACCGTGCCCGCCTGTCCCCATACTTGACCCTCCTCTTCCTCGACTTTGAAAAGGCCTTTGACACGGTGGGCTGGGACTACCTAAAGGATGTGCTGGAGGCGATGGGCTTTGGCCGGTTGTTCCGCCGCCCCACCAGGGTCCTCTATGCCAACCCTAGAGCCCGGGTGCTAGTCAATGGGACGCTCTCCGAGGCCTTTCCGATCTGCAGAGGCACGCGCCAGGGGTGCCCCCTCTCCCCACTCCTATTCGCGCTAGCGATGGAGCCCCTGGCGACGCTCATCCGGCAAGACCCCCTCGTCCAGGGATGGGCCTGGAATGAGAGCCACGTAGACAAAATAGCCCTCTATGCCGATGACGTGCTCCTGTACCTGGCGGATCCAGCGGGTTCAGGCCCCAGGTGTTTGCGAATCCTCACGGACTTCGAAGGGGTGTCCGGACTCCGGCTCAACGCGGCCAAATCAACACTGGTCCCGCTCCATCCATCCAGGGAGTGCTATGACTGGCAGTCTTCTATTCCCCTCAGACACCACTCGGTTAAATACCTTGGGATATGGGTGGCCCTCCTGCCGGAACTCGAGTGGGCGTTGAACATCGCGCACCTGGTGGCACGGACTAAGGCGGATCTCAAGAAATGGCATCCCCTCCCCCTCAACCCCCTAGGACGAAGCGCCCTTTTTAAAATGATGGTCCTACCCCGCTTCCACTACATTCTACAAAACATGTCCATCCACCTCCCCCGCACTTGATTCCGCAAATTTGACGGGACCCTCACCCGGTTCCTTTGGGGAGGCGCACAGCCGCGGATCTCCTTGGCGCACACCCGCATCCCCCCTTTGATGGGGGCCTGGGGGTGACCCATCTCTACCTCTACTACCTTGCCACCAAACTGATAGTCATCCATGACTGGTATGTGGGCGGCTGGTCTGACCCAGCATACCGCGTGGAGCTCGAGACGACGGACTTTCCGCAGATCCAGGCATACCTATACGGATGCCCAGTGCCACAGACCATAGCCCCAATCACTAGATCGGTCCTCCTGGCCTGGCGCGCTGCCCTGTGCCACGTGGAGTGGGACCGTAAACTCACTCATCAGATGCCACTTTGGCATGGCACCTGGCTTCGGGAGGTTTCGTCCTTAAACGGATTCCGCCGTTGGGATCTAATTGGCATCTTGGTCCTTGGAGACGTCTGGGTGGGGGATCATATCCGTGCCTTTGTGGATCTGCAGCAACGTCACGCCCTCCCTCACACCCAACACTTTTTATATCTGCATCTGCGCCATGCCATCCACGCGCATCTCCCCTCACCGGTTTCCCTCCCAGAGTTCAGTCCGTTAGAAGCCCAGGTGATGATGGGGAATCTGGGCAGAGGTGGAGTGTCCCGAATCTACCGCTCCCTAGTGAATAATGGCCCTGCATCCCTGGATAAGCTGCGCGCCCGGTGGAAGGAGTGGGTGGGCCCTCTAGAAGAGGCAGACTGGAGAGACTCCCTTATGGCACCTAGAACCCTAACCACATCTTCCAGGCTACGCCTAGTGCAGATATACTACCTACATGTGGTTTACCTTACCCCTGAGCGACTCTTCCACGCCTGTTTGCAACCCTCCCCAGACTGCCCGAAATGCGTCTCATCCCCCGCTGACTTTTACCATAAGGTCTGGCTCTGCCCGGTGCTGGAGAGGTTCTGGAGGGGGGTGGAGCAGGAGCTCACACAGGCCCTGGGGTGGGAGGTTCCTCACGACCCATTGCGGATGCTGCTGGGGATCTTCGACGGCCTGGATGGTTCCAGGATGGACAAGCGCCTACTGGGGACAGCGGTGGCTGTGGCCAAAAGGGGCATAGCAAAGTACTGGTCGCGTGCCGCTGCTCCTACTGTGGGGGGGTGGAGGAGGGGGGTGGACTGGTGTGGCACCCAGGAGGAGGCCCTGTTCGAATCCCGAGGCTCCCCAGAATTGTTCCACAAAATATGGGGGAAATGGTTCAACATGATCCCGCCATAATTCTTACTATGTCTAATCCTCTATGCTCCACCATTACTGTACTGCAAGATGGGATGCTGGGCTGGATTGGACTGCACCCGCCAACATGTCTTATTGATTTACTTCCAATGTATATGTTGATTTCTGAGCTGCAACCAATGAATTCTCTTTTGTTTTTCATATACTCAATAAAGTTGATTATCAAAAAAAAAAGTGTGAGGGAGACAATAATTTCAAAAGTGCAATTGTGCACCGGACTGAGTTAGTGTAATGCTTAAATTCTTATTAAAAGTATGACGAGATTACTCGTTTCTAAAAGTCTCCAGTTTTAAAATGTGCATGTAGGAGATTATAGGCCCAACAAAGTATGTTTATAATAGCTTTTGCATACACACTGGCTATAGATAACGCCAAGCGGATTGCTTGGACAGGGACTGACAGATTCACTCTCAGCAATTTACGTTATAGAATCCCTTCTTTTACGTTTACTCGGTTACAGGCCTTAATCAGAATATATTCTAGGGCATATATTAAAATTGGAGGTATTTTTGAACGGTAAACCTCGAGCATGGGTGCGATGTGCGCATCCGCCTTTAGGCTTTTATATATTACCTGCGGGCGGTTGCCAGTAGGTAGTTATAGTTAGGACCATGTTTCCATAGGAAAAACATTTTTTGACTGAGCTATAACTTTGGCGTCCTTTGACCAATCTTCATGAAATTTTCCAACAAAAGTGTCAAAGTAGGCTCTGTGTAGCATGAAAAGTTTGGGGGGATCAGTATGGGAACTAAGAAATTGGGGCACGAAATAAGGGTGCATTTGTAATGTTAATTCCCATAGGAACCTTGAACCACACCTACAGCCCAAAACGCTGAACGGACTTAAACAAAATTTGGCATGGAGGTAGATGTAGGCTCAAATAAGTGGCTTTTGCTTATTTGGTGTAAATCTGTTCAGTAGTTGTTCAGAAATGTAAGTTGAAAATTAAAGTGATATCTCTGGTCATGAAGCCTTCACGAAAAAAGACAAAATCATGCAGGGAAATGCACTGCTCTGATTGGCTGCCAACACTTCAACCAGGAAGTGTTGGCAGTCATCTTGGGACTCAGCTTCACTGAGTACCAAAAAACAAAAGTGAAAATAAAGAAAAGGGGGCAGAGTAGTGATACCCTAACTCCCAAACCATGGTCTTGGGGTCCGACTGGGACACCGTCATGGCATAAACGCATTTTTTTGTGTAAAACAATTTGCTGCAAAATCCCGTAAATCATGAATTTGTGGCAAAAACTAATTAAAATAAGCACGCGTGAGCCCCTGCGCTTGCCTTTAAATGACCCCTGTGTGGGACAGGTCCTGCGGACATATAATAAATATAGGAGGGGGCACATGGGGCTCCCCTCCTAGGACCATTCAAAGCCCAGGGGACCGCCACCTCACCGGGGCAGCAACATTAATGTATGTGGGGGAGCTTCGCGGCTCTTCCGCTGCCCTGGGGGTCACCACCTCCACAGGGAACAATTGTAATATAAAAATAATTTAGGGGAGGCCCCAGGGACAGCCACCTCCCTTGGTCGGTAACTTAATTATATGTGGGAGAGCCTCACAGCTCCCCACTGCCCTGGGGACCGCCACCTCCCCGGGGCTAAAATAAATAATAATGCTTGGGGGCCTCTGGCCCCTACACAGCCCCAGGAACTGCCACCTTCCTGGGGCACAAATACAATAATGAAGGAAGTCCGTTGCGGACCACCGACCTCAGTGACCACCACCTCCCCTGGGCTTACTTAACAAAGGAGGGGGCCTGCACGGCCTCCCCTCCAGGAGTCCTATATGTCCCTGGGGATTGCCACCACCCAGGGTCAGCTCCAGCAATGTCCCAGTGTGCCCACCATTGCAGTTTGCTAAGGCTTGGCCAGTGCACCGATGACGCCAAGCCATAGCAAACAAGTACTCTGCTTTCAGTAAGTGCAAGCAGAAAATGCTCTTGCTTGCTGAAAGAAGAGCACATGTCTGTTTCCTTGCCTGAAGTGAGCAGGGAAACAGACATTGCTTTGGGATCCAGGGACCTGCATGTTAGCAGCTCCCTGGGTCTCAAAGCATTGCCAGAACCGCAAGAGGCGGTTAGCCAGCATGGACTGTGGGGGCCTTGAGGTTCCCCCTGTGGTCCCCAATGAAGTGTCCAGGCACTGGTGGATGGAGTTCCCGGGGCCAACAATGTCCCGAGAGGGGGTCGCTTGGCCCCCCTTCCTTTAAAGAAAATATTGAAAAAAGAAAAGGCCTGGCCCCGGGGGATGGGGTCCCTGGGACAGAAATTGGCCTGGGGAGGTGAGCCGCGTATTCCCCCTCCCCTTTTAAACAAAAAATATATAAAGGCCTGTCTTTGAGGACTGGAGTCCCCGGGGGTGGAATCGGCCTCAGGAGGCTGGCCCCCCTCGCTTTAAAAAAAAATTATTTTTTTTTAAAAAAGGGGCAGACCCTGGGGCATGGGGCCCACAGAGCTGAAAATGTCCTGTGAGGTGGGCGGCTAGGCCCCCATGCCTTAGAATTATAATCACTCTGCAAACGAGGCTCCTGCCGGACTACTGGTTGGGGAATGAAGTCCATTTTACTGCTAAGGGACCTTGAGGGCCAAGAATCTTTCCTGGTCTCTCCTGTAAGTCCTATACAGTGGAATTCCGGAGTGCGGGTCGGAGGACCCGTCTCCTTTCTCTACCACTCTTCAATCGCGACTACTACTTTAAAAACCTTAGAAATTCACTGAAAAAAACAAAGGTTACAGGGACGTTATAGTTACACTGACATTCCACTCGTACAAACACGGAGAAAATCAGCAGTTATAGTTAGCTGGGCGAACTATAACTCGCGCCCTCGCAATGCACTGCTTATGACCTCACATATTACATCACTCATGACATGGTCAGTGGCATCCCTGATGACATTACTGATTTAGTGAATATATATATATATATATATATATATATATATATATATATATATATATATATATATATATATATATGCAAGTTACCTAAAAGATTGACTCGCACTCACGGGGGGTTTCAAATCCAAGTCGGATTTATTTGCACAGAAGTCACAAGAACAGACGCGTTTCGGCGGTACGCCTTCGTCAGTATATATATATATATGTAAAATGTAAATGTGAAATAACATAAAGTAATTAATTCTAACCTGAAACATAAAAAAAAGTAACAACACACACACGTTTACACATTAAGGGCCTTATTAAGATGTCGGGTGGACCGTTGTGCAATGGGGACCAACCGCAGCATTACAAAGTGATGTCACATGGTGCGGTCACATACTCTTGTTTGTCTATGGAAGCTTCTTGTGCTGCGGCCGTACACTGGCCGTAGCACAAGATCCCATAGGCAAATGGGAAAATCTACTCATCCATGCACCGCGTGGCAGGCACCTCAGGGTGCAGGCTCCACAGTGCAGGGATCAATAGCCCTCGGCCCCCAACTGGAGGCCAGAGGGTAAAGGGGGTCATGCAAGGGGCCCCCAATGTTGCTTTCTAACAGGCTTTTCATGTCGGAAAGCCCAACATGGAAAGCCTGCCAGAAACCAACATCATAATCCCTACAGCGGGAACACCGTCGTTAGGGATTATGTGCTGGTCTCCTTGAGCCTGTCGGAATCCAACCGGCATGACCGTCTGGTTTCAGTTTTGGCCGCCTGCATTGTAATGCAGCGGTCAAAAGTGAAGCCACTATGAGGTTTGGGAAGGGAAGGCTTTCAGGGTCTCATCGTAATAAGGCCCTTAATGTGTATTGAATAATAATGGAATTCAAATATATTAATTTCATTTCTAACTATTAGTTTAAAAAAAATAAAAAATACATACCCTCAATAATGTTCTCTTTCCTATTTAATTTCTAGGAACCTTGGTTAAAAGCTATTTAAAAACTATAGTTTTGGAAATGAGTTAAAACCTTTTATTTAATGTATTATTACAATTAAGTGTATTATCAAATTTAATTATCCAATATTATATTTATCTATCTAACTATGTATTGATATTTGTGTGTATGTGTATATATATAATTAATTTCAATTTAGAAATAATGTAATTATTTTAATATTAATTCCTATGGGGTGTTAATTTAATGACCTGGGTTCATCATTTTCTATAGGAGTTTGTTGTAATACCGGTGATTCGCCATGTGTGGTCTGGTGTACATTTAAGGCTGTAGCAACTTTAAAAGTGAATTTTTTACATTGCAATGGTCTTACTCTATCATGGGTGTGTGCTTTGTATTGACACGTTAGTCACATATCACTCCTTAATTTTCCCTTAACTCAACCCATTTTGGAATCATTATTCCTAATTTTCCCAACACTCCCCAGGACTGCTCCACATTTACTACCAAATAGTATACTCAAGTGTGTGGAGATCTATACCACTGTGGCAAAGATTTCTGTTTAGAAAAAGAGAGGCGGAGGTGGAGCTGTCCACCAGTAGGTCTGTGAACTGCATTCTGTAGTAAGTAGTACTACTGGATTAGGACTTTATCTATTACAAATGCACTATGTGTGCCAGACCCTCAGTGTTCTACGTAAAGGATTAGGTTTATGGAGTTATCTTTGGACTCATAATAAAAAAAGGAAAGCAAACGTATGCATCATGGCCACCAGTCATAGAGGGGTCAGCAGCTCCTGGTCTACTTTTGGAAGATTACTACACATATGTAAATTTGTTTCTCCTAAAATCTGTGCTGGGATGAGACAGAATACAGATGGTGGTGAGAGACCAAGCGGGAATCACTGAAGCTTGAAGGGAAGCATAATTAACCAGTGTACAACAAACAATTGCGCGACATATGGGGTATTTGGAATTGAATGCAAAGTGTGGTTCAGGGGATAGAAAACAGAAATTTCTAGAGCAGAAGAAAAGTGAAATAACCTTGAAAACATATTGAAAACATATTGTATGTATATATGTATGTATATATTTATACACACACGTACATATATGCGTATATAGGTATACACACACTCATACTATATATATATATGTTTCATGTTTCTTTGTCATTCCATCAAAGTATATAAAGTGAATGTACAACAAGAAGGTAATGTGCATAAACGATAGTTGTAAATGCAAATACCCGATGGTACCAACTATGAAATTAAACAGATAGTATGTTGTTTATGTTTACAGCTACACTCTTCTTTTTAGTTTTAAGACTCTTGTCACTTTAAATTTAGGGTGAAAAAACAAGATAAAAATCACGTGTTGACTGGTGAGCGTGTCATGTGATCAAGGCCCTCCGGGCGTTATGGCTACCATGTAAATCTGTGGAAATAAATAAACAATTCAAAAGCGCTTACTTTGTGGTCCATGCTCCATTTCTTCATGACATCATGACAACGGCATCGCCAGTGGCAGGTGGAGTGGTTTGGATATATATATATATATCCCCCCCAAAAAAACAAAAAAACAAAATATATATATATATCTATATATATATATATATATATAGATATATATATATCCAGTCAAAAAGAGTTTCCCCCCAAGGAAAAGCCGCCAGGTAGGTTTGTGTTGCACATATCTTTAATGGTTTACAGCAGACATCGATGGCGGAAACAGCAGCTTCTTTCTACGAACGCCAAACGCGTTTCAGGTTGTCCCCTTCGTCAGTGGCGTATGTTGCAGGCAAAGTGAACGCCGGAAATGCCGCTATTAGTACACCCGGACCTGCACCCGTGGGCGTCGCTGCTCCTGCAGCATTATGGTCCTTGTAGTGGCATTGCATATTCCTCCAGTGAAGCGGCTCCTTCTTGCACACAAATATAGTCAAATTAAAACCCCAGTGGGTGAAGCGCGATTCCGCTCCAGGGCGCTGCTTACGTGATGCAATTATTTATGTTGATTTCCTTTGCGAGGAGTTTTGCTGCTCCTGGGCAACTCCTCCTCCTAATTTCTACACTGTCATGTACCCGCGACCTGCCTCAGCAACAGTTTGTGCTGTTGTAGAATGTTTAGTGAAAACATTTGTGTGAAAGGGGCAGGGGCTGCCGGTGACATGCACTTGGAATAAGTGGGTGGCAACAGCAGAGCAGGGGCAGGGAATAGAGTCACACGGATGTATGACATTACAACGCATGCTTTTACCACGCATACCTTTACAACGCAGTTTTTACAACGCATGTTGTTACAACGCATAGCGCTTAGGGATGCTGGATAGTGAATAGTTTAATTTACTATTCCAACACCAGTCCCCGTGGATAGTAGGGAAGGTGTTGGATAGTAAATTAAATCTATTCCCTATCTTAGAGCGCCCCCCAGCGCAATGCGTTGTAATGACATGCATTGTAATAGTTGCGTCGTAAAGGCACTGCGTGGTAAAAGTTGCGTTGTAAAGGATGTTTCCCCGAGTCACACACCCCCATCTTCCTTCCATAGCCCATAAACTCTTCATGCAACATTTACTAAATTGCGTAAACTGTACACTGGTGCAGTGAATTCTGCGATGACTCTTGCATGGAACGACCAGAGCGAAAATATTTGCAGTGGTCTACTGGTGCAACCACAATGAAAATAAATAAATAAAATGCTTTTTCAATTGCGGTGGGCAGTAGTAAATTGCTATGTTGGTGTAGGGTTACATAAATTTGCTCTCAGCTCAAGCAGTGTTTGGAACATGCTGAGGCCCGCAGCTAGAAGTAGTTGATTAGGAGGAAGGGGAGGAGGCAAGGGTGCTTCAATATGTTGAGATTTTAAAGAACATTTTGCAGTTTAGTGTCTTTGCCTTTAGTGCCTGGAAATTGACGACAAATGGGTCCTTTTGAAGCGCTATTGTCATACGTTTGTGCAACATATGATGGGATGTGAATACAACTTCACAGGTGTTTGATTTAAACATAAATAGAATATAAATTAGGTGAGTATCAAAGGAGATAAGCAAAGGAGCGGTAGGTGTGGGAAGAATGGCAGAAACAACAGGGGCAGGAGGGGGTGGAAAGGAAAATGCAATAAAAGCTGAACACGCACCCACAGTGTAACACAAGGAGGAAAGAAATACCCAAACAGTCCCCCAAACAAGCAGATAAACAACCAAAGGGTAAAGATACAGTACCCTAATAAAGATGAAGATCCCGCTCCGCTGGAGGAAATGAAAGCCATAAAGGAGGGGCAAAGAGGAAGGACTGACCAATAGCAAGCAAGCATTTTTAAAGACACTGAAACAAACAAATGAAAAGCAGTGGGCGGGCTTTGAACCCACCAAGAAGTGTTAAAATCTAGATTGCGACATAAACATTATCGGCGCCATCTTGTCCCCTTTTAGCTCAAATGTGCGCGTAAATAGCAGCCATTTTGAACACCATGGCCTCTCTGCCCACTACCTCGCGCATTTCTCTCTCTCTCTCTCTGACCCCGCCAGCATCCCCCGCGCGCTGACAGCCCACGTTCTCACATGCTTGGGCCATAAACCACCCCTTCAGCGCGGCCTTGCCTCGGAGCCACATTCCGTACCCGACTAACACCTCCCTCCGTCCCTTTAATGATCACGCATCCTTTGATGAACCCCCTTCCTCTGTGCCCGATTGTCCCGCCCGATCCCAGGCCATCACCTAGCCCCGCGGATACAGTTTATTGCCCCTTACAGTAGGAAGCTGTCCTTCTTCAAAGAATCTATGAATGATAAAGGCCCCCACCCCATGAGATCCGATCAGCCGCGCACATTCCGGGAGCCGGAGGGATATCCAGCTGCGCGATAGTCATCACCTACTGAGATCAGGGTGGGACTTTTACTGTAAATATGTGTGGGAACGGGTTTGGAGCGGAGATTCTGAGGATGCCTTTCCGTACATCAAAGTATTAACAAGAATGTGTTTTATGTAATAAAGCAATAAACCTGTGTATAAGAGGCCAGGCCCCAAGGATGCATTTAGAGCACCTCGAGAAGATACCCTGTTGTCTGATTTGACGTGTTCTGCTCCGTCGGAATAAACTCCTGTTTCCTGCCTTCTGTCTCCAGCGCCTGCCTCTTTGTTTGGTAATCTCGAATGGTATGAGTGGCGGCTAACGCCGGGCAAATACTGAAGGGTTCTTGGTCGAATTCGGCCCTACCTTTCAACAATTGGCGTCCCAAACGTGGGGCCCATCAGCGACGCGTGGATCCAGTGGGAGAGGTCCCAACGACAGAGTGAACGACTGCAACGATTGGGAAGAGCTCCTGCCCGATAGACCCTCGTCTGGCAGCCGATCATCCGAACTTCACCGGTTCCGAGCAGACCTCTCTCGAGTGATCTACGGTCCTGACTGGGAACCATCAGGAGTGCCACAGCAATTACGGAGAACGGAGGACGATCAAGCGCTGGAAGCGGAAGACGAGAAACTGTCCATGCGGTCCGGGTAAGGTCGTGTAACACGACGAATTGCGAATCGATTGTTTGATTGTTTGAAAATACTAGTATTACTCATTTGATTGTTTCTGAGAGATTCTCTATTTGCAAACAAGCACAGAGTTGCCATACTCTGTTTAGTCTTTGCAGATAGTGAAGGGTAGCTAACGCAGGCCTTTGCCCCCGTTGTAACCCGTCGTGCCTACTTCCCTCTCCATTTGATTGATTGTTATCCAAGCATTTACTGTTTTGGAATTGGTTCTCTTTGGATCATTCTCTATTTACAAAAAAGCACAGAGTCGCAATACTCTGTTTAGTCCTTGTGAATAGTGAAGGATAGGTAACGCAGGCTTTTGCCCCCGTTGTAATCCGTCGTGCCTATTTTTATCCCTCATTTGATTGATTGTTTATCCGAACATTGATTGTTCGGAATTGGTTCTCTTTGGGTTATTCTCTATTCACAAATAAGCACAGGGTCGCAATACTCTGTTTAGTCTTTGCGGATAGTGAAGGATAGGTAGTGCAGACTTTTGTCCCCTTTGTAACCCGTCATGCCTGTCTTCGCCCCGTTTGTTGGTAGTTGGTTCAGCCCGGACCGCTTATTAGACGTGAACCATCCGGCTCCACTGGAGGGCACCCCTAATAAGGATATGTTTACTAAATATGGACTAGTCACCGTGGCTTATAGCAAGCTGTGGCATAAATACACGAGAAAGGATCAAGGAAGTCAGTGGCCACTGATAGGGTCCTTCGATAACGACAAAATAAACGCGCTGGAAACAGCCCTTTATAACAATAAAACAACACCCACTATGCTCGATAGCTTCGGCATGTGGCGCAAAGAAACAGAACAGCGAAAGAAAAGAAATGAGGTCAGGTTGGAAAAGGAATTACGCAAGGCAGCTCACCTGGCCGCTAACAAATTAAAGGAAGAAATAAAAGAAAGAGAGGAAACCAAACTAAAACAAGATTCCGAATCATCAGGCCAGTGTCCCGTCAGGACACCCTCTACACTTTACCCCGAGCTACCTTCAAAACAGCGAACGAACGACGATTTACTACTAGGTCCCCCGATCATCTACATGCCCCATCCATATGCCCCTTCCCAACCCTTAGCACAGCACCCGCAACCCCCAACGACAGGCGAGAGTAGTGCCGGAGCCTCGGTCCTCATGGCCTCTGCGCCGACCGAATCCCTTGCAGTCAGCGCAGCACAAGCAGCAACTTCGGGTGATCCCGAAGCGGGGAGGAAAGACCCTGTGAGATCGAATAGATTAGGCAAGGACGAACGAGCTGGGATCGATAAGATCGTAAAGACACTGGTGGTGCGAAAGGAAAATGAGGATTATATAACGGATATGTACCATACATATGCCAATAGCCACAGGCGACACTTTGTCGTACGCCTTTGTTACCATATCCTTAATGCTTACGAAGACCGCTACCAAGGAAAAGGCCCTGAAAACCTTACGACTCTGTATAAGAAAATTGATATCGGAGATGGGGACGAGTGTGATGTGACGAACCTCTTCACGCGTACGCTTGAAGTTTTTCGCCACCTCACGGAACTGAAACCAGAAACCAACACCACGACTCCTGCAGTGACTGAAGCCAGAGTAGAAAAAATTGACACTATGATGCCCATAAAGGAGGCCGCCCCCTATTGGGTACCCCCACGAGGACTGGGAACACACGACGATATTAATCACCAAGATGCGAGAGGGAGGGTAGTTTACAACTGGGTTTACCAACCATGGGATCGGCAAGACATCCTGACTTTCCGAAAGTCCTTGCCTGATCTGCGAAAGAACCCCACAGCCTTCTATACAGAATTAGCCACCGCTCTGGGTTCAACGATTATGACCCTAGCGGATATCGATTTGTTTTTCGGGTTATGTCTGCCAGCTGATGTGTGGAAGCAAATCCGGAAAGTCGACCACCTTGAGCTGTTCGGACATACCTGGGTACAATTCGGTGATGTAGACAAACAGCGAGAGCCGGGACAGAAACCTATGAAAGCCATTCTAGACCTACCAGATAAGATCGTGCAGAAACTAAAAACCTTAGTCCCAGAAAGGAAAGTGGACTGGTCAGTAGTAACGGCCTGTCGCCAGAAACCCCAGGAAGACGTATCAGAATACTTCTCCCGGTTTGAAACGGTGTTCTCCGATTACAGCGGCCAGGACATGACCACTGCAACCGGACATCACTTGTTTGTCCAGAACTATGTGAAAGGCCTGACACCAGAAGTCTCGCAGAAACTGCAGACTAGCGAGAGTAGTTGGGCGGCCTCCAAGCCCGCAGCTATCCTTCAGATGGCTCAATACTATGAGCGACAAAAGAACGAGAACGATCAAGCGACTGAGAAAAAGAAAAAGGACTTGAAAGAGAGGGTAATGATTGCTCAGTTGCAAGGGGTGACTATAGGAAGGGAACAGTATAGAGGGAACTACCAGTCGAATGCTTCTAGAAATCCACCCCCTAGAGACCGCACACCCGCACCCGGCGCTCCACGAACAGACCTCGATGAGAATCAGTGTGCGTTTTGCAAAGGATATGGCCATTGGAAATCTCAATGTCCAGTTCTGCTAGAAGCACTCAGAAACAAAGACACGAGAGACGTAGCGGGCGGGCCGAGAAATAGAGGACAGGGACGAGGGCACCCAAACGACACCAACAATGACAGGCCTGGTAGACCGAACACATTTGATCGTCCCCGACAGAATCAGTGCCAACAGTCTGACTGCGACAATGCCCACGACTTTGCATAGGACTGCCAAGGGCAAGGAAGGGATCCAGTCGAGCTCTATGTTGACCAGCAAGGCCCTTATGTCACCGCTAAGGTCCTAGGTACGAAGTCTCCATTTCTGGTAAATACTGGTGCAACACGTAGCGCGTTGTCTAAGCGATTGATTCCCAGCGCACCCTTGTCTGGCTCGCATGTGACATCAATAGGTTTTGATGGAACGCCCTCCACTAATCCCTTGTCCACACCGATCTCTTTTAATTTGGACAATAACACCACTGACACGACGTTTTTGCTCTCCTCCAACACCCCCGACGCCATTATGGGACTTGACTTATTGAAACACTTTCGAGCTACTATTAGGTGTTCACAAGACCGAGTTCGAGTCATCCTGTACGACAACCCAACACTGCTCAGATCTTGCCGCACACAACGCATGTTCTCTATCACTGACACTGATTTGTCCTTGCTCGACACCCTACCTCCGTACCTATGGGCAAAGACTGACTCGGACGTAGGACGCATGATGATAGACCCTGTACACATAACTGTTCGACAGGACGCAGTACTCCCCAAACTCCCGCAGTATCGGATATCGCCCGAAGGCGAGAAGGCGTTGGTAAAAATCATCCAGTCCCTGGTAGATGCAGGAGTGGTAGAAGAAGTAGTTAGCAATGTTTGCAACAGTCCTATCCTACCCATTGTGAAGAAGCAGGGTGAGGGAGATGAAAAAGCGTACCGCTTCATCATCGACCTACGAGAAGTCAACAAAGTGGTTGTACCCCAGTACCCTGTAGTCTCAGACATCACCACCATTCTGACCCTGATTCCTTCCACTGCCACCACCTTCACGGTATTCGACCTCAAGAACGCATTCTTCTCCATCCCCATTCACGCAGACAGCCGCTACCTTTTCGGCTTCACTTTAAAATCCCGCTCATACAGATTTTGCAGAGCACCCCAGGGCTACACTGAAAGCCCCAGCATCTACAGCCAGGCCCTCAAGAGACAGCTGGACGCAGTACAATTGCCGGATGGAGTGGTGTTGATACAGTACGTCGATGATATCCTTTTGGCCGCCGACACCACTCCACTTGCAGTCACAGCCACCATCCAACTCCTGCACTTCCTCGCGGAAAATGGCCACAAGGTCTCCAAGAAGAAGTTGCAATTCTGCCAACCTCAAGTCACTTACCTAGGCCACCTCTTGTCCAAAGACAGGAGAAAGCTCACACCCGATCGAATACAGGCTATTCTAGAGACCCCTATCCCTAAAACCCCGAAGCAAGTCCGCTCTTTGGTGGGCCTCACCTCCTTCTGCCGACAATGGTTGCCAAATTTCAGCCTCATTGTGAAACCACTACTTTCCCTACTGGCTAAAGATGTCCCCATTCCGCTCCCGTGGACCCCTGAATGTCAATCCTTCTTCAAGGAACTGCGAGACGCCCTTTGTTCAGCGCCCGTCCTAGGAACCCCTGATTATACAAAGCCCTTCTCTCTCTACACTCACGAAAGGGAGGGATGTGCTTTGTCTGTCCTGACTCAGTCCATTGGCCCCAAACAACGACCATGTGCCTATTTCTCTGCCACTCTTGACCCTGTAGCAAGAGCTTTGCCTGCCTGCCTTCGAGCAGTAGCCGCTGCTGCTGTCTCTATCCGACAAAGTGAGGGATTCGTACTCTCGAATTCCCTCACGGTACTAGTGCCTCATGCTGTTGACATCCTCCTAAACCAGACAAAGACACAACACCTGACCAGCGCGCGACTGACTGGGTACGAACTGACACTGCTCGCACCTCACATCACTCTGAAACGATGCACCACGCTAAACCCAGCCACCTTGCTGCCTCTGCCTGAAAACGATCCCGATGTGCCCCCAATACATGACTGTGTGACCCTCACGGACGAACAGACTAGGAGTAGGGTTGACCTCCGAGACACTGCCTTCCCAAACCCTGACGGAGAGCTATGGGTAGACGGCTCTTGCATTAAACTCCCCGACGGCACCACCTCAGCTGCCTATGCAGTTACCACAGCCCGAACTGTAGTTGAAACCGCCCGCATCACGCAACAATCTGCCCAGGCGGCAGAACTGATTGCCCTCACACGAGCATGTATCCTAGCACAGGGGACGACAGCAAACATTTACATGGACAGCCAGTATGCCTTCGGGGTGGTTCATCATTTTGGGCTCTTATGGAAGGAGAGGGGATTTCTGACATCTCATGGTACACCCATCCTGCACGGAGATCTAGTCTCCGCACTGACTGAAGCGGTTCTCCTCCCCAAACAACTTGCCGTAATCAAATGCCAAGCACACAAAAAGGTGACAGACATCATTGGGCAGGGAAATGCACTGGCCGACATCACTGCCCGAACCACAGCTGAGAACAGGACGACGACTCGCATGTACGTGACTAGGTCACAAGCAGAAAAATGGACGGACGCTAGGGAAACTATTAGGGACATCCAAATGGCCAGCTCACCACAAGAATTGACTGAATGGGCACGGGTGGGATTAAAGGATGATGAAGGCTGCTGGCGGACAAAAGACACGAACAAATGGTTGCTACCCAACTCGTACCTGATCCCCATACTGACGATGGCCCATTCCCCTGCACACATAGTATCTGCCCCTATGGCCGAACTTGTCTCCCGAGTTTGGCATAACGATAGAATTACAGACTCGGCCAAACGATTAGTCCAACAATGTCTAGTCTGCCTGCAACACAACCCTGGGAAAGGAACTGTCGTACCCCGGGGAGGGTTTGGGGTCCCCAACCATCCATTTGAAGTCCTACAGATGGACTATATCCAGTTAGAGAGATGTCAAGGACTGAAGTATGTACTTGTTGTTGTGTGCGCTTTTAGCAAATGGGTGGAAGCCTACCCAACGCGTGACAACACTGCTATTGCCACTGCAAAAGTACTACTGAGAGAGTTCTTCCCTCGCTACGGCCTTTGCCGTATTTTATGGAGTGACAATGGCCCCCATTTTGTAGCCGAGGTTATCCAGCTCATCCTGAAAGGACTGGAGGTACGACAGAAATTCCACGCAGTTTTCCACCCCCAATCTGCTGGACTGGTCGAGCGGCACAATGCCACATTGAAACTAAAACTGGCGAAAATAGTGGCTACCACAGGACTAAAATGGCCAGACGCTCTCCCCCTAGCATTGCTGTCGATGCGTTCCACCCCCACCAAACACCACTTGACCCCTTACGAGGTCGTTTTCGGCCGGCCCATGAGTATCTGGTCCGCACCCAAACCAACATCTATTCACGACGTCCCGGACGTCCTAATGTCTGACTACCTGTATAACCTAACTAAAACACTGTCTGTTATTCATCATCAGGTGCTGCAGGCCATCCCCGATGCTTCCAGGGGCCCCGGACATGCCATCCGGCCTGGAGATTTCATCCTGATTCGGAACTTCCAGCGGGAGAAGAGTCTGGAACCTCGCTGGACGGGCCCCTGGCAAGTCTTGATCACCACCCGAACAGCTCTTCGAGTGGAGGGGAAGCGAAATTGGCTGCATGCACATCATTGCAAGAAAATCTCTCCGACCCTGACGTCGACCGAAGACGTGACCATCCATGAAGAGCTCCTGAACAAAGACCGACCATCCCTGAGCTGCTACCCTGAGACAGAGACACTCGAATTGGCGAAATTCCCTGATCCCACTGTGCCATCCAGAGAAGGGTATAACCTGCGACGAAAGGAGGGAGCTTCGGCTAAGTAGACCACTGACTAAGTTATCATTCTCAGAGCGGCGGCCTAACACAACAAAGGCTGCCAGGAGAGAAACCAAACGAAGTCTGTGGTTCTGCCCACTACCGAGCACCTTGAAGTTGATGGAAGCGCCCGATACGAAGATGATTGAAGCAACCGGACATCCGAAGACCCGCTACAGGAACCCGAAAACTGACAGTTTGCACAGCTCAAAGACTATTGCTCTTCTTATCACTCTTCTCTTTTGCCTCCTCCTCATGACTACCTTCTGGATCGTGGAAGAGAACGCACCGGCTCATAAGACATTTCTAACGACTGCACAGCCTACCACCATGAAAGAACACTACCTGGTCTCTCTTTCCCCTCAAATCCAAGAAAGGCGTAAGGAGTTCTGGAACAACTCCTTCGTACAGTTGCTGCACCAACACAACCTTGCTGCAAATGCCACGAATTGCTGGATCTGTGGGTTGATACCACATGCCACCGGACATTCCATTCCCTTCATCCCTTCACCTTTCTCTGTTCACGGCTCCTGCCTTGCCTGGCTGATCCTCTTGCAAGAGAGCTACAGAGACAACGCCACTTCCAGAGAAACTATGTCACACTTTTATCATGGAGTCTGGCTGAACAAAACCGGGAGAGTTGCTGCTCCTTTTTGCCCTCTATCCTCCAATGCCTCTGTTCACATGGACATCCCCGCCAAAGAAAGGGTGGAGATGCAAAAATTAAACAATCCAGCCAGACCCACCTTCTCCTACCTCCGGAAACGAACAGCTGCCACCCTGACTGTGGCCCTATCTGTCGTCAATGTCTCGGGCCTCATATGCATCACAGGCCGTGGGACACAAATGGTGGGCCACAGCACTTGCCGCATCACCAGAACTTTGTACTCAAGCGACCCACCCTCTTTTGTCACCTCTCCAAACATGTACTTCGTCTGTGGTACAAAAGCCTACACCTGGCTCCCAAAGGGCTGGGGAGGTACCTGCTACATAGCCTTCATCCTTCCTCCAACCTATGTGGCTCCGGCAAACCATCACCGACAGAGACAAGCAAAGGACATCGAGCAGGCCGACTCCACTGGAGCACAATTCTTGGATGCAATGAAAGGACTCGTTCCACTTTGGGGTCCGATGGCGAACAGTCGTGCCATTCGACATTTATCCCAGGCAGTCGAGACAACGATGAACATTACAGCTGGTATCCTCACAAACAATACAGCCGAGATTCAGGCGGTCCGTCTGGTGGCTCTTCAAAACCGTCTTGTTCTGGATGTGGTTCTGGCGGACCGTGGAGGAGCATGTTGTATCATCGGGTCCAGCTGTTGTACCTACATACCAGACAATTCACCCTCCGTTTACAAGGCCATCGAACACCTCCACAGACTCTCCTCAGAAGTTCACCAGGAACAAGAAGGATGGTCGCTCGGGAGTTGGTTCTGGAATACTGTAAAAGACTGGGGATGGAGATTGCTCATGATTGCACTGATACCAATCGTTGTAATATGCGGACTCTGCCTGGGTATTCAATGCTTGCCACCTCTGTGTTCACTATTTGCTAACTGTGTGTGCCCTAAGACTCCGAACTTTGAAGCTGAACGCATGAAAGCTTTGTATGATGTAGAAATCCGTAATATGATGGGGATAGACATAAATTGACAAGCTGGCTAGATATGTTGAAAAGGGAGGACTGTTAAAATCTAGATTGCGACATAAACATTATCGGCGCCATCTTGTCCCCTTTAAGCTCAAATGTGCGCGTAAATAGCAGCCATTTTGAACACCATGGTCTCTCTGCCCACTACCTCACGCATTTCTCTCTCTCTCTCTGACCCCGCCAGCATCCCCCGCGCGCTGACAGCCCACGTTCTCACATGCTTGGGCCATAAACCACCCCTTCAGCGCGGCCTTGCCTCGGAGCCACATTCCGTACCCGACTAACACCTCCCTCCGTCCCTTTAATGATCACGCATCCTTTGATGAACCCCCTTCCTCTGTGCCCGATTGTCCTGCCCGATCCCAGGCCTTCACCTAGCCCCGCGGATACAGTTTATTGCCCCTTACAGTAGGAAGCTGTCCTTCTTCAAAGAATCTATGAATGATAAAGGCCCCCACCCCATGAGATCCGATCAGCCGCGCACATTCCGGGAGCCGGAGGGATATCCAGCTGCGCGATAGTCATCACCTACTGAGATCAGGGTGGGACTTTTACTGTAAATATGTGTGGGAACGGGTTTGGAGCGGAGATTCCGAGGATGCCTTTCCGTACATCAAATTATTAACAAGAATGTGTTTTATGTAATAAAGCAATAAACCTGTGTATAAGAGGCCAGGCCCCAAGGATGCGTTTAGAGCACCTCGAGAAGATACCCTGTTGTCTGATTTGACGTGTTCTGCTCCGTCGGAATAAACTCCTGTTTCCTGCCTTCTGTCTCCAGCGCCTGCCTCTTTGTTTGGTAATCTCGAATGGTATGAGAGGCGGCTAACGCCGGGCAAATACTGAAGGGTTCTTGGTCGAATTCGGCCCTACCTTTCAACAGAAGTATATACTCAAGTATATACAACAGATCTCAAAAGCTTGACCATAACAGAAATATGTATACACTCACGTAGTAAGATTGCAGTCAGATTTGGTATTATGGTATTGTGGTTCTAGAGAGGCAACGGGGAGTGAAAGTGCAGGCATCAATGTAGATGTGAGCTGAGGAAGTTGGGAATATCCACGTTTAGGAAGGGAACTATGCGGGGGTTATAACAGTGTGATATTTGATGATAAGAAGTGTGATTAGTGACGTACATTGGATTACATTACTGCACCTATATCATGGTACATTCTTATCTAGATTTATTAAAGAAAATACATTCTTTTCAAAAATAAATTTGAATGTAGATTGTGCGTGTTTGGATAATGAATTCTACAATGATAATGAGTGCTACAGAAACTGGAGCCTCCATCATAGAACTAATTTTTTCATTATTAGTGTTAATCGGTGATTAGATTTTGCTGATGGTTGCCGGTGGCATAACTGGAACATATTTCTGTGGTTAGTGACTCTTATTGCACCTCTCTGTGGTCCCAACAATGTTGTTGTGGTGCAATTTCTGTGTGTGTCCTGTGCATATTACATCACTGTGACATCTGTGAGGTCCCCATGTCACACAGGGACCGTTTTCCAGGCTCAGTGCTGTTCAGGACAAGCACAGGGATCTAATGTAAATAGGATTTCTTACGAGATGAATCTTATGATTTG
Source organism: Lissotriton helveticus (assembly GCF_964261635.1). NCBI lineage: Eukaryota > Metazoa > Chordata > Amphibia > Caudata > Salamandridae > Lissotriton > Lissotriton helveticus. Next base: position 1,132,760,570 of record NC_136061.1, read on the forward strand.
TGTGTTCCATGATTATCATTGCACTCTGTGAAAATCTGGGCTGGCCAAACTGACAACTAGGCTCTGGGGCAGTTGTGCCAAGATCATACTGCCCGGCTGGTGCCTACTTCGGCCCAGCAGCTGCCGTGTGTCAGTACACTGTCTAGTGGAGTAGTGCATGCCCTGACTTTTTCACCCTCTCTTGAATGCAGCCCACTGGGATTGTGTGAATACCTTGCAATGGAAACTACTAGGCAAGTGGACCATAACAGACCTGAGGTGCACCAATCAGCTGGACAGCCCAACTGATGCCTCGTCCTTTTCAGGTTGTCCATTAGACCACTCCTCTAACTGATCTTGGTCAAGCCTGTTATGTATAACATCAGGAAAGCAGGTATGCTACAAAAACTACTCGAATTAACTACTAGTAATCTTCATTACTTTGATTCTTCCCTCCTCATCTCAGTACTTTCATACCGAGGTTTAGCCTCAATCAATCCTATTTTTCATCACTTCCCACACGTTCTTTTATCTCTGTCAAATTGGTTTAAACAATCCCACCTCTTCCTGGATCATTTCTGAAGCTTGCTATAAGAATGCTACCTAGTCTTGCAGGAAGGGAGGGAGGGTTGTGAGTACTGGAACGAAGAAAGAAGAACTGAAGAAATGAAGATAAACGGTAAGTAATCCCAGCGTTACCTCCTCATCTCCTTCCTCGTTCCATTACCTACATAGTAAGGCCTTACCTAAGAAGATGGCCTTCATAGTGGGCTGAAGCCCCCAAATAAAGAATAAAAACACACTTCTGGGTGCATTTAATCAAAACCTTTGTTTAGAACACTAAAAAATGGAGAAACACTGAAAAGATGACTTCATCGTTCACAATACATAGGATAGCATGAAGATTTAATGAAAGTCTGTCTTAAAAACAATACTTGACCCAAAACTCACCTAGCTACCTTGAGCCACGTTAAGCCTGTAATGAGAAATAAACATGGAAGGGGATGTGTATGTAGGAGCCTTACATATGTATACAATGGGAACTCCTAACCAAGCTGCCCATGTGGCGGCCATGGTTCTGGTAGAACGTACAGTACAGTTTCTGAAAAATCTTTACTAGAATCTTTATAGACTGTGGAAATAACCATTTTAATCCACATCCCCGGAGTTGCATTAGAAAACATGCATCCTCTTCTACCTGACCCAAAACTAACTAACACATTTTCTGATTGCCTTAAATTAGCTGTTCACTGTATTTAAATCCTAAGAACTCTCACAGCATCTAAGAGAAAAATGTAGTCACTTGAAAATGGATTTTGCACTGAGAAAGACAGGGTAATCTCCTAATCTGTCAAATTGAACCATTCACCACTAGTAGATGGTTGTTCAACATCAGCTGGCAACTGGAGATCGGATGAAAGCTATGAAATCACCAGCATCATCTCTGTTCTCTGAATGTATTCCTCCTGGGGGCCACAGAGTCGTCATGAAAACCTAATTCCTCCTCATCCCAGTCTGGCGATGCCTTCTTGGAACCAGAGAAATGAGAAGAGAGTGACACCTAAGAGGCATCTGAAGAATCAGGAGACTGCTGTGGAGAAACATATCTGCTTCTAAGATTTTCATAAGCCTCTCACAATGACTTGACCATCTCCTGCTATTTCTTCTTAACCATAGCTGGAAAGCGAGAAATTTCACAAAATTTACCCCTAAAAACATGCAGAGTTCTTTGCCCTGTAGAAGAAAGGGAAATGTGATGTCTATTCTGGGAATGCTTGTCTATGATGCACCAAAGAACAACAAACTCCATTGAGCAAGAGTACAAAGAGGGGAGTAAATAGGGTTCATGGGACCTTCAAAAGCATCCCCATTACTGCCTGTACAAGTACCCTCTTTCATGAATTGCTTATAATTATATGAGGAATAAACATGAGAAAAAGTCAACAACAAACATAATAAAATTGTGCTTGGAAAAAGTAAACTCCTGTATCTAGGAAGAAAAACTAAAAGTGGCTTGCGCGCAAAAAAACAGGAATAGATGGGGTCTGGGGCGATGTCTTATATGGGTTGGCCTAAGTCAATTGGAGAGAAACAGAAGAAAGCTTGGGAGATGGTGAATAATAAAAAAATGTCCAGCTATCGCATCATTTTCAGTTCTATTAAGGACATAGAGGCGAGGTTTATGCTTCTCTTTCTTTATCTACTGAACACAGCAGCAAAGTAAAATTTGAAAAACACTACATCAGGCCCCCCACAGCCTTATATAATGTCCTGGAACCGTAGTCCTTCCTCTTTCTTTGCTAAACCTACAGCTTTATTATAACATAATGAACTGACTCATACTTGAGCCAACATTGCTTAAATAATCCTGGAACTGTCCAAGCAGGAACATGTGAAGCATCCAGGAAAACAAGAAACATCCGAAGGAACTGGAAACACAGACAAAATCAGCCAGAGAAGCCAAGAATCTCCTATGCATGTTTGGAATCTATGCCTGTGAATAGAAAAATGCGGCGTAACAGCCTGTCTCCAAACCGGACACATTTATACAACAGGAGCGTTTAGAACAATCATTGATATCATCATTACAGCAAATATATACAAAGCTAAAACCTTAACGAAAGGTAGAAACACACATCCGTGGGTGGGATAATCCTGGCCTCCATGTCCTTAATAAAACTGAAAATGATTGATTTAATAGCTAGAAAGGTTTTTTTTCTATGCAGAACCGGAGGCTTTTGGATTATACTTGTTCAAAGCTGTGCCATCATGTTGGAAACGGGACCCCCGGCTGGCCAGGGCTTTCGCCAAAGTCAGTCAGAGATCCCCATTCCTAAGTCAGGGCAAGGGAGTCACACACCAAGATAACCCCTGCTCACCCTCTAGGTAACGTGACACGAGCAGCCAGGCTGAACTTGGAGGCTATGTAGGTTAAGTGTTTGCGCGCGCACCCAGCAACAACTCCCAAAGCCCACCACAAAGGAAACTCCACACAAGGTTATATACAAATAGCCTTTGTATTATAATAAACATACATTAGATAAAACACACATATTGTTACACTGTGCCAACAGACACGGGCAGAATTTACAAGGGATATGTACAAGACAGGGCCACATGGACCACTGTCAGGAATCATCACTTTTTAGGAATAGTAATTTAGCACATAGAACACTTTTAGAACAAGTTAGAAAATGTAGCACAAATTAGCACACAACCAGTAATTACTGGTATAGGGTAAGTACCTCCTACACAACCCTAACCACCTTAGGAATATTGCGCTGGGAACCAAAACCTCACTAGCAACACCTGTACTAGGAGAAAAACAACCACCTAAGAATCACCATCATTTAGGGGTATAAGCATAGGCACATTACACATGATGCATTAACATTCAGCGGTGTAGGGAAATAAAACACATGATGCATTAACATTCAGCGGTGTAGGGAAATAAAACACATGATGTATCAACATTCAGCGGTGTAGGGAAATAAAACACATGATGTATCAAAACACATTCAGCGGTGTAGAAACAAGCAATGGCGCAAAATCCACATGAGCCACAACCTGTGGCAGTCCCTAGGCCAACTGGCCTCTCTAGGGCTAGGACGCCCTGTGTCCCAAAGTCAGGGCCTAAACGTAGCAGCTGCCCACAAAGTGCTGGGCAGCTGAATCATCAATGATGGGGCCAAAGGCGATGGGGGAGCCTTGCAGACTCTGGACAACTGGTTGTCCCCTCTGGGAACCTCGCTGGGCTCTCAACACAGATCACTGCCCCTGAGCCTCTCTGGGGCTCTAAAGCAACAATGGAGCCCTGGAGCCTCGCTGGGCACCTAATTAACAGCCCCCAGAGCCTTCGCGGCTCTTAACGATAAAGGAATGCCCCCTGAGCCCTCTCAGGGCTCTTAACGATAATATGCCGCCTTTTGGAGCCTCGGGGCTCTAAGGCCAACTTGCCCCGTCGTTGGAGCCTCTCATAGGCTCGAATTAAAAATGCCCTTAAGTGCCTCTCTGGCTCTTTCCCAATGCCACCTCGAGCCTCGCAGGCTCTATGCCCAAGACAACTGTGCCCCTTGGTGCTGGAGTCCCGCTCGGGGGACTCGTGGGCACTGGGCGTGCAACCTGGATGTCCCCGAGCCTCTCAGGGCTCAATCCGGCATGCCTCCGAGGTCAGAGCAGCCTGCAACGGCGCTCGCTAGCACCAAACCGGACCCGGCTGCACTCACCCGACTCCGGTGGTGGCGCCCTCTCTCCCGGCTCCTCCCTCCACCGGCGGGACTCGGGGGAGCCTCGCTCTGATGCAGCACTCCTCCGGAGTTCTCCCTCGGTCCCGGGAGCTTCAGGCTTCCTCTCTCTGGTTGTACGTCAGATCCCGGGCCAGCAGCCAATCAGAGCGCGGCCCGGGAATGACATCACGGAGGTGTCCCAAAGTACCGCCCCCGGCCTGCCTGACTTCCTGATCGCGGGCCGGGCGGCGGAAATTTACGAGGATGCAACCGAGGGGTGGGCTCCCTCCAGGAATGAAATATAAAGCGAGGTGGGCTCTCGCTATGGCGGCCAAGCACTCGCCAGAGGATTTCCAAATCGGCAAATCAAGCAGGCACACGCCGGGTGGGCACCGGCCGAGAACAACAGCGCTCCCAAGCGCTAGGACAAAAAGAAAGCGCTCTCAAGCGCTAGGGGCCCAAGTAAAGCGCTCCCAGGCGCTTAGCAGAAGCAAAGTCCAGAATGCTCCCAAGCGCTGTGAGCACAGGCACAACGCTCCCAGGTGCCCTCAGCAGGGCAGAGTCCCAAAAATGTCCTTAGGTAGGCAGGGGGGGCAAGGCTGGGCCCAGAGCCAGCACACTGGGTCTCCAGGCAGGGAGACACTCCAAGTGGCGGTCCTCTGGCCCAGCGACAGCAGCAGCAGCCCCCTCAGGATCCTGGAAGAGAACAACTTCTGTGGGGACACAGCCCCATTTTTATACTAGCAAATCCTTTGTTTCAGGGTGCAGGGTGGGGGAGAAACCAGTCGCAGCTGGTTTTGGAGCACCCTTGATGGCCCAACCACCCCTTTCATTCACTGGGGAGGCTAGGGTTGTTAGACACACCACAGGGGGGCGGAGCCAGCATTGTGTGGGGAAAACCCAGCCCATCCAGGACACAGGTACACTCCTCCCACACATCACTCATGCTAATCTCACACTCACCACCGGGCAGACCCATCCAGACTTCCTGGAGCCTGGCATGCCAGCCAGCCCCAGCCAATCACGCTCCAGCACCCTCACTGCACACTCATCTCAATGTCCAGAAGTAGCACTTCCCAACTAGACACATACAAGTCGCACATACCATCGTGCAGCATTCACTCTCACGAGTTCAGACATACTAAACTCGAGCCTGCACTCCCCACGCATCAGGAACTACCAGGGACACACACATTCCCCATGTATTCCTATGGGAGGGCAGGCCAGCCATACTACACGCACGCACTTTCACTCTGGGACCCAGGGAAAAAGTGCGCCAGGCCAGAAATCATGAACGCCATCAAAAGCAAAAAGTTCAGGGGTGAACCAGCCATAAGGCCCGGGTCCAACACAACCCCCTTCCAGCCAAAACGCAGGGTAGACCGATCACCACCGTGATGGGCTTCCCTGCTTTGGGCGATAGAACACGGACACGGGCCCGCCACTGCCGGGACACCGTCCTGTTCCACGCCACTGTGAACCCTGGGATTCCTTCTCAAACCACCATCTGGAACAACTGGGCTACCCCACTGGTACTCCCAAGCTGTCCGCGGCCAGGACCAGGCCCTGGGCCACCCAGGTGCCACCGGTCCTTGCCTATTCACAGAGTGGGGGGTAGTAACTCCTGGCACATAGTGTCCATTCTCCACTCTTCCTGTTTGCGAGACAGGGCTAGACTGCCACTGGTTCTCCAGCCTAGGGTCTACACCCTCAGGCGGACCAGGAGTCTCGGGGAAGGCTCTCCTCCCCCTACCTCTTCTTCTAGGGTTCCTCCACCTCCTGCGAGGGGTACCCTTAGAACGCCATTCCAACCCAGGGTTTAACCCCTCAGGTTGCACCGGGGTCAGAGGCGGGCTCTCCCACCCTCTGCACCCCCTTCCAGAGTGCTGTACCCTCCCAACTGGAGAGGTACCCCTGGAAGAAGTACTGGCTAGGACTCTGGTTACAGACGTCCCACCCCTCAGGTCAGGCCGATCCTGAACCTGGCCTCCCAACCTTCGGTCTAAACCGATAGGTGGGATAATTGCCTGGCACTCCAGGACTTCTGGGGACTCACTCACCATCCCCCTGAGGCTAACACATGACTCATGTGCTGTGTGACTGTCTGTCTGGCGCAGATCTCCCGTCCCCTGTCCACCTGATAGTGCGGGAAGATCCCCCAGAACAGAAGTGGTGTCACCATGGTCACTAACCGAGAACTTCGCCCAACTGGGTAGTCCCTGACCCACTGGTTCTCCCACTGGGGAACACATCCCCCATTCACTCCTCACTTTGGACTTCTGTGCCTCCCCAACGGGAGCGGCACTGCCGGACACCAGAACCACTGGAACACTATTTAAAGATACTACAGGTTCTCTAGACACTAGGAGATCCCCCTCAAGGGGCCTAACAGGACAGCCTAGGCCCCCAACCTGGTGTTCCCTCAAGAAACCATCCAGGTTCTGAGACTGAGTTTCGGGCACCTGGGAACACTCAGTCCCCCGCTCACTCTTACTCCACTGAGACAAGACGTGAGCCCCTACACCCCTCTCGTTACACTGGGACCTAGCTGGGCTACTCTGAGCCTCTTCCACCACACTGGTCTGGAGGATATATGACCCATTACTCTCGGGTTCACTCACCCATGACGTGTCAGAACCTCCAGCACCTTCCCAGCGGTCTGCTTCCTCTGCAAGCTTCCAAGGACTAACATAGTCACCTCTTGACAGGTGTTTGCGCAACTCTGGCACAAAACAATTGAACAGCTGCTCTCTGATAACCAGGTTGAGCAGACCCTCAAAATCAGGTTTCCCATGAACCTCTAGCCAATCAAGCAGGGCGTCATGACAATCATCCACATAGTCCGCCCAATCCTGGTGAGGCAGTCTCCTACTGCCCCTGAACTTCAATCTGTACCTGTCCTCTCGGGAACAAGGTACCACTCTTTGGAAACGGGGCATGGCACTTCCCGCACCAAACTCTCTATTGCTGTCACCACTGGATCCAACCCTCCCTGGGGAATCCAGAAAACTAGGACTGCGGTCAGGGGATAACCTACCCTCTAGGGCTATCTTCTCCCTGGCCAAGGCTCTCTCAGCCTCCGCAATCCGCTCATTCACACCCAGCTGCGCCATCTCTCTGGCATACTCTAAACTGAGCTTCCCCATGGCCAGCTGGTGCTCCCTCTCTTCTCTCCTATCCACCCACTCCTCTGGGGACAGGGAAAGGGATGGGGTGCTACATCTGACACTGGACCCAGCAAGGGACTCCCTATCTAGGGGGTACTTGCTCTCTGCTGGCGCCCAGTCACTGTCAAACTCACTCTCCACTTCAGACTCTTCAGGGCTCCCCTCAGACCCACCACCCTCATGGTGTGCGGCCCGGGCCCTCTCCCTCTCACTGTGCTCACGTTCCCAGTCATCCTTCTGCCATAGGATCAGGTTATCCCTAAGCTTGGACTGGGTGTCTGACTCACTCACTGTGATGTCTCTCTCCTCACAAAACCGCACCAACTCATGCACACTGTATTTAAACAGGCCACAGAGGTTAAAAGGAGATTCCATCTTAACAGGATGCTCACAGACACGTGCAATACACGGGACCTAGCAATCTGAAGTAAAAGCACACAATTCCAAAATTTCAACAATCTCCTTATCAAAGAGAACTCACTCATGCGTCCAGGAAAACACACCATTCATCCACACACACCCTCCCCTCGGATCGGTAAGGCAGTTTCTACCACCCCTGATTTCTCAACCTGACCACACGTGACACAGGTACCAAACTCTGGGAGCAGGGCAGGGGAAAAATGTACTGGACACTCTTTGGAAAAGAAATACTAGAACTTCAAAGGAAAATAATCCCCAACATGTAATTATCTAAAATGCAGAGCTTTGCAGTGTGGCCTGTTGACACTGCGGTACAACGCAAACACAAATCCGAATCCTCACCGCCTGCCACCAATGTTGGAAACGGGACCCCCAGCTGGCCAGGGCTTTCGCCAAAGTCAGTCAGAGATCCCCATTCCTAAGTCAGGGCAAGGGAGTCACACACCAAGATAACCCCTGCTCACCCTCTAGGTAACGTGACACGAGCAGCCAGGCTAAACTTGGAGGCTATGTAGGTTAAGTGTTTGCGCGCACACCCAGCAACAACTCCCAAAGCCCACCACAAAGGAAACTCCACACAAGGTTATATAAAAATAGCCTTTGTATTATAATAAACATACATTAGATAAAACCCACATATTGTTACACTGTGCCAACAGACACGGGCAGAATTTACAAGGGATATGTACAAGACAGGGCCACATGGACCACTGTCAGGAATCATCACTTTTTAGGAATAGTAATTTAGCACATAGAACACTTTTAGAACAAGTTAGAAAATGTAGCACAAATTAGCACACAACCAGTAATTACTGGTATAGGGTAAGTACCTCCTACACAACCCTAACCACCTTAGGAATATTGCGCAGGGAACCAAAACCTCACTAGCAACACCTGTACTAGGAGAAAAACAACCACCTAAGAATCACCATCATTTAGGGGTATAAGCATAGGCACATTACACATGATGCATTAACATTCAGCGGTGTAGGGAAATAAAACACATGATGCATTAACATTCAGCGGTGTAGGGAAATAAAACACATGATGTATCAACATTCAGCGGTGTAGGGAAATAAAACACATGATGTATCAAAACACATTCAGCGGTGTAGAAACAAGCAATGGCGCAAAACCCACATGAGCCACAACCTGTGGCAGTCCCTAGGCCAACTGGCCTCTCTAGGGCTAGGACGCCCTGTGTCCCAAAGTCAGGGCCTAAACGTAGCAGCTGCCCACAAAGTGCTGGGCAGCTGAATCATCAATGATGGGGCCAAAGGCGATGGGGGAGCCTTGCAGACTCTGGACAACTGGTTGTCCCCTCTGGGAACCTCGCTGGGCTCTCAACACAGATCACTGCCCCTGAGCCTCTCTGGGGCTCTAAAGCAACAATGGAGCCCTGGAGCCTCGCTGGGCACCTAATTAACAGCCCCCAGAGCCTTCGCGGCTCTTAACGATAAAGGAATGCCCCCTGAGCCCTCTCAGGGCTCTTAACGATAATATGCCGCCTTTTGGAGCCTCGGGGCTCTAAGGCCAGCTTGCCCCGTCGTTGGAGCCTCTCATAGGCTCGAATTAAAAATGCCCTTAAGAGCCTCTCGGGCTCTTTCCCAATGCCACCTCGAGCCTCACAGGCTCTATGCCCAAGACAACTGTGCCCCTTGGTGCTGGAGTCCCGCTCGGGGGACTCGTGGGCACTGGGCGTGCAACCTGGATGTCCCCGAGCCTCTCAGGGCTCAATCCGGCATGCCTCCGAGGTCAGAGCAGCCTGCAACGGCACTCGCTAGCACAAAACCGGACCCGGCTGCACTCACCCGACTCCGGTGGTGGCGCCCTCTCTCCCGGCTCCTCTCTCCACCGGCGGGACTCGGGGGAGCCTCGCTCCGATGCAGCACTCCTCCGGGGCTCTCCCTCGGTCCCGGGAGCTTCAGGCTTCCTCTCTCTGGTTGTACGTCAGATCCCGGGCCAGCAGCCAATCATAGCGCGGCCCAGGAATGACGTCACGGAGGTGTCCCAAAGTACCGCCCCCGGCCTGCCTGACTTCCTGATCGCGGGCCGGGCAGCGGCGATTTACGAGGATGCAACCGAGGGGTGGGCTCCCTCCAGGAATGAAATATAAAGCGAGGTGGGCTCTCGCTATGGCGGCCAAGCCCCTGGCGAGGTGGGCACTCGCCAGAGGATTTCCAAATCGGTAAATCAAGCAGGCACACGCCGGGTGGGCACCGGCCGAGAACAACAGCGCTCCCAAGCGATAGGGCAAAAAGAAAGCGCTCTCAAGCGCTAGGGGCCCAAGTAAAGCGCTCCCAGGCGCTTAGCAGAAGCAAAGTCCAGAATGCTCCCAAGCGCTGTGAGCACAGGCACAACGCTCCCAGGTGCCCTCAGCAGGGCAGAGTCCCAAAAATGTCTTTAGGTAGGCAGGGGGGGCAAGGCTGGGCCCAGAGCCAACACACTGGGTCTCCAGGCAGGGAGACACTCCAAGTGGCGGTCCTCTGGCCCAGCGACAGCAGCAGCAGCCCCCTCAGGATCCTGGAAGAGAACAACTTCTGTGGGGACACAGCCCCATTTTTATACTAGCAAATCCTTTGTTTCAGGGTGCAGGGTGGGGGAGAAACCAGTCGCAGCTGGTTTTGGAGCACCCTTGATGGCCCAACCATCCCTTTCATTCACTGGGGAGGCTAGGGTCGTTAGACACACCACAGGGGGGCGGAGCCAGCATTGTGTGGGGAAAACCCAGCCCATCCAGGACACAGGTACACTCCTCCCACACATCACTCATGCTAATCTCACACTCACCACCGGGCAGACCCATCCAGACTTCCTGGAGCCTGGCATGCCAGCCAGCCCCAGCCAATCACGCTCCAGCACCCTCACTGCACACTCATCTCAATGTCCAGAAGTAGCACTTCCCTACTAGACACATACAAGTTGCACATACCATCGTGCAGCATTCACTCTCACGAGTTCAGACATACCAAACTCGAGCCTGCACTCCCCACGCATCAGGAACTACCAGGGACACACACATTCCCCATGCATTCCTATGGGAGGGCAGGCCAGCCATACTACACGCACGCACTTTCACTCTGGGACCCAGGGAAAAAGTGCGCCAGGCCAGAAATCATGAACGCCATCAAAAGCAAAAAGTTCAGGGGTGAACCAGCCATAAGGCCCGGGTCCAACACATCACAACAGATGCAAGCGGATAAAACAATTTAAATGTAGAATAAGAAGACCAATTTGTAGCCGCCATAATATTCTCCAGTCTAGAACTGCAAGAAAAAGCTTTACATGCCATGGATCTGCAAACAGAGTGAGCCCCAAAAACAGATACATCAATACCAGCGCTGGGATGCCTCCGGGTAGCCATGTGCTATACAAAAGTATCTTTCATTTCATTCAGTACCAGCCTACCCAAGTACCCATTTAATGGGCTAAGGTGGCAGAAGAAACCGTCCCAAAGGGCCTTTGTACAGAGATTACCAACTGACCTGACTGATCTCTGCAGAACTCACAGGTACAGTCCTCACATGCTTTGATGCAATGAAGAACACAACTTTGGATTGACGGGAAAGCTGGATAACTAATACTACGAGAATGAGACTTAGTCTGCTTGGAACTACGGAAAGAACCCCCCCAAAAGGAGTAAACACTCTACCTGTTATGTCCAGGGCTTAAAATCAACTGCAGGAAATGAGACACAATAGAATTGTTTATTTCAATGACAGATGCTTCCATGATGAATCTTCATTTGCAGGCCAGGCCCGTAAAAATGCAGAATCACTTCAACATCCCACAAAACTGAATATTTAGGGGCAGGAAGGTGAACTCTCTGAACCCCATGAAGAAGTTTACAAACAAGAAGATATTGTCTCACTGGCTTACCGTCCACCTGGGAGAGACCACCCGAAATGGCAGATCGAAAGTTGTTGACAGCTCTAAAGGCAGACCCTTGAGAGGCAAGGTGTGAAAGAAAATTAAAGATCCTTTCCATGGTGGTCCCCAAAGGATCCACAACCCATTCACCAGATCAAGAAACCCATTCATTCCACGCTGTGGCGCATCTCTTGTGGGTACTAGGAGCCCATGATTGTGATAAAAAGAAATGAGCTTCCTCTGAAATTCCCAGCACTTGACATTGTCCCCCAAAAGTCTTCATGTCATGAGAAAAAGATAACTTGGAGAACAAATTGATGAAAATGTCCCATCGGATCCAAGAGAAGATCCGGGCATGGATATATCTGTACTGGAGGATGAAATGTGTTCCGCATAGGAAATTCATTTGCAGAGATGAATATTGAGCCTTTGCAGGGCTCGATAATGGACAGGCCCCGGAAAGATGTCCTGATCAGATGATTTCAGAAAGCCCACTAGTCTCGCCAAAATCCTCAGTGATATGGTGGGGTATGCTAGAGCCCATCTCAACTCTTTCTTTATGGAGAGAATCTTGAAAGGGGAAGTCTGAGTTGCGCAGACAACAAGTCTACTTGAAACCCCACAAACTCCAGGTTTTGAGAAGAAATAAGGAGGGACTTTTCGTTGTTGATTACGAATCCTAGAATTTGAAGGAGTTAAATCACCCAGGAGAGGTAATACAGAACAGTGCTGCATTGCTGGGCCATGATGAGGATATCATCCAGGTAGATGATAAGCCTGACCCCTTTTTCCCCTGAGGCGTTGGACAACTGACCGAAAAAGTCTGGTGAAACACCATGGAGCCGAAGAGAGACCGAAGGGGAGAGCTGTGAATTCATAACAATGATCACGCCAGAAGAATTGTAGATACCTCCAATGAGGGGGAAATATCAGAACTGCTAGGTAAGCGTCTTTCAAATCGATGTGTACCAACCAGTCGCCCTGCCATAGGAGGTCGCGAAGATGATGGATTCCCTTTTCAGTGTGATAAATATAGTGCTGATGAACCCTGTGGATGTGGGGTGGAGAGCACTATCACCCCTTTGCATAGCAATTCCAGCACTTCTGTGTCTATAAAGAGACTGTCAGGTTGAAACAAATGGAGCGGGGGAGTTCACCTGGGAGGGTGTGTTGTAAAATTCAAGACGATCTCTTGAATCCAAGTGTCCAGGATCAAACATTCCCAGTTGTGAAGAAATTACTGTATCATGCCACCCAATTTTACAGTTGAGTAATGAATGATTGGTACCTGAATATGTTGTGTCTGCTGGGGTTTGTCCACCACTGTAATCCTGCATGCTGTAGCGACCTCTGCCTCTCCTGGGACGTGAGGGAGAGAAGTTGGTATTGCCGGAGTAGACGTTCCCTTGTCCTCTGTAAGCATGGGAACCTCTTTGCAAGGTCTGGAAGTTACCATGGCCTGACACACGACCTCTGTAGCGCCCGGCCTGCACTAAAAGTCCACTATTAAATACTTTTTTGATGTTTGTGTTGTAGACGAATCTAGGACTCTAGTTAAATATTCCAGATTCATGCCCTTATGTGGTTATATCAAATCATATCCTTATATAGGCATAAGAATCATACCCATATTAAGACATAGCAAATGCAGTCCAATTACGGCAAGGCTACTCCCATAGACTCCTAGAAAGCACAACGTGTTCTTAAACAAACCAAGCCTCCAGCAGCCCAGGAATTCCCCCTGCTTCTGTATTGATTTGCCCTAGAACTCCCGGATTCCTGAAAGAACTGCGAGTTCTTAGTGACATCTTATGTCCAACATTACGTCAAACTCGGCACCTTCCGGGTATAAATATACCAGCATCTGCCCTAGCAAAACACACGGTGGTTTGGAGCAGATCGACTATATACTTGCCCGACGCCCTGCTGTAGCAAGTGCCGAAGGAAGCCGACCCTCCCGCTGACGCACTGAGAGAGACGCTGTCTTTTCTCCTGCCGAGAAATCCAGCTCCAGTGTTTCCCTGTCACCCTTGCGGGTTGCTGGGAGATCGAGTCCTGAGAGAGAGATACAAGACCTCCTTCATTCTATAACCAAGGTACGGAGCTGATTAGACCCTTAGAGAATTTGTGATTTAGATTCTTGGCAGAAACTATCTTAACTCAAACTACATCTCACTTACTCCTTCCCTGTACTAGGCTTAGGTTAGGTACACTGGGGTAGGCGTATTTTAGAAGCACCAGTTGAGTACGTTTAGTCATTATTTTATCATTGTATGTATTTTATCCATTTTAAACACCGTATGGCTTAGAAACCATACTATGCTTTTACAGTATTATTTTATAATACTCCTTTTACTGTACGCACTTTACTTTATGACAAGTATTGCGATTGTAGCAATTCACTTCTCTTGCATGAGAAAGAAGACTGTTCAATAAATAACCTCTTTTATTGAAAACGCCCGTCTCTCTGTTTCTCTGCACTTCTGGTGAAACTAAGCATGCACGATTGACCTAGTAAAATAACTATCTATTGTTTCCGCGACTCTGGAGATACACTCTTTGTTCTAGGGAGCAAAGTTGTCATGTTTATGCGGTTGCCTGAAACCAATCCCTTCTTGTGGTTTCGAGAAAGTTTCTAGTGACCTCTGTGCTAGCTGGTATTCATAATTAAGTCTAACATATTCAATAGAGACCTAGTCGACCTAAGTCCTACGTCTAAACTATCGTTTATGTTATTCCAATGCGCAGAGCCTATTGGGAATATAGAAACTACACTACCTTATCCAAGGCAGAGAAGGTGACCACATATTTCCTAAGTCTTTAACAAATTTATCTCCGAAAGGGAGGCTGTTCGCTAATGGGCCAGCTCCAGAGTAAGCTACTTTAGGCAATTTGGTTTTGATGCAGATTAGAAGTGACTTGCGCCTTTCCGACGAAATGGCACACTTTGCATTGCTTAGTAGGCACATGTCCTGCTGAGCCCACTCCATGATGACATTCTGATCCACAGAGAAGATAGAATCTTTAGCCGAAACCGCTAAGTCCAACATTTTAGTGAGTGGACCGGAACCGTTTAGGAGCTTATACTGGCACCCATGCCAGAACCTGTCTATCTCCTGCTTAGGGTCCTCTGCGTATTTCTTAAGGAAAGTGGACATGTTAAGGCCCAGATCATTTGTATGAGCAACTTTGCCAGGGAGTGACGGCACTCAGAGCATAACGAATTGGTCACATCTCTATTGAATCCTTGACGTAAACATGTCTGAACATAATCAGCTGCCTATAGGCATGAAATCCAATCAGTGGGGCGAGGTTGTACCATCTTGTGAGGGTTAAACTTCAGACTCTTCCACTGAGGGGCAGAGGTGACATCAATATTTTGGCACTTGTGCTTACGGTTTGAACCGGGATGTGATTTGTGCTGAGACTTTTCAGAAGCAGAAGACTGGGAATCTGAGTCGTCTGAAGAGTGATCAGGTGCTTGCTTACCCCCTGAGGGACCTGGAGTGGGATGTGTATCATGTTTGTGGTCATGTAGGGCTGAGGTATGAACCCTGTTGCGGTCCTCATGACGAGGTTGGCTAAGCGTTGTATTTTTAACCTCCAAGGGGGAGTGGAGTACCCAGAGTGTGCATCAAATTCCCTTATGCCATAGGATAGTAGTGGTCGAGGAAAAGGGTATAAGGCCCTGACTAGAGCTTTTTTAACTGATTCTTGCACATGTTTCAGTTTCAGTTTATTTTATTTGCAGTTACTTAAAACCATTGCAATGCGTGCATGAAATAAAACCTTATGTAAAATATTAATTCGGAATAATAACATTTCAACACAATTAAAATATAAAACACTTCTGTTGCTTACAAGTTAAAAGATACAGATTTAGACATACAAGAGCAGCCAATATAAGTTGACCAGTCAATGCAGCGCTTGTTCCTCCCCCTGAGAAAATTGATAATTCAAATTCTCCTTTGCCCCAAAAAAGCTTTAGTGGCAGTTTGACATTTTTGATCTGGCCGCTTCAAAAAATCTGACTAGTCTGGAGTTCAATTGAGATGATGCTGGGGCAAAGCTAGCCAAAACTGTTTGCCTCCTTGTCCAAATTCCCCTTTGATTAAAGGGGATTTTTAGCAGTTGCCTCCTTTCTTGAAGCATCTCTGAGCAAGAACAAATGGTGTGGATGATGTCACCCTGGCCGTTTTTGCACAAACTGCATACTGTAAAAGTCTGCACCCTTTTCCATGTTGGAAGATGCTGCATGCATGGTATCACTTCGAGTCGTAGCTTTAGGAATTTTAATTTCTGTGCTATTGGATAGCCCAGGTTAAAATATTGTTACGGAGCTAGAATCTTGTAAGAATTCAGCGTCATCCAGGCATGTGGTCTGGCTGAAAAAGCAGCTTTATCCTCCACCAGTGACTGTTTTTCCAGTGACTTCCAGACTAATTTCTTCATAATTGAATGTTGGCACTGTGCATTCCACAGGGGTGATAAACCTGTGTTTGTCAGTGCCTCCTGAAGATACAATCTTGCGGGCGAATTCTCCCTCTGTTGGAGATCTTGCCACAGGAGGTAGTTTAATGAGTTAAGGGTTGATGTTCTGATTGTATTCCAACAGTTGATGCATGCTCCATATCTGGCCCAGGTTTGCTTTAACAGACCAAACTCCAGTGTAAGTTGTGCCGTGGATGTATAGTTTGGGAGGCTAAACATAGTTCTGTATGCTTTTACAATTGTTTTATCCAAATGATTGGCATCTCTTCCTCGCAGAGCTTCATAACCATAGCTGATTGAAGGTAGAATTTTAGCCTGTGCTACCATTAGAAGAGGGCTCAGCATAGGGCCCAATAGTTTGGCTGATAAACCTTTCATGGTTAAGGCAAGGATCATTCCTTTCCTTTTGATCTCTTCTTGTTGGCGGGTAAAAGATCCTTCTTTATCTAAGTAGACACCCAGATACTTATAAGTCTCCGCTGATTTAATATGTGTGCTGCCCAGGTGCCATAGCTACATCTTTTTTCGTTTGCTGTTAATTGTCATGGTCCCGGTTTTGTTTAAGTTTATTGTCAGGCTATTTTCTTCTGCGTAGACCTGAAGACGGTTAGGAAGATGTTGCAAGCCAACTACTGTATGGTTAAGCAAGACTACATCGTCCGCGAAAAAGTAAGTTGGGCAAAGTGGTAACCCCCAGTCTGGGCGCGTGGGAGTTTCATGTGTTAAGTGTACCATAAATAAGTTGAATAAAATAGGTGCCAGCACACAGCCCTTTTTAAGTCCTTTCGTTGTTTTACCTTTTCTTGAGAGATGAGACCCTGATCCTAATTTCACCTGTACCCAGGTATTGGTATGTAAAAGCATTATCATTGATAAAAGGGTGTTTGGGATGCCCATTCTGGCTAGCTTATTCCACAGTTTAGGCCTCTCAACGTTTTCAAATGCGTCGCTGAAGTCAATATAACAGACATGCAGCTGTGTTTTCCTCGATTTGGTTGTGTCCATTATCAGCGAGATTGCCAGGATGTTGGATATCGTGCCAGAATTGTTTTGGAAGCCTGTCTGATTTAACGGGATTATTTCATTATTTTCTGCCAGGTTGTTAGTTTGTCCAGCACTGTTACCGCAAAATATTTGGCCTCATTATCGATCAGTGCTACTAACTGATAATTGGCTGGCATGGCCTTACTGCCAATTTTGTGGTTCGGAAAGATAATTGAACCTTTCCGTGAGTCTGGAATGGTGCCCAGTCGTCTTACATCCAGAAATAGTGGATGGAATATTTTTACCCATTCTTCCGGCCTTTGTTTAAAGACTGCAGGCGGGATTCCAATCAGGCCCGGCGCTCCTTCCTTTCTTCTCTTCCTGATCTGTTTCTTGATTGTTAGATGCTCAGTGCCGTTTGACCTTTCCTTCTGATGATGGATTAAAACAGGAGATTTGGATGTGTCACTTGCCTTTGGTCGGGTAACAACGGAGCAGTCAGGGAAATTGTTGATGCCTCTTTCCCTTCTTCCGGTGTTGGTATAATGTCCGTCCAAGTCTGCTCTGCTCTGCTCTGCTCCAGTTTGGGAAGACTGTTGCTTTGACTGTTAAAGTGGGAGTTTAAGTAGCTTGCCCAGGTTTCCTCCAAAATGTAGTAAGTAAGTCTTCCATGATGCGGGTGATTAATTTTATTTACTGATTTCCAAAAGCAATCGCTGGTGTTATGGTTTAGACTGTGCAAGAGTTTTGTCCAGAAGTCCTGTTCGTGGTGTGTTAATGTTCCATTTCAGCTTCTTTAGTTGAGTTCTTTGTTGCCGCAGGGATGAGACAAGTAGTATATTCCCTGGATCGAGACTCAGAGATCTTATGGAGCCATTTATCATTCTCTTGAGGGCTTTTATTTGCGCTTTTTTGGCCTTGGTTATCTTTTTCTCTTGTGCAGGCACTGGAAAACTCCTCATTTTTATGTTCATAGCTTTCAAGTTGCCGCGGTTAATGGTGAAGAATTACCAGGTTTGTATCAGGTTCTTTTAGAGCGGTTGTGCGAGTTAAAGATTGATTGTTGTGTCTGTTAAGGACTCTATACTTTGATCCTCTTATAATTTATCGCAAAGCTTGAGCCTAAATGTGGAGCAGGATGAATGCTGGACGGAGCAGTTGCCGCTAAAATATTCTCTTGTGGACGGTGATCGCTGTCCCCCTTGTTAGCCATTCTAAAGCCTGGTACATGTGAAAAGGCAAGCTTGTTTGTTCAGTGTAGTAACTTGTCACTGGAGGAGTATCGCCAGCTGGTCTTCCATTAAGGGCCCTAAGATTTAGATGTTCTAGTTCTTCCAAAAGGAATCTGTTTTCCCTGTTAGGCCTCCCATGCGTAAAGGTTCCTTGTGTTGGTATGTTGTAATTTGAGGATTGGAGTCAAACTTCCTTTGCTTTGATCCCATTAGATATTGATTCAAGTCCCCTGATAATATAAGGTTTGGAATTTTGGCGCTACCTAGATAAGAAGTTATTTGATCGGTTAACTTTGCTGAGTCACTTGCTGTTCATTTTGGGTGGATGTATGCGTTAAAAAGAGTTACTTCGTTTTGTGCCCCTGCCAGGGAGAGAGTAAGTTTGACTGCGAAAGCTACATCTGTTTCCGGGCCGGTTACCTCTGCTGTTGGTATGGATATTGTTGAGATGTAGGTTGCCATTCCCCCTAAAGAATGGCCTGTTTTGCTACCTCTAACGGCTGGACAATCAAAGCAGAGAACCCCGTGTATGTGTAGTGGTTCCATGAGCCATGTTTCCTGTAACATAATAACATCAAAGTTATTAAGATATTGCAGAAATTCTGGGTCTTGAAATTTTGAAGCTACGCCATTAACATTCCAAGAGCAGAGACATATCGCGGGTTCTTTTTGTCTATTGTTGCCAGGGTCTAGATGGTTATGATGTCATTGAGTTGCTGTGGAAAGGTTTATAGTTCTTGTAATTGGATCAGCATACCAGGAGTTGCATCCACGTGGCATTTCAGCCCTAGGAGATCCATGTTGTGCGCCTTGATTAAAAGACCCTTGTGGCGCAGAGTAGCCAAGTGCCCCACTTAATACAGAAGTTGAGGGCCTTGAAGAGTCCTTAGTACCTGACCTTGGGCTCGAGTTTGATAGCGGAGCTGGGTAGGCTGGAGGATGGTAGGGGGTGACTTGGATGCCCCAGACTTTGAAGGTGAGGTGGTGATTTAATACTCTCTGGGCTATTGTGTCTGTTTTTCCACAATGTCCTTGTTGTTTCTGGTTTGGCTGGGTTATCTGTTGTAAGAAACTCTATTGCAAGTTAGTCTGGTGTGTTCAGGTCTGCTAGAGTTGGTATGGCCCGAAGTCATTTTAGAATGTTGCCCCTGTACCGCATATTGTGACGTCCTTTTGAGATGTTCTCTGGTTTGAACAATGTGTACCGCAGGGCAGATGGCAGGTCATTTGAGAGATAAGTGGTGATTTTGAGTGGCCCCGTCCATTTGGCTGCAGGGTTTTGTTGTGTTAACCGATGAGGCTCATTCTGATCCAATTGCACGACTGCTCTGCTGGAATTAGTATCTCTTCCCATATTTATTATTGAAGTTGAGGTTCCGGGTTGGCTCTGTTGGGGTGGGAAGCCTGAGGTGGATGGTCTGGGGCTGTCCTCACTTGCATCACATCCCTTGAGGTTGCCACTGTATGGATTATACAGATCATTCTCAATTTTGTTTGGTCACTTCCAGCTGTAGGGACAGTAGAGACTTGCCCAGTTTCCTGTGGGGTGGGCTTCCGGTTGCTATTCTTTGCTAGGGTTGTAATATTTTGATGATCAATGAGCCCAGCGGACCAGTTTGAGTTGGATCTGGTGATTTGTAATTGAGGTTCGAGAGCTGAACTGGTGGCGGCTTTCAGACCCAGGGGCCACCCCAATTTGCTTTAAAATCCAATCCCCTGTTCCTGCTGGAGGCCCTCCAAGGTTGTGGGAACAGGAGGGTACTGCTGTGTCTTGACAGTTGTTAATTTGAGCCAGATCATTATCTTGCCTGTCCCCCTCTTTGAATGCAATTATTGAATTAGGGAAAGGTTTGTTGAAAATTGAATAGGTGGTTCTTGGTTGAGAAGGAGTAATTTGTGATTGCCACCTTTTCTTTTCAGCTGGCGGCGTTGTTTGGCGTTAGTTTTTGTCTCCGTTGGAGTTACTAAGGCTGTCTTAGATGGGTTGCCGATGATACCCACTCTTTTTATCGGTTTTAGTGCCTTTACAAATCTGCTTTGAGTTGCTCTTAGCTGTCGGGGGTGCAGTGGAGCAGTCAGTGGAGCGACTTGCGCTGGCGGAGCAGGTTGATTTGTTCTTCAGCTCGTTGAGCATGGTGGAAGGCATAGTCGGAAGGGTTTCCAGCTTGCCCACAATTTAACTGCACCCGCAATGAAGGTATGTCTCTGTTTGTGCCCTTCTTATTAGTGCATTGAGGTCCCCCAGTTTTTCATCAATCCCTGCTATAAACCCTGCCAGAGTGTTTAGTAAAGAGACCTGTATATCCATCTTGTCTGATTGGTATTGTAAAGCCTCCACAGACAGTTGCATGGTTTTTGGGAGGGAGGCCCATGCGCTCCCATCGTGCGCATTTGGGTCCCCCCGCACCTTAGGGCCGACTTCCTTCTTACCCCACAAGGGCTGATTGTCTGCTAAAGGTGGATGCAGGTGCTTCAGCTCCTCCGTGAGAGGTCCCACCTGTTGGTCTGGGGAATATGCTGCCAGCATGTCCTACCATTCTTGTGTTCCTAAATAGGATAAGATAGCCCTTCCTTCGTCCTGCTTTGGAGATTTTAGATTAGCTGGCAGGGGCGTCCTCATGGGACTGACTTGGCTAGTGGGGCTGAGTACACGCTTAGCTGTATTAGCCATGTTGCCACTAGGTGAGTTTAGATCCTGGGATCAAGTGGTGAATCCTTCGACTGTCTGTAGGGTGTGATGTTTTGTCAGCTTATCGTCTAGGCTAGATGAGTCTAGCAAGACCAACTTGCTCCAGTTGGTCTGGTGATCATTTTCCTTTGCCAATGTATGGCCTACTCCTGTTAAAGTCGGCAGTACTTGCGCAGCCTGGAGTGCTCCGGATGTTGTAATTGGAGTTGATTCAGTTATTGAGTTGGCTGCAGTTATTAAATGCTAAGCTTCTGCTTGCAGAAATGTATGAGGTCCTTGATAACCCATTGGTTAGACAGGATGAGATTGGATTCCTCCAGGGGATAGCGAGTCTCCTGTGAACAGCTTATTCTGTGCCTTGTGGTGCGCTGTGGGGCTGACAGGGACTAGTTGAAGGGGAATCAGCTGCTGAATTATTCTGAGTATTACTCTGTATTGTTTTGTTGTAAGGAACTTCATTGATATATTCCATTGTCAAAGATGCAATTATAGGTGTAGATGAAGATGAAGATGATGATGACGATGTTGTAGATATCTCAGTGGATTGGGCTGGAGCTTGAGTATGGACTTGTACGGTAATTTGCTGTTTCCGCTGGCATTGATGAGTTGGCTGTATTCTGTGCCCTGGTGTAGGTGCCAGTACCGGTGCTTGTTCTGGTAGTAAAGGAGGCTGAAGACCTTTCACAGTGGCATTACTTGAGTAGAGAGCGGCGCCATTGTCTTTTATGAAACTGAATTTTGTGTAAATTTTAGGTTGAATTAGGGGGGCTTTAGGTTTCACTCTCAATGACCCACCAGCAATTGGGTCTCCTTCTGTCGAGATTAGACCAAGTTCGTCACTGATCTGATCTGTGGAGGGACCAGCCTTGTCCTTTCTTCTGCGCCGGAGGTCTTAAGACGGACAATGTCTCGTACTCGCCCAACCTCATGTTGTGCAGCGGATACCTGTGCGAGATCGGCATGGTAGGAAGTGAAAGTGTGGTGGCACAGTTCACAGTGCGAGTACTTTATGGTACTTTATGGTGCTTTATCTGTTGGTAGCCAACACTCCCCCTTCACTCTGCTTCCACTGAGTAGGATTCTTGCACATGGATATCCAGGGCTTCAACAAGCCTCTCCTCCATTTGGTGCTCGTAGGGAGCATCCAAAAAATCTATGTAGGAGTTGTCGTCCTCCTGAAAATATCATGTCATAATGGTAAAGTGCACCAGAAATAGCCCCAGAAGAGCCGAGAGTGAGGAGGTATAAGGAGGTAATAAGGGGGGATAACCCCAAGAAGTGAAAAGTGAGCGTAAAATGCTTTTGCGGCCAAATATGATGTGGAAGGAGTTACCAGACCCGTAGGGCAGAGCCTTGCAACGTATTAGCAGCTCCATCGGGCATGGGGGGAAAACAGATCACCACGGATGCATTAGCACCTTTGCGAGTCGAAAAGCCAGGCGTGCAATGGTTCAACTCTAGCGTCGCAATACCGCACATGCAAGAAGTCGATGACAGAAAGAGGACAGCAGTTCTTGTTCCGGCCGACATGCAATTCAATAGTCCCTACTCCACGCTGGGCACAATAATGCAAATAGAGAGCAACCTCAACAGGATAAGATACTATACGTATTGTGATAAACAATATATGGGTCGTACATCATGCGAAAAAACGGTCAAAAGCAAACAGAGTAACATCAGAGAGCACTTATGTGAGCTGTGTTAGCAGCAAAGAAAGAGGGAGGACTATGCATCCAGGACATTATACAGGGCTGTGTGGGGGCCTGATAGGTGGAATATATGATGTGTGCTCATGGTAAATGTAGTATTTTTCTAATGTTACTTTGCTGCTGTGTTCAGTAAATATAGAAAGAGAAGCATAATCCGAAGCCTCCGGTCCTGCCATTGAATTAGATTGTGTGAGACAAAATCTCACTATGTAAGGAATGTGACCAGGAAGGAGAGGAGGACATAATGAGCAGTAGAGGCCGTTATCTGGGCAAAGAGACGAGGCGGGGGGAACCGGGGACGGAGAACAACGGATGTATGTCAATACATCCCATAGTAATACCACGCATGCCATTACAACGCGGGTATTACTACGCGATGTCAATGACATCGCATACCATTACATCGCATAATTTTACCACGAGTATGCCTTACCCACGCATGCCATTACAACACAAAGGCATGCATGGTAAAGCTATACTCGTGTTAAAAGTATGCAAGGTAAGTAACAACCCTACACAACACACTACTCCCACCCCTACCCTACCCTAACCCAAAAACACTACAACACTACCCACACTACTCCCACCCCTACACTACCCTAAACCCTACAAGACTACTACACTACCCACACTACTAACACCCCTGCACTACCCCTAACCCTAAAACCCTACAACACTACCCTAAAACCTAAATCACTACACTACATAAACACTACTACACTACCCTAAAACCTCAAACACTACACAAACACTACACTACCCTAAAACCTAAATAAATACACTACATAAAAACTACTACACTACCCTAAACCCTAATACACTATACTAAACAAACACTACAACACTACACTACCCTAAAACCTACACTACATAAAAACTACTACACTACCCTAAAACCAAAATCACTACACTAAACAAACACTACACTACCCTAAAACCTAAATCACAACACTACATAAACACTACTGCACTACCCTCCCTAATACACTACACTAAACAAACACGACAACACTACAACACACACTAAAATGTTTTTTTTAAAACACGCACAACACAAACTTTACCACAGTACTTTTACACTACCCTAAACCCTACAAAAGTAACCCCCATCCCATGCACAAACCCCTTTACTTCTCTCCTCTCCAGCGTCGCAGCCGGATCCTGCTTCCTTCTTCCTTCACGTCGTTGTGAGGAAACAGCCTAACAACGTGGATAGCCATTACATCGCATGCGTTGTAAAAGCGCATGCGATGTAATGGTATGCGTGGTTTTACCTCGCTTTGTAACATCGCATGCGTTGTAATGCATGCAATGTAAAAGCAACGCGTGGTAAAACCCACGTTGTAATGGCTGTTCCCCACAACAACATTTAAAAAAAAAAAAAGTACCTGCATCCACCTTCCGATCTGGCTCCGACACTTCGATTAGGCTCCGTGCACTGCAGGCACAGGCTCCCAGACTCCCCTGCGGCCAATCCTGGTGCTGGATGAAAGCAGTTTCAGGATTGGCCTGAGCGCCGTGGATTTGAGCTCCCAGGTAGACTGGGAGCCTGAGCCTGCTCTCTCCAACTCAGCAACGCAGCTGGGGTTGAAGAGACTTCAGTGCGCATTACGGTTTCGCCGTCCTGAGATAGCCGGACAAACTGTCCTGTGCAGTGATTACAGTGCAAAACACTCCTCCACCAGCCTGTCATCTCTGGGGCCGCCCCCAAGCCTCGACTCCGGCAGCCAAAAATAAAACGATTATAAACTAGCTTTTATTATCGTTTCATTTTTTATTTTTGGGCTGCTGGCATAGGGGCAACGCTCCTCTGTCGTAGCAGAGGAGTCGCCGCTGGTAATAAGAAAGTGGGACGGTTGGGGGGTGACTCTTCGGAAGAGGGACAGATCAAACTGTGGCACAGAAAGTTTAAAATGAAAAGTTACTGCGTTACTGCTGCTTCTGTTGCTGCCACACAGCTGCATTATTAATTAATGTGACATCATACAAATGATAGAACAATTTTCAGTAATGTACCTTTCTATGATAACACTTCCTTTACTGGTACAGAGCACCCTTAATGTTTTGACGCAAAGGGAGAGTGGCATGAAAAGCTATTATCGCTTGTGTTATGTTATGTTAAGTTGCTTTTATAAGGCGCACAGCTACCCAAAAAGGGTTTCTCTTCTCCTTCCTCATCCCAGTACTTACTTAATGAGTGAATGTGCCTAGTCAACAAATCTGCCCATCACTTCCTAAAGCTATTTCCAGTTTCTATCCCCAGCACAGGGATTTACCCATAAACCATCTCCCTCTTCCCAGCACTACCTTTTCTTTTTCTGTGCCCTCGCCGCTTCCTGGGGGTTGTTGGGAGTTTGAAGGGTCAACCCATTTTGTTCCAGGGAATGCTTGGGCCACCATATTCAAGACATCTTCGGAGGTAGGAGAATTCCATTTATTATTATTAGAAAAATCATGTTTTACTACTTCAGGCATGTTTACTCTCCCGTGGTTGCATTGCCACTGCATGGGGAGTTTAGATTTTCCTCTCGTTCCCCTGTGGCTGGGAGAGGGTCCGCTCGGGGAAGTTTTAATCAATTGTGGCTGCCCTGCTATGCTCGGGGTCACAGCTTTTTGAGGCTCTGGTCGGTTTTATATCTGCGGCTGCGTGGCCGCCGCTTCTTTGCTCATGGTGGTGCGGCTGCCTGCAGTGCCACTGATTTGATAATTTCCCAGGTGGTGCTTCCAGCTTCGTGGCTACCGCAGTGCGAAACCTGTATATTGTGAAAAGATGCTGTGCTCGTTGTTTGTTGGCTGCGGTGCCGCAATTAGGACTGTTAAGTACATAAAAACAACATTGAGACTCACATAATCCAATGAATTCAAAAAATATATACTCAGATTAATTCTAAACAAAACAAATCATATTACAATAAATATAAATACATATGTAAAATAAGTGAAAATAAAATTAATGATAGAATCTACTTCTCGGCTGGATATAGGGCCATAACCAGGGCACAAGTCCTAAAACGAGATTTTGGCGCTATTAATGTGAATGTTTTTAGCGGTATATTTAAGACAGACACCAATAGCAGTCTATAGGACTATGCTGTTTGTTAAGATTTTTTATTTAAAGGCCTCTTAACTCGATAGCCATCTCTAGCTGGCGTCATTTTAGGCCATCCCAGCACTACGGGGCAGATTTACAAACCCCTTGCGCCACTTTTGCGTCACTCTTCCCTTGTTAAAAGTGACGCAAAAGTGGCGCAAGGGGCTTGTAAATCTGCCCCTACAACCTGAACTGTCGCCCTTAGTTTACAGTAGCCCCACAATCACACAGTCCGGAAAAAGAAAAGAGAGAAAATACTTCCGCCTAAGAACCAAAAGCTTGCATTAAAATATTACATTAGAAAAATGCATTTAATTTGAAAAGAACATCAGGGTGGTTTTCGACCATGCAGATGTACTTAAATGTCAGAACAGGCATGGAAACAATTTACAACAACATGGGAAAATAAGTCGGCCCACTTATACCACTGGCGCTGTTTGCATTGGCATAGTCAATAGGTCTCTCCTTTGAGACCTTATAAGTATTTAGCCATGCAGCATATGATCCTGGGTGCTACAACTGTTCTTTAACATGTATGCTTTGACACTAATAGGCACATTATAGCTCTGCATTGAGAAGTACTGATTTAAAATGTTATTTTTGTATAGTTAGAGTCCGAATTCATATTTGTATGTGCTTTCAACCGCGATAATGAAGAACTAGGCTGAACTATAAAAGACACATAAGTCGCACATATATTAGGGAATCTACTTTTCGACTTATTGATTTTATCCAGAGATGCAGCGTGCAATTCATATTTCATCCTCCTAAGAAGAATGGCAGAACAGAAACTTCATGTCACTTGTAGCAAAGAGGTTGCAGAGTAGGTAAACAATGTTCTATTTTTTAATTAATAAATTAGAGTTGTTAATTTGGGCAAAGAGCACAATTCACCATTAACATAAAACACAACAGACACTTCCCAAGAAGAGACCGTGGGCACACAATACGGCCTGCGTGTACGCAAACCATACACTCCCTATGTGTGGTCACAGACCACATGCCTGTAGGCTCGAACCACATAAAGCCTAAGTGGGAGAACAAAAAACAGCCTGTGAATGGGAACAAAGCACAGACTAAATACTTGTGTCCACAGCCTGCATGATCTGTATGATTTGTACCCCCGGTGCAGCACTGTGCATCTTTATGCAGTGCTGTGCTGCCTTTTTTGTTTTTAAAAACCTTGGCTCAGATGAAATCCTTTCTCACTGAACTCAACCTTCCTTCCACACATTACGCGGATGCAATTGGAGGGACAGATTACATGAATGACAGAGAGGCATTCCAAATCACAGGCGATGCCCTTGCCATTAACTCCAGATATTCCTATATCCCAGACTCCTTGGTGACTGTGTTCACCTTCATGAATAAAGGAAATTTAGTTTAAAAATACAATACTGCATCCGTGTTTTCTACGTGTGAAATTATGGTTTTAACCCCCCTCACATATTACTCCATCTGCTGCATAAATGACAGTGTTCAGTGAAAAAAAAATCTACCTCAAACGGATCAAAATGTATTAAATAAAAATGTCAAGTGTGTAGACTTCAGTGTGTCAGAACACTATGTGCTTCAGTACTAAGAAAGGCACATCTTCACTTACAAAGTCAATGTGTCTTCCCAGGGATAAAAAATAAATAAAAACAGCAGCAGGCGTTGCAAATTTCAAAATAATAAATTAAACAACTGCGCTCCTAATGTGTGGTGGAAAGAGCCACTCATAAAAAAAATAAAAATAAAAGTATTCCTGATACAATGATAATAATCGCCATTCGGTGGAGCCCCTCGGGGGAGGGTTAAACATCGGAAGAGGCATGACATATGCATGCCATTCACAATCGGGGAGAAAGAAAAATGAAGCAACAATTGTGCCAGCAAATGGGAAGCCATGGACGGCGGGTACTCTACGATGTAGATACAACATGTCTCGGTGCGAGACTACGCATGGACGCCTAGAGTCAAGACCTTAACAAGCATTGGCATAGCCAATAGGTCTCGCCTTTGGGACCTTAGCAGTGTTTAGCCATGCAACAGTTGATGTTGTTGCACCAAGGATATTGTGCTGCATAACTAAATACTAATGAGGTCACAAAAGCGAGACCTATTGGCTATGCCAATGCTTGTTTTGTGTTGTTGTAGTAATTTTGCTTCGCTCTGTACTTTTATAGTGCAATGAGATTGTGCTGAATAAAGATTTTGAATCTGAAACTAGTTCACTAATGGTTCATGTTCAAAAGCTCTAACTTTTAAAGAAGAACTTCTCAGAACAGTGCTATAATGCGACATATTAATGACAAAACTTCAACCTGCTAAAGAAATAACATTTTGGACTTTTGAAGCGGTTTTATCATATTTTACGTGTTGTTTAGTCTATGATTTACACAGCAAACATTTTCAACTCTTCTTGTGCCGGGCTCTAAGATCTGAGCTAGACCCTTGGCTCGCTCGCCTTGTTTATTTGTTGGCTTGCCCACCTCTAGGTGTTTTTCCCAGAATGACAGTATGTTGAGCCAATGCTGGAACTCGAGCGTGCTTCCCCATTTCCAAAGTTGGTTGCTCTGGCCATTAGACCACACCTGCTACCTCCGCCCTTTGAAACTTATTTTTAATGCATCTACTTTTTATAGCTCCAACCTGGACCGAGCT
Organism: Lissotriton helveticus; assembly: GCF_964261635.1. Taxonomy (NCBI): domain Eukaryota; kingdom Metazoa; phylum Chordata; class Amphibia; order Caudata; family Salamandridae; genus Lissotriton; species Lissotriton helveticus. The sequence continues at coordinate 1,132,789,074 of NC_136061.1, forward strand.
TCGCCTCAGTATCGTACAGGAATGGATGGACACCAGGTGCGTACTAATGGATGACCATACCCATCCATGAATGGAATGATGGTGGTTAACACAACAGAGTGAGTATGATACACTATATACTAGTACTGATATTTATACAGATGCTGATTTCTACCTGTGGGGGACCTGCAACCTGAATGCTTTCAACTGGATATCTGGCTGCTCTATTCTGCGTGTATGTTTTGCTCTATGCCTCATATCTATCCGTTGTGAGTCTGTTTTTGCCTGCTCTATTTTCTGTATGCTCCTCTCTGCTCTGTGTTCTTCGTGTCTGTCCTTGCTATCAACCTGCTCTGTGAGTGCATGGGTGTCTGCCTCTACTTGCTATATATGTACATGTGTGTCTGCTCTGTGCCTGCGATCCACTTGCTCTTTGGATGCATGTGTATCTGTTCTGTGCCTGCTACCTCCCTACTCTGTGGGTGAATGTGTGCTTGTTCCGTGTATACTATCTACCTGCTATTTAGGTGCATATGTGCCTGCTCTGTGTTCTTTATGTTTGCCCTGTGCCTGTCTCCCAGTTCATATGTGTCCATTCTGTCTTCACCGGGCCTGCTAACTACCTGCTCTGTGGGTGCATGTGTGTCTGCTCTGTGCCTGCTTTCTACCACTTCTCTGTAGGTGCATGTGTGCCTGCTCTGTGCCGTGGACTGATACAATATGCCTGACGCATGTCTTCTCTACACCGTCTGTCTTACGGTTGTGTCTATTATTTGCCTGCTCTGGTTGTTCCTTATTCCTGCTCTGTGTGTTCCTTCTGCCTGCAGTGTGACTGTCACTTGCCTGCTCCGCATCTTCCATCTCTCTGCTAAATGAATATTATCTGACTGCTACGTGTGTTCCTCTGTGTCTGTTATCTACACGCTGTATGGCTGCATGTCTGTCTACTACATGTCTGTGCCGTAGAACAAATCTAGGGCATGCCTTTCACTAAATGACTGCATGTCTGCACTATGCCTTCTATCTCTGTATAGTCTGTCTGTTATATCCATACTCTGAGATCGTTTATGTTGTTTCGTGCCTGTTAGCTGTCTGCTCCGCAACTGATTGTGTGCATGCTCTGTGCTAGTGACATGTCGACGGTGCCTGCTTGTTGTCCTGTATCTACTTACTGTGTGCATATTACCTGTCTGTTCTGTTGTACTTCTGACTGTTTTGACTGTTATCTGCCTGATCCCTCTGTTCCTTTTGTCTACTCTATGCCTTTTATCTACCTGCTCTGTGGGAGCATGTTTGTATGTTTGCTGTGTGCCAGAGAAACGTATACGATCTGCCTGATGCATGCCTGTTCTGTTCCACCGGCGTTCCTGTTGCGTGTCTAATATTGTCCTGTTCTTGTGGCTCCCTCTGCCTGCGTTGGGCCTAACGTCTGCCTGATCTGTGTAACTCTCCTGTCTGTTCTGTGCTTAATACCTGCACACTCGGTGTGCTCCTTCTGTTTGCTCTGTGAGTGTTACCTGACTGCTCTGTGTGCTGTCTCTATATGCGATGTGTCTGTCTCTACTTTGTGTTCCTTCAGTCTGATCGATGTCTGTTATCTGCCTGCTCTATGTGTTCCTTTTCTCTGTCAGTCTGCCCTGTTGTTCCGTGAGAGAGGTGCCGGAAGCACCTGGTCCCGGGTGTGGTGATGTGGGGGCCCTAGGCCCGCATGGCCAAGAAATGATAGACACAGGACACAGTAGTGGGGAGATACAACTGGCCATGAGCACGTGCGCTCAGCCCCTTTTATTTAGCAGGGTCATCTGACTGATGACGCCTGTGGTGGGTGGGTGTTCAGTGTGTGACAAGCATAATGGAACACCAGAACGTATCTCTGCGATACTACATCCCTCCCAAACTTTAATGATGGTCCAAACAAAATGAAGTCCGAACCTGCGGGAGAAAAATACAAAATGGCAAAACCAACATAACTCGATGTGGACGACTTCCACATAGTCTCTTCACCGCTGGTCATCTGCCGGCGAGGGTGTCCTTGCAGCCGGGACCATTAGTTCTCCTTGGCACAATGTTCTGGTGCACTGTGGACGTGCTCCTTTGTGTACTTGCGCCGTGGAAGTATGCTTTCCAGTTCCTTTCTTCCGACACCGCAGTTGGTGAAAAGGTGCAGATGGAATGATGGTGGATCATTGATGTTCTGCTGTCCACTGTATACTCCTGGTTGAGGTGTTTTCTCCAACTGGTGGCTGTCTCTGACAGGATCTGCAGTTGTAGGATATTACTCTCACTGATACCCCTCTCTCGTGGGTGTCCCCTATCACTGGATGACCCGGAGGCCCTTTGATGACAGGCTGCCACTGGACCGGTGGGCTGCCGCCTTGTCGCTCCAATCACGTTGGAGGAGTCGCTACGGGTCCCTTCTTCGTGTCCGAAGCTCTACCTGAAAAGGGTGTTGTTGGCACTTTGTTCTGTCGCATGCTACCGTTGTTCTCCCTGGATCTCCAGAGCCAGCTTCAACGGTCCATCTCTCGTTTTGGGATCCGCTGCCACCGGTGTCCCTGAGGCCTCTGCCCCTTGGATAGCCACAGTTCTGTGTCCATTCCATCCCAGAGGTAGTTGTTACCAACGGACCGGCCTGCTCGCCTCTGTCATTCCTGGGTGATCTTCTGTTTGCATGTAGATGTTTACTCCCAGTGGTGCTGATGCTTTGCAGGTACTGTTCGGATGTCCATGCATCCTTTCACTTTTCCCCATTGGGTGTTCTCCTTATGCTGTGTGTTGTGGTGTTCCGTCATGCACACTTCTTTGCTCTTCTCTTTTCCTCTTTGGGTGTTTCCCTTTTAGTGTGTGTGTGTCGTGTTGGTCTGTCACGCACACCTCTTTGCTCTTCTCCTTTCCTCTCTTCTTCTTTCGTCGTGGCGTCGTGCCACTCAGGATTGGTCTTCTCTTCCTTCCTTCGCGACTCGGTCTGGTCTTCTATCAGGTTGTTTGCTCTAACCAGGCTTCTCTGTGTAACGTGCACTCCACACATTTCCCTCTGGTCTTGTCCAAGCATTCGGACACTGTCTTCACTTCACTCTGTGACTGGACCTGTTGTCGCGACCTTCTCTCGCTCGATTACTTCTTACATTTAGTTGGTTCAGTTAGACTTCACTTCAGTCTTCTTCCTGGTCCTTTTGTGGACATCTCCTTCGTTGTTCTCTGTTCACAGATGTCTTCTCTGTTCTTCTTGTCGGATGTCTTTGTCTGATTCTTCGCTCTCTGACTTCTTGCAGGTCAGCATCATCCTTGCGACCAAACTGAGTGGCCGGCTTCTTCCTTCTTGCGACCAACGTGGTGGCCGGCTTCTTCTTCTTCGCGACCAGCGGGGTGGTCGGCTTCTTCTCCCTTGCGACCAACGGGGTGGTCGGCTTTTCCTCCATGTGACCAGCGGGGTGGTCTGCTTCTTTCTCCATGCGACCAACGGGGTGGTCGGCTTCTTCCTCCATGCGACCAGCGGTGTGGTTGGTTTCTTCCTCCATGCGACCAGCGGGGTGGTCGGCTTCCTCTCTCTTGCGACCAACTGGGTGGTCAGCTGATTCAGTCTTGTAAATCTTCATGCTTCTGTTGGTCAGGTTAACCACTTCTTCTCTCCTCCTCACAGTCACGTTGCTTTGGCGCGCTTCTGATTGCGCCTTTCTGTCTGTTCAGTGACTTGCTGCTTTGGTCACTGCCTTCGCAACCCTCTGGTGGGTCGGCTTCTTTGTGTGACCTCTTGTTTGCTTCACTTGATGTGGCGGCAGCACACTCATTGCTGGGGTGGAGGTGGTTTTCCTTTCTGTGCTTACTTGTCATCCCAGGTGTCTCTTGCTTCACTTGCTGGGTGCAGCACTTCTTGTCCTGGAATGGCACTGTCCTTACTCTTCACTTTCAGTAGCCACAGTTCGCCCCTGGTGCTGGTTTTTTGATCCTGGCGCGTTGCTGCGCAATGTCTCTATTATGAAAAAAAAACAGCGTGGTGGCCTGGCACCTGCTGTCTCTTGTCACTGCCTGTCTGATCTACTGTGCAGTGTTGTCCATTTCTCACTTGCTTTTCCAGGTGCAGTGGCAATAGACGTGCTGTCCGTGAGCGTCTGTGGGATGTCTCTAGCTCTGCCTGAAGCTGCTTCAACAGTCCTGCTGTCTTCTGGCTGAGGGGTGTTCAAAAGTGTGGAAATGCACTTTCCCCCTATCACTTTTCCTGTGATGGTGAAATATTGCTTGACTGGCCACTAGATGGCAGTGTCTCCTTTATTTCTATCGTGGGCCCAGGTTTGTCCTGATCTCGATGCTTCCTGCTTTTCTTCTGGGACCAGAGCATCGGCTGATCAGATTAGGAGTTGCTGCTCTTGCCTTTTGCTGGTGAGGTGCTGCTGGGGGTCACAGGCGCCTCTTTCCATGGTGTCTCCACTTGCTGGGAGCTTGCTGCTTTGCCCCTGGACCTCCCTGCATGAGGCTGGGGTACTTCTCTGCCGTGATCGTGATCTCGCCGGCAGCACGTTCCAATCAGCCACTGCAGCTGCACACCTGCTGTGGGCTTCTCTCTCCTGCCGCTTCACTTTTGCAGCCCATCTGCCGCTCACTTTGGGGGTACATGTGTGCATGCAGGCTCCGCCGGAGGGCTCGGCTTTTAACCCGGTGGGACCCTTCCACTTCTGCCATCATACTCGTTGCCTCCCCTGTGCTCTACCCGCCTGCCGCAGCTTTCCTGTCCACACGATGCACGGGGGGATGGGGGGTGAAACATTAGCGGTGCTGCCGGAGCTTGCCTGCTCGGGGTGAGGGGGAGGGCTGGCTTTGGTGTACATTGGCTGCTTTGAGCGGCTATGGGCTGCCCGCTCTCTCCTCCACCGCCGCAGCCTCATGCCTCACACGCTGCGTGTGGTGGGGGAGGCTGGAACTGGCGCCAGAGTCCGCTCGCTCCGTTGTGGGGCAGATTTGGTTTTCCTCACGGGGACGGGGGAGTGGGTAGCTACTCCACTCTCCCTCCCTTCGCAGTCCGCTCACCTTCTGTCCTCTATGCGGGGTAGGCTCCTGCAGACTTCTACTGTTTGGAGCACTCATCACTGCTGGCCACGGCCCCACCATACTTCCTCAGTCACGGGCTCACCTCATGCCCGGTGGGTCGTCGCGGCCGGTGCGGGTGGGCTCCGGTCGGTCCGCTCTGTTCTCCACGCGGGGGGAGGCGGGGCTCACGCAGGCAAGTTCTTCAGGTGCGGGGTGGGCTCCCAGTCACCTCCTTATTTACATGCAAGCCCGGGGCTAAACACACGCCCCGTGGGCCTCTCGGCGGGCGAGCGCCTTCTTGCAGGGGGTCACTCTGATGCGGCAGATGCGGGTGGGCACCGATCGGCTCGCACTTCACCCCGGGCACTTCTTCGCAGGGGGCTCATGAGGTGCGGGGTAGGCTCACGGTCACCTCGTGCCTTGAAGCAGGCCCGGGGCTCGGCACATGCCCCGCGGACCTCTCGGCGGCCGGCGCCGTTCACAGGGGGTGCCCTCTAGACGGGCAGCTCTCTCCCCCTTTTCCTCGATGTTGAGCTGTGGCACGCGGGGGCACAGCTTCCGCCTCGTTGTGGTGATGTGGGGGCCCTAGGCCTGCATGGCCAAGAAATGATAGACACAGGACACAGTAGTGGGGAGATACAACTGGCCATGAGCACGTGCGCTCAGCCCCTTTTATTTAGCAGGGTCATGTGACTGATGACGCCTGTGGTGGGTGGGTGTTCAGTGTGTGACAAGCATACTGGAACACTAGAACGTATCTCTGCCATACTACACCGGGGAGCCGGGCAGGTGCCTGGGACGTGGAGCGGACACAGAGGCGCACAATGAGGCACGGGTGGAGCCCCCTCCTGCCGCTGATCCTGCTGCTGCTGAGCTGCAAGTCCCAGGTAAATGGCCCCGAACAAAATGCAGGTGCGCCCTAGCATGAAAGCACGCGCCGGGGAGTCTGCGCAGCCCGCGCGGGGCAGGAAGCGTGCGAGCGGCACGCCTGCCGTGTGGAAAGTGCACACCTGCCCTGATATATGTCTAACCTACCCAAAAATGGGGAGCTTGAGGCTGCATGCGGGTATACATATGGTACCGTGCCCAGTTGTGGGGTGCTGGTGGAGATGAGGGATGCGGAGTGAGTTGTGGGGGTGCTGCACATATTGGGATACCACGCAGTGTAAGAGGATGCTGGGGGCATGGCATTCGAGGTGTGGACAAGAGTAATGTGGAAAGAGTGGAGGTTTCGATGTTAGAGAATTGGAGGTTCGGGGGTGTTAGCGAAGTGGGTCATTTAGATTTAGAAAGTTTGGGTGTGGGAAAAGTCGTCCTAATAATATATAGCTCTTTTATAGGGCTTGCCATCGCATTTTCACAATGCTAACGATAAAACGCATTGGCATCTGAAAGAAAAACATAGCAACTGTCGGACGTGACAGAGAGAGACAAGCACTCATGCGGCAGCAGGGGGGAAGAATGGGGGCGGGTGAGTGGATCTCCTGACGTGCACGCGTTGCCATTGAAGGCAATGGCAACGTGTGCACGTGCTTGGCTGAAAAGCCTAAGCGCTCGGAAGAGGTCGTTTTCCTTTGCAGCGCATGCGCTGCAAGGCTCGACCTAAAAACAGTGGGGGAGACAAACCAAGTTAGGCAGTATGCAAGTGATATCACAGCGCACAATGTCACAGCATGTGACATCGCACATGGTATCACAGAATGTGACATCACAAGAAGCGAGAGCAGATATTGAGACTTCACTCATATGTTTAGAGGTGTATCATGAGTACATTTAGGCGCATTACGAGATTTAACAAATGAGACGTTGCATCAGAGTTGTGCCTAAAAACAACTCTGAAGCAAAATCTGGGCCTCAACTAATACATTTGTTTTTTTTATAACTCTACCACAAAGAAATTGGCAACAAGGAGAAACATGGCAGTAGATCTGTTCTGCTTAATTGATTCCAAAGTCTGCATTTTAAAATATCTTATGGGTTTAAGGGACCTTCTGCAATAAATGTCTGCCCAATAAATCTCAGGGTATAATAATAATATGCATGTTACGTCGAGTGCTCTGACACCCTGGATTGTGATGAGTAGCGATACCAAAGAAATAAAATAGTGGTATTTAAATTGTTGTTTGTGATTAGTGGGACAGACCAACACATTGTATATTCTTACAATGCACGCATATGTCTTATATAGTGGGACAGAACAAAGTAAAAAAAAGCATGTCTCCCACGAGTCCCCGGCAATTGATAACATGCTGTGAAGCTGTGTGCCTTCCTTCCCCTCTATTGCATTTGCATCAAATTGTTTGGCCCCAGACCGTTCTCGGCAAGGAATATATTTGGACAAAAGGAGGCCTTATGGCCCCTTACCTTTGGCCTTTATCTTTGGGCCAGCAAAAGGAGAAAATAAAAGCCACTTCCCTGCCTGCAACTTTTTGCTGGGAATTAAAAGCAGACAACGTGCAGGTGCTGCTGAACACGTCACAGTGCCTGAAAATTACACCGGGACAAGCTCAGCATATTGAATGGGGCTCAGCTTCTTGGGAGGGTGGACAGCGACTGCCCTGTAAAAATAGTTGGTAGAGGCTATCTAACCGCGTGTACCCCGACTTGTGTCCTGACCATAGCTGTCAAGTTTTCAGATTGTATATGTGTGACATTTATATGTTTTCTTTGTGCGTATGAGTGACATTCTACTGTCAAATGAATTACATTTAGAGTGACACTTTCTCATGAGTAAATCAAAGCAAAGACCAAATGGGGGCTCCTCTATTAGTTTTCTAATATTGTATCCATACATATTCCACAACAATCAACAAACTTGTAAAACAAGCCAGACCTATGGCTTATTAGCATTATCAGGTGTATGAGTATATCATTTTGTTGTGAATAGTCAGAATTTTAAATATTTCACTTTTGAAAATGTAAGACTGTGAATCAAACATTAATAAGGTCTGTGGAAGGATAGTGGTAATGTACTTCCTTATGTCCCCACCTTCACCAGTCTCCCTTTCTCTCTGACCTGCACACACCAGCTATGTATACATATTTCACATAACATGATTAAAATTAGGACTTATTTTACAATCACTTTGTGCCTTTTGCAGAGAGGCCAAGGATTGGATCAGCAAGTAGATTAGAACAGCATTAGGAAAAGTAATATTTTATACAAATTTTAAAACTCTAAAAATACACATATCTTAAATTAATTTTCAGGTACTGTAAGGTTTTAACCATTGTTTGATACAGCCTCAGAAGGAAGCACAGTGCTTGACTGAAATAAATGGTCATCTTTTCATTAATTCATCTGGCCCTCTCAGTGTGTATCCTTTGCCTTCTGGTTCTTAATTCCATCACTCCCCCATCAAAAACACACATAGAGAAACTAACTTGGGTGAGTCAACTAGTGTGAAATCCGCTAGTGCGAGGGTCTGTAGAATGCCAGGTGGGACTGGCCATTCTGCCACTCACACATTTTCCTACTAGACTGCAGGCATGGAGGCCTGGCTTCAGCAATGAGTGGACAGTTGTGATTCACATATAAAAGCCCCCATGGCCCCATTGAGTCACAGCCTCCTGCAGTGTGGGGCTCGTCTGAATACTTTCGCCAGGGATGATGTTGCTTTCCATCATGGGCCTGCAGACCGTTTAGTGATTCAGGTGCTCTCTTTACCTGCAGGAGAGTTGAGTAAGGGTTGTCGTGTTTTGTGATTTCATCCAGTCAGTTTCATTAAGCAAACTAAAAGGCTAAATTCACTGCTCAAGTTCACAGTTGCTACATGCGTGATAGGTAAGCAGAGAGTCACACAAGCCTTGCCACCTCCAGAGCTGGTGTGTGAGAGTCTGGGTTTACAGGCAGCATCTGGTATCACCACAGACTTCCTATTTTTTCCATCTTTTGTTGGTTCTGAACACTTTACAGCGGATCATTCGTCTCGTGACCATGGACGATTTTCTTACAAACATCGACTTGCAAGATGTCCTGATTACTCTGGTGCAACCGAGTTTGCTGTTGGGAACCACCGCAGACAGTTTCAAGTGTTACCTTTTAGGCTGAAGACACACCCCAGAGCCTTTGCCAAAGTCCTGGTTCTGGTCTTATGCCTTCTCCATGCTCAAGGAGTAGTAGTCCACCCATATCTGGATGATCTTTAAATTCAATTCCCTTCACAGACCCAGTCAATGAGGGTCACAGAATTACCAACACGGACTCTGCAGAACTTTGGGTTCCTAGTGCAATGGCAAAAGTTGCTTCTCGATCCATTTCAGTGGCTGGAGACTATAGGAGCCATAGTCGACACAATCCATGGAATGGCCTTCCTTCTGGAGTCCAGAAAGATCTAACTTGAGATCCTACTACAGATGTTGATGAGCAGATGAGAAGCTTCAGCAGGAGAGTGGCTTTGAATCCAGGAGAATTTGGTAACCTATAGTTATTCCCAGTTATTTGTCTTTCTATGGTTTTCAAGAAAGGAAAGATTTTTATTTTCTTCTGTTTCTTTTTTTCTGTTGGAGGCAGCAACCCTGAGTGTTGTTCTATGGGTGCAATTCCACTTGGATGTGTTGGTGCTTCACATTCTCAAGTGCTGTGTGTCACTCCAATAAAGTTACAAGGACCTCATTCCAGTAAATCCCTTAATCCAGGATAATCTTGCACGGTGGATTATGCCTCCAGCCTTGGACAAGGTAACTCACTTTGCCCATACCGAGCTAGTGGTTTTAGCAATGGATGCCAGTGACAGAGGTTGATGGGTAGTGATAGCAGGTCAGACAGCTCAGGGTCTCTGGGAGGCTCAGATCTGGAACTTGCACTTGGGCCAAACACAATCTACTGACTTTCATAACCATTTACATAAAGGGATATTTGAACACTTAGGTAAACTCTCTGAAAAGACCCTTTCTGCACTCTCACGACTTTGTCCCCAGCCCTTCAGTCTTTGAGAAAATTTGCAGGAGGTGGGCTGTTACTGTAGTGGATCTTTTCGTGACTTACCAACATTCTGAACTCCTGAGCTTTCTTTCAAAATATTGGAGAGCTGTGGGGATAGATGCCCTGACCAGCCCTTGGCTGAGCTGACTCATTTACACCTTTTCCCCATTCTGTTGATTGAAAGGGATCTGGCAAGACTCCAGAGGGACTCAGCAGAGATTACCTTAGCACTGCTATTTTGGATAAGGATGCCTTTGGTGTCCCCTCCTGAGGAGGTTAACAATAGAGCAGGAGTGGAGTCTTCCATTGTTCCCTTCTCCACTGTTGCAGTCACTGCTGCACCTAAATTATCAGGCCTACCTAAGACTGCCAGTCTGTAGATCGAGTGGTCGGTATTTTTGAATAGGGGTCTCTTTCTGTTTCAAAATCATTGCAAGTTTTCAGAAAAGAATCCACTAATCGGGCTTATAACCATCACTGGCTCTCTTTTGATACTTATGCAGAGAGAGATATTTTTCTGCAGTCAGGACTTCACTTCCTAATATAATTAATATTTTAGAGGAAGGCTTTGACAAGGGCTTGTCCATTGCCACGTTACATTTTAGTGGTCCGCAATAAAAGCAGTCGGATCCCATTGGAATGAATTGTCGTCAGTTGAGCCTTAGTTATCTGGGCTCTTCGGAGAGTTTGATCTTTAAGGACCTATAATTAGGAATCCCTTTCCAGCTTGGGACATTCCCTTAATCCTGTCTTTTCTTTAAAGGACACCATTTGAACCATTTTCAAAGATTTTTGTTTTTAAAACCTTCTTTGTACTTTCCTTTACATCAACTAGGCGATTAGCTGAGTTGGGGTCTCTCATTCGCAGAGGATCGTGTAATTACATACTCCTGCCACTTGATCCCAAATTTCTTCGCGTGGCCAATTCCATTTTCGATATGAGCCAGGAGATTCTTTTCCCATCCTTTCCTCCAGATAGTATGGGTTGTTAAAATCTGCCATCAAAGAAGAGTGGAGTATACACAGTCAGATGCCCTCTTTGTGAATTTTGGCCTTATTAAGTCAGATGAAAAACCATTTTCTCCCACTCTGGCACAATGGATAAGATCGAGGACCTCCTGTGCTTATCACGGTTGTGGGAAGGATATCCCTGAAACAATAAAGATGCATTCTAACCTGGGGAATAACAGCTCCCTGGGCTGAATGGGCTGGGGTTACCATTATAGAAATTTAATAAGGCTGCAAAATGGTCTTCACCTTTTGGGATTGATATCGGCTTAGAGTCATCTTTTGGTTTTCCTTTCCAGTTTTGATGGGGTACAAGAAGTCAGGTAAATGTTTTTACCGACTTTAAATATGAAGTAAATGCAGCAGGAGTATGGAGTGAATGTTGAAAAAAATTCCTCCTGCTCTATTCAGTTTTTTTCTTGGTCTGTTGCTTTGGCAGATGAAGGAGTGTATTAGTTTGAGCATACCTCATTAAGGGCCTGATTTAGAGTTTGATGGACGGGTTACTCCATCACAAACATGCGAATATCCATCTTCTGTATTACAAATGCATTATACCCGATGCAGCTTGTAACACAGTGGATGAACTATCAGTCATGTTTGTAATGAAGCAACCTGTATGCCGAACTCTAAATCAGGTTTACTCCATCACAAACAAGACGAATATCCTGTCTGCTGTATTACAGGTGCATAATATCCAATGGCACTTGTAATACACGCGACGGGGGGAAACGGCCTCAACAACAAATTCTGTACAATGAGTAGCCTTAACAGCGAATCCTAAACAACGACCTGGACCTGAACCACGACCTCCTTAACTACTCCTGGACCTGAACCACGACCTACTTAACCACTCCTGGACCTGAACCAGGACCTCCTTAACCACTACCAGTGGTTGGCGTTGTGGGATTGTTTTTCACTGATGTGATGCTGGCTGATCTGTGCTCGATGGCAACTGTTATGTGTGGTATTCACATTTGAAATGTTCGCAAAATGGTGGTTGGCCTTTTTTTATGTTTTAATCGAGCCTGCTGTTTTTTAAAATGAAAATATGTTCTGGTATCTGTGTTTTTTAAAATGTTATGTTCTGTGAGAACGTGTTTGTTTTTTAATGGCTTTAAATTGTGAATTTGTTTTAATTTTCAGTTTGTTATGCCGCTATTTTAGTTAGCATTCTAGTTGGCAATTATTGAAAAAATAGATGATGGATTTATATTTCATTGTTTTGTGCCGCCCATTACTGTCTCTCTGTAAGTTTGTTGGTATTTTTTTAAAACGATCATTAGATGACGAATTTCAAGATTGTTTATTACAATTAGTCTTCATTCAAAGTGTTCTTCAAATTAATTACATTTTTTCCGTGTTTAAATTATTTGTTCTTTTGCACATAGTGGTAGATTCTGTTTAAAAGTAAATTGAATATTTTTCGTGGTTCAATACCGAGTGGCTTGGCTTTTATAGTTGTTTAGCCTTCGTGGTTTAGGCACTCGTGATTCACGAGGTACTTGTTTAATCATACAATTGTGGACAGGCTATCATTCACTTTTGTGACGGAGTAACCTGTATGCCAAACTCTAAATGAGGCCTTTGGTAAGGAATTGGATTCCGAAGGAGAAAAGTAGGTAGTGCTCAGATTACTTACTTGTAATCTTCATTACTCATATTCTTCCTTACTCACCCCATTATTTACAGTGATAGAAAGTGAAAACAGCTATAGGAAGTAGTGAGCAGTTTTGGTGAATGGGTACATTCACTCAATAAATGAGTACTGGGACGAGTAGGGAAGATTACCGTTGTGTAATCCGAGCATTCCTTCCACCAAAAAGGCATAACGTGGACAATTGTTAACATCCATTTGGTCCTTGTCACTGTCAACATGCATTGAGGAGAGTATATGTTGTTGCCTAGGGTCTGTGTGATGGCAGATGTGTAGAAAAGCAGAAAATGCCAATACAGTGATCATTTATGTGCTATCACAGCGTTTTCCAGACTTCATTGTAGACCATAAACTATACATAGATATTCTTCTCCTAAAGCATTCAGAGCTGACCGAAATATAGTAAATTATTTCATGGTCAACATGTCAGCTTTAGAAACCTTAATGTTCCACCTCACGTATATTGGTTAATGATTCATACACTAACAGGACAGCGAGACGCTCAAACAAATCTTTTTCTAATCTCTCGCTTTTGCTCCCATTTTCATTCTCTCTCTCCCCAGCTCTCTCCCTTTCACTCTCTCCCAATAGTTCACCCCATTCTCCTGCTCTCTATCCTTATTTTTTCATGGCATAAAGTTGCCTACAGATTGGATTCACAAACCATGCTGTGAAGAGTGGATGGGGTTGTTCTGAAAAATGATACTTCAGGATGTTTTCTGCTTTCATAGAGAGATGTAATAAAAACGCAGAGCACAGGCAGCCATTTCATGATGCGACGTTCTGGGCTGTGCCAGAGCAGTTGAGGTCTGAGAATTATTTTAGCGCCTTCCTCACATCTATTAACTCGAAATATATCCGAGATAATGCTTGTTTTTCTGTCAGCAGAGATCGGGAACACAAAGGGGCAATTACTGCCCTGTACCTCCAAGCTCTGCCTCACATCTGCAGTAGCAAGCATATTACAACAATTGATTTATGTTAAAGCTATGTACATGAGCCAAAATAATACAAGTGCAGAAACAAAGGAGTTTAGGACAATTCAAGCGTCACAGAAAGTTCATCTATTTAGATCACCTTCTAAATGCAGATACACTTTGGTGTAAATAAAAAAATGTTAGAGGATCCTTGAATGGGGAGTACTTACTTATCTGACATTAGCAGTTATAATACAAAGCACCATACCTGGTATCATTTGTGAGCAAATCCTGGTGAAGTAAATGCACATAGAGAGCTATTCAAACACTTCATATGGATAAATGTACCAGATGTAAAGGGGGTATTCTAGTTGTCGTCTGGTTCTAAAGCAAAGAGTCACAGAATAAGACCTGTTGGCTAATGTATTGTGGATACACAATACAAAGCCCCTGCCTAAGCATTTGACCTGAAGTTTGTGTTAACAATGTCTCTATCAGTTATGAGCAATGGAACTACATCCTAGGTGCATTAACACATTTCATTTTCAATCAAATGCTTGCAGAGAATTAAAAATGTGGGCAGAGCCACAGCCATTTCTTAGTACAATGTTTTACAGCTCTTTTTCAGTGATCACATAAGCCCATATGCAGACAGCTCAAGAGTCAAGTCAGGTCTAAATGCCAGTTAAGACAGTGTACTAACAATCTACCCATAAAGGGAAGTTGGTTTTACCATATGCTTTTCACTATAAATAATTCAAGCCTTCTACCTCAGTCATAACTTTTCATAATAAACAAAAAATACATATTGGGTCTCTCATAACTTTTCCCAGTGAACCAATCAGGCCTACAGCCTTGATTATTGGCTTCTCACCATTACCAACTCTGACCTACTGTACTGAGCATGACCTGTGCAATACAAGCACACTTTTCAGTAGAAGCGCACAACACCTGCCCAATCAATTCCTCTAGGAAGGAAGATCAACATGTGGATGGAGCCAAATCCACTCTCTCAGTTGTGCTCCCTAAAGCCATTTTACTCTAGATCACAACCTCAAGCCAGACCTAATTACCTTCAGACCGAAGTAGCACCTCACTGTCATTACAAAGTCTAGGGATCACATTCATCTAGCACTGAAAACTCCTCACAGGTTTTCAGTAGACTCCTCTTCTAATTCTGTGTGTGTTTAACTGAACCTTCTAAACCCTGGCCAGTCTATTTTTAAATCCAAAATATCCTGTTACTAGAGTAAATGGCACTGAAGATCAAACCCTACTTTTTTGATATTGCATTGTCCATTCATACAATCGAACCACAAATGGAGCTTCCTCTCACAGGCGCCAACTAACAATTACAACTGGAGATAAAAAATTGTGGGTAGATACTAAGGGCCTTATTACGAGTTTGGCAGTCTTCCAATGGAACCGCCACTGCGCCGGTCCTAGGAATGCCTCTAAGCCCGTGGTGAGCCGACCCGCCGGATTACGACTTGAATCCAGTGCGGGTGGTTTGGCAACGGTGTCATGGCAGTGGTCTGTTAGGCTCATAGGAGAGCCTAGAAAGCAGACCCCTTCCATGAGAGTACCTACTGCATGTTACTGCACTGTGTGGCATGTACCAAGTTGTGCATGCCACACCGTGCAGGAACAAGGGTGCAATTACAGGGGGGGCACAACATGTGCACAACATGTGCCCCTCACATGCACCCCAGCCCTGATTCAGCCCATACCAGCATGTCCGCTACCCTTTTCATGGTGGGGTCCCCACCATGAAAAGAGCAGTGGATATGCAGGTTGTAATATGCTTGGCGTTGCCCACATCAGCACCGCCAGCATATTCAAAACATTTGCAGACCACCACCGCAGTGCGATCCTTGATCCTGAAGGAGGTGGTGGTCTCATGGAAGTGCCACCGCCACACTCATAATACAGTGGGTGGATCCTCTGTGGTGGTGGTTGTGGGACCACCACCACTAGTACGCCAGTCCCATGACTGCCGTACTCGTAATAAGCCACTAAACACCTGACTCCTCAAGCATGTCTTTGCTACCTAGGTTCCATCCCGGCATGACTCCTAGCTTTTCTGTATTCTCATTTATTTCTCCGCCCTTTCTGGCTGCAAGTGTGTGGAAAAATACTTTGGGATGCATAGCTAATCTATAAATGGCTTCATCACATGTCATATAATTTAATAGAATAGTTACTTTCAAGTAAGCAACATAGAACAGGCTTAAGGCAGAGAATTACTTTATATGATATTTTGCAAAAGCAATGAATGCCATGATCATAGGATGAAATTATGTCGTTATTATTTGTATTTTAACAGGTGTATGAATCAAGAAATAATGAAGGGTAGCCGGGTGCGAAATTTGCCATTATTGTAGAGGAGTTTTTAAGCTTCGCCAATTCCATGAGTGTGGTGAAAAACAAAAAATAAATAGTGTGAGAAAGTCCTATGAAAGTATATTTTGCGAGAGGTAAAAAATGGCAAAAACTATTTTTGTCAGGGATATTCTTCCCCAAGTTGAATTTTTGAGTAGAAATATCTTGCTCTAATGTGTTTCACATGATATTTCATGTATAGGCAAAGTTATCTGAGGTCCAAACTTTGTCAAATATAATTTCATACACCCTCAGAAAAGGCATATATTGTACGTTGGCTGTATGACACTATAATGAGAAAACCAATATTGACATAGACAAATATAGTCAAAAGAATAAAAAAATTTAAAAGCAGCTTAATTCAAAATTATTTTTTATATTATATTATATATAAATACACATGTAAAATAAGTGAAAATAAAATTAATTCACAATAAATATATAATGACAACACTAATTAACATTTACCACAAAACTAAATCATACTAGTGTCCAACCAACTTCACTTTGAAATAATTCTACTTAAAATATATTAAAAAATACAAACGCTTTTCCAAATAAAAAAACTGTATAAAAGGTCCCAAAAGTACAAGACAAAATGCTTCCTAAAAGAACAATAGAAGTAGGACAGTGTCAATCTGCCCATTTGTGACTCTACAAAAGAAGAGTTCAGCACTATATACTACAAACAAATTATGTTTGACAATTGATGACACATCACAAAAATAATAGAAAAACTAAAATCATGTTAACATAGCAAATAATTAAAACTATGCTACATATTTATTTGTGCAACATGTCAGTGCATCCCCTTTAAGAAGAACATTTTTAAAAGTAAGGGAAAATACAGGGATAGACATCACGTTATTTGAAATGCCAAAAAGACCAACTCAAAAGTGAGTATTTTCACAACAGCATGAACCTGAAATTAAAGTAAAAGTAAAGCATTAACATATTAAAGAAACAAAAACAAACTTCCTAACTTAGGGCCTCATTACGCCGCACTTGCGGTGGCGCACTAGTTGTGATCCACCGTCCGCTGGATTGTGCCGTTCCCTGGTGGTGGCGTGGCGAAGAGGCAATGCAATATGCTGAGCAGGACTGTCCCAGTCCCACCCAGCATCTTACGAGTTTCCCCACATCCAGCCTTTTCATAGGTGTGAGTCTGCTATTAAAAGGCCAGCTGTTCTATGTGCCGAGCCACGTCGGTGTGTGGGATTAGGTGTAGAGAGGTAACGTCCTCGCGCTACAAAGATACTTACCTTACAGCGCAGGTCCCACGAGAACAGTCTGTGGGGACCAGCACCAGGTACTGAGGGGTGGATTCCTACGCAGGAACTCCTCCTGCTCCGGTCTTCGACCCCCCAGGTTGTATATTCCACACACTCCTCAGCCCACATTGGGCTCACCACAAGTTTTATGAGCACAACCTAGGTCCTGAAGAATTGCCGATAGGGCATGAAACATGTTGACCTGATCACAGACGAGGGTTGAACGGGACCAATCCACATAACTTGTTTGAGTCCCGGTACCCCTCCCTTCACCTATTTTAGCAAGGTAGTTAGCTACATGAATAAATTGATCGGAGTAGACTACACTGACCTTTTTTAACACACATCCCCTCACGCTCACTACTTCACTACTTGGGCCCCTCACACGCACTCGATCAACGGCCAGGAACAAAAGAACTCCACAAAAGTGTAGCACTGTGTGCTACCCATCAGGCATTGCAGCGCCGGCTTGACGTTGGAGCAGGAAGCCGATGATGAAACGAGACAACTCGCTGGCAAAATGACAACAGCCGTTAAGCTAGCAAGTTGTGTGAGGCATCCCTAGTTCCGATAAGGGATACCTTTCCCTGACCCTTGGATATACCTTTATTTAGAGAGAGGAAGAGAGACCACCCCATCATACTAACATTACCCCCTGGGGAACTTTGTGCATCATTTTGGCTATAGATTGATAGGACACGCACACTGGACCCCTTTAAATATTGTCCTTTTAAAGTCCCCCCCCTGTTGTTTACAGATTAAAAGGCTGGCGGCATTCCCCCCGCCATGAGGATGCCTTTAGGGGGCACAACATGTACCCCCCTGTCTGCTTGAATTCCCAGTTCCAGCACAGCATGGACTTCACAGTCCATGCCCTACTGGAACATTTTTGCTGTTCCCATTGTGGTGCCTCTTTTTCAGGCCCCGCCATGGGAACGGCAAGAGGACTGCCCGTCTGTACGAGAAAAACTCATAATCAGGTGGGCGGTCCTTGAGCTGCTATGGCGGTGCTGTGTCAGCAGAGAGCTGGCGCAGAACCGCCAAAGTCATAAGTAGGCCCTACATTTTAAATTATAAAATAAACCGACACAACTAACACATCTATTCCTCTCACGAGAATGCACCAAAATAAATCTCTGCCAAACAGAACAGACAGACCTGCAAAGAAAAATCTACAACTAAAATGATGTAAAAAGTACATCCAGAATGTTACGTTTAATTGTGCGACTGTAATGGCAAACTGATAAAATAAATATAACACATATTTTATTTTAAAAAGCTAATATATTTTTTTCATACTCCAAACACATAGATAAAATATTGGAAACTGCAAAATGCTTCAAATGACAACAAGGAAAGCTGTTATAGAGGATATACTTACAGTATTAAGAGCACCACCAGTGTTAAAACACACTGAAAATACGCCAAATATTATTCAAAAGAATGCTACGAGTTACCACTAAATATGAAACTGTAGAAAGCATTAAGGATCATAACCACCCCAAGTATCTCTGAAATAAAAAGTCAAACATATTTTACAGGCCCTCAGAGAAGCTAGTATGAGGTCTTGAGTATCATCAGGAAAGATACGTAAATATATTATATCAAATGTTCCTTCACAAGCCAGCTCTCTGGCATGCAAAAAATACAAATATTAATTTCCGTAACATGGTAGGAAACACAAGTACCACTCAAAATTTATATTGACAAACTCAAGGTCTTAACTAACCACATATAAATAAGTGCACCTGTTATTATATGACAACCTCAAAACGATAAACGATTTACTGGTTACACCCTAAAAAATAATTTACTAAACTTAACGCATCTGAAATGCATGGGTCATGAATTGCACTTTTAAGTCAGTTAGTCAGGCAAAAATACTTTATTCGATTATTTAAAATCATAAAAGCAAATATGTAACAATTCATTTGTTCCTGTAGATACATCACATGTGTAAATTTAAAAACAGTTAAAAGGTTCACCAGTTAGAAAAATAAACAAATATAAAACAGTTGGTAAATAACTTAAAAAGGCAAATTCATTCATGCGGATTACAAATAACTGTTCTCTTAGCCTTCTTCCGTACCGCTGCTACCAGAAAGTTTGCGACACCAAACATTACTCGGGTGCTACTTAATAATTGCAAATAAATCAGTGCGGGTCTAACTTGTATAAACCCAGCCTCCCTCAGTAGCGGCTTTAAAAAGGTTTTACGGGGTTCAGCATAATGATCACAGAACATAATGAAATGCAACGTATTTTGGGAGGAGAAGTTATCACAGCTGCATGGTGGGCAGGAAGCCGGTTTACCCCACACTGGAAAATGTCCTAAAGAATAGTGGATCAGGTTTAAACCTAAACCTAATTAGTAGATGCCGATATAACGGAATTGTAACAGTTTTTAAATATGGTTCTAGGGACATGGTTGTCAGCAGAGCATAATTTGATCTGACACAGGGTTTTAACAATTCCCGTTCCTCTCGTTCTAAAACTAGCATACCCAAGGCATTCTTCTTTGTCCATACTATATCTTCCTTCTTAATGAGCTCCGGGGACCAATAAAGTTCAGGGCGCCCAAGTTTCCTAAACATTGCCTTTATATAAACTAACCAAGGTACCCTATCTATCCTCTCTAGGGCCATACATTCTCTCAAAATTAGGTGGTTCAGTGTAATCTCCTGGTTCAGCCAGGTCTTAACCCAGGTAATCAACGGGGCCACCTTCAGTTGATCACAAACATAACCCAACCCCACCTCAGAATGAATGGAAAAAGTGGGGGTTGAGTTGGGGACCGCCAGGAGGGATCTTAAAAATGTATTCTCAGCCACCTGAATCTTTTCCTGGGGTATATAGCCCCATAATGAGGCACCATATGAGGCTATGGCCAGGCATTTTGATTTGTATATATTTGAAAGGGCCTCGATAGGCCTTGCTCCCAGCCGTTTTGCAAAGGCCATAAGTGCACATGTTGACCTCGTCACCACATTAGCCTTTTGCTTCTGTTAAGGGCCACATGTTCCTCTATCATAAAATAAAACCCCACGGTATGTAAAAACAGATACCCTGGAAATTTCCATACCATTACAGGTAAAGCGTTTTGATTTAAGGCACCTCCGGTTTTTACCCACAATCATGGCATGTGACTTTGAATTATTGACCCTGAGATCAAGGGAACCCATAAATGTGCCAAACGAGTCTAATAGCCTCTGAAGCCCAAGGCCCGTCCTGGCCAACAATACTGCATCGTCCGCGTACAGGAGGACCGGTATGGCCGATCCCCCTATACGTGGAACATCCAGTGAGGCGCCCTCCAGATTTTTGTCTAATGCATTAATATATAAAGTAAAAAGTAGGGGCGCCAGGATGCAGCCCTGCCTGACGCCCCGCCTTGAGCTAAAGTGACTAGTGCGACCCCCCTCCCTGCTAACCCTAACTAATGCTAAAGGCCCTTGGTGAAGAGCAGCTAAAAAATTTACTAACGCTGGGTCAATCCCTATATTTAATAAAATAGTCCAGAGTTTTGACCTGTTCACCAGGTCAAAGGCCGAAGAAAGGTCCGTAAAACCTAAGTAAAGCAATCCTTCCTTAACCTGTGTATATTTTCTTATCAACAAGTGGAGATTTAAACACTGGTCTAAAGTGCTTCTGTGCTCCCTGAACCCATATTGTAAGTTGGATAAGACCCCTCTTTCCTCCAGCCAATCCATAAGTTGGTACAGAATGACTCTGCCTAAGATTTTCACGGCAGAGTCAATCAACGAGATCGGTCTGTAGCAGGAGGGGTCATCCCTTCAGCCCTTTTTAAAAACTGGAACTATTACAGAGGTTGACCAGGATGCCGGTAACCCATTAACAGTTGACGCATTAAAAACATTAGTTAACATTTTTGCCCAAAATTTGGGTAAAGTGCTATACAGATCCGCTGGAACCCCATCAGGACCTGGGGCTTTGTGTTTGGACATTTCCAGTATTGCTTTATGGATGTCCTCTTCTTTAAAAAGAAGAGAAGACACCGACTGTATGGGCTCGTACTCAGTCTCTTGGGCATCACTGCTCTCCCCAGCATAAATCCCTCTAAAATGCGACAGCCATTTATCATCAGGTATCACACAATCTAAAATAGACGTCTCTTGTCCAGAAAAGAAAGGGTGGTTTATTATAGCCCAGAATTTACTACTGTCCCTTAAAACTTCTACCGCTAGAAGGTTATTCCACGCCTCAGATTTGATGGCCTTTTTCCGATTATAAATTGCCCCTTTATAGGCCTTCCTTAAGGTAACCACTAACTCCGTGTCTCTGGGCTTTTGCTTTAGTGCTTGTAGAAGCGCACCATGTGCTTTTGAGCAGTGACCATCAAACCATCTAAAAGGTTTATTAGGACCTGATTTCTTTTGTACCATTAGGTCCCTTTCAATCTGGTTGCAAATAGTAACATATGCCTCAACAATACCACTGCTTGAGGCTGCACTATCTAGACAAACTCCTAATGGGCCCTCTACCTTTTGAAGCAAACCCTCGATAAAGGCCTCTGGGATCACCTTCTCCCATTTCAGTCTCCTTCCTTGATCTTTTGAGGTCAGTTGAGTATAGTCAATTGTTAAATTGTTTCTTCTTTTAAAGACATCACCCCAGCTAACATCCAGGGTCACAGGGTTGTGGTCACTGAAACCGGATGGAACTGTCTCATACCGTGTAGCCCTGTCTATTACCCCGGAGGAGACGAAAATATAATCAATTACCGTCTTTGAATCTCGGCCCTTAAAGGTGGGGACCCTTTCCACTTCCTGATCAAATGCTACCTCAAACAAATTATGACTAGCTAAAAGGTCCTCTAAGGCCTCACCCTGGCTGTCATGTTCAAAATGCCGGATCAACGAACCTAGGGGTCCAAAATTATTGTCCAAAACACAGTTCCAGCCACAGGGGTGGATATTAAAATCACCCATAATAATGGCTTCGAATAAAGTCTCGTGTGCTGACTTATAATCCCATAAAAAACGTTCCAGGGAGCCTAAATGTTGATTCCGAAATTCCTGCTCACTGGCGTTATAAAAATTAAATAATAAAATAGTGCAGGAGTCTGGCCGGGCCCACTCCAGGATCAATAGGTTATTAGACCCGGACTCCAATTTAATAAAGGAGCCAGTTAATTTTAGCGAGGTAAGTGTTATCAAGCCACCCTTTGGTCTACCACCTAAACCCGGGATAGCACTAACAACAAAACTAGAGTACCCATCCAGGCAAAAGTCTATTGAAGTGTCCCATGTTTCTTGTAGGGCTAGGATCTCATAATGATTAACAAAATCTACCCATATTTCATCATTCTGTTTTGTTCTGATACCGGCCACATTCCAACTCAGTATTTTACAACTGGGGGGACTACCCAACCCATTCTCGATGTCCCCGTACTCTTATCGCATTTAGGTAGTCAATCATTATCCTCTAAATTGGATAAAGGGGAAAAAGAATTTGACAAAGCTATATCTGTGTGCCAGCTTGATGTGGCTATACCGGGGATACGAGCCAGGGGGTTCTCCTGTGTTGTCCTTTTTCTCCACTACTCTGCCCTTGTATTCTCTTCCCATACTTTGGTGGGGGTCTGACCATAGATTGGGTCTGCGGGTCAAATTATTCTGAGCTAACAAGTGTGATTTCATATTACCTGGTGGGTAGAAATACCCCAGAGGGAGAGGCCTAATGCCGCCCCCCCCTATTTCCAAAGCGTCCCAGAACAACCTGTTAGCAATATTTGTAGTGTTAAAATTAACTACAATGCAGTCCCCTGCAATGGATTTTTTTCGCTGGCCAACCCACCCTACTCGTCTTGCCATAATAATATGCGAGGATATATCATTATTACCACTGCTCATTTGGGTACACCATTTTTTTGCTTTACCCATAAGATCTTGTGTAGACTCCCTAGTATCCCCAGTCAGAGGTGGTACCCCAGCCAGGATAGCCACCAAGGGTGCCGCATCTGGTGGAAGCTCCAGAATGTGTCCCCTCCCCTGGTCTTGGCCCATACCAATGGTGAGGCTTGCCCTAGTGGGTGGAATAGCCTCTTGCTTTGATGTGTTAGTCGTACAGTTAATGGGGGGTTGGGACTGATCGGTTTTGGACTGAGGGATTTTGGTTTTAATCAAGTCCCTAGCCCTCTTGGTATTTTGTGCCGGGATGAGGGGCGCATCCACCAGAATACTAATGCTAGTTTCTCCCGGTCTCCTTTTACCCCCACTACTGGTAAGCTCTTTCTGTATTTGGCCACTTGTTCTGCAACAGTCCTTGTGTATTTTTATAAAATTGTCAATGTTAGCACATTTAGAGATCAAACTAGGCACACAGGTGTTCAAACAGTCCACAATGTTCTTAGCTAAGTCAGTTAGGATGGGCTCCAGACGTGACTCAAACATTTCTTCTAACAGGGACGCCAAATGGTCAGTTCCCGTGATGTCTGCTTGCTGTGGTACCACCCCAGGTGTTAACTTTTTAGCTGACTTCCGATGTTCCCTTTGCATCCCATCCGTACCTAGTGGTACTTCAACAGTTTTAGCCACGAGATCTGAAGTGGAAAATGATCCCCCAGTTCTATTAAATTCTTTGTTAGTGCCAATATCATTGTTATTTTCCACATGTGCAGGGTCCTTAATCAACACAACTGGGTCCAAAGGGATGGTGGGGGTCTTAGGATTTGTTCGAGTAAACTCTTGGGCGTCTCATCCAGGGGGACAGATGTTACCAGACCTAGTTCCTTTTCAGCATTTGCGATCTCTACGCTCAGCACCCCCACAGCTGAGGTCAAATAGGAAATAATGGACTCTGATTTTCTGGGAACTTTTGCTTTTTTTGACACCCCCTCTCCATGATTATCCTTTTTATGCTTACCCATATCTCCAACCAGGGGTGGTGGCCCATCCCGGCCTCCTCTGGCCCCTGATGGCCACAGATGGCCCGCCCTTTGCCCGGGCTTAGCCCGGCGCCGCCCGCGCGCGTCCCGCGACGCGGGGTTAACGCTGATGTTTTGTGCGCCTCCGGGCGCGTGCAAGGGCGTAGGTAGGCGGGGCTACTTGGAATTGTGGGGGCTGTAGTCCCCCCGCTCGGCGGCCGTGAGTTGTAGGCGGCGGCGGGGAGGACCAGGTGCCCAGGAAACAGTGCACTCCGCAGCGCAAAGCCCCAGTGTCACAAGCCCTCAATGCGGGCAGACCGACGATGGAGAAGCGTCCCAGCGAGCCTGTGAGGTAACGGCTCCCACTCCTGTCACTGAAGATGGTCTTTTAAGTCTAAACCTCCACAGTTCAGGTAAATATGGTATACAACGGTAACCACGCATTTTTTACAACGCGGTACCGTTACCACGCTACTTTTACCACGCAAGTCGTTACCACGACTTGCGCTGGGGGGCGCTCCAGGATAGTAAATAGTTTAATTTACTATCCAACTCCTTTCCCTAGAGTCCACGGGGACTGGAGTTGGAATAGTAAATTAAAAAATTTACTATCCAGCGCCCCTCCACGCAAGTCGTTGTAACGACTTGAGTGGTAAAAGTAGCATTGTAACGGTACGCGTTGTAAAAATACGCGTGGTACCGTCATACATCCGGTAAATATACACAATACATGGTTAATATCAAAATACGGACATCCCATTGGTGTATGCATTGTTACCTACGAAAGAAAGTGAAACATATAACACATATAAAAAAGAAACTAGCAACTTGAACCCACAAAAAAACATCATAGATTTTGAAGCGACAATAATTTGACCATACTTAAAATCTACCTGCATATTGCAAATCAGGGGTGCTGCTATCAATTTACCCAGAGCATATAGAGGCACCTATAAAATTCACCATGAATATAGAATAGGCAGCTAACCTACAAATTTCTCACAAAAAAAAGCTGTTAGTTTTAACATACACCTCTGCAAGAGAAGTCACTACACATTATGACATGCTAATTGAATACTCCGAGATGAAATTTGAATCTCAGGATATTCTTGAGGCAATATTTTGTGTGAATACTTATAAAGTGCTAAAACACAATAAATGGAATCCTGAAATCCCAATATATAAGCCTGTCTCTAACTTGCTTAGTGCAGTTGAGTCGTGACATTTCTAGTCGTCTGTAGAAATGACGCAGTTTCTCAACTATATTTCACTTATTATAGTTCATGTCTGACAGTGCCTGCTGCCAAGGTAAAAGGCTGGTGACAGCTGCAGTTTATGGAACAAAGGGGAGAAATGGCTTTTCGTGTCCGTTGATCTGTTGCTGTAGAAAATTGATAAGCAGAAATGAAATATTTATGTCAACATGTTTATTTTTTCGACATAAATCATACCAGGAATGATAGAAAACATTCTGAGGCACATCATTTTTTTAAATCTAACTTACAAGAAGCTGATTCTAATATATTTTTGCAACAAATTAATAACTGTTTGTAGTGTGTTAATTTTGCACTACCCTTTCTACTTTTAGGGGCACATGCATCAAACTAATTACCTTCTGTAAATGGGCAGATTCGCAGAATCAGCCTCTTTGCGACCGGTAATTAGCCTTTTGGGATGCATCAAGCCCAAAGCCATTTACAGAATAGGTAAAAGCAAAATTTGAGATTACCTATTTTGTGACTGCAGTTAGGGAATCACAATTTGTGATTAGCTAAATGCATTGCAAGAAGCATTCTCGGAATGCGACTTTGCATTAAGTAATTGCAAATTACCATCAACATCAAGTTGATGGTAATTTGCAATTACTTAGAAAAATGCACAAAATTGCATTTTTCTAAGTGCAATGTGGCACACTATGTGTGCGCCACATGTGCACACAAGCCAATTTTGGGGGTGCATCACAGTGGCCTTTTTGCCCCCTGGCTTCCTTGAAATTGCATTCGCAGGTAATCACAAATTGCGAATAGTTTCCCATTCATGCCTCTAGGCCCATAGGAATGAATGGAAAAACATCCCCTAATAGCGAATCACAATTTGAGATTCACTATTAGGAAATGTGTAGGAATCACAATTTTTTTGTGAAACCTACATGCATAGGCTAATGCCATTCCTTAATAGTGATTCCTTAATAATCGCTATTAAGGAATTGCAATTGCTTAGCTTAAGGCATGTGCCCCTTAGTCTTCATATCTGTAACCATAATAACTCTTTGTGAGAATGAGGGATATGAGCTGGGAAGGTGAGAGTGCCCACCAAGTAATAATGTCACAATTCCGTACCAGGTCCAATTATGTCTCAACATTAAAACATGAGCTCCAGCCTTGGTAGCTATAGAACAGAGCAGACAGGCTTAACTTAAGAGAAATGTGTAAAGCATGTATCAGCACCAAAACAGGGAAAACACAACAAAAATGAAGATTTGTACCCTCAGACTTAGTCACTTTTTTTGGAGCTCAAGGGCCTCCATCTGTAGTTGAACAGGGTTCCATGAGGCTGGATACCTTCTCTGCAACATCCAGTTTAAATGGATTTGATGTTATGGAAAAACTCCGGGCGGGAGCAGCCTGAAACTTTGGCCCAGCGGTAAAGCACCTTTGTCAAATTGACTTGGCAGGTTGGTCCTGGATTATGTCAAGTCTCCAGGCTAAAACCCTTGAAAAAGTTTCCAAGTCCCAGCTTCTAGGGTTAGGCAGGAAGGTGGGTTTCTTGCAGATTTTATACCCTATAATTTAACAGGAGTTAAGCCAACTGACCCTCAGAGTCCACTTCTTAGTCCTGGGTACAAATGATAGCATGTCCAACCTTTGGGGTATCCCTCCACTGGCTCAACAGCACGTGCAGTTCTTCTTTCTTCCACAGATCCAGATGTGTTCTCAAGAGGGTACTGGGGGTACCACATTTATGCTGAGGTGGGTGTAATTTACGTAATCCTGTGTAGTGTAATCATGTGGAATTATCTAATAATTCAGCAAGATTATGCTTGAATTACATGAGAAGTGTAATTCTGCGTATAGTGCTATTTCTCAGATTGAAGTTTGTAAGTATAGAACCTATCACAACAACAAAAATGATTCAGCATAAATTGTAATGCAATATTCACAAATCCAACAAATAATACAAGTTTGAAGCAAATTAAGATTCATTTAATCTTAGAGGCTTTCCCTCAGTCCAGCCAACACGTGTTTCGTCGATTGGGCAGGAACCCACGACTTCATCAGGGCTGGGAAAAGATACAATACAAAGAATATTGGAATAGCGAGATACATTATCTCATGATCATCAAATGTACAATAAGTCATGCTATTTACATGAAATCCAGTGGGAGATAATATTTTCCATGTATATCTTTGAGCAATATAAAAAGACATGCATTCGGGGAGAGAAAGGAGGTGGGAGTAATAGTAGGCTCCCATAAAGAAAAAGGTGGAAATCTCTCATTAGTCGAGAGATGGAAAGAATGCCCCACAGTTCGTGATCGGTTCACATACGTATATTGTGCTATGATAAAATCAAAAGGTCTTGTGCTCACCCTAGTGTGCGTCAACCCGTACTGTGTTATATATCGTGATTACCGGTGCCGAGTCTATTTAGTCTTTCAGATTAATGTGTCTGAATATGTGATCTATCATACTCATGTAAATGCTGAGTACCTCATACTCAGGCTTACCTGATGTTAATTGCTTCGGAACATTTATGCATAAATGTTCCGAAGCAATTAACATCAGGTAAGCCTGAGTATGAGGTACTCAGCATTTACATGAGTATGATAGATCACATATTCAGACACATTAATCTGAAAGACTAAATAGACTCGGCACCGGTAATCACGATATATAACACAGTACGGGTTGACGCACACTAGGGTGAGCACAAGACCTTTTGATTTTATCAATATGCATAAATGTTCCGAAGCAATTAACATCAGGTAAGCCTGAGTATGAGGTACTCAGCATTTACATGAGTATGATAGATCACATATTCAGACACATTAATCTGAAAGACTAAATAGACTCGGCACCGGTAATCACGATATATAACACAGTACGGGTTGACGCACACTAGGGTGAGCACAAGACCTTTTGATTTTATCATAGCACAATATACGTATGTGAACCGATCACGAACTGTGGGGCATTCTTTCCATCTCTCGACTAATGAGAGATTTCCACCTTTTTCTTTATGGGAGCCTACTATTACTCCCACCTCCTTTCTCTCCCCGAATGCATGTGTTTTTATATTGCTCAAAGATATACATGGAAAATATTATCTCCCACTGGATTTCATGTAAATAGCATGACTTATTGTACATTTGATGATCATGAGATAATGTATCTCGCTATTCCAATATTCTTTGTATTGTATCTTTTCCCAGCCCTGATGAAGTCGTGGGTTCCTGCCCAATCGACGAAACACGTGTTGGCTGGACTGAGGGAAAGCCTCTAAGATTAAATGAATCTTAATTTGCTTCAAACTTGTATTATTTGTTGGATTTGTGAATATTGCATTACAATTTATGCTGAATCATTTTTGTTGGTGTGATAGGTTCTATACTTACAAACTTCAATCTGTGGAATATCGGTGGGTTAGGATGACAACCCATACCTAAGCACCCAACGACATAAGAAACTATCAGTGTAGATATTAGCCTGTATATAGTGAAGCGCCAACACCACCAAGACTAGTCATCCTTCTATTCTCCATAGTGCTATTTCTTATCGCAAAAATAACACCTCACGTCAAAAATTGATATGAGAATGCATGTTGCTCTAAAAAATAACGCTAAGTGCCACAGAACATGAATAGCAGGAGCAAGCAGCCAGAAACGCTTGTTAAATGTGCTCTTGGGGCAGGATTTTCCTATAAGCTAGCACTGGCAATTAGTGCTATTTTCTAAGAGCAAAATGCACACTTCAGTGCAAAATGGATGCGAGGATGCATTTTGAGCTAAGCAACAGTGCTAATTGTAGCAGAACACAAATGTGCTCTTGCCGTAGGATTTTTCCTCCTAAATGGTGAGCAGGAGTAATCGTTAAATTATTGATAATTCTGTGTCAAAGAGTAATGCAGTATTACAAAAATGACTCCAATTACTTTTTCGCAAAGGAAATTCTGCCCAGGCCTAATTTTTGCTCAGTGCCAGCTTGTAGGTGGGGAAAGTCCTGGCCACCCCTTAACCAGCTAGTTAAAAGTTCCCAGGGGTGACCCAACCTATGTTTTCAGCACTTCCTATGTGTTTTACTGTACACTATCCCACAGTGACCATCTCTAACTAAAACCAACATGGCAGAACCTTTCTTCCCCTGTGCAGAGCTCCATGTGCCCTCCCAGAGGTGTGGCCAGGGAAATGAGCAACCCTTTCTCCATGTGTCAAGCACTCACCTGAGGTTCTCACAGCAGTGAGCTGGAGTGAACATTGCAAGTTCCCAACTCCACCACCACGCACAAGCTACCCAATCAGGATTTTGACAAGGCAAATCTAGCCCAATGTGGGAAAGGGGAATGGGTGGGAAAGACCCCAGCTGTGGTCCTTTTCTGAAGGCTGACAATGGATATTTGCTCTGATTCCAATTCCTATAAGGTAGGACAAAACCCTGGTTAACTGTAAGTGTTGATGGTGTTTTTTTCTTCTTCTTACCCCTTGGTATTATATTATACCTGCTTATCCCTTTTTCCCCATCTACACTAGTTGTCCTCAAAAGTGTTTGGTTGGGAAATGAGTTGGAGGAGTGGAAATCTCTGCAACTGGGTCAACTTTGATACACATGCAAAAAGAACTATTGATGAACAGAGTGCAGAACAATGTCATACATTCACACCAGTACAGAGATCTGGGCCTAAATACATTGTTTTGTTGCTCACAATGCCATTCCAGTTCGGACCCAGCCATATACAAATCAGTCTTGACCCTGCACCCAATGGGAACAGTCCAGCCCAAACTGCCAGGCCAGGTCCTCCCTGGACTGGAAACAAGCATCATAAGACCGATTTCGGGGTTTCACCCCTCTACAGCCAGGATAGCTTGATTCCAGTAACATTGAGAGCACAGGACTCACATCTGAGCATACTCGTCCCACTCAGATGGTGACAAAGGCAAAAAGGTCTATTGTCGGACAGAATGCAGAACAATGTCATACATTTACCTCACTACAGAGATCTGGGCCTAAATCTATTGTTTTTTTGCTCACCATGCCATTCCAGTTTAGACCAATCCTTATGCAAATCAGTCTTGACCCTGCGCCAAATGGGAACAGTCCAGCCCAAAATGCCAGGCCAGGTCCTCCCTGGACTGGAAACAAGCATCCTAGGACCAGTTTCGGGGTTTCACTCCTCTTCAGCCAGGATAGCTTGATTCCAGTGACATGGAGAGCACGGGACTCATGTCTGAGCATACCTGTCCCACTCGGGATGACAAATGCAAAAAGAATTATTGATGGACAGAATGTAGAACAATGTCATACATGGCTGATGATGACTGATTAGCCAGAAACCGGTCCCAGGTTGCTTGTTTCCGGTCCAGGGAAGACATGGCATGGCAGTTCGGGCTGGACTGTTCCAATGAGGCACATGGTCAGACTGATTTGCATATGGCCATGACTGAACTGGGGTGGCGGAGTGAGCTAAAGAATGATGATGGATTAAACCCAGATCCGTTGACTGGGGTGAGTGCTTGCAATGTTTAGCACTCCGTCCATCATCCCTTTGGTTTTGCCATCCTTGATACACATGCACAAAAGTGAGAGTTGGCAATTGTTAGGAAATGTGGATATATATATATATATATATATATGTATATATATATATATATATATATTCACTGAAAAAACCATAGGTTTTAGGCCTTATATAGTTAGGAATTAGCATTTAAAAAAACCTTTGAAATTCACTGAAAAAACCATAGGTTTTAGGCCTTATATAGTTAGGAATTAGCATTTAAAAAACCATTGAAATTCCTCCTATATAGTTAGTTGGACTAACTATATTTGGCGCACCCGCAATCCACTGCTGATGATGTCACATATTACATCATTCATGACATGGTCAGTGACATCACTGATGACATCACTGATGACATCTCAAATGACATCACTGATGACATCACTGATGACATCTCATTTGACATCACTGATGACATCACTGATGACATCATCCAGTGACTGTGTTTTTCTGTAAAGTTTAAATATGTTTTACATATCGAAGAATGAGTGGATGTATAAGTGTCTGGATGAAGGATTTAGTAGGTGCGTGACTGACTGTATGAGTGAGTGATTAAATGTGTCTTACTGAATGCATAGGTTAGTGACTAAACTGTGTGAATGTGCGCATCAGTATGTCTGTTGTTGTGTAAGCTGCTGCATGTGTTGATCAGTAGCTGTATGAGTGCCTATATGGGTTATTGATTGGTTGCCCAAGTATTTGTATGGGAGACTGAGTGTGTGTGTGGCTGGCTGGGAGGTGTGTGACTCTGTGCAGATCAATGTGTACTTGTATCAGTGATTGTATAAGAGAGTAAGTATGTGTTAGTATATGTTTGAATAAGTAAGGTGTTGTGTGTATAACTATATAGATGAGGAAATGGAAGTGTGATTGATTCTTTACATGACTAACTAGGTGTGTGAGTAACTCCATGGATAAGTGGCAGTGTGACGAGTGTCTGCATAGGTGTATGAGTGCATATGATAGTGTTGCATTGATGAGGGACTGTATGTATGAGTGATTGTATGGGTGAATGAGTGGATGTGTGAGTAGACCTAGGAATCAGTGAGTGCCTATGTAGTAACTGGTATTGGTGTGTCAATAGTTTCAAGAATGGTAGTCTGTATTTAACACTGGGTGTATCAAAGGTTATATTAGAGTGTGAGGAGGTGCATCGTATTATCACATGAATGATGTAATCAGTGATGTCATCAGTGATGTCAAATGAGATGTCATCAGTGATGTCATCAGTGATTTCATTTGAGATGTCATCAGTGATGTCATCAGTGATGTCACTGACCATGTCATGAATGATGTAATATGTGACATCATCAACAGTGGATTGCGGGTGCGCCAAATATAGTTAGTCCAACTAACTATATAGGAGGAATTTCAATGGTTTTTTAAATGCTAATTCCTAACTATATGAGGCCTAAAACCTATGGTTTTTTCAGTGAATTTCAAAGGTTTTTTTAAATGCTAATTCCTAACTATATAAGGCCTAAAACCTATGGTTTTTTCAGTGAATTTCAAAGGTTTTTTAAATGCTAATTCCTAACTATATAAGGCCTGAAACCTATGGTTTTTTCAGTGAATTTTCATGGTTTTTTTAAATGCTAATTCCTAACTATATATGGCCTAAAACCTATGGTTTTTTCAGTGAATTTCAAAGGTTTTTTAAATGCTAATTCCTAACTATATAAGGCCTAAAACCTATGGTTTTTTCAGTGAATATATATATATATATATATATATATATATATATATATATATATATATATATATATATATATATTCACTGAAAAAACCATAGGTTATAGACCATATATAGTTAGGAATTAGCATTTACAAAACCTTGAAAATTCACTGAAAAAACCTTAGGTTATAGACCATATATAGTTAGGAATTAGCATTTTAAAAACCTTTTTTTTACTCACACAAAACCATTGAAATTCCATATATAGTTAGTTGCACTAACTATATATCGCGCACCCGCAATCCACTGCTGATCATGTCACATATTACATCATTCATGACATGGTCAGTGACATCACTAATGACATCACTGATGACATCTCAAATGACATCACTGATGACATCACTGATGACAACATCCAGTGACTGTATGTTTCTGTAAAGTTAAAATATGTCTTACATATTGAAGAATGAGTGGATGTATAAGTGTCTGGATGAAGGATTTAGTAGGTGCATGATTGACTGTATGAGTGAGTGAATAAATGTGTGTCACTGAGTGCATGAGTTAGTGACTAAACTGTCTTAATTTGTGCATCATTATGTCTGTTGTTCTGTAAACTGCTGCATGTGTTGATCAGTAGCTATATGAGTAAGTATATGGGTTATTGATTGGTTGCCCAAGTATTTGTATGGGAGACTGAGTGTGTGTGTGTGGGTGGCTGGGAGGTGTATGACTCTGTGCATAGATGTGTGAGCAGTTGATTCACTAGATGTATGGGTTCAAAAGTGCATGTGGAAACACCTGTATGGGCGGTTGACTGAGTGCATTGGTGAGTGAATGGATATCTCAGTGCTACATGTCAAAGTAAGTACATATGTAAAACACAGTACATGTGACAGTTGACATATATAAATAACTGTGCATAAGAGCCAGTGAATGTGTGAGTGGCTGTATTGATCATTGTGAACTTGTATCAGGCATTGTAAAAGAGAGTAAATATGTGTTAGTATATGTTTGAATAAGTACGGTGTGTATAACTGTATAGTTGAGGAAAAGGAGGTGTGATTGATTCTTTGCATGACTGACTAAGTGTGTGAGTAACTCCATGGATGAGTGACAGTCTGTGAGTGTCTGTTTACACTGAGTGTATCTAAGGTTATATTAGAGTCTGAAGAGGTTCATCGTATTATCACATGAATGATGTCATCAGTGATGTGATCAGTAATGTCAAATGAGATGTCATCAGTGATGTCATCAGTGATGTCATTTGAGATGTCATCAGTGATGTCATCAGTGATGTCATTTGAGATGTCATCAGTGATGTCATCAGTGATGTCATTTGAGATGTCATCAGTGATGTCATTAGTGATGTCACTGACCATGTCATGAATGATGTAATATGTGACATGATCAGCAGTGGATTGCTGGTGCGCGATATATAGTTAGTGCAACTAACTATATATGGAATTTCAATGGTTTTGTGTGAGTAAAAAAAGGTTTTTTAAATGCTAATTCCTAACTATATATGGTCTATAACCTATGTTTTTTTCAGTGAATTTTCAAGGTTTTGTAAATGCTAATTCCTAACTATATATGGTCTATAACCTATGGTTTTTTCAGTGAATTTCATTGGTTTTTTAAAAGCTAATATCTATAGCTGTAAAATGTATTCTTCTTTAAATAAAAAAATATATTTTATATGTTTATTAATACATTTTTTTATTATTATTTTTTTTTGTTCGCTCCCGGTTCGCGAACCGGGAAGCTTCCCGTTAGCTCAATTTGGTGCCGCGACCCGGTCCGCGAACCGGTAAACGTTCCGTTTGCGCAACTGCCGCGTTAGAAATCAACATCGTGACGCGTCGCGGAAGCGCGACGTATCACGTTGTCGCGTAATGCGTCTTATGGCACGCCGCGTTAGCGCACCCAGAAGTGCTCCGGTACGCGAACCGAGACGCAAAGTGCAGCTCCCCGGAAGCGATCCGGGGCGCGTCGCGAAAGCGCGACGTATCGCGTTGCCGCGTAATGCGTCTTATGACGCGCCGCGTTAGCGCACCCGGAAGTGCTCCGGAGCGCGAACCGAGGCGCGAAGCGCAGCTC
The DNA here is from genome assembly GCF_964261635.1 of Lissotriton helveticus. Classification (NCBI taxonomy): domain Eukaryota; kingdom Metazoa; phylum Chordata; class Amphibia; order Caudata; family Salamandridae; genus Lissotriton; species Lissotriton helveticus. The sequence goes on from NC_136061.1 coordinate 1,132,823,669, forward strand.
CCCGGAAGCGATCCGGGGCGCGTCCCGCAGCGCGTAACATAAGCGTAACAGGTCATGTGACTTGTTAATAAAACTTTTCATTGGTTCATTTCACTTTTGGTTTCCTAATGATGTAAGGCTAGGTCATGTGACCTAAAAATAACACTTTTCATTGGTTTAGAACTATTTTTTTTCCAAAATGATGAAAGCCCCACCTTTTTTCTCACTCTGACTTTCAACTTTGTGAAAGGAAGACCTATTTTGCTGAGTGGAAAATGGCTTCACTAGTAGCTGCAGCTGGTGCACCCCCACCACCACCACCACCTCCTCATAGGAAGAGAGGACCACCTCCACAGTTCCTTCCCAACACAGAGGAGGAAGAGGATGAAGAAGAGGAAGAGGAAATACAGCCAACACAGTTTTTACGTGAGGAGCCCCGGATATCTCACCATAAAAATAGTTTCATTTGGCAGTTTTTTCTTTTCCTGAAGGACAAAAAAAAGTTAATGCTCGCTATGTGACGTGCCTCATATGCAAAGAGGACTTATCTAGAGGCACAAATAAGAAGTATAGTTATGGCAACTATACTATGCACCGTCACATGCAGAGGTGGCATCCACTAAATTACAGCAGGGCAGAGATGCGTGACCTCCAGGACAACCCACCAACTCCTGTGGCCAGGACATCGGCACAGGTAACTCTGTCGGGGCCAGAGGCACGGGAAACAGTGCCAAACTTTCAAGACAACTTTGTCCACATGAAGATAGTGTGTTTATATTGCGGTACCTTACTCTCATGTTGCAATATGAGTATTAATTTGATAAACAGAGCATTTGAAAACCACAAGTGCTCAAAACGCCCCAAAAAATAAAAAAAATGTGCTCCTGTTGAGCCCTTTCCAATGCCTGTTTTTCGTTGTTTCCCCCCCAAAAAACCAAAAAAACATAAAATTGTTCAAAAAATACAAAAAAAACAAAAAATGTTCAGAAAAATAAAAAAAAATATAAAACAACAAAAACATTAAAAAAAAAGTTCTTTTCAGAACTACCTCCCCTTTATAAAAAAATTGCTAGAATGTTTAGCACTCTGGCAACCTCTATTTCTTTTTGTTCGCTTCCCGGTTCGCTCGCCGGTACGCGAACCGGGAGCGAACCAAAAACATTTAAAAAAAAAAAAAGAAGAGTAAGTATAAGGGAAGTAAACAGAGAGTAATGTTAAAAGAAAGACAGCTATAGGGACTAAACCAGAGATACTGTTTAATAGATTTATTTACCGAAGAAAAGATGTAAGAGGATATAATTGTGAAAAACAAAATAGATAAGGAAGTGAAAGAAAAAAAGGAGAGTAGAAGAATAACAAAGAAGAGTTTCTTAGAGCATGTGAGTGAATGTTCAAAATAAGATTAAAACATGTGGAATAACAGAGAGAAAAAACAGAAAGCAGAAAAGAAGAAGTAACAGAAAAAGAATAATTGAAACAGCAAAGAAATGTAAATAACATAGGGGCATATTATCAACATAGGCAATAAAAGTTTTGCAGCTTTTATCGGCAGAAATGTGTCGCTAAAGCCGCTTTTGCTGCAGAAAACTGCCGCTAAAGCCGCTTTTGCAGCAGTTTTCTGCTGATAAAAACAGCAATAATTTTATTGGCTGTGTTCATAATATGCCCCTTAGTGTGCTTCAACTACACAGAGAAAGCATAATGAACAAGTAGTGAAAGAGTGATCAGTCAGAGACACTAAGAGTAATAGAGACGGAGTGAGTGAACAAGAGTGAGGAACTATGAGAAGAGAAAGACTGAGAAAAGGAGTGGAAGGAGTAGAGTAAGTAAGTAATAGAGAAAGGAATGAGGGAAGTAGCAAAGGCAGGAAAGTGAGGGTTAAAGAAATGAAGTAGTGAAACTAATAGAAGTTAAATGTGATAGAAATGTAACGAAAAGAGTAGAAAACATTTACCTTATAATTGTCGTTAACTTAGTCACTTGTTATTTTTATACTTTCAATCTGTGAAAGAGAGAACAAACATTTGAAAAATATTAAAACATGTATTTAAAAATTAGAAAAGACAAGGGAAAAGATTGAAGGACAAACAGTTTTTCAACAACTTTGACACTTACAGAAGCTTCTGCTTCTCCAGGCCCCCTACACAGTCCTAAAGATATACATTTTAAACTAACAGTATCTTGATGCAGATGAAGTGAGGCCTATCTTGGAAAATGGTGCATCTTTTGCACTGCTGTTGTCTCACAAAAGTGACGCAATGGCAGCGCAAAAGAGGTGCACAATCATCATAAAACTGTTCCTAACATTTTAAATGATTGTTTCAGGATGGCAATAAGGTGTGTCCTATCCAGACGTTTGTTTCAGGTGAGGCCTACTCAGGGTTGCAGATGAAATTTAGGCTTGTTGAAGAGTACAGAGGAGATAATACATGTCCAGGCCAACCAATAAAGTTCAGACCTCCTCTGTTTCCCTGAACAGGCCTAAACTTCATCTGCACAATGTGATTCGTAATGTTAGGAAACACAGGTAATGTAATTGAAAAACGTGCAATTTTTTTTGCTCATTCCACAATCACATCACCTGTGTTTCCTTTGCTTAGGTATCTCACTGTGCAGATGTAGTCTATCATATGAAAGACTACGTAGAATGTGAGCACTGTATGCAACAACTTTGACACTTACAGAAGCCTCAGCTTCTCCATGCCTACTACACAGTTCTAAATGTATATCATAAATACAAAAAGTACAGAATTAATTATACATGTTAAATGGTTTATTTTTGCTGTTCTCAGAATTTATCAAATTTCACTAAAAACAGTGACTGGAAGGTATTCATCATATAACAGCGGGGAAAAAAAAACACAATCAAAATGATTGTGTTTAAAAAACCCATATAACATAACTAATCAGAAATCAGAACTCCTCAAAAGTAACTTACTTTCCATGACGTCGAAGGATGTCCTATGAACAGCTTACACTTGGTTGTGCTGTTTTTATTTTCAGCCCGCCACTTTCTGAAAGAAAACCTCCATCGTTTTGAAAAATATGTTACATACAATAAATGACTTCTCGCTCTCTACCACGCGTTTCCACAAGGCCAAATCATGTAAGAGCCATTTATAACTCTTGGAATTCTTGAAAGCAAATCCCGTCATTTTGTATTTCCGCAACTTTCAGAAAGAAAACGTTCAAGATCACTTTCACAATCCTGGACTAGTAATATCTTACCCTTCTTGCTCACTCATGTTCTAGATTTCCTATGACACTGATACTGCTTACTATGAAGCAGACTTACATTACCTCTATGACTACTACAATTATTTAATTCTCTACATCACTTTTAATCACAAAGCAATATAAAACAGTAGATAAAATTATATCAACCCCTAGAATCATTACACGCCAGTTACCTACCCTAAATTCTCTTTTCTGAAAACAGAAAGTAAGAATATTTTTAAGTAAAAAGACAACATTGTATCGTAGTCAAAAGGGAATAATTTCCGAAACAGCAAATTTTTTTACATTTTCAATAAGCTGTGTAATAAGCGATCTTGTCAAATGACCATCATGCCATATAATAGCTGCAGTTACAAATGTTCTTCCTAAAATCAACGACTGTGTAGCCACAACATTTGTAATTAAAGTTGAAGACTTACTTTCATCAGGTTTGTATAGTTGGATTTTTAAAGTGACATTATAATCAAAAGTTTGGACCAATAATCTAGACAGCATTGCAGACTTACATTCCCTCTACTCCATGTTTTGATTGGCTGCTTGAATTAGCTTATAAAAAGAAACAGTTTTTCTGAACTCATACAAAGTGCAGTTATTTTTCCATGACGTCAAGTGTTATGGTAAGAACACCGTTTGCTTTGGGAAATACTCTGTTGTCCTTCAACTAATCTCTGCCCACCACTTTCTGTAAGAAAATCTTCTTTTTTTCCAGGAACTATTTAAAACTCAAAAATAACTTTTGACTCTGTACTACACTTATCCTCAAGGCCAAATCGTGTAGGAGCCATTAGAACCTCTTGAAATTCCTCAGAGCAAATCCTGAGATTCCTTCCCTAAAATTTTGGTTTTAAAAACACCAGGTAAGAATTTTTAAGGTCAAAAGGCAATTTTTTTTTGAAAGTTAAAACAGAATCATTGCAGAATGACCAGCCATTTCTAGACTTTAAATAAGCTGTGTAATGTCCTGATGTTATTGAAGGACCGTCATGATATATAATTGCTGCAGTTACAAAAGTCCTTCCTGATATTGACAACTGTGAAGCCACAAAATTTTTAATTAAAGTTGTCAATTTTGTTCCATCAGGCCTACATCGTTGGAACATTAAAATGACATACTGGCCATATGTTCGTATAAATAATGTTGACAACATTTCAGACTTACATTGGCTACACTCCATGTTGTGATCAGCTGCTTTTACTAGCTTATTAAAGGACACTGATTTACTGTCTGGCAAAGTTAAATATATAAATCTTTCTGAGTCTACACTAGTAGTACTTGATACCCTACAGTTCTCGCAGTCATGCTGCCATTGATAAGAAAGCCCAAACAGGTGATCTATATCTACACCTTCAGCATGCAATACATCAAGCATATACATTAAAAACTCCTGACAATCTTGCTGAATATTTTGAGAGAATTGTGTTTGCCCTGAACATCTGTCTAACAGATTTCGAATTTCAGACACACTTTCTATTTTTGTTCTATCAGTGCTACATTTCTCTAACACAGAATTCAACAAACTGCAAAATCTTTGATCCGAATTGACCACAATCTCTTCTTTTACATTTTCTAGAGAAAAGACAACATTAACCACTACATTAGCATAGCAGTTGACACCAGAACTGTTTTCAAATTGAAAACCAACAACATCTTCAACAGAATCCTTTTTCTTTCTGCTTATAATTTCAGGTTCATCGACTTTTCGTCTTTTTGCTACAACCTCCCTACTATTGGTCACATTTCTTCGTTTCCGGCCTACCACACGTTTCTCAAACAAAGGATATTGAGGCAAATGTGGCGCATACTCTCTTCTTAACCTATTGTATTCCTTAACACAATCTAGATCCGCACAAATGTTTGTGACATCACACTCAATCAAGTACAATCCCGATAAAGTTCTAACTCGTGACAATGCCACATATGCCATACCCTCCTTGAACACAGAACTGCCAATATTCACCAATGCACTGTCTACACTTAAACCTTGCGATTTATGGATTGTCCCCGCATATGCCAAGCAAACAGGAAACTGCTTACGGCGAACATATAAGTCTTTTACAAGCAAAAATCTAGCAGAGCAACGACCAATTAGCTGTACTTCCTCAATGCCATCAAATTTAATTTTTAAAAATTCAATTCCATCTCTATTTCTGTATTTCACAAAATCAACAACATTACCCATTGATCCATTTACCAGACCTCTTTCAACATGTAAATTCCTTCTTAAAATTATACGGCAGTTTAAGCACACATTCAGAGTCTTTTCAAAACCTGCAGTTTTAGATATAGTCTTCTCTAATGAATCCAATTTTATTTTCAAATTCTCAGACAACATAATTGTTGATCCCATATGCTCTACTCTGTCAATAGCTTCCAGTTTCACAATCTCTTGGTTTTCTAAATGCAACATTTTGTTGTTGAAGATGGCACATTCTGCAAGAGTTGGCATCAAACATATTCCAGATTTCTTCTCAGTAATTTTCTGAAAAATATCCTCAGGCACAACGTCTTGTTCTGGATATAAATTTGACAGTAATCGTGCATGTAAAGCTTCTTTCCCATGCTCGGTCACTTTTCCAATTCTAACATCTTGTAGAATATTCTTGTAATCTTCATCCTTCGCCTGACGCATATTTTCATGCCGTTCAGCATAATTGAAGTTTAACCATATATTGACGTTACCAATGCTCCCTAGGCACTTCCTGGTATCTTCATGCGTGAGCATTTTGAACACAGGTTGTCCTTTCACTGGTGTCAGCTGCAGAAGATCTCCGAAAACAATGATGTGTTTGCCACCAAATAACACATCATACTCTGTTTTAAGAACTTCTTGCATTCTCAAATGCACAAAGGCAAGCATGACATTGGAAACCATGCTTACTTCATCAATGATAAGAAGTTTCATTTTCCTCAAGACTCTTGAAACTTCACAACAAGCATCTCCAGATAACTTGTGGTATTGCAATTTGTTATCATGCTCCACTGGCAGCATCAATAGACGATGCAAAGTAATACCTTTAATGTTATGTGCTGCCAGTCCAGTTGGAGCGGTGACAACACAAGACAGCGATGACTCAGTCCTTTCCTGCAAATAACATGAAATTGCTTTAATGAGGAAACTTTTTCCAGTTCCCGCTTCTCCACTCACGTACAGTCGGACAGGCTTCAACGACGTACATGAGCACTCTTTCTTCTCATGACTTAATCCATGATCAATTTGCTTGGTAACTTCCTCATATATTTTCCTCTGCTCAACGTTGAGTTGTCTTTCCAAGTCTTCTAAGTTAACCACATCCTCCTGAGCATGTGCCATGGCTCTTTCCACTTCATTCATGGCAGTGCAGCTTCATTTTCGATAACAGGTCCTCCTAGTGGATCCTGACTCAATGAAACAGAACTCTGACTGTCCTGAGAACTGTCTCTGGCAATCTCGGCTGCAATCGTTGCTTCCTGCTCGATTTCCGCATTCAACATTTCAAGATATTTGGGAAAAGCAGGACATTCTATGGTCTCCTTGGCGGCAGAGAAAGAGTCTTCGTAACAGAGGAAATCTCCAAGCAGTTCCTCTTCTGCACGCCAAGGCTTAAAAAGTTGCAAAAGTGCTAAATAGAAAAACTCCTTTTTTTCAGGAGATTCGCCACTCAATTTTCGATGGCTTACCAAGTGGCATTTTCTTTGCTTGACCAGACATCCCTCACTTCCAAATACAGCATACACTCCTTTATCAATATCTTCTTTGATGTTCCTCTTGAATATGTAATTTTGTAGAACCTCATACAGACAAACATTCTCGAGGTGACTACTTCGATTTGGATAATATGTATCCAACATGTTGGTCTTCAAAATATCGGTACTGTTTGGCTCCTTTTCCGCCAAATACTCAATTTCCCGCACAGGTTTCAGAACTCGATTACGCGTTGCAGCAAGACCAAGACTCGCCCAAACGATACTCCTAGATTTGGCATAGAGACTTGCTGAAATCCAAAACGCATCAGTGAGACTCATATTAGACATCCCGCGCCAAGAGCACATCACCGGTCACTTAAAAAACCTCCACTGGCTTCCCGTCAACAAAAGAATTACTTTCCGCCTTCTTACCCACGCACACAAGTCCCTTTATAATCTAGGACCCGAATGCCTCAACACCCGACTGTCCTTCTACTATCCCACCCGCCAACTAAGATCATCCAATCAAGCCCTCGCCGCAGTCCCGCGCATCCGAAAAGCCACCATGGGTGGCAGATCCTTCTCCTTCCTGGCTGCCAAGACCTGGAACTCACTCCCCACCCACCTCCGCCTTACTCAGAATCACATCTCCTTCAGAAAAAAACTGAAAACATGGCTATTCGATAAAAAGTAAACCCCTCCCTCCAGCGCCTTGAGACCCTCTGGGTGAGTAGTGCGCTTTATAAATACCTGAACTTGAACTTGAACTGAAGACAACCGGTCAGAACATTCGTAAGCTCCGATTTCTCGATGCGACAACATCTTCAGACTGAAACTGTACAACTTCTTACTGAGGCTCTTTTCATGGGAAATGTCCTCCCACATATGCTTCAATTCTGTCTTTTCTTTTTTGGTGATGTAAGATGTCACATACCGAGCCACAGCCATACAGTTATCAGCCACAAACTGTATATCCATGTTAGCATTCCACATGGACAAAATCACTGGGTTGTAGTCGTTGATGTACTTGGACTCTTCGTTCCTTTTCAAATTGTATGTGTTTTTAGGTGATTTCTTCATCACATTATGTCGCAGCGAAGACATCAAACTGTTCACTCTTCCTTTAGAAATCACCGGTCGTGGAAAGGCGAAACGACATTTGGTGTAGAACTTGTCCTTGTTTCTGAATTTACGACGACAGTACTTTCCGCAACGATGGCTTTGGAAGCGTAGAACTTGTTCTCTTAGGCTTTTGTCCTCCTTTGCGTTTGGAACAGCACATGTAGAATACTGTTGTATGAAACTCATCACTAAGTCTTCTGGATCTGTTCCAAACTTAGGTGCATCCTTGATCCACAGCAGCATATGTATATGAGGAGCACCTCTTGCTTGGTACTCCTTTCTCCAGAAGAAATCCAACACCTCTCCAAGAGGTGGATTCTTCTTATTCATGATGAAAGACATCATAGCTTCAAATCTATGATTGAAGTACCTGCATACATTCACTGGCTCCAAAGAGCACAGTTCTCCGGGTGTCTTGAATTCGATGTTTTCAATGTTTCCATTTGCCTCTCGTAGAAATTCAAGTAAGTCTTCCCACCCATACTCGGCACAGCTCAGAGTGAGGAACCATGTGGGAGTTCCTAAGTTCCTCAGCACACATTTTAAATCACCATGACGACGGTACCAGTACTCATTAGTACCACGCTGACACGCCATGAGATTAATCAGGTGACAATCCAAAATACTGTCTTGGACATTGACTTTATCCATAAAGTCACTTGCCGAGATGTTTTGCATCTGTATACCACTTTTCAAGATGTGGTTCACTGCATATGACAGTCCAGACAGATCGCTTTCAAACAGGAGATGAAACAAATAGGGAATGCATTGTCGAAACCTAGCATCTTCTGCATACAATCGTAAAGTCCGGTATTCAGAAGCAGGAATTTGATGAGGTCGCTCATCATATCTTCCTCCTTGACCTGTTGGAAATAGCTGTGGGAAACACCGAGCTTCCAAACTTTCCTCCCAAACACTAATGGGACTCCCTTTGGCTTGTTTCATTTGAAACAACTCAATAGCATTCCCCATGACTTCCTTGGAATGCAAAGGATGAACATTATAATGTTCATATATTTCTTCACTTTTAGAGGGTTCTACTTTCTCAATTTGACCAGCACACAAATCGCTATCCTTTCCTCACTTACTTCCTCTTCTGCAACATATACATTCTTATAGTACCTATTTTTTTTTTCAAATACAATGTTGCCTTTTTGACTTTCCTAACATCTACTAAATCTTGCCATATTTTCTTATTCTTTGTCGGAACCCCATTAACTAAGATAACCAGAGGTTCCTCTTCCACTTTTTCTACTCCAATTGTGTTAATGTTTTTCTTCAAATCTAGAGGCAAATAAACAACTCTTCCCTTTAATCCTCTCTGTAAATCTGATGGAGGCAATTTCCCTGTCTTTGGCTCCATTTTTACAATAGCCTGAAAGGGATGGATACTTTGAATCAAAATAGATTCATAAGTATTTAAATCCTTCAATTCAGAAGGAATCTCAACCAATTCCAGATTATTATGAACCGCTCTAGCAGGCATCTGGTTTTGATTTAATTTATTACAACAATAAGTACACACACGTTGATCCAATCCCAAATCAAAACAATTTTCTACCATCAAGTATGTTGCGAAATCCTTCTATTCACTATTATTTTCCCTTTCACTTTTTGCATATAAATCCACTAACTTAGTCTGATTCTAATAATAAGTGCGTCGACAACACACACAAGTGAAATTAGGCCTCTCACTTGATTTCACCTGAAACGTGGCAATTTCCTTCTGAAAATTATCTGTACTGGAAACCTGTACACTATCTTCCACATTACCCTCTTCTTCTGGGTCAATTTCAACATTCTCCTCTTTACTTCCAAAGTAACAAAACTCAATTTCTTCACACATATTCTTCACATCTATTTCAGAACCATGCAAAAGAGCAGCGCATAATTGTTTAAGCATAACTGCTGGACTCTTAGCATAATACAACATTCTAACTAATTTCCTCACTTTATTATGATGCACTGCTAGCATCCTGAAATGATGAAAAACACTCTGGCATACTCTCCTGGAAAGACAAGCCAGTGAATGACCATGCAAACCTGTCACTTCTCTCACTCTGCAAGGATCTAATTCTTGCAACAACTTCATTTTCTCCTTCAAACTTTTCCTATTAAATGTCCGTACAAAATCACAAAGCAAATTGATGGAATCCTGTTGCACACTGCAAATACTACTACACTTCCAGGTGTACACAGGTCCCTTAGGACGTCTTCCTAAAACCTCATTACCTAACACCTCTTCTGTCTCTGTTGTCACAAGTTTTTCTTTTTCAACTGGACAACCATCTTTCACCTCATAAGCTCGACCATTGGTGTCAACTGCATGCACCAAATCATTATCCTGGAAATAACTCTCCTCATTAAAAAATGCCTCACAACTTGAACTATGCATCCATTCTCCTGAAAAAACTTCACAAAAATTACTACGATTAACTGTTCTCTTCCATCTACTATTTGTTTTGAAATCATAAATTGCCTTGTTTAGCTTCCTAATTCTATTGATTATCAAAATAAATAACTTTCGTTTAATTTCGAATGCCTGATCAATAACTTTCTCAACTTTTTTTTTCTCTTATAAAAAACCACTTTCTGTTGACCTTTCTTAATATTTTTTAACAAATTGCCAATTATCCTGTTGCGGAACATTCGTTTACGAATGTCCCTAAACTGTTGTTTCCTTCTACTATCATGCACAGAGTTGTCTCTTGCTCTAGCAGTAACATTTTTGATTGGCCTTTCCTTTCCGTTTAAATTGCTTCTCTTTTTCTGGACTAAAACATTTTCTGTAGTACTACTTTTTTTTTTACAAATGTTTCTTATGAATGATTTCGTGGTCTTACCCGGTGCTTTCTTGGTGACTTGACGATTTTTTATTGTAGAGGACTGCTGCATTAATTGATGAACCTGCTGTCTTTGACGTTTTGTAGCCTTTCTGATTCTATCCTTAGACGGCATTCTCAAAATTTGAAATGATCTGCAGTTGAATCTGTGGTAAAATATAATAAAAAATGTTATTAACCACTATTACCAAACAGTAAATCAATAACAGTCATCAAAAACTTAACACACTAATTGACATTTTTACATAGAATATTTTTTAGTGCTTTGGCAAATTTAGAATACACAAATAGCAGAAAAGAAATGGAATGCTTCTACATTTTACCTGTGCTGTTTTATATGTGAATCTGATCTAATTTTATGAGCATATTTTAATATTTTATTGAAGACACTACACATAACCTGTTTTTGAAGGTGTGTTTAATTTTAAATGAAACGGTTTACATTTTTACTTTTCATTTATTGTAAATTTTAAAAATAAATGTTTATAGTTCCATAGGCTCAAGCAGGTCAGCTTCCCACCCTATGTCATACAATTCTGACAAATCGGCATCCTCATCATGTTCTTCATCATCCTCAGGATTTAAATCATCCAAGGGATCTACTTCCACTGATGTTTCAATCACAATTTCAATGATAATGTCGAGATCAACAGATTGATCATTATCACTCATGCTTGATGTTGTCGTTATCTTTAAAGAAAGAGAACAACAATGAGATGTTGCAGAGTAAGAGACAAATCTCAGAGACTATAATAGTAAAATTGTTTAACAAGAGTAACATTTTGCAGCTATTATTTAGCCATGTCCAGTGATGCTGAGGAGGTGAGGCCTATGTCCAAGTTTTCAGTGAACAGGACTCATCTCTTCTTAACCTTGGATAAGCCTCACCGACTCTGTGTCCCCTGCTCATACTTAAATGTAAAGGGGCAGATTTATGTTAACTGGCGCATCCCCACGGATGCACCAGTTAATGTGCACCGCTGCTCTGCCACCCATAGTGTGCCGCATTTACAATGTGGAGCACCATTGAGCAAAAACAGCACAGATGCGTCACGCATCTGTGCCGCAAAAGCAGCACATTGCAGGAATCACGTCATAAGCGCGACATGTCTACTGCAATGCACAGGAGGAAGCCTCACATTGCATGGTGCATCACTTCTTATGCCTGTTTCAAACAGGCGTAAGGATTTGATTCAGCAATGCTATAAAGCTGACTCAGTGAAATCTTCTAAATTTCACTGTGTTAGTTTTACAGGGCTTTCATGCAAATTAATGCATACCTTGCAACAAAACACCTATATGAAAACTGACGCAGGTTTCATGTGGCACAGGACTTTACAGCATGACACATCTGCCTAGATGCATCAAGTTGTAAATATGTCGCCACATAGCAAATCTTTTGCACCGCCGCTGCGTCACAAAAGTGACGCACAGTGACGCAAAAGAGACATACACCTATCATAAATCTGTCCCTAACATTTTAAATGATTGATTCAAGATGACGATAAAGTGTGGCCTATCCAGAGGTTTGTTTGAGGTGAGGCCTACTCAGGGTTGCAGATGAAATTTACGCTTGTTGAAGAGTACAGAGGAGATAATACATGTGAAGGCCTACCAATGAAGTAAGTCATGTCCACTTCACTCTTGAACAAAGGCCAGACCTCTTCTGTGTCCGTGGACAGGCCTAAACCTCATCTGCACAATGTAATTCGTAAACTTAGGAAACACAGGTGATGTAATTGAAAAATGTGGAGTTTCTTTTCCTCATTTCACAATCACATCAACTGTGTTTCCTTTGCTTAGGTATCTCATAGTGCAGATGGACTCTAGCATATCAAAGAGTACACATAAGTTGAGCAGTGTATACAACAATTTTGACATTTACAGAAGATTCAGCTTCTTATCTTGTTGGAGATGAAATGAGGCCTGTCTTGCAACATGGTGCATGTTTTGCATCACTGCTGCATTGGTTTCATGTGGCACGGGACTTTACAGCATGACACATCTGCCTAGATGCATCAAGTTGTAAATATGTCGCCACATAGCAAATCTTTTGCACCGCCGCTGCGTCACAAAAGTGACGCACAGTGACGCAAAAGAGGCATACACCTATCATAAATCTGTCCCTAACATTTTAAATGATTGATTCAGGATGACGATAAGGTGTGGCCTATCCAGAGGTTTGTTTAAGGTGAGGCCTACTCAGGGTTGCAGATGAAATTTACGCTTGTTGAAGAGTACAGAGGAGATAATACATGTGAAGGCCTACCAATGAAGTAAGTCATGTCCACTTCACTCTTGAACAAATGCCATACCTCTTCTGTGTCCGTGGACAGGCCTAAACCTCATCTGCACAATGTCATTCGTAAACTTAGGAAACACAGGTGATGTAATTGAAAAATGTGGAGTTTCTTTTCCTCATTTCACAATCACATCACCTGTGTTTCCTTTGCTTAGGTATCTCATAGTGCAGATGGACTCTAGCATATCAAAGAGTACACATAAGTTGAGCAGTGTATACAACAATTTTGACATTTACAGAAGATTCAGCTTCTTATCTTGTTGGAGATGAAATGAGGCCTGTCTTGCAACATGGTGCATCTTTTGCATCACTGCTGCATCGGTTTCATGTGGCATGGGACTTTACAGCATGACACATCTGCCTAGATGCATCAAGTTGTAAATATGTCGCCACATAGCAAATCTTTTGCACCGCCGCTGCGTCACAAAAGTGACGCACAGTGACGCAAAAGAGTCATACACCTATCATAAATCTGTCCCTAACATTTTAAATGATTGCTTCAGGATGACGATAAGGTGTGGCCTATCCAGAGGTTTGTTTAAGGTGAGGTCTACTCAGGGTTGCAGATGAAATTTACGCTTGTTGAAGAACACAGAGGAGATAATACATGTGAAAGCCTACCAATGAAGTAAGTCATGTCCACTTCACTCTTGAACAAAGGCCAGACCTCTTCTGTGTCCGTGGACAGACCTAAACCTCATCTGCACAATGTCATTCGTAAACTTAGAAAACACAGGTGATGTAATTGAAAAATATGCAATTTCTTTTAATCATTTCACAATCACATCACCTGTGTTTCCTTTGCTTAGGTATCTCATAGTGCAGATGGAGTCTAGCATATCAAAGACTACGCAGAAGGTGAGAACTGTATGGAACATGGCTATGTAAGTCAAATAATCAAAATCTAAATTTGCCAAGCACACATGGGGGCGTATTTACAAGGACCTTGCACCACAGGGAAAGGTCTTAAATTAAAATGGGAAAAATAACATCAGAGAGACTCAAAGGCCTTATAAATATGCCCCAAGCAACCTATGAAGCTCTAGCAGTACATATCAAGAAACCTAATTGATTTCAAAAATCGTTTTTAAACACATCATCTAAATCAATTATATACCTACATTCATCAGGAAGTGACTTAAAATGCCCTAAGACACATGAAAGCGTTTTTTTAAGCCCTTGCTCCATTTTTAGATCACTTTTAACATGGCTATGTAAGTCAAATAATCAAGATCTAAATTTGCCAAACACAGATGGGGCGTATTTACAAGGACCTTGCACCACAGGGAAAGGTCTTAAATTAAAATGGGAAAAATAACATCAGAGAGACACAAAGGCCTTATAAATATGCCCCAAGCAACCTATGAAGCTCTAGCATTACATATCAAGAAACCTAATTGATTTCAAAAATTGTTTTTAAACACATCATCTAAATCAATTATATACCTACATTCATCGGGAAGTGACTTAAAATGCCCTAAGACACATGAAAGCGTTTTTTTTAAACCCTTGCTCCATTTTTAGATCACTTTTAACATGGCTATGTAAGTCAAATAATCAAGATCTAAATTTGCCAAGCACAGATGGGGGCGTATTTACAAGGACCTTGCACCACAGGGAAAGGTCTTAAATTAAAATGGGAAAAATAACATCAGAGAGACACAAAGGCCTTATAAATATGCCCCAAGCAACCTATGAAGCTCTAGCAGTACATATGAAGAAACCTAATTGATTTCATAAATCGTTTTTAAACACATCATCTAAATCAATTAAATACCTACATTCAAGGGGAAATGACTTAAAATGGCCTAAGACACATGAAAGCGTTTTTTTTAAGGCCCTTGCAACATTTCTGGGTCACTTTTAACATGGCTATGTTAGTCAAAGAATTAAAATCAAAATTTGCCAAGCACAGATGGGGGCATATTTACAAGGACCTTGCACCACAGAGAAAGGTCTTAAATTAAAATGTGAAAAATAACATCAGAGAGACTCAAAGGCCTTATAAATATGCCCCAAGCAACCTATAAATCTCTAGCAGTACATATCCAGAAACCTAATTGTTTTCTTAAATCGTTTTTAAACACAACATCTAAATCAATTATATACCTACATTCATGAGGAAGTGAGTTAAAATACCCTAAGACACATGAAAGCATTTTTGTAAGACCCTTGCACTATTTTAGCGTCACTTTTAACATTGCTGTGTAACACAAAGAAGCAAAATCTATTAGTAAAACACTTGACACAAATCAAAATTTAAAATACACAACTTTCTTCATAATGTTCTCCCTAAACCATACTATTCTCTATCTAAATTAAATGAATCTTTTCTCACCTTAGCAAATACTTTATGAGTTTCAAAACAGTCTCAGAAACACACCAAATTGTCTTTAGCAGAGCAAAAGGTATGCACTCCAGAGTCTGCAGCTATAAAAAGCACAGAAAAGCTGTAATTCATCACACATATCTCTAATGTCACCCAATCAAAACTCTTCCCTCACTTTTTTCAAATCAACACCCTTCCCCCCTCTGCCCTTTCTGCCTTTTTTCCATAGCAACCACCTCCTGAAAGACCTCTCATGTTTGCAAGTTCACACAACAATATTTCAATTGAACTCTGAACTCTCAGTACACCTGCATATCCAGTGCAATCTTTCATAAAATGATTTTTTTTTGACCATTCAAATTACATCTTTCAAAGAACTCATCCATGCACCCTAACTTTCTGTTTTCAGCAATCAAAATCCACCAATCACTGCTACTGCTTCATTAACACAGAAACTCCACAGTTTTTTTCATTTTAAACTCTTATTTTTTCAACTCCCATTTCATTGCCACACTTCATCTGACTGCAGCAGAACCTCCTCTCACCATGTTTTCTGTCTGGATTGTTGGACATAGTTACATCTACTGGGCTCAGAGGTATGCTGATAACAGAAATTTACCTAACCTCAATTTACAAGATGTGGAAATTAAGTGGTTTGGCCACAGAGGATTAAAATGTCACCAATTGATACCATTGGTGAAAACCTTTATGCATTTGCCTAAACCTGACCTGTTAATTGTGCACTGTGGAGGAAATGACTTGGGCACTTTGACTGGGGTAGGTCTGGAAATGCTTTTAAAGGACACCTTTGAGCAATTGATGGCACTTTTTCCTCAAACTGCCTTGGTATATTCAAATATATGCCAAAGACAGAAATGGAGGTGGTCGAACCAATTTTGTCCACAAATTGAGAAATCGAGGAAGCATGTAAACAAATCTGTTTCAGCTTACATGAGAGACCATGGAATGGGCTCCATCTACAACAATAACTTACGTTACTACATGCAAGATATCTACAGAGGAGATGGAGTTCACTTCTCAGATGAAGGGAACAGAATTTTCATTCTGAATTTAAAAATGTGCATTGGTACCTACTTATAAGTACCTAAATGTACCATAAACCCAAAAGCTCTTCTCAGAGCTACCCTACATCTGATCACTCACAATTATTATTTTACTCTAACTTTTTTCACTAATTTTCAACAAAGTACGCTCCCCGGAGCGCTACCCGGTACGCGAACCGGAAGCTAACCGCGCGAATTTTTTTAAAAAAATGATTTTTTTTCACACATATGGGCCTCCTCAGCCACCCTCAGAAAACCTAGGGGGTCAAAATACGTCTACCGTGCCCCCTTCTACCCATTCTGAACATTATTTGCCCTCCATCTTGTATCTTAATTCGACCGAAACACAAAATGGTGGACTCCCGTAACGCTGCCGGTTCGCATACCGGGGCGCTCACCGGGAAGCGCTCCATTAAAAAAGGTGGGAAAGTAATTTACAGAAGAAACCCTGGAGACACTTTCACCAAATATAGATTAGCTCATACTACATACCAATCCCTACCATTTTCACACATTTGTTTGGAATTCCATTTAGCCATTTAGCCTGTAGACCTCTCTAAATACCCTGAGGTAAATTACTTCACAAAACACATCTGAAGTGTTGGAATTGACAACCAATTAAAATGTTACTTTCATTTTCTACTTTTTTTACCTGACATTTGATTGGTTATGTACCTGAATATATATAAAAAAGAGAGAAAAACACAGCCATTTTGACTACTACTTCCTGAACTACATTGCAAGATCATTTTCACTCACAACTTAAACTTGTTTTTAAAAGGTAAGATATTATTTTATAAATTTGAAAACATTTTCAGATAGTTATATACTATCCCTCTGTAAGAGTTAGACATTCAGAAAGGCTTGTTTATTATAATTATGGATTGATTTAGGTTTCTGTGGTATTATATGAATTTACATAGGCTTTCTCACAGGCACTTTTTAATAGTACTACTTCATGCCTCAAAAGTACCTGTCTGAACTTAAACCCAACAGTGCCCTATCTCTACTGATATATTTATTTTTTATTCAAATTTCAGCACAAAAATGCAAGGAGAACAGAACGTTTCCTTTGAAATTGTCCTAGACATGAACAATGAGGAAATAATTGAACCCATTGACTTGGAATTCATGGATGAATCACGAGACCATGAACTTCTACAATGTGTAGAATCTGTGGATCATTTACTTCATTATGATGACGGTCAAATGTGGGAAGTTATGTTCACTCATCAAGAGGACATATCGGACAGTCAAATGTTAGACGTTCTATTAAATTTTGAAAAAGAATCAGAAAAATAAAATTATATTTAATATAAAAAAATTGTTTGAGTCTTTAATCATTTTTATATGTAATTCATAAACTAGTACCAAATTGATTATAATGTAAAGTCAGACTTATAGTATACTGTGCACAATTCCAAAAATAAATTTATATTTAATAATCATTAATACTGCTACTTAAATAAAAAAAAACAAAAAAAACAACAAAAAGAACAATCAATAAACATACAATATTTCAAAATATCATAGTCTATCATTCTTTTTTCCTTATAGTACGCTCCCCGGACCGCTTCCCGGTGCGCGAACCGGGCGCTACCCACGCAAAAAAAAAAGATTTTTTTTTTTTTTTTTTGCCCCGCGGGGCCCTTTTAAAGCCTCCACATCAAACCTAGGGGGTCAGGGAGGATCTACTATGCCCCCTTATGGTCATTTCCCCCTTTGTTTTGGCCTCCTCTTGTCTCTCGATCCTACCGAGAGACAAGATGGCGGCCGCTCCAGACTGTTTAGAATGTTGACAGACACCGGAGAGTCAATCAGCTTCGCTTCGCGAAGTTCCGTTACGCGTCAAGTACGCGAACCGGGGCGCTGCCCGGAGCGCGCTTACAGATATATATATTTTTTTGAACGTTAATTTCTCAAAATTTACTGGAGCACATATATTGAGACCTAGCAAAGGCACATCGGGCTAACAGTCCCTACAATTTTGCCAAGTTTGGTGGAAATCCATTCAGCCGTTCGGGCTAAAAGTGAGGCCAACCGCCCTATGGAAATTAACATGGGAAAAACGCGTTTTGGGACCCCCCTTTTTTCTCGGCCCCCCCTTGACAAAACCCCCCCAAATTTTCAGGAGCTTCTCAGAAACAAAATGTTCCATTTTCCTGAAAATTTTAGCCAATTCCGTCCACAAACGCCAAAGTTATTAGACATAGAATTTTCAAAAATCCCATAGAGAAAAAATCCTAACTATATATACCTACTGGCGACCGCCAGTAGGTAATATATATATATATATATATTCACTGAAAAAACCATAGGTTAGAGACCATATATAGTTAGCTGGACATTTTATTGACATAAAACCAATGAAATTCCATATATAGTTAGTTGCACTAACTATATATCGCGCACCCGCAATCCACTGCTGATGATGTCACATATTACATCATTCATGACATGGTCAGTGACATCACTGATGACATCACTGATGACATCTCAAATGACATCACTGATGACATCACTGATGACTAAATCCAGTGACTGTGTGTTTCTGTAAAGTTTAAATATGTTTTACATATTGAAGAATGAGAGGATATATAAGTGTCTGGATGAAAGATTCAGTAGGTGCGTGACTGACTGTATGATTGAGTGATTAAATGTGTCTTACTGAATGCATGGGTTAGTGACTAAACTGTGTGAATGTGTGCATCAGTATGTGTGATTGATTCTTTACATGACTAACTAGGTGTGTGAGTAACTCCATGGATAAGTGGCAGTGTGACGAGTGTCTGCATAGGTGTATGAGTGCATATGATAGTGTTGCATTGATGAGGGACTGTATGTATGAGTGATTGTATGGGTGAATGAGTGGATGTGTGAGTAGACCTAGGAATCAGTGAGTGCCTATGTAGTAACTGGTATTGGTGTGTCAATAGTTTCAAGAATGGTAGTCTGTATTTAACACTGGGTGTATCAAAGGTTATATTAGAGTGTGAGGAGGTGCATCGTATTATCACATGAATGATGTAATCAGTGATGTCATCAGTGATGTCAAATGAGATGTCATCAGTGATGTCATCAGTGATTTCATTTGAGATGTCATCAGTGATGTCATCAGTGATGTCACTGACCATGTCATGAATGATGTAATATGTGACATCATCAACAGTGGATTGCGGGTGCGCCAAATATAGTTAGTCCAACTAACTATATAGGAGGAATTTCAATGGTTTTTTAAATGCTAATTCCTAACTATATAAGGCCTAAAACCTATGGTTTTTTCAGTGAATTTCAAAGGTTTTTTTAAATGCTAATTCCTAACTATATAAGGCCTAAAACCTATGGTTTTTTCAGTGAATTTCAAAGGTTTTTTAAATGCTCATTCCTAACTATATAAGGCCTGAAACCTATGGTTTTTTCAGTGAATTTTCATGGTTTTTTTAAATGCTAATTCCTAACTATATAAGGCCTAAAACCTATGGTTTTTTCAGTGAATTTCAAAGGTTTTTTAAATGCTAATTCCTAACTATATAAGGCCTAAAACCTATGGTTTTTTCAGTGAATATATATATATATATATATATATATATATATATATATATATATATATATATTCACTGAAAAAACCATAGGTTAGAGACCATATATAGTTAGCTGGAAATTTTATTGACATAAAACCAATGAAATTCCATATATAGTTAGTTGCACTAACTATATATCGCGCACCCGCAATCCACTGCTGATGATGTCACATATTACATCATTCATGACATGGTCAGTGACATCACTGATGACATCTCAAATGACATCACTGATGACATCACTGATGACTAAATCCAGTGACTGTGTGTTTCTGTAAAGTTTAAATATGTTTTACATATTGAAGAATGAGAGGATATATAAGTGTCTGGATGAAAGATTCAGTAGGTGCGTGACTGACTGTATGATTGAGTGATTAAATGTGTCTTACTGAATGCATGGGTTAGTGACTAAACTGTCTGAATGTGGGCAACAATATGTCTGGTGTGTAAGCTACTGCATGTGTTGATCAGTAGCTATACGACAGGCTATATGTGTTATTGATTGGTTGCCCGAGTATTTGTATGGGAGACTGAGTGTGTGTGTAGGTAGCTGGCATATATAAATGACTATACATAAGAGCCACTAATTGTGCGAGTGGATGTATGGATCATTGTGTACTTGTATCAGTAATTGTATACCAAAGTAAGTATATGTTAGTATATGTTTTAATAAGTAAGGTGTTTTGTGTATAACTGTATAGTTGAGGAAATGGAAGTGTGATTGAATCTTTGCATGACTGACTAGATGTGTGAGTAACTCAATGGATGAGTGGCAGAATGTGAGTGTCTGTATAGGTGTTTGAGTGCAGATGATAGTGTTGTATTGATGAGTGACTATATGTATGAGTAATTCTATGAGTAAATGAGTGGATGTGTGTATAGACCTAGGAATCAGTGTGTGCATATGTAGTAACTGGTATTGGTGTGTCAATGACTTCAAGAATGGTTGTCTGTGTTTAACACTGGGTGTATCAAAGGTAATATTAGAGTGTGAGGACGTGCATCGTATTATCACATGAATGATATCATCAGTGTTGTGATCAGTGATGTCAATTGAGATGTCATCAGTGATGTCATCAGTGATGTCATTTGAGATGTCATCAGTGATGACATCAGTGATGTCACTGACCATGTCATGAATGATGTAATATGTGACATCATCAGCAGTGGATTGCGGGTGCGTGATATATAGTTAGTGCAACTAACTATATATGGAATTTCATTGGTTTTATGTCAATAAAATGTCCAGCTAACTATATATGGTCTCTAACCTATGGTTTTTTCAGTGAATTTTCAAGGTTTTGTAAATGCTAATTCCTAACTATATATGGTCTATAACCTATGGTTTTTTCAGTGAATTTCAATGGTTTTTTAATAGCAAATATCAAAACCTTTAAAATGTATTCTTCTTTAAATCGAAAAAGATATTTTATATGTTTTTAATACATTTTTTTAATGTATTTTTTTTGTAATAATTTTTTTTGTTTCGCTCCCGGTACGCGAACCGGTGAGCTTCCCGTTAGCTCAATTTCTTGCCGCGACCCGGTCCGCGAACCGGTAAATGTTCCGTTTGCGCAACTGCCGTGTTACGAAACAACATGGTGACGCGTCGCGTGACCGCAATGTATCGCGTTGTCGCGTAATGCGTCATATGACGCGCCGCGTTAGCGCACCCGGAAGTGCTCCGGTACGCGAAGCGAGGCGCGAAGCACAGCTTCCCGGAAGCGATCCGGGACGCGGCCCGGAGCGCGTAACGTAAGCATAACAGGTCATGTGACTTGTTAATAACACTTTTCATTGGTTCATTTCACTTTTGGTTTCCTAATGTTGTTAGGCTAGGTCATGTGACCTAAAAATAACACTTTTCATTGGTTTAGAACTATTTTTTTTTCCCAAATGATGAAAACCCCTCCTTGTTTTTACCTCATTCTTACTTTCTACTTCCAGAGAGCAAGACCTATTTTTGACAATGGCTTCTTTAATAGCTGCAGCTTGTGCTTCTCAGCAACCACCACCACCACCACCACCACCACCACCAAAAAGACCACCTCCAACACTGGACTTTGGTAGAGAGGAAGATAATGAGGACGAAGAGGAGGAGGAGGAGGAAGAGCAAGTAAGGCAGTTCCTGCCAGAAACACCAAGGCAGAGCCATATTAAAGAGCACTACATATGGCAATTTTTTAAAATTCCACCTGGACAAAAGAAGGTCAATGCACCCCAGGTGTCTTGTTTGATATGTAAAAATATACTTTCTCGTGGCAACCCCAACAAGAAATACAGCTTTGGGAATCATACAATGATTCGCCACATGGAGCGATGGCATCCTAATAATCTTTCCCAAGCACAAGTAAGGGATCTTGCTGCCAACCCCCCAAATGTCATCCCCAGCACCTCCAGTGGACAAAGCTCATTCGCCGGACCAGAAGGCCGAGAAATAATCCACAATATTCAAGCTCCTTTTGAACACTACAAAATAGTTTGTATATATTGTGGAGGAACTATTTGTTATGGAGAGAAGAGTATTACTTTGATTAACCGAGCTGGAGAAAATCATAAATGCAACAAGATGAGAAAACAATGAATCCTTTTTATTATTTTTTTGCTCCTGTTGAGACATGTTCAAACCCTACTTTTTTGTTATTTCCCCTAAAAAAACACAAAAAAACACAAAATAGTTTTCAAAAATCAAAAAAAATCAAAAAATTGTTCAGAAAATTAATTAAAAAAATTTAAAAAAAGAAAAAGAATAAAAAAACAGTTATTTTCAGAACTACCTTCCATTTATAACAAAATTGCTAACATTTTTATACCCTGTCTTTCTTTTTTTTTGGCCCCGCGGGGCCCTTTTAAAGCCTCCACATCAAACCTAGGGGGTTAGGGAGGATCTACTATGCCCCCTTATGGTCATTTCCCCCTTTGTTTTGGCCTCCTCTTGTCTCTCGATCCTACCGAGAGACAAGATGGCGGCCGCTCCGGACTGTTTAGAATGTTGACAGACACCGGAGAGCCAATCAGCTTCGCTTCGCGAAGTTCCGTTACGCGTCAGGTACGCGAACCGGGGCGCTGCCCGGAGCGCGCTTACAGATATATATATTTTTTTGAACGTTAATTTCTCAAAATCCACTGGAGCACATATATTGAGACCTAGCAAAGGCACATCGGACTAACAGTCCCTACAATTTTGCCAAGTTTCGTGCAAATCCATTCAGCCGTTCGGGCTAAAAGTGAGGCCAACCGCCCTATGAAAATTAACATGGGGAAAACGCGTTTTGGGACCCCCCTTTTTCCTCGGCCCCCCCTTGACGAACCCCCCCCCCAAATTTTCAGGGGCTGCTCAGAAACAAAATGTTCAATTTTCCTGAAAATTTCAGCCAATTCCGTCCACAAACGCCAAAGTTATTAGACATAGAATTTTCAAAAATCCCATAGAGAAAAAATCCTAACTATATATACCTACTGGCGACCGCCAGTAGGTAATATATATATATATATATATATATATATATATATATATATATATATATATATATATATGTATTATACACACAAGCAGGTTTAGCCCCAAAAGAGTTCCACCACAAGGAAATGCGTGGTTTGCCAATTTTATTCAATGACTTGCAAGCAGGCAGCACAACGGACAAAGGCATCAGTTCAATAAAAGCGCCAGTACAGTCAAAGCGCCAAACATGTTTCGGGATTCCAATCCTCCCTTCTTCGGTGGCAACTGGCTCTGCATGTAAGAAGTGAGCAACATTTCTCGAGCACTTGAAATAATAATCATCACCTGCTAAGATAGGCGTGGCCCTCGCAGAGCCTTCTGGTTGATGTAGTGCTGCGAAGTATTTCCATGTGGGCGCGCTCATTCCTTCATGCCATAAACAGAAGTATTACCCTTGTGGGTTCGTGCCAAGTCCGTGGGTTTGCCTGCCCCGCTTTTTAGACATCAAACAGCAAACATGAGCCAAAACCCGTCCTGCACAGGCTTCAGCAAATTCCTTTCCAAGGTGAAAGCACCCACTTGGCGCTTGCACAGACCTGCGCTCGAGCAGTAGGCAGAACTCCACGGCTGGGCAACAGCCGTTACTTCAATTATACACACAAGCAGGTTTAGCCCCAAAAGAGTTCCACCACAAGGAAATGCGTGGTTTGCCAATTTTATTCAATGACTTGCAAGCAGGCAGCACAACGGACAAAGGCATCAGTTCAATAAAAGCGCCAGTACAGTCAAAGCGCCAAACATGTTTCGGGATTCCAATCCTCCCTTCTTCGGTGGCAACTGGCTCTGCATGTAAGAAGTGAGCAACATTTCTCGAGCACTTGAAATAATAATCATCACCTGCTAAGATAGGCGTGGCCCTCGCAGAGCCTTCTGGTTGATGTTTGGCGCTTTGACTGTACTGGCGCTTTTATTGAACTGATGCCTTTGTCCGTTGTGCTGCCTGCTTGCAAGTCATTGAATAAAATTGGCAAACCACGCATTTCCTTGTGGTGGAACTCTTTTGGGGCTAAACCTGCTTGTGTGTATAATATATATATATATATATATATATATATATATATATATATATATATATATATATATATATATATATATATATATATCCAAGGCACTCTGTATGGTACACTGGGCAATCATGTTTCAAGATCATTGTATCTTGTAAATTTCGTACACCCATTTTATTTTTATTGAGACCTGAATACATAAAAAGAATTACAGGAGAGTGGATGGCTATTTTGTCAATTTTGTACACGTTATTTCAAATATACGGTCAGCAGAAGATGATTTTGATTTGAGTGGCCAAGTAATTTATGACATCACCCTGATGGTCATTATTCCACTCTCCAAATTCTAAATCAGGCCCTAAATGATGCTAAATTATTGATTAACCCGCTTAACCTTTTTAACAAATTCACAGATTGTGGTGTGCGGCACTCTGTGACCTAAATGGAAAAACCATAGCACTCCAGCGTTTCACGCCCTGCCTTGCCTCTCTGTAATGTGCAGGATAGAATCAACCTTCTGTGTGTTGTTTACTAAGCTTTTTAACATTGGTGAATCGTCCATGCTACATGCTGTCAAGTGCATGGAGATCGCCTATATCTCTGCTGAGACTGTCCGCCAGCCCAGCTGCATCCTTGTGCTAAATTTAGAAGAAGCAAACTATTCACATATTACTTCAAATCAAGTCATCAGCCTTTCTATTTTCATAGACCGTGGCTTACTATTCTTCATGCTGTGTTCTTCCCCAAACATCTAACTGCGTACAGCGCCAAGAGGCCACTAAAGTAGCGTATGATGTTCTTTCCTTAAACTTCTGTATAAACATGCATGCATACAGTAGGGAGAGAAGGATCACTTTATTTTGCTTGTCTAACTTCCAGGTGATGATACAGCAAGAAAAATAAAGTAATTCAAAGATTTTCAGCATTAATAATGTTTTATATCCTCAAATGACCACTGCTAAAGCTTTTGCATAATTAACACCTGCCAATGTTTGTTCGAATGTTGCCAAAGAGCATCAAAAGGGTAATGATCTTCTTTCATAATAACATCAACATCAATCTATCTTTATTAGGCAAACAATGCCATAAAAGCACATACGAATAAAAACGTGAAACTTGATACAATAAAATATTAAAATGATCAATAAAAAAGAATATCGTTTTAAAACAATTTCACTGGATCATCAGCATAACATTTGAACATTATCCATAGTTAAAATAATTTCCTAGAGACACATAAAAAGATAATCTGCTAAAAATCCAGCCTCAAATTAGGATTTGCACAACACATTCATAATATATCTACTTGATGAAAAAGAATAAAAACATGAATGTAATAGTGATCCCCTAGCATGACCAAATGGCAATTTGGTAATATTTGCCATTGCATATCTCCATAGTAGAGCAAGCACTATACTAATCTCCTCTGCCTACATCTCCACACACACATCAGGTACCTGGAGACTGCAAATACAACTGGAGGGGCTGTGTAGGATCCAAGAATTCTTGAAGCTATTCTATAGACTCTGGTCCCTGTGGGATCATATTAGCAATGACCTCGTTAAAATTATCGCTGTTTTAGCGGCAGGAAACTGCCTCTAAAACGGCGATAATGGGCTTGATAATATGCGTTATAGAATTCCAATAGAAGCCCAGGTTAGATGTCCTGCCATCTAACTTGGGCTTCTCTTGGAATTCTATAACGCATATTAGGAAGCCCATTATCGCTGTTTTAGCAGCAGTTTCCTGCCGCTAAAACAGCAATAATTTTAACAAGGTTCTTGCTAATATGCCCCTATGTTACTACACAGTTGCAGTATCCATTTCCTCCTGTACATACAACTTGAATATAACTTGGTCAATGCATTGCTTTACCTCGGGGCAGAAGGGGCAGGTCATGTCAGAATCATTTGAGAATCATTGCCATTTGGCAGTTACAGTACGAAACAGCAGAATTCCAATACTAAATTTGATGTGCAAAGTTTTTGCACGTGGGGATTGAATGGCATGCATGTACTCTTGCAGAGAACAAACATCTTTAAACTTCAGGAAGGCTAAAGTCAGAGAGCCCACCCTCCTATTTCTGTACAGTCCTCCATCTACATGCCTCCAATAGATCGCCTCAAATCGGTCCACAAAATTGAACCAGTCAGAGCAAGTAAGTTTATTCATAATGCCTGCAAGTTTCAAATGAGAAAACCTTGCTATTTCCAGCTACAGTAATGGAAGAGCTGCATCTGACAGTCTACTAAACTCGTCAGTCACCGATAGTAGGGAGCCATCGGCTGTGGGAAAATGTGACATGTTACCAATGAGAGGAGAATTGAGGACATCAAGGGTATCAGAGGCTAGTCTGCAAAGACCATCAGATGTATAGGAAGTATCCGGGCATGCTCCTGCACCCGTAACCTCTCCTGCGCCCAAAGCCACATCCTGGATCGGAGTAGATATAACACATTTGTTTACAATAACAGGAAGTCCTCCTAGTGCAGTATATACAAGGAGCTGGTTAGTTATACGAATTGTCAATAAATTAACACGTAGATATTGTTTGCCAAAGTGTGATGAATCTCAATATTTTACTAACTTAATACATACTTTTGTGATTATGCCTTTTCTAAAACATAAAACTGCAGTTAATGGCAAGGCACATTTATTCTGCATTGCTTCTGGAATAGCAGGTCCAGTTAGTAGGGATGCTCTAAGAACTAGAGTGATGTGGCACCTTCCTCACCAACTTCTGAACTTTCCCTCGTGCCCTTTTTACACTAGGGCACCTCTAGGGCGCATAGGATGGATCTAGAGCCTGTAAAGTAACAGGACGCTTATGAGATGTCGGGAAAGTAGGCGGTACCACTGATATCTGCACTCCCTTCAATCTAACTCCTTATTTCCGTGCACTTTTTCTTTCAAATATGGATAAAGGCCGAGATAGCACAGAGTAAGGCCAGTGATTCTTTAGCTGATCCTCTGGGGTTAGTTTTCAATTTAAAATAGCCTAGCCTAGAGGGCAAAATTGAAACATTTGGGGGCCCTAAGCACTGAAAAGATTACGGTTGCCCCCACATTTGTAATTCAAAGTAAACCGTAAAATAACATTTTATGTTTCTAAATAATTAAAATATCTTCTTTCTACATTTTCAGATTGAAAAATTCGGCATACATTCACCGAAGCATGTATAAATCCTTACACAGCAGAGAAAGCGAATCCAGTCTATTCAAATACATTGTTGTTCTATGAGTTAAAAAAAATATTTCTTATCATTTTCAGCTGACAAAATGAAAGCATTCTGCGTAACAGTTACCGATCAGAAAGGTTAGACATTACGCATTTGCTATTTCTGCATTAGGAAATACACCGTGTATTCTTCTTTCACTATAGTGATATGCAGATCAGTGTGGATAAACTCAATTTTCTGTTTCCTTGAACAATGCAACTGCATAGTTTACACCAAGATGTATGTTCAAGCCCATAGGGTATCCAGCTGACAACAGGGTGCTGAAACTTTCTGAAAATCATTCTCCTATACCCCACAGCAAAACTTATATGAACCTAAATAAACTAGGTAAAAGGTAGCGAAGAGTAATAGCATATATCTTTTCTGAAGACAAGTGATCACATGAAAACACGTCTTATCACCACCTGAAGCCTGAAAATGAGTTTTACTTTTTAAATTGCACCTCTCTCAATTGTCTAATGCTCTGCCTTAATGGAGCCCCGCACCAGCCGGCAGCATCAGTCGGAACACCGCCCTTGACCAACTACCATATCCCTTCTCCTACCTGCTTTTCCCGGTGCTCCCTCAGCACACGGGAGCCCCGCACCAGCCGGCAGCATCACCCGGTCACCCCTCAGCACGGGAGACCGGATAATTTATGGGACCACATCACCTGCTTGTGCTGAGGGAGCCCCGGGAGCCCCGCACCAGCCGGCAGCATCACCTGGTCTCCCCCTCGGCACGGGAGACCGGGCGGGCACATCGAAGGCTTCCCCCAGGCAGGGGGAAGCGGAAACCACGTCCTCCCGGCCCCGCCCACAACCAGGCGGCGGCCATCTTAAGGCGGCTCGGGCCGCGGCAGTGATCTCGGGGGTAAAACGAGGGGTGGGCACCCTCGAGATTTAAAATAAACACATTAAAATAAAAGAGACAAGCCCCCCAACCCCCCCCCCAAATTCTTTTTTCGGAAAAATCTCAGGGTGCGCGCACGGTGCGCGCTTACAGATATATAATTGTTTTCTCTTTTAAATATCTCAGGAACCACTGGAGGGATTTACACTATTTAACCAAAAGCGTGATCTGCGTACCAGACTCTACCATTTTGACAAGTTTGGTGTAATTCCGTTCAGCGGTTCAAGCTGTAGCCGTGTCTAAAGGTCCTATGGAAATTAACATGGGGAAAACACGTTTTGGGACCCCCCTTTTTTCTCAGCCCCCACTTGACTAATCCCCCCAAAACTTTCAGGGAAGGAGAGGAGCGGAGCGAGCCATCTTCTTTGAGAAATTTGCGAAGATTCATCAACCAGCGCCAAAGTTATTCCCAATAGAATGTTGCGGATTTCCTATGGAAACTAGGTCCTAACTATATATACCTACTGACGACCGTCAGTAGGTAATATATATATATATATATATATATAGATGTCAAACAAAGGTTGCCTGTGAAAGGAGTCGCCACACCACAGGTAAGTATCTGCCACAGCTTGTTTATTGCAGGTCCAAGAAGATACCATGCCGCCCAGCACTCGATAAATCCATACAGCGCCCGACGTGTTTCGTGTCCAAAATATTTTTTCAAAGGCTCTAGAAGTATACACACAGCAGTATATTTTCTTCGCACTACTTACCAGATGAACACAGTCCCGCCCCAGTGGGCGTGGCTAACCCCGTGGACTGCTGGACGTCGTAGTGCTAACTCTTGCTCCAGTGTGCTGACATTGCTGTCTCAATTAAAATTAGTATTACCCCAGTGGGTTGGTGGTGCGCGAACAGGGACCATCTCTGGCACGGTGTTTCTGCACAAAAACGGCTCCCTGTCCCATATGCAACGGCGGTGATTCACGTCGCTGCTGGAGTGTTACTGAGAACACAGGGGCTTCTCCGCGGCTCAGGCAGGCCGCCGAACATACCAAACAAAGGTTGCCTGTGAAAGGAGTCGCCACACCACAGGTAAGTATCTGCCACAGCTTGTTTATTGCAGGTCCAGGAACATACCATGCTGCCCAGCACTCGATAAATCCATACAGCGCCTGACGCGTTTGGTTTCTAAAACATTTTTTCAAAGGCTCTGGAAGTATACACACAGCAGTTGCTTTTCTTCGCACTACTTATCAGATGAACACAGTCCCGCCCCAGTGTGAATGGCCAACCCCATGGCCTGCTGGACGTCGTAGTGCTAACTCTTGCTCCAGTGAGCTGACATTGCTGTCTCAATTAAAATTAGTATTACCCCAGTGGGTTGGTGGTGCGCGAAAAGGGACCATCTCTGGGACGTTGTTTTTGCACAAAACCGGCTCCCTGTCCCATATGCAGCGGCGGTGATTCACGTCGCCGCTGGAGTGTTACTGAGAACACTGGGGCTTCTCCGCGGCTCAGGCAGGCCGCTGAACATACCAAACAAAGGTTGCCTGTGAAAGGAGTCGCCACACCACAGGTAAGTATCTGCCACAGCTTGTTTATTGCAGGTCCAGGAAGATACCATGCCGCCCAGCATTCGATAAATTCATACAGCGCCTGACACGTTTCATGTCTACAACACTTTTTCAAAGGCTCTGAAAGTATACAAACAGCAGTTGCTTTTCATCGCACTACTTATCAGATGAACACAGTCCCTATATATATATATGTTTTATATATATATATATATCTATATAAAACATGCATTCGTTGATTAGTTAGGAAGAGAACTGAATACATACCACAAGGGGTACTGGTAAGCACCTTATACCTAAGAACCAATGCCTTTTAGGAAGCAATGAAAGTTATCAAGAGCTGACTAACCATACAAGCAAATCAAATTGTGCAAATATACAGACTCAAGGTACACTCAATCTTTGTATTTGCATTTCATATTTCTACACTGCACAACTCATCCCCAAAAGGATATAGATTGGGCCAACTACTGATTCTGATTGCGGCCTAAAGTGGATAAAGCCATGCCATCGATTTTTCTTTTTTTTCCTAATGTCGGGAAGTCTGACACATCCTTCTAAAGAGTCTTAGAATAATATTATAGGTAACTCTGTAAGTTAACACCACTCACTAGAGCTACCTTGTACTTGGCCTTAAAACAATGAACATTTAATGCAGCCTAATATCTAGTTTAACAAAAACTTGTTAGATACTAATTCATTCATGACAATACTTTCATAAATATGAAGTCGGACTGTTTTGGGAAGCTACTGATCTTTAATTTAGAGATCGTCTACGGAAAGGAATCCTTTATATAAACAATGTTCAGAGTGGCAGAAGACCCAAGCCCTAAATTAGATAAGCATCCTGTGCACGTGTGCAATGTTACCGCCTTAATGACATTTAATCTGTTGTGTTTTTGTTATTCTTCTATGTTTCTGGAACCAAAAATGCAGCAGCAAGAGAATAGCAATTTCAATTTATAAGCTTTATTCGACATTTTGTCATAAAAGCATTCACCTAACCCTATACAATAAATACTACTTATAAAAATACTTCTAAAAATACACATTAAACATTTGATGTCGAATAAACGTAATCAAAGATCATAAAATTACAACACATTATTACAGTTTAAGAAACACATTTCATAAGTTTAAAAACATACAGTTTGTTGCAATAAAACAATTTATGGATATACATAATTTCATTATGATACAGTAGCCAATAATGATCGGGTACGAATTAACCACGACCATGCCAAATACTTTGCTACACCAACCACATACAATGTTGTACAATCAGATTCAAGTATCCTAAGGGCTTCAGCTTGGCTTCGGGTTCCCAACTTTAGGCAGACCGGTTTTAACCACTTACGTCTGGGGGCCAGATACAGTGGGCAACAAAATAAAAAATGGGAGATGTGTTCAATTTCCCCAATGCAATAGTGACAATGTTCATTCCATGTCTGGGACCAATGCTTCTTAAACGCATTTAGTGGTAATGTACCAATGCGAAATTGGAAGTACAATTTTCTATCATACGGTTTTTCAATTAGGTCCCAAAAACATTCGTATGATGGGTACATTTTTAAGTTTAAAAAGCGAGATGTTAACGTTACACTTGTACTGTCACTAAATATTGCAAGATATATCATCTCCCAATAAAGATCTTTTAGCTTTTCCTTTGAGGGGAAGCAGGTTGGATCATTGTTGTCCCATAGGTGGCCCAATTTCAGTTCTGTAAGTAGGCCCCGCAACTCCCTTAGCCATGGGATAGTATGGAAGCGGTCGAATTTGATGACATCCATCAATGCTGCTGCATAGTGGCCTAACTCTGGGGTCACCATAATTCGCCTCCAATACAGGAGGGGCCGAAGCCTCGCTATGTCCACAACTGATTTTCTGCCCAAGTCTAATTTTAACGGGATCATTGGGGTACTTTGGGGGACCATTGTAACCCCTCTTAGGAACCTATTTTCGGCTCTGCCCAGATCGCTCAAGTTTGAGAAGCCCCATAATTCAGAGCCATATAAACAAGCCCCCAGGACCTTCATAGAGTAAATTTCCATGACACAATTCAAAGGCTTTGTCAGAGAAGTGCGGTGTTTTAGCGAAATAGCCCCTGATAACTGTCTAAATTTTAGAAGGGTTGTAGTTATGTGGTGTTTCCAGCTCATGTTTTCTTGCAGAGTGATACCTAGGTAAGAAAAAGAGTCCACTCTTTCTAGGGGTGTTCCTTTGTATTTTATTACACCCTTAAACGAGGACTGTTGATTAAGGCACATAAATTTCGTTTTGGTGGTATTTAATTCTAGGCCCTTATCATCACAATATACACCAAAGGCATCAACTACTTTTTGTAACCCACTAGGGGTGCGGGAAAGTAATAATGTATCGTCCGCAAACATGAGAACTGGTACACGGGAGCCGGCTATTACAGGAGCGTCACTAGCAATCTTCTCTAGATGTTCAACAATACCATTTATATAAATGGAAAAGAGGGTTGGGGCTAGGACACATCCTTGCCGCACCCCACGTTCAACCGGGAAGGAATCAGTTACCTCTCCTTGTTTGCCCCATCGTATCCTTGCGAAATTATTTTCATGTAGGCGAACGAGGAGTGTGAGCAATTCCTTTTTTATGCCTGCATCCGCCAAGGTCTGCCAGAGTTTTTCCCTAGGGACTAAATCAAAAGCGGCTTTTAAATCTACAAAAACTGCATACAATGTCCCCTTCTTCAGGGTGACATTTCTCCAATAAATTGTTAAAAAATGGAGAACTTGGTCAACGCTACTGGTTAGAGGCCTAAACCCAGCTTGATAAGGTGACAAGATGTTATTTGCGTCGATCCATTGCTGCAGTTTATTTTGGACTAGTCGACCCATTAACTTTTGAGCTGTATCAATTAAACTAATGGGTCTATAGTTTTTAGCCAGGGAACGGTCACCTTTTTTATATATGGGAATTATTTCTGCTCCCTTCCATGAGGCAGGCACTTCCCCTCCCATAGCCACTGCATTGGCCAACATTGTAAAGTAGGTGCACCAGGACTTCCGGTCAGATAGAAAAATATCAGCCGGGATACCATCCATACCTGGTGCTTTCCCCCCTGCTATACAGTCTAATACAACACTCACATCCCCCTCAACAAATAGTGGTGTTTTGTAGTGGACTTGCAGAGGAAGGTTGACATTATTAAACAAGAGAATAGCGAAGCGAGTTACATTAAAGCTGCAACCAAAGACGCCATGGCAAACGCTGATGCAGGTGAATTTGATGGCGGATGCTGGATGGAGTCCGTCAGGAAGAGTGGAACGGCAAGTATTGTTTCCATGATGGGTGTGGATTAATAGCCAACCACATCCAAGATGTCTGTCAAGTCTAGCGCGAGTGTTTTGCGATGTCAGATCAAATGCAGAAGCAAACACAATCTTTACCCCGTTGCCAGAGAACCGTGAATGCGAGGCACCTCCGCACTGGAAACATCAATGAATTTACCTGCAACAGGGCTCAAGGTCTGCATTGTGACGGCAAGGGCCAGACAGGTCTGACACTCTGCTCACTGAAAAACAGGTCTGGGGCAGCTCATCTGCAACTGGAAGTGGTGCCTGGCTGGCTAGTGGGACAATGAAAGGGGAGGCCTAAGTGTAAATTAGATCTGCTTGTGACAGGGTAGGAATCTTATGAAGCGTAATTAAGTTCCTGGGCACAGTATGGATGGTCGTCCTGTCAGGGGAAGAAGCATCTTGATATACTCGAAGTTAGGTAGACATGGAGGCAGTATAAATAACAAAAGGTATTTAATGTGGATACAGAGTAGAAGCTGGTGTTCCCAATCAAGGCTCAGGAGCAACTGCTTAACATAGAATGCAACGATGACAAGCAGCACCATGACATCAGCATATAAAGAATGTCATCAATTAAAGGGAAATGCTAGTAGAAATAAGTTAAGAGAATACAACACATCTCCCCATACCCAAGCCTCTTGTCCAATGTCCGGAAGTATTAGAAGATCAATTAACAGTCAGGTGGCACTCTACACTGTCAGAAAAGCACATTTGGCAAGAAAATGCCAACTTCTAAAAGTGTCATTTCCAAAATAGTAATTTAATACCCGACTTTGCCATTAGATTGGATTTTATATTTCTATTAGCTTGAAACCTCGAACCATTGTTCTGGGTATGCGTTATAAAGTGTGATAATGTAACTCTTGCTACAGGGGAAAACGACTTTTGAGATTTATCACTTCCTGAATTTAAGAATTTAACGGATTTAAGAGATTTGGAGACCAAGAGGTCCTTTCAGTCATGGCTCACCTTTTCCACTCCCACACACATTCCCTACGCTTCGGTGTTCCCTAGGGCTCGGCATTGAGCCTGACCCTGTTCAACGTTTACGTTTGGCCGCTGGCTTTGCTGGCCAAAGCCTGCAACATCTCTCTGGTGTCATATGTGGATGACACTCAGCTAATACTCTCCTTTACCAAGGACCCTAGCCTGGATGTAGGACCTGACCGCCATCTCTGCTTTGGATGGAGGCTAATTGCCACCAGCTGAACTCCACTAAATCTGAGATCCTCCTACTAGGTAGAGACTCTCATCTTTGGGGCAGCAAGTGGTGACCTCCAAAGCTTGCCGCTCCCCCTCTGCCGAAAAACTTTGATAAAAATCTAGGCATTTGGGTGGACAGCCCCCTTACTTTCGATGATCATGCGAAGTCTGTTGCTGGTACCTATTTTGGCTTACTGCGCGGTCTTAATCCCTTATTGGTTGTTTTTTAGCCCCACACTCGCCTGCTGATTGTTCAAGCAACCAGGTTGGACTATTGCAATGGTTTGTTACTTGGCTCCAATAAGTCTGTGACTAAAAGGCTACAGCACACTCTGAATGCTACAACCCGCATGTTGTTTGCCCTACCTAGGCATTGCTCTATCTCCAGCCTTCTGCGTCTCCTTCACCGGCTGCCTGTAGAGCAAAGAATCCATTTTAAAGCGCTTTGCTTTGGGCACAAAATTCTTGCAGGCTCAGGCCCAGCGATTCTGAGTGATCTTTGTCGTCCCTAAATCCCGACACGTGTCCTTTGCTCAGCCATCCGCCATCTGGCACGTGTTTCCCGCTTTCATAGAACCAGAGCAGGAGGGTGTTCATTCAAGGTGCTGGCGCCGACCCTCTGGAATTCTTTGCCCCTTTCCATCATGTGCATCCCCAAACCTTCTATCCTTCAGAAGGGTGGTGAAGATCTGGCTTTTCCGTTGATCAGTAGCTTCCTCTCGCACCCTCTTTTCCTGGCTATCAGCTCTTTAGACGTCCCTTTGCAGGGACAGCCATGTGCTTTACAAATCACTTAACATAACATAACAGAACATGTAAAACTTAAGTGCACAAGGATTTAAGAGGATTTAAGAGATTCGTGGAATGGGTGATAGTTTGACCATGTATTATAAGGCATAAAATACCCTTTGTCTTATGTGAAAACGAAATTGCAAGTCGCCTTGGCCTTCCATAACCTTAAAAATTACCTCAGCCTTCGGCCTCTTTCCTCTATACTGTCATTGAACTCTTCACATGGCTTGCAATCTCCTTAAAATTTACCGCAAAGGATACTTTATCCCGTGTATATTGGTATTGATTGTAAAGTATACCGTGACCTACGTATCATTGCAGCTGCAGTGTTGGATGATAACTAATCAGAAATGTAATGAAAAAGACGCATTTAATCCTTTTAACATCTGGTGGATCATTGCTTCCAAAATGTATTTGCTATCACTACTATTTTGTACTTTTAACCGCATGCGTGCGGTAGGATTTCCGCCCGTACGCTGGGTTTTAGGGATTCGCACTTTACATGACGAGCTGGGCTCGTCATGAGCGTGCGAGGAGGCTACCTCATGACGAGCCCAGCTCGTCATCAGCGTCGAAGGGGTTAAAGCATACTCAAATGTTGCTTCATCGCACAATAAAATTCAGTCAGTGTATCACAAACGACCTTTTGTGTGTTCTATTTTCTGCTGAGACTTGAGGGCTTCTTGCAGACTCTGCAAAATGCTGGTAAATGTTGATGCAAACCTGATGGGACAAAACAAATTAAAGGATGACATTGTAATGCTACTGAGCAAACATTACTAATTCGACCAGCTGTTTCTGTAGCGCTCTCAGCACTCCAGTGAGTTGAGAACCACTTGTATCTGGAATTACAATGAGAGATTTTAATATAATCCTCTTGTTGCAGCATTTCTGGATTAATTCATTCTGACTTGTACCCGCGTTTTAACAGCTTGCAACTGCACTGATATTTTGTTCCTCAGGTACAATGTCATTCTGGATTAATACAAATGTATAACAATTAAAATATGTTTTACAACAAAATATTAGTGATGGCAAGGCTGCACTGTGCAAACCCTTTCTACTAGAATGCATGTTCGGACTGTGGGCAGTCTGTATGCCAATTTAATGTAGCGAAAATGCGCTGACAAGAAATACATGGTGCTGCTTGGTACATAAGGCTCAATCAGCTTTTCTCTTATTTCATTTATGTAAATTTAAATGTAGGTGTACTTATATAGCGCAAACCTGTCACCCAAAGGGCATCCTGGCGTTTGCTTAGGGAACCCGTCCTGGTATTCCCCTGTGAGAAACCCCGGCAGGGTGTCCACAAGGTGAAAGCCAGGCATCCCGCCGCGAGGGGCCGTAGTGGAGATTAAGCAAGCTATTGCCCAGAGTTGCAGAGTGTGACCCCGTGATTCGAGTAGGCACCGGAGCGAGAATTTTCAAGTCCGTGGAATTTTTTTTTGAGCCCGAGACCCGCCGCGGCGGGGAATCGAACCCTGGTCCACAGTCGATCTCAGCTTCCGGGTCTGCCGCCTCTAACCACTGAGCCATGCTTCTCCTATAGAGTGCTTCTTGTATATTAAATTCACATTATTAAGACACAGACTGAAAGTGCTTCTATTCTGGAGGTTCTTGAGGTAATAACATGTAAGCAACAATATTCAGTTGTGAATCCGAGGGTGCAGATTTGCAATTTCTTTTTGAGAATCGGGCCCCTGAGAGTTGGCACGTGACCACCATCTTTGAAAGATTCCCTAGAAGAGGAGGATACGGCCTTTGACAGTCAAGAAATAAAAATTGGTTGGAAGCCAGAAAAAGCACCAAGAGTAACTGAATGAGTGTGACTGTGGGTTTAACAACTGTGGCCATCACACCTTGATTGGCAGCAATTCTTTAAAAAAAACAACTGATAAGTATAGCACATGTTTACTTAGAGGAAGCAACCGTTTGTTATTCATAATATTTTATTGAGATGTTGACAAATTAATGAAATGAAAAGATGAGAAAAACTACATGTATAAGTCGGAAATTGCATATTGGATAAAATCACACTCATTGCTTTTCGTAATTTTACCTATATGTTTGACAAAATGTGATATGTTGAAAAATTATGAAGTATCTCATATATATTATTCGTTAAGATAAATAACCAATACATCTTAAATATAGTAGTACGATTAATATATTGAAGCATCAAACAACACAAATGGCATTTATTATGAATCAATCAGGCTGTTAACCATACAAAAAGCTGCTAAAGGTAAGCATCTATCTGGGTCGTTCTTGCAAATTAACCCACTCCCATTGGCACACACGGAGAGGTGATACATATTTATTGCCCTATTCACAAATGCAAATTTACATCTGTTGTTATACTCTTGTGTACATCTGCTCTTGCTCCAAGGTGTAAGTCTACACTTTTGTTACTATTCACCATTTCGGAGTGTAGATTTACACTTAAG
The DNA here is from genome assembly GCF_964261635.1 of Lissotriton helveticus. NCBI lineage: Eukaryota > Metazoa > Chordata > Amphibia > Caudata > Salamandridae > Lissotriton > Lissotriton helveticus. The sequence goes on from NC_136061.1 coordinate 1,132,861,717, forward strand.
TATAGGCTTACAAATCTTCAACCTGGCAGTTCTGGGGGGAGCGACTTCTGTGCACTTCATACATATCACTCACTGTTGACACCTTTTTGAGCAACAAACACTCTTGCACAGCAATTTCAAGATTTGCTCCATTCATTTTTTGGTGCATTAGTGATTACAAATTATAAATATTTCGAAGCTTTCCATTAAACCATACTTTTCTATAATTGTTTTCCAAATAATACCCTGTTTCATAGTGACATTGATAGTTCATTATTTAAATAATTTACTTGTTTAACCCCTTTGGTGCTGTTATGAGCGCCAGTGCTCGTGTGCTCATGATGTAACCATACCGGCATGCACACACGAGCACAAAATCCCTCTGCTTCAAACAGAAGTGGGATTTCCTTTTTTCTATTTTTGCCTCGGGATGTGGAGAAGAGCTTCCCCAATCTCCCGAGGCTTTTCCCCCCAATGTAATTACGATTGCGCACATGGCACCTTGACGTCATTACATTGGAAATAAAACTTAGTTTCAGTTTCACTGTTTCGGTGTTCATGGGGCTAGCTCAGCCCCCGAGCACCGAATCACATATGAGAGGTATTGTTCGAAAGGGGAGAATCTTCCCTTTCCAATAGTATCCTTCCCTAGTGGATCCCTGCTTAGGGGTCGCCCCAGGAGGGCGATCTCCAAGCAAGGGTCCACCCACAGGGCAAAAAGGACGGGGAACTGGCCCTTTGGCAATGGCCTTTGCTCGCCCACACAAAGTTGCCATAACCAGTCACTCTGCCCCCATGGGGTACACATGGGGATAGCAGCCCCCAATCTGCCCCCGGGGGGGGGGGCAGAAATCACCCTAGACACCAGGGATTATTTTATTTATAGGTCAGGGTTGGGGGGCCCCCAGAAGAGGCATGCTAATGCCCCATCCTCCCCCTAACAAATGCAAACGTCTTTCGGTCCCCAAGGAGGCAGATGGGGCAATAGCAGAAAACCTGCTAGGTACCAGGGATTTGTTTTTATTTTTTATATGTAGGGGTGGGGGCTGCCATAATCTTTCTGCCTCCCTGGAGGCAGATGTAAGCAATAGCCCTTTATCTGCCCCTGCAGGGGTGGGGTGGGGGGCAGAAAGCCCACTAGGCAGCAGGGATGTTTTTTACAAAGTCCAGGGGTGGGGGCTGCCCACACGCCCTCAAAAAATTCCACAGTCTTTCTCCCTTCACCCCAGGAGGCATATAGGGGCAAAAGCCCACTAGGCACCAGGGAATTGCTTTTTTTGTATATGTAGGAGTGGGGATTGCCCAGAATAGGCATGCCAATGCCCCACCGCCAAAAAATTGCTAAAGTCTTTCTGCCCCCTGGAGGCAGATGGGGACATTAACACCTCATTTGCCCCCTCTTGGGAGACAGAAAGCCCACTGGGAACCAGGGATTTTTTGTTGTTGTATGTAGGGATGGGGGCTGCCTACAATGGGCATGCCAAGGCCCCCATGCCCCAAACAATTAGCCACTGCCTCTCTGCCTCCCCTGGGAGGCACATTGGGCAATAGCCTCTGACCTGCCCCCCCTGGGGGGCAGAGAGCCCACTAGGCACCAGGGATTATGCTGTTTTTTTTATACATGGGGCGGGTGCCACCCAGAATGTGAATGCCAATGCCCCCACCCTCACCCCAAAAAATGGCCACAGTCTGTCTGTCCTCACTGGGGAGGGGGATTAGCGGGGCAATTGCCCCAGATCTGCCCCCCCAAGTGCGGGAGAAAGCCCACTAGTCATTGACTGTGACAGGAAATTGGCCAGCACGTACTGTGGAGAATTCAAAATTAACAATCACAAAAATACTTGGTTTTGCGAAGAAGTCTGCTGTGTTTTTGATCATGGGTTTGGTGGGCATCTAGGGAAACCTACCAAACCCAGACATTTCTGAAAACTAGACACCCTGAGGAGTTCAGGGAGGAGTGCCTTGCATGGATTCCCCAATGTTTTCTTACCCAGTTTCCCCTGCAAACCTCAAATCTAGCTGAAGAAAAATCACATTTTCCCCACATTTCTGCCTGAGATCAACGCACTGGCACACATGTCCTACCACCCAGAGTTCCCCTTGGGCTCCCGATAAAAATGATACTTCACTTGTGTGGGTGTCTAATGCAGAGTCAGCCTAAAAATGCATATTAAAAAAACATGGTGCTAAAACCTCGTTGTGCTATCCCCTCAATCCCTATTTTTTTAGCCCCATCCCAGTCGCAGGCCCTTGGCCCACCCACACAAGTGAGGTATCATTTTACTCGGGAGACCGAGGCAAAAGCTGAGTGGTATGTAATTTGTGCCAGTATGGTAATCCCAGATACAAATGTGAGGAAAATTAGATTTTCTTTGCTAAAGTTGAGGTTTTCAGGGGATTTTGGATAAGAAAATGTTGGGGGATCCACGCAAGCCACACCTCCCTGCACTCCCATGGGTGGCTAGTTTTTAGAAATGTCTGGTATTGGTACGTCTCCCTGGATGGCCGCCAAACCCAGTACCTAAAACACAGGTGCCCCCTATCTATCACAAATCGACCTGGTTTAGCAAGGGGCACCTGCAGTTTTGGTCCCGGGCTCGGGGGCCCTCTTGGAAAACCTATCAAACCCGGACTTTTCTGAAAACTAGACACCTGGGGCAGTACCGCCCTGCCAAGCAACACAGCACCCCCAACATCAGCTTGGGCAAGGTAACCTAGACCATATGGACACAAGCCCTCAGCACCACACTACCCGAAACTCCTGCAGACCTTGACCAGGTCGTCCAGAAGTTCTCCGTCTGGATCAACAAATGTGCTGACAGAGTCGCCCCTCTGAAACCAGCAAAAGCCATCAAAACCTCGAAACATGGCAGCTTGTAAATCCTGGAGCTCAGAACCACCAAGCGCAACTGCCACCAACTCAAGAAGGTATAGGACGCCATCAAGGACCCCTTGGACACAGCCGCTCATAAAGCAGGCCTCGGCAACTACCACCAGCACATCAAGGTAGCCAAGATAGTAGCCATCACAGTCCGTATCGGCACCACAGCAAATCACACAGGAACTTTTAAAAATTGGCAAGGAATACTCCACCCCCAGAACCTCTGAGAACACCATCCACCCCTACTACGAACTTTATAACACTCTCTCAGACTACTTCCACAGCAATATTGCCACTATATAGAACTTCGACCCCCAACCCACCACTCTCAGCCACAACAACCTCAACCCACCAGCGAAAAGCAGCTGAACGCTAACCCCCTGGTCCCCGCCCTCCACCCAGACAACCACAGCCATCATTTAGTCCATCCACTCCGGAGCACCCAATGACCCCTGCCCCCATCATCTCTTCAACCTCAGAGCCAACCCAATAAGCAGCACAGAACTCACCACCATGCTCAACACCTCCATCTCCACAGCAACCTACCCAAATGTCTGGAAACACGCAGAGGTCAGACCCCTCCTAAAGAAGCAGTCTGCCGATGCCAGGAACCTAAAAGATCTATCTCCCTGCTCCCTTACCCAGCCAAAGTACTCAAGAAGGCTGTCACCCAACAGCTCATGGAACACATGGAACAAAACCACCTACTCAACACCTTCACAATCAGGAATCCATGCCAACCACAGCACTGAGACTGCACTAATTGAAGACACAGACGCTATCAGAACTCACCTCAATCACGGAGAAACTGTGGCCCTGATCCGCCTTGACCTCTGTGCTGTGTTCTACACAGTCTCCCACTCCACCCTCATTGACAGACTCCACAGCGTTGGCATACACCAAAATGCCCTCAAGTGGACAAATGCACAAAAAGCATCTGACTACCTCCCTGCACCTCCACACCCAAGAAGCTCATATGCAGCATACCCCAAGGACCATCCTTCAGCCCCACCCGGTTCAACATATACATGACCTGCCTTGCAAATTTTGTCAGATTCATTGGCCTAAATATATTTTCCTAGGTGGACAACACTAACTAATCCTCTTACTCGCTGAGGACCCCTCCAAGTTTAAAGCAACTTCTGCAACACCATGACCAATGTGGCAAAATGGATGAGAGACAGCTGCTTCAAACTCCACTCTGACATAACAAAAGTACTGATGTTCAGGAAGGACACCTCCACATGGGACCACAGCTGGTGTCCGGCAGAGCTCCGACCAACACCCACACCAACAAACAATGGATGCAACATTGACATCATCCTCGACAGCCAACTCATCATGAAATAACTAGTCAACGCATTCGCTATCTCCTGCTTCCACATCCTCTGCATGCGCTGCAGACTCTTCAGATGGATCCTCATCAACTCACAGAGGTCTCGTTACCAGCTGCCTCAACAACGGCAACACTCTCTATGCTGAAAACTCCCCCCATCTTCAAAAATCTTCAGAGCATACATAATACTGCCACCAGACTCATCCTGGACCGCTCCAAACAGACTCACATCACCCCTCATCCAGAAGAGAGGCCAGTTAAAGATCCTAACACACTCATACAAAGCTCTACATGACCTAGGACTATCATACATCAACCATCAACTGAACTTCCACCTATCTGCACCACCGCACCTGTGCTTCACCTCATGTGCCCTCACACCCACACACCCTGCATGTGCCACAGTAGAGGTCACTCCTTCTCCTCCATCACTGTCAGGACCTGAAGCGACCCGCCCTTCCCCCTCCAAACAGCCCCCTCCCTGCCGGACTTCAGAAAGAAAGGCAGGACCTGGCGTTTCGAAGCAGACACTGCAGCCTCAGCGCCCAGCTACCCCTAGGGGTGACAGTGCTGCGCTATACAAATGATGATTAATTGATTGACTGAATGAGGATTTGCAATTTTGGATGTACTTTTTGTATGATTTACTAGCTTACCCGTCATGCGTTGCTGCGGTCTCCGAAGAAAGGAAGTTCAAGGAAACTCGTTATGATAACATTCAATTTACATTGTGTCATTTTTATTGAAACGCATTCATTTTAATATGGAAAACATTTCAAAGTGTCGTTTTAATTCTATTTATTTATTCAAGTGCTTGTGGATACACAATTTTTTGTTTTTCCGTCTGGTGCGTACATCAGTATTCGAAAGATTATGAGGGCCCTGGTGGGCCGATATTTAAAACATTTTTATGCCAGAAACCTTTGCGGGAGTGTACTCAACAACTTCCCAAAGTTTCCTGGCGATCGGATGAATGCTGTTTTAGTTCTATTTATTTATTTGAGTGCTTGTGGATACACGTTTTTTTGTTTTTCCATCTTGTGCGTACATCAGTATTCGAAAGATTATGAGGGCCCTGGGGGGCCGACATTTAAAACATTTTTATGCCAGAAACCTTCGCGAGAGTGTACTCAACAACTTCCCAAAGTTTCATGGTGATCAGATAAATGGTGTTTTAATTCTATTTATTTATTCCAGTGCTTGTGGATACACTATTTGTTGTTTTTCCGTTTGGTGCGTACATCAGTAGTCAAAAGATTATGAGGGCCCTGGGGGCCCGATATTTAAAACAAATTTATGCCAGAAACCTTTGCGGGAGTGTACTCAATACCTTCCCAACGTTTCATGGCGATCGGATGAATGGTGTAGTAATGCATAAAGGACAAACAGACTCAAGGTGAAATTTCAGGTCTCCGAGGAGGATGTAGTCGGTGGAGGTCAGGTCATGCGTGCTGATCAAGTCGGCGATGAAGTCGCTGAACTGGAGGTGGGGTCCGGGGGGGTCGGTAGACAAGGGTGCCTCTGAGGGTGGAATTAGGGTCTGTGTGGATCTGGAAATGCATATGTTCGGTGGTGCTAAGCGCGTCGTCGGTGCTAGTCGAGACCCTGATGCTGTTCTTGTGGACGATGGCGACTCCTCCTCCGACTCCGTTGGTGCGGTCTCTGCGGGTGATCTAGTAGCCGTCTGGGATGGCTATGGCAATCTCTGATGTGTAGGAGTCGTTAAACCGGGTCTCTGTCAGGAAGGCGACGTCCGGGGATGTTGTGTCGAGCAGGTCCCAGAGCTCGACGGCATGCTTGCGTGCGGAGCGGGTGTTCAGTAGTATGCATCGGAGGTGGTTGGGGTCTTTCTTGGTGGGTAGATCGTCGGGTCTGAGGCTGGTGTAGCTGCAGTTCCGGCTGTCGTCGTGGCGGGTGCGGGGGCCAGGGGTTCTGGCACTGGGCGCGGTCCAGGTGCCGACGGGCTCACCTTAGACATGCCTTCTGCGCACCAGTGGTGCGGCCGCGCAGCAGCTGGCATATATGGGGAGGTGGGAGGGAGGAACAGCTGGGTGGCGGGGCACCGAATGGGCAGTGGGCAGTCAGGGGGGCAGAGCCGCAGGGGACGCAGTGGCGAGGGCGGTGAGAGACAACGAAGGTAACAGAAGGAAAAGGGGCACAAAAATCGAGGGTAAAACAAGTGGCACAGAAGGCAAAAGGGCACAAAAAAAAAGAGTGGAACAGAAGGCAAAAGGGGCACAGAAACGAGGGAAAAACAAGTGGCATTGAGGGCAGAAGGGCACAAAAAACGAGTGGATTGGAGGGCAGAAGGCCACAAAAAACGAGGGAAAACGAGTGGAACAGAGGGCAAAAAAAGGCACAAAAACCGAGGAAAAAACGAGTGGAACAGAGGGCAGAAAGGCACAAAAAACAAGGGAAAATCAAGTGGAACAGAGGGCAGAAAGGCACAAAAAATGAGGGAAAAATGAGTGGAACAGTGGGCAGGAAGGCACAAAAAATGAGGGAAAAACAAGTGGAACAGAGGGCAGAAAAGCACAAAAAACGAGGGAAAAATGAGTGGCACAGTGGGCAGAAGGGCACAAAAAAACTAGTAGAACAGAGGGCAGAAGGGCACAAAAAACGAGGGAAAAATGAGTGGAACAGAGGGCAGAAAGGCACAAAAAACGAGGGAAAAACAATTGGAACAGAGGGCAGAAAGGCACAAAAACCAAGGGAAAAACGAGTGGAACAAAGGGCAGAAAGGCACAAAAAAAAGGGAAAAACGAGTGGCACAGAGGGCAGAAGGGCACAAAAAACAAGTGGATCAGAGGGCAGAAGGGCACAAAAACCAAGTGGAACAGAGGGCAGAAAGACACAAAAAACGAGGGAAAAACGAGTGGCACAGAGGGCAGAGAGGCACAAAATACGAGGGAAAAATTAGTGGAACAGAGTGCAGAATGGGCAGAGAGGCACGGGGCCAGCGAGGGGAAAAGAAGTGAAAACCAGGCAGAGACACGGGGGCAGCGAGGGGTATGGAAGGAAAGACCGGGCAGAGAGAGCACAGGGACATCGAGGGGAACAGAGGGAAGAAAAAGGGGCACAGACCACATACAGGCAGCGGGGGAAGACAGACAACAAAAGTCACAGACACAACAATGAAAATACAGGCAATACAATAAAAGCAATAAAGTGGAGGATGACCAAACCTACCTACGGCCTACCACGGGCCACCAGGGATGAGGCACAGGTGGTAGCCTGAGGGTGGTGGAGGGCCTCGAACTTACTCAGCAGCGGCAGCTGGGGCAGGGAGACACAGGCGGTGCTGTGAGGAGGGGGAGTGACCTACCTGGTGGAGTCAAGGGTCGCAGTAGCGCATGTTAAACACAGGCAGTGTCAGCGCAGGGTAACACTTCCTTTGGTGCTGTACATGTTTTGAGTCCTCTGATGTTGGCATGAAAGACGATAAGGTTCACAAGGCACTGCACCTACTGTCGGAGGCTGGGCACCTGGATCTGGTGGTAGCTGGGGGTACAGCCGCACAATTGGCACGACTGGCACGCCAGGCTTCCAGAGGGGTGGTGGTGGCTGTTATAGCATGCTCGCCGCCTCTGATATGAGAACAGGTGAGTGCTAGATGCCGCATGCAGGCTCGCGCTGTTGTCTCAATGCCGAGTGGGAGTAGCGGTGGAGCAATGGATGGGCCATGGTAAATAAGCAGCAATACTAGTGGTAAACTAGTATGGCGATGCTCCCGACTTCGCCATCGCCATCCCGGAGGGATACAAGATCACCCGGAAGGACTGCGTCAACCAGACTGGAGGAGGCATCGCCATCGTACACAAGAAAACCATCCGCATCACGACCAGCTCCGACGACACCTTCACCGCTGCCGAACATCTCCACTTCCAGATACACACCGACCCCAGGACCACACTCAGAGGCACCCTCATCTACAGGCCCCCGGGACCACGCACACGATTCAGCGAAGACATCACAGACTTCATCAGCCCGCACGCCCTCTCCTCTGCTGACTACATCCTCCTAGGGGACCTCAACTTCCACCTGGAGAACAACAAGGACAGCAACACCACCACCCTGCTGGACAACCTGGCAAACCTCGGCCTCAAACAACTGGTGAACACCCCCACCCACTATGCTGGACACACGCTCGACCCAGTCTTCTCCTCCAGCAAGCACATCTCCTTCAGCCACTCCACCGGACTTCACTGGACTGACCACAGCTGCGTCCACTTCAGCTTCAAAAGAACCGCGACCCACCACCGCCCACAACAGATCCCTCGCAAGAACTGGAACAAGATCACTGCCGACCAGTTAACCACCTCACTCAGCCAGAACCCGCCCGCCAGTACCACGGACCCCAGCGAAGCAGCCATCAACCTCACGCAATGGATCACCAACTGCGCAAATGATCTCGCACCACTGAAGACCCCCCCCAGCAGACACGGCAGCAAGAAAGCCCCCTGGTTCACCGATGAACTCAAGAACTCCAAGAAGAACTGCCGCACCCTCGAGAAAGCCTGGAGCAACGACCAGACCACAGACAACTGGACCGCCCTCAAGCACGCCACCCGCAAACACCACCAGCTGATCCACACCACCAAGAAGACAGTATTCAAAGAACGACTCGACAACAACGCCCACAACAGCAAGGAACTCTTCAGCATTGTCAAAGAGCTCTCCAACCCCAGCGCCGGAAACAACGACATCACTCCCTCGCAAGACCTCTGCGACTCACTCGCCTCATTCTTTCACCACAAGATCGCTGAAATACACAACAGCTTTGGCGCTCCAACCACTTACCCCACCACCATACCATCACCCCCCACGACCACCCTCAGCGCCTGGACCCCGGTCAGCACCGAAGACACCACCCGCACGATGAACATCATCCACTCCAGATCGCCAACCGACCCCTGCCCCACCACGTCTTCAACAAGGCCGACTCCATCATCGCACCCCAACTCAGAGACATCATCAACGCCTCCTTCAAAACCACCACCTTCCCGGAAAGCTGGAAGCACACCGAGCTCAGCGCCCTCCTGAAGAAACCGACAGCGGACCCCACCGACCTCAAGAACTTCCGCCCCATCTCGCTCCTCCCCTTACCTGCCAAAGTCATCGAGAAGACCGTCAACAGACAGCTTGCCGCCTTCCTCGAGACGAACGGATCCCTCGACCACTCGCAGTCCGGCTTCCGAGTCAACCACAGCACCGAGACCGCCCTAATCGCAGCCACAGATGACATCAGATCCCTGCTCAACAGCGGAGAAACAGTGGCCCTCATCCTCCTGGACCTCTCCGCGGCATTCAACACCGTCTGCCACCGCACCCTAGTGCAGCGCCTCAGCAACACCGGTATCCAAGAGAAGGCTCTGGAGTGGATCATCTCGTTCCTCGCCGGAAGAACCCAGAGAGTCCGCCTCCCCCCGTTCAGATCCGAGGCTACCGAAGTCATCTGCGGCGTACCGCAAGGATCCTCCCTCAGCCCCACCCTCTTCAACGTATACATGAGCCCCCTCGCAGCCATCGCACGCCAACACGACCTCAACATCATCTCCTACGCCGACGACACCCAGCTCATCCTCTCCCTCACCAACGACCAAGCCTCCGCCAGAACCAGCCTCCACGAAGGGATGAAAGACGTCGCCGAGTGGATGAAGAACAGCCGCCTGAAACTGAACTCAGATAAGACGGAAGTCCTCATACTGGGATCATCTCCCTCCGCCTGGGACGACTCCTGGTGGCCCCCTGCACTGGGCTCCACTCCCAAGCCAACGGACCACGCACGTAACCTGGGCTTCATCCTGGACTCCTCCCTCTCGATGACCAGACAAGTTAACACCGTATTGTCATCATGCTTCAACACCCTGCGCATGCGCCGAAAGATCTTCCGATGGATCCCCACTGAAACCAGGAAGACGGTTACCCAGGCACTCGTCACCAGCCGGCAGGACTACGGGAACAACCTCTACGCCGGCACCACAGCCAAACTGCAAAACAGACTCCAACGCATCCAGAACGCCTCTGCCCAACTCATCCTGGACATCACCCGACACAGCCACATCTCCGGCCACCTGAGAGACCTGCACTGGCTCCCCGTCAGCAAGAGGATCACGTTCAGACTCCTCACCCACGCATACAAGGCCCTCCACGACCTGGGCTCCAAGTACCTCAACGACCGCCTGACCTTCTACACGCCCACCCGCCAGCTACGGTTGACCAACCACGCCCTCGCCGCCGTTCCACGCATCCGCCGAGCCATCGCCGGTGGAAGATCCTTCTCCTACATGGCAGCTAAGACATGGAACTCCCTTCCCATCCACCTCCGGCTAACCCAGGACCATCTCTCCTTCAGGAAGCAACTCAGGACCTGGCTCTTCGAGCACTGACGGCCCCCTCCCCCAGCGCCTTGAGACCCTTCCGGGTGAGTAGTGCGCTATACAAATGACATGATTGATTGATTGATTGATTGATGGGGAAACCTTCCTATGGCAGCACTGCAAGTTATGGTAAATTGCCCGGGGGCAGTGGTCTGTTCAGGAATACAGGAGTGGTGAAGCTGGATTGGGAGTGGGCGACCCTCAAAGAGCAGCCTGGACATCTGGGAGATATTGATCTGGTGCTGGGCCAGACAGCAGATGGTTTTGAAGCCCGCAAGCTTAAATTGGAGGAGCAGGATTCAGTGGGTCAAGGGTTCGGAAGAGAATTAGACACAGATGAAGTGTCTGGGGAGTTGGTGGGGTGGAACAAGCCCAGACTTGTATGGGGCCTGGGAGAGTGGTGAGGATAGTTGGGGAAGGTCCCCAGGGTGGGGGTCACAGGCAGGGGATGATGGGGAACTGGGTTCGGACACAAGGTTTGGGGGGGACACAGCAGATCCCCCTGTGGATTTGTTGGCAGGTGGGCATAGCTCACTTCAAGGTCAGTTACAGGAGGATGACACATCTCAAGTGGCAAAACACGGCAGAGCTTCTGTGATAGTAGCCCCATGCATCAAAGGAATGAGGGGGAGTTTTTTGATTTGGGGACTTGTCCATGCAAACCCCAGAAAGCGCATGCTAGGCAAGATGATAGGGGTCAGATGGGCAGGCAGAGTACCAGGTCGGTGCAGTTTTCTGGGGAGGGAGAGGACAAGGAGACGCTATCACTATTTTCATGGCACTGCACACCGAGCTTACTTTCTTCTTTTCAAGGACATGACTCTAGGTAGGTTGCTGACCAGGGAGAGCACAGTGTGGCTTGCACACCCCGGGGAAGACATGAAGTGGCCCAGAATTGTCATTCGAACCGCATTGCGGGACCCAGCAGCAAATGGCACAAGAAGGTCCATGGAGGCCTTGCCATGGAGGATGTAAGAGTATGAAGAAACATTGTCCTGACCCCCCTCTCTCATTCCTCAACAACTCACTTAAACATGGCATTATCCCTGACATATTCAAGAGTGCGGAAATCGTCCCTATCCTGAAGAAACCGGGTGCGGATCCGTCAGTCCTTAGCAATTATCACCCCATCTCCCTGCTGCCCTATTTGGGTAAAGTTTTAGAGGCGTACGTGGCAAATTGCTTCAGTTCATTTGTTGAACACTGCCAGATCTTGGACTCTCATCAGGCAGGTTTTATACCTGCCCATTCTACAGAATCTGTCATACTTACAGTCTTGGATGAATTAAGAAGAGGAGCTGATAGTGGCATCCCCCAGGCCCTGGTTCTCCTGGATTTGTCAGCAGCATTTGACACGGTCGATCATAACATTCTGATTGACCGTGTCAGAAATGCCGGGATCCAGGGTCTGGCGTTAAGATGGCTTTCCTCCTTCCTTAGCATCCGTTTTCAAGCAGTACGGTACAGCTTGCTAATTTTGCGTCCAACTGACTTGTAGGGTTCCCCAGGGTTCCTCCCTTTCTCCACTCCTCTTTAATTTGTATCTTCTCCCAATAATTCGATCTTTGGGAGAAAGAAGGATTGGGACATTCAACTATGCTGATGCGCTCCAATTGGTGTTTGACATCAATTCATTAGCATCCTCAGTCTTCCACTATCAAACTACTATGATCTTTATGAGTGACTGGATGAACAATAACCAACTCAAGTTGAACCCTGACAAAACTGAGCTGATTCTCACAGGTGGCTTTGCCAATCCTTGGCATTCCAACTTCTGGCCATCGTCTTTGGGCAACTCTCCGGTGCCTGCAAGCTCTGCCAAAAGCTTAGGCATTGTGATTTCTAACGACCTGTCATTGAATGCCCAAATTGGTTCATTGGTTTCCGCAAGTTTCTTCCAACTGCAGAGAATAAGGAAGATTAGTAGATTTCTGTCAAGGGAAGCTTTGACCGTGGTTATTTTAGCCTTGGTTATCTCCCAACTGGATTATGCTAACGCTTTCTATTGTGGCATCCCCGCCTATCAACTGAGACGTCTTCAGCTGGTCCAGAACTAAGCTGCTAGACTCATCTTTCACCAACCAAAGTAGCAGCATGTGACACCTATTATGAAAAATCTACACTGGCTCCCCGTGGCCTAGAGGTGTGCTTTCAAGCTGGGATGTACTATCTTTAAAGCCCTTCATGGCAATAGCCCAGCCTTCATCTCTTCTAAGATACAACAATATATTCCCTACAGGGATCTGCGCTCCTCTCATTTACACCTGCTAGTCACTCCCTCTTTTAAACATAAGAAGCATGGAGGCTCAAGATTTGCTGGTTTAGCCCACAATTTTGGAACTCTCTCCCCTTGGAGATGAGATTGGTTACGTCCTTCGCACAGTTCAGAAAACTGCTTAAGACTCGACTGTTTGCCCAATCAAATGAAATTTAACCTCAGTTTCCTGTTATCACCTGTCTGCCTTACTTAGCGCCATGAAACCGATTGGTGTACGCGCGTTTTATAAAAGCTTTTAATATAACATTTAACATAATAGAGTGGAAGCACCACTGGGCCAGACGGTCTGCATCAATGGAGTGCTTGAGTGTGTTTGGTATGTCCTCTTGGAGACCAAAGGAGGCTGGTCCAAGGGCAGGGAGGCAAGAGCCACAAGGTGTGGCTGCCACAACAGGTAGTTCTGAGAGGCTTGGCACGAGAAGGTGTTTGAGTATGGAGACGATAGTCTAGAAGAGGGAGAAATGATTGATTCCGAGGGACAAGCTAAGTTGCCGCCTAGGGAGTAGGTCACGTGGGAAGGAGGTTTTGCGAATCCCACGGCTAGTGCTGTTTTTGAGGTTCCTAGTCAGCATCCAAGAAGGCCTACGGACATGCAATGGATGGGGAAAACAAGTACACTGGCAAGGCGGCAAGCTTCAGAGGGGGCACCAACCTTATGGCCAGGTAAGAGTGCTACTGCAGCGCTAAGTCCAGTCATGGTGTCTACAAGGGTGGATATAGGGTGCGAGTGGAAAAGAGAGGCAAGGCTGAGCAAGGGTAAGTATGTCAAGGATACTGGGGTAGGAACAGAGGAGACAAAGGTAGGGAATGAATGTAAGGGAAGCCTTACGGATAAGGGCATTATACCAATTTTACCAGAAAGTATGGATACAGCAACAGGTATAGGGAAGAAAGATAAACTAGGGTACAAAAGGAAGGCCAAGGTCAAAGGCAGAAAAGAGAGTAAGGAGCTTAGAATTCACTAGCTACCTTACATGGGGGTCACTAAACCTCTAGGGACACACCTGATGTTGTCCACTAAAGAACAAATTTGGAAGGGTGAGTACGTGGAGATGTTTAAACTTCTACATAGGGAACTTAGGACAAAAGAGGAATATGAGCTGGCCAATTGCCTGTGATTTCTCATGACCACTGAGAATTGGACAGCAGCGTGTCTAATATACACCAGTGTTTACTGTGAGAAATATCTAGAAAGGAGTGTTGCGCTCTTCAAATTTATGGATGTTATCTGCAAGGCAGAAATCTCTTTTGTGCTTAATTCCTCGATTCAGTACAACGAGGAGTTAAGGGTGTGCATGGCATGGGACCCAGAGGAGAGATGGGGGGAGATGGTTACAGATTTGTGGCAGCAGACCATGGGTCCGGCCGAATTTGGTAAGACGATATACACAGCCAGTAATTTGCCTATTGTTTATCGCCCCTTTCAGGCCAGTCCCACCCGGGGAGGGGTGGGTACTTCCAGCAAGAACCAAGCAGGGGCACAAGGGCATGCTGGGACTTTAACAAAGGCCTGTGCACATTGGAGTATAGTAAATTAAAGCATGAATGCTCCAAATGCTCTGGGAAACATCCCCTTGTCAACTTCTACAGGAGGGAGTGCAGGAGGTGCGACAGAATATCATCAGGGTCACAGTTCAAGCTACCACCAGACCTCAGGGGGAGCAGGCCCATCCATCACAGGGAGCTACAGGGGTGGGGGGGTGAGGGTCACAAGGACCTCAAGGAAAAGACTTGTACACCGGTTAAGTTAGGGAGGCTCAACCTTTGGGTGGCATCTTACCCAAATCGGGAGAATGCCAGTACCTTGCAGGAGGGATTCATATGGGGCTTTTGGTTAGGATACACAGGACCGCGAATGAGGCGGTGGGCAGAGAATCAAAATCAGTTAAAACAAACCCTCAAGTAGTGTGTGAGAAGCTGATGAAAAAAGTACATGAAGTGAGTTTGGCTGGCCGCTTTGATACATGGCTACTACAGAACTTGATGGTTTCACCAATAGGGGTAGCACAAAGAAGGAGGCAGTTTTGTTTTATACAACATTGTGTCATGGCTGGAGGGCCAATCAGTTAATTACTTCATTGAGGAAGACCTGGTGTCCGTGTCCTACTCATCAGTAGAGGTGATGTTGATCATGGCTGAACAAGTAGGGCCAGGTGTTTGTATCACCAAATGTTTACTTCGGTACACCCAGATGTTTTTTCACTAATTGGTAGTAAATTTGAAGGGGCTTGGTATGTGGATAAAGCTCTGCCCATGGGATACTCGATTTCATGTGCTTTATTTGAGCACTTCAGCACTTTCCTGCAATGGATTTTTACACTATCTCGATTACTTTTTCATAGTAACGGACTCTAATACCGCGGCCTGCCAGCACTTGCCGGTTAGTTTTCAGGAGCTCATGGAGAACGTGGAGGTACCTTTGGCCCTAGAGACAATGGTGGGTTCATTGACCACCATTTCATTCCGTGGCATTAAGTTAGATTAAGTGGCAATGACAGCACGGCTTCCGCAGGACAAGAATGTGTGAATGCAGGTGCTATTGGACACAAAGTTAGAAAAAAACGACTTCAGAGTCAGGGAGGTCCAAGTAGTTTTGGGACATCTAAATTTTGTATGTCGAGTGTTGCGGGCTGGTAGCACATTCTGCAGGAGACTAGGCCTAGGACTCTCAGGGCTGTCCCTTCCACACCACCATGTTCAGTTGTTGGCTGGAGTTAAAGCTCATCTGCATATGTGGAGAAGCTTTTTGGACACTCAATGGCATTCCACTGCAGACTCTTCAGGAAATTAGCTGGAATGTGCAGATGTTTTCAGAAACGTCAGGCGGCAGAGGTTTTGGTTTGTGTTTGCAGGGACAGTGGTGTACAGAGGAGTGGCCAGAAGGTTGAAAGAATGGAGTATGAAGCATTGCATTCCTTGAGGTTTTCCCATTAGTGCTAGCGATTACACAGTGGGGCGCCTGGTTGCAACATAAAAAGTACTTTGCAGAATATTTAATATGGCTGTAGTTCAGGTGGTCAACAGACAATCAGCAGGAGACATGCAGGTCTTTAAGTTTCTGAGAGTGTTTGTGCTGGAATGTTTGTATCCGGATGTTTAGAGCCAAGCACATTCTGAGGGTGGACAATTACATTGCAGATGTGTTGTCTCATTCACAGTGGGAGAGGTTCCATGGACTGACCACATAGACGGACAGGGGCAGGACTCGGATGCCACCGGAGTGGTGAACGGTGGGAGACAGAGGATGTGTCAACTGGTAGTAGGGTCCTTGGTGGCCTCCACGTGACAGGCATATTACTAGGCCTGGGGTGAATTCTTGAGCTCAGGAGCTCATCGACGCCCGAGCAAATGGGGCAGAGTAGAGGGTGTAGTCCAGTTTATATTGAGACTGGCAGAGAAAGGTTTATTCATAGTGACATTCTCAGGGAAGCCGGCAGGCATAGCCTTCATGGGTAAATTATTGTGGTGTTATGTTCCATCAGTGGGAGAGTTGGGTAAGAGAATGTTAGAGGGTTGGGCTGGAGAACGGGGTAGAGTGGGCCGAGTAAGAGGCCTCTCTCTTAGCATGTTTTTTGTAGCGTCATACATAGTTTACCAGAGATTTGTTATTTACTGATTGAAACTGTTTTATTATCCATATTAACGTCATGGATGTTTTTGGGGGGCTTTTGGGTAACTGAACTGTTAGTGGGGGGAGCAAGGTTTGAAATGGGAGGACTCCAGTTTAAGACAGGATGGGTTGGAAAACCGCTTGCCTAAGTCCAATGCAGATCAAAGGTCGAAGGGTTGACAATTCAGCTACCGGCACAGGAGGGTGAGATATGCCCAGTAATGTGGGGCAGAAAACTCAAAGCACAGGTCAGGGGTCCGGCGGGAATAGTTCTTTCTCATCATTAAGGGGTTCAGGTGACTTCCTTCCAGCTATTGGCAGTTTTGAGGAAGGCTGTGACGAAGCAAGGTTTGGTGGCTTCTGACTTTGGTACTTATTTATTCAGAATTGGGACAACCACAGAGGCCGGTAGTGGAGGGTGGTCTAGGGTGCAAATAATGGGACTAGGCAGGTGGTCGTCAAATTTGTTATCAGAGGTATATTAGAAGCAGGGAAGGAGAAGGAGAAGGGTGCTGAAGCTTCATAAATATGATTTGCTTATACTATTTTCTTTTTCAGATTCATTACCTGATTCTAAGTCTGCTGGCTTGTTGGTGTGGATTGTCGGACATTCCTTCGTAAAGTGGGCAGGTCAGGCACCAGGGAAGAGTTCATGTGGAAGGATTCAGGGTTTTAACAACAGCTCAGTGTCAGTGGAATGGTTTGAAAAGGGAGGCATAAAGTAGAGGGAGTTACTGCCCAGGCAAAGTAAGTTGATGGCGAGGAACATCTACCCTTACATTTTGATGATACATTTAGGGGAGAACGATATGGTAGTTGAGAAGGACCAGGCTCTTTTACGGTGCATGAATCAGGATTTGTAGGAGATAAAATGGCAATGGTCATGTTGTTTTGTAGTATGGGCAGAGTTTATTCCCATGCTGTGTTGGTGTGGTGCAGTCAAGCCATCAGCCATAGATAAGGCCAGGAGAAAGGTGACTAGGGAAATGAGAAATTTTGTAGGGATGAAAGTTTAGGAAGATTGCAGCATGTGGATTTGCACAATAAAGAAGTACAGTTTTTCAGGCATGACAGAGTACACCTTTCAGAAAATGGCATGCAGCTATACTTATTTGAGTCAAGGGAGTATTTGTTCAAACTTTGGGGAGGCAGATTAGAACAGTCTGGCGGGGGGCAGTAAAAGTCAGTAGATTCCTTTTTCTGGTGGCAGTAGACCATAAGGTTGCAGGCCTTTACTTAACATTATTTCAGTTAATATAGGTTAAGCAGGCAGAAAGCAAGGGTCTCAACAAACCCACACTGGAAGTCCTGGAGTTAAAATGTTACAACATAGGAATAGCAAGTTGAGCACGGGTTAATTAGTTCACTTTAAGCGGGGGAAGTTTAAAAGGAAATGAGCAGACAAGTAAGATATGTCATGATGTTAAAGTTTGAAGGGTATTTTTATTGGGGAGGACGGGGTAGGTATGTTAGCTGATTGGATGTTTAGTAAGGTTTTAGTTTTGTAAGGCTTTAGGCCGAGGAATTTCAATGGGATGCACACCTGTTTCTTTAAAATGACCTTTTCCACAAATACGAGAGTCAGTGGTCTGTAATGTTCCCCATTTCATCCAATAGGACCTTCGGGGACAGCAGACCGGAAGGAGGTCTGTCCCCCGGGGCTTTGGTTGTAAACAGAAGCTGTCTAGTTGACTGGGCTTGTTGGGCTACATCTATTATAGGATGTAGTCAGTAAGCCTACAGTTGACGGCAGAAGCGGACGGCTTGCCCTATGCTTCGCGCACTGCTAGTGTGTGTGTGATTGCTACCATTTTAAAAAATCGAATTTTAATACTTGTTAGGTCTGCTGCATAATTTTATTAGATTCCTGTGATATTGCACGAACTTTGCTCGTTTTTTAGTGTGTTTCACTTTCCTGCTGAGTTATTGGGTGAAGCAGCCTTTGCACCTCCCCAGTCCACCGCAGCCATTAGTGGGCTGATTGTTGTGGAGGGAGTACTGCTCTGGCCAGACCTGTGGGGTCTTTGTTCACTTCCGGTTTGCCATCCCACGGCCTCCATCTTGTAAGGGAGGTGGGCTAGTCTTTTCCTCTCCCGGTTTCAAGACATCCTATTTAGACTGTCACGGCACGGGAGCTTGCACAGTAAGCCTACAGTTGACGGCAGGAGCGGACGGCTTGCCCTATGCTTCGCACGCTGCTAGTGTGTGTGTGATTGCTACCATTTTAAAAAATCGAATTCTAATACTTGTTAGGTCTGCTGCACAATTTTATTAGGATCCTGTGATATTTCA
The DNA here is from genome assembly GCF_964261635.1 of Lissotriton helveticus. Taxonomy (NCBI): domain Eukaryota; kingdom Metazoa; phylum Chordata; class Amphibia; order Caudata; family Salamandridae; genus Lissotriton; species Lissotriton helveticus. The sequence goes on from NC_136061.1 coordinate 1,132,880,473, forward strand.
CGAACTTTGCTTGTTTTTAGTGTGTTTCACTTACCTGCTGAGTCATTGGGTGAAGCAGCCTTTGCACCTCCCCGGTCCACCGCAGCCATTAGTGGGCTGATTGTTGTGGAGGGAGCACTGCTCTGGCCCGACCTGTGGGGTCTTTGTTCACTTCCGGTTTGCCATCCCACGGCCGCCATCTTGTAAGGGAGGCGGGCTAGTCTTTTCCTCTCCCGGTTTCAAGACTTCCTATTTAACCCTTCCATGGCACGGGAGCGTGCAGCAGGCGCGCTGGCGGCGCGCCGGCAGTGCGTCAAAGGCAAGCCCGTCTGCGCCCGTCCGTGCCTGGATGCCGCCAGACGCCAGACACGCTGGTGGTTCCCAGTCAGGAGTGCTTAGTTACACCAGGGAACACTTGATGTCCATTGGTCTGCGCAGTGGATCCTGTGGTTTGCATCAGGGGGTTGTAGAGGAAGGCCCTTTTTGTTGTCCAACATGTGGCTATAGGGTCTGCTCCCCAGCAACCACCACCTCTCTCAGACCTACCGTGAAAATTCTACATCTGAATGTCCGTTCCCTGGTAAAACACTATATAAAGGTCTATGACCTCATTGAGAACGAGTCGCCTGATGTGCTTTTTATCACCGAAACCTGGCTGACTGACGCCTCAGTGGCGGAACCTGGTCTCGCCCTTCCCCTGGGGGTTAGTATCCTAACCCTTAATAGGGAGTCCAGAGGCGGGGTTATAGCAGTGATTTTTAAAACTTGTTACAGCTGCACCTTCGTTAAGGAGGAGGTGGCTGGGTGCAAATGCGCCTGCTTTGCTATCTCCTTTAATGCTCACTCATCCATCTCCTGCCTACTAGTCTATCGCCCCCCAGGAGCCATTTCTGACTTCAAAGCAGCTATTATCGATGCCGTTGGCTCACTGGCGCCTGATCGGGGACCTTAATCTTCATTTTGCCCACTCCAATGATACCGAAATCAGCAGCTTGCTCACTAACTTCGCTGCTTGCCAATTAATACAGTCGGTAGTGGGCCCCACCCACTCAGCCGGGCATTTACTTGATCATGTCTTTTCCAACATCCCTTCTCTTGTGGTCGAGACACCTAACCCGATGTGTTAAACTGATCATTTTTTTGTCACTTTCTTCGTCCCCCTCGCCACGGTCATTACCAGGTCTAACCTCAAGGCTACTCTCAGACGCTGCTGGCATAAACTTAATATAATAGAGCTGTGTTCCACCCTAACATCCTCCCACCCTGTTTTAGGCACTGACCCCGAGCACGCCTATAATACATTTTGTGACTGGATACTCCATGCTCTAGACTCCTTGATTCCAGCCAAATGGTCTAAGGGCCGTTGTTCAAAGTCTAATCCCTGGTTTGATGACTCCTTGGCTGCTTTATGCAGCTTCTGTAAAAAACTAGAATGCGCTTGGAGAAAGGCCTACGACCCTGGGGCAAAAAAGCTCTATCAGGAAGCGATTAAACGCTATCACAAGGCCATACATCAGGCTCGCTCGGCCTTACTCATCAATGAGATTAAGGCCAGCAACAATCCTGTCAAAAGCATCTTTAAAATACTACATGATTTTAAAACTAGGAAAGACCCCTCTACTGCATGTATCACGTCTGAACAACAATGCGAGGATCTAGCCACTTTCTTTGTTCGAAAAGTGGAAACTATTTATAAATCCTTTTCCACTGCTCCTACGGACCCTGTTTTTACTGCTATTCTTCGGCCCACTACTATCCTAGCAGCCATCCCCCCATATCCCACGACAAATTCCTTACTTTAAGTAAGAGGGTCAAATCTGGTTCCCCTATTGATCCCATGAAACCTGCCCAATTCAGAAATGCTCTATCTGTGTTACTGACACCTTCATGTCAGATCATAAATTCTGCCTTTACCACAGCAGTAGTGCCCACGTCTTGGAAAACTGCGAGGGTGGTCCCCTTGCTGAAAAAAGCCACTCTGGACCCAGCTAAACTGGAAAACTTTCGCCCCATATCCCTGCTACCCTGGGTCCCAAAAATTGCTGAAGCCGACGCTAATAACATTCTCTCTGGCCACCTAAGCAACACTGGTGCCTTAGATCGCTCTCAGAACGGGTTCCGCCCGGGCCATAGCACCGAGACCGCGCTTGTAGCAGTGTGTGAACATCTTTGTTCCATCCAGGATGAGGAACAGACTGCGGCTCTCATCCTGCTCGACCTCAGTGCAGCGTTCGACACGGTCTCCCATAAGACCCTCTTGCGCCGCTTGGAGGAGGTGGGAGTGGTAGGTCTGTCTCTGGAGTGGTTCCGTTCTTTTCTTTCTGACAGATCATTTCAGGTTGCGGCCCCCCCCCTTCCTCTCCCATGCTCATGCCATCAAGCAGATGGTTCCACAGGGCTCGGTATTAAGCCCGGTCCTGTTCAATCTCTATGTTCAACCTCTGACGGCGGTAGCAAGAGAATATGTTCTGACCATGATTTCGTACTCCGATGATACGCAGCTGGTAGTGGCCCTCTCTGAAGACCATACTCAGGGTGCTGCGCTTTTTCAGGCTGGCCTTGTAGCAGTCGCGCAATGGATGACCATCAATTGCCTGCACCTCAATGCCAACAAGTCAGAGGTGCTACTGGTGGGGAAAGACAAGGGACTCTGGAGCAAAAATTGGTGGCCGGACTCTATGGGCAGTGCCCCCACCCCTAAGTCGGCTGCAAAAAACTTAGGGGTCTGGCTCGAGACCAAGCTGGATTTCCAAGAGCATACCAGGAAGATCGCTGGCACCTGCTTCGGTCTCCTCCGGCGTCTGCGACCTATGCTTGGCTTCTTTGACCCTCCCACCCGCCAGCTGATAGTTCAAGCAACTATTCTGTCTAGGTTAGACTACGCTAATTCACTTCTACTGGGAGCCAATAAGGCGGAAGTCACGTGCCTTTTAAGGGTCCAGAATGCAGCTGCCCGAGCCCTTCTGCGGCTCCCTAGAACGTGCTCTGCGACGGTTGCATTGCTGCGCCTGCATTGGCTGCCCATGCCTCAAAGGATCCAATTTAAGGCACTTTGTCTTACCTTCAAAATTCTAAAAAGGTCCTCTCCTGAGATTTTGTCTAACCTGCTGATCCCCTTGTACCTACACGCCAGCTGCGCTCGGCCGAGCATTGCCTGGCCACGGTCCCCCGGGTGAAGCGTCTTAGAGCAGGGGGTCGGTCCTTTTGTTACCTTGCTGCTAAACTATGGAACTCCCTCCCTGTGCAGATCCGCCATCTAGACTGCCTTTTGTCCTTTCGTAAAGCAATTAAAACTCTCTTATTTCCGAGGGCGTAGCTTCCACTCCTAGGGTCTAGCTTCTGCACTCTGTTGGCATGCTACAAGCGCCGGGACGCATCTTTGCTGAAGCATCTGTCGCGCTATACAAAACTTCCAAATAGTCCAAGGGTTATATATGTCGCCATTTTGGGGCTGCCACCGACTATTTTGTTGGCAGGTGGACACAGTGGCAGCTCCTTAGTGTCAGAAAGTTTTGCCCACCCACCCATCCTGATTATGTAGGTTTTGGGAGAGAATAGTTTGTTTTATGTTAGGCATGGCATAGGCAGGCTAGATGCAACAGGTGCGTAGAGGTATTATTGTATTGAGTGTCGCTTTGAGACAGGTGCAGAGTTGGGGCGGTAGGCCCACAAGGTTACAGACGTTCACTTAACGTTATTTTGGTTAATATAGGCTAAGCAGGCAGAAAGGGAGGGTCTCGACAAACCCACACCGGAAGTCCTGCATTTCAAATTTTACATCATAGGAATAGCAAGTTGTGCTTTAAGGAGGGGGCATGTTTAAAAGGAAATGAGCAGACGAGTACGATGGGGCATGATGTCAAAGTTTGAAGGGTATGTTTATTGGGAGAGGGGTTAGGGGAGGGGGTTAGGGAAGGTGGGTAAATGGATGTATAGCGAGGTTTTAGTTTTGTAAGGCTGATGACTTTCAATGTGATGCGCACCTGTTTCAGTAAAGCGGCCTATTCCCCACATACAAGAGTCGGTGGTCTGTTATGTGCCTCATTTCACCTAATGTCTGGTTTCAACTCTGACAGTGCAACAGGACGTGAAAGGATCCAGTGTGCTGATGGAATTAATTAAATGACTTTCTGTGAATCACTTTTTTACTGCCAGGTGTTCTCTCCATGAGTTTTGCTTTTATAAGCTTGATACGATCGTTGCAGTTAGTGGTGCTTTCTGCTTGAAGCCGGTAACAACAAACCTGAATAAATCTTTTTTTTGTGTCGGTCCGTTTCTTGCTCTGTCATCACATAACTCTAATAAAAAAGTTGTGGGCTCCCCTTTTTATAAGACAAGCTAATCAGAAACTTGATTGACAGTTTTCTGACTCTCCCCAAAATGCATATTTGGCCTTCGAAAATCCTTTTTGACTCACATTTTATCTTTCTAATAGGAAGGTCGAGGACCAGGACTAACCTTTCTTGCAGGTTCTCTACTTTGCACTTGTTGTAATCGAGACGAGAATGCCTACGCGGTTGTCAAGGAAACAAAATTCAATGAGGACCTTGCAAAACCAGGAGGTGATATTTTTAAAACATCATTTGGGAGCTTTTCAAAAAATCGGACAGACTACTAACAAACTCTTAGTGAAGCAAAGTGCTCGAATCTCTTTGAAGGGGTGAATTGATTGTTCCGCTGTGCTGTTACTTTATTGAATAGCAACCAATATCTTCAGAGATAAGCACTTGGCATTTAACATCCACGCAATAATGAGAGGAATCCAAGACAGGAAGCTCTCTGGAGCTCATTGTGTGCAGTATAAAAGACAGACAGGCAATTTTCTACTGAACTTTCATTAACATTGATACACAATATCAGGTACTGCGGAATTTTTCATCCAGCAGTTTAATCAGAAACGACGAGGTAAAGGGTTATCTGCTGTGCTAGCAAATTATAATCTGAGTGTATTATTGATATGCAGCATGTTTAAACTGCAAGTGCAATCGGTGTTCTTGCAAGCACACATAATGTAATTGTGAAATGTAATTTCTCGGACATTCGGTTTAATTGCACATTTTTATGAGAGCCGGAAGATTATTGAATTTCGTTTTTGTAATACATACTTTTGTCAGAAGTGGCTGCAGAAAATACTTAAAGATAAAAGAGCAGTGGGCCGTGGCCGGGACACCATGGTGGGCTGGTGAAGCTCCTCTGCTCGTGCCCAAAATCCTTGGCACCGCCAGATATAGGTGCTCCCCCTGCGCCAGAATGTCTGCCCCTAGTGGCGGAAGGTGGGGAAACCGCCCCAGGGCCAGCGGCTGCCACAGGAGTGCAGAGAAGGTGCGACCCGATCCTGTGTGCCTAGAGGGCGCAGTTGGGTTTCAACATGGCGACCTTCGCAGCTGGCAGCAGCGGTCAGGGCCCATAGCTTGCATAGGCTGCAGCAAATACGTCTGGAGCGCCTCCCCTCCCCACGGGGTGCCACTCAGAACAACCGGGGCATCCATTACCAGGGCACAGAACTCCAATATCCCCACTGCCTATTCGAGGATGCCTTAGGAGATTGGATGAGTGGCCCAGCCTGAGGGGCCTGCTGGTCGTGATACTTCTTCCTTCCCCCATCCCTAGGGGATGCCTGGGGAGACCTCGTGCGGCCCGGGGCATGCCCCAGGGTGCTGAGCAGATGCAGGGAAACCCCATGGCAGAGTCCGCTGTCACGGTTGCGGAGGCAGTCGACCGGCGAGGCAGTCGTGGGCCCCCAATGTCATCCCTGCCAGAACAATCCTCTGGGGCCTGCAGCGGGGCACACCAGAGACAGCCTGCGGACACAGACTGTCAAAGTTGACATAGTAAGCACCATGGAACATGAGGGCTGGACCCAGCGGCTGTGAGAGAATTGCTGCAGACCTAGCAGGAGCACGTCGGAGAAACCTAGAGCGAACGGATACTCGCTCAGCACTAGAAATAAGATAAACATGGTGGAAGTGGATGTCACTGTATCCGTGTGGATATGCAGAAGGTTTCTGAAAGTGTAAGCACAGCTGAGATTACCCTAAAAAACCACATGGAGCCATCCGTACCCTATATGACGAGGTGCACCAGCTGAGGGAGAACACTGCCCAACTCCACACACTGGCGGACAACGTCGATCGATCGAACAAGGTAGTATCCTGATTGATAGTGCAAATAGCACGGGTTCCCCGCCGTGCTGAAGGCTCATGACGCCTCTGGCTTCTGGATAACAAATTGATACAAAGGTATTACCTTGTCGCAATACAATTGAACATAATAGGTTTATTTTGCAACATTTATTCATTATTTCTACACATAGTATTTCCTGTGTATAGACAGTATTATACTGTCCATGTGAGTAGGGTGGGGATCTGTGTACCCATCCTGAAGAAGAAGCAGCACGCTTCGAAACATGTTGACACACATAGGAGGTTTTGTACAATAATACATCACACCTCCACCTCACCTTTTTAACAATACCGGCACAGAGGCCTATTAAAATTCCTTTTATTCCTCACATACTAGGTATTTTTTAACACTCACTCACTATCCACTCCTGACCCTACCACTCACCCCCTCTCACACTACACATAGTGATTACATCAGTGCTCCAGCGCATCCGCTGGTTAGTAGCACGCCGCGTTCCGTAGAGGGGCGCGAAGACCCCTATGATGAAGCATGACACCAAGGGCCCTTTTGGTGTGTGAGGGGTATTTAAAGAACACAATGTGCTTCCTGCCCATGTAGGAAACACATCCAACCCAAGACCATCTGTCTTCTATTGCCAATCTCTTGTGGTTGGATGCCATTTGTTTATTAGTTCTGAATATCTTCTACCGGGGCTGCAGCCAAAGGTACTGGGGCAAATGGGAGATTGGATAGTCCATATGCCCCCCTTTTTTATATTACTGAAAGGGGGGGCCGGCAACTTTACTCTTCCCAATGCGGGGCGACTGAGTCATCCAGGGTAGGATTGCACCAGAGGCAGATGCCCGATAACACACTTGAGTAGAGGCGCTGGTATTAGTAGATATGTGACAAGAGGGAAATCCCATGAATAGGCAATATTCCTATGCAGCATGGTTGGGAAGGTCTATTTGCTGCATAGATTACATTTTCCCACCGGGACAACAAAGAGGGTGGTTTGAGACCATGCACTACCTGGTGCGAGGCATCTCTGACCACTCCTCCAAGCTGATGCACTTGGTGGCCAAAAGCTGGCACACCCTTCTGGGCTGGCGGCTTGACTTCTGTGGTCTCACAAATTGGAACACCTGGGAGTCTCTGCAGACAGAAACATACCACTATTACCTGTAGAACGCCCAATCGGTGCAGTCTGCCACTAATGTGTAACAAGTCTTAAAGCTATAAATAAGAGGCATCTCATCACCCACATTGCCTTGAAGAAGAAGGAATGAGTTAGAGAAGCCGTGGCACTATAAGAAAATCTGTATCAATAGGAGGCGGATAACATAACCATCTCTGACCCAGAGGTCACGCACAAAATTGCTCTTGCTAGGGAACAATATAGATGGTTGGTAGAGCAGAAGGCAAGGGAAAAATTCTGGGCCATGCAACACAGGCTTGATGAAGTGGGAAACAATGTGGGCAAGCTGTTAGCGTGGCTGGCGTGCAGAGAAGGAGGCAGACGATGGATACACCAGGTAGAGAATGAGGTGGGAGAAATGGTATGCACAGCAGAAGACTCAGCTTGGCTCTTTCCAACAGACCTCAAGTGTTTGTATGAGTCCAGGGCCAGGGTTGAGTGGGAACAGTGTCAAAAATATTTCTTTCCCACTACCTTCGGGTGCAAATTCTATGTGTATTTTATGTGACAAAAACGATTACTTTCTCAACATATGAATCTCGTTTGGCTTTCTGTTGTAGCTCCAGTTGGAGGATCTCAGGCAACATTTATTGATTATTGTATATATTTGCATTAGATTGTTTATTGTACACATCCCCTGATGAAGGGTTCAATTGGAACCCGAAATGCATTGGGAATTAACTTCAGATTTTGTCAGCAAAAAATGTAATATTTTAGTTTCTCTTTTCAACATTTTAACACACATTTATGATTCTGATCAAAGATTCTTGTTTTGCATCTATGACAATTACATCCATTGAGTGTTGAATGTACAGTCATGCTTAAAATGGTTTAGTGTTTTTGACTAAACACAATATTGAGGTTTAAGAAATTCAAAGATAGTTTACGAGCAAGTAAGACATTTTTGTCTGAAGTAGTGCATCACGTAGGACGTGGTGTTCCACGGCCTCGCTTCAAAATAAAAATATGTAGCAGGCATCCCCTACCACTGCTCTCAAAGGCCGATGGTAGAGAGATTCTGGATGGTAGAATGGAGGGCAGGCAGATTGGGAAGGCAAAAGGTCAGCTCAAGTGTGGGAAGACCCCAGGCTCAAATGGGTTTCCCTCAGAGTTATTAAAGTGTGGAGTGTTGGACCTGGCCCTATCCCCAAACATTTTGCCTTCTTCCTCCTTTTTTCTGTCCTGTTTTTATTGGATTCAGAACTCTGGGCACATAACCACTGCTGATCAGTGCTAAAGTACCTATACTCTCTGTGTAAATTGTATTGGTGATTGTTTTATCTATGATTGGCATATTTGATTTACTGGTAAGTCCCTAGTAAAGTGCACTATGTGTGCCCAGGGCCTGTAATTCAAATGCTACTAGTGGGCCTGCAGCACTGATTATGCCACACACTTGAGTAGCCCTGCAACCCTATCTCAGACCTGCTACTACAGTGTGTGTTTATGTGCAGTTTTCAACTGCCATGCTGACCTGGCAAGTGCACTCACTTGCCAAGCCCAAACCTTCCCTTTGACTACATATAAGGCACCACTAAGGTAGGCTCAAGGTAGCCCCATGTGCAGGATGCAGTGTATGGGAAAGGTAGGACATGTACTGGTGTGTTTTACATTTCCTGATAGTGAAATACTGCCAATTTCCTTTTTCACTATTGCAAGGACTATCTCTCCCATAAGTTATGATTGGGGCTGACCTGAACCTCTTACAAGTGTAACGTTCAATTGGGAAGAGATGAGATTTGGAGTTTGGGGTCCCTGAACTCACAATTTAAAAATATATCTTTTTGTGAATTTGGTTTGTAAATTGCATGTTTGAAAATGCCACTTTTAGAAAGTCGGCATTCTCTTGCTTTACCATTCTGTGCCTTGGCCTGTCTATGGAATCCATGTCTGGTTTAAACTGACAGTTGGGCTTTTTGTGCATTCACTTCTAGACAGTCACACAAAGGGAGCTGAGTTGTGCCCTGTATATCCTGAGAGCTAATCACCAGGCTGATGGGTCTTCCTGAGCTAAAGTGGTAGGTGGAGTTGTCACTGACACCTGATTAGGGCTTTGCCTGTCCTCACACAAAGCTGTTTCCACCCCCTGCAGTGTATCTTGAGCCAAGTCAGGGAAAGGCAAGGCCTTGTGCACTACAAAGACTTTCCTTCGAAGTTTGTCTACTTCAAAGACAGAAATTGGTATAAGTACTGGAGCGGTGACACCATAACTTCAGAACACTTCTGGACTAAGAGGAGAGTCTGCCAAGAAGAGCTAGAGAAGCTGTAGTAGGGGAATTGCCACTGTGGTTGTTGCTATATTGTTCTGACCTACTGCTTGCTGCTTCTGTCTTGAGCAGTGAAAGGACTGGACTTTGCTTTCTGTATCCTGCTTGCCAAGGTTCTCCAAGGGCTTATGCGTGCTTGCCTCTCGTTAAGAAGTCTCAGGGCCATCAAAGACTTCCTCTGCAGTGCTGCTAAGATACTCCTTTATCTGCATCTCAGATACTGAAAATCTTCTGTGTACAGTTCCTTAAAAAAACTCGTAAAAGCTAACTCTATATCTAAATCCTCTGTATATCGTCCACCGATTTCTATACATACTATCTCTCTGATTACGTTTTTATATTACTCTGGTCTCAACTTCCAGGCAAGTAACTTCCCGCATCCATCTCCTTATTCGTAATGAATTAATTTACAAGCCTCCCATTTACTTCGTGATATATAATCAAGATATTCTGCTAAATCAGCTCTTGAAATTCAAATCTCATTGTCCTAAACGGTCTGGTCTTGGACATTTTGTTGTAAACCTATCTCTTTCTGGAATCTTGAAATTCTATGTTCTAAATCGTTCAACCTGCTTTTTTGTCTCCTTGTGTTTTTTTGCTGCCAAGCTTATTAACCAGCCCTAATCTAGGCCTTGTATGTGTCTCATATCATGTGTTTAGAAGTTGAGCTATTATTTAATTAGAAAAATTTGAGCGTACCCTTTTTTAGCTGCTCTGTTACCGTTAGATCCAGTAGTAATGTTCTATTAAGTGTCTATCTATTAGGCGCTGATACCTTATATAAAAGTAGTTCTAGCCGAACAGCAGAGTGATCAGGAAGGTGTTCTGGGATATGATCCACTCACCCAACTTTTTTACCTAATCTAATGTCCACCGAAAAGAAATCAATTCTGGAGGCGTGCCCATACTTTTTATTGCTGAAAAGTGAAGTTTTGGTTTCCTTTAGCCCCTTTGATCTTTTCTCTCCAAATGTTTGTAGCACCCCACAAAAGCTTACCATAGACTCTGTATTTTTGTTTTGGCTATCAGCCATGCCCCCCCGAATCCATCATACACTCGCCTATTGCAACTTTAATAGATTTTTTAAATAATATAGCCGCTCCCTTTGTACAACATGATTGGTTTGTATACACAACATTCTTGATCCACTTCTGTTTCATTAAAATTTCTTTCTATGTCTATGTGGGGATATATGTAAAGTGCACTGTTACTCCAGAGAGTGTACAGGCGCTGGCTGAATGTTAGCAGCATGGGAGAAGGAGCTTAGGGGCAGGAAAACAGCCATGTTTCAGCTTTTTCCAAAACAGGGGAATGGATTCAATGCGTCTCAAATGAAGTGGCATTTTATTCCAATGGCAAGGTCCCAGGAAGGAGAGAGACTTACCTCCTAACCTAGATTTTTTTAAATGGGGACATTGGCCAGCAACAGGTCAGCGGAGCTTAGCTGTCTACGAGGAGAGTAGAAAGATATCCCTTGTTTAAGGTAGCTTGGTCCTTCCCCATAGAGTGCTTTCTGTGTGATAAGCAGAGTTTTAATAAATATTCTTTAATAACTATTCTTTTCCTTACAGGGAGCCAGTGCAGGCTCCTCAGAAGGAAATTTCTGGGGCGCTCAAAAATGGTCCGGGCTGCTGCATTCTGGACAAGTTGAAGCCTGTCCAGCAAAAAGCCAGGCATACCCAGATAGAGTCTGTTCCCATAATCCAGCCTTGATATTATCAGAGCTTGGATCACCTGTTGTCTGACCTCTTTAAATAGAAAAAACAGGTATTTCCATAGAAGACACAGCAAAGCAAAATAGGCGCCAACTACTGTTCACCTGAGTGCGAAATAGCAGCTGGTTGTCTAGTTTGAACCCCAGATTTTTCACCACCAAGCATTAGATGGGTCATTTGTAACATTATAATATCACAATCGGATTGTTTCAAGTTTTGAAAATGATTCTTCTCTTGCTGTCTACCCTAAGGCCATTTACATTCCATGTTAGAACCTTCATCAGGATATAGTTTACTAAGTCAGACATTTTATTTTAGAGAGGACTATCTTCTGCCATACATTCCTTATTCCTCCATCCCTTGACTATCTTTCTTTCCACTGAGGACTCTTGTTTTTTTAATTTTTTTCCAGCATGCTTACCACCCTGTGAAATTCTATCCAAATAACTACCCTTTGTGCTCAATCCACACCCCCTACCTTGGGGAACCCTCCCTGAAAATGATTTGGGTAAATTTGACTTCTATACCCACAGGAGCTCCGCGCTACTTCCGGCATTTACTAGTTTTATTTCTGGTGCATCTTCATCTGCTCTACTTGGATACCTACCTCTTGTTGTTCCACATAATTCTCAGTACAGCAGGAAATCTCATTTGGAGAGTGGCACCTAATTTTCTTAGTTCTGGAATGTATTTATCCAACTCCCACTGTCTATCTTGTGTGATCCTCGAAATGTCTGACCTAACACGAAACGTCCAGTCCCCCTTGGTAAAGCTTTTTGCTTGTATTGCCTCAGAAGGGACTTGTTCTTTCAAGGTGTAAGTTTTGAAGTTAGACAGGATTTTCAGGGGATTTTTCCTATTTAAATTCTTTACAAAGGGGTCCCTGTGGTTCCTCTGTATATCTACCTAGTGCTCTGTAGTATCAATGGAAGGAATTATTTCTTAAAATAGGCTTATAACAAAGCCCTTGAGATTCTCTCCTTTTAAACCTTCTGGAATGTTTAGAACCCTAACATTGTTGTGCCTCACATTATTATCCCGGGACTCTATTTTGTCAAGAAGTCCATTCTCCCCATTTTGCAGACCTTGGACTTCCTTGTGATTAGCTTCTACCTCCCTGTTAAGTGCTTGCAATGAAGTTTCCATTGTGCAGATTTTGTCCATTATAGAGGTCATTTTAGCTTCTAAAGTCTTACAAACGTCTTGGATTTCCCCTGATTTCTTTCTGATATTGCAAACTTGCCCCTAATTTCTGCTGTTGGAGGGCATAGTATCTTTTCAACGCCCTGTTGGTTATCACAATATTTGTTAGTCCAGGGCCCGGTGGTTTAAACTGGAATTTGATCATCATGTGGCTGCAGTTGTTGAACATTTACTGGCCCATTCCCAAGAACCTTAAATCTGTTACTAATTTCAACATCTGTTAGGTTTCCCCTGCTTATCCGTCTCCATTATGAAGGTGTTTCCTTTTTCTTGGGTAGGCCTACCTAGCTCACAAAAATCAGGAGATGGTGATTTATTATCATCACCCCCTTTAGACTGAAGTTCAAAAAAGGATCTTAGTAAAGGGGTCATTTTAACCTGTTCCATTTTTTTATTTGCTTTGCCCGCAAAGTCATTCCCAGTCAGCGAAATCAAGGCAGAATCAGTGTTTTTACCAAGTGTAGTCAGATTCCCTGATTTATTTTGTTCGCCTGCTACACTCCACTTTCTCCCAAGTACTCTGTACCGGGGGCAAATCCTGGCCTGGCTTCAGAAATCAGCCCTCCACTAGACCAACGTTCTTATTTCTCAGAGAATATCCATTTGGGGCACTTTTAGAATCTATTCTCCGCAGTGCCCCTTCTCCTGATTTAATTAACCTACTTTCCTATTTTTCCAACCAGCAGTCGAGAGTTTGGAAGATGCTCTGGATTTTCTGCCACCTGTCCCGTTGGCTTGTCCTGGGCTCATGTGGCTCCTGCACACTTTGTGGTGCTTCTTTCCCCTGAGTCACCCATTGTAAGTCAAGCTCAAGACTGTTGCCCTGAGGGGACCCAGCCATAACTGACGCTGATCGGAGTGCCCCGGAAGAAAAACCGTGCTGAGACCTTCATATCCTAGCGAAGCCTCAGAGCCACCCAAAAACACCCAGATGTCCACACTGCTCGTGACTGGCATAATCAGTGTTCCGGCATGTTCCTCCCGGGTCATCTCAATCTTGGGGGGGGAAACATATAAAGGAGTATCCTAGCAGCACTGCTACGCCCTATCTGAAATCCGATCTAATGCAGGCACTTAACCAGAGAATTTGTTTGGAGAAGGCGAGGTGGAGTAATAAAAATGTTAAAGAGAGGCAGCGCAGCTGGTTTGGATGGCCTACCGAACAACTTTTATAAGATGCTGATGAATGAAGTAACTCGAATTCAGGCTGGCTTGATAAATGGGATTTTTTCTCAGGGTCATGAGATCGCACAATCCTGGGATGAGGCCATGATTAGCCTAATTTCAAAACCAAATAAAGACCCCAAGAGTTGCGAGTCATATAGACTGATTTCGCTGCTCAATTATGATTATAAAATCTGTACGCAGGTCCTAGTGAAGAGGTTAGAGAGAGTAACTGGCTCGTTGGTTCAAGAAGATCAAAAGGGCTTCTTCAAAGAATCCCAACTGTTTGAGTTAACATTGGATTTGGCGGGTGCTATACATAGGGCTATAGAAAATAAATTGCCCTTAACGGTCCTTACATTTGATGCTGTAAAGTCCTTTGATAGGGTAAGTTGGCATTTTTTAAAGGAGAGGAGTTGGCCTAACGGTTAGGGCGCTCGACCTCGGACCTGGGGATCTGGGTTCGAGTCTCGGTAACGACGCCAAAACCTCCTGTGAGTCTGGGCAAATCACTTAATCTCCCTGTGCCTAAAATGAATGTGTGTCCGTCCTCATGTAACGTAACTGGTGCTATGTAAAGCGCTCTGATACCTGATTCGGTTCAGGTCTAGTTCGCGCTATATAAAACTCTGCAAAAAAAAAAAAAAGTCATCCACCTATTTGACCTGGGTGAGAATTTCACCAGAGCAATTAGCTCAATTTATTAAAAACCAACAGCCAGGTTAATAGTGAATGGGAACTTGGCCAAACAGATTAATATAGAGAGGGGGACAAGGCTGGTGTGGACCCTATCACCCCTGCTGTTCGACCTACATAGTGAGCCATCAATCTCACCTCTGAAACTCTAAGGGCCGCAATGGATCAGGGAAAGAAGGCGGTCCTGGTACTTTTGGACCTGTCCCCGGCGTGCGATACGGTCTTACATACCATCTTGGTGGACCGTCTAGCCGCGGCAGGTATAGCTGGAAACGTGTTGGGCTGGCTAAAAAGCTTTTTAGCATATAGGTGACAAGTGGTCACCTTAGGTCAATTTAGGTCAGAAGAAAAATGGCTCAGTTCAGGAGTGCCTCAGGGCTCCTGCCTGAGCCAGACACTTTTCAATGTATATATGGCCCCCTGATTGCTCTCATATCATCCTTTAATATCAATACCATCTCGTATGCGGATGATACGCAGCTCATCCTGGTGATGGAGGATAATAATAATAATAATAATAATAGGATGACACCGGTGAGGCCAAAACGAAGCTTAAAAACTGCTTAAAAGCCACGTTCCAATGGATGAGCGTGAACCATCTCAAATGCAATTCAGGAAAAACGGAGATCTTGCCGTATGGAAAAGGTAATCTGTTTAACCCCACGTTATGGTGGCCGGAGGACGCCACCACCCCCCCAAACACTGTTCTATCAGTCCGAAATTTAGGGATTAGATTTGACTCCTCTCTGACTTTTAAACAACAAGCAGTGGCCTTAGCAGGAACATGTTTAGGCATCATGAAGG
Source organism: Lissotriton helveticus (assembly GCF_964261635.1). Lineage (NCBI taxonomy): Eukaryota > Metazoa > Chordata > Amphibia > Caudata > Salamandridae > Lissotriton > Lissotriton helveticus. Next base: position 1,132,895,622 of record NC_136061.1, read on the forward strand.
GGCTCAGAAAATTATTTGACCTAATACCACTTCCAGCACGAAAAATGGTTGCAGTAGCACTTATAACATCACGCCTCGACTACTGCAACAGCCTATATGCTGGGACAAATAGGATGGTCTGCCATAAGCTGCATATGGTGCAACATGCAGCGGCAAGACTGGTGCTGGGATGGAATAGGAGGACGTCAGCTACAGCAGCAATGGACATTTTACATTGGCTGCCGATTCATAAACGGGTTCTTTTCAAAATCCTCCTAATTACCTTTAGGGCCTTCTATGGAAAATGACCTAACTACATTCAGAGCATGTCAGACACTACTCCCCCACGCGCAGTTTGAGATCCCAAAAGGCTAACCTCCTCACCATCCCTAATTTCAGACTGAAAACGAGAGGAGGAAAGGCCCTGGCAGTTTTGGGTTCCAAAGCGTGGAACATACTCCCACCGTCCCTACGTCAAATTGCATCAGAAACAACCTTCAGAAAGACCCTCAAAACATGGATATACAATCTATCCAATGCCCTATGCAAAAACCTAATTTGAATATGCAGACCATTCTTCTACCATCAGCAAGGCTCGTCATTTTCTGTCTTCCCTTTCTAAAGCGCCAAGATGCTCCCTGGAGTGTAGGCCGCGCTATATAAGAGCTTTTTACATTTACATTCCCAGCAAGGGAAGGCAGGGGAGCTGGTTGGTAAAGTCTGTTGGCCCTGGGACTTTAGCAGGAGGCAAGCTCTATCTCAAGCCCTTGGAGATCCTTTACAAGTTGATTTGAAAGTAGCACAAAGTCCTTTATCCTTTCTTTTTCAGTGAGGCAACCACTGCAGGCCAATCCCCCAAACAACAAACGCAAAAGGCCCCCAAAGGACACATTCATACAACAATTTAAATAATTTTTGTGTCACTTACATGAACACTTATTTTGAGTAATCATAGGGACTAAATGACAATCACAATTTATCAAAAAGTCAATTTTTAATCTTTTTTACTTATTGTAGCACTTTTCACAACTGAATAAATGTCTGGCAACAGAATACTACCAATCTAGTAATATGACATTTGATGGTAGTAAAGAACACTTTTTGCAATAGATATGGACAATCAATTTAACAATACAAATGTGAATAAAACACAATCTGTTGTTAAATTACAGTCAAAAACACATTGAATCTTCATGCAAAAATAGTGCTAGGCATCGACGTTTCGGTCCCCCGGTGGTCTAGTAGATCCTTGGGACCATCTTCAGGACAGAACAGTTGCACAAAAACATCTGACACATAAAAACAACAATAGTAGACATCAGTACCCTACGACACAAAGAGAGAGCATCTGTGCAGTCAGCTCACACCACAAGGAGAACAAACGGTAACTCCACTTACTTCAAAACATTATACAAAACCCAAAAACGTGCCACCACTGTGAATATACCTTCAACAATTGCCCTCTAGGGGCCATATATGTAAATCATTAATTATTAGTACCCCAAATGGATCTATCAGTCAATAAAAGACTTACTTACGTGTACTAAAAATCAGAACTAATCTTCATCTGGAAAACATCAATTAATACCCAAGGTCATAGTCATATACTACAGTGGGTACTAAAACCTTAATATATCTGAACTTAACTACTGATACTCACGTGGAGAAACAAGCCAAACTGGACATCTACAAGTAAAAAAAAAACATAATTAAACAACCTCACTTGTACCATCACCTGACTAACAACACCGAGTGCACAGACAAAGTAATATAAGGCAACTCACGTTATGCTACATCACACTGCAGCCTAAAAAATCAAAACAACTGACATTAGTCTCAGTAAACCTCCATATGCCAGACTAGCTACGTGACAAATACGAGTCCGAGGTCACAGTAATTTGTCATGGTAGTACACACAATAGGCTTACTTGAAAAGGCAGGAATCCGCGGCGCTCAGTCAGGACACCCGATTCAAAGTTCAGGGTTTGCCGGTCGCGCTACTGCGTGGTAAAAAGCTATGGGCAAATGACGTCAGACGCTCTAAAAGCAACCCCCAAACAGCACTCAGATTAAGGATAGTCTCCTCCTCAGTTTCTTCGGTTCCTCTCCTCAGCAAAGGTTCTTCTTGTTTCCAAAAAGTGATCTCAAACTCTGGGGTCTGGGTCCCCCCTTTTATACTAATTTTCTCTTTGTTCTCTGAAGGCAGAGAGGCCTTTGCCTAGTCCAAACCGGTTCTGGTCAGTCCTGGAGCACTTTGTTGACAAGACTCCTTCTTTCCTTTCACAGTAGGCCAGGGCCATCAGACGCACCACAGGAGGTGGAGCCAGCATTGTGGAGGGAAGGCACAGCACTATTCAGGTCCCAGGTGCAACTCCTCCCACCACTCTACATGTAGATAGCTCTATTCAGCCCTGTGTTTATTCACCCTGTCTCATGGAATCCCCCAACCCCTGTACTCAAACTCCAGACAAGGAATACACAACCTAACAGAGGCAGGCTTGGACAGTTAGGCAAGAAAATACCTACTTTCTAAAAGTGGTATTTTCAAACACAGAATGTTAAAACCACATTCACTATTTTATCAATCTGAGTTCAGGCACACTAAACTCGAATTTCTACCTGGTTCCCTGAGTCAGTTAGGATTATAAGATGTTATAATCAAACTGCCCATTCTGGCCTATGGGGAACAGGTAGCCTTGCACTAGTGAAAAACAAAAATGGCTGTAATTCGCTATCAGGACATGCAACCTACATCAGGGCATGTCCTGCCTTTTACCTACAATGCACCCTGCCCTAGGGCCTACCATAGGGGTGACTAATATGCAGAAAAGGGAAGGTTTAGGGGCTGGCACGTGGGTGCACTTGCCCAGTCAACATGGCAGTACCAGACTGCACACAGGCTCTGCAATGGCAGACCTGAGACACACTTTACAGGCTGCTTCTGTAGGTGGCACAATCAGTGCTGCTAGCCCACCAGCAGCATTTGATTTACAAGCCTGGGCACACACAGTGCACTTTACTAGGGTCTGACAAGTAAACCAAGCCAGTCAATCATGGAGTTACTAACCCATACATCAATTTACAATAAAGAGAGCATATGTACTTTAGCACTAAAGTGCTCAGAGTCATAAAACAGCAAACAACAGGTCAGAGAAAATACAGGACGAAGGCCAAAAGTTCAGGGATGACCCTGCAAAAAGGGCCAAGTCCAACAACGAGGATGGAACCTTTACTTTACTGGAGGAAAGCAGCAGGAGGGACCTCCTTTCGTCAGAGTTAACACACTTATGGTAGGTATCAAGGCTTACTTTATGAACAACAATGAAAACTGCACCTCTCAGATGCAACCATTTGTTTACAGTACACAGGGTGTATTGGACTCCAAAGAAATTATCAAGGCTGAGAGGTCAAGTAACAAAACCTTGCCTTAAGTGTTCCCTGGAAGAAGCAGTCGATGTTCATATGTTTCAGCAGTGCTCTTTGATCCAGATCTTTTGGCATGAAGTGGGTAAGGCCTTATCTAAAATTCTAGGAAAAGAGATAAAGGTAAGCCCTTCACGTGTGACTTTTGGTGTCTTACCAGGTGTTGGGCTAATGTTAAACTTAAAAAAAGACATGCATCTTTGCTTTTCATCTTAAACCTATTGACAAGAAGAGAAATTTACCTAAAATAGGTTTCCTCTACATATCCTGGGTTTGTGGATTGGGTAGTTAGGTAAGAGTAAACCAGTTAGATCACATTTGTCTTTCTAGAAAGAGAGCTGGGTTGTGGGAACCTTGGGAGTGTTAGTATAAGAACACCTATGAGATAATATCTACCTAAGGTCCGATGATGATGAAACAAACAAAAAACAATAAAGAAAGAGGAGAAATACCTAGGTCGACAACAATCATTTATGCATGGTGTTTGAGGTTTGAAACTAGGAAACAGGAGAAAAAGGTTCGGACCCTCATGTAAAAAACTATCCCCTAGTACATTTCCTGAGCTTTTACCTCTTTTCCTTTCTTTCGTGAATGAGGACCAAAAAAAAAAAAGAAGAAAAAAAGACTTAATCTGCAGCCCCTGAACTCCTCTGCTGAGAGTTCTGACCTGCCAGGTGGTATCAATTCCAGTTCATGGCCTTTGGAGGTGATTTTTCCACAAAGGACTGAAGAAAGTCTATGCATCGACCTCCTCAGCCTGTTCTTCCTAACGCAGCACATCCATGCGGTTGAAAAAGCAATGCATCACAGCAGTGCATCCGAAGAATCGACGGAGTGCCTGCTGTGTGGCTGAAAGATCGCCACAGCCCAAGTCCTGAGCACTGTCACTGACGTTCGAGGCACCTACTCTGACTCCCACACATGCCTTATTGTGTGGCTGAAGAAATTGATGCATCACCTGCTCACCCTAGAACATCGAAGATGGGCCTATTTCGCTGTCGCATCAACCCATCGTGTCTGGATATTCGACACATCACACCTGTGTGCCAAGTCTTCATCGAGGTTGCCCAGCAGTAAGGACGCTGAGGCTGTGTGTCTGGAAATCGACGCATCACCTACCCTCACAGTCAGGAACCGACCCATCACCTCCTGTGACAGTAAGGAACAGACGCATCACCTCCTGTGTGCTGCAGTAAGAAACCAACACATCACCTACCCTGGCAGTAAGGAAACAATGCGTCACCTCTCCTAGGAGTAAGGAACCAACACATTGCTTTGCTTTTCCTGCCCCTCACCTGACCGCACCTGTTTTCAGCTTTGATTTTGACGTATCTCAGATACTTTGTGATGAAAATAGTTTCCTATGGACTGAACTGTTTTGAACCATTTAAAAGTGCTATCTTCACTAGTGTATATTGATATTTTGTCATTTTGGTCTTGTTTTACTCAGATAAATGGTGTACAGTCATAATATCGAGTCAATTATTTCGACTGGACAGAATATCGAGTAAAAAATATAGAATGGACATAATATCGACTAGACATAATATAGACAACAAAAATATCGACTAGAGAAAATTAATATCGAATAGAATGGACATAATATCGAATCAAAAATATAGAATGGACATAATATCGACTAGACATAATATAGACAACAAAAATATCGAATTTAAGGTAAGTTAATAATAATTTTTATTTTTTGTGTAATATAAGTCTGTAGCGGGTTGTGGGTTTATAGGGGAATAGGGTGGGAAGTAATTTAATTCTAATTAATTAAATATGTTAATTTATTTATTGATATATATTTAGAATTAATTGTTAATTAATTATTAATTGGTAATTAATTAAAATATAATTGGTAATTAATTATAATTGATTAATTGATAAATATTTTAATTTTAGTAATTTATTTTCTGTAGCGGGTTGTGGGTTTATAGGGGAATAGGGTGGGAAGTAATTTAATTATAATTAATTAAATATGTTAATTTATTTATTGATAAAAATTTAGAATTAATTGTTAATTAATTATTAATTGGTAATTAATTAAAATATAATTGGTAATTAATTATAATTGATTAATTGATAAATATTTTAATTTTAGTAATTTATTTTCTGTAGCGGGTTGTGGGTTTATAGGGGAATAGGGTGGGAAGTAATTTAATTATAATTAATTAAATATGTTAATTTATTTATTGATATTTTTAAAAAATTAATTGTTAATTAATTATTAATTGGTAATTAATTAAAATATTATTGGTAATTAATTATAATTGATTAATTGATAAATATTTTAATTTTAGGGTTCAGGGTCAGTTGTCAGTTTTTGGGTAAAGGGGTATTTTTAGGGTTCCGGGTCAGTTTTCAGTTTTTGGGTAAAGGGGTATTTTTAGGGTTCAGGGTCAGTTTTCAGTTTTTGGGGTAAAGGGGTATTTTTAGGGTTCAGGGTCAGTTTTCAGTTTTTGGGTAAAGGGGTATTTTTAGGGTTCAGGGTCAGTTTTCAGTTTTTGGGTAAAGGGGTATTTTTAGGGTTCAGGGTCAGTTTTCAGTTTTTGGGTAAAGGGGTATTTTTAGGGTTCAGGGTCAGTTTTCAGTTTTTGGGGTAAAGGTATTTTTAGGGTTCAGGGTCAGTTTTCAGTTTGTAGGTAAAGGGGTATTTTTAGGGTTCAGGGTCAGTTTTCAGTTTTTGGGTAAAGGGGTATTTTTAGGGTTCAGGGTCAGTTTTCAGTTTTTGGGGTAAAGGGGTATTTTTAGGGTTCAGGGTCAGTTTTCAGTTTGTAGGTAAAGGGGTATTTTTAGGGTTCAGGGTCAGTTTTCAGTTTTTGGGTAAAGGGGTATTTTTAGGGTTCAGGGTCAGTTTTCAGTTTTTGGGGTAAAGGGGTATTTTTAGGGTTCAGGGTCAGTTTTCAGTTTGTAGGTAAAGGGGTATTTTTAGGGTTCAGGGTCAGTTTTCAGTTTTTGGGTAAAGGGGTATTTTTAGGGTTCAGGGTCAGTTTTCAGTTTTCGGGTAAAGGGGTATTTTTAGGGTTCAGGGTCAGTTTTCAGTTTATGGGTAAAGGGGTATTTTTAGGGTTCAGGGTCAGTTTTGGGTTTTTGGGGTACAGGGGTACTTTGTAAAAATAAAGTAAAATTACATTTAAATTACATTTATTTAATAAAATTAAATTATATTAAATTATATTATAATATTTTTTATTAATTTATATTCAAAAAATTATTATATACTTACCAATACTTATGTTGTAATGGTATGCGTTGTAAAGGTATATGCGTTGTAAAATCTTGCGTTGTAAATGTATGCGTTGTAAAAGTTTTTGCGTTGTAAAAGTTTTGTTGTAATGGTAGGCGTTGTAAAAGTATGCGTTGTAACGTCATACATCCCTGGAGTGGGAATAGTAATTTTAACCTCTACGCTATCCAGCGCTTTCCCTACTGTTGCACCCACTGGAGTGGGAGTAGTAAATTTTACCTCTACGCTATCCAACACTTTTGCTAATGTTGAACTCACTATAGTTGTAACAATAAATTTTAAACATTTTCTAAAATGTTATATATGTTTATTTAATAATATGTTTAATATATATATATATATATATATATATATATATATATATATATATATATATATATATATATATATATATATATATATATATGTGTGTGTGTGTAATTTTTGGTGATATAATTTTTTTAATTATATAAATTATTTATTAAAATTATATTTTTTTAATAATTATTTCTAAGTTTATATTAAATATATTTATTACTATATTAGTTTTAACTTACTTTTAAGACATTTTAAAAAATCGATATTTTGACAGTCTATATTTTTGTAAGTCGATATTTTGGAGTCGATATTTTGGTACTTACCTGTTTGAAGATAGGGAGTCGATATTTTGTCAATCGATATTTTTGACTCGATATTTGTGTATCTCGATATTTGTGTCGTCGATATAATGTCTGTGATCCCAGATAAATATTGCTTACTATTCTAAAACTGTTTGGTGTCATGATTTACACATTGCCTCTGAGATAAGCCTGACTGATCGTACAAAGCTACCAAGGGGGTGAGCAGGGATTATCTTGGGTGCGTAACTCCCTCACCCTGCCTAGATTAAGCGTGCCTAATTGGACAGGGTGCAAGCCACTGCCAACTAGAGACTCCCCATTTCTAACATGGGGTATTAGGTTTGCCAGCCTCCTGAGCGAAATGTTCTACAAAGAGAGAAAGGAAGGATTCCTGTCACGGGACCTCCATACCACAACAACAGTGCTGATCCACAAGGAGGGGAAACCAGTGGACCAGTGTGGCTCTTGTAGGCCTATTACTTTGTTGAACTTCAGCCACAAGACATAACCTCCGACAGTTGTTCAGGTGTTTTGCACTGAGAGTGGCCCTAGGGGAGCCGGCAGTTCTGCTGGCACGGAATACAGAGAAAGCTATTAACTTGATAGAAAGGGGGAACCTGCTAATGATGTGGAAAAAGATGGGGTTTGGGTCTGGATTCCCTGCATAGGTCCAACTCCTGTACAACAAACTGCATGCATGTGTTTCGACTAATGAGAAGCTTTTTCAGGAGCTGCCCTTGGCAGAGGGACTAGGTAAGGGTGCCCCCTCTCGCCACTGTTGTTTGTGTTAGTGGTGGAGCCCCTGGCCAGATGGGTGAGGATGGACGCCCAAATAAGAGGTCTTATGTGGAAACCTGGAGAGTGAAGATGAGATCATCCTCTACACAGACGACATCCTGCTCTACTTAGTAGACCCGGCTCAATCCATACCACACATCTTAGACATCTTGGATATATTTGGGGAGCACTCGGGTTGTGCATAAATTGGACCAAGCCCGTGGTGTTCCTGCTTGCTCTGTGACAGTCCCCACTAAGCTGGAAGTGGCAGCTGCGCCGGTTACCAGAGGGGTCAGGTATTTGGGCATTTATGGAACGCTAGACTGGGTGGGCTTTTATCAAAATGACTTTGTGAGAGGCCTTCAGGACTATAGGGCAGATATGGGACACTGACAGAAGCTTCTGCGTTCTCTGATGGACAGACCGGCCCTCAACAAGATGATCACCCTACCCAAATTCCTGTAAATGCTCCAGAACACACTATATGAGGTGCCGGATTCTTTCTTCCGTGAGTTGGATATGACAACTAGCCTATTTCTTTGGGATAGGGAAGCATCGGTCATTGCCCTGTCGATGCAGACCAGGGGCCCATACCATGGCGAATCGCCCTCCTGGACATAAAACTGTACTACTAATCGATTCAACTACTGGTGTTTAAGTGGTGTGCGTTCACGTCCCTATGGGAAAAGGCCCTACAGGTGGACAGCTGTCACATAGGCGTGTGGCCTACCTGAGACATCTATCAATCAATCAATGAAGGGGGAGTTTGTTCCAGGTCTTTGATGTGAGGTAGGAGAAGGATCTTCCACCTGCTCTGGTCCTGTAGAAATTAGGCAAGGTGGCTAAGTGGAGTTCGGCTGAGCAGAGGTTTCTCTTGAGGGCTTGGAAGGAGATTCGGTTGTTGAGGTATTGGGTCAAGGGTTGTGGAGGGCTTTATAGGTGTGTTTGAGCATTTTGAAGGTCTTTCTTCTTTCAACGGGGAGCCAGTGGAGTTTGTGGAGGTGTTGGGTGATGTGGCTGTGTCATGGGATATCAAGGATAAGTCTGGCTGTGGTGTTCTGGATGGTCTGTAGTTTGCAGAGGAGTTTTTTGTTGATTCTGGTGAAGGGGCTTTGCCGTAGTCCAGTGTGCTGGTGATGAGTGCATGCGTGATTCTTTTCCTGGAGTCGGGGGTGGGGGATCCACTTGAACGTCTTGCGAAGTATGCGGAGGGTGTGGAAGCATGCGCAGGATACAGCGTTGATCTGGTGATTCATGGTGAGTGAAGAGTCGAGTATGATGCCGAGGTTACATGCATGGTCCATTGGGGTGGGAGGGTTTCCGAGGATGGGAGGCCACTAGGTGTTGTCCCATGCAGAGGGAGTGGAGCCAAGGATGAGGACTTCTAATTTCTTCGAGTTCAGCTTCAGGCGACTGTTGCTCATCCAGGTTGCGACGGCTTTCATACCTTCTTGGAAGTTGCGCCTGGTGATGGTGAGTTCCTTGGTGAGGGGGAGGATGAGTTGGGTGTCATCTGCAGAGGAGACAATGTGGAGCCTGTGGTTTCTGATGATGGTTTGGAGGGAGTCATGTAAACATTGAAGAATGTGGGGCTCATGGAGGATCCTTGGGGTACTCTGCATCTGATCTCTGTTGGTTCTGAGAGGTAGGGCGTGAGTCTTATTCTCTGTGTTCTGCCTGAGAGGAAAGATCCTATCCAGTCTAAGGTTTTTCCTTGGATGCTGTTGTCATGGATCAATCAATCAATCAATCAGGGGGCTTGTAAAGCGAGGCTACTCACCCATAACAGTCTCAAAGCCTGGGGGAGTGGGGCTGCTAGACGGACTGGGTGGAGCATCTTTCGAAGAGCCCGGTCTTGAGGTCCTTCCTGCATTGGGTCAGTGACACTGATTGTCTGAGGTGCAGGGGCAGTGTGTTCGAGGCCTTGGTGGCGAGGTAGGAGAAGAATCTTCCTCCGGTTCTGGTCTTTTGGATCCTGGGTATGGAGGGAAAGGTGAGTTGGAAGGATAGGAGTTGTCTGGTGGGTATGTGAAAGGTGAGGCGGTGGTTGAGGTACGCTGGTCCTTCGTCATGTAGGGACTTTTAGGCATGAGTGAGGAGCTTTAGGGGTGACTCTTTTGTTAACTGGGAGCCAGTAGAGTTGTTGGAGGAGGAGTTGTGGATTGGATTGGATGTGCATTTGTAAAGCGCGAATTGCTGCCCGGAGGCGTCCAAGCGATGTGATGTGGCTGTGGCAGGGGCTGTCTGGGATCAGTCTGGCAGCAACTTTTTGGATGTTCTGTAGTTTCTTGAGCTGTTTCTGGGTGACACCGGTGTAGAGTACGTTGTCGTATTTGAGTCTGCTGGCGATGAGTGCGTGGGTGACCGCCGTTCTGGATTCTGTGTATTCAGTGTGGCTGGCCACCAGGAGTTGTCCCAGGTTGACATGGTGGGTCCCAGGCTGAGAACTTCAGTCTTGTCTGAGTTGAGCCTGAGGCAGCTGTCTTTCATCCATGTAGTGACAGCCTTCATTCCTATGTGGTAGTTGGTTCTGGAAGTCGAGGGTTCATTAGTGAGGGAGAGGATCCGCTGGGTGTCATTTGCGTAGAAGATGATGTTGAGTCCGCGGCTTCTGATGATGGCTGCGGAGGGGGTCATGTAGATGTTTAAGAGGGTGGGGCTCAGGGAGCAACCTTGATGGACTCCACAGCTGTTCTCCGTGGGTTCTAAGAGGAACGGTGCTAGTCTGAATTGCTGGGTCTGGCCAGTGAGTAAGGAGTAGATCCTGTCCGAAGGCTTGTCACAGCGTTGTGGAGTCTGTTGATTAGTGTAGTGTCGAAGGTGACTGAGAGGTCTAGTAGGTTGAGGGATGTGGCCTCGCCCCAGTCAAGGACGTAGGAGATGTCATCTGTGGCAGTGAGGAGGGCAGTCTCTATGCTTTGGTTGCTTTGGAAACCAGATTGGGAGGAGTCCAGGATGTGGTTCAATTTGATGAACTCTGAGAGCTGGGAGTTGATGGCCTTCTCTATGACCTTGGCAGGGAAGGGGAAAAGAGAGATACGTTTGAAGTCCTTGAGGTCCAACGGGTCAGAGGATGGCTTCTTCAGCAGGAGATTGATCGTGGCGTGTTTCCAGTTGTCGGGAGAGGTGGCGTTTTCGATGGAGCAATTGATGGTTCGGCGGAGCTGTGGGGCGATGGCTGCAGCTGCTCTATGGAAGATGTGGTATGGGCATGGGTCTGTCGGGGCCCCTGAGTGGATGCTCTTCATGGTCTTGAGCTTGTCCTCTTTAATGAGTGAGGCCCAATAGAGCATAGTCTCTTGAGGGATGGCTTGGTTGTGTGCGATGGTGGCAGGCGTGGCGGCCAGGTCTAGGATGTTGAAGCTGTCATAAATATTCCTGATATTGTGGTGGAAGAGGTGCCTAGTTTGTTGCAAAGGTCTTGGGAGGGGGAACGTCTGTAGTCTCGCCTTGGTCTCAAACTCCTTGATGATGGCGAAGAGTTCTTTGCTGTTGTGTGCGTTGGTGTTGATTATGTCTTGGAGGGCTGTTTTTCTTGGTGGTTTTCAGGAGGAGGTGGTGTGCGTTGATGGCAGATTTGAAGGTTGCGTGAGTTTCTGGGGTTTTGTGCACCTCCATTTCTTTTTGAGACATCTACAGGACTGTCTGAGCTCTTGGAGAGTGGGTGTGAAGCAGCCGGCCACCTTGGAGCGTTGCTTCCCTGGTCTTCCTTTGAGGGGTGCCAGTGTGTCAGCGCCGTTGGAGATCCAGTTTGTGGGCTACGGTGTTGCAGTCTGTGGGTGTTGGCAGAGTTGTTGTGCTGAGTGTGTTGATGAGGAATTTTTCGGTGGCCTTGGTCCAGCTGTGGCTAGGGGGACAATGACAACGGTGGTGTACGGTGGGCATGCGGAAGGCAATGTGGACACAGTGGTGGTTGGTCCAGGAGAGTTTGGTGGTATTGCTGTAGCTGATGTTCCTGCTGGTGGAAAAGACGGGGTTGAGCGTGTGAGTGGCTGTACTGGTTGGTGTGATGACTAGCTGCTTGAGTCCAATGTTGACGAGGTTCCCTAGGAGGGAGGCAGTGTTCTGGTTGCAGGGGTTGTCCAGGTAGAAGCTGAGGTGTCTGAGTAGGATGTGGTCGGTGGATAATAGGGCCTGGGGTGCAATGAGGTCTATGATGGTGCCTGTGAAGGGGGGGTTGGGAGCCCTGGAGATGAGGGTGCCGCGGAGTGTGGTGTTGGGAATGGTCCAGATCTGGCAGTGGAGGTGTTCCATGGTTGTCAGGTCATTGGAGTGCGTGGTTAGTCAGAGTGTGCTTTTGTGGGCGATGGCGATGGCTCCTCCTGGGTGGTCAGGCAGTCCTTGTGAGTGAACCTGTAGCCACCAGGGATCGCGATGGCGAAGTCCAGTTCAGAGCAGGGGTTGGTCCAGGTTTCTGTGAGGAAAGTGATGTAAGGAAAGGTGGCGTTGAGGAGGTCCAAGATTTCTGTGGCACGTTTGTTGCGGAACTTATATTGCGGAGAATGCAGTTGCAGCAGATGCATGTTCTATTGGTCGGCTGGGTGGTGATGGGAGCTGGTTTATTATTATTATTATTATTATTATTATTATTATTATTATTACATTTCTTGAGCGCTCAGCTACCCGTAGGTTTCCCGGCGCTATGGGTGTGAAACAATATTGAAGTGAGAAAGGAAAGGAAGTCAGCGAACTTACAAGTTAAAAAGCCAGGTTTTGATTCCCTTACGGAAGGTAAGGAAACACCTTTCAGAACGCAGAGGGGAGGGAAGAGAGTTCCAAAGAGAGGGCGCCAGTAGAGCAAAAGAGCGACCTCCCATTTTTGCTCTCTTGATGCGTGGGATCTTGAGCTTATTCTGAGTGGAGGACCTAAGTGTGCGAGGTGGAAGATATCGCTGCACCAAAACAGATAGATAGAGAGGAGCTTTTCCGGTCAGGATTTTATGCATAAAACATAAAGCCTTGAATTTAACCCTGCTCTCGATCCGAAGCCAGTGTAGATTGCGCAAGTGGTTTGATGGCATGGCTGAAGGTATGGTTGCAGTTCTGGCATGGGAAGGGTCCATGAGTCTTCAGTGATGCTAGGTGGCAGTGGCCACGGTCCAGGTGCAGATGGGTGTAGACAGGCTTGCCTATGGCTCTCCAGCCGCTCCCCACTAACGTCACTGAAAGATCATTGGGAAAGCGACCTACGTTTATTAGATGACAAGGATTGGGGTGAGGTATTTCAACATCCACGTGAAGTAGCAACCAGTGCAGGGCTCCGCCTGGTCCAGTTGAAAATCCTCCATAGGGTACACTACACAATAACTAGGTTGCACTGCATGAGGAAGACAGACAGAGAAAAACGTCTGAAAGGCTGCGGACCACCTGAAACACTACTACACACACTGTGGGCCTGTCAGATAGTGAGGCATTATTGGGACTGGATGGGCAGCCAGCTCACAGAGGTTACAGGGGAAGACATAAAGGTGAGCCCAGCACAGGCAACCCTAGGAATATGGGGAGAACAGACATTAATACACTTTGCTGTTGTGCAACATAGGCCTCATGGTGTCTAGAAGGGACTTTGTGCAAATATGGGGCTGTGGAACAATGGGACACTGTAGGAAAGTGTCCCTTTTAAAAAGGTGCTGCTGGTTATGACTCTTGTTAGTACACTGGAATCTGCTGCCCAGGCATCAGTTCCTGTGCTGTTTCCTAAATCTGTTATGTTCGACTTGTTAATCCCAAATTGGCAAAAGATTTACCCCCTTATAAGTCCCTAGTGTATGGTACCAAGAGAACCCAGAGCATTGGTGGTAAAGGGGTCCCCAGGGCTGCAGCTTTAGTTTGTGCCACACTGGGCGACCTATGCAACCTACTAACAGAAGGCCTGCCATTACAGAATGCAGAAGCAGTGCAAATTGCTTGATATTAACTATGCCCTTACCATGTATAGTACAGTTCCCTACACGGCCTTTAAGGCACTCCTAAGGAAAGCATTGTCAGCTCAGGAGGAAGGGTGCATTATATTTAAGGTTTGAACATGCAGGTACAGGCCTACATATCTCCATAGTGGTGTTCCCCATTGGAAACCACTATATCTGTTAGTGGTCTTTAGGATAACATGGGCTGCCAACCGGGTACCCTTGAGATTGGCAGGTCCATGATTGTACCACTAAAATAAGTTATGTTTGGTATCAAACAATGTGCCTTCTTGTCGTGGTGAGCCTGAGCTAGGCCTACCAGTGCTAGGGATTCGCTCTTCTCTGCACAAGTCCTCAGACAAATAGAATAGAAGTTGGCACGGAAACTGGAATATAAAACCAAGTATTTATTAACCTCATGAGGTGATACTACATTCACACAACACCCTTCGGTAGTGTATGAAGTAGCACACTGAACAGAAGGAACATGGTCCTTTTATACCGACACAGGGGCTCAGAAGAAGGCGGTACAAGTACAGAAGAGAAGGTTTACATATATAAAAGGTCATACAGAAATGCACAGTCAACAGAAGGGCGGAGCTTAGCAGTTTGCTAATTGCTGTAAAAATACCCTGACCTCCCCTCTTTCAGCCTTACTGTACCCGTATTTTGTTGAAATGCTCAATAAAAAATATTTTATACTAAAAATACCCTGACAGGTACAGACTAAGACATATGTGAACAGTTGCAGTGTCTTCTGCGCATGTGCAGAGTAGCAGAACCTAAATGTAGTCTGTTCACAAGCAGAGTACAAGAGTAAACAACAGCAAGGAAGGACAGAGCACATGGTGAGCACATGGCAGACAAGATGGCTGCCAAAAACAAGATGGCTTCAGCTAAATGCTAACCCCGATCAGTGCTAAATTACAACAGACAACCCTTTTAGCATTAGCTGAAGACATTCATTCATTTGGGGTAATCTGGATTCACATCTTGTACGTTTATTTGCATAATTTCGGTAATCTCTTTATTCAGTATGTGTTGGGCTTTTATTTCTGCAACATTTCGCTTAGTAGGTGTACAGGCAGTAATGCAGACGGAGCAAAGCATTGGACCACATTGTACACATACACAGCATGTAAATAGTATCACTAGTATTACACATAGGATGGTCAATAGCTTCCAGCCCCAGGTAACAAACAATGTCCAAAACCAGCTGGTGAAAGTCCAGGTGCCAGTCTCTGGGTGAATTTCAGCAGCAATCGTATGCAGTTTAGAGATTGCATCAAACACTGAAGGAGAGTGATCAGAGATGTAGAGGCAGCAAATACTACCGATGATGCGACATGCACCACCTCGATCAGCTAAAATCACCTCTAAAACCAGGCGATTTTGGAGTGCTACAATCCTCGCAACTTGTAGCTCTTCTGTAATGTTACCAAGTGCCATAGCTGTCTGATTGGTAACAGCTTCCACAACACGAGTCAATCATCTTATCTTTCTGCTGTTTAATGCAGCACCCACAAAGAAAAACAAGCCCAAATTGAAATCAACGTATTGTTGCAATGTGGTGTCAATCTGGTTCACCTCATCAGTGCTTCTTGTCCTCTCATATCTGTACTTAGAAATATCACTGTACAGTTTACAATTCTTGTGATACGATGCAGGCACCAGAAACACAGGGGGCAACAGAAAGGACGCATAGCATACTCCAGACCATCCAACAGGTAGTTGGTAATATCCCATGTTACCACAGACAAAGTAGGTATTATGTGAGGATATGAAACTACTGTTATTGGCACCTTCAATAGTCAGAACCACAGTACACTCACTTCTTCCTACTGGAATTCACCCAACACTGCCTATACACAAGTCTGCTTTAGCTCTAGTAACAGAAACTCAACAACTTGCCCAATAAAATGAGGACCTTTGTCACTCCACAAAAGTTTGCAAACACCAAATCTAGGGAAGAGTTCCTTTAAAAGCACCTTTGCTATGGTGAGAGCCGTATTATCCTTTGTAGGGTATGCCTCTATCCATTTACTGAAGTCACATACTACCACTAGAACATACTTCAAGTTATTGCAACGTTCAAGTTGGATGTAATCCATTTGCAAAACTTCAAAAAGTGCGGTTGGTGTAGCAAACCCTCCTGTAGGAGTCCGTGTGCCTTTACCAGGATTGTACTGCCAACAGATCAAACAGGACTGTACTATCCTTTTAGCTGTGCCGGCAATTTCTGGATGCTCCCAAACTTGCGTAAGCAATTTCATTATTGCTGAGGCTCCAACATGTGCTGTCCCATGTGCCATCTGAACCATAGGCTGTAAATAGGCTATAAGCCTGTTGGCTCTTTATTGCGCCAAAAGCCCTCATCATCCAACTTTCCCTCTTTAGACCATTGCTCAAGTTCTTCCACAAAAGCAGATCTCTGTATGTCTAGCACTTCTTGTTTAGCATCATGCCAACGTTCAGCTTGTGACTTCACTATGTACATAGATGTAGTGCTTCACTGCATCGCAGTCTCACAGACTGTGTGATCTGCAAAGACGTTGCCTTGTCCTGTCTTGTCAGTCACTTTCTTGGGTGCGCTACACTTAACAATAGCTATTTTCTTTGGATATGTCAGTGCAGTCAAAAGATTATGCACTAGTTCTCCATGCATTATCTGCATCCCGTGGGATGTAAGAAAACCTCTTTCCTTCCAAAGTAGGCCAAAATCATGGCCCACTTCAAAAGCATAGCGGCTATCTGTATAGATGTTCACACACAAGTCAGTACTAAGTTCACACGCTCATGTCAAAGCTATTAGCTCAGCTGCTTGAGCTGACTTCTGCGTTATACGAGCTGTCTCCACTACTGTCTGAAGTGTCATAATTGCATATGCAGCTGAGGTCGTGCCATCTGGTAACTTCAAACAAGACCCATCAACCCATAGTTCCCCATCTACATCTGAAAGGGGCGTATCTTGCAAATCGACTCCTGTGACTGAGTCTGAGTCGCTGGATATGGCAACAAAGTAGCTGGGTTCAAATTGCACATCTCTTTAGGGTAATGTGAGGGGGCAACAATGTCAATTCGTATCCTGTCAAGTGAGCACTAGTCAAGTGTTGTGTCTTAGTCTGGTTCAAAAGTGCATCGACCGCATGGGGGACTAGCACCAACAATTTCTGTGACAAAACTATCCCTTCACTCTGACATATGGACACATCTGCTGCTGCAACCGAACGGTAGCACCCAGGCAATGTATGAGCAACAGGATCAAGAACAGCTGAAAAATATGCACAGGGACGCTGCTTGACACTGTGTGTCTCTACTAAGAATGACAATGCACATCCATCTTTCTCGTGTACATAGAGTGTAAAATCCTTTGTATAATCTGGAGTGCCTAACACTGGTGCAGAGCAAAGAGCTTGACATAACTGACGAAAAGCATTCTGGCATTCAGTCGTCCATGGAAGGGGCATTGGAGTGTCTTTGGTCGGAAGTGCCAACAAGGGTTTAACAATGTGTGAAAATCCTGATATCCATTGCCTACAAAAAGAAGTAAGACCAATGAATGCACGGACAAGGCACTGGTGTGTCTAAAATTGCTTGAATGCGATCTGGTGTAAGTGCACGCCCCTCCTTAGACAGAAGGTGACCTAAGTAGGTAACCTTCGGTCTACAATATTGCAATTTCTTCCGTGACACTTTGTGGTGGTGTGAAGCAAGAAAAGAAAGCAAAGACAAAGTACATTTTTCACACTGTTCAGGCGTTGCGTATCTGCTGCCAACAAGATGTCATCGACATATTGTATGAGACCCACTCCTTCAGGCAAAGTGAAAGAATCAAGTTCTCTTTATATATATATATAATGCTTGGCTGTAAATACTAGGACTCTCAGTATACCCTTGAGGAATTCTACAAATCTATTCGATCGATTGTTCAAAGTGTAGCCGAACAAATATCGGCTATCAGGATGAATAGGAATCAAAAAGAAAGCATTCTTCTGGTCAATCACAGTGAATGTAGTTGCTGTCGGAAGAACTAAGGTAAGAAGTGTCGTTATGTAAGAAACCACAGGGTATTGTGTTACTACAATCTTATTAACTTCTCGCAAATCAATGATGAATCTGTAAATCCTAATGTCAGTATCTTTCTTCAAAATGGGAAGAATAGGACTGTTGCAAATATTATAAGGAATTTTTTCCACAACCCCCACTTCAATTAAATCATGGACAATGCGTACAAGTGCCTCTTCACCTTCTTGAGAAATTTTGTATTGAGGCAAGCGTGGCAATGATGCGCCCTCCTTGACACTAATATGTACTGGTGGAATAACCATTTGCCCTACATCAGTGTCTGAAGGAGCCCACAAAGTACTAGGGAGAGAAGCTAATGCAATGTCCTCTTTAACAAGCAAGATCTCTCAATCACGGGGTAGTTGTCATTCAAAATAACACGTACACCTTCTGGAGAACATCGTATCGTAGCCCTGAAATACTTGAGCATATCAAGACCCACAATATTGTCAGGTGTATTCGGAGAAAGCAAAAATGGACATGGAGCAGTAAATTTGGCAACATGAAATGCAAGTGGTTGTGACAGTGGGCTAAGGGAAGATATTCCATCGAAACCTATCGATGTAATGGTTAAGCTAGACAGGGGAGCCCTTGGAACCAATTGTTTAGATAAGGCGCTACGAGTAGCTCCTGTATCAACAGAAACCGATCAGTAGAACCCAAAACATGTGCTGTAACATAGGGACCCTTCTGATCCACTGGAACTTCAACTGATTCCTTACCCCATCCTAGGCAGTCCTATGCATAAGCAGAATCCTCCAAATCAGACAGCAAATAGTCAGACATTTGATATTGGTTCCGTCTATCGAAAGTGTTAATGCCATTCTGTCCACACGTTTTAGTATCAAACCTTGCACGATCGTCCGTGCTTCCTCTCGGCCCTGAATATCCTGAATGATTTCTCATTTGTCCCCGTCCACGTGGATACTGCTGAGCACGCAATACTGGACAATCGGCAGCCCAATTTCCAAATTTCTTACAGTACGCACACAGGTCAGAAGACGAAGTCGGACGAACATAAGGAGGAAAAGACACACGTCCACCCCTGTCACCACCTCTAGAAGCCTGAGCTAACATAACCTTCGTTTTTAACTCCTTAGTCTTCTTATCCTCATTACCCTTCGCTTCTAATTCCTGCTGTTCATAATACTGAGCCATAGACAAAAGAGAAACCGGAGAAGAGGTAGTCCATAAACTCTCACTGACCTTTAGGCGACTAGCTATTCCTGGCAACAGGTTGGCAACTTATTTATCGACAAACAGATGCCTGCCCATGTCATCTGTCAATGACTGGCCACTAAAATCGTGGAATGCCTCCTCAAAATGTGTAAAGAAGTCAGAAACTGATTTATCTATCTTTCGCTTACAGGATGCTAATACAGTCCAGCCTTTCTTTTTAGGGGGAATACTTGTCTTTAACTTAACTAATATAGCTGCTGGAAGATCTAAAATTAGCTGACATGGTTTCTGTGTGAGTTCCCTTTCTACGTCCATTTGTTCTAAATCTTTCCATCTCGCTCCAAAAGACGCCCGATCATCAACTTTACGAACAGTTCTCCACATATCAGGGCGTAATATCAATCCGAAAAACATATCAATATCAGGTAGAGTCATGGTACAAGCGCTAATAGCACCCTCAACTTCCTCATAAAAAGCGGCTGGATTTTTCCACGTATCGGGCAATGCAGTTTTAAGAGCCATAACATCCGCTCTATTCCAAGGAGTGTAAACCCAATTATGAATAAAATAACACTTTGCATCAGTGGAATTCTTATCATCATCTGTTCTGTACCTCTAGGAGGAACATACAAAGGTGCTGCTTCCCGCATAGGTCTCACATGAACTACCACATTCTTATCTGTTTCGGAAGTAGGAGCATGCGTCCTGCTGGTCTGGGATGTTTGTGCAGCTGTGTCAGCTGCCTTCTTCTCTTCTCGGAAACGGACTGCCTCAGCACGCAATTTAACCAAACGTCTGATTGAGTCAGCCACCTGAGAAAAGACAAAAAGACCATCACGCATTTGCTTACAATCATCTGCTATATCATCAGGTTCCAACTCTCCACAATGTTTCCTAAACCGCTCAATCACCTCTGCGGCGAATACCTCGGTAAAATATAGTTGCTCCCTTTCCTGCCAGTTTTGCATGTTATCTATAAGTTCAGAAGCAGAAGCAATACCATGAACGGTTTTGCAAGAAGAGGATCTAAGGTCAGCCGCAAGTTCAGCAGTCAACATAGAGTGAGTTTCCCGTGCCTTCTCCTGCTCATTCGTTCACGCACTTCTTTCTCCCACATTCGTACACAGTCAAACATATCTTGCCTAGTCTTTCGCCTAATCATACATTGTTCCACATACTGAATCTTTCGTAAATCAAATGACCCATTCATAGGCCAACGCAACTCAGGATCCTTACTAGTATATTTATTCCATAATGTGCTGTACATTATAGAAGAAATACCATATTTAATATACATATCCCTATGAGGCGTCTCCTCCGGCGGGGGGGCCGGTTGTGTCTCATCGAGTCTCATACTTGTACCACCACAAAAGCAACACATTCTACTAAGTGTGCTAGAAACAGGCATGCCAAAAATAGTGCAATATATGCAGTATTATACGCAAAGTAGCACTTAAATCACGTTGTGCTGTTCAAATCTTATACAAAGTAGAGAAAATTCTCCTCATTACCTGCCTATATAAATTGCAATTTATATATATCCAAATCTAAAAATCCCAAAATTGGCCAATACCAATACCAAACCAAACAGCAAGCGTCGCATCAAACGACCTTACCAATCCCAAATATCCAGATTCCAACTGCCAATTGCTTGAATCGACCAAATGGTCACTGCACGGCGAATCAACAGAAGAGATCTCAGTCGAGGACCGGCACCACCTGGAGGGTCAGATCAGAAAGAGAGGAAAAACACCGTGGTTGCCAAGACGCGGATCTCCTAGGGCAGCAATCGTCCGTAGCGAGATTCCAATCATTCCTTTCGACAACTCCTTTGGGCATCCAAGTCGCCGATGAGCCCCACTGGTTGGGTGCCAATTTGTCGTGGTTAGCCTCAGCTAGGCCTACCAGTGCTAGGGGTTCGCCCTTCTCTGCACAAGTCCTCAGACCAATAGAATAGAAGTTGGCACGGAAACTGGAATATAAAACAAAGTATTTATTAACCTCATGAGGTGGAACTACATTCACACAACACCCTTTGGTAGTGTATGAAGTAGCACACTGTATGTGAGTTGAGTATCACCACACTGTGTTATGTCTCTAGCTTCTTACCATGATATCCATGTAGTATCATATTAGACCTTAAATAATATAGGTAGATACACAAAATTGTATGTAGTATTGTTGTTCATGTTAAACTTTAGATTACAATTTACTGACTGTACATATTTGTTTGTTTTAGTAAAACCACTGGTAAAGAAAAATCCTGAGGAAGGCAACTTGCCGAAATGCATTGGTGGTAGTTAAACATCATTACCAGTGATGACAGCCATGAACTGATAAACCATGTTACAATGTTGATGTAATAGTTGCTGTAACCAAGGCATAGAATCTGAATGTAATGCATTAGCATTAGACAGGATAGACCTTGACAAAAATATAGTGGTGTTTTTTCATGTATGTATGATTATAATCAATTGAAAATGAATTTACAAATTGGAGAAAATTGACTATGTAAATATAGGCCACATGATGTTTTTTTACTATAAATATTTATATATATAAAATAATCATTTTTTCACTAAAAAAGATAAATAATATAATAATAATAAAAAAGAGTTTTTTATATCATTGTTTCTCTATGGTTATATTTTTGGATTTATAGCTTTTTCATGAACACAATATTTTGATATTAACATTGAACTTGATGTGAATTTATTCTCTCCCTTTCGTTTCCCAAGTGAAGTAGCACACTGAACAGAAGGAACATGGTCCTTTTATACCCACACAGGAGCTCAGAAGAAGGCGTTACAAGTACAGAAGAGAAGGTTTACATACATGAAAGGTCATATAGAAATGCACAGTCAACAGTAGGGCGGAGCTTAGCAGTTTGCTAATTGCAGTAAAAATACCCTGACAGTTACAGACTATGACATATGTGAACAGTTGCAGTGTCTTCTGCGCATGTGCAGAGTAGCAGAACCTAAATATAGTCTGTCCATAAGCAGAGTACAAGAGTACACAACAGCAAGGAAGGACAGAGCACATGGTGAGCACATGGCAGACAAGATGGCTGCCAAAAACAAGATGGCTTCAGCTAAATGCTAACCCCGATCGCTGCCAAATTACAACATTCTCAACCCTGATATGATTCTTGGGCCCAGAGTGATGTGGCATGCACCCAGAGGGCACCTTGAAGGTTATCCCCTGGTTGCCCCCAGCTTTACTGAGTTCTGGCGGACCAGCCTGCGCTTTCCCATGCCTGCTCCCACCAAGACAAGATTCCGACCTCCTGCTAGGCAGCATGATCACTCCTATGAGTCAGAGACAAAGGCTGGAAAGGAAGAAGGTCACACCTCCTTCCCAGAGGGCTAGTGAATTGGCATTTCAGAGCAGTGAGCGCCAAAGGCTATACCACGTCTGATAGCATCTGTGATGTCCCCCTGAGGAAGAAACAGCCCTCTACCTGCCCCAGGTGCACTTGTACCAGGGCAAGGTGGGAACTTAGTTATTCAGGAGGCCCCTGGTAGGCTGGCCACATCTCTAGTGTGGGCAGCCTGGTCTGTACACGTGAAATTTAATTCTACCATTTTTAGAAGGGCAGAAATAGTGGGATCTGGGTAGAAAAGGTGGCCTATCCCACTGGATGTGGTCACCTCAGGCAGCTAGAGGAACTAGCTGCCCATTGGCTACTAGCTCCCACACCCCTTACTCCCCTTAATCTAGGATTTAATGGACTCCCCCTGAAACCTAAACCTCATATCTGAACAGTTTACTTCAAGGGAGGACCAAGAGGAGACCCGTGTTGCAGACAAAAGGACTTTGCCCACCAGCACAAAGCAAAAAAATGGATACTTTGTCCCTGAGGTAACAGACTTGGAACTGAGTGGACGACCCTTGTCCTTGGCCAAAACGCGACATTCCTGAAACAGAGGCACCTTGTGGAAGCCTGAAGCACCCTCAGTCTCCCCTGACTAGTGGCCCTAGTTCCCTGCAAACTGTAGATAAAAACACTCACCAAAGCTAGAGAATTGCTGCCCAAATCCAGGTGGTCCAGTGCATCATGAGAGTTGTAGTTTTGGCTGGCTCAAAGTCTCAGGCCTCTAAGTTTCTCTTTGAGACCCAGTTAAGTCCCTAAAGCTTTTTGTTGTGCTTACCACTGCCAAGGCTTGTTGCTTGCCAGTCCAGTAACCGGCCACCACACTCGACGCTGCAGCAAAAGAGAACATCGTGCAACCACCGTTAACGTCAGCATCTGTGGACCCATTAAGTTTATGCATTTTTTTTCGTGTAGCACCGTGTAAGCAGTAAAGTCTGCACCACCTGTGGCTCCAGTTCGGCACCAAAGACAGCCAGAACAACTATGCTCCACGGGATATATACAATTGATAAGCGGGGGTGGCCTGATTCTTGGGCCTGCATGACCATACTGCTATGAGATTCGAAGTAACTTGACCTTCAAGTGACCGATTGTCACTAATGAGTTTTGCGATTGAATGGAATGTTATTTGGCTATGTATTTTACTGCACTGATTTAATATTGCTTCAAAACTCTATAACTCCGGTTATGTTACATGTATGATATCCTGTTCATTTTGGTGTCCAAAATAAGATAGAAATACACTCTATTTTTATAACTTGATGTCAGATTTCTCTTGAGTCGTGTCAATTACTCACCGTCCATGTTGGTACTCTGAAATGCTTAACACATGTTCCTCTAGTGAAGGCTGACTGCTCCTTGTCATCCAACGAGGGCAGACCTCAGGATTTATAAGTGTGAATCAAAGGAACATCTTTAGGGTATTGAGATAATATTACATGGTAAGATCACCCACCCATACCATGTAATATTCCACTTTCCTACAGTGACCAACATGAACTGGTGTATGTAGGAAGATAAATCAGTCTACAAAGCCGGGATTGCAGAGGAAATTTGAGAAAGTATGGCACTCGTAGCAAGAATGCCGAAACAAAGACTAACCTCCCTAGGTGCGGGAGGACAGGATAGAGACTGAGAGCAGTGTGAACCTGAGAGCCTGGGGAAATATTCAGTGAACCAACTCTAGTGTTTTGACTGGACATGAGGGGGGCATCGTATTGGTCTGTGTATACATCAAAAGGGAGAGAGGGTTGTGAAGTAACTCCGAGATGTGTCACATTAAATATAGTTATTTTTGTCAAATGTAAATGATCTATAAAAAGAAGTTAGTAAAAAAAAATGGAAGAGCAGCTGTAACAAAAGAACTTTTGAGATAATATTACTTGGTAAGGTCACCTAGCCATACCACATAATGTTCCACTTTCCTACAGAGACCATCATGGACGGTGTATGTAGGAAGATAAATCAGTCTAAGAAGCCTGGGGATGCAGAGGAAATCAGAGAAAGTGGGAGCATGTAGCAAGAATGCAGAAACAAAGACTAATCTCCCTAGGTGTGGGTGTGGGAGGGCAGGACAGAGACTGGGAGCAGTCGCTCCCCATGCTGCACAGCACCACCGGTGTGCCCGTGCCCCTGAGCCCGCTGCTGCAGTGAGATCGAGGCCCCCCTCTGCCTCCTGCTGGTAGTCCGCTCCCTGGTACCTGCATTCTGCTTTGGCGTGTGTTATATTGTAGTTCCTGTTCTTGTTTTGCTATTGTGCCCTTATTTCCACAAAATTTCTCGCTTTTTACTACTTTAAAACTTTTTGTGCCACTGTACTTCTGTGCCCCTTTGTTCTCCGCCCGTTCTGCTCTCCCATTTTCCTGCCGCTGCGTCCCTTGTGGCCCCGCCCCCCGATCGCCAATTTGTCTCCCAGCTAATCGTCCCTCCCACATTCCCCTCTTATGGTGGCCACTGTGCGGCCGCGTGCAGCGGGCGTGCCTAAGGCAAGCCCGTCTGCGCCCGTCCATGCCTGGATCGCACCCAGTGCCAGACCCCCTGGCCCCACGAATGCCATGACGACCGCCACCACTACGACACCAGCACCCTCCACGCACTCAACACCGGACAATCACACGCCTACGTCCTGGCCACCCCGAAGGGCACCCAAGGACCCTTCTCCTGCCGGAGCTGCAGCTTCACCAGCCTCCGAGCCACCAACTCGCCCACCGAGACAGGACACAACCACCTCAGATGCATACTTCTTAACACCCACTCCGCACGCAAACACACTCTGGGACCTGCTCGACACTTCCTTCCTGGCCGTCGCATTCCTGACAGAGACCTGGATGAATGCTTCCTCGGCACCCGACATCGCCATAGCCATCCCGGACGTCTACAAGATCCCTCGCAGGGACCGCATCAATGGAGTAGGAGGAGGAATTGCCATCATCCTCAGGAACACCCTCAAGGTCTCGACCAGCATCAACGACACCCACAGTACTGTCAAACACCTACACATCCAGATCCACTCGACCCCAAAACAACCCTCAGAGGAACTCTTGTCTTCCGGCCCCTCCCGTACAACGGCCTCAGTTCAGCGACTCCATCGCTGACTTCATCCGCACGCATGCCCTGGCCTCCACAGACTACATCCTCTTCGGAGACCTGAACTTCCACCTCGAAAACAACAACGACAGCAACTCAACTACCCTGATCGACAACCTCATCAACCTCGGACTCAGACAGCTCATCACAACACCCACCCACTCTGCTTGTCACACGCTCGACCCCATCTCCTCTGCAAGCCCCCACATCACCTTCAGCCACACCACGAACTCCACTGGACCGACCATCGCTGCATCCACTTTACCTTCCAGAAACCCACCATGCACCACCGCCCTCAACGGACCCCCCGCCACAGCTGGAGTAAAGTCACCGAAGACCAGCTACACGCCACCCTTGCCCGAAGCCCATCGCCACGACACCGCCTCCCGCAACCTCAGACAATGGATCAATGACTGCGCCAACACTCTCGCTCCAATCAGGAAATCCTCCGACAGACGCACCAACAGAAAAGCCAGCTGGTTCACCACAGACCTCCAGGCCTCCAAACAAACCTGTCGAAAACGCGAGAAGAAATGGCACCTCGAACAGACACCGGACAGCTATGCAGCTCACAAGAACACCATCCGCAGTCATCCGATCTGCCAAAAGGGCCTCCTTCAAGGACCGCCTCAACAACAATGCACACAACAGCAAAGAGCTCTTCAACATCGTGAAGGAACTCTCCAACCCCAGCTCCAACACCAATGACATCCCACCATCGCAAGACCTGTGAGACTCCCTAGCCACCTTCTTCCATTGCAAGATCGCTGATATCCACGACAGCTTAAACAAGCAGGCCGTCCCGACAGCCATCGACACTTCAGACTCACCGCCCACCATCCACACCAGCCCCCTGCTCACCTGAACCAACGTGAACGACGACGACTCCACCAAAATCATGAACACCATCCAATCCGGTTCTCTGTCAGACCCATTCCCACACCACATCTTCAACAAAGCTAGCGCCACCATCGCACCCTATTTCCACAAGATGATCAACATCTCCTTCGAGACCGTGACCTTCCTGGAGAGCTGGAAGCACGCCAAGATCAATGCCTTGCTGAAGAAACCCAAGGCAGATCCGAGAGACCTCAAGAACTTCCGGCCCATCTCACTGCTCCCGTCCCTGGCGAAGGTCATTGATAAGATCGTCAACGGACAACTCACACGTTACCTTGAGGCGAATCAACATCCTGGACCCGTCCCAGTCCGGGTTCCTTTGCAACCACAGTGCCAAAACTGCCCTCCTCGCCACCACCGATGACATCAGAGCCCTGCTGGACAACGGAGAAACCGCGGCCTTCATCCTCCTGGACCTCTCAGCCGCCTTCGACACTGTCTGCCACCACACTACGCACACACCTCCACAACTCAGGGATCCAAGACAAGGCCCTGGAATGGACCACCTCCTTCCTCTCCGGCAGAAGCCAGAGTGTCCGCCTCCGGCCATTCTGATCCAAAGCCACCAAGATCATCTGCAGAGTTCCCCAAGGATCACCACTCAGCCCGACTCTGTTCAACATCTATATGGCACCGCTCACCCTCATAGCCCGATCGCACAACCTCAACATCATCTCCTATGCCGATGACACCCAGCTGATCTCCCTCACCAATGACCCCCTCCCCACCAAAGCAAACCTCCACGAAGGAATGAAGGCTGTCGCCGAGTGGATGAAGAACAGCCGACTGAAACTGAACTCAGACAAGACGGAAGTCCTCATCCTGGGCTCCACCCCCTCAGCCTGGAACGACTCCTGGTGGCCGTCCACACTGGGAGCAGCACCAACACCCACCGATGATGCACGCAACCTGGGATTCATCCTCAACTCAGCACTCTCCATGACCAAGCAAGTCAACGCCGTCTCATCCTCCTGCTTCAACACCCTCCGCATAGTCCGCAAGATCTAAAGATGGATCCCCACCGAAACCAGAAGAACGGTCACCCAGGCCCTCGTCGGCAGCAGGTTGGACTACGGAAACGCCCTCTACGCTTGAGCATCGGCCAAACTACTGAAATGACTACAACGTGTACAGATCGCCTCTGCACGCCTCGTCCTCGACATCCCTCGACACAGCCACATCACACCCCACCTGCACTGGCTCCCCGTCAACAAGACGATGACCTTCAAGCTCCTCACCCATGCACACAAGGCACTGCACAACACCGGACCAGCATACCTCAACAGAAGAATCACCTTATACGCCCCAAACCGGCAGCTCTGCTCCGCCGACCACACCCTCGCCACCATCCCCCGCATAGAAATAGCAATCTCTGGCAGCAGATCATTCTCCCACCTCACAGTCAAGACATGGAACACCCTCCCCATCCACCTGCGGCAGACCCAGGACCTACTAACCTTCAGGAGGCTGCTCAAAACCTGGCTGTTCGAGCAGTAGCAGCACCCCTCCCCGCAGCACCTTGAGACCCTCATGGGTGAGTAGTGCGCTTTACAAATGTTTGATTGATTGATTGATTAATTGTGAACCTTAGAGCCTGGGGAAATATACCTCGAACCACCTCTAATATTTTGACTGGACATGAGGGGCACGTGGTATTGGTCTGTGCATACATCAAAAGGGAGAGGGGTGTGAAGTGACTCCGAGATGTGTGACATTGAATATGGTTATATTTGTCAAATGTAAATGATCAATAAAAAGAAGTTATTAAAAACTAAAAATAGAAGAGCAGCTGTAACGGTTTAATTTTTGCTCTGTTTACAAAGGAGTAAAGAAACCTACAGAGTAATACAAAACAGTGCTCATATAAACTGCCTAATTTGAGCAGGTGGTCCCACCACACTCATTTTTGAGGACCGGAAATTAGTTTTCCTCATCAGACTTTGACACAGCGCAAGAGAGAGAAAAACACAAAAGGAGGAAAACAGGAGAAATAAAAAGACAGAAAACAGTGACAAAGGGAGAAAACAGCAAAGGAAAAGAACTGCAAGAGTGAGATACAGCGCAGCAATGTCTGGTGTTGGATGAAAGCGACATGAGATGGAATTAAGACTAGGCAGCTTTGGCATACAGAACACCAACATTCAGTAGTGGTGGTCACTGGCTTTATGTGCAAAATTTGGGGCCCCTGCACTTCTTGTTCTACAAACTGAGCACTGCACATAGGGGTATTTCTGTCTGATTCAGCATACCCCATTTTCTTTCTATTATTACAAGCTGGATACTCACTTCAGTAGACAATGATTATGAACCATGAGAAGTCAGACAAACTTAAAAGCAATGCCAACACAAGGTAACTGTGGCACCTTCCTGACATGTAATATATGAAGTCATTAGTAGTGCATAGCAGGGGTGCACACAATAGTTAGCTCAGTAAATATAAGTGGCGAATTACAATTTTTTTTGTTTTAAAATGATAATTTTTATATTATTATAAGTCGTAACTATAACGTTACTTTAACCTTTGTTTCATTGTATTTCTGTTTTTGTTTTTAATGGAAAGTTACATATTATTGCCATATCTAACTATACCGTCACGTTTACTTTGTTTTTTTAAAAGTTACTTTTCAAGGGTCACTTAATGTAACATAAGATCTTATTACCATACCTAACTATAACAACACTTTAACCTTTGTTTTTTTGGTAATTTTTATTTTTTTTTAATAATATTTACTCAACTTCCTCACTGAGCATACCTTTTGAGTGTGTGCAATAGGGAGTTGGAAGCAAGGACCTGGCGTGTTGTCAGGCCATGTGCCCAACCCCAGGCGAGTGGCTTACTCGCATCTGTGAACAACCTTTTGCCGTGTGCAGCATGGGGGTGGCCACAAGCTTAACTGTCCATTTGCAACCAGGACCCTGTCACTGACAACCCCCACTGTCAGCCCAAATATTAGATGTTAATTTGTTTTCTCCGTGCCATGGTATTCTTGCTCGACCACATGGAAAGACTATTTTTGGCCCCACCAGAGTTCAACTGTATCACATGGGGCCTCACTGGCTCCTGCTGGTGCTCCACATGACCTGAGACCCCCAAATAATAATTTGGCCCCAAGGGGCATCGCCTTGGAAGCCTCCCACAAGGACCAGGGAATTAGGGACTGAGACCCCGTGTCTTGTAATGGTAGCCTCAAGATTTTTGTTGATGTTGTGGCCAGCCAATCAGATTGCTCAGTACCACTGGACTGGTACTGGTTTCACGATGCTCAAGTAGGCAAAAGGGAACAATGGCTCTTGACTAGCTAAATGACTGTATTTTTTTACTCTGCAGTACTGCAGGTCTACTGTGGGACTCCGCCAGATCTACCGTCCAGATATCCCTAACATTTGAACCTTCATTTTTTAAAACGACTAAACAGATTTACACCACATCCCAAAAAGCAGGCTTTCTAGGTAAAGATCTTTCTTTCTGGCAAATGTGGAGTAATTCTGTTCATTTGTTATTTCTAAAATGCTTCTTAAAATTCCTTTGGGAAATTGCATGGGGAAAATGTGTTTTGGGACTCCCCTCTTTTCTCGCCTCTCACTTGACAAATCATCCCAAAACTTTTCAGGAAGGAACTGAGGTGGACGAATTTTTGTTTTCGACAGTATTGTGAAGAAGCGTGAAATGGTGTTATTAGTAAAACAAAAAATGCTGTTCCTATGGAACCTCTGGCCTAACTGTAACCACACAGTGGCAAATTCCGCAGTGTAATATATAGTTACCTACTGGTGGTCGTCAGTAGGTAATTATAATTAATACCATGTGCCACATTAGCGAAGCCTTTTTGACGTCCATTTGCCAATGCAAAAAGGCCTTTTGACATGTACCAAATCCAAATAGCAGTTTGGTAACCTGTTGCCAAATCGCAATTTGGGTTTGCGATTTGGTATTAGGAAGGGGCGTGTTGAGGGCATCCTTTCCTGATACCGAATCACAGGGAAATGTATGAATAAATTTACGACCGAAATGCACAAGCAATGTCATCAGTGATGTCACTGCCCATGTCATGAGTGATGTAATATGTGAGGTCATAAGCAGTGCTTTGCTGGGGCGCAAGTTATAGTTAGCTCACTATGAGGAGCTGGCCTAGTATATGCTGTCCACTAATTAAAGTGGGCACCCTGCACCAGTCCAGACAACCCTTATGGAGACTTAAGAGGTCTCAGACAACCTTAGAAAGCTATCCAAGTAGCAGCTGTGGAGAGCAGCCTTCAGGCTAAGTCTTGAAGGAGTGTAAAGCAGCTTGTTGTACCAGAATGCAATTTTATAGTACAGATTAAATGGAAAGAGAACCACGCAATAGTTATAAAAAATATGTATTTATTATATAACACTATCTAGTACGTTACAGTATCTCCTACACGGAGATAGACACAAAGCACACACTACTTCAGCAGAGAAATTACAGTAAATAGCACAGTGGGCCGGGGGGGACCAAACCATATAATAAAAAAGTGATATGAGAACCACGACTCAAGTCAGGACGATGTCAAGAGGATGTAGAATCGCTGGGACCCCAAGGAACCACCCAAATGAGTAGATAGGGACACAGCGGAGGAGGAGGGCAGTGTGGGAACACAACCGCGTGCTCCGTACAAATCTATGTGAAATCTGCGTTGGAGTTTTAGATATTAAGGACCCTTCCCAGTGGGAAACAAAGAAACCCCGTGCAAGACAGAAGGTTGTAGAGCCACCCCACCTGTGGATACCAAAGTACGCGAGTTACCTAACCTAGGGAAACCTGGTGCATAGGTGTGAAGTGCCGTCAGAAACCGCCATTGAACCCAATGAAGGTCTTCGAAGAAGAGCTGTTGCTGGAAGGGAGAAGAATGTCCATTGGAATCCAAACATGTATTCTTGTTGAGAAGTACCTGAAAGCAGAGGGGACAGAGTCTGGGTCACTTGAGAG
The DNA here is from genome assembly GCF_964261635.1 of Lissotriton helveticus. Lineage (NCBI taxonomy): Eukaryota > Metazoa > Chordata > Amphibia > Caudata > Salamandridae > Lissotriton > Lissotriton helveticus. The sequence continues at coordinate 1,132,927,115 of NC_136061.1, forward strand.
TGACCAGGGGCTTGGTAGATGAATGCCCATCGATGTTGGGTGCTTCAGGATAATTGACAGTGCTCTTAGCTCTGCAACTGCGGGGACCCGAGGATGCTGAGGATGACCAGGAGCTGAATGCAAGTTGCTCCACAAAGGATGTCGAGTTCTGGGAGGTCGGTGTCAGGCGGGAGCACCAACAAGCCTTGGCAACAGCAACCCTTTGCAGGAAGTTGACGTTTCAGACCAGCAATGTCCAGGAGACTCACCACACACAAGGGAGTCAGGGCAAGCCTGGAGCAACCAAGGGAGACCAAGAAAAACAAAGCTTAAATGGTCCCACAGGCCGGAGGCACAGGAGTCGCGAGAGGACCTCAAAGAGGGTTCACAAAACAGCAAGCTACAGAGCACTCGGTGCGAGGTGGATGAAGATCTTTGTGGAGAAAATTGCCAGAGGTTGGAGCTACTCAGAGCCCAATGTACTTGTCAAGGAATTGCCAACAAGCACATGCACTTGCAAATACACGTGTTGCACAGGGGTTTGGGTATTGCAGCCCTCACGAGGAATACTGGCCTCAAACTTCGTGAGAGGGCAGCTCAGGCCTCAAGGGACATAGGGAGCCATATCCTGTGTTGCTGGACCCTTCGGAATCTGTAAGAACTTGGGATCAGCAGACCGGTCAGCAGTGGTCCGGTGCCTGCTAATACAGGGGAGTGACTCCTTCACTCCAAGGGAGATTATCTTCGGTTGTCTTTGATGCTCCACAGGTCCTGCATGGATCCTGTATGGTACAAACCACACACGATGCAACAGACTGAGAGGGAGAAAGAGTCAGGCCCACATAGTGTCCAGTGAAGTCCAGAGTGCCCAGATGGTCGAAGTGCAGTGCTTTCAGGTCAGAATCTTGTCTACAATGAATCTAAGGTCCTACAGCCAGGTAAGCCCTTAAGTACCAACGGAAGAGGGTTGAAAAGATTCAGGGGTCCCTCCTAGGGGGGTAGGCTACTCCTGTGTCCTTTGTCTAGTTTCACGCCAGAGCGGGAGCCATTCGGCTCCCAGGACTTGTTTGAACTGGACTATGCACAGGGACACCAAATATGCCCCTCATGCAGACTTTCAGTCGCTGGCAAGCGCACCCACTTCCTAATACACTAAATCCTGTCTGGGAGGTTGTCACACCTACCTGTGACAGGATGCCTATTGTTCTGCCTTCCCCTGCTCGAGCTTGGCTCAGCAGAAGGAGGGCAGAAATGTGTCTCTGGTCGGCAGCAACCATTTTGTGCTGTCCCGAGTTAGAAGGATGGTACCGGGAACACCAGGGACCCCAGGAAGCTCGCTTTTGAGGGGTGGAATCATACCTCCCACACTGGTTACCAGTGTAGATGTATGATTCCAACATGTTTGACACCAAACACAATAGGGTTTGTTTCAGAAGTTTTAGAGTTGGTCATCACATGGTCGTGTAATGCCCCTCCATATATTGTAAATGGCTGCTTCACTGGCAACCCGGGAGAATGACTCCATAGGCTGCATGGATGTCCTGCTCATGCAGGGGTACCCTCTCACTTAGAACCAAGCACCCTGCCTTCAGGATTGTAAAGGCCTTCTATAGGGAGACTTATAGGTTTTAAGTGCAGTGATCCACAGATATAGTAAACCTATGTCTTAAGTAAGTGGTGCATGCACCAGCGTTCACAGGCTGCAATGGTAGGCCTGTAGTTCCATTTTGCATGGACTCTCAGGGGTGGCATAATACATGCTTCAGCCCATGGGAGGTCTCTGGGGTACCTATGCCCTGGGTACATGTGTATCATATACTAGGGACTGACAAGTGTACCCTAGTATCCAATCTGGGGTATACCTAAGTACATAACATAACAGTTTAGGGAGAAAGCAGATGAACTGAGGTCCTGATTAGCAGGATCCCAGTCAGACTAGTCAAAAACTGTTTTATATCAAGCAAAAAGTGGGTGTAACCATAAGAAGCAGATCCCACATTCCTACACTCACTAACTATGAAGGCAACATTTCTCTGGTTTTGTTCAAGTGAAATGTTAGGCTAACTATATCATCCCTGTAACCTTTGGGTTTTTTCAGTGAATTTTTAAGGTTTTTTAAATGCTAATTCCTAACAATAACGTCCCTGTAACCTTTGGTTTTTACAGTGAATTATATATATATGCACATCCGCATAGTCATTTTCCCAAATAGAATAAGATTCCTGCATTTAAGCAGATAATAATTTCTATATTTTATAGTGGATGGATTTATCCAGCAATATTGAGTCTATTGGGACCTTAATGTAACTTGTGGTATAAAAAGCGGAAGGCTGATACGACTCCACATAAATATGATGCAGGATTTTTTATTGCAGATAAAAATTGTGGGGCCGTAATCATCTGGTTATTTCTGTTTTTGAAATTCGTACTGTTTGAAATACATGTTTAATGTCATATTGTATGGCGGTTGTAATATTGCACAAACGTATGTAAAACCGGAATTTGTATATACCATTTTAATAGTCTGCCTTCCAGCTTTACTAAAACCAATTAGACCATGTGACTTTGACAGGATGTTGCATAGCATTTAAAAATGGCCACAACCAATCCAGTCTTTATGTGATCAAGGGCTCTCGAGCCCGAAACGCGTCATCTGTCTAATGCTGATTTGGATACAAACGGTTGAATAAAATAACATCTTGCCTGAAGCAAAGAGGTCCGTTTCTCCTTCTTCGCCTCCGAGCCTTGGTGGAAGTGGTCGGAGTGTTTGTTCGATATATATATATATATATATGCAAGGTATTTCGGCAGGAAGGAGCCATTGGGGAGGACATGCCACAGTGATTGGGCGCTGAGGAAGGCTAAATGAGCCGAAATGCATTCGCCGCCACTGGGAACCTGCGAAATAAATTAGCTGTTTGCCCTGAACTCCCTCTGGCCTCTGAGTTCTTCTTTATGAGGTAACTGGTACGTCGTGTATACTGCGCCTGCCAACGACGCAGAACACATGGTCCTGCTACACTAAGCTGTCCTGGAGCAAAGTTGGACATCACGCTGCGTGCAGCTTTAAGATTTTTGAGGGATCGAGAGCTCCGGTGACCGCCAGAACACACACATCCCCATTGGGGAGTCATAGGTATTTCACCTATTTGGGAACCCAGTCCGCATTGACTGCCCCTGCCCAGCGGACCGTTAATGTGTGACCTCTGGCTGTAGCGGTACGAGGGACCAAGGGAAACGGCCGTGGACTTTCTGCAGCTCCCTGACTGCGCGCCTACCACCACCAACCTGCTTGCCAGCGCGAACCTACCGTTAGACTCACTCCTCCACGCCACCCGCCCAGACTGACCGCCACAGTGCTTTCTGGGATTTGTGGTTCTACATTTTACACGAACTGCAATGGGTGTGTCGACCACTTAAGGGGGAGGAGATCCAGGCGCTGCAAGGTATTTCGGCAGGAAGGAGCCATTGGGGAGGACATGCCACAGTGACTGGGCGCTGAGGAAGGCTAAATGAGCCGAAATGCATTCGCCGCCACTGGAACCTGCGAAATAAATGAGCTGTTTGCCCTGAACTCCCTCTGGCCTCTGAGTTCTTCTTTGTGAGGTAACTGGTACGTCGTGTATACTGCGCCTGCCAACGACGCAGAACAGATGGCCCTGCTACACTAAGCTGTCCTGGAGCAAAGTTGGACATCACGCTGAGTGCAGCTTTAAGATTTTTGAGGGATCGAGAGCTCCGGTGACCGCCAGAACACACACAGCACCATTGGGGAGTCATAGGTATTTCACCTATTTGGGAACCCAGTCCGCATTGACTGCCCCTGCCCAGCGGACCGTTAGTGTGTGACCTCTGGCTGTAGCGGTACGAGGGACCAAGGGAAATGGCCGTGGACTTTCTGCAGCTCCATGACTGCGCACCTACCACCACCAACCTGCTTGCCAGCGCGAACCTACCGTTAGACTCACTCCTCCACGCCACCCGCCCGGACTGACCGCCACAGTGCTTTCTGGGATTTGTGGTTCTACATTTTACACGAACTGCAATGGGTGTGTCGACCACTTAAGGGGGAGGAGATCCAGGCGCTGCAAGGTATTTCGGCAGGAAGGAGCCATTGGGGAGGACATGCCACAGTGATTGGGCGCTGAGGAAGGCTAAATGAGCCGAAATGCATTCGCCGCCACTGGGAACCTGCGAAATAAATGAGCTGCTTGCCCTGAACTCCCTCTGGCCTCTGAGTTCTTCTTTGTGAGGTAACTGGTACGTCATATATATATATATATATATATATATATATATATATATATATATATATATATATATATATATATATATATATATATATATATATATATATATATATATATATATATATATATATATATATACATACACTGTCCATATCAAAGTATACATTGTTGTATATAGAGCCCATAGGATGGTCTCTGAGGAATGCAGATACAATTTTGTTTTATTAACATGTTTCCTGGATTTGACTATCTGTGGTCAGAATTCGTTTGACAATTTCCACTTCTGCCTTTGGAAAATATTGGAGAACACCAAGGCAGTGTGTGGGAAAAGTGCTACCAAAGGCATCCTTCATAAGGATTTCTTGCCAAACCCTAGTAATTGTGCCTATGGCATTGCCACCACAATGTACAATTATGAGGTTTGGCTGATGGCAATCCACAATGCTTTTAACCAAAGGCAACAATTGATGCCACTTTAAACCTCTCTGGCCAAGGCAAGCATTGTCTACATTGGGTAAACTCAAGTCCCTGTCAATGCCACTCTTTTGAGCACTCTCTCTGCCCCAAAAAACAAAACTATGGCCCACAATCCACAGTCTAACCATTTTGAGGCAAACTGGAGTAGCACACAGGAGAAGGCCATAGCTGAATGAGACACTTTTCAAAATTAAAGGCTGTTAAAGTGGAGGACAGCACCTAAATTAAAAAAGAACATATTTGATTGGATCCTGCTAAGATGCAGATAATTAAATGTAGGTAGTGATTTTGAGAAAAAAGTAATTACTTTTGTGACTGGCTTTGGAAAACTAAAACGTTATGCTGTTTGGGATACCCTTATTCGTCCAAACAGTCAACCACACCTGCTACAGTTCAATTTACAGGTGGTATGGTGCTCACAGAAAGGGTTGTGAGCTTTTGACCTGCTGCCAGCAATGAGTATTCTAAACATGGTTACTATGGAAACAGAGCTAAAAGAGTATGGGGGTGGAAAATAAAAATACTGTACTGTAACACATAAAAGGAGAGTGGTGTAGACACACTGCTTATTGTGCACTGTTTTCCCTCATAATCAGTAGTTTCTTAGAAAGTGAATATATATGCAAACCATAAACAGTACAATGATAAATGCATGGGTTTCTGTGCGGAATTGCAGGGCGCCACAAATGTTCACAGGGGCCACACGGATCCCCAAATCTCACCAAAAGCGCTACCAAATTGGGCTTCTTGACAGGAGTCTAATGAAGGGTTAATAAATACTGACCATTTAGAAGTGCTATTAAAAAAAAAAATAAGAAAAGAAGGTTATGATTCACTAGCTACATCAGTATTTCTGAGAGGACCATGGGAAGGGTTGCAATTATTGGTTCTTCTGTACTGTCAGTGGGTATACTATTCATGTACTGCTGGCTTGAGATTTTCACTGAGAAGTAATTCAAAGTGACTCTTGGAAAACAATTGGGGAGCAGCACAGACATTTCACATGTATGTCAGTAAGGGTGCTCCTTTAAAAAAGTATATGCATGTACTGAGTTATGAGTGTATATAAGGTGAAAGAAAGTGAGTAAGGTGTATAAAACAATAAAAGGAAAAAATAAGGGGGGGTAAATGATGATGATAAGAAAAAGTATAATTAGTAGCAAAGGATATAGGAAAATGTGTACAGAGAAAATAGAGATATTTTATGAGGGTACTGTTAAGGATGTGTTTGGAAGAAGATGTGGGTGATATACTAGATGAGTTAACAGTATATAATGTGTACCCAGTCACAGAGACAGGCAAGCACTCAGTTACAGTTTGAAAAAAACCCAGGTATGAACCAAAAACAGATGTAACCAGACAGTAACTGACATACTGAGAAATACACAAATTAAAGAATTCACACACCCATTTGCTCAACTATAGATGCATTTGTATAGTCATACTCACTCCCATGCAGGCACTGTCAGATTCACTGAGACTCGTATAAAGGCATGCATGTATCCAGCAATCACTCTGTTACAGACAGATGTACACAGTCATATACTGAGCTATACACCTAGTCGCCCACCCATACAGGCACTGACATACTTACTTACAAAACCATAGAGCCAATCACATATTCAATCTGAGGGTAACAGAGGCACTTACACATTCAGTAACACATCTGCATAGCACATATGTATCCAGCACAAACAGAGCCACTTGTGCACACATTTACATGCTCACAGGCTCACTAAAAGAGCAACTAAGCAATCCATACATGCACTTACAAACCCATGTAGAGAACCATAGAGACATTTAGACAGCAAGTCACACACCAACATAGTTACTTATATATCCAGTTAGAAGCCCATAGGGGAACTGATACACTTAATTAGATATGTTCTCAAGTCATGGCACATCAATGGCAATCATCCATACACAAAGTTGTAAACCGGTTTATACATCCAAAGTGCTAGAATTACATTGCCTGTTACATACTGCATAACCACTGCAGCAATACACCCAGTTACAGTCTTAGAAAGCGCTTATGAAGCCAAAAGTGATGTAGCTAAACAGTAACCGATGCACTGAGAAACACACTAATAAAACCATTTACACACCCAAATCAAATCAAATTCTTTATTTGGTTTGGTTAAACCCATAAAAGACACAACATCTGTAAAATAGTGCATAAAATAGCCTCTATATAAGAACATCACGCACAGAAGAAAATTAAATAAATATACAATTACTAAAAAATTTCATTACTCATCCCGGTTCTTCAGTATAATAAATACAGCTCTTAAATAACTTATAACATTTGCTGTGACATATTCATCTGATACCATCTGGAAATGTATAACAGCAAGGTGGACTTGTAAAACACTTTTCCTTTTTAAGGCAGATAAAATAAACACCCTCGTGGTTCTACGTAAAAAGTGCAAGACATCATTAAGTGCATGGAGTTTCTGAGGAGATTTGTTATCACAATTGCATATAACCAAGGAACTTAAGTCAAAACGTCCCTTTGGGATAGCAAATATCAAAAACAGTAAATTAAATCTGAGTCTTTTAAGCAGATATGCACTTACATAGTTATTCATACACAATGCAGGCAGTGCCAGATTCACCCAGACACATATACACCAATCCATGTATCCAACAATCACTCCATTATAGACAGACATATACAGCCATACACACAGTTGAACATCTAGTCCCTCTTCACATATAGGCACTGATATACCAATTTACAAAACCATAGAGCCTCTCACACATCCGGAGAGAGGGCGACAGAGACACTTACACATCCAGTCACACATCTGCAGAGCTCTTATGAATCCAGCAGTAACAGGGCCAATTGCACACACACAATTACACACTTCAACACTCACTAACACAGCCAGTATGCAATCCATACAGCCACTTACATACACATTTATAGACCCATAGAGTTACTAGGAAAGGCAGTCATATAGTGGCATAGTTACTTACACATCTAGTGACACAGACTCAGAGGGTCTGATACGCTTACTCAGATATGTATTCAAGTACTGACACTCCCAGACACCGATCCACACAAGTAGCCCTTTAAACATGCCTCGGGATGGCTACTGCAGACCCTGTGTTTGTAGTTTTAGTGACAGGCTGAGTTGGCATTTAAAACCCATTGCCAAACCTTAAATTCCCGTTCTTCTACATATAAGTCGCTCCTAAGGTAGGAGGTAGGTAGCTCATAGGGCAGGGTGTTACGTGCTGAAAATGTGAGACATGTACTTTGAAGTTTCAGTGAGTTACGCACACATTTACAGACCCATACACCCAGTCATACAGCCAGTCTCCCATCCATACTTCATTTTACGGACCTATGTACAAAACCATGGAGCCGCTCACACATCCAGTGAGATGGCAACAGAAGCACTTGAACATCCAGTCACACATCTGCGCAGCACTTATACATCCAGCAGTAGCAGAGCCAGTTGCACGCACAAACGCTTACATACTCCAACCCTCAGTAACACAGCCAGTAAGAAATCCATACAGCAAATTACATGCACATTTACATTTCCATAGAGTTACTAAGAGAGCCAGTCATATAGCAACATAGTTACTTACACATCCAGTGACACATTCACAGAGAGTCTGATACAGTCACTCAGATATGTACACAAATACTGACAGTCCTAGACACCTATCCACAAAAGTAGCCCTTAAAATATGTCTCAGGCATGCTACTGTAGAGCCTTTGTGTGCAATTTCACTGCCAGGCGAATCTGGCATTTAAAGCCCCTTTCCAAGCCTTAAACTCCCCTTTTTTACATATAAGTCACCCCTAAGGTAGTCCGCAGGTAGCCCATAGGGCAGGGGGCTATATGCTTAAAAGGTAAAACATGTACTTTGAAGTTTCACTGAGTTACATGTGTACTCAACACACATATACACCCAATTATACATCCATTCTCCCACTTATACTGCAACTTATATACCTATTTACAAAAACACAGTCACTCACACACCCAGTCAGACAGTGACAGAGGTACTTACAAATTCACTCACACAGTCACTTTACCAGTTATTTATCCAACAGTTAGAGAGCCAATTGCATACACAGTTACATACCCCAACACTCACTAACACATCCATTAAGCAGTCCAAACAGTCACTTACATACACATATACAGACCCATACATATACTACTAGAGTCAGTCATATGCTGACATAGTTTCTTACATATCAATGACACACCCACAGAGTGACTGATACACATAGTCAGATATGTACTGAAGAACTGACACTACAAAGTCACCCATCCACACAAGTAGCATTTTAAACATGTTGTAGGCCTGCTACTGCAGAGCCGGTGTGTGCAGTTTTACTGCCAGGCTAACATGGCATTGAATACCCCTTGTCAAGCCTTAAACTCCTCTTCTATTACATATAATTCACCCCTAAGGTAAGCCATAGGGCAGGGTACTTTGTGCTAAAAAGGTAAGACGTGCAGTTTAAAGTTTCAAGGAGTTCCATGAGCACTTACAGACCCATGTGCCCAGTCACACATCAAGTCTTTCACCCATACTGTCACTCACATACCTATGCACAAAAGCATAGAGCGACTAACACACCCAGTCACACAGCGAGACAGGCACGTGTGCACCCACTAACGTACCTACATAGCACTTATGTATCCAGCATTAACAGAGCCAACTGCACACAGAGTTACATACCCCAACACTCACTAAGACAGTCAGTAAGCAATTCATACAACCACTCACATGCACATTTACAGACCCACAGAGTTACTAAGAGAGCCAGTCATATAGCAACATAGTTGCACTTCCAGTGACACACCCACAGAGTGTCTTATAAAGGCACTCAGATATGTACTCAAGTACTAACAGTCCAAATCACCCATCCAGAACAAGTAGCCCTTTAAACATGTCTCAGCCTGTTACTGCAGAGCCTGTGTGTGCAGTTTCACTGCCAGGCCGATTTGGGGCCTCAATTACAAGAAAGTGCCACAGCGCTGCACCGCAAGCCCTTTGGCTACGCCATGTTGCTGCACTTTCCAGATCCTCCAGGATTTCGCGATTTGCAAAAGAATCGCGAAATCAGCAGTTTTGTAAAAATGCTGTGATTTTTACAAAACTGCCTGCGAAATTTGGAAAAGTTAGAGGATGTTTAAATAGAACAGTGATGGGCTGGGAAGGTGCAGGGTTTGCAGTGAGGTGAGAGTGGTATGAACGGCTAAGAGGCAGCGCAGTGAGCAAGAGTTGCTGCAGGCAGACATTCAGGGAGGAACAAAAACTGCTGAGAGGAAGGTGGACAGTGAAAAACTTCCGAGGATAGGTACCAGGTCTGAATAGAAGGGGTCGGCGCGGCTGCAATGAGGAAAAGCCGCCAGGCATAGGTGCCTGCCTGTGACCCTGTGTGCAGGCATCCCTGCCTGCGAGGACGCGGGCACCCGCCGGGCCTCGGGGCTAACGGGTTGTACGAGCGAGTGCGCCATTTCCTGGGGCAGGGACAGTGAAAAACTGAAGGAAGAACTTCGGAAAATATAGACATCTTGAGTGGCTGTAAGTCTAGCAAAACCGGCTCTTGATTCTTGTGCTCTGGGAGCTACACGTTTCTGTCTCAGAGCGCAAGTGCCACCTGGCCTGTTTCCAATATTACTGATGCTCTGTGTAACCCCGCTCGCCTCATCTACCTCGGATAAAGAATGAATGAAATCTACATCAGGTTTACATCCCCGTTTGCATTCAGATTTTCCACATTTCATTAATTTTGCTGCAAAAAACGGATTACAAAATCCCAAAAAAGTGACGCACAGGCGGCGGTAGAGACTTGTTACGCCCCCCTTGCCCCCTCCCCCGAGCCTTGTGTGGTCTCAGAAATCAGTATCAGATCTTTTTGGCACTTCGCGCATTCACGTGAACCTGTGCCCGCGCGCTCTGCTGGCGCCTACTCTTTATTTTGTTCACCTTCAAGGTTTCAGTAAGACACACACACAGACATACAAACTCGAGTACACAAAGAAACATACATTCAGATATGGAGAGGGAAAAATACACAAAGTCACACATATAAACAGACACACACACAGAAACATTAAGATATGGAGGGAGAGGAAGGTACACAGTCACATGTGTAAACTAACAAACGCACAAATATTCACATACAGAAAGAGAAAAAGAAACACAGTCACACATGTAAACAGAAACATTCAGATATGAGAGGGAGAAACACACACAGTCACACATGTAAACAGGCACACACATAAACATTAAAATACAGAGGTAGAGGAAGGCACACAGTCACATGTGTAAACTAACAAACACAAACATTCACATACAGAAAGAGAAAAACAAACACAGTCACACATGTAAACAGAAACATTCAGATATCGAGAGGGAGAAATACACACAGTCAGATGTAAACAGACACACAGAAATATTAACCCCTCCGCTGCGCCGAACGTTCCACGCTGGTGCGGAACGTTCTATTGCGCGGGCGGGGCTGGAACGTTCAGCGGACGTGCGCAGGACATTCCGAGGTAGTGCATGTGACGTCCACTGAACGTGCCCCGCATGGAAGGGGTTAAGATAGAGCGGTAGAGGAAGGCACACAGTCACTTGTGTAAACTAACAAACACACAAACATTCACATACAGAAAGAGAAACACATAGGCACACATGCAAACAGAAACAATCAGATACAGGGTTGAGGAATGCACACCGTCACACGTGTAAACACACATACACAAACATTCAAACACAGACAGAGAAAAATAAACAGTCACACGTGTAAATAAGAAACATTCAGATACAGAGAGAGAAAAACAAATGCAGTCACGCATGTAAACGAAAAAACACACAAACATTTAGATACAGAGAGAGAAAAATGCACACAGGCACTCATGCGAACACATTCAGAGAGAGAGAAACGCAGTCACACATGTAAACAAACCCACATGCATACATGGGCACTAGAACATCCCAGGGAGAAATACAGTTCCCTCCCACAAGGTTAGGACTGGAGCTGTGCTTCGTAGAGCTGCAGACACTTTAAACAGGCCTATTTCAAAGTGGAATACTCTGCTCAAACACTTTCCATTGATTTCAGGCTGAAAATGAATGATTATTTGTAAAATAAAGTGCCGCAAAAATGGCGCTAATTTTCCATATTTGTGCCGCTAAATTTCCATTTTTGTGCCGCTAAATTTGCTAATCCATGCCGCTATATCTCGGGGGGTCTGACTTTCAAAGCACAGGGATGAGACATATTTACAATAATATGCCATATTGTGGTACTGAAAATTTTGGACCTATATTATAAACATCGTCATATCATGACGATTTTGATATCAGCAGACCGAAAATGGCCAGTATACTATGCACAAGCATTTTCGTCATATTCGAGTGACGATTTCACCCTGAAAACGTAGTTTTCGTCCTGAACCCTTGGGTTCCATTCTGTGAATGGCAGCCATTTTGTGATTGCCCTCACATAGGCCGGTGACTAAGGCCAAAACATGATTCTGAAGGACACGTACACCTTTGCTGACTTCTCTGCGACCTGGGCAAGCTGACTCCACTGCCCAAGGCCGAACCTGTTTGGGCAGTTCCTCTCCCAGTGGCCGGTCGAGATAGTATCAAGGCACAACATGCCAAAAACCCTTCACCACACACAAACCCTTCCTAATCTTACACACACCTGCCCCTGTTTCTTCCTTTATGACCTGCTTTACGAGGAGGAGGCGCCCGTTTTTATTGGGGTTTCGTCGATATCTGATGAAAATACTGGGCCTTGCCGGGTAATTGATTGTGGGCTGGACAAACTGAAATATGGGCTTGTTATCATGATTCTGCTTTTTCTTTGTAGTGAAAATATGTGAATGATCAACTGTAAAACAAAGAATGTTTGCCTAAAGCATAATATTTTGTATAAAAAGAGAAGTCTGGCATTGTAAATTTGAGCAGTCTCCTGAGAATATACACCGTGTTGTACTTCTAGGACGCCTGTTACTTGGTTGCAGCCAATAAACTCGATCTTTGACTTCACCTAAAAGACTCTGAGTTTCTGTGTCTGAAACAGGAAGGACCCGAAGTCATAGGGTGTGTCCCTGGCACCGCTGGGTTACTGGTTCAGTACCGGTTCTGAAAAACCCAGTACTTCAGTTGGCGCCCAACGTGGGGCGATATCAGCGGTACCGGTCCAAGCCAGAGGTTCGTGAGGAGCTTCGTGTGAAAATTCTGGAGGAAGGCCGCCACTTCATCGACCCCTGCATGTCGACGTGGTCCGAAAGTCTTTGCTGCGAGGTTCCCCGCTTCCCGACGGCTACGAAGGACTGCTGCCCTGACTATCACCCTGTTTTGGACCCTTGATGACTTCGTAGAGCGAAACGATAGACGAGTCTTCTGGTGACGTCATCGATACCTCAGTTAAGTATAAGTGGAGCGTCTCCCAGTCCTTAGTTTGGGTATCCCCTTGGGATCTTTGATTTGGAACTTGCAAGTACCAAAGCAGAGGGACTCGTGTATTCACGAGACTATCGTAATCGATAATCCTTTGAAGTTTGAAGCTAGACTAGTGAGCGAAGATGCCTGGTCTTAGCAGACTTGGAAACTTGTTTTGTCTTGGTTGTAATAGGGATTCCCGATTGGAGGGCTCGTGTCCGGTTCTTCTGATTGGAACTCCAACCTATGAACTATATGTGAAACATGGCATAGGCCCCATCGCATATAATGAAGTACGGATCCGATACACCAGAAAAGATGGTGTTTTAAAATGGCCCCAATATGGTAGCTTTGACACGGAAATCTTAGATAATCTCGAAGTTAAACTTTTTAAGAAGAAAGCCCGGCCGGCGATGTTTGACTCTTTCCGCCTATGGCGAAAGGAAGCCAAACAGAAAGAAATTAAATTAGCTAAAAAGAATAAAAGAGAAAAGGGTATTTCGATAATGCAAGCTGCTATGCAATATAAATATGATGAGGAAGAACAAGCGATTGAGCAGTTGCACAGGCAACGTAAAATGGCGATTGATAAATGTTATCCGGTTTTGCCGCCTCTTCAGCAAGATGCAGCAAAAGAACTTGAAAAAGATCCCCTAATGTCGCATTTATTGAGTTCGCCACCCCCTATGCGCAGAATGCTACAGCACCTCCGCAACCTCTAGTCGTGCAACCCCGATTGTTGTGCCTCAAGTTCTTCCACAGCCACCAGCTGCTCTTCAGTTGGCTCCTACTCTTCCGGTGCAGCCACCTCAAGGGCCACCGGCTTTGACATCTGCTCTGCCTTTACTTCCTACAACTTTGACCACTATATCGACTACCACTCCTGGTATTCCTCCTGACACTGCCTCTGCATCTGCCTTGCCTCACTCTGCTTTTCCGCCTGTCCTTTCATCGACCTCCCCCTCTGTTCGCCAGAGAATGACTAGCACTGTTGCTAGCCTTCTATATCCTCTCTTTGGAGCAACAGGTGTAACTCCTGTCTCAGAGCGTAAACAGTTACGTAGCCAACTGCCTGATTCCAGGGAGAAGGAAACATTGAATTATTTGGCACATAAATGGGGTACTGACCCGGTGAGATATGAGCTAGAGCCTGTTATGGATGTCTTCCATCAATGGGAAGCACCGAAACAGAGATACGTTTTTGAGAAAATGTGTACTTTTCTTTGTGAGGATTTAGAGGAAAATGATTTAGAGCCTAATCAGCCTGAGTTGTGTCGTGTCCGGTTCGATTTTGCAAAAGGCACGATTGTGGGTTCCGATGTTGAGAAAGCAGTTGCGACATTGTTATCATTCAGGAGTGAGGGTGTTTCTCGGTCGTTGTTTGAGTCTGATTCCTCTGTTAAAAAGAAGGTAAGACAGTATCCAATGAGAGAAGTTCCTCCAGTATGGAAGGAAACAGTGCAGGCTGATGCGGGTCGTAATATTGACCCTGTTCCAGCACACTTTCAGCGTGTTTGGGTACATGTTCCATGGAAAAGAGCTGAAGTCTTGGCCCTTAAACAGACATTGCCTGATCCCCGTAAAAATCCTGCAGGATATTACAAGGAACTGTCACAGACTGCAGGCTCTTGCATTATGAATTTAGCGGATATAGACATGGTGTTTGGAAATGTTGTTCCACAGCCTTTATGGGGAAAAATTCGTCATGCGAATCATGATCAAGAGTTAGGTGACTCATGGGCTAATATTAGTGCTGCAAATGACCGGCAAATTGGTGGTGCTAAACCAGAACCTTTAGTGGCAGACCTCCCTGGTACGATCATTACTTACATGAAGACTTTAATGCCTGCGATGCGAGTGAATTGGGACAAGTTGTCTGCGTGTAAGCAGAAGAAAGATGAAACAGTGTCTGATTTCTTCACCAGGTTCGAAGAAACGTTTATCGACCACAGTGGTCAAGATATGACTACAGAAGGTGGTCAACGGTTGTTCATTGACAAGTTCGTGCATAATTTGCTTCCCGAGTTGTGTAAGAAGTTAAAAGATTCAGAAAGTTCGTGGGCCGTTTCCTCTTCAGCACAGATATTGGCTACTGCACAGTACTACGAAAATAGGGACAAAGATGAAAAGGATAGGGCAGACAAGAAAACGAGAGAGTTAAAAACAAAGGTTCTTTTA
Source organism: Lissotriton helveticus (assembly GCF_964261635.1). Lineage (NCBI taxonomy): Eukaryota > Metazoa > Chordata > Amphibia > Caudata > Salamandridae > Lissotriton > Lissotriton helveticus. Next base: position 1,132,942,438 of record NC_136061.1, read on the forward strand.
CAGCAGGCGTACCCGCCTCGTGGTGGTCAGAGTAACTATCAGCAGCCTCAGCAGTTTCAGAGACACATGCAAAGGACCGAATATCCTCAACAAGGCTTTCCCGTAGGCCCTAATCAGTGTGCATATTGTAAAGAGGAGGGCCATTTTAAAGGTAGTTGCCCTGCTCTGCTACAGCGTATGAATGGTGTTTCTAGCGCACGAGGTCGAGGTACTCCACAAGCGCCAAGAGGTAGAGGACATGGAAATTTCCCCCAGAACGCGCGCTCTTTCCACCTCAGAATTCAATGAATAGTTTTGATCAGCAGAATACCGCGTCTGGTAGGACGCCTCAGTACTATGCTGATGACTACTATGCAGAAGATGAGAATATGGAAGGTAATGATTGCTAGGACAGCCATAGACAAAGAGAGGGAGTTGTTTCAGTTCCAGTAGATCAGAGTGGACCTTATGTTGAGGTGATTACATCAGGTGTGTCAGAGCCTTTTCTGTTGGATACTGGTGCTACAAAGAGTTCTATTATGCACTCTAAACTCCCTGGCGCACCTTTGTCTAGCAAAATGAATGTTTCAGTAGGTTTTTCTGGCGCCCCGGTTAGGAACCCGATTTCTAGTCCTATGTCCCTTTCTGTTGGACCTTGTGAATTAGAAGCACCCCTTATTCTGACAACAGGTTGTGGTGAAAACTTGTTAGGATTAGATTTGTTGAAGAGATTGTATGCGACGTTGTATTGTTCTCCTTCGGGAGTACAACTTACACTAGGTAAGAAAGTAGTCTCCCCAATGTATTTGTCAAAGGATAAACTTCCGACAGAATTGTCGCTTCTTCCTGATATTCTTTGGGCTACTGGTCCTAATGATGTGGGTCTTTTGGAAATACCGCCATATGTTGTGACATTGAAAGCCAATGTTAAAATGCCACGCATTCCCCAATATAAAATCTCTAGTGAAGGTGAAAAAGCGTTGCTAGCGATCATTTATGATTTGATTGAAAAAGATGTAATTGAAGAGACAAGAGGCAACGTTTGCAATAGTCCTGTTCTGCCTGTTTTGAAATGTACTGACCCTTCTCAGCCACCCGTTTACAGATTTGTGATTGATCTTAGAGAGGTGAATAAAATCGTTGTGCCACAATTCCCAGTTGTCCCTGATATCACTGCCCTATTGACTATGATTCCAGATTCTGCGACTTGGTTCTCAGTGATTGACCTGAAAAATTGCTTTTTCAGCATCCCGATTGCCGAGGAGAGTAGGGATATTTTCGGTTTCAGTTTAGGAGGTCGAAGCTTCCTCTTCAAACGCGCTCCCCAGGGCTACTGTGAAAGTCCATCGATATATAGTCAAGCTTTAAAAGCAAAGCTTGACACAATTGTTTTACCTGATGGCGCTACCCTTATTCAGTACGTTGATGATATGCTTGTTGCTGCAGATACGGAGAAAATCTGTAAAGAAGCCATGTTGTCGTTGTTGCATCACTTGTCTGAGTTACATCACAAAGTGTTCCTTTCGAAATTGCAATACTGTCGACAAGAAGTGACCTACTTAGGTCATCTCTTATCGAAGGAGGGAAGGAAACTGACCCCAGAAAGAATTCAGGCAATAGCGAAATTGAGTGTGCCTAGGACACAGAGAGAAGTGAGTGCTTTCTTGGGTATTACATCATATTGCAGACAATGGATACCGAATTTTTCTTTGTTGGCCAAACCTTTGGTGGCATTAACTAGTAAAGATACACCGCATCCCCTTCCATGGTCTGAAGAGTGTCAGAAAAGTTTTTCCGAATTGCGCAATGCATTATGTTCGGCTCCTGTGTTGGGTACCCCCGACTACAGTAAGCCCTTTACATTGTATGTCCATGAGAAAGAAGGTTGTGCATTGTCAGTGTTGACACAGTTGTTCGGAAACAAGCAGCGTCCATGCGCGTATTTTTCGTCAACTTTGGACCCGGTAGCTAAAGCATTGCCAAGCTGCTTAAGAGTCACAGCGGCAGCAGCTATTTCTATTCGGCAGCCTGCCGGTTTAGTGATGAATAATTCATTGGTTGTGATGGTTCCACATGCAGTGGACACGTTGTTAAACAGGACCAAGACACAGCACTTAACTAGTGCTCGGTTGTCAGGTTACGAGTTGACACTGTTAGCGAGTCATGTGCACATAAAAAGATGCAACACGCTTAACCCAGCTACGTTGTTGCCGATTGAAACAGAGTTAGATACTTCTGAACAGCATGATTGTTTTCTCAGAACAGAAGAAGAAATAAAAGGGAGAATAGACCTTCAGGACACTCCTCTTGTGAAGAGTGATGGTACCTTATGGGTGGATGGTTCATGCTTCAAGCTTCCGAATGGTGATACGACTGCAGCATATGCTGTTACGACTTTGCATACGATTGTTGAAGCTGCACGTATCCCACATAATTCAGCTCAAGCAGCAGAGTTGATTGCACTTACGAGAGCGTGTGTGTTGTCGAAAGGAATGAAAGTGACCATATATACCGACAGCCAGTATGCGTTTGGTGTGGCTCACAGTTTTGGACGATTGTGGAAAGAACGTGGGTTTCTGACTTCGCATGGAGCTAAGATACAGCATGGTCAGTTGGTGAATGAGCTTCTCGAGTCACTTACCTTGCCGCTGCAAGTTGCGATTGTAAAATGCAGTGCACACAAGAAGGTGATTGATGATGTTGGTCGTGGAAATGCATTTGCTGATGAAGTCGCAAAGGAAACAGCGAGGGATGTGATGAGCCGAATGTATGTTGCAGGCCCTGCGAGATGGGTTGGTGACATTGGAATGTGTGCTCGGATGCTTGTTTCCGTTCTGGGAAGGACATGGCTTTTGTAGTTCGGACTGGACTGTTCCCATGGGGCACAGGGTCAGCGCTGATTTGCATATCGCCATTGTCTAACCCAGGGTGGTGTGGAGTGGAAAAACGATGGATTTGGGCCCAGATCTTTGGACTGGGGTGAATGTGTGACATTGATCCACATTCTGTCCATCATTGTTGTGTTTGCAATTGGAATGTGTGAAGACACGATAGAGAGTGTGAAGTCTATTCAAGCTGAAGCTACAGAGAAAGAGTTGAATGTGTGGAGAGAGAGTACGGGTAAAATGGATGCGAATGGTTGTTGGGTTGAATTGTCAGAACATCAGAGATGGTTGTTACCCGATGCATATGTGCTTGCAGTGGTTACAATGGCCCATGGAATGGCTCACATCAGTGTGAAAGGGATTTGTAAGTTGTTGGCTCCAGTATGGCAAAATGCTAGAATTCCTAAGTGTGCAGAGAATGTGGTCAAGAATTGCAGAGTGTGTCTGAAATACAATCCTGGTAGGGGAACCCCAACTCCAGCTGGTCATTTTGCGCCTCCAACGTATCCGTTCGAGGTTTTGCAGCTAGATTTCATCCACATGGAAAGGTGCAACAATTTGAAATACGTACTCGTTGTTGTTTGTGCCTTTTCGAGATGGGTAGAAGCATATCCCTTAAAGGACAACCCTGCCTTGTCCACAGCTAAAGCCCTTGCCAAAGAGTTCTTCCCTAGGTTTGGAATGCCGAGAATGGTCTGGAGTGACAATAGGAGTGAATTTGTGGGTCGAGTGATGAAGAAAGTATGTGAAGGGCTAGGCATCCAACAGAAATTCCACGCTGCAAATCACCCCCAATCAGCTGGACTAGTAGAATGCTACAATGGCACGTTAAAGCTAAAATTGGCCAAGATTCAAGCAAGCTCTGGTCTTAAATGGCCTGACGCTCTGCCTTTAGCACTCCTATCAACAAGAATGACTGTGCATTCACGAGTGGGACTTAGCCATATGAAATAGTGTTCGGCTGTCCGGCCAACATATAGGAAGTGCCAAGGCCGACAAAATTCAGTGAAATCGAACACCCTGTACTGCTTGATTACTTGTATGAATTGACGGCTAAATTGTGTGTTTTACACCAACAGGTTCACGATACTCTGCCTCAGGTCTCTGAAGCTCCAGGACATCTGATCGATCCTGGGTGCTGGTCAAGAATTTCCAGCGAACAAAGAATGACCAGCCCCGGTGGACCGGCCCTCACCTAGTTCTTCTCTCAACAAGATCAGCCGTTCGAGTGGAAGGAAAGAAGAACTGGATCCACGGCGTACACTGCAAGAAGGTCCCTTTGCCTCTGCTGTACGACCGGTGGGTCCAGGAGGGTGTAGCTGACTCTGAGACTGAAACTGTGCCTCGTTTTCTACCTTTCAGTGATGCACGCATAAAAGGAACAATTTCTGAACAAGAAAGTGACAATCTTTTGCAAGAAGCTGTGCCACCGTCAATTCGATTGGACATTACAGAACCTGAACTCTTGTTTCAGGACCAGACAGTAACTGGGAAGAAACGCTATAATCTGAGGCCGAGAAATATGAACTAATAAAATCTTCCTTTTCTTTGCCTAAGTTTTGAAAGTGCAGCTCTCTCATCTGAGAAACTTTTTATTTTTGTTTTTCGAACCACCATCCGGGTTCAGCTGTAGGGTCGCGGTTGCCCAAGTCTTTGGGGTGCAGCTGAAGACGTTAGGTCGACAGTTCTGGTTGGTCTAAGGGAGTTGCCCTGGACTGACAGAAGCATCCCTTAGCATAGAACACCCTACCATCGTGAGCAGCATTTTAGAGAGGATGGAGTTTTTCGAGATGGAGAGACCTGCCAAACAAATGAACTTTAAGACTACAATTTGCAGAATGATGACCAAGAAACGTTTTTTGATACTATGCATTTTCATGTTGTTCAGTGTTATGATGTTTTTAATAGGATATGCTTTATTCTCTTTTCGAGTGACATTTGCACCCACTACATCGCCCATACCTCCTCCTACTGTTTCCTCGCATTCTTTCCACCCTTTTCCTGAACATGAATCCGCTAGGAGATTAGAGTTTATTAATAACTCCTTCGTTCAGCTTTTGCACCAACACCAACTAGTAATGAACACGACTAACTGTTGGGTGTGTGGTCTTATGCCTCACACAACGGATAACGGATATCTGGTCCTGCCTTTCAGCCATAATGGTTCTGTGTGGGCTTACAGAACAATGTTCATCTACGCACATGAAGTCTACCCCCTACGTTCTGTGAAAGATAATCCTAAGAATAGTGCTCTAGTTAAGGGTATAGTAGACATGATTAGGGAAGATATTTCCTATGAGACTATCCCGAGAGATGAGACACTAGTATATATAGGATGGAACGTGACCGGAGATGGAGTGACTCTGAGTGAGAAACAGCGAGCTAAGAGATCTTCCCTGATTTGGATTGTACCCCATCAGGGTCACCTATGTCTGCAAGGTAATGGCAAGAATCCCAGAGCTCAGTTAGGGAAGAGTACCTGCACTGAAACGTATGTTTTTGCGTCTCAGACTTCCCCTTCGTTCTTAGCAGCTAAGGGTACCTATTTCATCTGCCATGACAGAGCCTATACATGGTTGCCCCCTGACTTTTCGGGCACATGTTTTGTTTCGTTCCTGTTGCCTCCCACCTACACCGCTGTGGCAGATTATCACAAGACAAGGATAGTTAGAGGTGTCTTCAGTGAAGAAGACACTGCAGGACAAGAATTGGGAGACTTCTTTAAGGGTTTTCTGCCGTTTTGGGGACCCATGGTTAACAGCAGGAACATAAGGCAATTGACAAGGGTGATTGAATCCACCATAGTTGAAACTACCGGTGCCCTTAGTAACTTGACCGCTGAGCTCCAGTCGGACCGTCTTATGACCCTTCAGAACAGGGTCGCGTTAGACGTCATACTTGCAGACCGAGGTGGGGTATGTAGAGTGATCCAATCGAGTTGCTGTGTTTTCATTCCAGATAACGCTCCAACAGTGTACCAGGCCATTTCCAAACTGCATAAGATTTCCAAATCTATTTATGTGGATAAAGGAGATTGGTCATTGATGGGATGGTTCTGGGAACTGATATCCGCCTGGGGATGGAAAATTCTGATGGTCATTGGGATAATCTTAGCCATTCTTTTCCTGTTCTGTCTGTGTGTACAGTGTGCTCCTGTACTATGTGGCCTCTGTGTTACATCATGTGTAAGGAAACCTGTATCGAGGGACGAGCTAAGTAATAGGATGATGCTACAGCAACATCTCAATGATTTTATGAATATAGACCTGGACTCAGATTAGCATGAGTATAGGTTATTGCTTAGGTAAGGGCAAAAGGAGGGTCTGTGGTACTGAAAATTTTGGACCTATATTATAAACATCGTCATATCATGACGATTTTGATATCAGCAGACCGAAAATGGCCAGTATACTATGCACAAGCATTTTCGTCATATTCGAGTGACGATTTCACCCTGAAAACGTAGTTTTCGTCCTGAACCCTTGGGTTCCATTCTGTGAATGGCAGCCATTTTGTGATTGCCCTCACATAGGCCGGTGACTAAGGCCAAAACATGATTCTGAAGGACACGCACACCTTTGCTGACTTCTCTGCGACCTGGGCAAGCTGACTCCACTGCCCAAGGCCGAACCTGTTTGGGCAGTTCCTCTCCCAGTGGCCGGTCGAGATACTATCAAGGCACAACATGCCATAAACCCTTCACCACACACAAACCCTTCCTAATATTACACACACCTGCCCCTGTTTCTTCCTTTATGACCTGCTTTACGAGGAGGAGGCGCCCGTTCTTATTGGGGTTTCGTCGATATCTGATGAAAATACTGGGCCTTGCCGGGTAATTGATTGTGGGCTGGACAAACTGAAATATGGGCTTGTCATCATGACTCTGCTTTTTCTTGGTAGTGAAAATATGTGAATGATCAACTGTAAAACAAAGAATGTTTGCCTAAAGCATAATATTTTGTATAAAAAGAGAAGGCTGGCTTTGTAAATTTGAGCAGTCTCCTGAGAATATACACCGTGTTGTACTTCTAGGATGCCTGTTACTTGGTTGCAGCCAATAAACTCGATCTTTGACTTCACCTAGAAGACTCTGAGTTTCTGTGTCTGAAACAGGAAGGACCCGAAGTCATAGGGTGTGTCCCTGGCACCGCTCGGTTACCGGTTCAGTACCGGTTCTGAAAAACCCAGCACAATGAGCTGCCACGAGCCAACGCAGGAACCCTTGCACCATGGTTCCTTGCTCACTTTGCCACTGGATTCAAGGTAGCCTGGCTGATGAGGGGTGTTACTCCGAAACCGGTCCCAGTATGCTTGTTTCCGGTCCAGAGAAGACCTAGCTTGGCAGTTCGGGCTGGACTAATCCTATGAGGCACAGGGTCAAGACTGATTTGCAGGGGAGGAGCCAAGATGGCGATCGGAACAGTCGCATAAACGCCTCGCTCCGAGATCCCTTCCTCCCCGCCGCCTATCCTGTCTTTAATCCTGATCGGGGTGTTCCGAATTTGGTTACCTGGGAAGAGCCTTCACTTACCGTCTTTTTCCGGGGCTCTGGCGTGCAGTGGTTTCTGCGTTCTGCCCTTGTAACCTTGCTGGCCTTCCCGGCCCTGACGCCGGGGCCTCGAGTGCTGTGTCTGCCCGGAGGTGTTCGGAGTGCCGGCGGCCCGGAACCACTGAAGAGACCCGATGGTGGGAGCCTGAGAGCCGCGAGCCGGAAGCGCCGGAGCGGACCCACCCCCGATGGTGGGCCACCCCGCATGCCTGATTGCCTGCCGGCCCGAAGAAGAGAAGCCGCGTTGTCCGGCACCCCTCGGGTGAGAAGCCCACTCCTGTTGATTGTCCCGCCTGGGATCCGGTGCAGGGCTCCCCCGAGTGTTGTGGGGAGCACGCCCGTTCTTCTGGTGACTCTCCTTTCTCCGCCGAGCGCCATCCGCCGCGGATCGGCTGTGTGTCCTGGGGCCTCCGGCACTCCTGGTGGGCTTGGTGGCGGATGCGACAATGGCGGCGGACGATATGCACAAGATGGCGGATGGCCCCTCGGAGTGTCTTCCTCCTGGAGACAGGGACGTTGCTGCATTTGCTCTCCCCAGACCTCGTTTGATTCGGGCGGCCCCTACACGGAGTACTGTCTTGTTCGCCCTGGGTGGTCTGCGGATCGACCTGTCCTTGCACTGCCGGGACTTGGAGTTGCGGATCGCCGCCATGGTTGTTCAGCCATTTTGTGACGCGGTGTCGTCTCCCCGAGTTGGTATTGTTGAGTCTTCTCCAGCTGCTGTGCTGGGATATCCGGCTGGGTGTTCGATTCCATGGGATCAAGTGGACCCGGTGCCGATGCAGCAGTATTTCCTACATCCTGATTTCTTTGCTTTGTGCTGGACAGCCCGGACTTTGTGCTTGGCCACGTGGATCTTTGGGTTACTTCTGCATTCTGACTGCTGCCGAGTTTTCCTGGCTGCTTTTTGTTCGCCGAGACGGTGTTCCGTGAAGATCCCACTTGCTTTCCTTGACTGGTATGGACCCACTGTATCATGCTGTTTCCTGGCCGTGGCGGGGTCTGGCAGCTCTGCTTTTCATAGAAGTGGACAGGGGTGATCGTGCCTGGGTGCCTGCGGGACTTTTGTTTTGTTAATTGGCATCTCCGTGCCTCATCATTTGGACAGTTCCTGTCTTCATCCTTTATGTAGGCTTTTCTCAGTGTCCTTTTTTGACCTCGACTAGTGATCCGTTATTGCGGGTGGGGTGGTGTTCTGTATTTCGATCGCTGGCTCCCCTCCTCTCTTCTCTCCTCTCCTTCTCTTCCCTCTTTTTCCTCTCCTTTTATCCCTTTCTCTTTTTTCCCTTCGTTATTATTCCCTTTCTCTCTCTTCTATATTTCGGGTGACTCTGGGCGACAGGCACGCTGTTTAGTGGGATAGGCCATAGCCATTACAGTGATGTAGGGTGGGGGGGATGTTTGTTATTTTAGTTTGTTTTCTTCTATGGTCCCTTTTTTGCTTTCTTTCTAGGGGGTGGGCTATGTCCCTTTGTTCTTTCTCCTTCGTTTCGTAAGTGTCTGCACTTTCTCCTTTTTCGGGGCGGGAGGGCGGTCTATGCGGTGACCCATTTACTTGTTTGCTACGATTTGTCCTTTATTTTTGAACCTTTGATGGGCATTGGATGTATCTGGGCTTTGCTCTACTGTGGTTATTTGATTGCGTGGGGGCTGCATCCCTCTCGTCCCCCCCCTCTTTTTCTGAGTATGTTGCATGACACATGGGTAGATATGGCTTCTGCCTCCTCTATACATCATAAAATGAAACCTTTCTTATCCTGGCGCTTACTGTGTAACGATTTCATTACTCGTCTATCCTGTATTCATCCTACCGTACACATTGATGTTGTTCTCTGTTGACTCTCCTGATTTTGCGGCCGGCCCTTGTGGTTGTAGGCCTGCGCTTGTACTTATACCTGTTTCTCAATAAAGGTTTAAAAAAAAAAAAAAAAAAAGACTGATTTGCATATAGCTGGGTCTGAACTGAAGTGACAAAGTAAGCTAAAGAACGATGATGGATTCAACCCAGATCTGTGACTGGGGGTGAGTGTCTGAAAGGTTTCTGTGCTCGGTCTATCATCACCTTGTGTTTGCTTTTTTCGCCCTAAGTTGACAGAGTACACCCTGATGTGGGTCCCTTGCTCATTTTGCCACTGGATTCAATCTAACCTGGCCGATGAGGGGTGTTATTTTGAAATCTGTCCCAGGATGCTTGTTTCTGGTCCAGGGAAGACCTGGCTTGGCAATTCTGGCTGGACTCTTCCCATGAAGCACAGGGTCAAGATTGATGTGCATATAGCTGGGTCTGAACTGGGGTGGCAAAGTGAGCTAAAACATGATGATGGATTCAACCCAGATCTGTGACTGGGGGTGAGTGACTGAAAAATGTCAGTGCTCTGTCTATCATCTCCTTGTGTTTGCTTTGTTTGCTATAAGTTGCCAGGTTATTCCCAGACGTGGGTCCCTCGCTCACTTTGCCACTGGATTCAAGCTAGCCTGTCTGATATGGGGTGTTACTCTGAAACCGGTCCCAGGATACTTGTTTCTGGTCCAGAAAATACCTGGCTTGGCAGTTCGGGTTAGACTGTTCTCATGAGGCACAGGGTCAAGACTGTTTTGCAAATAGCTCGGTCTGAACTGGGGTGGCGAAGTGAGCTAAAGAATGATGATGGATTCAACCCAGATCTGTGGCAGGGGGTGAGCATCTAAAAAGTTTCAGCTCTCTGTCCATCGTCTCCTTGTGTTTACTCAGAAGTAACAGAGCCAGTTGCACATAGTTACATTCCCAACCCCTCACTAACACAGCCCCTAAGCAATCCATACAGCCACATACATGCACATTTACATTACCATAGAGTTACTAAGAGAGCCAGGAGTACAGCAACATAGTTTCTTACACATCCAGTGGCACACCCACAGGGAGTCTGATACAGTCATTCAGATATGTACTCAAATACTGACAGTCCTAGACACCTCCCCACACAAGTAGCCCTTTAAACATGTCTCAGGCCTGCTACTGCAGATCCTGTTTGTGCAGTTTTACTGTCACGTCAATTTGGTATTTAAAACCTATTGCCACACCTCAAACTCCCATTTTACTACATAGAAGATACCCCTAAGGTAGACCGTAGGTAGACCGCAGGTAGCCCATAGGGCAGGGTCCTATGTGCTTATAAGGTAAGACGTGCTTTTAAGTTTCACTAAGTTACATCTATACTCACACACCTATATGCACAATTATACATCCAGTCTCCCTTTTATACTGCAACTTATATACCTATTTACAAAAACAGACAGCCACTCGCATGCAGTCAGACAGTTACAGAGGTACTTACACATTCACTCACACACCCACTTAGCACTTATGTATCCATCAGTAACAGAGCCAACTGCACACACAGTTCCATGACCCAATACTTGCTAACACAGCCAATAAGCAGTCCATACAGCCACTTACATACAGATATACAGACCCATAGAGATACTAACATAGCCAGTTATATGCTGGCATAATTACTTACATATCAATGATACACCCATAGAGGGACTGATACACATATTCCGGTTTGTACTGAAGAACTGATACTACCAAGTCACCCAACCACACAAGTAGCCTTTTAAATGTGTCTTGGGCCTGCTACTGCAGAGCCTATGTGTACAGTTTTACTGCCAGGCTGACTTGACATTTAGTACACCTTGCCAAGCTTTAATCTCCTCTTCTATTACATATAGGTCACCCCTAAGGTAGGACGTAGGTAAGCAATAGAGCAGTGTGCTATGTACTTACAAGGTAAGACATTTACCTTGAACTTTCAGTGAGTTATATGGGCATTTACAGACTCATGTGCCCAGTTATTCATCCAGTCTCCCACCCATACTGTGACTCACATACCTATGTACAAAAGTATAGAGCCACTTACACACCCAGTCATACAGTGAGACAGGCACTTAAACATCCACTCACACACCCACATCACACTTATGTATCCAGCAGTAACAGAGCCAGTTGCACACAGAGTTACATATCCCAACACTCATTGAGACAGCCAGTAAGCAATCGATACAGCCGCTTACGTACACATTTACAGAGATACTAAGAGAGCCAGTAATATTGCAACATAGATACTTACAATTCCAGTGACACACCCACAGAGAGTCTTATACAGTCACTTAGATATGTACTCAAGTACTGACACTCCTAGTCACCCATCCAGATAAGTAGCCTGCTACTGCTGAGCCTGCATGTGCAGTGTTACTGCCCGGCCAACCTGGCCTTTAAAATGCCTTGCCAAGTCTTAAACTCCCCTTTTTCTACATGTCGGTTACCGCTAAGATAGATGGTAGGTAGCCAATAGGGCAGGGTGCTAGGTACTTAAAGTGTAAGATGTGTACTTCAAAGTTTCAGTGAGCTACATGTGCACGTTCAAACTATACGCCCACACATGCTGCCACTCACATACCTATGTACAAAAGCAAAGAGCCACTAACACACTCAGTTAGACAGAGGTACTTGCACATTCACTCACACACCCATCCTGCACTGATGTATCCAATAGTAACTGAGCCACTTGCACACACAGTTACATAGCCCATCACCCACTCATCCATACACTGCCTCGTACACAGACTAATGCATCCAAAGTGGCTGTTTTACATTGCTTGTTACACACTGACCTAACTACTTATTTAGTTATTTAATTGCTTACAGTATGTAATGTAATAATATGTAATGTAAAAGTAAATGTATTGTATATTTGCTTTTCGGACATCTACTTGTATTTACAAAGAAAAAGACAGAAAAAGGAAAAAAACAGAGGAAACAGTACTATCTTCTTACAACTGACAGTGAAAAGGGATATAATGCAGATAATGCAGCTAAAGAGAAACAAGCTGCTGGTAAGAGAACAAAGAAGTTTCTCAAAATAGTAATGGAAAAATGGAAAATGTACAAAAACATCCTAATAAAAAGCAATGTTTAAAATCAGCTCGGGAAGGAGAAGAAGTAAGGGAAATTCAAAGTAAGAAATCATATAAGAAATTTAGTTAGAAGACCTTACTTTGTAAAAAAAAGTCCAGCATTTTGTTTAGGCGAAATGAAGAAATCACTTTTGTGTGGTACATTCTGGGGAAAAAGAGGAGGTAGTAATTATAGGTGTAGAGAAGAGTACAGAGATGTTAGTACTGATAACTTTGCACAGGAGATAGTAACGTTTAATGCAGTTTACACTAAGAAACCAACCTATGTTTGTATATGTTGTTGGTGCACTCACTACAAAGGCCAAACATGAAATGTTGATGTGTTGTCTAAAAAAATGTGAGCAGGAAAACAGAGGTAAGTGGCTAGAATTTGCTGTCTATTTATTTGTAGAGGGAAGGTTTGATTTGTCAACATGGCAGATTAGTGTGCAAGTATTGCTTTGACAAATTTGAGGATAACAAAATGCCTGAGAGAGCAATACATAATAAGTTAGAGTGTGTTCAAATTTCAGAGTAACTTCTACATCTAAATGTTCATGAAACAATTTTGATACAATCTATACACACATTTCAAGCAATAGTTCGTATGCAACCAAAGACATGGAAAGTACCACTGACTGAGCTACAGAAAGGTCTTAAAGGTAGAGTTGTATACTTACCTTTAGATTTTAAACATAATGTTGAAACTGTGGGTGTAGAGAGAGATATAGATGAATCACTTATTATTCTAGTAAATTGTGTGCCCACAAGAAACAAAACATGGCAAGAGCTTGTGAGTGTGAAGAAGGTGAAGAATGCTACATTCTATCTGAAGCAGAATAATATGCATTACAAAGATGTAGATGTTCTCACAGATGGAAGTTGCATGGAGGAATTTTTTTTAACTTCAAGTGCGCAGTTTGAAAATGTGGATTTAACTAAATGTGGAGAAATTTATGAGCACGACAATATCCATCCACTACATGCAAAAGAAGTTAAGGGGGATGCCATTGCACTGATTTTGTTCTGAGCTCATTATGTCACTTCATGCATAACAGAATCTAAAAAGACTGAAATGAAGGATATGTGGGAAGAGATTTCTGCTGAAAAGTGTTTAACAAATAAACCGTACAGCTTCAGTTTTAAGACGCTTTCACAGAGGGAAATTGGATCTTATGAATGCTGTGATCTGTTGATTCAGCTAGTTTATACTCTAATTCAAGATTCATTGTTTGGATTAGTCTAGGCCTAGCATGCACTCGCAATAGAGTGTTGAAGTTTTTTCATGAAAATCAGTACCTTGCAGAATTTAACCCAGATATGACAGCTTTCGGCAAAACAAACATATTTGACACCTATCATCCAAAAAGGAGCTCACCTCTTAAAAATGTATGTTTTAATTAAATACTTAAAAACTACACATATAGAAGCAATGTGACAGAAAATGTTGCTAAAGGTAAATTTGCAGTAGTTGGTGGCAGTGGGTGTTTGGTGCGACTTAGCAAAGACAGTCTAATTGACCATAGACAACTGAGTTGCCAGACTGCTGAAAAAAGAGAATTTTTCTATTTGGCACTTTGGCAGCTGTTTAAACCTTGGTGTTCTGAAACAAAATTACTAGGAGAGTTTGACTGCTATGAAGACTCTTTCAGTGCTGCAAATGATGGCATTGAGTGCTCAGTATTTCCAAACTACTTGAACAACTTGAACACATGGAATGGTGAAATTGAACAGGAAGAAACAATTGCTGCTAAGATAGCTAAGGCGAGTTCACAAAGCAGCCAAAGTGCAGGTCCTGTAAGTCAACATCATCTTGGACAGCTAATTATTGAAAATTAAGCTGCCATTGCAATGAATAAGGTGGCAACTGCAATGCAAGTAGTAAGATAGGAAAGTATTGATTTGGAAGAATTAGTTGCACAAAGAAATGATGAGCAAAAATAAATATATATATGGAGGTGAAATATAAAGGTAAGCATGGATTCCTCCATGACAAAAAAGACTGTGTATGCATGTCATTTATGCCAATACTGTTGAATGTCAGCGTTCAAGCTGGCACCAGTAAAAGCTTTCCTATAAAAGACTACAGACTGTGATTGTCATGTGTAGTAACAGCGCCCACTGGTTTAGCTGCACACAATATCAAAGGAATTACTTTACATCAACTTTTTGATGCTGCCTGTGGAGCATGATAACAAAGTAGAATATCAAAAGCTATCTGGTGAAGCTTGCCATGAAGTGTTGAGAGTGCTAAAAAAGTTAAAGCTTTGAATCATCGAGTTGGTGACCATGGTCTCAAACTTAATGCTTGCCTTTGTACATTTAATGATGCAACAGATTCTAAAAAAGACTACGATGTTGTATTTTGGGAAAAAACACTTGATTGTTTTTGGAGATCTACTGCAACATACACCTGTGAAAGGGCATCCTGTGTTCAAAACACTGCTCTACGAGTAAACTCTGAATTCTTTGAGAAGCATAGGAAATGTCAATATTTGGTTAAACTTCCAATACAAAGAACTTCTTAGGAATACGCTGCAAGCATCTGATGTTGAATACAGGAAGGATATTAGAATAGGTGTTCTTTCTAAAGAGGGAATGCGATTGCTAGAAAGTCATCTTGTGTAAAAAAAAGTGTTTCCAGCGAACAAGACAGTAGCATAGATAATGTTCACTTTAATTCAAGAAGGAAAACCAATTGTGTACCTGAGGCATACACTAGTGGAGTGTACCTCTTTCAACAAAGAATTGCTACAATTGGAGAGAGAAGAAATGTTGGAACTGATGGCCATAGACAAAATGGAACACAAGGGCATGACAGTATTCCTAAATGAAAAATTGCAAACCAAATTGGATTCTTGGGAAAAATCTGTTTAAAAAAACTGCAGGATTATAGAAATGTTTACCTGCATGCAAAAACTGTGGAGTAATTTTGCGTCAAAATGTAACTGTTGAAGAAGGATTAGTTAATGGTGCTGTGGGTAAAATTATTGATTTCAATAACTTTCCTAACAGGAGTGAGATAGTGTATCTAGCAATTAAATTTGATCGGATTGATATCATGAAGCAGATTGGAAGGTCCATTGTATATTTTATGCTTGTGACAGACTTATATGTGAGACGGAAACAGTTTCCAGTTTTTCTGGCATATGCTGTAAGTATTCATAAATCTCAAGGTGTAAGTGTAGATTCGTCATTCGTTAATGTTGAGAGTCCAGTGTTTAAGGAAGGAATGTCATATGTAGCTTTATCTCGAGTTAGAACATTGTCCGGTGTTAGGCCTGGCCCTTCCTGCAGCATTATCCCAAAGTTTTTGCCTTCCTACACCTATTTTTTTTTACTTTTTGTTGGCTTTAGGACTCTGGGCAATGTACCACTGCTAACCAGTGCTAAAGTGCATGTACTCTCTCCCTAAACATGGTATGAAAGGTTTATACATGTTTGACATATTTGATTTACTTATAAGACCCTTGTGAAGTAGTATCCAATACACCCAGGGCCTGAAAATTAAATGCTACTAGTGGGCCTGCAGCCCTGCTTGTACCACCCATAGAAGTAGCCTTTCAAATCTGTCTCAGGCCTGCCACCGGAAATCCTGTGTGCGGAGTTTGCTCCACTTCAACTTGGCAATTAAAACATCTTGCCAAGCCTTAAAACTCCTCTGTTTTTACATATAGATCACCCATAAGGTATGCCCTAGGTAACCCTAGGGACAGGGTGCTGTGTAAGTAAAAGGTAGGGCATGTTACTTTATGTTTTGCATGTCTTGGAAGTGACAAACTGCCTATTTCTCTTTCACTGCTGTGAGGCCAACTCCTCTCAGGCTAGCATTGGAGATTCCTTTATATGCTTGTAAGTGGTAATTTCTGATCAGAAAGGAGTGGTGTTGACATGTGTGGTATATTTAGAGTAGTAGTGATAAATCCTACTTGCTGATGAAGTTGTATTTCACATTACTATTTTCAAAATAACACTTTTTGGAAGTGGGCATTTCTCTGTGCTTTGCGGCCTGTCTCCAATACACATCTGGGCTGAGTGACAGCTACACTCTGTGCATCCTCTGTAGTCAGCCACAACACAGGAAGACCTTCACATTCAAGACCTTCTAGATATGTATGTAGTGGATTTGTACAGTTTACTCTAAACACTCTACATAATGCAAGGAGTTTATAAAAATTATTTTTAAAGTAATAGAAGAAGAAGAAATATGAGTCATTTGGACTTACTCATGGAATCGTGAGTGTGAAGATTGCTCATTCACATCAATTACAGAAATAGATTCAAAATTATTTCTTTCTTTAACATTACCAGATTGCAAAACTATGGGGCATATTTACAAATGGATGACAGATGGAAGTAAATTGGAAATAGAGATTAACAATTTCAAAGCAGGACAGATAACTATTTCTGGAAGAACATATAATGCTATGGCTATCATATTTCATGAAGGAATTACTGTTACATCTGGTCCCTACACTGTCTATGTGAAAAGTAAAAGTGTCTGGACAGAATGTAAGAATAACAACCTCATATCCAAGCAAAGAATGCCTTTTAAACTACTAAACACTTACCTTATAATTTTGGAACCAAGATTTTAAGGAGGATTACAGTTGTGAAAGGGGTATACAGTATTTGTTCTAGATCTAATATCAATATTGATGACATAATTCGGCCTACCCGGATGATATCTTTATAAGGCTTACCATATGCTGGTGTGCCTCATATATCTATTAGTAGTTATGATAATGAGGGTCTCATTGTTAGCATAGGATTTCTCAAATTAGCAGTGCAAGTATAGGTAAAACAATATTTTAAAATAATTGTAGTAAGTGCAATGCACACAATTGCTTAATTGCAGTGACATAATGTGGCGTTTTTTTCTATAATCTTTATGATAGTTTTTTCCCCACTGTTCAATGATGATTCTTTCAACAGTACATCATCATTTATGGTGTATGAGTATAGAAACGGAGGACAGTAAAAAAGGGGAAATTAAATGCTCATTCATTTTTATTAAATACCTTTACTGCATGAGAAAGGAGCTAGACCACTGACCTGGTCAGTGTGACTGCTCTCCCCGTGCAGCTCCACCAGTAAGTGCTGCCCTCTGAGCTCCTGAGCTCTCCATTTTGCTGGGAGTTCGAGGCGCTCCTCCACCCGCAGGCTCCTGCCTGCGCCTCATCTTTGGTAGTCCATTGGGAGAGAACTCTACTGTTCTGCTATTCCGCCTCTCTTGGCTTTTTCTGTGCCCTCTTTTCCTGTTGCTTTTTCTGCTCTCATTTCTCTCTTGCTCTGTTTCCCTCTTTTTCTCACTTCTTTTTGCTCTCTTCTCTATCTTTACTCTCTCGCACTCCCCGCCGCTGCTGCCCCTGCTGCCCCTCCCCCCTCCAGCATGACCATGCCTCACCCGCCTCCCAGCTGACCGCCCTCCTCCTGGTCCCTACTTAATGGTGAACACTGTGCAGCTATGCCACTGGCACCCAAAGGCAAGCCTGTCGGTGCCCCTTCGTGACCCGACAGCGACCTGACTGCGACCAGCAACACAGAGCCTGTTCCTCTGACCTGCTTCTGCTACGGGTCTTGCACCCTCCATGCTCTCAACCCCAGATGCAGCAACAACTGCCAGCTTGTGTTGCTGAGCAACACCCAAGGCCTGATCTCCTGTCAACACTGCTGCTCCACCTTCACCCATCGCTGGACCCCAGAAGCAGCCTCCAGCCTACCAGACATAACCACTCATGAACCACACACCGCATGTCTCCCACCGCACACTAGCCACCAGACTGCATGACACTGGGATCCACGTAAAGGCCCTGGGCTGGGTATACTCATTTCCCACAGACAGAACTCAGTGAGTCAGATTCCCGCCCTACCTCTCGAAACCAACAGAGACCAGATGTGGAGTGCCCCAGGGATCGTCCCTCAGCCCCACCCTCTTCAACATCACATGGCCCCCTCACAACCACCATCAGAAACCACAGGCTCAACATCATCTCCTATGCCAACAACCCCCAGCTCATCCTCTCCCTCACCAAAGAACCAAAAATCACCAGGCACGGTGATGTTTGGATGAAAGCCAACGCCACCTGAATGAAGAACTGCCTGAAACTCGACTAAGAGATAACAGAAGTCCTCATCCTTGACTCTACCCCCTCTGCATGGAATGATACCTGGTGGCCCCCTGCCCTCAGAAACCCCCAAACCCCAACAGACCACGCACAAAACCTCAGTATCATACTTGACTCATCACTCACAATAAACCACCACATCAACGATGTATCCTTGACTTGCTTCAACTTCCTCCGCATACTTCGAAAAACATTCAGATGGATCCTACTGAATCCAGAAAAAGGGTAACACACGCCCTCATTGGTAGCAGATCAGACTATGGCAATGCCCTCTATGCCGGAGTCAGCAAGAAACTACTCCGCAAACTCCAGACTGTCAAAAACGCAGGAGCCAACTGACCCTAGACATCCCCCTTCACAGCCACATCATCCAACACCCCCGCGGTCTCCACTGCCTCCCCATTGAAAGAAGAAAAACCTTCAAGCTCTTCACCCACGCATACAAGGCCCTCCATAACATCAGACAGGCATACTTAAACAACTGCCTCTCCTTCCACTCACCCAAGAGACATCTCCGATCAGCTGACCTCTTTCTGACCACCATCCCACGCATCTACAAGGCCAGAATGGGAGGAAAATCCTTCTACTACCTCGCAGCCAAGACCAGGAAAGACCTCCACCTCCAGCAAGTACCTACAATGCCCCAGTTCAGGAAGGACCTCTAGACCTGACTCTTTAGATGACCTTAGTACTCCACGGAGCTGCCTCACTCCCCCACAGTGCCTTGAGACCCCATGGGTGAGTAGTCGTGCTGCACAATTCCCTGATTGATTGATTGATGGAAATGTGTAGTGATTGATTTGTATTATGAAGTTATGCATTTTTGAAATTGGAAGTTTATTTTTTAATTTTAAATAACTGTAATGCTAATTCATATTTCACTTTTTCTTTTTATACAGATCACTGGCACTATGTATTTGAGTAATTTACTATACTAATTAGATCATTGAGTATTGTTCCATAACACTTCATTGTCCGGGTGTTTTTGCTACAATTTGCAAAAAGACACCCACTTACACATTTGCACACTCATTCATACTCCTATACACCAAAACTCACCCATACAGCCACTCACTCACCCATAAGACCACTCATACAACCAGCCACGACCCATACAACTACTCACACACCCACACCACCACTCACACTCTCAGAAACCCATAAAACAATTCACACATACAGGCAATAAGTAATCCAGTCGGACACACACAAAACCACTTACACAACTGCTCACAGACCCGTACCTCCATTCACATATTGATACAGCTACTTAGACATTCAGCCAAGCATCACTACAGCCTCTCAAACACCAATATACATACTGATACAGCCACCGACACACCCAGCTGCACATTGTTGCAGACACTGATACACCCAGGCAAACCAAATATAAGCACTGACACACTCAGGCACACACTGATACAGCCACTAACACACCCAAGCACACACCCAATAACACACCCACTCACAAATTGATAGAGCCACTTACACACCCAGGAAAACACCGATACAGACACTGACACGCCCAGCTACATAGCAAAACAGCTACTGATACAACCTCCCAAACACCTGTACACATGCAGATACAGCCACTGACACACCCAGCCACACATTGATGCAGAGTCTGACACACCCAGTCACACTTTGTTATACATTGTTATACCCATGCACTCACAAATACAGTCACTGACACACCCAGGTGCTGACTGGTGCAACCACTGAAACACCCAACCTCAAACCAATACAGCCTCTGACAAACTCAGGGACACACCGATACAGCCACTGACATACCCAGAAACACAATGATACAGCTACTAACACACCCAGACACTTTCGATACAGAAACTGATGCACCCAGGCACATACTCATACAGCCAATGAAACACATAGCCACATATCAATACCGCCATTTAAACATTCAGCCAAACACTGATATAGCCTCTCAAGCACCAATACACATACTGATATAGCCACTTACACACCCATACACACACCGAGACAGCCGCTGACACACCCAGGCATACACTCATACACCCAATAACACACCCACTCACATATCGATGGAGCCACTTACATACCCAGGCACACATTAATACAGCTACTGACACACGTAGCCACCCTCCAATACAGAGACTGATACATAATGCATTGTGGCGGTGCTTGTTGTAGTTAGCTCAGCTAACCATAACTGCTGAATTTCATTGGTTTTGTAAGAGTGAGACCTGAGCTTAACTATAAAATCCCTGTAACCTTTGTTTTTGTTCAGTGAAGGACTAAGATTTTTTATAATCTATTTCCTAACTATAACGTCCCTGTAACCTTTGGTTTTTTCTGTGCTTTTCAGTTCTTTAAAATGCAATTCCTAACTATTACGTCCCTGTAACCTTTGTTTTTTTCAGTGAATTTCTATGGTTTTTTAAGTAGTAGTTGCATTTGCAGAGTGGTGGAGAAAGGGGTCGGGCTTCTGACCAGCTGTCAGGAATTCCGCTGTGTAAGACTTAGAGGAGGTAGCAGGAGGGCTTCTAGGTCCCCAAAGTCCCTTAGGAGTAAAGTGGACTTCATCCCCCAACCAGTAGTGATCCAGGCTGAGTTATTAACGTTGGACTTGGTTGATGTGTGGAGAGGTAGGAACGCTGTAAGGGGGGGGTTCACGCATTACTCAGCATTTCACGACATCCATACCAGGATAGACTACTGGCTTGCCTCTTTCTCGGTCTCTAGATATATACTATCATGTACTGTTCTATCACGCACTCTTTCGGATCACTCGCCACTCCTCTTGGTTCTGGAGACCCCGCTAGTTCGCATCCCTCCTTTCACGTGGCGCTTTCCCCCATACTCGTTATTAGATGAAACCTTTAGAGGGGAGCTGGCTGTGGAGATTGATTCCTTCTTTGAAATAAACATAGGCTCAGTAGATAGCTTCCAAATAGTATGGGAGGCATTCAAGGTATTTATCCACGGAGTAGCTATGTCAAAGCACTCAAGTGTCCTAAAATCAATACGCCAACGCTTGAAATACTTAGAGACGCAGCTGGCCGACCTAGAGAAACAACAACTGACCGGGCCCAATCCCTCTATAACAGAAGAAATCAAGACCCTTATTGCAGAATTTAACGAAGAGGCAGACAGGGAGGTCCGCCACATGGGAAAATATGCGACTGCCAGAACATACGGGGAGAGTGAGCGTCCGAGTTCGCTCTTGGCTAAAATATTACGCAACAGTAGAAGTTCCCCAAAATTAACCGAACTAGAAACGTCTACCGGAGAGACTGTCAAGACAGAGGAAGAGATTTTGAATGAGTTTAGAGAATTCTACTCAGGGCTGTATGCGTCTAGGACGGAGAATCTTGAGGCAGACATGGATGATTATCTAGAACACATACAAATGCCCCTCTTGACAAATTCACAACGTGAGTTCTTAATGTTCCCTATACAAAAAGACGAGATATCAGATGCATTAGCTAGTATGCGCTCGAATAGTGCTCCTGGAGCGGATGGACTGACGGTGGGGTTTTATAAGGCATTCAAAGATAAACTACTTCCTCATCTGTCTTCTCTCTTTGATGACGTGTGTGTGGAGGGTAGTATGCCTCAGTCGATGCATGAGTCTTTAATAGTTACCATTCTTAAACCTGGCAAGGCTCCTAACGTGTGTGGTTCGTACAGACCATTGTCTTTACTAAATGTAGATGCGAAAATATACGCCAAGATACTAGCAACATGGCTGGCATTAGTAGCCCCTGAACTGGTGTCCCCTGAGCAGGCAGGCTTTGTGCCTGGGAGGAACCTAATTTATAATATTCGTACTGTATTGGGGACCATACAGCATGTTAGGCAGGATGCGAAGGCTGTTGCCATATTCTTGGACATGATGAAGGCCTTTGACTCTGTGGAGTGGCCATTTATGTTGCGAGTTCTGCGACGGCTGGGACTAGGCGAACCGTTTCTGCAAATGATTGTGGCATTGTACTGGAGCCGACGGCCAGACTACACCTAGGTGATCGCGTCTCAGCCCCCTTTGAGATTAGCAGGGGTACAAGACAGGGATGCCCACTCTCACCCTTACTGTATGCGTTGGTTGCCGAACCACTGGCTTGTGCGTTGCGGGAGTATCACTGGCACCGGGGGGTAAGTTTCCCAACGTATAAAATAGTGATTTCGACCTATGCGGAAGACACATTGCTTTATGTACGCAATCCGGAGGTGAACCTAACCTCAGTATTGAGGGAGGTGGTCCGCTTTGGCGCACTCTCTGGGTTTAATATAAATTGGACCAAATCAGTGGTGTTCCCGCTGACCCCAGTGACGGAACGCTTTGTTATGGAATACCCACTGCATTGGTCGACGGACCCGGTGAGATACCTCGGCATCATGATACACACGGATGCTGAAGTCTTATTCCGCGAGAACTATGGTGTAGCATTTAGAAAATTTGAAGATGATGTAGAGAAGTGGTGCAGGCTCCCGCTATATCTGATGGGCCGCATAGCCATTATGAAAATGGTAGTGCTGCCACGGTTCCTGTTTCTATTTAATAACTTACCCATAGTGCTGTCAAAGGCTTTCTTCAGAAACCTGACGAAACTTATGGTTCGCTTGGCCTGGGGCGGAAAACAGCCAAGAGTGCAATGGTCTACACTTCCACTTCCATATGAAATGGGAGGATTGGGTGCCCCAGGAATGGAACGATATTACAGAGTGGCGCAGGCTGCTCAACTGCACACGTGGCTTCACGGAGAAGCAAACGTACCTCATGTACGTATGGAGCGGTTATTCGCGGACCCACTTCCGCTGCCGGCCATTATATGTACACCTATGGATCGCAGAATTGGAGTCCTAGACTCGATCACTGCTACCAAGCATGCTTGGTACGCGCTGCTAAAGGCCAGAGACGGAACATTGATGTACTCCCCTTTGATGGCCGTAGAATGGGCACTGTGGTTACTGCCTGTCGAGGAGAAAGGCGTGGTGCAGGCGTTGCATGGACTGGGAATTAAGACAGCTGGTGAGCTATTTGTAGATGGTAAGGCGAGAACTTGGGGACAAATAGCTCACACATCGGGAGAGACTTCGCTGCTACAACGTTTCCAATTTCACAGGGTCCGCAGTGCGCTGAGGGATGTCTTGGGCCCGGAACTGGAAGAGCCCCCGGCGATACCGGAGCTTAACCACGTGATTAAAACGGTACAGTCACAAAAACCGATAGCTCACCTATACAAAGCAATCGCACCGCACAGAGGTCAGGATCCCCCGAAAGCTAGGCTCGCATGGCAGAGGGATCTACAGATCACTATTGATGACACTATGTGGCTATATTGCTGCAAGAGCACCAAGCGGCTGTCTTTAAATGGCCGTCACCGGCTAATCCACTTTAAGTTTTTGCAAAGTGTGTACTACACTCCGGAACGCTTACACCGCTATGGTCTCAGACAGTCTTCTGATTGCGAGAGATGCCATGCGCCCAATGTAGACTTCATCCATTTGGCGTGGGGATGCCCTAGTATACGCATATTCTGGGAGGAAGTGATTGCGGAAATGGGGGGGATTCTAGACATAGAACTGCCAACTGACCCTGCCCTGGCGCTGCTAGGCCACTCCAGAGGTCTGCCTGTGGCGGTTAGACGTCTGACAGACATGGGCATGTTAATGGCGCGTCGCGTGGTGGCACAATGCTGGATGAGGGGTCCGCTTCCGACAAAGAGAAGGTGGGCACGAGACATGTTATATTGCTGCACACAATCAGAGCACTATAGTGAGCTACTCCCTCCCATGAGTCACCAGAAGAACTTCTGGAGTCTGTATAAAACCTTTAGGAATACCAGGGAGGGCACACCCGACACGCAGACGGGATGAGATGGGATAGCTGTAACGTAGAATGCAAGGCCCTTGTGACCCCACAATAGGTGATTAGAGTGGGAGGCCGGCCAGGAGTTCCGTGCTGTATGGCAGACACTCGTGGACTGAGACAGGGCTCCCCAAGGTGGTTCTTAGCATCTCTAGACTAGGCAGCTTAGGCGCGGGAGACACATACATGACTTATGCGGGTGGACACTTACTTGGCGGGAGGATACAAGGGCAGGCGGGACACGTAGTAAGACATGTAGTAGACACGTAGGCTAGGGAACAAGTTATTGTTGTTGGGGGAGCTCGGGGGTTTGCACTTTAGGGGGGGTGGGTAGTTTCAGAGGGATATACACAGGTGAGGGTTTACTCAGACTAAACAGAAAACACACCACTGCTGCTATTGCTCTAGGATATGCTGTCTCTAGTTTAGTCCTAATGGAGGCCATGGTACGCAGTAAATTGGCATAGCAGTGCGATAACTGCCATGTTGTATTCTATTTTTGATTCAGGATATTGTACGCCGCCGGACCCCAGGGATGTCGGCACCTTGGCTGTGTACTACCAGACTGCTCGGCAGTATAGATATTCATGTTTTTCGCTGCCGGCCCTCTGGGTTGTAGGCTGCAAGCTGTGTATAACCTTCAGTTCCCGAATAAAGGTGTTATAAAACAAAAATCTGCTCATCCTGAAAAGGAAAAGACTTACAAAATGTGTCCAGTCCCATAATACACAAAAGAACTGAATGAGGAAACATGTTCAGGTCTTCAGAAATGCTTATGTCACCAGACCTCCTCTCCCACCTGTAGTGTGCTCCCCGACTGGGTATCCATCAATGACTATACCACACGCGGAGCTTAGGTTTACACATCTTTATTTGTCTGCGTAAAACTGTCTACTCAACATTCTAAACCAGTTTTCAATGCATTCAGCTCTAACACTCACGTCACAGTTCTGCAGAGTCCCTCAAGAGCAAAAAGGACTCCATCATTTCTAACTCTCAAGTCACTACATCTCCCCATCTGTTTAATAAAAAAGTTACACATTGTTTACAAAATATATAGTTTGATAAAAATATATACATTTACATCTTTTCAATAAATCTTTGTGGCGCTTTAATTGTTCAACCTTATCTTGTTCTCGAAAACTGGAAACTGTCATCACCAATGCCTAGGATCTGCATCAGCGATGTAGTGGTAACAGCAGTGACTGATGGTTCTGACCCAGTCTCTCCTTCAACAGTTAGATCTGATGAACGATTACTTAAAGGCCTAAAGTGAGAAGAGTCTCTGCTAATAGACTTCCCAGAGTGCTACCAATAGACTTCCCAGGGTGTGTCTCTTGGTAGACACCACTTGAAAAGGTTCTGCATCAAATGGAGCATTAGATTTTCTTCTCCGCATCTGTCATGGGAGTACTCGATCTCCTTTCCTAAAGTTAATATTTTTCACATATCGTCTTTGGTCAGCATATGTTTCCTCATTTGTTTGTTCAAAAAGTCTATCTCACGAGTTGCTTTCTCATCTCTCGTTCACAGATTAGCCCATTGAGGCAACGTTGTGTTCCTTGCTCTCCTGTGTCCCAGGACTTTCACCTGTGGCCTAGTGGGGTGTCAAATGATAGGCAGTTAAGATATAGATAAGCGCAACCTGTGCCACAAAGGTGTGCTCTTTTGATGCTTTACATTCAGATGCTCCAACAAGTCTTTAAACTCTCAACTACTGAAATGCGGGCCATTATCAGACTTCACTATGGCTGGAACACCCTATGTTGCAAAGATGCCGTCTAGTCATTCAATGATTCACTCTTGTGTAGTAGATTAAAGATCTTCAATTAATGCAAATCATGAATACTCATTCATAATCACCAGCAGGTTATTTCTATTGTTTAGTGGACTGAAAAAGTCAATGGCTATTCTCTCCCAAGAATGCTTATGGAGTTTTGACATGCACAATATGTGGGGAGTAGTTTTTGTAGAAAGGCAGTTGCATACATGGCAGGCCTTTAATTCCTTTTCAACCCTGTCATCAAGGTCTTGGAGAGTTTATTCGTAGCAACGATTCCTCTATGCCCTTCATGGGCCACTTCAATTATTTTCTGTCTCAGACTCACTGGGATCAAAATCTGAGTTATTGACAGTTCATCCTTGACATTTCTGTTTTTTTTATATTCACCATCCCTTGGGAGCGGTCGAGGGGGTTGGTTCCACAACAAATGTGCAATTATATCCTTCAGCTTTAACATGTCACTATCATGGCAGTGACAACCTGGGCTACTGAAATAGCAGCTGGTGTGTTTGATTTTTTTTCAATGAAATTGATATAGACATTAGCTATCTTGGAGAGAGTACAGTGACCCTATATAGGTACTCTGGAAAAGTAATCAGCAGGGTTCTGATCTTTCGCTGGTCAATGCACAATCGTGCAATTATAATCTTGTAATGGTAGTCCCCATCATTCAATGTGAGGAAACATTTTGGCCTTAGGATTGCCAGATATAGTCAGTAAAGCTTGATGTGCCGTTAGCAGCGTAAAAGACTTTCCGTACAGGAAGACATAGAAATGCTCACAAGCCTATACCCCAGCCAAGCTTTCTTTTTCAGGTTGAGAGTAAGCACATTCTGTTTGAGACAAACTTTTACTTGCATATTCCACAATATGCCTTTGAGCATTCGTCTGCTCTGTATGAAGCTTAGAATTGAAGTACGTAATTTCTGTAGCATTCTTAATGGGTTGCTTAATTCTTCTTAAATCTTTTGTAACATTCATATGATCAATTAAATAAAACATTCTTTTTCATCAAGTTTCTGAATGGAGCTCTTACAGTGGCAAAGTCTTGCAGGTATCTGGAATAGTAACTGGAGATGCCCAGAAATAAACACACCATAGAAACATCTTGTGGGGGATCAGCATTTGGCAGCGCTTGTACCTTAGCATGATCCTTTGCCATACACCCATCGGAAAAGATATGGCCAAAGAATTTTAGCTTTGTCATATGGAACTCACACTTGTTTGCATTCAATGTCAAACCTGCTTCAGCAAGCAAATAACATACTTGTGTAAGAACTTAATCATGTTCTTTGTGTGTAGTTCCGATAACCAATATGTAATTGATGTAACTGAGCACCACTCCATCGTGACGGACGGACACTGCTCCTGTACCCCCGACAATCCTTGCTTAATTTGAAGCGATCACTTACTTTGTTGACGCTCATTCGGTACCTGACTCTGGTGCCAGCTACTGTACTTTCACTGCATTCTACTCCGTTTTTTGAGCGCCCTCGGTGTCTCTTACGGCAGAAGAGGCTTGATTTAATTAGGCATTATACAAATGTCCTGATGATGATCCCCATGATTAGATAGTGGGATCGAAACGCCGTCGACTCTAATTACGCACTTTATACATTTATGTACCATGTGTCATTCAACATGTAAAAGTGCATGATAAAATTTCTGTTCTTTTATTTGAATTCTGAAAGTTGAAGTACCGCCCGCTTTTGCCTAAAAAGCCCTTCTTTGTTTCACGTTGGCCATTGTATTTTCTGTCTATGTTTGAGTAGGGTACAGGCTGGCGCCCCACTTTGTTGAACTGCGGAGAATTCCTCTCCCATACCTTTCAAAAGTAAAGATTGGTCCTCTGTCCGGCTGGACATGTCACACCAAATATAGAAACGATTGTGGCTATATTTATTGAATTGAATTCTTTCTCTTGTAAGGGACCACTGTTGAAAAAGAATTGATGTAACTGAGCACATTCATGACAGACTGTATAACACGTCGAATGACGTCTTGAAACAGTTTGGCAGCGAATAACACACCAAAATGTAGTCTTTTGTATCGAAACAGACCATCATGTGTAGAAAAGGTTGTAAGGTACCTATAGTTTTCTTCAAGTTCTAACTGATGGTAACCTTTATTTAAATCAAGGTGAGAGAAGATCTTTGTACAATTTAATTGTATTATGTGAGCAATATGTGAACCTTTACCAATTGCTTTGTTTACCTGATGCATGTCAATGCACATGTGTACAGCTCCTTCATAGTCCTTTATTAGCGCTACCACTAAGGGCAAAACCCATGGCGTTGGGGCCAGCTGAATGCTCAATAATATGATTCTTAAGTAACTCTTCAAGTTGTTTTTCAACAGCTTCTTGCAAATGAAAAGCAGCTTGTCTATGTCTCTGAGAAACAGGACGGACGTCCTCATTATTATGCAACTTTACTTTCATAGTATTAAGTTTTTCCAAACCATAAAATAATGAAGGGAACTGACTTACTATTCAGTGGTCAGCATTCATGCTGTAACTGACAGAGACGTCAGTCCCATATATGTGACTGTACTGAAACTAAGAACACAGGTACTTGACGCCGTACCTTGAAGCACATGGATGGGTGGTTGTACCATCATTATCTTGTGTTTTGTTGTCGCTACAAACAAATCTTGACTTTTTAAGGCTTTCCTAGCAACCCAAGTGTTTACTTTGGTTTTCAATGGCGTAAGTTGCGGCAATGGAGATAGTTCATTGTATTTCTCCTTAGGCATAATGTTTATCAATGCACCACTGCCGATAATGAAAGGTTTTGCTCAACCATTTACTTTTAGTGTAATCTTCGGATGATGTTTGAATGACTTTGGTGCTTTGGCATTTCGATCGTTCTTTGACTGACATTTTTCTTCACAAGCGGCCAAACCAACATGCACAGGCTTATCTGAGGTTAGTATTGACATGGCAAAATCATTTTGATACTGATATTGAAGACCTGTTTGATGATGATTTAGATGACGATTGAACTTGTTCATTGTCGATTTGTCTCAGCTGATGTTGCTGCTTGGCCTTGTGAGTGTGCGCGGAACGTTACTTCTAAGAATGTTTTGACAGCCATTTATATTTGCGCTGTGACGCACTTACTTTATCCTTCGCTTTGCAAACCATCAAAAAATGGTTCTCCTTTCCACAGCCTTGCATATCTTTTCCAAGAGTGGGACATTTACCTCTATGTGGAAACGAGAATCCACATATAAAATCACAACTTCTTTTTATGGGTAGACATCACTTTTGTGTCCTTCAGTCTTTTGTTTTAGCTTACTTTTCATAATCATGCCTTATTAGTTTTGGGCACCTTTGGCCTCCAAGTCAGCAGCTTGTCTATCAGCATGCTCTTCAGCTCGCTCCAGACTAAGGGGTCCATTAGGATGGCGGGCGATCGACAAACGGGACCACCCGCCTTAAGGGCGGGGGTCCCATTAGGATGTGCCCGTCACAGTGGCGGGCACATCCTGTATTCTCAGCATTGTGGCGGGCGGTGCTCTCTGCACCGCCCGCCACAATGCAAAACATCAGTGAAGGCATTTGCATATGCAAAGCGGCAGACACCGCGCGGTGCATATGCGTATGCAAATGTGGGGGAGTACCACAAGTACCCCCCGTCCTCCCCCTGAGCTGCCCTCACCTGGGGGCCCCCGCAGGGGGCCCACAGTAAACACCGCCTGCCTTTCCGTGGCAGCATTGCCGCCGCAGAAAGGCCCCTGTCAGTCGCCATCGTAATATGGCTGGCGGTGTCCATTGGACACCGCCACCATATTATTCCATTACCGCTGCGGTCGCAAGGTGACCGCGGCGGTAAAGCGGCGGACGGTCTTTCCGTCCGCCGCGCTCCCCCCCGCCATCCTGATGCGGTGGGGGGGAATCTGGGCATAGGTGTCGGGCGGATGGCCTCCGCCAGGCCGGCGGTGGCTACCGCCTGCCTGGTGGTGGCAATCCGCCCGACATCATAATGGGCCCCTAAGAGTTTCTCTCAGCATTTGTCGTCTGAATGAATCTAACAAGCATTCATCAATACCTCTCAGATCTATAGCTTCTTCATTATTAAATTCATTGAACTTACAATATCTGATGAGTGTGATAAGTCTCTCCGCAAATTCATCAATGGATTCACCAACGTTCTGGTGTGCTTGGCTGAAGATATATCATTCATAATCAACAGTTTGCATTGGATTAAACTTTATATTCATCACTTCTTTAATCTCACTAAATGTGACGTCACCATCACCTGCAAGAGTTACTTGATAAACTTTTTCTTATTAGCCTCTTCGAATGTGTGTCAATGAAATCATCAAATGTCTCTATCCAAGCAGCCCGTGTATCACCAATATTTAACTTTTTGGCGTTATTGAACAGTGGTAGGGGTTTCAGGAATAGGGCAACATTGTAACTATTTCTGGGAGTGGTTGACATTGAGGACCCCTCAGCTGTTCCTCTTGAACCATTTTGTGTGAGCCATCTCTAAGACCTTGAGATGTGCTGGCAACTGGATCACCCGTGACGACTTTTGAAATGATGACCCCAGTCTTTGCCTCCATGGGAAAAGCAGCATTTCAGTATTCAAAAGATATCTACGTTCTGATTATCTATCACTGCTATGTTCCTGTTCCAATCGCCTTCATGGCCCTTCAGTCGGCGTGACAGGACCTACCAGCACCATAAGCACAACCCCTGTGCTTTGCCTGGGTCGCAGCACCTGGCGCTGAGGTCGTAGCGGCTCACTTTACTCAGGTTCTGGTGAGTACCTAACTGTTTTATTCTTTGACGTCTCTTTGCATGCAATTTGTCTTCATCACTTTCAAATTGTAACGTTATCTTGCAACTTGTGATGATTGAAAGCTGCTCTTTGAAAATCTGGTTGGAACTGCCTTTAGCTTTAAAGCTCTGTATTACGTATGACTGCATATTGTGTAGCAGCGTTGTACCTTGATGTAGGGTCTGACCAGCAGGGTCTTGGTCACCGACATGTAGATTACTTTGCAATGCTTTCTTTGTTTTCAACTTCTTTAAAGTAGCTGGAGGTGTGCTTTGACTCCACATGTGTTAAGCGCCGATTCCATACTTCGAATGCAACACACATGGCACTTATGAGCAGTTTGCTTGGATCATAGCAAACTCTTGTGGACAGCACTGTCAATCTTTGGGTTACTTATCCCCTAACTTGTTGCTAGTTGTAGCGTCTGCCCCAACCTGGGTACCCAGCACTAACTGAGCGACACACAGAGCTTAGGTTTCCACGTCTTTATTCGTTTGCGTGTAACTCTGAACTCAACATTCTAAACCAGTCTTCAATGCATTCCGCTATAACACTTACGTCACAGTTCTACAGAGTCCCACAGGAGCCAAAAGGGTTCCATCATTTCTTACTCACAAGACACTATACCATCAACCTCACAAATTTTTGCAGGAAACATCAAGAGTAAAGAAAAATGACTTTTTGAGGTTAAATCCACTTGCTTCAAATCTCAGATTGAGTTAGCAAAAAAATGCCCTAAAAACTCTTTGCAATTCAGAAACAGACAACTCATCCTTATACCTCTCACCTGATTAATACTCCCAAAAATAAATCTGAGATGTGCTAGCTGTTTCTTAAGGCATTAATCAGTAAAATGTAAATCTCACTTACAGACCCCATTAATTAAATAGCTTCTTAACTCACTGCTGCAAAATCAAACAAGACATAGTCGGCTTTCAGTGTGATCTGGGATGGCCAAGCGATTAATCTATAACCAATTGTTAGACCTGGCTTTTTTAGCAGGTTTATCCCCAGATGTTCTGCTCCTGTTTTTGTCCTCTTTTTGTTGGTTTTATGTCTCTGGGCATTTTATTACTGGTGATCAGTGCTAGAGTGCATATGCTCTCCCTGTAAATTGTGTTATGGCTTGGTGTTTCCATGATTGGCTATTTGATTTAGTAGTCAGTCCCTAGTGCAGTGCACTGTGTGTGCCCGGGGCCTGTAAATCAAATGCTGCTATGCTGCTAGTGGACTGCAGTACTGATTGTGCCACCCACATAGGCAGCCTGTAAAATGTAACTGCCATTGCAGAGCCTGTGTGCAGACTAGTACTGCCATGTCGACTTGGCAAGTGCACCCATTTGTCAGGCCCTAACCTTCCCTTTTCTTACATCTCAGTCATCCCTAAGGTAGGCCCAAGGTACCCCTCTGGGCAGGGTGCAGTGTATGTGAAAGGTCGGACATGTCCAAACAAATATGCCATAACGATAAAATTGTTATAAGCTGTTTACCTTCAGCTTAAATCTTAAATTTAAGCTCAGTTAAAACAGATTATAACAATTCTGTTGTTATTTTGATACGTTCTTCTGCCGTCAGGTAGGGTTACCCTTCCAGCATATTTGTTTGGACAGTCAATTGACGCCTTTGGACATGGCGTATCGGCAAGGACGCACATTGTTTAAATCACAATTTAATTTTGGTATGATCCAGTCTTAACCTGAGTGCACACTGGCCACATTGTTGTTAAAGGTAGGACATGCCCTGGTGTGTGTGGCATTTCATGATAGTGAATTACTGCCAATTCAGCTTTTCACTATTGCAAGGCTACCTATTCCCATAGGACAGAATGGGGAGTTTGTTTTTAATATCTTATGAACATAACTGGCCCTGGGAACAAGGTAGGAAAACAAAGTTTAGTATGCCTGAACTCAGAATGTTAAGATGCATCTTTTAGTGAGGGTGATTTTTACAGTCTGTGTTTGAAAATACCACTTTTAGCAAGTGGGTATTTTCTTGCCTAACCATCCAGTGTGCCTCTGCTAGGTGTGTGTATTGCATGTATGACTTTCGGATGACAGGGGCTGTAGAGGGGCTAAATAGACCTGGGCTGCATTTAGAGTAGGGGGAGTAGATTTCCTTTTACCTGCATGGGCCTGGTCTGCCTTCAACAATCCTGTCTCCACCTCCTGCCAGGATGCTGCACCAGTGAAGACAGACCTGGTTTTGGCTGGGTACAGACCCTCTCTGCCTTCAGAGAACAAAGGATTTTTGTGTATAAAAAGGGGGGCCCATACCCCAGAACTTTAGATCACTTCTGGAAAATCAAGAGGAACCTTTGCCAAGGAGAAGAGCCTGAGAAGCTGAGGAGGAACACTGCCCCTGTGCTTTTTGCTGTCTGGGGTTGGCCTGCAGTGGCTACTTGCTGCCCAGGAAAGGAGAAAAGGACTCTGCTGTTTGCTTTGTCACCTGCTTGAGGAAAAGATCTCCAAGGGCTTTAAATTAAACTTGCCTCCTGTTCTGAAGTCTTAGGGACACAAAGACTTCATTTCTTCTGTCTCTCTCCATCGGGAACTGCTGTTTCAGCTGCCACAGAAAGAATTTGCAACACCGACGCCGGTGAGCAACGCCGTCACCTGCACCAAAGCCATGGACATTAATCGTGAAGAGCAAGACGCACCAACCCGACTTGCACTGTAGGCCCATTGCATGCTGACGCCGTGCTGCATTGACTCCGAAACCCCCATCGAGGCCGCTGCCTGCACCGGAGCCGAGGACACCACACGTGACGCCCATGACGCAATGTGCCAACTCGCACCGCTGCCCCGACTTCAGTGACGCCCGTGGTTCATCAACCCAGAGCCGAACCTCGACGTGGGTCACTCCATAGCACCGTCGTAAGGAACCGACACTTCACCGCCGCCGTAATGTCACCTACCCGACACAGTAAGGAACCTATGTCTCACCTCCCCTTTCATCTGATACCCCAAATTATCTGCCACAAATAAAAACCTTCTCTGGAGGCCTTCACTCTCAATGGAGCATAGGTACATTGAGAGACCGATATTTCCATCATAGAATGTTGTCTTAGTCCATCCCATAAAGTCCTTCATGGATGTTGATTCATTGAAATGACATGGATAGCAACAGTGGCATTACAAAACCTTTGACCTCAGCAACATCACAGGAAGTGACATCATATTAGCTATGTTGACAAAATTAGAACACTGCTTGGACATTATACTTATTTTGGGTGATACATGTGCTGTCTCATTTAGGCATCTTGCCCCAAACCACCGTCCACTAGTAAGGTTCAACTTCAATACCCCTGAAAATCAAAGCCCAAAAAGAAAATTCTTGGTTATTATTAAAGCAGAGGTCCATGAGCAGTGTTTATATTGATCCTCTACTTCGCTAATATGTAATGCATGGTGAATATTACAGGCATTCTTAATGCAGTTCTGCTTTAAAGGTTGTCATCGGTTATTGTGTAGATGGATATGGGTTGTGTAGATGGCAAGTGACCTCATAACAATATCTAGTCCCTGTGAGTTCTAGGACAGCAGCAGTGCTCAAGGTTTCTAGACTGCCTTTGAGCGACACAAGCCGCAGAAAACATGTCTTACAGCTTCTGTTTAACACTTGTTGTTTATGCCCTTATTTCACGTGCATTGCTTCTGATTTTGTGGATAAAAGTATATAATAAAAATAATAGTAGTGATAATAATATCTACAATATTGATAAAGTTTCTTTTTGGTTGCTAAATCCTTCACAATATATAAGCAACACAAGTTAAGCAGAGATAAAACTGACCTCAAAGTCTTTACACTGCACATAAAACTTTTTTTAAATCAAATTAAAACGAATCATTACTATTAATTTTTTTAAACATCATATTAAAGAACTATAAAATATAAAAATATGAATCACATTTGCTGTTCTTTGAAAAGCTCAAATGTACCTTATTCATAACAGGGTCTATCCAACTTTTGCCCTGAACAAAAAATTCTATGGAGGATATTCTTAAGAACGTGCGATAATCATCCCCAAAATTGGTTAACACAACCTTTCAAATCGCAGTTTATCGCTAGAAAATAACTCTGTGTTAACGTCCTATTCACAACACGGCAGTAACATGCGATATTCTCTCAACAATGCGTGAAATGTCTGCAATAAAATAACTAGGACGGCGCTAAAAATCTAAACCCGAACTTGAAAAAATTTGCGATGGGCCCAACTGCGATAAAAAATGCAGCGATAAGCAGCGCCACACCTGCAAGTCCCACAAGCCAGGTGGGAAAAATCACTATAAAAGCGGCAACAAAAAACACCAGCAAAACACATACAACTGCGAAGCACCATGGAGGTAGCCGGAGCAAGTATAGAGGACAACCATAACCTCACAGCCCCCAGGGAGGACCAGCTTGGGACCATCATTGGGGTGACAGTGGCAGGAGTTGGGGGACCGGACACTGCACAACATGACCTGAGCCAACAGCAACAGGGTGAGTAACAACCAGGGACTGGGGGCACGGGGGGAGATTGGCACAATGGCACACATGCACAAGTAAGTAGATCACATCTGCGGACAGACCATGCCCAAGAGTCACAACTCCGACCAAGAGCCCAATTTACGCTAGTCTGCAACATCTCAGCACTGTATGAGCACAGAAGTGAAAGGCACACCACCTGAAAGGGATAAGGGCCAGCCAAATCAGAGCCAAAGGCGCAACTCACCCACAATACAGCATATGCACCTAAGATGCCGAGCACCCCAACATTGACAACAACGTGGTACAAACTGCAACACTTTCACAACAGAACAGAGGACATAGCTGCTTCTGCTTGTGTTTAGAACATGGCCTTTCGCATTTGGCATAGCAGGAAACTGTGAGATGATAATGGACAACTACAACCTCACATCCCTGATGGTGTAGAAATGCCAAGTGCCCCGCTTCAAATAGGCGTCTCCTTATAAACAGTCACAATGTACATTGCCATGCAGTCTGACAGTAAACTTGTACAATGAGTGAACATACATGTGAACACAATATCAATCTGCCTTTCCTCTTCACATTGCAGAGGGAGAATCAACACCTCCGGCAGAGCAGAACCAACAACTCAGCACTGATGATGAAGAGGACCTCCGCAACATCTACACCGACCCACTCCAACAGTTCAGGGACTGGTCTGGCACCCCACCTCCAGGAGCAGGGCCGCCCAGCTGCATCCATAAGACCCCATCCCCTGCACAGACCACACAGCAGGAAGTACCCACCACCATGGCTGTCTTACAGGACCCCCACGACCAACACATGGCCTTCCAACGCCATGTGTTAGGGTGCCAGGAGATGATGTTGGACCACCTGCGGGTTGGTTACGACCTCATGGCAGCCAAACTAGATGCCATATGTGGGTGTCTAAGTCCCATCAGGGACCACTCACTGTCCCGAACGGACACCCACTGTCCGCTCCTTGCTCTACAACAAGCCATGGCTGACATCCCTGGAGTCATGACTCTGAGCCAAGAACAACTGTCTAGTCAGAGTGTTTCCAGCGATGTCAGCAAGGAGTTGCGTCACATGCGAATGATCATGGAGAACATGGAGCGGATGCAAGCCTCACAAATGGCTGCCACGGCTGCACACCAGCAAGATGTAGCTGTAATCTTCCATGCCCTGCAGATCCTCGTGATGACATTGCCACCTCAAGGCCTGGCGCGGATGGATGCTGGTGCTACCACTCTATCCACATCTCCTCCCCCTGAAGTGTCAGTGCCACTCAGTGCGGCAGACATTCCACCTCCAGCCCCTGATGTGTCACTGCCACACAGTGATAGAGACAAAACACCACCACCCGCATGTAAGGCACCTGACACATCAGAGGACGAATATGATGATGAATCTGGCTTTGTGGTAAGAATAAAGTGGTAGCATTTATCTCTGCCATATGGCCGGGTTCAGCTTGGTTCTGCCCTCTGCATCATGCCCTGGAATAACACCTCCCACTGTCACCCTATACACTGAGCGACACTCACCTTGGACCTCGACATGGACTGCCATGTTTGGTTTGGTTACCAATGACACAGCAATCACACTGTGGACTGTAGTCTCCTACACCCTATGAACTTGTCAATCCCGAAAGGACTCTGGTTGGCCGTCCATGGGCCAACAATGTAAAGTGGGATTTGCATGGCCCTGTACTGGTCCAGCTTCAACACTCCACTGAATGTGAATAAAACATTCCAATTCACACAGATGGGTCATGGCCATGATCAATCAAGAATGAAAGTATGGATGAATGTATGGAATGTAATTCCGCAAAAAGGTCCTTCCTGGGTAATTAACCTTGGGCGTAGGACTATGCTACACTCATGGAGCGTGCGTAGTTTGCGCAACTATGAGCTAAGCAAATTTCACGTAGCACAGTGCAAAAACACGTAGCGCAGCGGGCATTTGTAATGCTATCAATGCGCAGGTATGGCCGTGACCCAGATAGGCATTGAGACACACATTGTCATTCAAATCAACACTCATCACAGTTGAATACAAGTGATGGTGCGTAGGCTTTATTAGCATTCGGGTATCAGTATGGGCAAGATAAGTGTCAGAACATGCAGACCAATGCAGCAGTATGTCAGAAGGAGGAAAGTTGCCAAGTGCCGCTGTCCACCGGGGGAAGTGCCTTACCTTTCACAGGTGTGTGTTAAGCCGCGTTGTTGTCCGCTCATGTGTTTGGAGTCCAGGCGAATGCAGCCATGTACAATGTGACAAGATCTCCAAGATGCAACAAGGTGTCGGGACATGTGCAATGTGTTCCAATCTGTTGTGGCTGCAGGTACATAGTTACTCGTCCATTAAAGCGTTTGCAGCTTCATAGGCTAATATTTCCAACATGAGGTCGTTGTCGATTTTATCAAACAGGACGGCGAGTCCATCCATTAGCAGATCCGGACAGATGTGCTGCGTCCACCCCCTTTCACCAACCTTCACTACAGCCCAATAGGGGAGCGGTTCAATGTGGTCACTGCACATGAGGATTTGTGCAATCTCCCAGGTCCAGCTGCCCGCATGTATGCCAAGTATCAAGGCATCCCATAAACGGGTATCACAGTGACACTCCTGGTCGTGCGCCAACAGGGGGCGCACACACATGTCAAAATCCAGTTCATCTACCATCCTGTTGGATAGGCAGACATCCATACACCACTCGAATATGCAGAATGGACAATACAACACAGGCTAAATGCAGGTGATGTTGGCAAGGCAGAAGCTTAGTCGGTAACTGATCTGCAGCACAGCCAATGGCAGTGCCCCCACTAAATGCAGCATATGTGCATATGTGCAAGGTACAGTTTCATGTGACAGGGGTTGTGCATGTGTCCGGGATGTTCTGTCATTGCGTCAGTGGCTCTGGTTGAAGCAGCACTGTTCTGACCTGCACCAGTTCTGTGGATGAAATGCCACAGCTGGGATCAATTAGTAGTTTTAGTGTGCAACGGTTGTACGCCTGGGATGGTGTGGGAGTAAGTGTGAAGGCCATTCCATGCAAGATAACTCTGAGCAAGGATTTCTGTCTGTGGGGTGTGTATGCATTGTTCCTTCGTCGGGGTGTGCGTAGTGTGGGAGTCATCATCAGCTGCTATGGTATCGGTCAGGGGGTGCCGGGCACATGCAATTCCGAGGTCAGAGGTACAGATGTGCTCCCACCTGATAGTTCAAACAAAGGAGGTTTCAGCCCTAATCTTAGTTTGTCATTTGCTTGCGTTCAGTAAATGTAATGTGGCTTGTTGGGGGTGGGGTTTGGGATGTGTGCGACTTTGGGATTCATGTTTGACATGTCTTGCATGTGGCATATGAGCGGCATCACTGTGTGTTATGTTGCCTCACAGCTGCTCCTCCCTCCTCCGAACCCATTTACTTATGTGCGCCGCGCAATTGTATCACTTGCACTCCTACAGCACAGTATTGTCATACCTGTCTGAGCATGTCCACAAGTCTGACAACGACACTGTGATGTTGGCCATTGAAGGTGGTGGGCCACTTGAGTGTAGCATATGGTAAGGATAGGTTAGACACAGATGTAGAATACATGCCTGGCTGAACTGGCGCTGCTAATGTGGCTAGGTATTTGGCTCAAGCTGCGGCAATACAGATACACACAAAACCTGCCATGTATGATCCTGACCACGAGCTGTCTTGCGCTCCTTCATTACTCTGTTTGTGCGAGCCCGCCCTCCGGGTCCATGCTACATAGCAACATTGACGCTTACGGGGGGTACGACTTAGCTACATGTCCAAGCTCTTACCCACTACCTGAGGTTACAAGGTTGCGTCCGCTGTCCACAGCACAATGTAATGTGGTCGGGCCCGGGCCATCATTCATACATAATGACCACACAGACACACTTGGATAGGTAGTGGAACTGGCTACAGGCACATGCGCCCAGCCCCTTTTTATTACCAGGATCACATATCCAGTGAAGCCTGTGCTGGATGGGTGTGGGGTGAGTGTGAGCCAGTCCTCAGGGAGTGGTCGGTGCTGGCAACACCTTGAACAGTGATCACTATTAAAGCAGACACAGAAAACACCAACATAACACAAACAACTATGAAGCATCATGGAGGTAACATGAGCAAGTACAGAGGTCACCCAATATTCAATCAGAAGGGGCCATGACTTGTGGTGCACTGAGGTTGGGGCACCAGAGCTGAGCGTGCTCATGTGAAGAAATTGTCAATGATTGTGTCCCTTCTGGATATTCCTGCTGCGGATAACTGACATAATATTGAATACACAAATATAGAATTACCAAAATATCGAGGAAAAATATAGAATGCGAAAATATCGAATTCCAGGTAAGTACAAAAATATCGAATCAAAAATATTGTTTTAAAAAATATAGTTAGTCAAAATATTGAATTTTTTAAAATGTAAAATGTCTTAAAAATAATTTAAAATTAATGAAATAATGAATATAATTAACTAAAACATACTTAAAAATACTTAAATAACTTAAAATTATTAAATAATTATTTAAGTTATAAAAAAACCATACAATTGTATTTTTTAATACATATATATATATATATATATATATATATGTATATATATATATATATATATAGAAACTATTATATATATATATTGCTGCAAAGCGGACCTGCT
Source organism: Lissotriton helveticus (assembly GCF_964261635.1). Taxonomy (NCBI): domain Eukaryota; kingdom Metazoa; phylum Chordata; class Amphibia; order Caudata; family Salamandridae; genus Lissotriton; species Lissotriton helveticus. Next base: position 1,132,982,483 of record NC_136061.1, read on the forward strand.
GGAGTCAAACGGCGACCGGCGCTAGGGGCAGGAGATCGTGTTTCACGAGTAACTATTTGAGCAGCAAAGTGAGTAAGACTTTTGATGTTAGGCACAAGCAGACACAGCGTGGCAATACTCACTGAAGTTTTCATTTGTGGCACTACAATGACCAGAAGGCTCTAGGTGAGCCACCGCCCACATGAACAGGTGAAAAGGATTATCAAATGCCGTCACCACATCACGCTGTGCGCCAGAAGACTGCCTCTGAGGAAATGCGAGCAAGCATGAAACGCGTCAGGCAATAGTCTGTTTATTTTAATTGTGGATTTCCTTGCTGCCTTGCTGCATCATCGTGATTAAAAGCGGTAAAACTTACCTCCTGTATGTGGCTCTCCTTCATGGGAAAAAACTTTCTTTGAGATTAAAACGGCTGGTCCCGGCCGTGGGAGAGCTCTGAAGCTGCAAAGCGGACCTGCTGGAGTCAAACGGCGACCGGCGCTAGGGGCAGGAGATCGTGTTTCACGAGTAACTATTTGAGCAGCAAAGTGAGTAAGACTTTTGATGTTAGGCACAAGCAGACACAGCGTGGCAATACTCACTGAAGTTTTCATTTGTGGCACTACAATGACCAGAAGGCTCTAGGTGAGCCACCGCCCACATGAACAGGTGAAAAGGATTATCAAATGCCGTCACCACATCACGCTGTGCGCCAGAAGACTGCCTCTGAGGAAATGCGAGCAAGCATGAAACGCGTCAGGCAATAGTCTGTTTATTTTAATTGTGGATTTCCTTGCTGCCTTGCTGCATCATCGTGATTAAAAGCGGTAAAACTTACCTCCTGTATGTGGCTCTCCTTCATGGGAAAAAACTTTCTTTGAGATTAAAACGACTGGTCCCGGCCGTGGGAGAGCTCTGAAGCTGCAAAGCGGACCTGCTGGAGATCTCCTGCCCCTAGCGCCGGTCGCCGTTTGACTCCAGCAGGTCCGCTTTGCAGCTTCAGAGCTCTCCCACGGCCGGGACCAGCCGTTTTAATCTCAAAGAAAGTTTTTTCCCATGAAGGAGAGCCACATACAGGAGGTAAGTTTTACCGCTTTTAATCACGATGATGCAGCAAGGCAGCAAGGAAATCCACAATTAAAATAAACAGACTATTGCCTGACGCGTTTCATGCTTGCTCGCATTTCCTCAGAGGCAGTCTTCTGGCGCACAGCGTGATGTGGTGACGGCATTTGATAATCCTTTTCACCTGTTCATGTGGGCGGTGGCTCACCTAGAGCCTTCTGGTCATTGTAGTGCCACAAATGAAAACTTCAGTGAGTATTGCCACGCTGTGTCTGCTTGTATATATATATATTAACATAATATTATTAAAAAATATACAATATTTTTCCCGTAGGATAACGGGAGAGTAACATTTACTATTACCACTCCAGTGAGTGCAACAGTTGGGAAAGTGTTGGATAGCGTAGTGGTAAAAATTACTATTCCCACTCCAGAGAGTGCAACAGTAGGGAAAGCGTTGGATAGCGTAGGGGTAAAAATTACTATTCCCACTCCAGAGAGTGCAACAGTAGGGAAAGCGTTGGATAGCGTAGGGGTAAAAATTACTATTCCCAATCCAGAGAGTGCAACAGTAGGGAAAGCGTTGGATAGTGTAGGGGTAAAAATTACTATTCCCACACCAGAGAGTGCAACAGTAGGGAAAGCGTTGGATAGCAGGAGGGTAAAAATTACTATTCCCACTCCAGAGAGTGCAACAGTAGGGAAAGCGTTGGATAGCGTAGGGGTAAAAATTACTATTCCCACTCCAGATAGTGCAACAGTAGGGAAAGCGTTGGATAGAGTAGGGGTAAAAATTACCATTCCCACTCTAGTGAATTTAACAGTTGGGAAAGTAATGATTTAATATATTAATAAAAATAAATTAAATATCACTACCAATAAAACATTAATTAAAATTAATTGACAATGTAATATTATGTAATAATCAATAAATTATAAATACAAATAAATATTAGTTATTAAAATTAATTACCTTTTCGTAATTAATTAACAACTAATTAATTTCCAATAACAAAAACTAATTAATAATAAAAATTAATACCAATTAATAATTAACAGTAAATTAATTATCAATACACATAAATAATTGTTAAGATGTAATTAATTACAATTAAATTACTTCCCACCCTATTCCCCATAAACCCACAATCTGCTACAGAAAATAAATGAATACAATTATCATAATTATCAATTAATAAATCAATACAAATTAATTACCAATTAATACAAAATAATTACCAATTAACAATTAATTAACAATAAATAAAAAATCAATACCAATAAATAAATAACAATTATTTACTTAATTACAATTAAATTACTTCCCACCCTATTCCTTTATAAACCCACAACCTGCTAAAGAAAATAAATTAATAAAACTAACATAATTATCAATTAATCAATTAATAAAAATGAATTACGAATTAAAAATTAATTAACAATTAATTCAAAATGAATACCAATAAATAAATAAAATATTTAATTCATTACATTTAAATTACTTCCCACCCTATTCCCCTATAAACCCACAACCCGCTACAGAATTAAATTACGCAAAAATTAAATAACAAAAAATTACTTATTTAAAATAAATTGCATAAATAATATACACTTTTCACACATATACTAAAATACAAAACACTTAAAAAAATTGTATATTATTAAAAATCGATATATTTTAATACCTATATTATATACTTCGATATTTTGACTTTCTATATTTAGTTATTATATTGCTTACCTTCAATTCAATATTTTTGACCACTATATTCTGTCCATTCGATATTTTGTCCATTCTATATTTTGACTTCGATATTTTGGTAATTCTATATTTTGAATTCAATATTTTGTCTTGTTACCCCTGCTGTCTGCAGTGGGGTGTGTTACACCTGCCTCATCTTCATCATCATCTTCCCAGGTAGTCCACACTGCCTGAGATGACATTGTTGCATCCGCAGTATGTAACTCAATCATAAAGGGTCCATGGAATGTGGTGCACAGAGTTAGTGGCACCTGAAGCGCTCAGGGGGTGTGCAGCCAGCGATCATGAGTTGTCCGTGAAGGTCAGGAATGGATTGGATGTGTGTGAGCCCTGCTGACTGCAGTGTAGGCCGAAGGCAGAGTTCAGCAGGGGCCCAGAGCCAAGTGGCGTTGACTTGTGGTGCACAGAGTTAGTGGCACCTGAAGCACTCAGAGGGTGCGCAGCCTGCAATGATGCGCGGTCCGGGTGGCCCGCACTGGGAGAAATGTCTTTTAACTAAATAATTCTGCCTCAATAAGGCTACGTGGCATTGACTTGTGGTGCACTGAGTTAGTGCCACCTGTGGCACTCAGCGGGTGCGCAGCCTGTGATGATGCGTGGCCCGGGGCGGGCCGCACTGTTAGCAATGTCTTTTGCCTACTTGACTGCGTCATCTGCAATCGCGACGCGATCTGAATTGTGATCCCTGCTGACCGCAGTGTAGGTCGAAGGCAGTAGTCAGCATAGACATAACTCCGCGGTGCTGTGCCGCTGGGTTCACTGGGGGCCTGTGTCGAGAAGGCCGGTAATCATTGCGGCGGCCTCGTGGCAGGGTGAGGGCCGCCACCATGGCAGACGTGTTGGCCTTCCCATAAGTGCACCATGCCCATAGCCCCGGCCAATTTATTTACACTCTTACGCTAGACTGGTGTACTCCGGACCAGCCCACTCCACTTCCGCTTACAGGGGACGACGACACAGGTACATACCCGAGATCTTCCCCACTGCCTGAGGTAGCATGGTTGCGTCCACTGTCCACAACACTACAAGCACCAGCAGTATTTGTCCTCATGAACAGGTCTGTGCTCTGCATACTGAGGTCTGTCCAGCACATCACCACCACACTTGGTATTGTGTGCATACTTATTCATGGGTGACTTGCCTCCTTCACACATACTTGGTTCCCACCTCTCCCCACATTCTGCTATTATGTGGCTGAGGGGCCATGCCGCTTTCAGAACATCTGCTGTCCTGTTCTGTGCTGCCTCGGTGGTAGTCCAGGGGGGTGTGGTCCGGGGCGGCATGGGGGTGGTGGTGGTAAACGTTATGGCCCTCTTGGGTCTCAGAGCTGCATGATCAGTGTCTCCATGACGTGTTGGTCTTCAGATGTGGCTCTGGGTTGGGCTCCCTTTCATACTGCAGGTAGCCGTCCTGCTTAACACCAGTAAAAGGCAGGTGTTAAATCCTTGCTGCTAACATACCTTATCACCTGTTTTTGGATCGCATTGCAGATCTGGCTGGTTGTTGAGCATATCGCGAAGTGCTGTTTTCATGTTTTTTTGCACAGCAACACCTACTCGGCATATCCGTGGCGATGTTTTTTGCAGAAGCTATCGCTGCAAAACTGGCGATATCGGCAGTTTGCACCAGCTTGAGAATGGGGTGATAATTCTTTCATCACTTTTCCTGCGCTAAAGTGCCGATAACTCAGTGATAAGTACTTGACAATATGCCCCTATTAGTCTAAGCGGTACAAAAGGGGGTGGTGATGGACGGAGCATCTAAACTAATCAAACACTCACACCCAGTCAACAGATCTTGGTTTAATCCATCACCGTTCTTTAGCCCACTCTGCCACCCCAGTTCAGACATGGCCATATGGAAATCAGTCTGACCCTGTGCCTCGTGGTAACAGTCCAGCCCAAACTGCCAAGCCATGCCTTCCCTGGACCGGAAACAAGCTTCCGAGGACCGGTTTCTGGCATTTCAGCAGTCTTCAGCCCGGCTTGCTTTAATCCAGTGGCAAAGTGAGCAAGGGACTAACGTCTGAGCATACCCTGCCAACTTATGGCGAACAAAGCGGTACAAAAGGGGGTGGTGATGGACGGAGCATCTGAACCAATAGAAACACTCACACCCAGTCAACAGATCTGGGTTTAATCCATCACCGTTCTTTAGCCCACTCTGCCACCCCAGTTCAGACATGGCCATATGCAAATCAGTCTGACCCTGTGCCTCATGGGAACAGTCCAGCCCGAACTGCCAAGCCATGCCTTCCCTGGACCGGAAACAAGCTTCCGAGGACCGGTTTCTGTCATTTCAGCCATCTTCAGCCCGGCTTGCTTGAATCCAGTGGCAAAGTGAGCAAGGGACTCACGTCTGAGCATACCCTGCCAACTTATGGCGAACAAAGTGGTACAAAAGTGGGTGTTGATGGACGGAGCATCTGAACCAATCAAACACTCACACCCAGTCAACATATCTGGGTTTAATCCATCACCGTTCTTTAGCCCACTCTGCCACCCCAGTTCAGACATGGCCATATGCAAATCAGTCTGACCGGTGATGGATTAAACCCAGCTCTGTTGACTGGGTGTGAGTGTTTGATTGGTTCAGATGCTCCGTCCATCACCACCCCCTTTTGTACCACCCTATTAGTCTAAAGCAGCTTACTAACTGTCACCTCTATTATTATTGTTTTTGTCCTATATCCCCTGACTGACATTCAGCCCTTATTTGGGCATGCAGATATTTGATCAATAAGTTGGAGATATTCACATTTTAACAATGACATAACAGCTGCGACATATGTTGAAGCATTTACTTTACATCAAAATGTCCTCGAATATTTTTAAGTGGTCGTCCTACAAGGACTTTCAGAGAACACAATATGCGACCATTACTAGATCTTAAAGCCACATAACCTACATTGTTTTTCTATCCATGTTTGGTTCCTGTTACACCTGGTTCCATTGGTGTGAGTCTCCCTTTCATTTTTAACTGATTGCCTCCTCTGTTTTTGATATGTTTTTGCTGGTTAGACGCTTTGGGCACTGTGCCACTGTTATTCAGTGCCACAGTGCAAGTGCTCCCTATGTTAAATTGTTGTATTGATTAGTGACTCCATGATTGGGTTATTTGATTTACTTGTCAGGCCCTAGTACAGTGCACCATGTGTGCCCAGGGCTTGTAAATCAAATGCTGCTGGTGGGCTTGCAGCACTGGTTGTAGCACCCACAGAAGAAGCTTGTAAAGTGTGTCTCAGGCCTGCCATTGCAGAGCCTGTGTGCAGTCTAGTACTGCCATGTCGACTTGGTAAGTGCACCCACTTGCCAGTCCCTAAACCTTCCCTTTTTTTCATATCAGATACCCCTATGGTAGGCCCAAGGTCATGGTGCATTGCAAGGATAAGGTAGGATGCCCTGGTGTGTGTGGCATGTCCGAATAGTGAGTTACAGCCATTTTCGTGTTTTACTATTGCAAGGCTAACTATTCCCCATAGGCCAGAATGAGCAGTTTGATTGTTACATTTTATAATCCTATTGACTTAGGGAACTAGGTAGAAATTGGAGTTTAGTATGCCTGAACTCAGAATGATAAAATACATATTTTAGTGAAGTTGGTTTAAACATCCTGTGTTTGAAAATACCACTTTTAGAAAGTAGGTATTTTTTTGCCTAACTATCCACGCCTGCCTCTGCTAGGTTTTGTATTCCTTGTCTGGAGTTTGAGTGACCGGGGCTGGGGGATTCCAGGAGACAGGGCTGAATAGAGAGATCTGCATGTAGATTGGTGGGTGGAGTTGCACCTGGGACCTGAATAGGGCTGTGCCTTCCCTCCACAATGCTGGCTACACCCCCTGTGGTGTGTCTGATGTCCCTGGCCTACACTGTGAAAGGAAAGAAGGACTCTTGTCAACAAAGTGCTCCAGGACTGACCAGAACTGGTTTGAACTAAGCAAAGGCCTCTCTGCCTTCAGGGAACAAAGAGAAAATGAGTATAAATATGGAGACCCAGCCCCAAGACTTTAGATCACTTCTGGAACAACAAGACAAACCTTTTGCCGAGGAGAAGAACCAAGGAAGCTGCAGGAGTTTGGACTGCCCCTCTGCCAGTGTGCTGTTTGCTGGGTTGGCCTGCAGTGGTCTCTTCATTGCCAAGGAAAGGAGAAGTAACTTTTAAAGAACTTTCATCATCTTGCAGAATATTACTCCAAGGGCTTGATTTGAGCTCACCTCCTGACCAAAGTCTCAGGGATACCAGATTTCACCCCCTTCTGTTTGCCTGCATCTGGAACTTGCTGTTCTAGTGCTACAGAAGGAATCTGCAATACCGACGCCTGCGAGTGATGCCTTAATCTGCAACTAAGTAGTGGGCGTTGCTGCGACTTGCAAAGTAGACCCGACGCTGGCCGCCGTGCCACATCGATGCCAGTGAACGACATCGTAAGCTTGCCATATGCATGTGCGCTGCTCCAAATTGCTGCGCCAGCCCGAATGGCTGTGCCGCATTGACTCCGATGCCGACATCATCGCGGAGCCGATCATTGACGTGGATGGTCAAGAATCCCTAGACATCGTGACATCGTACCGAACCATGGTTTCGGGGCCATCGTGACATCACCTCCTCTCCGGTCAGGAACCGACACCTCCCCTGCCAGCGCAAGCATCCAGGACACCAACGCATCATCTCCCCGAAGTAAGGAACCATTGCCGCAATGCGCCAATGATGCTGCATCTCCCTAACGGCGTGAGATATCTTTGTTTTTGCTTTTCCAAGCTACTGTTCTTTGTGGGTCGGTTTTTACTCCGGGCCCGACGACGCGCACCTCGCAGTCGGCGCCTTACTTTGGGATTTCTTTGACCTTGACGTCGTGATAACTCCAGTTGGGGTTATTTGTTGCTAAAGACTATTTTTAAGGGAATAACCTATTTTTGAACTATTTCTACCATCTGGAATAATTCTTATTGAGTACAGTATTGTGGATTTTTTGACGTTCATGGTCTTGTGACAAGTCTATATAAAGAATACTTATTTTTATAAAACCTGTGTTGTGTCCATCTGTAGTGTTTTCACTGTATTTCCATATGTGTTCACAAATGCTTAACACACTGCCTCTGAGATAAGCCTGTCTGCTCGTGCCAAGCTACCAAGGCGGTGAGCAGGGGTAACCAGTAGTGTAGTCCCCTTTCCCTGACTTAGAATCAAGGGTCCCTATTTGGTCAAAGGTGTATACCATTGCCAACTAGAGACCCCAAGATCTAACAGTTCCCAAGAGCCTATTAGATGCACTATTACAATTTGTTACAAATACTGGCCTTTTGGAAGCCTGTAATTGTTTCTTTTTTAATCGTTTTTTTTAGGTACATAATCAAAATTAAAATTGTACAAGTAAAAATACTCATACTGTAATAATAAGAAAAAGTTGCCACAAAAGTAAATTAAAAAAAAGAAGCAAAAGGATATATCGGGCCAGTAGCTCTGGCATTGACAGACACTACTTTTTCGCGAGAGTGGACATGTGATCAGGGTTGTTCCCGTCAGTCCCTGTACAAGAGAGCCAATGGCTGGAGATGGCTTTCCTAATGCCTCATGCTCTTTGGTATGGTGGGCAGCAGCAAAACCTATATCTAAAAAAATGTGCACCGTATTTCTCTTGTGAGGATGTGTTACTATGGCAGGTATGTTATGCTTGTCCTTTTCACTATATTTTGCATTAGTGTTCATTCTGTAAAGCGCTCTGACACTCTGCCAGTGTGGTTTGTGTTATATATACCTTTTGATAAATCCATGAAACCAAATATATGCTAAAATCCTGATGGTGACTGAAAAAGAAGGATTCTCTGATCCGGAATCTGAAAGTGAACAGGGATCACTTCTGCACAGCCATTTACACAATCAAATTTCTCTGAAATGCATTAAGAATACGTTCTTTAAAGTTGGTTGAGCTGTTACATAAAGGACAGAAAGAACATAAAAAATTGCTGATCGCTCTTCCGTAAAGAGTGTGATGTTTTGATGCCTGTAGACACCTCTTTAATAATGAAACATCACACAGAGGCTGTTCTTCCTGCAGTGTTGGCATTTCCCAATATGATATTATTGGATGGGACATTCTTCCGCTGTGTTCAGCGAACTGCCAATCAAAACCAATTACATTATTTTCCAGTGCTCTCTATCTCAATATCCCAGTGACAGATTCGTGGATGCTCAATTAAAAAAAATCAAAAAACTGGTCAGCTCAGCTCTGTTTTGAGAAGGATTGAAACTGAACGTGAGTGGCAGGAGTGAAAACAGGGACATCATTGAATATTTAATTCTCGCTAATATATGTCTGCCTAGCTAATGAATAATTTCAAATGGTAGAACAGGATGACAGCAAATTACAAGCTGACAGACATAAACATCTGTATGTTATATACAATTTGTTTTTTCCTGCAGTTCTCCTTTCGAAATTGGAATTATCCATTTTTGTTTTACCAGGAGAACATGACATTAACAGTTTAATCGTGCTTGTTGATGCAATATTCAATTTTTGAATTTTTTACTGTGTTGCACTTTCTCTATTGACTTCACCCTACCCTCATGAGACCTCCTCCCTTCTTTGAATGTATGTTTTTTTCTTCATCACACAGAACGAGCGTGTCAAACATTGGTCATTATCTGTAACATCTATGCCAGATTTTCAGGCTGTCCTGGTGAAATTGTTCAAACAATTGGTCTAAAATTGAATCATTTACCTAGTCTGTCATAGATACGGACCTCATCATCATATCTTTATTCGATCACTTAAAAGCAGATCATAAAAGACACAATGACACAATACAGGCACAAAAATTCATACATAGCTACAACAACGATAACAAAAATGTGATAAAATACTTAATTAAAATAAACTTGATAAAAAGCAGTTAGACCTTAAAATCTACAAAATAACATATTAAAACATCATTAAATTGCGCAATCGTAGTGCATGTTTTAAAATTGAGCCTACAGCTGTACTTACATCAAGGCATTTCAATTTTTGTAAATTCATCGACCCTACTCTACTCTTACTAAATTTACTTTTTCATAGCACAAACAATAAACAACGTTTTGTAAGGGGAAGATAACATTTGCAAAAGAAAACAAAATCCATCAGGGTCTGGGGAGACACCTCATGTAAATTGATATTTGTATAGCGCACTACTCACCCACAAGGGTCTCATGGCGCTTGTACAAATACCACTGTGGAACCCATCCTGGCTTTCCCTGTGAGGTGTCCACTCCTGGACACCCCCAAGGTGGAGGCCAGGCATCCTTAGCGTTGTGGGGGGCGTTGTGGAGATTAACCAAGCTATTGCCCAGAGTTGGACTCCATGATTGGAATAGGCACCGAGGAGAGAATTATCAGGTCCGTGGAATTTTTGAGCCCAAGACCCGCCAAGGCGGGGAATCGAACCCTGGTCCCGGGCTAGACCTCTGCATCAGGGTCTGCCGCTCTAACCATTGAGCCACACTTCTCCACACTTCTCCTCATGACAGGGGCATGTACATATATCAGAAGAATCAAATTGTCCTGAGTAACCACCTAATTGAGCCTAACCTAAACCGGGTCAACAACATATATTCACAAGTACCCGGGACCATGCTCAAATAAGGTGCCACCCCAACGTAGTTCGTAAAAACACAATATTCAATGACTGAGGGCTTCAACATTTTTCTACCCTCCCTCTGGGCCCTTCTATGAGATAAAAAGCACTCCTGACCCACCCTCTGTCCTTGCTTCGACTATCTGTTGGCTTCTCATATATAGAAGGACTGCTTGGGGCAGAAGTTGTTTCTCTAATATATTTGAGCCAGGGAATTCTTTTCTCATAGGAACAGGAAAGACAATCCAGAATAATCTCTCTGTTTAGGCTTGTTTCGTCATTATGCCAAATTGAACACCAAAGCAGCAAGGGACCAAGATTAATCTGGTCCTCTACATAGTCTAAGTCCAATTCCTAATGGATAGCAAGATAAGATGTTGACGGAGGATCCCCACTACAAGCCAGCACACTCTATTTTCCTCAATCTGTATACTGCGCACATCCCTATAACCCCATATTCCCGCTCCATAGGACAAGATGGAGAGGCACTTCCTTTAATAGAGCTCGATTAAGAGGCGTATGGAGTTTTGTACCTATAGAGGAAGTGAGAGAGAAAATTGAGCCAACCACCTGCAAGAAGCCCTTTTTCCTATTACTTATCTACGGTGCCCGCACTATCATACAGCAGCCCAATTTGTGAAAATTAGCTCACAGACTCGATTGCCCTACCCCCAATACTCATTCAGTTGGTTTTAGCACTTTTGGGGCGACAAACCATAAGAAAGATTTTTGACAGCTTGGTTTCCAGGTCTAACTGCTTCACGCTTTAAACAAAAGTGGAAATCAACAAATTTAGGTTATTTGCTGTCCTGGCAAGCAGCATAGCATCATCAGTATACAAAAGTGCTGGAATGGGTTTTTTGTTATTCTCTGGAACATTTGACCCAATGTTCACAAAGGCAGTTTCCAATCCATTTATATAGAGTAAAAACAAGATAGGTGCCAGCACACAGCCCTAGTGAACTCCCTGTTCAACCGAGAAGGAAGCAGATCACTCTCCTCCATAACCATATCTCACAGAAGCAACCAAATCCAGATGGAGGCACCTCACAAAAATCATCAAGTCCAGTGACAGACTGATGGATATCAACCTTCAATCCATGTTGCCCACTCAGCAGTCCCGGGCTACCTGGAAAATTCAGTGGGGGATGAGTAATCATAATGCGGGGACACAAACTGTTAATCACTGGAGAAACATTTGACCCCAGAACAATGATACAGTCATGCTCCCTACCACTTCCTCAATCGTTATCCTCTCATCCAGACAGAACCATACATTTGTTCTTCGAAAGTAATTGATCGGCATGGTACAGCAGCTGAAATTAGTCTTTTTTTGGCAACATGCAAAGAGTTAGTGGGATAACAAATGCTTATAATAACAAACCAAAAGGGCGAAATCTTTATAGTGCTAGATTGTACTGCACCTGCCCTGGCTTGGGCCATGATTTCTCCAACAACCACAGGCCGACTAAAGTTGACGATTATACGATCTCCTTGGAATTTCCTTAGCAAAGGGCCCACCCCCAACCTACAAAAAGAATATCCTCATAGAGATTTGGTTCACATTTAACATTGGAGTGGAACCAGTGTGTCACCTTGTTTTTCAGCTCGAACAACGACTCTGACACTCCAGGAGCCAGACTAGGTACATTGACCAACATTGCCATGTATGGATACAAGGCAGGTGGAAGATGGATCACAAGAAAGGGGTCAGTATAAATCTGAAAAACTGGATGTAGCCAAGTGTCCACATTCTCGAGATAGATTCTGAATGTCTGACTTTTGGTGACAGAAATAGGCCAGAAGGCCTCTTTTCATTTCCATTGGTGCTTGTTTCCCTGACAGTCATCTGGGGATCCGGACCTCGTGAATTAACATTTGACAACACTGACACAGACTATTTTATACACTGACCCACAGCAGAAAACGTTTAATCGAACTCATTATTGTCCTCTCTCTGTGGCTCGAGGCTTGTTTCTGTTATTTTTCTTGCTGCTGTTTACACTTTTATGTACTGTGCTGCAGTCTTCTTTATTTCCTTACATCCAACTTTCAGCGTGTTATTTTGCACTGATGGAGGACATGATGACTTCCACATGTGGTATTGCTAACTTTTCATCTAAGACCATCAAAGTAACAAAACAACATTACCTTCATGATAATGATAGTCACTCCCGCCTTCAATGTAGCCAAGTAGCAATATTTTGGGGCCACAGGGTATGATTATTCTGTTTCTATCTGTTATAAGGTGTAGTGTCTATCGAGATTTTTTTTAATGATGGGGTAGGACCATAACATGTGAACTACAGTTCCTTTCTGTCCACAGCCATCTGCCTAATCATAAGATTCTGAATGCATTGCACCAATGAAAGCAGGAGTCATATACCCCCGCCTTAACACTCTTAATTTATTTCTTTATATTCACTACAAATTGATGATTTCAATTGCCCTTATAGACTAGGGGGGATATTCACAACAAACAGCGATAATTATTGCTGAGCTCGGTGACTTTTTTTATCGTTACGTAACGCCGAAAATCATCACCTTGTTAGCGGCGTATTCACAACAAGCTGCTAGCAAGCAATAGTTTCCTGTACCCGGTCGAAAGTCAAGTGATAAGATTAGAGTTACGGCGATAAATAATCTCACACTAAAGTGAAAAAAGTGGCAATGGGCAAATTAGCGATCTGAAATGGATCACTAATCAGCACCAGGCTTGTATTTTCCAAGGTAGGCAGAATAAATCACGATAAAATGCCCGCTAAGCAGCCCAAACACCCCCAAAAAAAGCAGGAAGTCCTGAGAGAAGCCATGGAGGAAGCTGGACCAAGCACAGAGGCCAACAACAACCCTACAAACACCCAGGAGGATCAGCCTGACACCCAGGGTAAGGCCAAGGAGAAGAGGAAGAGGAAGACGCAGTTCAGTCAGCAGGAAAACCAGGTCCTGATTGCGGAGGTGACCGAACACCAACAACAACTTTTTGTCCCCACCACTCTGTCATTGGCAACCAAAAATGCTATATGGAAGTCCATTGTGTCCAAAGTGAATTCTGTCAGAGAGGTGAGGAGGACAGTGTGTGATTGCAAGAAGCGCTGGCATGATGGCAAGCGCAAAACCAAGTTGAAACTTGCAACAAACCTGAAAGCAGCAATGCAGACTAGAGGTGGGAGTCCAGCACCGCAGGAGGAGCTGGATCCGTTGGAGGAGTAGGTGTCCACTGTCATCAGCGAGGAGATGGTGGTTGGAGTTCCGGGACAGGACACTGCTGAACAGGACCAGTCAAAACAGCAACAGGGTGAATACCAACCAGAGACTGAAGAATGGGGGGATATGGGCCAAATGGCACCCATGCACAATTAAACATATTGCATTGCACACCCACAATGAATGCAGATCTTGTCACAGATCCCCTTGGCCAAGATGGCATAGACACATAACACCCTACTCAAACAATAAAATGCAAGACACAGATTGGTGGGCTCACAGACCTGGAAATGTGCTCTAAAAGTCAAAAAAATATAGTCCACGTATCCTTTTACACCACACAATCAGGCCTACGTGAAAGAACAAAGGCACACATTTATTGAAGATGCGGCAGGCTGTCAAAAAGGCCCTCTCACCTCAACACCATGCACATGCATGTGCCCGTATGTTGGAGTTGTGTGCAAGATTGTGCAGATGCATCAAGGGTGACACAACTGCACATACACAATCTTGCACACAAACCAGACACTGTGTGTACACCACGTGAGAAACCATCTGTTGAGTCTGCATTCCAGAAACACACACGATATCACGATAAAATGATCAAGCAGCCTACTGGCTCAATGGTGCATATCCCAACACTGCACACAAACAGCAGCCTACACACAACATATGATGTAATACAATGAGCAGGGTGGCAATGCCTACAACACCACAGTGCAGGAACAATGCCTATCAGGAATGTGTCAACAACATCTGTACTGCATTACTTGTCTGTGCGCTAGACTCACAGAACTACAATGTCCATGTAAAGAAGTATGACAACCAAAGTGTGACAACAGGCAGGGATAGCAAAGTTGCCACTAATAATGACAGCTAGCCAAATGGCACACTCACCCCTTAGGTTGATTTGCGCACCTACACTCTCAAGTGTACACAGATGCCATACAGAAAAGACCATTCAACATCAGTCCTGGGGTGAGTTGCACATCACCACATTAGTGCATGTAAACCAATCTGTTTGTTAAGTCAACGGTGTCAGTGAACAAATATGCAGTCATTGGTGTTATCACCCACACGCAAGCCATGCATTGAATAATCTGAGCCAGGACAGCATGTATCATCCATGTGAAGAGCTGCGTGGCACATACACGAACACACATCACCCTGTCTTTTGCAACTGTTGGTAGGCTGGTGGTTACAATGTCTGAGCACCATAAATACGCATTAGGAAATACACATCGACAATCCAGGCCCACTTACACACTGCATGTGGTATCACCGTTGAGGGTAATGTGTGTTGACACTGTCTGTCCATCCAGCAACAATAGAAACTCATGCAGCACCATACTCACAATGGGTAAGCCAACAGGAACGCAGTAAACAATGCATGCAAGACAAATCACAATAGACAATGCAACCTGGATGCACATGTGTACAGCATAGTGCAGCACACATTTAAACAGCAAATAGGCCTTAGTAGCTAATGCGCATAAAGTGGGCCCTCCTCACCCATAAATAATCTTGCTACTACCCCATGCACATGTGCATTACCCAGCAAATGTGCATGTCTATGAGCCACACTCACAAGGCAAGTGACAGTGCATGATGTATAGCATGCCTGCCCCCAAACATCTCAACATGGTGCAGGCCACATCACTGAGGTGGCTGACTCTGGACCACATCCTTAAAGGAGCAGGTCATACACTGACACATCTTCATGTACTTAAATCCCCTGAAAACATCTGCTGGCAATAAATGCACAAGTGTCCCAATTCTGTCAAAGACACATATAAACCCCAGGTTTCTACATCGCAGCATAGTAAATGCACAGGAGTAAAGGCTCACTGCCTAAAAGGGATAAGGGGTATTAAAAATACAGCTGAATGTGCGAGTATCCCACAATGTAGCATACGCACATCTAAATTGGAGCTTGTCAACATTGACTACGATGTGGGAAAATTGCATCACTTCCTCAACTGAAAAATCAATCAATCAATCAATCAATCATATAATTTGTAAAGCGCACTACTCAACCCGTGAGGGTCTCAAGGTGCTGGAGTGCGGAATGCTGCTACTGCTCCAAAAGCCAGGTCTTGAGGAGTGTTCAGAAGGTCAGCAGGTCTTGGGTCTGCGGTAGGTGTATAGTGAGGGTGTTCCAGGTCTTGGTGGTGAGGTGGGAGAATGATCTGCCGCCGGAGGTCGCTCTTCGGAAGCAGGGGACTGTGGCGAGGGCGAGGTCGGCTGAGCGGAGCTGGCGGGTGGGGGTGTAGAAGCTGAGTTGGCTGTTGAGGTGCGTTGGTCCGGTGTTGTGGAGTGCCGTATGCGTGGGTGAGGAGCTTGAAGGTTATCCTCTTGCTGACCGGGAGCCAGTGCAGGTCTCTCAGGTAGGGTGTGATGTGGCTGCGGCGAGGGCTGTCGAGGATCAGGCATGCAGAGGCATTCTGAAAGCGTTGGAGCCGTCTCAGGAGTTTGTCCGAGGCTCCTGCGTTGAGGGCGTTTCCGTAGTCCAACCTGCTGCTGACGAGAGCCTGGGTGACCGTTCTTCTCGTTTCAGTGGGGATCCACTTGAAGATCCTGCGGAGCATGCAGAGAGTGTTGAAGCAGGAGGAGGAGACAGCGTTGACCTGTTAAGTCATGGGGAGGGTGGAGACGAGGATGACCCCTAGGTTGCGTTTGTGGTCGGTGGGTGTTGGAGCAGTTCCCAGTGCGGTCGGCCACCAGGAGTCATCCCAGGCCAAAGGGGTGGATCCGAGGATGAGGACCTCTGTATTGTCCAAGCTCAGCTTCAGTCGACTGTTCCTCATCCATTCAGCGACGGCCTTCATTCCTTCGTGAAGGTTGGTTTTGGCCGTGTGGGGGTCCTTGGTGAGGGAGAGGATCAGCAGGGTGTCATCGGCGTAGGAGATGATGTTGAGGTCGTGTCGATGGGCGATGTGGGCGAGCGGTGCCATGTAGAATTAAACACAGTTCGGCTGAGGGATGAGCCCTGGGGTACGCTGCAGATGATCTCAGTGGCTTCGGAGCATAAGGGGGGGAAGGCGGACACTCTGTGTTCTGCCGGCGAGGAAGGACGTGGTCCAGTCCAGGGCCCTCTCTTGGATCCCGGCGTTGTGGAGGTGTGTTCGTAGTGTGTGGTGGCAGACCGTGTCGAAGGCGGTTGACCGGTCCAGGAGGATGAGGGCCGCCGTTTCTCCGTTGTCCAGCAGGGACTTCATGTCATCGGTGGCGGCGATGAGGGCAGTCTTGGTGCTGTGATTGCTGCGGAACCAAGACTGGGAAGGGTCCAGGATGTTGTTCTCCTCGAGGTAGCGGCTCAGTTGTTCGTTGACGCCTTCTCGATGATCTTTGCTGGGAACAGGAGCAGGGAGATGGGCCAGAAGTTCTTGAGGTCCTTGGGGTCTGCCTTGGGTTTCTTGAGTAAGGCGTTGATCTTGGCATGCTTCCAGCTCTCCGGGAAGGTTGCTGTCTCGAAGGAGGTGTTGATGACTTTCCGGAGATGAGGTGCGATGAATGTGCTGGCTTTCTTGAAGATGTGGTGTGGGCATGGGTTTGACAGAGATCCAGAGTGGATGGTGTTCATGATCTTCATGGTGTTGTCGTCGTTGATGTTGGTCCAGGAGAGCATGCAGTTGGTGCGGATGGTGGTCGTGGGGGCGGAGGTCTCAGTGGTTGTCGTGGCGGTCGTGGCGTTGAAGCTTTCGTAGATGTCTGCTATCTTGCGGTGGAAGAAGGTGGCCAGCGAGTCGCACAGGTCTTGCAAAGGTAGGACTTCGTTGCTGTTGGAGCTGGGGTTGGAGAGTTCCTTCACGATATTGAAGAGCTCTTTGCTACTGTGCGCGTTGTTGTCTAGGCGGTCTTTGAAGGAGGTCCTTTTGACGGATCTGATGAGGTGATGGTGTCTGCAGGTGGTGTTCTTGTGGGCTGCGTGGCTGTCCGGTGTTCGTTCACAGAGCCAGATCTTCTCCAGCTTTCGGCAGGTTTGCTTGGAGGCCCAGAGGTCTTCAGGGAACCATCTAGCTTTCTTGTTGGTGTGACTGTTGGAGCGTTTCTTGATCGGGGCGAGGGTGTTGGTGCAGTCGTTGATCCATTGTCTGAGGTTGTGGGTGGCGGTGGCGGGGTCGATGGAGTTGGTGGGTGGGCTCTGGGCGAGGGTGGTGGTTAGCTGGTCTTCGGTGACTTTGCTCCAGCAGCGGCGAGGCATCTGTTGGGTGCGGTGGTGCTTGGTGGATTTCTTGAAGGTGAAGTGGATGCAGCAAAGGTTGGTCCAGTGGAGTTTGATGGTGCGGTTGAAGGAGACGTGGGGGCTAGAGGAGAAGATGGGGTCAAGCGTGTGACTGGTGGAATGGGTGGGTGTTGTTACGAGTTGTCTGAGTCTGAGGTTGGCTAGGTTGTCGATCAGGGTGGTGGAGTTGGTGTTGTTGTTGTTCTCGAGGTGGAAGTTCAGGTCCCTGAGGAGGATGTAGTCCATGGAGGTGAGGGCGTGTGTGCTGACGAAGTTGGCGATGGAGTCGCTGAACTGTGGTTGGGGTCCGTGGGGTCTGTAGATGAGGGTTCCTCTGAGGGTGGTGTTGGGGTCCATTTGGATCTGGAAGTGCAGGTGTTCGGCGGTGCTGAGGGTGTTGTTGGTGTTGGTCTAGACTTTGTGAGTGTTACTGTGGACGATGGCGGTTCCTCCTCCTGCTCCGTTTGTGCGGTCCCTGTGGCTGATCTTGTAGCATTCCGGTACCCCTATGGCTATGTCGGGTGCCGAAGCGGGGTTCAGCCAGGTCTCCATCAGGGAGGCGACGTCTGGGGAGGTTGAGTTGAGTAGGTCCCAGAGTTCAATGGCGTGTTTGCGGGCGGAGCGGGTGTTTGAGAAAGATGCATCTGAGGTGGTTGGGTTCTTTCCTGGTCGGCAGCATGGTGGGGCGGATACTTGTGAAGCTGCAGTTCCGGCAGGTGAAAGCTCCGTGGTTGTGCTTCGGGGCGGCCAGGAAGTAGGTGTATGATCGTCCGGTATTGAGTGCGTGGAGGGTTCTGGCTGGGTGCGGACCAGGCGCAGACAGGTGCAGACGGGCTTGCCTTAGGCGTGCCAGCGGCATGACCGCTGCACGTGGCCACTGCCCGGCCTCCATATGAGGAGATGTGGGAGGGAGGACCAGCTGGGAGGCGGGAGCGGGGCGGCAAATGGGATTGCAGAGGGGTGGGGCCGCAGGGACGCAGCGCCGGGAATAAAGGGCAGGGGCCGCGGGAGAACTGGGCACAGGAAGGAAAAACAAGTTTAGGCAAGAAAACAAGTACAGGCACAGGGGAATAAAAACAAGTCTGGGCAAGAAAGTAAGTACAGGCACAGGGGAATAAAAACAAGTCTGGGCAAGAAAGCAAGTTAGGCACAGGGGAATAATAACAAGTCTGGGCAAGAAAGCAAGTACAGGCACAGGAATAACAACACATCTGAGCAAGAAAGCAAATTAGGCACAGGGGAATAAAAACAAGGTTGGGCAAGAAAGCAAGTACAGGCACAGGGGAATAAAAACAAGCCTGGGCAAGAAAGTAAGTAAAGGCACAGGGGAATAAAAACAAGTCTGGGCAAGAGAGCAAGTTAGGCACAGGGGAATAAAAACCAGTCTGAGCAAGGAAGCAAGTACAGGCACAGGGGAATAAAAACAAGTCTGGGCAAGAAAGCAAGTTAGGCACAGGGGAATGAAAACAAGTCTGGGCAAGAAAGCAAGAGGACACAATTGGTGCTGCTTGTGTGTGTAAACTTCCAATCACATTTGTCATAGCTGTAAAATGTTAAATGACAATGTACTCAAATCCAAGCTCTAATCCATGATGTAGTAGAAAAAGTGTACAACCTGCCAAAAATAGGCATCTCCTCCCAAACAGTCACAATGTACATTATCATGTAGTCTGTGAACACATCCAATGCATGATCACACATGAAACACACAGTTAAAATGCATCTCCCCTTTGCATTGCAGAGGGAGATACAGCACCTTCTGAACAGCAGCCTCTCCCACTCTTCACTGATGAAGAGGAGGAATTCACCACCATCAACACGGACACCCTCCAGCAGCTGCTAGACTCCATTAGTACGCCATCTCCAGGAGCAGGGCGACCCAGCTGCATTGTGCAAACCCCACTCCCTCCACAAACCAAACAGCAGCAAGCACCTACCACCACGGCTGTCTCCCAGGACCTCTAGGTTCCACACCTCGCATGGCTCGTCAGGTGCAGGTGGGGTTTGACAGCCTGGCGGCCAAACTTTATTCGGTAAGTGGGTGTCTGAGTTCCACCAGGGACCACCTCAAAAACATCATGTACACCCACAGTCCGCTCAATGCTCTCCAACACTCCATGGCTGATATTGCTGGAGTCCTGACTCAGTCCTGACTCAGAGACAGGAGCACCTATCTAGTCAGAGTGGCTCCAGCGATGGCAGGAAGGAGTTGGCCCGCATGCATAGGATAATGGAGAACATGGAGCGGATGCAGATGGAACAAATGGCTGCTATGGCTGAACACCAGCGAGCTGTAGCTGGCATTTTCCAAGCCCTGCAGCTCATCATCACTGCATTGCTGCAGCAAGGTTTTGCGCAGATGAATGCTGCTGCTGCTGTTTCTACATCCACATCTCACATGCTCCCACCTCTGCTTGCGCACAGTGACGGGGTACCTGGCCAGGATACGTCCTCCCCTCTCCACCATCAAGGGCAGGAAAACATGATCATCCAGAGGAAGCCACCCAAAGCCCCCTCGGACATCCTACCCTCCCTGATCGCACCCACCATCACCCTACACACACCTAACCCCACTTGAGAAAAAAGTAAAAAACCCTAGTTTATATCCCCTAAAACTAAAACTAAAATTAGCTACTCCAAGACCAACACCCGGCAAGTTTGAGAACAAAAGACAATAAACGCGTAAATATAGGAGCACAACACTTCACAGGGACACAATCAACAGGACACATGACACAACAACACTCTCCAACTCTCAGAACTGCAGCACACATCACCAAACACCTCCAGCACTCTCCAAAATCACCAGCAATGTGCTCAAAAGTGGAACAGAAAGTGCACAGCACTCCTCCATGAGAAAGGAAGCATGCGGACATCACTTCCTGTGTATTTGCGGCCTGTTTTTGACTTAGAGATTAAATTCTTCATGCAAATAGGGTTTTGGGTGAAATTTTGTATGGACCAATGTCTTTTGCAATGTATTTTCCATTGATGGCATGAAAAAATACCTTGCATTGTCGCAAAAGCTTGCAGTTTGCACGCTAAGTGCACCTTCTAACACAGATTAATTTTATTTAATGAAATATCATTGAAAATTACGACTTCTAACATGTAAATCATTATTTGACCCCAAATGACACCTTCATATTCAAAATGTACCCCAAATTACACCCTATTATTCATAGTTTACCCCAATTGACACCCTAATATTCATAATGAACCCCAAATGCCACCCTAATATTCATATGTATACCACTAATGACACCCAAAATTCATATTTGACACAAAAGGACACCCTGATAATCATAGTTTACCACTATTCAGATCCTAGATGTAATGTTTATCCAAATGAGACACTTAGTACATTCAATTTTCAAAACAAATTTGAGACCCTAACATGTTTAGTTTCTTACTTCTGTCACACTGATCAGCAAATCTGTTCAGAGGTGACAGGTCCAACATAATATTCTATTTGAGGTGTTGGATGTACTCATGTAAATGATAACCATGCACAAATGGTATGAGTGAAGTATTTTATTATTTATGTGCTGTACTGTGCTTTGGTTCAATTTGAAGAGATATATGATTGGTATGGACAGTCACGATGTGACGTGCTCATGTGAAGAAATTGTCTATGATTTGTCTCCTTTGGGCTTTTCCTGATGCAGTAGCTGTGGGGTGTGCTCCACCTGCTTCATCTTCCTCATCATTCGGAGCATCATACGGTGCATTTGGCACTCGGAACCATGGGGCATTGGTGCTTACACATATATTGTGCAATACACAACATGCGATGATCATCTTGCAGATACTTTCTGGGCTGTACAACAGTCTTCCACCTGTGATGTCAAGGCAACGGAAACGTGACTTTAGTACTCCAAATGTGCGCTCCACAATGCCCGTGGTGCGTACATGGGCCAAATTAAACTGCATCTGGGCCTGGGTGTTGGTGGCTCGAATGGGGTGTCATCATCCATGGGGTTAGTGGGTATCTTTGATCGCCTATAACATGTAATGGAGAGATGTGTCCTTTAGTAGTTATGCCTGCTGTGTGGCCACGGTTAATATTTTTGTGGGGTGTGAATGTTCCTAGTTTGTGATTAATCTGTGCCCTGTGTGGCTTCTGGACAATTAAACAGCATCAATGCAAATTACATTGTCTACCAGATGCTCTTACCTTCCCCCAAGCATATTCACTTGTGTGTGCTGTACAGTTGCATTACTGCCACTCCAACAGTGCACCAATGTCATGACTGTCTGCATATGTCCACAAGCCTGACACATGCACAACCAGGCTGCCTGGCTCTCATACCACCTGGCGCTGCCACACATCTGCACTTTTCACTGTCAACACCAGGATAATGTTTAGATGCCAATGGGCCACAACAGACACAGCTCACGTTATGGTGAGCTGCTGCCGCTGGCACTATACATTCCATAATGCACAAAACATGCTTTTTCAGGTACAGACATGCCACAAGGCAACAGTCTGCTGCACACTCATCTACAGGGCACACAGAGGGTGTGAACAGTTAGCATTCACCGTCAACGTCATCACACACCACGTCATCTACTCCATAGCCTACGCACTCATCCATGATCATATACTCCACCTCACATACCACAAGTACTAAAAGCCATTTACCTCTTCCAGATACTTGCTAACATCGAACTGAGACAACTCTTCTCGACACTGATCCGCAAGGCAGGGCACACCTTTCACCCCATCTTCACATGTGGAAACTGCGTCCACTTTATCAACACCACTCAATGCCCATGTTGTGAGCAGCACAGCGTACAGTTCCTTGTCATGTAACACCATGACACACAAGCACACATCAGGTGCCATACAGACTTACAGGAGCTGAGTCAACAAGGATCTGTTACTTTCCACCATTAACAGCAACAGCCACACCACTTCTGGCAACACCAACAGCACAGTCAAGATTTTAGTAACATGTATAGACTAATGCACACACACACTTGCCCCAATATGCGACTCCAACATACAGCGTGCTATGAATGCCACATCGTTAACATACAACATCAAAGTTGACAGATGCATGTGCAGATGCATGGAGTAGAACTTTAGCTACAGGAAGGTGAACATTGGGCATCACCACCTACAAGGACACCTAGCTCATACTCTCCCTTAATAAGGTACACCCACACACAAGACTGGTGTACCAGGGAATATTGCTGCAAGTTGCTACGTGGATGTTCAACAGATGCTGGGTGCTCTAAAAAGAGGGGCCATTAGTCCTCATCCTCCTGTCCACAACATTGGCATGTGAAAAAACATGGTGGGCCACCGTCTTTGCCACCAAACCCACAATAACTCTAGATACATAGGCATTGAACTTAATTCCTCCCTCTTCATGTACAAACAGGTCTACGCAGTGGCCTGCAGATGCTTCAACAGGCTCTGCATCATCCATGCTGCCTTCAATGCTTCACATGTACAACACAGAAGAACACAGGGGGTCTAACAGCCAACTAGTCTGGCTGGGCCGCCAAACCGGACTATCAAAAGTCTCGGGGTGCCTGAGTCACCAAAGGACAGCCTTTACAACAAGGGTGAACAACTACCAATATGTGGAAGAACAACAAACATTGTTCAGACCATTTAGAGATTGGTTAGCAAAATCCAAAACATTAAGCAATGGGTTACCATCAAAAAGACTTGGTGATCAGTCATATCATCTGACCATCCCAGGTGTGAGTTGGCAGGTCGCCTGATCATTGGGACAAAGACGCCACACCAATAGTTGCTGGTCTTGGATTTAGTCCTACCAACATAAATGAGCCGCCATCAGATAGCTAATCTTTGATGGGTAATAAATTCTAGTGCAACACAAAAATAGTGAATTAAAATAGGATGATGTGTCCTCCATACATACATTTTATTCTTTAGCTGAACCACACCCCTAATTAAAAACCAGAACAGTGCAAAGGAGACAGTCAAACAAATATCTGTCTAATAACGGGCCACCATGTTTCTGCCTAGTGGGCAAACTGCCCCATGGCTTTCATCAGGGCCTCTGCTCTTTAGATAGTTGCACTTGTTATTAAGTAAACAGTGATTAAATCAAGAAAAACATACCAAAAAATAAATAAATTATAAAGGTTGTAAACGATACAACCTGTACCAACCATGATCATTAAACCTCCATGTCATTTGGAAAATATGATTCTACAGAGGAAATATATAATAGTTAGTGTCTTGTAACAATGTCTGCTATTCTAAAACATATGTGTGTCACTTTGAATACTTCAAATAAAATAAAACAGTTTTTGCTCACCCTTCTTGACAGGGGAAAAGACCTCACCTCACCTGGACCTTGCTCAGGTTCTACGAGGCCCCGCACTATAGAAAATAGAAGAAGTAAAACAGAGAGTGGAAACACCGGTAGGCTATTAGATCAACAGTCCAAATAGTGTCCCTTAATCCCCTCCGTTATACATATCAACTTCTATCTATGTTCACAACTAAAAGACTCTAGCTGCCTAACAGAATGCATCCCTAGTCTCAAGTTATCCCATTCTTATCATATTCTTATGTCTTACACATCTCTTGTCTCTCATCTGAAAAACCTACCAGTATTCTCCCAAAGAAAACTCTAAAGAGAGACCATTACTTCTAAGCCACTCATTTTCATTAAACAAACGCCATGAAATCCCACGATCGCTCTCGCGAGACGGACTACAAGATGACGTCATACCGTCATCATTTGTAGTTCCGTCGCGGAGGCGATTGTTGTCTCTGTCGAAGTGCAAATAAAAATGTTCATTGCCCACTAAATTGTAAATATAGGACCAGATAGTCCCAAACCTCTCTAATTTGCCGGCAAACAGCTAGTATTTCTACATTCTACATGGAGTAATCATTGACTTCTGGAACTACAAAGTGACGTCATAATGTCCATTTTTGTAGTTGCAGTGCCATACCTTTTTGTATTCAGTCGTTTTTATATATTGAAACTTTAACTACTGTTTCAAGACTGCAAAATGACCTCCTAGCGCCCGTATTCGTAGTTTCTAGTTTGTTATTCTCCCATATCGTTTGTATCTAGAGACTGGAGATAACTAGCTCTGAGCCCAGATGAAACCTAGAATATATATGTGTACGGAGAACAAAATTAGTGTGTTTAAAACAGATACCTTGATTTTATCATCTATACTCAATCTCTAGTTGGGTATCTTGAAATTATCTACCTATTAGCTGGAAAAGTGTGGCCTGCCTGTATATATTTATCAGAGGGATATATCTTGCATGTTGAATCAATGGCAACATATCCTTTAGGTGATTAAGTAATTCCTGTCTATTACCAAAAACCTGTGTGTCTGTCATCAACTCCACTAAATGTTAGATTCATATCTACAGACCATGGACTGCTCAAATCACTTGAATGTGCTACATGATGACTAACACGTGAACTACTTCCTGCAATGAGGTCCAAGGGATATCATCATTAAGTCCTTCTGTGTCCGTACGAAGCTTATAAATCTATTTCTGTTATTTTTGGAAAAGATACCTAGACACATCTCTTATATGCATGGGTATAAATGGCTTTTCAAGGACTGTCCATTGGAAGTCTGTTTCGCAGTGTTGCTTCTCTAGGAAGTGTCTCGTGAGTTTCGTCATAGATTTTTTACAGCGAAAGGAGCTCTTATGCTCTAGCATTCGGATACGTGCCTTTCGAGTGGTCATCCCCACGTATCGGATGGAGCAAGAGCATGTCAGCAAATAGATTAAATTGTTGCTGTTGCAGTTGCTGACATTTAGCTGTAGCCATGGTCTGTTGGTACCTATATCTATTTCTGTGGAGTGCTTGGTCTGGGGGCAAACTGAACAGTTGCCACAAGGATGGTGTCCCACCACAGGAGGTAGATTCCACAGGGTACCCACTGTTTTATTAGCAGTCTCCTTAGGACGGGTATGCACAAGGCGGTCTCGAATGCTACTAGTGACCGCTGGAGCCTACCCCAGGCGAGGTCGCCCCACTTCTGCCGCTCCTGCCTGCTGTTGCCAGCACGCTGCCCTGCTGACCGCTGCGCACTTCCTGCTACCACCTCTGTTTTTTCGCCGCTGTTTGCCTTCTACTGTGTGCCTGGTTTGCCCTTGCATTTCGCCTGTTGTATTCACACTTGTTTTCCCCTTTTGCCTTCTGTAACCTGCTGTGTGCCTGTTGTCTCCCCTGTCCGCCGCCTGTGTACTTAGCATTGTTCCCCTTCCCCTTTGCCTTCTGTACCCCTCTCCCCCGCTTCTGCTGCCCTCCCCCACCTGTGTGCTCCCTCCAGCCGCCGGACGACTCAGCCGCCGCTGAGCCGCCCTCGGTCCTCCTTCCCGCCACTGCCCTCTGGCGTCTCCGCCCCCTCCTGCCCATTGGCCGCCCCGCTCCCGCCACCCAGCTGACCCGCCCTCCCGGCTCCTCACTTAAGGGGTCCAAACGCAGGGGTAAGGAGTGACCGCTCGAGCCTACCCCAGGCGAGGTCGCCCCACTTCCGCCGCTCCTGCCTGCTGTTGCCAGCACGCTGCCCTGCTGACCTCTGTGCACTTCCTGCTACCACCTCCGTTTTTTCGCCGTTGTTTGCCTTCTACTGCGTGCCTGGTTTGCCCTTGCATTTCGCCTGTTGTATTCACACTTGTTTTCCCCTTTTGCCTTCTGTAACCTGCTGTGTGCCTGTTGTCTCCCCTGTCCGCCTCCTGTGTACATAGCATTGTTCCCCTTCCCCTTTGCCTTCTGTACCCCTCTCCCCCGCTTCTGCTGCCCTCCCCCACCTGTGTGCTCCCTCCAGCCGCCGGACGACCCAGCCGCCGCTGAGCCGCCCTCGGTCCTCCTTCCCGCCACTGCCCTCTGGCGTCTCCGCCCCCCCTCCTGCCCATTGGCCGCCCCGCTCCCGCCACCCAGCTGACCCGCCCTCCCGGCTCCTCACTTAAGGGGTCCAAACGCAGGGGTAAGGAGTGACCGCTCGAGCCTACCCCAGGCGAGGTCGCCCCACTTCCGCCGCTCCTGCCTGCTGTTGCCAGCACGCTGCCCTGCTGACCGCTGCGCACTTCCTGCTACCACCTCCGTTTTTTCGCCGCTGTTTGCCTTCTACTGCGTGCCTGGTTTGCCCTTGCATTTCGCCTGTTGTATTCACACTTGTTTTCCCCTTTTGCCTTCTGTAACCTGCTGTGTGCCTGTTGTCTCCCCTGTCCACCGCCTGTGTACTTAGCATTGTTCCCCTTCCCCTTTGCCTTCTGTACCCCTCTCCCCCGCTTCTGCTGCCCTCCCCCACCTGTGTGCTCCCTCCAGCCGCCGGACGACCCAGCCGCCGCTGAGCCGCCCTCGGTCCTCCTTCCCGCCACTGCCCTCTGGCGTCTCCGCCCCCCTCCTGCCCATTGGCCGCCCCGCTCCCGCCACCCAGCTGACCCGCCCTCCCGGCTCCTCACTTATGACGCCCCCGGAGCGACCGCGCAGTGGACACGCGCAGCGGGAGCACCGAATGAGCGCCGAAGGTGCGCCAAAGGTAAGCCCGTCTGCGCCCGTCCGCGCCTGGACCGCGCCCAGTGCCAGGACCTCTGGCCCCCACCGACGGGAGCCGATCCGACGGACCTACGAGGCCACCGAACTCAACGCACTCAACACCGGCCGAACCCCGGGTTGCTACCGAGCCACACCGAGACGCACCCACGGACCCTTCAGCTGCCACTCCTGCAAGTTCACCTGCAACCGGACCCATGCCACACCAGCACCCACCAAGCCGAACTCCAGCACCACCCACCTGAAATGCATCCTGCTCAACACCCGCTCCGTCAACAGACACGCCGTCGAACTCTGGAACCTGCTCGACACAACCTCACCAGACGTCGCCTTCCTCACGGAAACCTGAATGAACGCCTCCTCAGCGCCCGACATCGCCATCGCCATCCCGGACGGCTACAAGATCATCCGGAGGGACCGCATCAACCAGTCTGGAGGAGGCATCGCCATCATTCACAGGAACACCATCCGCATCACGACCAACACCGACGACACCCTCAAACCCGCCGAGCACCTGCACTTCCAGATCCACATCAACCCCAAGACCACCCTCAGAGGCACCCTCATCTACAGACCCCCGGGACCACGCACACAATTCAGCGAGGACATCGCCGACTACGTCAGCCCGCACGCCCTCTCCTCCGCTGACTACATCCTCCTCGGGGACCTCAACTTCCACCTGGAGAACAACAACGACCGCAACACCACCACCCTGCTGGACAACCTCGCCAACCTCGGACTCAAGCAACTGGTGACCACCCCCACCCACTACGCCGGACACACACTCGACCCAGTCTTCTCATCCAGCAAGGACATCGCCTTCAGCCACGCCATGGGACTCCACTGGATGGACCACAGCTGCGTCCACTTCAGCTTCAGAAGGACCACGATCCACCATCACCAGCAACAGGCTGCACGCAGAAGCTGGAACAAGATCACTGCCGACCAGCTCGCCACTTCCCTGAGCAAGAACCCTCCCACCAGCACAACGAACCCCAGCCAAGCGGCCACCAACCTCACGAAATGGATCAGCAACTGCGCAGACGACCTCGCCCCCCTGAAGACCCCGCCGAGCAGACCCGGCAGCAAGAAAGCCCCATGGTTTAACGACGAACTCAAGAGCTCCAAGAAGAACTGCAGAGCACTCGAGAAAAGCTGGCGCAGAGACCCAACACCGGACAACATGACTGCCCTCAAGCTCGCCACCCGAAAACACCACCAACTGATCCACGCCACCAAGAAAACCGCATTCAAGGAACGACTGGACAACAACGCACACAACAGCAAGGAACTCTTCAACATCGTGAAAGAGCTCTCCAACCCCAACGCCGGAAACAACGACATCACCCCTTCACAAGACCTCTGCAACTCCCTCACCTCCTACTTCCACAACAAGATCGCGGACACACACAACAGCTTCAGCACTCAACCGTCGCACGCCACGACCGAACCACCGCCCCCCACCACCACCCTCCGCGCCTGGACCCCGATCAGCACCGAAGACACCGTCCGCACGATGAACTCCATCCACTCCCGTTCTCCGACCGACCCCTGCCCCCACCACGTCTTCAACAAGGCCGACGCTGTCATCGCACCCCACCTGCGGGACATCATCAACACCTCCTTCGACACCGCCACCTTCCCGGAGAGCTGGAAGCACGCCGAACTCAGCGCTCTACTTAAGAAACCATCAGCCAACCCCACCGACCTCAAGAACTACCGCCCCATCTCGCTGCTCCCGTTTCCGGCAAAAGTCATCGAGAAGACCGTCAACAAGCAACTGGCCACCTTCCTCGAGACGAACGGTTCCCTCGACCCCTCGCAGTCTGGCTTCCGGGCCAACCACAGCACCGAGACCGCCCTGATCGCAGCTACCGATGACATCCGAGCCCTGCTCGACAACGGAGAAACAGCGGCCCTCATCCTCCTGGACCTCTCCGCGGCGTTCGACACTGTCTGCCACCGCACCCTAATCCAGCGCCTCAGCAACATCGGAATCCAGGAGAAGGCACTGGAGTGGATCATCTCCTTCCTCGCCGGAAGGACACAGAGAGTCCGCCTCCCCCCGTTCAGATCGGAGGCCACCAAAGTCATCTGCGGCGTCCCTCAAGGCTCCTCGCTCAGCCCAACACTCTTCAACGTCTACATGAGCCCCCTCGCAGCCATCGCACGCCAGCACAACCTCAACATCATCTCCTACGCCGACGACACCCAGCTGATCCTCTCCCTCACCAACGACCCCGCCACAGCCAGAGCCAACCTGCACGAAGGAATGACAGACGTAGCCAAGTGGATGTCGAACAGCCGCCTGAAACTGAACTTGGACAAGACGGAAGTCCTCATCCTGGGACCCTCACCCTCCGCCTGGGACGACTCCTGGTGGCCCCCCAAACTGGGCAGCGCACCCAAACCAACAGACCACGCACGCAACCTAGGCTTCATCCTGGACTCCTCCCTCTCCATGACCAGACAAATCAACGCCGTCTCCTCGTCGTGCTTCAACATCCTGCGCATGCTACGTAAGATCTTCCGATGGATCCCCACCGAGACCAGGAAGACGGTCACCCAGGCCCTCGTCACCAGCCGTCTGGACTACGGCAACTCCCTCTACGCCAGAACCACCGCCAAACTCCAGAAGAGACTCCAGCGGATCCAGAACACCTCAGCACGACTCATCCTGGACATCCCCCGCCGCAGCCACATCTCCGGACACCTGAGAGACCTGCACTGGCTCCCAGTCAACAAGAGAATCACCTTCCGGCTCCTCACCTACGCACACAAAGCCCTACACAACCAAGGCCCAGGATACCTCAACAGCCGCCTCAACTTCTACGCCCCCAAACGCCAGCTTCGATCGACCAGCCACGCCCTCGCCGCCGTCCCCCGCATCCGAAGAGCCACCACAGGAGGAAGGTCCTTCTCCTACCTGGCCGCCAAGACTTGGAACTCCCTTCCGACCCACCTCCGCCTGACCCAAGATCTCCTCGCCTTCAGGAAGCAGCTCAAGACCTGGCTGTTCGAGCAGTAGCGGACCCCCTCCCCCAGCGCCTTGAGACCCTCCGGGTGAGTAGTGCGCTATTTAAATGCTTTGATTGATTGATTGATAGACCGTTTGAATGCAAAAAGGGGCAGGGCATTCTTATCATTACTATGATTGAGAATTCGCCAGTGTCTTCTGATTATCCTCTGAATGTTGTTGCTCCTGGTATTGAAAGTACTCACAAATGTGAGTCTTCCTAGAGGGGGTTTAGGAATAGGAGGTTCTAAGAGAGCATCTCTGTTGTTATTGATTGCTCTCTTCCGAGACTTCTTAATCAATGATCTTGGATAATGTCTCTCTTTCAATTGTGATGATAGATTGTTGGCATGCGTATTGAAATCCTCATTACTGGAACAGTTCCTACGAACCTGCAGGAACTGTCCATAAGGTAAGTTTTCACGTAAGGACTTGGGGTGATGACTATCGTAGAGGAGTAAAAATTCCGCGCCATTGGTTTTCTATATAGCTCACTCTGCAAGCCTGCAGGTGTAGCATATATAGATAGATCTAAGAAGGCTATCCTTTCTTTATGTGCCTCAACCGTAAATTTTAAGTATTCATTCTTGCTGTTTAGCCATGAATGGAATTCATTAACAGAGTCCATGCTCCCTCTCCACACTACCAACACGTCGTCGATATAACGCTTCCACCATCGAATCGATGTGTGGAAAGGGTTGGTGGGAGTGAGAACGTGCTGTTGCTTGAAGTGGTGCACGTAGAGATTTGCTAGGCTCGGCGCAAAACCGCTGCCCATACTTGTGCCCGATATCTGAAGATAAGTTTTATCTTCAAATTGGAAATAGTTGTTCTTCATGGCCAGCGTAGCTAGAGCCATTATGAATGGTACAGGTGTTATAGTATCGCAGATGTTTTCCCTCAGGATGGATGTAACGACTTCTAAGGTCTCATCCTGAGGGATAGAAGTATACAGGGACTCTACGTCGAAAGAGACCAGGAGGTCTCTATCAACGTCAAATTCGATTTCAGGCAGGACTCGTAGGACATCCTTCGTGTCCTGAAGGTAAGTGGGCATCTTCTGTACGATAGGACGTAAAAATATGTCTACAAAGGTGGAGAGTGGTTCCAATGCAGAGCCTATCCCGGAGATAATAGGCCTACCGGGCGGAGGCCTTTGTGGCTTATGCACCTTCGGGAGAATGTAGAAGTATGCTGTAACCGGGTGCTCAGCTATCAAGAAGACTGCCTCATTCTGAGTGATCTATCCTTCCGATGATCCCTTCTCCACCAAGTCCCTGATCTGTTTCATAACATCATCAGTGGGGTCTCGCTGCAACATCAAGTATGCACGTTCATCGTTCAGTTGTCTTAAACATTCTGTCCGGTAGTCAGTAGTGTTGAGAATAACAATAGAGCCGCCTTTATCGGCTGGCTTTATCGTTATTGACCGATCCTCAGACAGTGCTTTCAATGTGCTCTGCTCAGCCTTCGAAAGATTGTTAAAGAATCTTTGTTTAGTATTCCACAGTTTAGAGACATCGTCCCCTACTGCTTTCTCAAAGGTCATAACCTGTGGTGGAACTGTGTGTGCAGGAGGTTGAAATTTAGATTTCACTTTAAGTCCGGTGTTAGTGTCAAGGCTCGGTGATTCATCATTTATCTTATCTTTAAAGAAATAGTGGAGTCTAAGCTTCCTGAAGAATTGGCTCAATTCGCATTGGAAGATAAAAGGGTCTTCACAGTTGGTCATCACAAATCCCAATCCTTTAGTTAGTACTTGCTCTTCTAGCGAGTTTAATGTCTTAGACGATAGATTGACTACGAGGGATGATTCCCTGAAGGCCCCGCTTTCTGGTTCTTGGCTGTTTGACTCCGGGTCCCTGCATGGGGTCCTGCCTGGTCCTCCCATTGGACCCTTGTATGTTGTGCCGGACGCCTTTTGCCCCTTGTTCGACGTGGACCAAACCCTAAAAAAGGTTGTGGATTAAAGGCATTAGGAAAACCTTGAAAATGGGCAGGTGGTGGTGGGGGATAGGCTTGGTGCTGTTGTGGTGGGAATCCTCAGGGTGTAGGTGGCCACCATTGTTGGTATTGGTTGAGATGTTGGTTGCCATAGGGGTAAGGTCTATTACCCCTGCCTCTCCCTCGAGGTTGAAAAGATGGTATGTTAGTGTTGGCATTGTCAGAGTCACTACCATCAGAGCCAGAGCTTGAATAGTTAGAGCCATATCGCCTGCCATTGTTCCTGAACTCTGGTGGGGTATAAGTATCACTCGTATATGGATACACCCGTTCCTGTTTCCATTTAGACAGATCTTTTTTGAATTTGTCTAACTTGGTCTGTAGAATTGAGTCCTTGAATTCATAAGTGTTCTTATTGGATTCTTCCTGTTGTTTTTTAAACAAGATGGGCGTTATGGTGGCTCTAATGGATGCTTCTTGGACCTGAATCTCGACTAAGATGGTGTCAGCTATTCTTTTGGCTGTGCTAATAATTAAGATTAACCAATCTCTTGTGCACCTCCATGCTATAAGGGACCAATCTTTCAAAAAAGTCTTATCCTGTAAATACAGGCGAGGTGCATTGGAAACAATTAAGCCAGGCGGGGCACAGCTGGCCCTAAGATATTCCGCCATAGCTATCCTGTGAACCATTGTCCGAGCATGTGATTTCTTTAAAATCAATACCTTCACCCACTCATCTGCCGTGCCCCCAGTTACTGCAGGAGGTATGTCTAGTACACTTGGCATACTTTCTAAAATAGATTTATATAGTGCATCATCATAGGCTATCCCACTGACTTCGGCCATGATGATAATTAAGTGTGTTTCTATGATATCAGGGACGACGAGAACGGGAGACAAACTATCTGCAACCCAGTCTTTATCTGTTGTGAACATGTTCTTAAACAAGTTCTTAAACAAGTAGCCTGACAAGACTATCTACAAGTATAGTCAAACAAAAAACGACCCTCAGCCAGTCAGCTGCTCTAGCAATATCACAAATAAACCGTGGAGAGAGGGTCAAAGGGATTCAAAGTTTAAAGACCCATGCCTGGTTCATATCCCCAGCTACACTACATGTACAACACACAAGAACACAGGGGATCTAACAGCCAACTAGTCTGGCTGGGCTGCCAAACCGGACTTTCAAAAGTCTCGGGGTGCCTGAGTCACCAAAGGACAGCCTTTACAACAAGGGTGAACAACTACCAATATATGGAAGAACAACAAACATTGTACAGACCATTTAGAGATTGGTTAGCAAAATCCAAAACATTAAGCAATGGGTTACCATCAAAAAGACTTGGTGATCAGTCATATCATCTGGCCATCCCAGGTGTGAGTTGACTGGTCCCCTGATCATTGGGACAAAGACGCCACACCAATAGTTGCTGGTCTTGGATTTGGTCCTGTCAACATAAATGAGCCGCCATCAGATAGCTAATCTTTGATGGGTAATAAATTCTAGTGCAACACAAAAATAGTGAATTAAAATAGGATGATGCGTCCTCCATACATAAATTTTATTCTTTAGCCGAACCACACCCCCTAATTAAAAACCAGAACAGTGCAAACAAGACAGTCAAACAAATATCTGTCTAATAATGGGCCAACATGTTTCTGCCTAGTGGGCAAACTGTCCCATGGCTTTCATCAGGGCCTCTGCTCTTTAGATAGTTGTACTTGTTATTAAGTAAACAGTGATTAAATCAAGAAAACATACCAATAAATAAATAAATTATAAAGGTTGGAAACGATACAACCTGTACCAACCATGATCATTAAACCTCCATGTCATTTGGAAAATATGATTCCACTGAGGAAATATATAATAATGAGTGTCTTGTAACAATGTCTGCTATTCTAAAACATATGTGTGTCACTTTGAATACTTCAAATAAAATAAAACAGTTTTTGCTCACCCTTCTTGACAGGGGAAAAGACCTCACCTCACCTGGACCTTGCTCAGGTTCTACGAGGCCCGCACTATACAAAATAGAAGAGGTAAAACAGAGAGTGGAAACACCGTGAGGCTATTAGATCAACAGTCCAAATAGTGTCCGTTAATCCCCTCTGTTATACATATCAACTTCTATCTATGTTCACAACAAAAAGACTCTAGCTGCCTAACAGAATGCATCCCTAGTCTCAAGTTATCCCATTCTTATCATATTCTTTATGTCTTACACATCTCTTGTCTCTCCTCTGAAAACCCTATCAGTATTCTCCCAAAGAAAACACTAAAGGGAGACCATTACTTCTAAGCCTATAGGTTATCAAAGTGCCGGTGTAGAGGACTATGGGGTTTCCAAACAATCATACACCTTACCTCTCCGTCGGTACCTCAAGCTCAATCCTGAGTCTTGGGGGAGGTACAGATCAGGAGAGGCCAGGCCAGTTATGCTAGGTGTCATTAAGGCACTACTTGCGCCAGTGAGTGTATCCATGCGCGTTATTCCGTATATTGCGCATACAAAGAAAGACCAAAAAGGGGGAATCAATCACAAAAGAAATGAAAACGCACCTCTATGATAGAGAAAGCTATAACTTTCGTAGTTTTACGCTTACCGTTTACTTGCTCCTACAGTACATCGGGCACTCATTTTCATTAAACAAACGCCATGAAATCCCGCGATTGCTCTCGCGAGATGGACTACAAGATGACGTCATACCGTCATCATTTGTAGTCCCGTCGCGGAGACGATTGTTGTCTCTGTCGAAAATGTTCATTGCCCACTAAATTGTAAATATAGGACCAGATAGTCCCAAACCTCTCTAATTTACCGGCAAACAGCTAGTATTTCTACATTCTACATGGAGTAATCATTGACTTCTGGAACTACAAAGTGACGTCATAACATCCATTTTTGTAGTTGCAGTGCCTTACCTTTTTGTATTCAGTCGTTTATTTTTATATTGAAACTTCAACTACTGTTTCAAGACTGCAAAATGACCTCCTAGTGCCCGTATTCGTAGTTTCTAGTTTGTCATTCTCCCATATCGTTTGTATCTAGAGGCTGGAGATAACTAGCTCGGAACCCAGATGAAACCTAGAATATATATGTGTACGGAGAACAAAATTAGTGTGTTTAAAACAGATACCTTGATCGTATCATCTATACTCAATCTCTAGTTGGGTATCTTGAAATTATCTACCTATTAGCTGGAAAAGTGTGCCCTGCCTGTATATATTTATCAGAGGGATATATATTGCATGTTGAATCAATGGCAACATATCCTTTAGGTGATTAAGTAATTCCTGTCTATTACCAAAAACCTGTGTGTCTGTCATCAACTCCACTAAATGTTAGATTCATATCCACAGACCATGGACTGCTCAAATCACTTGAATGTGCTACATGATGACTAACACGTGAACTACTTTCTACAATGAGGTCCAAGGGATATCATCATTAAGTCCTTCTGTGTCCGTACGAAGCTTATAAATCCATTTCTGTTCTTTTTGGAAAAGATACCTAGACACATCTCTTATATGCATGGGTATAAATGACTTTTCAAGGACTGTCCATTGGAAGTCTGTTTCGCAGTGCTGCTTCTCAAGGAAGTGTCTCGTGAGTTTCGTCATAGATTTTTTACAGCGAAAGGAGCTCTTATGCTCTAGCATTCGGATACGTGCCTTTCGAGTGGTCATCCCCATGTATCGGATGGAGCTAGAGCCTGTCAGCAAATAGATTAAATTGTTGCTGTTGCAGTTGCTGAAATGTAGCTGTAGCCATGGTCTGGTGGTACCTATATCTATTTCTGTGGAGTGCTTGGTCTGGGGGCAAACTGAACAGTTGCCACAAGGATGGTGTCCCACCACAGGAGGTAGATTCCACAGGGTACCCGCTGTTTTATTAGCAGTCTCCTTAGGACGGGTATGCACAAGGCGGTCTCGAATGCTACTAGCCCGTTTGAATGCAAAAAGGGGCAGGGCGATCTTATCATTACTATGATTGAGAATTCGCCAGTGTCTTCTGATTATCCTCTGTGTCCCACCACAGGAGGTAGATTCCACAGGGTACCCGCTGTTTTATTAGCAGTCTCCTTAGGACGGGTATGCACAAGGCGGTCTCGAATGCTACTAGCCCGTTTGAATGCAAAAAGGGGCAGGGCGATCTTATCATTACTATGATTGAGAATTCGCCAGTGTCTTCTGATTATCCTCTGAATGTTGTTGCTCCTGGTATTGAAAGTACTCACAAAAGTGAGTCTTCCTAGAGGGGGTTTAGGAATAGGACGTTCTAAGAGAGCATCTCTGTTGTTATTGATTGCTCTCTTCCGAGACTTCTTAATCAATGATCTTGGATAATGTCTCTCTTTCAATTG
The DNA here is from genome assembly GCF_964261635.1 of Lissotriton helveticus. Classification (NCBI taxonomy): domain Eukaryota; kingdom Metazoa; phylum Chordata; class Amphibia; order Caudata; family Salamandridae; genus Lissotriton; species Lissotriton helveticus. Next base: position 1,133,019,189 of record NC_136061.1, read on the forward strand.
TGATGATAGATTGTTGGCATGCGTATTGAAATCCTCATTACTGGAACAGTTCCTATGAACCTGCAGGAACTGTCCATAAGGTAAGTTTTCACGTAAGGACTTGGGGTGATGACTATCGTAGAGGAGTAAAGAATTCCGCGCCATTGGTTTTCTATATAGCTCACTCTGCAAGCCTGCAGGTGTAGCATATATAGATAGATCTAAGATGGCTATCCTTTCTTTATGAGCCTCAACCATACATTTTAAGTATTGATTCTTGCTGTTTAGCCATGAATGAAATTTATTAACAGATCCATGCTCCCTCTCCACACTACCAACACGTCGTCGATATAACGCTTCCACCATCGAATCGATGTGTGGAAAGGGTTGGTGGGAGTGAGTACGTGCTGTTGCTCGAAGTGGTGCACGTAGAGATTTGCTAGGCTTGGCGCAAAAATGCTGCCCATACTTCTGCCCGATATCTGAAGATAAGTTTTATCTTCAAATTGGAAATAGTTGTTCTTCATGGCCAGCGTAGCTAGATTTTTCACTGTCACTTTGCGCCGACCACGCTGTTTTCACCCCTGCACTTGCACTACCGTCACTACTCACTGTACATATTCATGTATATACCACTTGCACCAAGTGCCACCGGGTTGTCACCCCATTTATTGTATACAGTGCTGTTTAACTGTATGATTTTGCAAAAAGACCTGCCTAGCTTTCTAAATGGTGAATAATACCCGTTTGTTCTCAAGTTTACAGTGACTCCTTTTCTTTTCAATTGTAATGCATATTGCATACATCCTTTGAACTGTCTTCCTATTGATACCTGTTGGGAATTGTTTACACTTACAGTCTACACCCATCCCAACTTGGTTTATGGGTTCCCTCCTGTTCATCCTATACAGCGTAGCTAGAGCCATTATGAATGGTACAGGTGTTATAGTATCGCAGATGTTTTCCCTCAGGATGGATGAAACGACTTCTAAGGTCTCATCCTGAGGGATAGAGGTATACGGGGCCTCTACGTTGAAAGAGACCAGGAGGTCTTGAAACAGTAGTTAAAGTTTCAATATAAAAAAACGACTGAATACAAAAAGGTATGGCACTGCAACTACAAAAATGGACGTTATGACGTCACTTTGTAGTTCCAGAAGTCAATGATTACTCCATGTAGAATGTAGAAATACTAGCTGTTTGCCGGTAAATTAGAGAGGCTTGGGACTATCTGGTCCTATATTTACAATTTAGTGGGCAATGAACATTTTTATTTGCACTTCGACAGAGACAACAATCGCCTCCGCGACGGAACTACAAATGATGACGGTATGACGTCATCTTGTAGTCCATCTTGCGAGAGCAATCGCGGGATTTCATGGCGTTTTTTTAATGAAAATGAGTGCCCGATGTACTGTAGGAGCAAGTAAACGGTAAGCGTAAAACTACGAAAGTTATAGCTTTCTCTATCATAGAGGTGCGTTTTCATTTCTTTTGTGATTGATTCCCCCTTTTTGGTCTTTCTTTGTATGCGCAATATACGGAATAACTCGCATGGATACACTCACTGGCGCAAGTAGTGCCTTAATGACACCTAGCATAAATGGCCTGGCCTCTCCTGATCGGTACCTCCCCCAAGACTCAGGATTGAGCTTGAGGTACCGACGGAGAGGTAAGGTGTATGATTGTTTGGAAACCCCATAGTCCTCTACACCGGCACTTTGATAACCTATAGGCTTAGAAGTAATGGTTTCCCTTTAGTGTTTTCTTTGGGAGAATACTGGTAGGTTTTTCAGAGGAGAGACAAGAGATGTGTAAGACATAAAGAATATGATAAGAATAGGATAACTTGAGACTAGGGATGCATTCTGTTAGGCAGCTAGAGTCTTTTTGTTGTGAACATAGATAGAAGTTGATATGTATAACAGAGGGGATTAAGGGACACTATTTGGACTGTTGATCTAATAGCCTCACGGTGTTTCCACTCTCTGTTTTACCTCTTCTATTTTCTATAGTGCGGGGCCTCGTAGAACCTCAGCAAGGTCCAGGTGAGGTGAGGTCTTTTCCCCTGTCAAGAAGGGTGAGCAAAAACTGTTTTATTTTATTTGAAGTATTCAAAGTGACACACATATGTTTTAGAATAGCAGACATTGTTACAAGACACTAATTATTATATATTTCCTCCGTATATTTTCCAAATGACATGGAGGTTTAATGATCCTGGTTGGTACAGGTTGTATCGTTTCCAACCTTTATAATTTATTTATTTTTTGGTATGTTTTTCTTGATTTAATCACTGTTTACTTAATAACAAGTGCAGCTATCTAAAGAGCAGAGGCCCTGATGAAAGCCATGGGACAGTTTGCCCACTAGGCAGAAACATGTTGGCCCGTTAGTAGACATATATTTGTTTGACTGTCTCCTTTGCACTGTTCTGGTTTTTAATTAGGGGGTGTGGTTCGGCTAAATAATAAAATTTATGTTTGGAGGACGCATCATCCTATTTTAATTCACTATTTTTGTGTTGCACTAGAATTTATTACCCATCAAAGATTAGCTATCTGATGGCGGCTCATTTATGTTGGTAGGACCAAATCCAAGACCAGCAACTATTGGTGTGGCGTCTTTGTCCCAATGATCAGGGGACCAGCCAACTCACACCTGGGATGGCCAGATGGATGATATGACTGATCACCAAGTCTTTTTGATGGTAACCCATTGCTTAATGTTTTGGATTTTGCTAACCAATCTCTAAATGGTCTGTACAATGTTTGTTGTTCTTCCACATATTGGTAGTTGTTCACCCTTGTTGTAAAGGCTGTCCTTTGGTGACTCAGGCACCCCGAGACTTTTGATAGTCCGGTTTGGCGGCCCAGCCAGACTAGTTGGCTGTTAGACCCCCTGTGTTCTTCTGTGTTGTACATGTAGTGTAGCTGGGGATATGAACCATTTCATGGGTCTTTAAACTTTGAATCCCCTTGACCCTCTCTCCACGGTTTATTTGTGATATTCAATGCTTCACACCCACGTCAGATAGGTCAGTGAACAACACTGATTTGCCATCAGGCTGGACAATGGAAACACAATATATTCCCACTTGAACATGTCTGTGCTCTGCACAATCAAGACTTTCCAGCACTCCACTGCCACTCACCCATGTACACATTATTTATTTTAGGTCGATTGCCTACATTGCACATACTCGGTTGCCACCTCTCTCCACATTTGCTGATGTGTGGCAGAGAGACTATGCCATTGGTGATGGGTTGTATACATGGCTGGCCCCAGTTTACACTGTTACTTGTGTTGTAGTGTCTGTTAGGTGGGGTTGTAAATTGGCATGTTGTATGTGAGTTTTGAACACGTGCATTCTCACAGTTATGTGCACTATGATTGTGTAGTTGAGGTTTGTGCTGTTAGTACTTTCCAACAAGAAGTGCATTTCCATGTGTACCATCCTCAAAGCGCTGATTGATTAAGGGCTGGCGGAATATGTAGGAATCATGCACACCGCCTGGGAACTTGGCTACAACATTGATGAACAGGCCATGGTGATCCACTATTGCATGCACATTGATGGAATGTGTGTGCTTTCTGTTGCGGTATATGTGTGCAGTGTCAGCAGGAGGCACAAGTAGGACATGTGTGCAGTCAATTGCCTCCAACACATGCAGGAAGTCAGCTATGGCGTAGAACTCTTGCTTGATCTCCAACTGTTCCTGGGCAGTATTGAGGAAGTGAAGGTGTTGTGGTATCATGCTGTTGATGCCATCCAATATAGTTGTGGGGAACTTTGATAGGGATGGCTGTGAGACTCCTCCGACTCTGGTAGTTGTTGGTTGTAATGTACCAGAGGCCAGCAGGTGCAGCACAGCCAGTAGCTCTATTTGAGGAGGGATGTTGGTTATCCGCTATGTTGGTGCCATCAGCCTGTGGGCTATCGGTTTCAGGATGTGGAGGATGGCTGTCCTTTTGAGCCTGTAGTGGGCAATGACATCCTCTGGCGTTAGATCTGTGAGGCTGATGCGTCTGCAATTTACACGCTGTCTTATTCTGCTCTGCCTCGGCGGTGGTCTGGGGGGTGGGGGGGAGCAGTGCCGGTGGTTGTTGTGGCCTTCTTGGTACTCCAATCTGCATCATTAGTGCCTCCATGGCATCAGTGAGTGTTCAAATGGGGCTCTGGGATAGTTCCCCTATATACAGCTGATTTTCACCCATGTTAAGACCTTCTTTTTTCTGGTCTTAAGTTCCTGCAGCTAACGTGTCTTGGCGACAGTTTTTTAATCGCATCGCCGGTCAGGACCATCGTTGTGAATAGGGCGATGTGGTGTTAGCATGCCTTTTAACAAGGAAACACCTACATTGCATATCATTCAGGATAAATATCGCTAACTTGTTATGCAATGTTGAAATCGATTGCTAACGCGAGAAATGTATCGCTAATGCCTGTTTTCACCAGCTTGTGTATACTGCGATAAGAATATCGCTGATTTATTGGCAAAAAAGTCCAGCTAAATCCCGATATTGGCTTGTGAATATGCCCCTAGGTATCTTCTAGAAACTCAACCTCCAGTTCTCGCACCCTTTTTTCCCTCTGTGTATGTTTTGGGGCTGGGCCTATGGAATTAAGTCCCCTACACAGCTAGGGTACCCTCTCCTAGTCCTACCTTTCATAAATAGATATTCTATGAAGATAAGTTCTTTAGATGTCTTATGTGTTACCGCTGGAAGACGCGCTCTGTGTTGTAATTGCATTTGTCGAAAGTCATCCCTGGGCCCCAAATGACACTGGAGAATGCAAGATTCGCCATTGCTCATAACCAAATACCATAGAAGTCACCTAACACCAAAGGGCTGTTGATATTTTATAATTTAAAACTATAATTTAACATGTATGGATACAAATCTGAAATATAAACAACAGGCATTAGTGAGGAGGGGTATTCTGTGTCATACATGTGAAGTATATGATAACTCGATAGTAGTGTTCCATCCAGCTCCCTTATCTGCCAGGAGCCATATGGCATCTTAGAGAGGAGTGTCAGAATACTCTTGTTCTAATAGGACCCATATTTTCTTTGAGTAATTATTCTTTCCGTCTAGTGCAGGTCATAGTTTTGCTGTCCGTATGTAATAAAGCCTAACCTTCCAGCACCCACTGCCTTGTACCATGAGGACTTGTGCATTCTAGGTCAGTTGGCATTCTATACAAATGTTTTCAGTCTTTTATTTATTGTTTTTATCCAGTGGTGGCTGCCTCTGAATGGGGGTGGGTTGGGGCTTGGGATGAAATATAATAAAGATAAACGTACCCATTTTGCCGCCGCCTCTGCCGCACCCTCTCCTCAGTCTTCTTGTCTTCTTCCCAGATGCTGCCTGCAGCCTGCTCTGTAAGCACCCAGGCTTCTGACTCTTCCAGCCAATCATGATGCTGCAGGAGTAGCGCTGTGATTGGTCTGAGCAGCCTGTTTGGCCGCACAGGCAGTGCCTGGGAGGCTAGGCATGTTCTCCATGGGGCTGTGCAACACAGCCCAATGGACAACATGCCAACTATGCATGACTGTTTGGCCAGCCCTTGAGGGCCGGTCAAAGCATCATGCGCATGTGGGAGGGAGTGCAAAGCACTCCTGCTCCCTCTGTAGCGAGCCAGCCCCGCCCTGCCCCGTCCGGAGTCACAAACGAAAAGAAAATAATAATAACTTCTTGTTATTAACAATTTATTTTTATTTTCCACTGCTAAATGAACAGTGGGGCGACACTCCCCTGCCTTAGTGGAATAGCCACCACTGCTTTTAATGCAGATCTTTTGCTCTTTATTGCAGTGGCATAATGGAAAATGATGGCGCCCCCTTGCAAAATGCGAAGAGGGGCCCTTGTCTCTTGCATATCTCACTAATATTTATTGCCCTTGGGTTAAATGGAGGTCCCCTGAAGAGCTGTAGGCCTCTAAAGGGTTGAGCCCCCTCCTGGGATGAAGGGGCTTGTGTTACAACCCTTTATTTTGGGAGGGCTTCCTCCACATAGAGTAACCTAAGAAGAAAACAAATGTTTATGCATGTTATCCTGCCAAAGCAGGAGGTTTCATGGCAGCCCATCTATACCCTATATAGGTTTCTGAAGAGTACTTTCAGCTACACCAGGAAACTGACGTTTTAGACGGGTTTAATTTTCTTGGGTAGATTGGTTTCTAAATATTTAATCCGCCCACTGGTCCACTGTAAAGCAATGCTTCAGGAGAGGTCAGAGTTATTATGGTCGTCAATATTGAGAAATGTGCCCTAGAGTCATATTTATAACTTTGGACCCAAATCTAAGTTTAACCTGTTACAGAAAGGTTTTGGATTTATAAGGATCTGGATAGCACTTCTCATTTTCTCATTACACTCAGAACCTCTCAGGTTCAAAGCATTTTTCAATTGCACATTAACACCCACCTTAAAGAAATAAAGGCACCCCTCGGCGCTCAGACCTCCTGTTCTTTTTTGTCCATACACGAAGCGATGGAAGCGCCAACTGAGGCTTTACAATAGGTTTAGATTTGCATTTCGTGTTGCGGGCAGCTCGGGGAAATGGCTTACCGTTTCTTTCGGCACAGGAATTTTACTGGGAGCATGGTGGTGCTGCATTCACAGCACTCCGATCAGGTCTGTGCAAGGTCCAGCAGGCACGTGGTGTCTGGGACCTGTTTCTGGAGCAGCAAAGAATCACCCAAGACAGGAGAAGTGATGCTCTTGTGTTCAGCCGCTGTTCCTTGCTAGCTGTGGGAAAGAGGTAGGTCACCCAGAGAGGCCACACATTTTTTCAATATTTATGTTGTTTGTGGAACTCAAATCCCTCCCTGACTGATTGATTGAAGCTTGGTGCGGGGGAGAGGTCCCTACCACCTGCATGGCTACTGGGCAAGCCTAGATATTCCTCTTTTATATTTAAGGGGTTTTATCCCTTGCAGGTTGTATATTACAGTCATATCAGGGAAGCAATCCTGTAAGAGGTGAATTGTATCTTCTTCTTCCTCTGCTAATGAAGGGCAGATTCCTACCAAAGTGGTTAGATCACCGATATTGCCTCATGTCCGGCCTGATTCCCCTGTGCTACTGACTGAACCAGAGTTGCATGCTATGATAGAGAATACAGTGGCTAAAGCCCTCAAAGAAAGAGACAAGACGAGGGGCTCTAGGCGAAGTAGTGCTCATGATTCCTCTTCTCGGATGATGATTTGCCATCTTCTCCTGTTGGAAATTCTTAAGAAGGGAAGAAGATCCAGAAATCTTGGGCTACATGAGGCATAATTTAGATTTTCAGCCATTTCCTGGACAGGACAATTAGGATATGCTCTTTTCTTCATATGCCAAACCACCAGTTATATCCATGTCATTCCACTCTATAGGCAAAGGTTTGATTTATGAGGAATGAAAGGAACCAGATCGTGCTTCGGTTCCACAAAAGCTTTACTCTTTGGAAGATGCTTATGATTATTTACCAGGCTCTCTGAAAATTGGCTCTATTCTTGCTACTATTATTGGGTGCACATCTCCTAATCCCAAGGACTGTTCTCCATCAAACCCCACTAACAAAATGGAGAGTGTTTTAAAGAAACTCTTTTCAGCACAAAATCTGTCCTTGAGATTCACCACTCATGCTGCCTCTACTGGACAGCCCTTAGTAATTAACTTTGGTGGTTTGACTAAAGCTATTCAGGATGGCATGGGCTGTTCTGCTCTCTTGGTTGCGATGGAGCAACAAGCCAAGTACATAGCAGATATCTCCTCAGTTATTCTTCGAACATCATTGATGGTGATGGGGGCCTTGGTAATGGCAAGGCGCAGCCTTTGCATTTGGGACTGGAAGACGGATCATGGTGAGAATACTGTTTCACAGAAGATTTCATTTGATGGCAGGAAGCTAGTTAGAGACTAGCCTGGGGAACTGATTACGAAGGACTTCATAGTGTTAGACCTGGCCCTCTCTGCAGGGTCACCCACAAACCTTTTGCCTCCCTCCGTTGTTTTTGCTGACTTTGTTTTTGTTATCCTTAAGGCTCTGCAGGGGCAGCTCCTCATAAAGAGTGTAGGAGCGTCACACAGTGCTGCGAGCAAAACAGGCAAACACAAATAAATAAAATGGCATGTATATGCCATTTTATTTATTTACCACCACACCGGCTTGCACTGTGTACAGCGTGAGGGTGGGGGCGGGGCTCAATCCTGGAAATGCAGGATGACTGCACTGGTCTACAGTGCTCATGTTGGATTGGCCAGCTGTCTTGCGATGGCCAATCCAACATGCGCACTGTAGACCCAGCAATCCAAAGGCTATGAAACAGCCTAAAGATTGCTAGCACAGTCCCCCAGCCTTGAAATGAGCACTGGGTTAGTCTACTCCAACCAATCCTTGAACTTCTCTCAGCATGAGAGCAGTTGCAGGATTGGTTGGATCATGTTGTACTGATCAGAAAGGAAGTCCTTCCCTTTCCTGCACGTGACAACCAGGATCCCCGAAGAGAAGTGCTGCACCGGTCGCGCTCCTGCATCTTATTTATTGTGAGTTATGCGCCATGGTGCCCCACCATAGTTTATTAATGCTAAACTACAGTGAGTCTCTATGTTAAGCAGTGGTAAAGTGCTTGTTCTCTTTCCTTAACACCTAGTAACATTGACTGATACCCAATTGGCATATTTAATTTACTTATAAATCCCTAGGAAAGTGGTACTACATGCACCCAGGGCCTGTAAATTAAATGCTGCTAGTGGGCTTGCAGGGAAAGACAACAGAAGTATAACCCGTATACCAGATTGAGATGGGTGTACATATGTATAAAACAACAATATCTCAATTGGATACACACGAGCAACAGATATATTTGCATGCACATGACATTACAAAGGATCTGGGCAAAAGGAAAGAGAGACTCAGAATTTTTAGTTTTGAAAGTGTATATATCATCATATATTAAGGGATATTATTTGAAAAAACAGTAAAAACAATGGTTTTGGAGAATAGCACTTGAGGCATATAATGCGATGGCAACCCAAGGGAGCTTTGTGCACTATGTGATAGTGAGACAAACTGTGAAGGCACGAGTGACATATGGGTGAGAAACAGCGATAGGCGCAGAAAGACAAAAATGAAAACACTATATACAAAATTGTTGATTCCTCCTTGATGAAGTGGGTGATTGATGTTAGTTTGGGAACCAAAGAAGGTATTGCGCCATGAGTTGCGCTGTGATGCGGGTCGACGGCGTTTCGATACTATTGATTTAGGATCTTCATCAGGACCGGTTTGCCGATTGATGGAGGTGAGGGTGGGTGCTGGCTCAGAAACGGATCCCTGTTCTGGATGAGACGTAGGTTGTAGTGGCAGTCTCCCAAGGGATGTGAAAAAGAGGGATGCGCAAAAACGGAGCCCGTTAAGGCCTAAAGGACATCAGTGGTCATCAGTGGACATCAGTGGTCGGCAGGATATGTAAGAGTGGGTCCGGTAGTAGGTTCGGTGATGGGTATCATGTGAGGGTCAGAAGAAGTGCAAGGAAGCTGCCCCATCAAGGTAGAGGCGAGGCAGAGCTCAGAAGAGTCTAGAGAAGATGGTCCGGTGGCTTGTCGCAGTGATTGGTGTGTGTTCGGCGGGTCTTGGGAGGGTGCGGGAATGGAGCCCCGTTCCTGCGGGTTCGAAGGTAAAGTTGGGGCAGGGTCAGAGGATCCACTGTTTACTCCCGGTGCGGGCACCGTGAAGAGGTGCTGAGAGCCGTCAAAGTCCGGCGGTCAGAGGGCGGTCAAGGATCTGTTCAGTAGATCTGGATCCCTGGTTCTGCTATTGGGCTTGCAGCACTGATTGTGCGATCATCGTAAGTAGCCCTTTAAACATGTCTCAGGCCTGCCATTGCATCATGTGTGTGCAGATTTTAAACTGCCATGTCGACCTGGCCAAATAAACATTTTGCCAAGCCCAAACCTTCCCTTTTTATACATGTAAGTCACCCCAATGGTAGGCCCTAGACAGCCCAGAGGGCAGGGTGCACTTTATTTAAAAGGTAGGACATGTATTTGATAAGTTTTACTTGTCCTGGTAGTGAAAAACTCTGAACTTCGTTTTTCACTACTGCAAGGTCTACATCTCCAAAAGGGCAACATTGAGGTTACCGTATTACATTTTAGAAGTGTAATTTTCAAATGAGAATAGGTACCAGTTCATGGTTGGTGTCTCTGGAATCACAATTTAATTTTAAATTATAATTTTAAAAATGGCACTTTTAGAAAGATCGTCTTTTCCTGCCATAGCCATTTAGTGTGTGTACCTGGGTCACGTGACTGGGTATGCTTAACAGTTGAGCTTTGTGTATTCCTCATAGACAGCAACAGATAGTAGGGAGCTTAGGTGAACCTGGATGTGCCATCACTGGAAAGTGTGAGGTAGGATCTGGGCACAGTCCCACTTACACCGGAATAGACTGTGTCCTGCCTCCGCACAAAGTCCTGCATTTACTCTGTAGTTAGTTTGGACAGGGAAGGCAGGATGTCTTCGGATTCCAAGGGGATACCTCCAGAAGCTTCTCCCCCACTTCAAATCTACAACTGGGTATAAATACTAGACCACAGACACTACCACTTCATTACACCTTTCTGGACCTGTGGTTACTCTGCCAGGAAGATGGATGGCTGTGCTGCTACAAGGACGGCCAGTGTGCTGGGCTACTGCTCTAAAGCAACAACTCCAAGGGCTATTGTGCTGGCCTCCTGATCTGAGCCTCAGAGACATAAAATGCTCTCCAATATCTTACCCAGGCACCTGAACCCAGCTGCACTGTGTTTCTGACCACCAAGCGGTACCTCTCAAGCATTTGGGCTCTTAGTGACCACAAACTGGCTCCCTCTCCCACAACGGAGACCTCTCTACTTGTACGGTAAATCAGCAAAGCTACGTTCTTGACACAGAAAGGGTTAAGCACAGAAATAAAAAATACATCCATAAAAATATATCTAGAAAAGACCAAGGTGGTGTCTTCTTCCTTTCCCTAAGTTGTGATGCCCTGAGAGGATATCTCCCACTACCTGGTTCTTGTGCCTGGAGGTCGGCGATAAACACCAAACGCTGACTCGAGTCCCCCCGCCACCGCTCTTTGCTATCTGCGGCCGCCGAGTGGGGGACTCCATTTCCCAGCATCCTTTGCCGGGGCGACGCCTGATGACCGCATCCCAGCGCCCGGAGGACTGATAAAAACACCTACAGTTCCCGCGTCGCGGGATCGCGCGCGGGTCTGCGCCGGGCTAAGCCCGGGAAAGGGCGGGCCCTCTGAGGCCCTCAGAGACCGAAAGAGACTGGGCTGGGCCACCCCATTTGGTTCTATTCTCATTCCAACTAAGGTAATCCTCCCCCACGTCTGAGTGTAAAAGGTAGTGGCTTGTAATAGCCTTCATGGAGGGTAAAAGCAAAAGTAGGGCTGTAGTCAAAAAGACACCTATGCACACATGATCTGCCACCAGAAAACTAACATTGGCGCCAACCCCCCTACCTACCTTAACTGCTATTGATAGAATGTTGCAGCAAACTATTGGGGTTGTTGTTAATGCGATTGAAAATACTGAAAGAAGATTATCATTACCACCAAGCATGTGTTTAATAACTCAATCGTCAAAAGTAGCAAATACACCTGCAAATATTACAAATGAAACAACACTATCACATGATTCGCTTTTATTATAATCTTTCGCAGGTCTGCCAGGGAATGACCTAAATCAGATTGCTGTACCGCAACCTATAGAACCTACTGTGTTTTCTGTTAGGGAGAGTAGATTATCATTAACACCCAATCTGATAACAAACGTCACACCTTAACCCATAACATTGAATGATGTGTCTAATGACATAGGGGAGTTGGATGGCTGTGACATCAATGGTGCTATCCCTATTGCTGACTCAACCAACACCAGTCTGTTAAGTAGTGCTATTGATCCCGGACTGCCCGGCCCAAAGGCAAATCTGTCCCCAGCAGGAAATTGCTGGTAGTCAATAAGCAGGGTAAGAGATATAGATGCAAAAGAAAGAAAGTAACCCAAATTTTAACAGACCATGGGAGGGATGGTGAGGTACTCCAATATAGCGGAAATATACACTTAAAGGATAAACTAACCCCAACCAATATTGAGGGACTGGTGCAACATTTAGAGAATATGATAAAATCCTACATTGCACCAGTGACTGAAATTTTAGAATCCCTAAGTAAAAAAGTGGAGAACTTGGAAAAATTGGGCATAGCCAACTTAGATATTCTAGAACATCTGGGCACACAAGTCAAGTCTTCTATAACTAATGCCCCAACTGGGAGACCGAGGAAAAATACGCCAAGTATTGCAACTAGAGTTCCTAGTATGCCCACCACGGTAGCGAACTTGGTAGGAACCACAAATGGAATGAATAAATTACCAACTGCCGCCCCAAATGTAACAACGGGCCAGAATGCTGCTGTGGGACAAAGGGAGACAGGTGACCGCGCTCATAACAACAAGAACTTGCCAGCTTCTAGGCGCCACATTAATAATATCATCCCTGCCACAATTAACCTTCCACCGGAATGCAGACCATACGTAGCTATCCTTGCAAATGTACCCAAACTGCAGCCTACCCAATTTGAAAATCAGGAAACCCTGAAAAATAAAACCCTGCACTGGCTTGTGAAAAATTGTGGTTTCCCAACACGGGGGGCCAGCCAGATTATTTCCACACAGAGGGTAGGTTGGGCGGGTCCAAGTAAAAAGGAGATAAATGGGGACTGCATAGTTATAAATTACAGGACTACGGAATGGGCGAGAGATTCGATTCTAAACGCACCTATACCATCTAATCATGAATATAACATCACGTTGTTCCCACTTGATTATTTTTATAGGAATCAGTCAGGAAAACAAACTACAATGCAGCCTTTTCAGCACCCTAGAGCTGTACATCTTAACTATCCCAATGTTCCCCCATACCACCTCCATTGTACAATGTATATGACAATTTCACAGTTCCGATCTGTAACAGATTTCAGGTGTTCAATTCATTAGAAGAAAACGATTGACTGAATGTATCATCTATAGTCCCACATTCTGAAACTACTGTATCTGGTGAAATAGTTACAATTGAACAAGAGCTAGGGGCCAATGTGGGATAGAAGATGTAACTGCGTTTAACCTGACTAGTATTGAACAATGTAAAGACAACGATGCAATTATGACAAATGTAACCACACTTACAGACATTAATATGATTGTGAGCCCAGGAACACCATTATTGATTGACCATTCTGAGGTTACATGAGGCAACCTTGTTGACTTTCTTAAGGTCACCACTTGGAATATAGCGGGAATTGCCGCTAAATTAACCACCCCATTTTGGGACAACTTTATTATACAGGGTTACGACATAATATGTCTGCAAGAGACGTGGCACAGAGATCAAATACAAGTCGATGGCTACACTTCCTATAGCGTAGCAGCAGTAGAATCCAAGGCAGGCAGAGCAAAGGGTGGACTATTGACTCTGGTATCCACTAAATTAACGGAATTCAGTGCTGGGGGATATGTGGAGGTGGGTGAGCACGCATCAGTCTTGCAATTGCCACATAGTAAATGTAGGGATTTAGTTATTGTGAATTTCTACAATAACATTGTGGGGCCCAACCGGGGTAAGATTGTTTCGGACGTTGAGCGGGCAATAGAAGAAACAATCGCACTTCCAAGTAACAGCCCTGCAATACTCTGGGCAGGAGATTTTAATATCAAGGCATGTATTCACGCCCAGAAGGGGATTTGTGGGCATCGAGAGGAGTACCCTGGTGGTGATAGTATTATCTTTAATCACTTCCCCCACAATAATCACGGTAGTGCATTGAACAATCTGGTAACCAAACTAAATTTGGAGCTACTAGAATGTACAAAGAATAGAAATAATGAAAAGTGTCCAACATTTAGAGGGAGAGATGCCCACTCAAACATTGATCATATACTGGTGTCCAATGGTTCTGTTTATTCAAATGTCTGGGTAATAGAGCAGCCAGTGAGTGACCACAATAGTATATCAATGGAATTGATGGGTTGGGGTCCAAAAACAAACGTTTATGGTAGGTCCGTCCAAGGGATAACGGCCGAGAGACCAAACGGCATGAGGATCAAATGGACCAAAATTGACCCCAATAAATTAACGGTGGATACTATCCTCAAATGTAGTGGAGAGGTTGCCTATTGCCTAGCACCTAATGTGATTGCGCCCACTTTACTTTCTAATTTTTTGCAAATAACTAATACTGTTGAGAACTCCTTGACTGTAAAAAATAGAAAGCCCAAGAGAAATAAAACTGTGTGGTTTGACAAGCACTGTGCCCAGTCACTAAAAAAGTTAAAAATAGCGCTTGATGGTAAACCAAGAGATAAAGACAGAATCAGACAAGGGCGACTTAATTATAAGACTGCCTTAGCATCCAGGAAAAAAGAGTTGCAAAATGATGCTTGGCAGAAATTGGATATGGCAGCTGAAACAAAAGATCATAAACTATTCTGGGAAACTATAAACGGTCCTTTTTTAAAGAATGACAATATCCCTGTAATCAGTTCGCATGTCAGTTGCCACGCATGGATTGCCCATTTTTCTGAAATTTTTAACTCTGATTTTAATCCAGATGGGTCTATTTTAAATGCTGATACAGTACCATGCCTTAAATGGCAGAAAATGCAGTTATTTTTTAACTTTAAATGAAGTCACAGATGCAATCAAAAATAGTAAGGGTGGCAAAGCACCTGGGCCTGATGGGGTACCCATGGACTTTTATAAACACAAAATGACTCTATGGGCACCAATATTGACACGCTATTTTAACGCGGCAGTGGAAGATAACTTACCATTAACATGGGGGAAAACAATTATTGTACCATTCTACAAAAAAGGATCCAGGTCCAAGCCCGAAACTATCGTCCCATTTCACTTCTGGACTCAACAGTTAAAATTCTTAGTCGAGTCCTATTAGTGAGATTGGAAGCCTGGGTTGAGGAAAACAACATCTTATCCCCAGTGCAGTACGGGTTCCGCAGGGGGATGGGAACAATGGAGCAGTGCGTGAACCTGGAACTTATAGTCAGCAAGTATACTAAAGCTAAAGATAGTAATCTTTTCTTGTGCTTTGCTGACTTGAGTTCAGCATTCGATCTGGTGGAACACACACTGCTCTGGCCTATCCTGCTGGCGATGGGTGCCCCTATTGAAATTATCCACCTGCTTGCCAGGCTGTACAATAACTTGTCCAGTAAAGTTAGATTTGGAACAGATGGAGAGTGCACCCCCCTTTTTAAAGTTAAGAGAGGTATCCGACAAGGATGTGTACTTGCCCCTCTCCTGTTTTCCCTTTTTATAGATAGTAGTATCAAATTTTAAGACAGACTAATTCAGATGCACCTATTATTAATGGTAATCCAATCCCAATCCTTTTATACGCGGATGACGCGGTCCTTCTTTCCAGGACTCAAAATGGATTGCAACATCTAATTAATCAGTTCCACATATTTATCGAAAGCAGGAAGTTGAAAATTAATAAAGGAAAGACGGTTACAATGATATGTGGTAAGAAACCAAGAAAATGCAAGCCCTTTTTTTTTAGATGGGGAGAGATTAGAATCTGTCAGGAGTTTCTGCTATTTAGGCATCACTTTTTCAGGAGATGGGAGATGGGCCAGTGAACAAAAAAGTGTCCTTTTTAAAATGGCTAGGAATACAAGTTGTGTTTTTAGATTTGCTGCCAAATTAGGGTGCCGCAGAATTCATGAAATGTTGTCCATATATAATGCAAGATGTATAACATCAGCCATATACGGGGCCGGGATATGGGGATATAATGCCCAGAGTGCTCATTTGATCCAGCGCGAGGAGAACGTGTTTTTAAAACGACTAATTTGTGCCCCGGCTACGGCCTCAATTGAGATAGTACATAGGGAATTTGATATAAATTATGTTAATGATCTAATTGTTTTACGACCTTTGTCCCTATGGCGCTCAATCTGGGCAAAGGAAGAGACAAAATTTACACAGGATGTAATTACTGACTGTATTAAGCTCGATCGCCGATTAAATATTCCCTGGTTAAGCCACATACAACATTGGTATAAGACACTGTATGGTCTAAACATCTTTAAAGATCTAACAATGGGGTCTGTATTGTCGAAGCGGGAGCTTAAAGTCTCATTCCTTAAATATACAGATGGGATTAGAATGGAAAGATATGTAAAACAAAGCACGTTTAATCTCTATCGGGAATATAACATCAATGAAGGCTTCCAAACTTACCTTACTGTTGTTAGTATTAGCTCTCACCGTTTTGTATTGACCCGTCTCCGGTTGGGAATTGTGCATCACCTAGTGGTATTCCCTGTAACAAAGAAACTTGGTACCTGTCTTTGTCCCTGTGATGACAAATCCAAACAGAGCACTTGTCACTTTTTGCTATTTTGTAACTTGTATACTTCTTTTAGGAAATTTTATCTGAAACCCATCTTTTTAAAATACAATACACGTAGTACACAAACAGCGATGCAACTGATGTTTAATTTAGAGACCCCAGATGTATGTTTCTATGTGGCCACTTATATTTTAAAATGTATTTCTGTATGAAAATCAATTATTGTATGAATTCAACCAATGATGCTAGTAGCACGTAGTGAGATACATTCCTAAAGTATTCGGATTTGTGCTGGTAAATGCACACTGCACTTTAGGAAGGATGGTATAGCCATTTCGCACTTTATTATGCTAAATTGCACATCTATTAATACCGGACAAGTGCTGCTATTGTATATTGTATACAGAAAGAACTGTATAGTTGCTTTGCACTTTATCTTGCCATTTTGCACATGTATTATTTGAAGTATGCTTTACGGGTAGCTATGCACCTGTAAGGATGATATAATTATTTTTGTATTTTAAAATTGCTACATTTGCACATACATTAGTAGACAAATGTATATGTATTAGTAGGAGTATGTCCTAATGTAACCAATACATCTAAAAGGATGATATAATCAATCTTGCACTTTGATACTGCTAAATTTGCACATACATTAGTAGACAATTGTACCACAAAGTACTCTAAAGATTGTTGGATATGTGTGGCTAAATGTATAATGTATTCAAGCAACCAAGGCATTTGGCAAATCAAACGGACACATATGTATGTTGTATCTAATTTTATGTTTGTTGCTATATGGTTGTATTCTTACATACCGAATAAAGCATCTTAAAGAAAGAAAGAAAGACCAAGTTGTTCCCTTTTTAAAGTTTGATCAAAATAGCACACCATTTTGCAAATCATGCAAATAGATTACTAATCGCAGGGCATAGCTCAATACATTTGGTATTATTTTTGTCCCTAAGGGCCTGATTTAGAAATTGGTAGATGGGTTACTCCATCACAAATGTAACAGCCCGTCTGCCATATTATATGTGCAGTATATCCTATGGCACTTGCGAAAAGGCTGGCTGGATATCTGCACCTAAGGAGTATATTTACTAAGATTTTTCACCATGTTTGCATCCATAAGTGATGCAAATTGATGCAAAATATATTTCCAGCACAAAACTTCTTTTGCACTGGAAATTCATTTGAAATAGTGCAAAAAAGCATTGAGCGATGCTTAGGATTACCTAGAGCCGGGGTATTCCATGGGTGGTGCATGGGTATTCCCATGAAACCACCCAAGGTTTTTAACGCAAAGTACTATCTACCAAAAATAGTAAACATGATATTGTATAAAAAAATATACTTATTTCTCCCATTTTTCCGACTGTACAGCACACATACAAAGAAGGAAAACTTTTAAAGATTGTGTAAGCAGGAAAGTACCCTTCCATTATAAAACCTATACTCCACTCACACAGACAACTTTGCACTATGGTGCAAAAGCGTGTGCCTGGTGGCTGCAACCAGGTGGTGCACTTGTGCTTGGAAGAGAGATGGAGAGTGCCATACTTCTGCAAATATAGCGCTGTGCTGCTATCTCCTTCTCAAACTGCCTTGCGTGGCAAAGAAATAAATAGACCCTATAGGGTCATAATTAATAATCTTCCTTGAAATGCACGTAGCAAGCAATGCTGCTGCACTGCGTTGCACGAAAAAGACAGACCTGATTTTCAATGATATGGAGCATTTCTTCTCTGCCCTTGAGCTGGTGCACCCCATAGTGTAAGAGCGCATGCGTTACAGGCGGAATTGTTTTCCTGCAGGAAGGTGTCCTTAGAGGCATTTTCTTCTTTGTATGTGTGTTGCAGACTGCAGCAGATGTGGAAAGAGAAAATAAAGACATTTCTCTGTGAAATGCCTCACTGGGGAAGGCGAGCATTTTAACGCCATCTCAGGTTTACTAGCTTTAGTAAATCGGGAAATGGGCCAAAATACATGGGTAGCTGCATAGGAACGCCCATGCTCCACCCATGGAATGCCTTTCAAGTGCAAGCAGCTGCGTTGGCTTGCATTTCTTTACAAAGCCACTCAAGGCAGTGCAAGCTGCTCCTTGCATGGCTTTGTAAATATTACTGAAGCCATTGCATTGTCCTTGTGTCGTGCCACACAAAAGCTTGATAAATCTGGGCCTAAGTGTCTAAATTGTGTTAATGATGTTTCCAAATAAGCACAGGGCAAATACATGTGCATTCAATTTTAACCCCTTCGCCGTGGCGCGAATTTTGCAGCGGCGTGGGGGGGATGAGCGTGGCGCTTCCGTGCTCGTGACGGAACCACGCCGTCATGAGTCACGGGCGGCCTGTGCTCATGATGGCATGGTTCTGTCACGGCCCCACCCGCTGATTAATTCGGCCGCTCAGTCAGGGAATTAATGCCGCGTGGGCGGAGCAGCAGCCGCATGAGGGAACCACGCCATCATGAGCCACGGGCGGCGTGTTTCCGTCATGCGCATGCAAGGGGTTATGGCCAGAAACAATGCAACGATTAGGGAATGGGGAATTCTACCAGTAATCTTACATTGACGGAAGTCTGATTTGTGGAGCTAATCAGTGCTTAATTTGAGCCTGTGGTTTCCGGTGCTCTGCACCTGAACTCAATTGTCAACAACACCTGCACTTGTGAGAGTCTGCCTCAAGGTGGCGCTTTTTGACTGATTTAGAGATGATCACAACAATAGTTAATTATTAAATCAAAATACATTAAAAATTACTGTTAACTGCGGCCCAGGCCATTCTCATAGCTTTGGGGGCCTGAAATAGTTCGATTAGCACACTTGTAGAAGTGTGATGGATAGTAGTTGTGTTGTTACTATCATTGGCAGCATAGCACGGGCAATGTGTGGTGCAAGCTGCAGTGGCCTCCTGGTGGGAGCCCTGTGACTTATTCTTTTTTTTTCAAAGTAACACAGGAGATAATACTGATGTTAAATACGTATGGGGATTCACCCCTACAAAGAACATAAACGTAGATTCCGAAATTGTTTGCATCCTGAATATGGACGAATTCACAATAATAAGAAAAATCACATATTTGTTTTGTTGACCTTGCTAGTCTGTCTTTCTTTGTTTTTAATTTCTTGGATCACAGTTCTGTGGCTCATGAAAAATTGGTTTGCCATTCAATGCACTGAACCTTATTGGTTTCTGCTGTTTGCCACTGCAGGGACAGAGAGACTCGATTGCACATGGTCATTGCACTTATTTTCATATGGGGGCGATTAGCAGGAGACTGCTCAATGATATAATGACAAAATGCAATCGATTATTCAATTTTCTCTGTACTCCTTTGCAATTACGTAATCCCAATTACGCTGATTTTTAGCCATAATTCAATAGGACTCTGAAAGGTTAAAATTCTACAATAGCGCATATCCCTCGTCCTAACACTCCTCTGAATGTCTGGACATTGGTCTCCAGCAACCAAATGTTTTTATTCTATTGGCTGATAATGAGCCAGCATTTACCTCTTCTAAAATTCGCCCTTGGCCAGCTTGGTACATCATGGAAGTGGGAAAGACCATTACCTCCTGCAAACAGAACGAACACAAATCACATAAGGAATATATTTGTGATCTAGAATATAAATGAATCATTCTGATGAGAAAATATTTAAAAACCTCCTTGCTGAACTCTCCTCAAACTAACAAAATTGGTTCTGCAATGTCCTTAATGTTATTAAAGATGCATTTTCCATCTCCCAAAACTCATATAGACTTCTTGTATTACGGTCCAGGTACCCTCCGCAGTTTGCATGTGTGAAGGTTTATCATTCTTTTCAACTCAAACCGAGATGACCAGGTCTTCTTTCACTACTGATAATCTAGAAGGTCGTACAATCTCCTCAGTCGCCGAGCTGACCCCACCTTATTCTTCATTCGTATTTTGTCTAGCTCATGAGAAAGTGCATTACAATACTGGCCTATTAAATCATGTTTACTTCTTGGCCCACGTCCTCTGAGGTAGGTCATGAACGCTGTTGATACCATCATCCCTGTGTTTCTTTGCAGCCTAAAGTATTCCCTCTCCACAGTTCTCTTAAACCTGAAGGAGGCAATTATTGTCCCACTTGCGAAGAAACCACCTGCTGATCGAAAGATTTTAGCTAACATCTGCCCACTTTCTACTGTTCTGCTCCCATCTAAAGTAATTGAAAAGGTGATCAGCTCTCAACTTCAAGCTTTCTAGAAATTCTGTAAACTTGAAACCACGTGTAAGAAGGGGGTTACCCAGTACATACCACTGAGGCTATGTTGCCAGCTGCTTTGAATGATCCATGATGAGTATTGGATCTCCCAGTCATGCATACTACAAGGATTTATCAGGGAAAACCAATGGACAACCTTTCCAACTCACTTTGCAAGCAGTCATGTACTACAACCATAATTATCAGTTAGCTGACGATATCCATTAATTATGTCATGGATTGGACATGTGGACTTTTGTCACCATTGTTACGAGAGCATCAACTTTTGATGAACTCCATTTCCAGCTGAGCTTGAGTTCACCTTGCTACTATAGCCTCCTACTCTCTGGGCACCGAGCACTGCTCAATTGTTTTGCTTTCATGTTTGATCCGTTTCTCTTTAAACTTAAATTGCATGAACTCGCATTTCCCTACTATGGTCTACTATTTGATTAAGATGAACACTGTTCAATCATGTACTTATATTTGCCGGGAGCACTTAACATGTACCTTGAATGATTATGAATTTGATTTAAAATATATGGTTATTTAGGGGCTACTTTTTAATATATGTACGTTGCATTATTCTGTATTATTATCTTATAGATTCCTCTTGCTCACACTACTTGTCCTGATGAAGATCTCAAATTACTGAGATCGAAACGCTGTCGACTTTGTATGCAACAAAAAACTCCTTCACTGTTAAAAATTATCACCAGGAGTTTTTGCTTATGTTGTCAATGCGCTGTATATTTTTAAATGTCACCTTCACTCGTCACATCACGCTCTTTTTCACTTTTTTGTGAGCACGTGAACTATATTTCAACATTTTAATATAATATTTATAAATAAATGATTTATTATGTCAATACCCACCTGTGTGCCTTCATAAAATTATAAATTGTTGAATCCACTACCTCCTGGAATCTGGTGGCAGTGGCACCCAGTGAGTCACTTTGAAATTGAGGAATTACGTATATATATATATATATATATATATATATATATAATACATCCAGCGAGCCATTTTGTTTTAAGTGTATAACCATTCCTGAAAGTATAAACGCTCTGATGGTGGAAGCAGCAGACGTGCTTCATGACCACGAGGCAATTGCGAATGCATTGTTCTCAAATTTACCTGCAATGACCAAAAACAAGGAAGGTGGCAATGCAGAAGCGGATAACAAACAAACTAATGTAAAAACTTTATTGAAGGAGGCGGAGCTAGCCACAAGACGAGATGGCCGCCGCTAGAGCGAGCTCCTCGCCTGAGCCCTACATAATCCTACATTTACATCCTTTAAAACCCACTAACACCGTGCTGTTGTGAGCGAGATACTGCCGTAACTGCTGCGGGAAGGAAGAAACACCGAAAACGCTGACCGCGTCCCCAGGAGCGCCGAACATTCCTGGGATGCACTTGGAGGACTGGTGACGAGGTTGCAGGCCTGAAGCGGCGGTCTCGCGTGCGGAGACGATCCGCGGTACGGGAGGGGCGAGGCGGCCGCGCAGAAAAGTGAGACCCCGGCCGCCGCCGCAGTGCCCAGCGCGAGGCGGAACAGAGCTGTGGCTGATGCCCAGAGCCTCGGACCCGGAAGGAACCAAACTGGTGGACCAGGTGGAAGCGAGGACCAGCCGTGCTAGTGGCGGAAAGCTTGGCCTGGTGAGGTGAGCCGACTGACCGGAAGGCAGACACATGTGCTTTGGCGAGCAGGAGTGCAGCCCTGATTTTACTAGTACTGCCTTAGGCATCTGCTGAATCCTAGGGGGGGCCACACTGCGACTGGGTGTGCAGGCTGGACCCCGGGGTCGTGGACTGGCGCATCAGAAACAAATTACGGCGACCCAGGCCTGAAGAGTGCGACCCACGGAAGACTATCACAGGGCTGCGTGGAGAGCTGCGGGCGCAATTGCAAACAGGCGGCGTCACCGTGGCGGCGGACGAGATTGGCGCTACTGGGACACCGGGTGAGCAGACCACTGCTGAATTGAGTCTGGTGGAGCGCACCTGCTTAGTGTGCCGCATAATTGATGCTGTGTGGGTGGAGCCATAACTAGTGTTGAGTCCTCCGGCAGACCGGGGACGCCATCTTGCCCGCGACAGAAATGTAACCAGGCGATCGCAGGGCTACTTTTGATCCTCTCCATTGGTGGACTAAGCCTTACACAGAATAGATAATGGGGAAGCCAGATCTTAACCAGCCCAAGATAACATTTGAACAAGCCAAGAAACAACTTGATGGTGGTGCGGAGTCACAGGCCCCGCTAACGTCCACATCGTCGACAGAGGGGGCTCCCACGTATGACGCAGTGCAAACAATGTTCCGTACAATACAGACTTCACTTACGAATATAGATGGAAAGATAGATGCACTAACAAACCGAGTCGACAGGATATCCGAACGCCTGGATAAACATACGGAGCGGCTAGACATGGCCGAAAGACGGATCTCCGAGGCCGAAGACTCTCAGGTACGGATGGACTCCAACCAAACCAAGATGGGGAAACAGCTAGAGGCGCTGGCGGCCAAGGCAGAGGATTTGGAGGCAAGATCTAGGAGAAGTAACATACGCCTGATGGGAGTTGCGGAGACCACAAACACGGGTCCCATGGAACAATACGTAGAAAAGCTGATCATCTCTATGCTGGGACGTGACACCTTCTCAGAAGTATTTATAGTGGAGAGAGCGCACAGGACATTGGCTCCGCGACCACCCGAGGGCTCCAGACCACGGCCTATAATAACAAAGTTACTCAACTACAGGGATCGTGACGCTGCATTGCAGAAAGCAAGGGAACTAGGCACCCTCACCCACGAAGGCATGACCATTTCATTATATCCAGACTTTACCTCGACGGTACAAGAGGCGCAAAAAAAATTTATGGACGCAAAGCAGAAACTTCAAGAGCTCCAAATACCCTATGCAATGCTATACCCCGTGAGACTCAAGGTCACAGTTGAGGGCAAAGTTAAAATCTTTAATGACGCTTCGAAGGTGCAGAAATTCTTGAAACAGAGAGGAAAAGGTGGTGTGAGGAGAAGATCACCGAGAAGCGAACATGGAGAACAACCTACAATGTCGGATGTGGAATAACTACTAAGTGACTACATCAAGACCTTTTAAAAAAAGGAGGCGGGTGCGTTCGACACACGTTGGCTATCCTGGCTATGGCGGATACTGTGCACCTAGGCCTCCGGATCACAGCGAATGTCTTGCCCAAGATAAGTGAACACTTGTTCAGATATTTCATGTAACCCGCATAATGATGGCCGACTCCAGGGGTATAATCTTGAAACTGTACTGCAGTTCTTTAAAATGTGTATTAAGGTCCAAAATTGACCTAGCTCACGGAATGCGGGTGTTGGGTTGGCTATCTCGCGAAGGGCTCAGACCCATGCAACGATTAGTTGCAAGAAATGGGTAGGCAGCTCTGACCCCCTCGCGTGAATCGCATTATCTGGACATTATATTTTTCTTTTTTGTTATTGTTTTTCTGAGGTTGAATGGGGATTGTATTGCAATATAAGTTGGGCGATGTCTCCACTGGAGTTGGGACGGTGGAGTGGGTGGGGGAGGTAGGGGGGACACAGAAAACTCTGACTAGCGGATTAACAGAAAACACAATTGGCGCTGACAGTATCAGAGGAGACACACATGAGACACCGATGCTGAACACACGCACACGACATGGGGGGCCCACTTAACGTTTATAGACCGCTCAAGCTTCTCACCTGGAATGTGCGAGGGCTTCATAGCCCATGGAAAATACGTCAGCTGACTGCATACCTAGACAGACACAGCATCGATATAGCCTGTCTCCAAGAGACACACCTCACAGGCGAACGCGAACACAACATTGGAAAACGCTGGGCCTCATACCGACTGACATCCTCTTATTTGTCCTATGCCAGGGGGGTTTTGATATGGGTGAAACGAACGGTCCCTTTCACACACCTTAAGTCGGTATGTGACGATCAAGGGCGGTTCGCGATACTGCAAGGCAACTTTGGAGGCTCTATCCTGACCATAGTGAATGTGTATGGTCCAAACACTGATGAACCTGACTTCTACGACAAATTATGGTCAGCATTGAGACACACAACCCGGCACAATAATCTGGGGGGGGAATTTCAACACCTGCTTAGACTCCACACTAGATAGATCCACAGGTCAAGAGAGATATGGCAAACGATCGGCCAAGGTATTACGTGAGGGGATGGCCGAGTGGAATATGTTAGATATATGGCGACAGTGACATCCTGGCACACTGGAAGGCACTTGCTATTCGTCCACACACCTTACGTGGTCCAGACTGGACTACTGGTTAGGGACGCAGGACGTTTGCACCTGGACCACGGAGGTGACACACATGCCAAGAACACTATCAGATCATGCCCCGGTTGTGCTCACGCTGGAAATGCCAACACACATGCCTAGACAGTTTACCTGGAGGCTGAGACCCACGGCACTGCTAGACCAAGTGTTTCGGGAGGAACTGAGAGATGCCATAGAGAGCTTCTTTGAAACTAATGCCGGTTCAGTCACAAGCACCCGTACTCTATGGGAAGCCTTTAAGGTGACTATTAGGGGTCATTGTATCAGTGCGCATGCGGGTATCTTGAAAGATATTCGAGGGCAATTGGAAAAAAATTGAACAAGATATTAAGGTACTGGAAGGTAGATTTGCAGAGGACCCGTCCGACTCTATTTTGGCAGAAATACGTAAACAAATAGACAAATATGACGAGTTTGCAGCAGATGAAGTGAAATACATATCCCAAAGATATGTAGCACGGTCCTATGGAGAGGGTGGACGGCCAGGGAGGGCACTGTCCTTCAAAATTAAGCCCGTACGCACACAAACACACATCACGGAGTTGAGGACGGAGGCAGACGTGCCTGTATATAATACGCCATCTATATTGCACAACTTCACTGACTTTTATGCACACTTATACACGACCCGAGAAGTGCCTCCGGATCATAATATATGGCAGTATTTAGATGACGTAGCCTTAGCTTGGCTTTCGGACGCCCATCAAGAATATCTATGCCTCCCAGTGTCCAAAGACGAACTGACTGAGGCTTTTAATTCATTACCTAACAACAAAGCCCCGGGCCTAGATGGTCTCCCAGGAGAATTTTATAAGGCATACCATGAACTACTCATACTCCACTTCGCTGAAATGCCTGAAGAAGCATATGAAGAGGGTACACTGCCGGACACACTAACGGAGGCCTTGCTGGTGGCGCTGCCGAAACCGAGTAAAGAGCCCCAAAAATGTGACTCCTATAGACCCTTATCCCTAATTAACATGGACGCAAAGATTCTAGCGAAAGTAATTGCCAATAGAATACAGCCACTTCTTTGTAATCTGGTGCTTCCGGATCAAGCTGGCTTCATGCCAACGAGATCTACCGCTCAAAATTTACGCACAATCTTCTCACTTTTTCACCAGCTAGATCCGAAGGTGCCGGCGGCGGCGGCCTTACTGGACGCCGCAAAAGGCATTTGATTCCGTGGAGTGGAGGTTTATGTACGTCACATTGCGCAAAATGGGGTTCCCGGAACCCTTCCTGCAATGGATCTCACGCCTGTACACAGAGCTCAAAGCAAGGGTGCGTATAAATGGCCTGACATCGGATCCCATATTAGTCACCAGAGGCACGAGACAAGGGTGCCCCTTATCGCCTATGTTATTCACCCTAATACTTGAACCCTTGGCCTGCAAAATTAGGCAGAGACACTCCACCGTGGACCTACAATTCACTCTTAGACCAATCAACATCTCATTATATGCTGATGACATGGTGTTATACACCGCGCACCCGGATAGGCACCTCAACCAGCTAATAAGGGAATATGTACAATATGAACGCTACGCTGGCCTCAGCATTAATTGGGACAAATCGGTCATTGTCCCTCTTACTGTAATAACTGAGAAGCCAGAACTAGACTACCCCTTAAAATGGAGTACCGACCCAGTCAAATATCTGGGGATATGGGTTCACAGGGACCCGGAATTAGTCCTTAGAGAAAACTACGGGACGGCAGTGACCAAATTAAAAGAGCAGGTGGAAAGATGGATAAAATTGCCTCTTTCCATGGCTGACAGAATAGCCCTCCAGAAGATGATCATATTACCCAGGTTCCTATAATTATTTTGGAATGTGCCAATATGGCTGTCGAATGCATTTTTCAAAAAACTGCGCTCTATACTTCAGAGATTGACCTGGGCAGGCAAGCAGGCAAGAGTGAGCTGGAAAATCCCAACCCAGCCATATCGCCTTGGGGGTTTTGAGGCACCAGATCTACAATTGTACAATATTTGTGCACAAGCTCAACATGCGCACTACTGGACGAGGCCGCATGCATTTATACCCCACGTTGCAGTAGAACACGATAGTATCTCCCCAAAGCCACTACAGACACTGCTTGCTAACCCAATTGTTTTTTTTTCTTTGGTTTCTTTTCTTTTTTATTGTTCAGTTAATTAAAACCTTAACAAAAATTTCCATTATCGGTCTTAAGCATAATTAAAATGTGATTGTTAAATAAGGTCAAACACAACACATTTCCGTTATCATCTCAACTTAAATTAAAATTTTGATCATTGAGTTTAGTCATCTATTTAAAACCTAATAGTTATAGTTAAACAAATAACTGGAATTAGTAAAAAAAGTAAAACAAAAACTTAGATTTTACATTGCGTTCACAAGTTTTTCGAAAGTCAGCAAGAACTTTACAATCTTGCAATTTGTTTGTGGTGACGTTGCATCCAGACTTCCAATTACAGCAGTCCTACAAGTACGTAGTTTCCTTGCCAGGAATATGTTCCTTAGAAAGCGCCTTCGCTCCGTTGTCAACTGTTTGCAGATACATATTATATGAATAAGATCTTCTTTTACGTACCTACAGAGGCGGCAAGAGACGGATTATGTATGTTTCCAGGCTGGCTCATCGTCCAAAGTTGGGAATTTACCGAACCTCAATGCCATCAGCTTTCTTTTAATAAAGACGGAGTATGTTGCACCCAGATAAGCCGCTGGGGTTAAAGATCTGTAACTATTGATCAGGGTCCAAGAATGTGAGCGGAGTGAGAAAATGCCTTTGTCCATAATCAGAGAATGAAATTTTGCGGCCTTATTTAGTGCCAGTTTGAATGATGAAAATGGCAGGTTTTTGTCCCAAAGATTAGCGGTGCATGTTATCTCCAATGCTCTAGTCAGATATTTGTTTGCTTCTGATTTTTTTTTGAGTTTCTAATTCCTGCCATAGATATTTGTTCAAATTATTATCTGCGGGTTTCTTTTTGATCCGATACCACTCCTTTAGGCATGAATAAAGCCGTCCCAAGCTTTCATTCTTTAGTCCAAACTCTAGGCGAATTTGTGCTGGTGAAGCAGAGTTCGGCAATTGTAGTACCTGTTTATAAATTTTGGTAATTAAACTGTTTAGGAGAACGGAGTCCTTGCCATTCATTGCTACACTAGCGTAGGCTAGGGTTGGAAGAGCTTTATTGGCAATCACCGTAAGTAAAGGTTTTAGAGAGGGACCTTCCAGCTTTTTCGATAAAGTGCTAAGTGCAAATGTTAGAGCTCTTGATCTATGAGTTAAATAAGTTTTCTGGGCCTTTAAGGTGAGCTTGTCATCGATGTAGAATCCCAAATATTTATAACTTGTCACCCTTTCCAGCTGTTGTCCTTCTAGCCAAACATTATGTGATGTTATATGCCGATTGGTAATTAGCATTGTTTTAGATTTTGAGAATTTAAGAGCCAAGTTATTTGCAGACAAAAAAGCTGATTGAACCGATAGCTGTCTTGATAAGCCAACCTTTGGCTGACTCAAGAGGACGATATCATCAGCGTAAGCCAGGTGTGTCAATTGTAAATCGCCTAGTTTTGCTGAGAGGTCCGAAATGAATAGACTAAACAGATGCGGAGCCAGGACGCATCCCTGTTTTAAGCCAGATGTTGTGCGCACTTTTTTTGATAGTCGTGACCCGTCCCCTAGCCTTACTTGCGTCCAGGTGTCGGAGTAAAATAGCAGCAGACCCCTTAGTAAGTTTTCTGGAATCATCCAGGCTCTCAATTTCGCCCATAATAGGTTCCGATCCACGCTGTCGAAGGCTGCTTGGAGGTCAATGAAGCACAAGTTTAGATCCTGTTTGATGCGCTTGCATTTATCCGCGATCATGGAGATGGATAAAATGTTTGTTATAGTTCTGATCCCTTCTCTGAATCCTGTTTGGTTAAGTGGGATCAAGTCCCTCTCTCCGGACCACTTTACCAGATCAACTAATAATAGCGATACAAAATATTTGGCTTCGACGTCCTGCAGGGCAATTAATCTGTAGTTAGCAGGGTTGGATCACTCACCGCCCTTGTATATTGGTGTTGTGATGGAACCGTGCCAGCTTTCCGGGACTAGGTTGTATGTTTGGATGTCTGCAAAGAGTTTCTCAAGCAATGGGGTCCAATATTCCGGTGCATGTTTGAAAGCAGCTTGCGGTATGCCGTTTGGCCCAGGGGCCCCATTACTTTTGCCCTTTTTGATTATTTTCATTATCTCCTCAACGGATTTTTTTCCATGTAGTGCAACTGAAGTTGGATATTTAGGCTGGCTAGTAATTGGTGATTGACTGGTGCAGGCTTCTTCCAATGTCCTTATTTGTTGATGCGATGATAGCTGTGTATTCCCGATGGCTATTGCTCGGTGAACTTTAAATTTGGAGGAGAGAAAGGTGACCCAATCAGATTCCTGGACATTTGAGGTCAGTACATTGCGCGGTCTTATTAATTCGTTTACAATTTTCCAGAATTTGTTTGAGTTCGGAAGCTTTGAGCTAAACAGCAAATTAGTCCCAAAATTTTCATTAGACCTCCTTTTATGTTGCCAGACCTTCTTTTTATATAATCGTCTTTGCGCGTAAAAAGTATCCCAATGCTGCGCATCGTTATCTTGCGTCTGTAGCTTCTTTTGAGTTCTTCGCAAATTCCTCTTTAGTTCTAGGAGTGATATCGGTAGTTTATTGTTGGGCCTTACTGTTTTAGCCTGTTTACCCGGTGGTTTCATTTTTGTCATCAATTTATCCAGAAAAAGATTCCATGCCTGGATATTATTCTTTGGCTCGTCACCCACATCTTTCATTGTGGCCTCTATTGTTGAAAACCAGACCGTTTTATTTGCTTCCGACCAATTAATGCGCTTTTGGTTAATTGTGCTTAGGTGACCCTCCAGTATATGTGATGGTTGGAATCTTTCCGTACGGAAGTTAAATGTAATGTGTTGCATCGCATGGTCACTCAAGGGCATGTACTCAATGTAGAAGGATTCTAGCAAATGAATTAGTGGTAGGCTGACAATTGAGTAATCCAACGTTGAGTGAGAATGCGGACCGTAGTAAGTTTTTTTCGGAGGACGATCTTCGTTGGTCCTGCCATTCAAGACACGCATACCTAGATACTCTAGCTCTGTCACAAGGTGTAAGCCTAGCGGATCCTTACGAGCTCTCGACACGCTGCATATTTGCTGTGGAACGCTCCAGTACATGTTGTCTGCAGATAATATTTCGTCTTCCTCGGGGGAGTGTATCAAATTGGAATTAAAATCGCCAGTTAATATTATATTCCATGAGGGCTGAGTGGAACGAAGACCCGTTATTGCGTTGCACAGCACTGCATTTTTTTTCTTTTTGACTTCTGAGTTCGGTTGCGTATAATAATTAATCAGGATTGTTGTCTTGTTGTCGGTTGCCTTTTGTCCTGATAATTTAATTAATTGAATGCTTGGGTTGGAGGAATTAAGCTGCTCAGAATTAATGTTTAGGGCGGTTGACACGTAAACTGCTAGGCCTCCAGTGGCTCGTCCATGGGTTTTGGATTTTTCAGCAGCTACAGTGTAGTGGGTGAAACCTACCAATGCAATATCTTCTTGCAATCAGGTTTCTTGCAAAGCAATGAGATAGCAATTTGCCCATTCTTCTAATGCTTGTCCTTCCTCCAACAGTCTTTTTGATCCGGCGATATTCCATGATATTACGTGTATTCCCCCATATGCATCTTGGTTCGACGTTTCTTTATTTGGTCAATACCTCCGCTTGTCGTTTAGCATACTGGGAAGCCACTTCCAATGATCCATTGAGTGTTGAAATTCCTTGACTTTTTCCTCTTCTGTTTCTCCCTGAGTAAGCGTTAGGAAGCTTCTACCTTTGGCGTTATGTAAGATTGAGTAGACTGGTTTCTGGATTGCAAGGTCTGTAAATTTCCTGGTAGACCGTGTACCTTTTTCTTTTTTTAATGGCAACGGATAACGCGGGGCAGTGGGCTGTGATAATTGTATGCCCCATGATAGAAACCGGTCTGAGCACCCTAATATTAATTGGACAATCCCTGGGGTTTTCCAAGTGGTCAATGTTTGCTCGTTGCTTATATCCTTTGACTCTCTCTGAAATTGTACCTGTTCCAAGTCTGTGGATTTTATGTTGCTTAGTTCTTTAATTTCTGCCATGAGTTTCAAGATGTTACCCATATTTAGTGTATCATGCCTGCCCTGTGTCTTATATTCAGGAGTAAAAATTAGTTGACAGTGAACATCTACAGGCTCGTTTGGATCTTTCCTTATGTTCTTGCTCATTTCTCCATTTGAATGTTTAATGTCCTTGTTTGTTATACTTATACTTAGTTTGCCTTGATTTAAGGCAGCCGGGGTTTTGAGTATCAATCTTTGAGAATCATGGCAAACTTTAACTTCTAAATTATGTGTTCCGGTTTCTGACAATGCTTGAAAAGTAGAAGCGAAAAGACCCTTTTCCTCTGGTTCTGTTCGGGCAGCTGTTTGTACTTGATTGGTATCATCATTTACTGCCCTATTGTCTCCAGCTGGGAGGTTTACGTCATGCTGGTTAGGAAAATTGAAGTTTCCTTTTGATCCTGGAGCTTGTGGGTGACTGTACTTGTTGTTATTCGCCCAAACTGAGGTGGTGACTTGCGATGTAGTAGTTTCTTTGTTGATTTCTTGGTGAGGGTAAGGGTTCTGATCTAAGTGGGATTCTTTGTCTTTTTCACAATTAGATGATTTTCAGAAATATTTTCACATCCTGTGGTTGGCCCATTGTTTGCTGTTTGCAGTATGTTATGGAGTTTATCAGTCATTTGTTTCGAACTAGTCAGGCTGTCGGCTGGCTGTTGGCCTTTGAGAGCCTTTGTCGTCGTCCGTGATGTGTTGGTGGACATGTCAGCATTGGCCCTTTCGTCTGTGCAAGATTCCATAGTGCTGTCCTCTGTTGATGCCTTTGTATTAGAGTTTACAAAAATAGGACATATGTTGAGGCTTGACTGTGAACCAACTTCGCTTTTTTTGTTCCTTGCTTTCCGTTCTTTTTTCCTTTGTCGCTTTGTCATTGTTGGCTTTGTAGGAACTAAGTTGGTTACATCAGTTTTAATTTCTTTGTGGGTTTCTTCATTAATTGAAATTTTTCCAGACTTGGGAGGTTCTTCTATACTGGCATTCTCTAATGAGAGGTTGTCATCTTTAAGTTCATAGCTCTGAGTGTTGCCTTTGCCAGACTGGTCGGGCTCTATGGCTGGATAGATGAGGCGCTTGTTTAATGTTAGAATCTGGTCTAAAACTGTAGGTAATGTACTTAACTTATCGAGTACTGGACCACAGGTACATGACGATTCGAGTTGGAAGGCATTAGCTTGTGCAGTAATAATCAGATTATTTAGGTTATCCAATTTTGTATTAATACCAGCTATGTAGGAAGCTATTACGTTCATTAGATCTATTTGAATATCCAGCTGATCGGATTGCATTATTAATGCTGTTGTAGATGTTTGAAGTGCTTGTAGTAAAGGCGTGGCAAGGGCCAAAGGTCCATTATCTTTGTTAAGCTGTTTATTGGTATCTGTGTTTGCTAGATTAACATTTCTCTCATTTGATGTAAACACGTGGTTTTCGCTGTTTCCCAAGCTGGGAAATTGCAGGTCCGGTTCGCTGCTTTTGATTTCAGCTGGAGTCTCTTCCTCCGCCTGAATATGCTTTATATTGGCCGAACGATCTTTCTCTTTGCCGTTGCAATCTATCTGGCTACGGTCAGGCCATAGGTGAGGGAGCTCGTCGAGGCTCGAGTGCATAACTTGTATGTGATCCTGGCTTGCTCTTGAATCCACTGCTTCTGTGAATGGTGTTGGTTGTATGGTGGTGGTGTTGAGATCCCCGGTGGCTGAATGAACCATTGCTGATGTGGTAACTAATCTGACAGTATCAGGAGAGATTTTTTTATCGGCTGTGTTGACTTGTTGATCCGGGCCATTTGTGGATGTTAATGTGTCGCTGGTATGGAGGTATGATTTCCCTGCAAAGGGTGCGTCTCTTGCGTCCGCCTCGCTTTGATCTTTCGCTACTAATATTTTAACAGGGGCTAAGGGGGACAATAGTCCTTCAACGTCCCCTGTTGATGAGAACAGTACTGATCCTGGATCCTTTAGAAATTGAAATCGCAAACTCATTGCTGTGTCTTTTCTTAAGGCAGATTTTTCAAATAAGGATGCGATTGGCGAAATTAGTGGATTTTTCGGGGGGTTGTTTGCCTTGTTATCATTAGATTTATCAATCCTCCTTCGCTTTGCAGGCCCCTTTGGGACATTGGTTTAATCTCCTGGGGTCCTTCTCACTTTGCCAGATCGCATAATAACTTATAGATGCAGTGCGGATTAAGCCTGGTTTGCGCCGCGGTGTCTAGCGGTTTCTAGCGCCGAGCCTGCCCCCGCCAGATGTTTGTATTTAGCATTCGTATTCTCTGTGCTCTCTGTGCTCCGTCCGTACCTCCTCCCTCAGTGCTCGTTGGGGCAATGCAGCACAACCGTGAATTACAAGGGATGAAAACAACTGCACTAAGACTGGGAGGACTATGACAGATGGAACACTTCCCTGAACATTCTGACGCTGCTCTCGAGAACTCCTGTCCCTGGGATTTCGCGGGTCGTCGGCAGTGGGGCTGGTGGGGGGGCCAGGCGTCGTGGTACAAAACTACGGTGGTGTTGTTATCGCAGCGCTTGGCGTCAGGTTTAGCGTTATGCGCTCAGCGCTCACACTCACCTGTAGTTGCTGCAATTGCTGCTTCTCTCATGTGTGGCGTGTGGCTAATTGTCCCTATTGCTGCAGAGGCGATTTCTGCTGCTCCAACGAACTGGTAGACAGATGGGTCTTGTGGAGAGACCAGAAGCAGAGAGGTGAGGTGAGGCGAGGCTCAGGCGCTGCCGTTTTCACCGCACTTTCACTCTGCCTTGCTCAGCGCCCGCACCCGCGCCCGCCCGCCCGCAGCAACCACTCCTCATCAGCTTCTCCTCGACCTCTCCTCGCTCTCCTCGTGACCAAAGGCGCCGCCGCACAAAGGATCCCGAACAGTCCCAATGGCCCCGTCAACAGCCACCGCCAGCACAGACAGCGAGCAGATTACCGACAACCAACGAACGAGCGGACCGGGCAGGGACTGGGCAGCCAACAATCTGCTCTCTTTTTCGCTGAGCTCTCTTTTTGGCTCAGCAGCAGCAGCGGCGGTAAGGACTGTGTCTGTGTCTGCCTTGAGGCAATGGCATTCTGGCGTTCGGTCAGTTCGCAGTTCGCAGCTCACGAGCTAACCCAATTGCATATACACCGTCAGGCAGAATCCACACTGCAAACAATACTTCAAGGGCGTAGCATATATTGGCGCGTAGGGCTAATAAAACCCCAATCTACGCTAGAGCCCTGCCAACGGCTAAACACCCTAAGCTTTCAGTGACACAAGAACCAAAAATGCAGACCCTATTGGAAGAAATGGGCCTCGTCACTATGGGGCAGGCGTTTCCACACGCCACGTTTCTCCGCTGGTCTGACCCCGCCCTGTGTGCACACCAGACCCCTATGAAACACTTAGCATATTTGCGATTACAAGTGGCATTGAAGGCACTGTACCCCACATTCCCAAACGAACCGGAGCAACTGGAAACGCTACAAGCGCTCTTAATGGCCCCGACACGCACGCACTTGGTGACAAGGCTCTACACTGCGGCACAACACAATCAAGCTACAGAAAACGCACAGCCACAATGTAGGTGGGAAAGACTACTGGGTGCGCTACTGGCTGAACAGGATTGGCAGTATAGCTGCGTGCAACTTACAATCCTCACTTCAAACTGTAATCTCCGCATGCTCCACTTCAAATTCTTACACCAGGCATACTACACACCCACAAAATTGTATAGATTGGGGCTGAGAGATAGTGACTCCTGTGCTCGGTGCGGTGCACTTGGCGCAGACTTCCTACTTGTGGCGTGGTCCTGTCCAAGCCTACAACACTACTGGTGCGCAGTTACAGAAGCACTACAAACAATGCTACAAGAATGCATCCAGAACACACCACAGGTCTGCCTTTTGGGGATTAAGAAACTTAAACAAGCTAGACAGAAGAAATTCCTGGCGGTGGCACTGCTCCTGGCGAAGCGCAGAGTAGCGATAAAATGGAGTGCTGAAGAACTGTAATCTTCGTTCTCAGGGAATACTTACTAATAAAAAAGAACTTGGCACAGAAGCTGAAAATATGAAAATACATCTTTATTAAATTTAATAAGTGAGGCCACGTCACACAGAAGCCGTAGCAACTGAATGAGGCAGTCTGAAGAATTCAGAAAACAGAGGCCTTTTATATGCAAACTTCAGCATACAAGTAAGGGGCAGTCCTAGCTTTTGCAAGCATGCAAAATGCCTAACATTCCTTCTTACACAAGCCGGACAAACCCATAATAAAAGGACCACAACCCATATCATAAACAGACCATAAAAGAAGGAACAGAAAACAGATAAGAAGCAGTATAAGGGGTGTGTGTGTGCATACCAAACTCTACAATGTCCTGTGCTTTGATCCTCAATCTTGATCAGCTAAAGGGCAGGAACTGGTTTAACAAGGTCAGCTTCAGGCAACAGGGTCAGTTCACTCAGGTCAAACAGGAGTCAGCATGAACTCAAGCTAAGGTCTACATGTCCTTAAAAGACTGGTTTCAGCCACAATCATGGCCTATGTGAGGGCAACCACAAAATGGCTGCCATACACAAAATAGAACCCACGGGTTCAGAATTCACAGAACCTCAGACCCTCCTTTTGCCCTTACATAGGCAATCACTCAGTCTGTGTCTGAATCGATATCAATATTATCCGTTATTCCCTTCACTGAGGCACTATTACTCGAGTTATCTTTCATGGAACACAAGGGATAGACTTCGTTGGCATAAAACATCGTCTGATATGCCCATACAGACCCATTGTAACTAAATGACAGAACCAAATAGGGAATACCTCTATCTGTAGTATGTGGCATAAGACCACACACCCAACAATTAGTGGTGTTCATTACTAACTGGTGTTGTTGCTGAAACTGTACAAAGGAATTATTCACAAATTCCGACCTTCTAATCTGCTCGTGTTCAGGTAAGATATGAAAAGAATGCAAAGAAGTAGTAGTAGGAAGAGTCATAGGTTGGGAGGTGGATACAGATGTCAACTGGGTAGCAAAAACAATCCCACTCATCAGAGACAACATCATGCTTAAAAACACTAGAAAACACGTTTTTAAGAACATATAGACAACAGGAGAAAGTAATGACCACTATTACAAACAAAATGTATCGTTTTTCACAACCCTAAGCAGAAAGCAAATCCTAAAATTATCTAGTAACATTTTTATGGCTCTATGGCTCCTATGCATTTCAGTAACTTATTATATGTTCAGGCGAAACAGTGGTGGTCCTCATCAATGGTCTGAGGTGAAAAGGGGATACTCTTCCACAAAGAATGGATTTTATTCTGCTTTTACTAAACAGAAAACTACTTTAAAACAATGCCAGTAAAACAATAATGATCAGTCTCCTCAAACCCATTTTATGCAATCACACGGAAACCACTTGTGAAACCAACTATGCTCAGAGTCCGTTCGAAAGCCTCTCTGGCAGGCTTCCATTGTCCATCATATCTGCTCCAGTTGTTACATGGGCCTCTTGATTCATGCCTCCCATGAAAAATAGTGTTTTTCAGTATCCGTTGGAGTGCCCTCCTGGCAAACACTCACAGCTCATATGAAAGTCTCAATGTCTCAAGGCAGTGCACCAATATCTCTCCTCTGCGGCAGGCACTACAGATAGCATGATCTTCATTGAATCATCTTGGGCAGACCCGGGACCATCCTCAGACTCCAACACTCTTCATTCAGTGTCAGAGGACGCTCAGGCTGCTCTTTCATGGGCACCAGAATGTAGTGTCTTTTTCCAATCTTGGATCCTCCGGTGCACTGCACTTCCGTTGGAGCAAAGGAAAAGGGGGGGGGGGGTATGTGGCCAAAACTCAGGCCAAGGGACTCAAGGGACTGCACACTGTCAGAGGTTACCAGTACATGACAGGTGGGTGGAAGACTGAAGCCTTAAACAACAAGAATCCTTTTCTTTCGCTCTTTGCACTGAAATTATTGTTCTGTGATGTCCAATGCTGTCTGATGGAGCAAGTGCGATGCTTTAAACAGTTCATTGTATAACAAGGGGACTGCAAGCAGGTGGCCTGCAATCTTCAAAGGAGTGGCCATATGCCATGGGACAATTCTGCGTTGAAATACACTGTCATTCTCAAAGGCAATACAAAAACGAAGGCAGTAGGCAAAACAGTGCCTCTAGGCTCTTCAATTGGGTTTCCGTGTGAGAGCATATCCTTCACCATCTAAGGGTAGATAGCGACATGGGAATTCTATCTGAATGGATGTCCTCACACATAGTGGCATCGTCTAATGGGGTAAACACATTTTATCTCAATGATTACATATAGGTGTTCCTAAATTTCTTATCTAGAACATCTCAAAAGAAAAATCACATAATACCGATTATCAGGGAAAACAGTTTGGTTATACAAAAGGGAATTATACATAAGATGGGGGTCCATGGTACATTACTGCAATTTGAAAGTGTGAACCTGAATAATTCACCAACAATAAAGAAATGGGCTAACTGGTGAAAAGAATTTGGAAAAGGGAAATGGAACTAGGACACAGCTAAAATCCCAATAACTAGGCACGATGCGCTTGGGTGATAGTCAGGCATGTGACACAATACCAAGAGTATGGGTGATACACAAAAGGTCAAAATAATACACAAATTTAAACTCTACCGCTGGCCGCTACACCATATACGGTAATCTCAGCTAATGTTCCAGTTCCTTCTTCAGGGAAAAATGAAACCTGGTTTCCTTGATGGTACAAGGCCCTACACTACTTAGGAAGCAGAACAAAACTGACTAATGTAATATAAAAATTAGGTCACCATGCACAAAAGTCACAGATCTATAATTTATCCTTACGTCCAATTCAGGATACATAATTTTAGGGCTGCCTGTTCCTTAAGGGGAGGGGCAGTACGTGACTAACAGCATGTGACACACTTTGATTCTGTATATCTCTTTTTTATTTTCCTTCAAATACCATTAAAGCCAAATTTGACATACACTGATGAAGTGTTGTCTGTTTTTCTGTGAAATTTAGTGTCAAAGCAAATCTACCTAACTGTTTGCAGGATACACATCGTCATGTATATCCCTTCACAACACAGGTAAACTTGTAATAGTATTATAAGCAGCAACATAAAACAAAAACATGCAAAAAAAACGCACAAAATGGACATGTCAAGCCATCAGATATACTCACTGTATATCAAGCACAAAAAGCATAGACAAAACAATAGCATATATAAATGAGCGGTGACGCACAACACCAGGTCATGTTCTAACAATATTCGGGCCTGCTTAATTTGTCAGGTTTAAAATCCTCACCCTCCTTTTGACAGCAAATCACCAGGTAGTGGAGATTTGGCTGTCAAATGCAACTTACTGTGTGTCACCTCTGACACACAGGACCAGCAGGAACAATTCATAAAAGGATAAAATGCAAGAATATGTAAAATGCATAAACATTTCTTTTCAAAGAAATTACGCAAAAACACATCTCTTTTCAACCAACCAAACTCACGTGTCTTGTTAGCCTTAAAATCCCCCAGAACAATCCATGAATGATCTGTGAGCAGAAGCAAAAAGAAAAAATACACAACACACAAAAGAGAGACATTTCTCATGACAAACAGACTTCAATTATAACTTTTAATCAGAAGACAAAACATGATACACATTAACAGACACAAAATTTGTTTTCCATTACTTAACTGTTACCATCTTGTCAGTCAGCTTGCAACATGAAGCCCTTTTAACTTTCCAAAAGTAAAATTCTTTCACTGACACTCTGCGTGTCCCGTGCGCCAACACCCTTTGAGGCCCTGCTTTTCCAAGCAATAATTTCTCCATCTGTTTACACTTACTCCTAACTCCCACCTTACTGACCTTAAGGTCAAAATCTGCCTTACAGGCTCCTCTGCCCTCTATCTCTTCCTCACTCTTAAGGCTAAAAAAAGACAAAAAACCTTCCCAACTCTTTCTAACCTGCAATAACCAACGCTATTTAAAACACAAGATATATGTATTACTCCTGTTAGGGGCTACAATTTATTTCTATACTTAGATTATTAAAACAGTTACTGTGACTAATGCGCAAAACATAATAACATAACATACCATCTTTAGAACAGATGTTTGCTATTACCCTATGCAATGGTACTCCTTTCAGCAACATTACATGAATCTCACTGGGCCATTTAAAAGCAAACCCCAAATGGGGACAGTCTGCAAATTTGTATTACACCTAAATGTATGCATTTACTGAAGCCTAAAGCACTTTAAAGCTATCATAAATGGCAAGAATGCTGTTTTAAATGGTCTATTTTACCCAAATTCGACTTTGATGTTTGGGGCACTTAAAAATAAATATCCTATACTTGTGATACATATTATTCATCCTCAGAATGTTCTTTACAAATTACACAGATTGGACATTAGACATATCCCATGTAAATCCTTAGAAAAATGAGTTTTTTACGCCTGCGCTAGGTAAGATGTCATATGCTAATGTCCTCATTATGCAGTGCAACACAACTCAAATCAAATTATAATGCTAGGAGGTCACAGTATGAGCATTAAGCTCCATGAATAGTAAAAAACGAATTTTGTAGCAGTTATTTTTAATAATAATTTTTCATAATAATAATTATTTTTAATATACCCAATCATTTTTGCTAATTTCACATATAAAAGCAAGCAGCAACCCTTGCCTATCATTTTAGACGCATTCATTTATAAGCCTAAGCACAGAAGCCTAACTTGAAACATGACAAAATTTGGCGCTACATTTTTCTTTCTAAAAAGGACCATTTTTATTTAGCAACAGAGCCAAGAATATGCGTATGCTTAAAGAGAGGAAACCCTTAATTGAAATGTCTTCCTGTAATACAAAATAATGAAGAAATGATATAAGTTGTTTTTTCTACAAAAACACACCATTCATTTTTGGGGGCCTTTTTATTCCTAATGAATGTGAATTTTAATTTGTTTTTTTTTAAGCATTTAGAAATTTTGCTTAATAGACTGAAAACATAAAAAACCACAAACACACATTTAAGCTCATTTCAGACATAAACAGAAAGGGGTGAAACACTGAGGACACACAATACGGCGAGCTTTTAGCCATGCATTTCATAAATAGCGCCATCGCAATTTACTTACAGAAGTTGCACTAATGGGAAAACCACATAGACATTTAAACACACATTTAACCCATAACTCAATACTCAGGACAGAAACCAAGGACAGCCCACAGACTGTACTTAAACCAAACCATTTGCAAATACTAGTTGTAAGTCATATTTACAAGAAACGCTTCTCAATTGTGTTTCAAAAGAATGCAAACACAGCCCAACAGACTGATGTATGTCCAAGAGCGAAAATACACTCAATTCACTAGCTTTGGCTAGCAGAACACCAAACAAAATCGCTCTGCATATCTTCCTTCATAACATTGCGTAGAACAAAGGATCCTTGTTTTGTATTATGTCATATTTTAATTCCCTGGGGATACAAAATCACCAAGGAAGAAATATGTTTGTAAATCTAAACCTATTTAGATATTTCCCGCTAGGGGGGCCGGCTAATTTACTTCACATCACACTATGGTACCTTCCAAAAAAGCAACACATTTTTCCATGTGAGCTTGAGAACAGACATGCCAAAAAAATACTGCGGAATACGCAAGTATTATAATCAAAGTGGTGCTCAAGGTACTTTTCGTACGTGCACCGTTCAACTAAACCAAATGGAGAAATATCTCCTCATTGCCTGCCTACACAAATTGCAATTCGCATATCCAAACCTATACAAATCCAAAGTTGGCCAACACAAATTCCAAAGTTCCAAAGCTACAGTCCCAAATTTGCTAAGATTAGGCATTTTATAGCTCACTAATCTAGCTTCAAACTTCAAGGGGTTATCTCTACCAATACACTTGCAAATATACGAGCTCCTCGGCTTTGGTAATTTGCAATAACCAAATCAAAAACCAAGAAACCAAACCCCTCGGCTTTGGTAATTGCAATAACCAAATCAAAACCAAGAAACCAAACAAAGTCGTGGGAGCGACCCACTTGTACTTCTAATTCATACTAATCAAAAGGTTATCCAAATTCTAACTGTCAAGTTCTACATGACCTAACGGTCTTTTTTAGAATACTCACGCCAAAAAGGTTCTCAGTCAGGAGTGACATCATGTGGAGGATCAAAATCAGGAAAATCAGAAATATACTGGGCTGCAGAATCAAAGAATCTCCAGAATCCCTGTGCACAGAGTACCTCCTTAGTAGAATCCTGTTCTGTCCTCCTCAGTAGATTTCAGTCCTCTGACCAGATCACTCCCACAGAAAGTCACTTCTCTGATGAAGCCCACGTTGGCCGCGCCATTTGAAGAACTGTAATCTTCATTCTCAGGGAATACTTACTAATAAAAAAGAACTTGACACAGAAGCTGAAAATATGAAAAGACATCTTTATTAAATTTAATAAGTGAGGCCACGTCACACAGAAGCCGTAGCAACTGAATGAGGCTGTCTGAAGAATTCAGAAAACAGAGGCCTTTTATATGCAAACTTCAGCATACAAGTAAGGGGCAGTCCTAGCTTTTGCAAGCATGCAAAATGCCTAACATTCCTTCTTACACAAGCCGGACAAACCCATAATAAAAGGACCAAAACCCATGTCATAAACAGACCATAAAAGAAGGAACAGAAAACAGATAAGAAGCAGTATAAGGGGTGTGTGTGTGCATACCAAACTCTACAATGTCCTGTGCTTTGATCCTCAATCTTGACCAGCTAAAGGGCAGGAACTGGTTTAACAAGGTCAGCTTCAGGCAACAGAGTCAGTTCACTCAGGTCAAACAGGAGTCAGCATGAACTCAAGCTAAGGTCTACATGTCCTTAAAAGACTGGTTTCAGCCACAATCATGGCCTATGTGAGGGCAACCACAAAATGGCTGCCATACACAAAATGGAACCCACGGGTTCAGAATTCACAGAACCTCAGCGCCAAGAGACCGCTAAGACTAAAAGACTGGATAACCGACATGACGTACTGTAAAAAGACTCTGGAGACCTATGCTGAGGAATTACCAGTGATGTCTAGACCCAGGGATTTTTGGGAACCGCTGACGTCCTACTTACAGACCAACCCTGCATAATCATAATATACATACGAGAATCAGGTCCAGTATCGATAGAAGAGGGCAATACACACAGGCTATTGTCTGTGGTGGCGACAGTATACCGAGCAGGGATAAGCGAGGGAGGAGCATGAGTGCGATATTATGTAATTGTTGATAAAATACCCCTTTATGTGTGTTTCGAAATGCCGAACTTCGTTGACAATACGCATTTGATTTAAGAATGTACTTTCCACATTGTGTCATTTGCTTATATGAACATGTACCATGTATGTCTGCTGATCAGAATAAAAAATAAAATAAAAATAAAATAAAAACGTTATTGAAAAAATTTGAAAAACTACAAAAAACAGAATTAACCAAGTGGTGGGAAAGCAAGTCCCTACAGAAATACAAAAAAGCCGGAAGAGTGCCTAGGGGGTTGAGAGTGTTGATAGCTCCATCTTTTGAAAACCTCTACCCCCTAATGCTACAAGAGTGGGCCACCAATAATCTGGATGCATCAATGAACATGATTTGCATTCTCATAAAATACGCAGAAATAGATAGAGCGGAGGTGGTAAAACAAATCGATGCAATAATTCAAGAATTGGGCACGGCAAAACAGCAAGATTTCATTAAGAAAGAGAAAGAAAACATCAAGAAACGTTTGGAAAAACATGAGACTGTAATTAAGGAGCGGAAGGTCTTTAAATTCACCAGGGATAAAAAAGACTATGAAACTGGGAGAATATTCACATTTTCTAAAAAAAGTTTGATAATGTAAAAAGAAAAGCTTTGACTCCCAAAACAGCAAGCACGTCAGTTCTGACATTGAATGTTAGTATTTCAACTGACACAGAGGCAAGTTCTATAAATTCATTAAGTAGTAGTGTGTAATCAGATGATGACACTATGACAAATGAAGTAGGTGGATACTCTGCCAGTTTTACTCCGTCGGAAGAATTGGGGTTTATCGTAGAAGATCGGAGACAAACCCTGAGGCCGAGGGTACCGCTGAAAAACAAAGGTCCAAATGAAACAGGCGCCGCAATCAAAGGCAGAAACGCAAGAGGCAGCTGGAGAGGGAAAAGAGGTAAAGGGAAAACCCAAGTAGATCAATGAATATGGACAATCAAGCCAATAACAACACTGTCATTAATCTGAGTGACCTTGACCTTGACACTGCGGAAATCCAACTGTTATCATTAGGTCTTTCTTTTTGCCCAAAATCAGGCTTCAAATACAAGCAATCTAGAATTGATGTTTTTAAGTTTATTCGCAAACTCAAGCTGGTCAAATTCCATAAATTGAACAAAGCGAATAAAATGGCAACGAATATTCAAGGTGATAACAAACCAAGTGTGCAATTTCAGGTATCTGATATCCCCGCCTTGAGAACGGCACATTCACTAGCAGGATTTACAGAAGAAAATGAAAATGTAAATACCTAACAAGAACTTGGTGGAATGGGTCTTATAAGTACAAGCACTGCCATAAGCCCATTTAAACCCCCATCCACGTTTATTCCTGTCATGCCACGTGATGCTATTGTGATTTTTAGTGAAGTTGTCATAGAGGACCTGAAAAAATTGAATAGAGACATTGTCAACAAGAAACAAAATAGAAGTTATAGTGAACAATAATACACCAAGCTCATGAAGAAAATTAGGGAAAGTGATAACATCATTGTAAAAAATGCGGACAAACGGGGAAATATTGTCCTTTGGCCTCGGGTGACTTACATAGAAGAGGCTAGTAGGCACTTAAATGATTTTTCATGTTATAAAAAGGTTTCTGTTAATGAGTTAAGGACAGTTAAAGAACTAGTGTTCAAAGAGCTTGCCCAGTGGAAAAGAGTGGGTTTAATTAACCAGGAGGAGTATCATTTTTTAAAAACAGATCATCCGATCACTCCCACATTATATTTTATACCCAAAGTCCACAAACAAATCCATCCGGTACCGGGACGTCCTATTATATCAGCACAGGGAGGCCCATTGGAACCCATGTCTAAGTATGTAGATTTTTTTATCAGAGGTTATGTAGAAACCCTCGCATCTTATATTAAAGACACGGTTAATTTCCTTGAAAAGCTCAGCAAAATTACCTGGTGTGATAACTATTGTTTTATTGTCATGGACATATGTGCTTTATATACCAGCATTGATCATGAACAGGGTCTTGAAGCCACTAAACAGTGTTTATCTTATCGAGACATAAAATTTCATGAACATAACAAAATGCTGTTGAAAATGATAAACATATGTCTTAAGAATAATTACTTTCTATTCAATTCGGCAGTCTACCAACAACTCCGGGGCGTGGCAAGGGGGGCATATTTTGCCCCCAGTTTTGCATGCTTGCATGTAGGCTGGTGGGAGGAGCATGTCCTTAGCCACGTCCTGGAGGAAAGATTCCCTGACCACATTGTCACATGGTGGCGATTCATTGATGATGTCTGT
Organism: Lissotriton helveticus; assembly: GCF_964261635.1. NCBI lineage: Eukaryota > Metazoa > Chordata > Amphibia > Caudata > Salamandridae > Lissotriton > Lissotriton helveticus. The sequence continues at coordinate 1,133,063,943 of NC_136061.1, forward strand.
ATGATTTGGCAGGGCTCTGTCGAATCAGCTTAGACATTCATTAACATCATCAATGATAATGAACTCAACCTGAAATTCACAGCAAATGTTAGCAAGGAAAGGGTTGAGTTACTTGACGTTGAAATTTATATTTCATATACCATCATTAATACGAAATTACACAGAAAAGAAACTGCGGGAAATTCGATCCTCCATGCAAGCAGTACCCACCCTAGACACCTAATCAAGAGTATACCCTACGGGGAATTCTTACGAATCAAGAGAATATGCAGCAATAAAGAGGATTCAGAGATCTGTCTTGATGAAGCAGTGCCGAGATTTCTACTGAGAGGTTACAAAATGGTGGATTTGAAGAAATCTTTATCTAAATTGGAAACCCCAAAAGATGTACTTAATCTGGATGAGAACATTCTCAGATGTGCAGGGTGAGGGAGTGGCAATTAAAAAGACACATATCAGACTTATAACCACGTATAATTGTCAACATAAGAGGGTTAGACAAATAATTGCCAAAAACTGGCCTATTTTAAAATCTGACATGACCTTGGCTCCAGAAATCAAGAACTCCCCTAGCATCACTTACAGGAGAGCTCCATTCATGAGGGATGCTCTAGATAGATCCAGTCCTGAGACACAGACCAAAACTGACTGGTTGTCCAATAGAAAGGGTTTCTTTAAATGCAGCTCCTGCAGAGCATGTAAATTTGGAATCAACATGAAGGAAGAACAGGATGCTTTCTCCCTAGAATTGTATAAACTGAAAGGAATCTTTACATGCAAAACAGCATTTGCTGTTTACATTTTAGAATGCACTTGCCAATTGAAGTACATAGGCAGTACTAAATTACCTGTTTTTAATCGGATTTTACAGCACTTAGGTGCTATTGTCAACTCAGACTCCAGTTACCCTGTGTCACGGCATTTTAAATTAGTGCATAATAAAAATCTCAAAGATTTAACTTATTTTGTGATAGATGCCGTTCCAAAAGATATAAGAGGGGGAAACAGGGAAAATAAGTTACGTCAACTGGAGAGTCAATACATTATGCAGTTTGACACCAAAATGCCTAATGGATTAAATACAAGGGAAGATCTTTACAATTTTTTACAATTTTTAAAATTATAAATTAGGTAGATCGAATATTTCTGCTATTAGTCACTTGGATTTGTTGATACATTTTGGATAATCATTAATCTTTTTCTATGATGGGACAATGAAATATATGCTATTTATTCATAACTAATTGTATTTACTTTTGTACTAACACAGCATTCATTTTTGTATTAACACTTTTTTATCTGTGCAGAGGGTTTTTACTGGTTTTTATCTGGTATCTATGGGTGGGAAGTCTACAGTTTTGCTATTTGCACAAGATATCTACGTTATTTTGATTATATAATCAACTTGAGTTTGCTTAATGGTTTGCATAATTTGATTGTTATCTGCACTTTAAATGCACAAGTCACTTTCCAAACAACTGGCACTTTAATGAATTAATATAATAAGGCATGTTCTATGAAACCGATGGATTGACTCATTCACATATATAATTTTATATAAAATAGATATTTATAATGTACCAGTTACAGGATTAGTTGAATTGCATTTGTTTTAATTCACTTTGGGTAAAACACTACTTTTATGTTTTTTCTGTTCAAATAATACCCTCAATAATTAATTTTTGGAAATGATGTTGCATATTTTGAAATATCATGTAAATGCAAAGGACAAAACATGTATTTCATAATAGAATATGGGCACTTGCCCTTTATTTTTCCAATGCATGTGAGAAAAAATATTTGTTGGACTGTCTAATTGTACGGAGAGTCTGTTTCTCATGTCTATACATTTGAGGGAGGAGTTTGTGGTGTAATGAACAGTATTTAGTCACGTGGGGGGTCACGGCATGTCATGTGATCAAGACCGGTCGAAACGCGTCATGTCTGCATGAAGGAAATAAAGCACTAAGAAAAATCGAACTTGCCGTTGTGGTCCGTTTCCTGATTTGTGCCCAGAGGTGCTATGCTGTCGGGGATCGTGTTTATATATATATATATGTATATATATATATATATATATATATATATACATATATATATATATATCCAGAATTTGTCCATCAACCACGCTCCAAGGAAGGAAAATTAGACGAGGCAAACCCAGATAGATGGTGCAGTTATTTTATTTTCGTTAAGCCCAACAACACCACCGCCACGACGCGTTTCAGTCCGCGTAGGGCCTTGATCACATGACATGTGTGTGGGGTCACCTCCCTTTTAAAGTGCTAGTGCAAATAAGTACTTCCCTTTCCTCTACGTATTTACTTGTGTTCTCCATTATTGAATTACATGCCAAGATAATAGGCCTCCCTGGAGGTTTCACGTTGTCTTTGTGAATTTGGAAATGAAATAAATTTGGGGCATCACTGGGTGTTCATTTAAAAAAAAAGCAAATTCCTCCATAGTGATTAGTCCCATACTTCTCCAACCCATCAAATTTGTATATATAGTACTCCAGGCACCCTTTGCTTCTCCACTGTTGGATTTTTTATAACAGTTCCTGTCATTCAATTGTCCCAAAGCTTCATTCATACATAATACTCTGGGCCATAGGACGACATTTCCGCCTTTGTCGGATTGCCGAACTATCACGTTGGTGTTGCTGCGAATTTTACCGATGAGTTGATGGTATGCTCTATCCCGGTATTGCATTTTTTTATGAACATTGATTTCTTTCATATGTAGATGTTTTAGTTCCGATGCCACCTTTTCATGAGAAGCATCGAGATTATCTTTAATCATCAGAGGACAAAACGTAGATTTAGGTTTGAAGTTTGTAGGAGCTGTGGTCATCACATCTTCCATTAGGACATTTTCAGTTATTTCTGTATGTTCAACTTGCATTTCCAAAAGGTCAGTATACAATTCCGCATCTCCTGCTTGCAAAAGTGAAGAGCCAGAGCTAGGTGGAGCTTTAGTCCTTAAAGCTTCTACTTTGTTGGTAGTATGGTATTTCCGAAGCTTTAACTTACGGACATATTGTTACAAGTCCACTCTGGTTCCTGCATAATCAAAATCACTTTTAGCTCTGTACGATAGACCCAGGGCCAATACATTTGTTTCATTAGTTGTAAGTTTCATATTGGTTAGATTAATAACAGTTTTTGAATCAACTAATGACATGCCATTTACTTCCGTTTCCATTCTTCTGCACCACCTTTTGCTGTTCCGCATTTCTGTTTGTGGCACTTGTGCCTTGCACTACGTCTGAAGTTCGCGTTTTGTTTAAATTGGCATTTCTGGCACTTGAGCGCAGGGTCTGTTTGCGATCCTGGCGCACACAATCCAACTCTTCAGCCAGGGTAAACTTGCGAAACCCCACATTTTGGGCTCTTTGTTGATCTCCATCCGATTCACTTTCTAGATTAGAGCTTATATCAGAAGCTGAGGAAGCTGACAATGCCTCAGCTGCGTCGCCAGCTCTTGGTTCAGTGTCGAATAGTGGGGCATTCATTTTTGTTTTTGCTTTCACGTTATCGTATTTTCTGGCGAACGTGAAAACTTGTCCATGCTCATAATCTAATCTATCCCTTTGAAATGTAAACGTTTTCCTTTTCTTTATGATTTCTTCTTCTTTTTGAATCCTCGCTCTCATTTCATCCCGATATTTGGGCAAAAGGGGATCTTCTGATACTTTTTCTATCTCAATAACTACAAACGGGTGGTTTGAGGGTCCAAGGGAATATTTAACGACCACACAGTTACAGCCCCCTAAACTCAATATGTACTACAAAAAGAATAACTGTGGGTCTACAATAAATCTATGTGTGTCTAGATGACTCTATGTGTACTCTAAGTGTGTTAGTAGAGCACACAACAGGATATCGCACAATGTGAAGAGATATCCATCAGTTACCTTTCCTGTGCCGCCCTTTCATCATTTGGAGCCCTGGGAACCGCCACCGGCGGTACAAATCGGTGGGGGCTCTCAGGCCCCCCAGTCCCAGGAACCACCACCCCCCCGGGGCTTAAGAAAATCAGGTGGTGGAATCTGAGGCGCTCCCCAGCCCCGGGGACCGCCACCCCCGGGGTTTCTCAAAAATGTGGGAGGGGTCCCGCGGCCCCCCTCCTAGAGCCCTCGATGGCCCTGGGGACCGCCACCCCCCAGGGCCGGCTCCTGCAGTGTTCCGGGGTGCCCAGCCCCGGGACACTGCTGTTTGCAATGGCAGGGCGGGAGCCTCGCGGCTCCCACCCTGCCATTGCAAACTGCTTTGCTTCATTGAAACCTGGGTCCCTGGGGGCCAACTAGCCCACCAGCTACCTCCAGTAAGCGCCACGGAGCTGCATTGCAGAGTGTTGTAAAAAGGGGCGTGGCCTCTGAACACCTCTTTGCAACGCAGCCTCCTGGCGCACACTGGAGGTACCTGGTGGGCTAGTTGGCCCCCAGGGGACCTCAGAATTCAAGGGCGCCTAACCACGCAACTTAAAACACGCCACAGGGCGTGTTTGCACACATGTCACCTCACGCCCCGCCCCCTTCCTTCAGCATTGTACAAATATTCCTCCAAAATCAGCTGAACTACGAATTCCGATTTACTCACCTGTTATCAGGAAAGAACCCAGTGCGGCATCTTTTAGCCCAGCACTGACCCTGAAAAGTAATTCTAAGCGTACTTACAGTAACTTGTGTTTCTTTCCATAGGAAACCATTGTGCGGTTTTCAGAAGAAAAGTTTCTAAGTGTTTATTTTTTAAACATACAAATATTCCTCTAAAATCAGCCGAACTACGAATTCTGATTTACTCACCTGTTATCAGGAGTGACCTCAGTGCTGCTTCTTTTAGCCCAGCACTAACCCTGAAAAGTAATTCTAACCATACTTACCAGTAACTTGTATTTCAGAAAGCAGCTTAAAACCTGGCTATTCGACAAGTAACGCACCCACCCTCCCCCAAGCGCCTTGAGACCCTCTGGGTGAGTAGTGCGCTATACAAATTCCTGAAATTGAACTTCCTTAGGAATCCATGTCGGGGACACTTTCTTTTTCCTAAAGCCGTGAGGTGAACGGCCATCGAGGTCAGCAGTAAGCAGATAGCCTTCCGCTATAGCGCTCCAGCGCTCTACCGACGCCGTGAGGGAAACGGCCAGCGTTACCAGCGCTCAGCCACATAGCGCTCCAGAACAACAACTCCCAGGTGCCCCGGCGGCGGAAGTGACGCCGCACGAGCGCCCGGAGGCGCTTGAAAGAGCGGAGCGCCCAGAGCTCCGGCGGGACACTTTCTTTTTCCTAAAGCCGTGAGGTGAACGGCCATCGAGGTCAGCAGTAAGCAGATAGCCTTCCGCTATAGCGCTCCAGCGCTCTACCGACGCCGTGAGGGAAACGGCCAGCGTTACCAGCGCTCAGCCACATAGCGCTCCAGAACAACAACTCCCAGGTGCCCCGGCGGCGGAAGTGACGCCGCACGAGCGCCCGGAGGCGCTTGAAAGAGCGGAGCGCCCAGAGCTCCGGCGGGACACTTTCTTTTTCCTAAAGCCGTGAGGTGAACGGCCATCGAGGTCAGCAGTAAGCAGATAGCCTTCCGCTATAGCGCTCCAGCGCTCTACCGACGCCGTGAGGGAAACGGCCAGCGTTACCAGCGCTCAGCCACATAGCGCTCCAGAACAACAACTCCCAGGTGCCCCGGCGGCGGAAGTGACGCCGCACGAGCGCCCGGAGGCGCTTGAAAGAGCGGAGCGCCCAGAGCTCCGGCGGGACACTTTCTTTTTCCTAAAGCCGTGAGGTGAACGGCCATCGAGGTCAGCAGTAAGCAGATAGCCTTCCGCTATAGCGCTCCAGCGCTCTACCGACGCCGTGAGGGAAACGGCCAGCGTTACCAGCGCTCAGCCACATAGCGCTCCAGAACAACAACTCCCAGGTGCCCCGGCGGCGGAAGTGACGCCGCACGAGCGCCCGGAGGCGCTTGAAAGAGCGGAGCGCCCAGAGCTCCGGCGGGACACTTTCTTTTTCCTAAAGCCGTGAGGTGAACGGCCATCGAGGTCAGCAGTAAGCAGATAGCCTTCCGCTATAGCGCTCCAGCGCTCTACCGACGCCGTGAGGGAAACGGCCAGCGTTACCAGCGCTCAGCCACATAGCGCTCCAGAACAACAACTCCCAGGTGCCCCGGCGGCGGAAGTGACGCCGCACGAGCGCCCGGAGGCGCTTGAAAGAGCGGAACGCCCCTCGCACCCGCGAGTCGCGCGCGGGAGCGCCCGGGACAAGGGCGGGACAGTCTTAGACAGTCCTAGACTGGCCGGGACTGGACTGGGCAACCCCTCTAACGTCTCCAACACAAGCAAGTAAGCAAATCTTTTTCTTTACTGACTTTCCTACATAGTGTCATCACGTAAGGATTTATACAAGTACCCGGTGTGTACAGGTAAAGCTTATATAATCCCTGGTCAACTGACTACATATTCTTAATATGTCTAAAAAGAATTCTAAAAAACAGCCTCCTGCTAGCTCTAAGCCTACAGTCAACTCTAAGCCCATTGAAAACTACATGCTTCAAGTCATTACCAAAATAAATAAAGACAGAAGAGAATCATTGGGATTAAGTCAGTCGCCTGACCTACAGTTACTAAGCCCAATTCAAAGTCCTCAACATTCAGGTTCTCTAGTACTGGATGATACCCCAAACCTAATAGACATTACGGTTCATCCTACTCCAAATTTGGACGATCAGATTAGTCTCAATCTGGATGATGCCGCTAATGCCTTACAACTAGACCAAGGAGTAAACACTGAACATGACCATGAGATCCTGGTGCATAATGCTGATGATTTATTTTCTCCTGAACAGGAAACTCGACCTACAAGGAAAAACAGGAGAACTCATCAAAAACGGATGGGGTTACGTTCCAGTAATAGGAGGAAAAATGTTTCTCCAACAGGTCAAAACAAGTCAAAAACTTTAGATGATGGTGATAATAATGTCTTTGATAAAAGCAATCATGGAAAAAGCTATAACGAAGATGATTTGCTTCAGAAAATAGCAGACATTATTGATTCCAAAATCCAAACTATCATAAAGCCTTTGATCGCTAAGATCGATAAATTGAATGCGGAGGTAAAAAAGATGACTACTCTTCAAGTTAAAGCTGTGGAAGGGGCTGAGACGGTCAATACTTTAGTGACACAAATGGTAAAATCAATTGAATCCAAGGCAAAGAGCCCTATAGAAAAGGAGATAAGTCCTATGCTCCCAGAAAGCACAGTCGGGAATGAAACTCATCCTATCACTCGACCTCCAAACATTGCCGGGGTATCAGGACCGAAAAATTTGCCATTAAACTGTCAGGAAACAGATCCCCTCCAATTTATTGAGGAAGCGTCTCCTGTGGTCCTGGTTCTGGCAAATGTTCCCTCGCCAGCAGATGCACAACCTGAAACATCGGAATCTTTGTCCAGCAAAGCCCTCCATTGGTTAACAAACAATATGCAAATGGCACCAGGAGGTAAACATCAACTTGCGTCTGAGATTAAATCCACTAAGAGGGTGGCGTGGATTGGAAATCGACCGAAAGTATTTAAGGGAGATTGTGTTTTAGTGACTTTTTTCCACCCAGGTGTTCTGCCTAATCTTCTAAAACATATCAATCCCCCCCAAAGAAGAGCAGGATCTGTTGTTCCCCTTACGTTAAAATTCTTTTACGGAGAGCAAGAGAATGTGACTTTTCCTAGGACCCCCGGACCTATGTGGAACACTGTGAGAAACAACAGAGGTCAAGGTGTTCCCCAAAAAGACTGGGGTATGGCTCTAGGTAATAGATATGATGCTTTATCAGGGCTAAATGACTGTGATTGACTGGGTAATAGTCTTGAAAATTTCTTAATTCCTGTTGTCACTTATGAGGCTAGGGAAATGGGCAACCGTTTAAATACTGGATTAGCTGATGTTCTGAGCAATGGAAGTAGCACTCAGGTCGAATCTGGTAATGTGATTAATGTTGAACAGTGTATTGAATGTCCCAAACTCACTTCAAATAATGATATACTTGAGTCATATGAGATTCTCTCCCCTGAATTGGGTACTATAGAAGGTAATGCATGTGAATATATTTTTACTCAGCGACATGGTAAAGGTTTAACCAACATTACAAAACCTATCAGTGACAATGTTGACATACAAAGTACCTTGTTGTCATGGAATGTGGCAGGGTTAAAAAACAAGATTTTATCACAGGATCTGCTAAACTTCCTGGATTCTAAGGATATAATCCTTTTGCAGGAGACCTGGCAGATAGAACCGGATCCAATCCAGGGATATTTACATTATTTTACTCCAGCCACCCCGTGTTCAAGGGGAAGGGCAAAAGGTGGCTTGGTTACATGGATCAAGCAGAAGAATGACTACACAGTGTTACAAATAGATACCAATAGTCCTGATATATTATTGGTCAAACTACAGCGACCGCCAAGTAGGGACATCTTTATTTTTAATATTTACTCAAGGGGCCTACCGGGTGGCAAATCCACCAAGGCGGTCGAGATATTGGATATTCTATTAAATCAACACTGTTTGAATGCTGATATCATTATTGGTGGTGATTTTAATTGTTGTTTTGAACCACTTGATAACCAGGATGTTGACCTCACTACCGAAGAGGACTTCATTTGGGAAATCCCACAGCTTTCCCTGATACCCATCAAAAGATGGACTGAGGCTGCATTACAGTTAAAGGTATTATGTGTCGAGTCTGGGTTGAGGGCCACTAATGGAAGAACGCCATCGGACAAGCAGGGCGCCCCTACTTTCTCTAATGGAACTACGCAAAGCCGTATTGATTATATATTAATTAATAAAGAGAATTGGGGGAAAGTTCTTGATATGAGGGTTGAGACTAGGGTGGAAAGCGACCATGATCCACTGATTCTAACCTTTAAATTGTTCGATCTGATGGCAAATGAGGAGGAGAGGGAAACTGTCCAGATAAACCTCACTAACGACCAAAGACACATTAGATGGGCAATTTGTGCAGCTAATGAGGAAAGCATGGTAGCCATAAAGAATCTTACAATTTTGGTCATTCAAGAAGTCCAGGATACACTTGAAAATAATACCCCGATAGCTGAAATTAGCAGGATCCACGATAAATTTTTTAACAATTTAAAATCTTTTTTTGTAAAGAAAGCTAAGAAAAAGCCACGTAGACCAATCAGAAAGGAGGATCAGTGGTATGATAAGTCCTGCAGGACTACCTATAGACTATTGTCAGATGCGGTAAAATCTCGAGACAAAACTAAAATAAGGGAGGCACGAGTTATGTACAAAAAAGTGCAACTTAGTGCAAAAAGGGAGTGGGAGGAAGGCTACTGGAGGGACCTACTTGATGCCAGTAGGGAAAGATCCATGACACCCTTCTGGAATATCGTCAAATGGGGAAGGGGCTCTAGTAGAGGAGAACCCATTAACCATGTGCTACCAGAAGCCTGGGTATCCCATTTTTCTACCCACTTTTCTGCTGAGGATGAAGTCGAAGAGGAATGTCTAGCTTTTGAAGATATCCTCGAGAGCCCTTTAGTCTTTTCAAAAGATGATATCTTAAAAACTCTGAGCTGTATACCTAAAGCCAGAGCTCCGGGCCTAGATTTTATCCCTGCAGATTTGTTTATGCATGACAAGGATCTATGGGCCACCTACATTCAGCTGTTAGCCAATGCTATCGCAAGGGGCTCGCCTATCCCTGAGACCTGGAAGGGAGCCGAGATTATCCCCATCTTTAAAAAGGGGGCATGCTCGGATCCAGGCAATTATAGGCCTATTAGCCTGATTGCATGTATGCAAAAAGTTGTGGCAAGACTATTATTACAGCGAATCCATGGGTGGATAGATGACAATGATATACTATCTCCCCTGCAGGCTGGTTTTCGTAGTCATACCAGCACTATTGATCAAATTTTTAGATTTGTTTTATTATATTGGCGCACAGTTTTATTAGAAGGCGGGATGCTTTTTGCAGCTTTTGTTGATTTAAAATCAGCTTTTGATTTAGTTCCCCGCCACAAACTGTGGAATATCCTACACGATCAGGGCATTCCAATAGAAATCCTGTCTTTATTGATTAGGATGCATGAAAATAGTTTCGCACAAGTCCGATGGAATCAGCAGGGTAGTACTACTGAGAAGTTCCCTATAGCGAGGGGGGTACGTCAAGGGTGCGTGTTGGCACCAACTCTCTTCTCGCTTTACATCAACAGGGTGATCGGCTATTTTGAACAAAAGCCCACGGATGCCCCTAGGTTGGCAGGAAGGCCGATCCCCCTGTTGATGTTTGCGGATGACACCTTGCTGATATCAAAGACGCAGCAGGGGCTACAAAAGGCCATCAGGGTGTTTGAAGGTTTCTGCAAGGATCATGGCCTTGTAATTAACACCAGCAAAACCAAGTTTATGGTTATGCATAAACGAAAACACATTAGAGGCAGAGTTATTATGGATGGGGTTCAGCTTGAGCAGACCCAGGTCTTTAAGTATCTTGGCATCAATCTGACTTACAATCTAGATTGGAAACACCATACTAACGAACTAGACACAAAGCATGCTCAACTTGCAGGAGCTCTCACAAAGGAGCTTTTTTCATCTCACACTAAACCAATTAGACCTGTCTTAAAAATCTACAATGCTAAGGTGGGAGCAGCTGTTCTTTATGGAGCAGAATTATGGGGGTCCAGTAATCTGAATAAGCTGACGGTTGCACAGAATAAATTTCTCCGCAACATTACTGGGCTACCAATGTCAACCCCATTGATACCTTTAAAGTATGATCTGGGAATCTATAGCTTTAGTGACATAGCCAAGTATAGAATTGTGGCCTACTGGAGAAGGTTATGGACAACTCCGGAGCTCTCTCAGTATGCCCAAGGCTTCCTGGAGGTGAGATCCCTAGATACTGCTAATAAGATAGTCTGGTTGAAAGAGGCTAAGCTTCTATATAGGGCATTGGGCCTATCCCAAATGTGGGATGATCCACTAAATAGTGTCTTTCCATCAAAAAAGATACTTCGTGAACTCTACTGGAGCATGGTGGAGATTAAGTGCTTTAGGAATCACATTGACCGTTCTTTTACATATGACTATTTGGAGCTCAAACACTCGCCGGCCCTAGAATTATACTGGGATTGGATTACGGTCCCAGGGGATCGGAAGAGGTACCATCAGATGAGGGTGGGGACACTCCCACTGAATGCCCTAACAGCGAAATGGTATAAAGCACAAACTCCAAGGTGCCCCTTCTGTCCGGACCATAATGAAAACATTGGTCATGTGTTATTTGCCTGCCCCGAATATAGAATACCGAGACAATCATGGCTTAAACCAATTTGCATCCAGCTAGGTATAAAGACGTCAAATGAGGCTGTCAGGATTTTAAGGACAGATCTCTCCCAGCCTGTTGTTATAGCTATGGCAAAGTTCCTTCACTGGATGTGGATAATTCGGGCACGCAAAATCTGTCTGGAATAAGTTAGGATCTCTATTCGATGCCGCACAGTCTGCACGTATTTTAGTTTCTCTTAAGTTACATTTTACGTGATAAAATATGTAATTTCCAACATATAGTTGTTGTTTTTTTATCCTTGTTTGATTGGATTCTAATGATCTTAGCTGGATATTTTAAGATTAGGCAAAAATGTAAATAGGATGTTGTAAGATTGTGTAAAGATGTAAGTAGTATATATAGTAGTAGTGTAAATAGCATGAGATAGGAAGTTTTTTAATATTTTGCTTTTTTTGCTTATTTATTATATTAATTGATGTGGATTCTGTATTTCTGTGGGGTGGGGGGATGGGGTGGGATAAAAAACAACGCATTTTGTTTTTGTTTTGGAAATTGTCTTTTATGATTGAAATATATCGAATAAAGACTAATTAAAGTGAAGTGAACTTCCTTAGGAATCCATGTCTGGTTTTGAGCAGAAAAGTTTCTAAGTGTCTATTTTCACAAACTACAAATATTCCTAAAAAATTGCGTGTATGACTTAAACGCATTCTTTCAACTGTTTACAGGAGATGCACGAGTGCTGGATCCAGGATATACCACTGAGTAAGAAAAAGTAACAATAACACTACTTACCTGCTGAGTGAATTTCCTTCCATAGGGTAACATTGAGAGGTTTCACTTGGAAACTCTTCTAAGTGTGGAGTTTTGGAACTTTAAAATATTCACCTAAAATCAGCCGAACAAAGAATTCCGATTTACTCTCCTGTTATCAGGAGAGACCTCAGTGCTGCATCTTTGAGCCCAGTACTGATCCTGAAAAGTAACTCTAACCATACTTACCAGTAACTTGAATTTCCTTCCCTAGGCTATCATTGATTGGTTTCACTTGGAAATTCTTCTGTGTGAGGAGTTTTGGAACTTTAAAATATTAATCTAAAATCAGCCGAACGAGTTCTGATTTACTCATCTGTTATCAGGAGAAACCTCAGTGCTGCATCTTTGAGCCCGGTTCTGATCCTGAAAAGTAATTCTAACCATACTTACCAGTAACTTGAATTTCCTTCCATAGGCTATCATTGACTGGTTTCACTTGGAAATTCTTCTAAGTGTGGAGTTTTTGAACTTTATAAAATTCCTATAAAATCAGCAGAACTACGAATTCCGTTTTACTCACCTGTTATAAGGAGTGACCTCAGTGCTGCTTCTTTGAGCCCAGCACTAACCCTGAAAAGTAATTCTTTAAAAATTGCCTGTATGACTTAAACACATTCTATCAACTGTTTACTGGAGATGCACCCGTGCTGGATCCAGGAGCCACCACTGAGTAAGAAAAAGTAACGTTAACACTACTTACCTGATAAGTGAATTTCCTCCTATTGGTTAACATTGGTGAATCTATGTGAAAAAGTTTCAAGTGTCAACTTTTAAAATACAATAATATTCCTTAAAATTCACTACTGTCACCAAAACGCTGTTACTCAACTGTTTACAGGAGATGTCCCAGGACTGAATCTAGGATCCAGTCCTGTGGTTAGAAAAGTAATCCAAAAAGTAACTAATTGCATTTAACTAGAAATTCACATTGACTAGAAGACTATTGCCTATTTGCAAAGTATTTAAACTAAAGTAATTCATTCTGAGAAAGTATATTTTATAATGTAATGTATAATGTAAATATAACGTAATTTAAAAAATAAAATATCTAAAAAAAATTGTTTAAAAAAATGTAGAAAATCAGTATAAAAAAATACAAATAACAATACATTTAAAATTGTCATTTACAAAACCTTTGAAATTCACTGAAAAAAACATAGGTTTCAGACATGTTATAGTTAGGAATTAGCATTTCAAAAACCTTTGAAATTCACTGAAACAACCATAGGTTTCAGACAAGGTATAGTTAGGAGTTAGCATTTAAAAAACCTTAAAAATTCACTGAAAAAAACATAGTTTTAGCGGTGTTATAGTTAGCTAGACATTTCACTCGTATAAAACCATTGAAATTCCCCGTTATAGTTAGTTGTACTAACTATAACTCGCGCGCCCGCAATCCACTGCTGATAATGTCACATATTACATCATTCATGACATGGTCAGTGACATCACTGATGACATCACTGATGACATCGCAAATGACATCACTGATGGCATCATCCTTGTGACAAACTGATACAACTCATCATACAGTAGCATAACCTTTCAACACTCATTATAAAATATGAAGTACCATATTTGAAACCATTGACACACCAATACAAGTTTCTAAAAACCCACTCAGTGATCCCTACATCTACACACACATCTAAACACTTACCTATAGATTCACTCATACATGCTAACAAAGATCAATAGAACACTATTAAATATACTTATATACCTACATCAACATTACACACCAGCACATATCCTATTCACTTATGCAGACATCCTACTCACATATGCAAACAATTGATCATACTTATATTTACTAAGCTACACACTTACACAAAAACCACTTTATTTATTTATATAGATAGTAACTCATACTTAGTGTGTTATAAAATCACTATTACAAGTATACAGTTATCCATACGTCACTCATAGAATCACTGAGTCTTATGTTTACTTATTTATATACAACATTTGTCACATACACTGCCTTTTATATTTTTAGTTTGTTGGACATATATCATTGATAAATATATGTACTCATCACCATACCCATAAAGAGATTCACTAACCCAAACAACTGTTTCCACATACAGTCTTAACACATATACCTACTAAATCAACTATTTACACATCTTACAACAGTCACTCACGTCCCACCCAACCACACACATTCATTCACTATCCCACACAAATAGTCACTTAACTAATTAATAACGAATGTAGACTTTCACATAGCTAGTAACCAACTTATGTAGTAGTTTACACAACAAGAGATAGAGTGATACATGTATTCACACAATTTAATCACTATCCCATATATTTAGTGAGACACTTTAAATTCGTCACTTAGACAGTGAATCACATTGCTACTAAATCCTCTATTCAGACACTTATACATCTACTCAGTCTTCAAGGCAGATTGCTATATATATATAAAATACTTATTTAAATATTGAAGCAATCCACATTTACTGGATGATGTCATCAGTGATGTCATTTGAGATGTCATCAGTGATGTCGTCAGTGATGTCACTCACCATGTCATGAATTATGTAATATGTGATATTATCAGCAGTGGATTGCGGGTGCGCGAGTTATAGTTAGTAAAATTAACTATAACGGGGGAATTTCAATGGTTTTATACAAGTAAAATGTCTCGCTAACTATAACACCCCTAAAACCTATGGTTTTTTCAGTGAATTTCAAAGGTTTTTTAAATGCTAATTCCTAACTATAACTTGTCTGAAACCTATGGTTTTTTCAGTGAATTTCAAAGGCTTTTTAAATGCTAATTCCTAACTATAACTTGACTGAAACCTACGTTTTTTCAGTGAATATATATATATATATATATATATATATATATATATATATATATATATTTTACCTACTGGCGGTCGCCAGTAGGTATATATAGTTAGGATTTTTTCTCTATGGGATTTTTTAAACTTCTATGTCTAATAACTTTGGCGTTTGTGGACGGAATTGGCTGAAATTTTCAGGAAAATTGAACATTTTGTTTCTGAGCAGCCCCTGAACATTTGGGGGGGTTTCGTCAAGGGGGGGCCGAGAAAAAAGGGGGGTCCTAAAACACGTTTTTCCCATGTTAATTTCCATAGGGCGGTTGGCCTCACTTTTAGCCCGAACGGCTGAATGGATTTCCACCAAACTTGGCAAAATTGTAGGGACTGTTAGCCCGATGTGCCTTTGCTAGGTCTCAATATATGTGCTCCAGTAAATTTTGAGAAATTAACGTTCAAAAAAATATATATATCTGTAAGCGCGCTCCGGGCAGTGCCCCGGTTCGCGTACTTGACGCGTAACGGAACTTCGCGAAGCGAAGCTGATTGGCTCTCCGGTGTCTGTCAACATTCTAAACAGTCTGGAGCGGCCGCCATCTTGTCTCTCGGTAGGATCGAGAGACAAGAGGAGGCCAAAACAAAGGGGGAAATGACCATAAGGGGGCATAGTAGATCCTCCCTGACCCCCTAGGTTTGATGTGGAGGCTTTAAAAGGGCCGGGAAGCGGGGAGCGTACTATAAGGAAAAAAGAATGATAGACTATGATATTTTGAAATATTGTATGTTTATTGATTGTTCTTTTTGTTGTTTTTTTTATTTTTTATTTAAGTAGCAGTATTAATGATTATTAAATATAAATTTATTTTTGGAATTGTGCACAGTATACTATAAGTCTGACTTTACATTATAATCAATTTGGTACTAGTTTATGAATTACATATAAAAATGATTAAAGACTCAAACAATTTTTTAATATTAAATATAATTTTATTTTTCTGATTCTTTTTCAAAATTTAATAGAACGTCTAACATTTGACTGTCCGATATGTCCTCTTGATGAGTGAACATAACTTCCCACATTTGACCGTCATCATAATGAAGTAAATGATCCACAGATTCTACACATTGTAGAAGTTCATGGTCTCGTGATTCATCCATGAATTCCAAGTCAATGGGTTCAATTATTTCCTCATTGTTCATGTCTAGGACAATTTCAAAGGAAACGTTCTGTTCTCCTTGCATTTTTGTGCTGAAATTTGAATAAAAAATAAATATATCAGTAGAGATAGGGCACTGTTGGGTTTAAGTTCAGACAGGTACTTTTGAGGCATGAAGTAGTACTATTAAAAAGTGCCTGTGAGAAAGCCTATGTAAATTCATAATAATACCACAGAAACCTAAATCAATCCATAATTATAATAAACAAGCCTTTCTCAATGTCTAACTCTTACAGAGGGATAGTATATAACTATCTGAAAATGTTTTCAAATTTATAAAATAATATCTTACCTTTTAAAAACAAGTTTAAGTTGTGAGTGAAAATGATCTTGCAATGTAGTTCAGGAAGTAGTAGTCAAAATGGCTGTGTTTTTCTCTCTTTTTTTATATATATTCAGGTACATAACCAATCAAATGTCAGGTAAAAAAATTAGAAAATGAAAGTAACATTTTAATTGGTTGTCAATTCCAACACTTCAGATGTGTTTTGTGAAGTAATTTACCTCAGGGTATTTAGAGAGGTCTACAGGCTAAATGGCTAAATGGAATTCCAAACAAATGTGTGAAAATGGTAGGGATTGGTATGTAGTATGAGCTAATCTATATTTGGTGAAAGTGTCTCCAGGGTTTCTTCTGTAAATTACTTTCCCACCTTTTTTAATGGAGCGCTTCCCGGTGAGCGCCCCGGTACGCGAACCGGCAGCGTTACGGGAGTCCACCATTTTGTGTTTCAGTCGAATTAAGATACAAGATGGAGGGCAAATAATGTTCAGAATGGGTAGAAGGGGGCACGGTAGACGTATTTTGACCCCCTAGGTTTTCTGAGGGTGGCTGAGGAGGCCCATATGTGTGAAAAAAAATCATTTTTTTTAAAAATTTCGCGCGGTTAGCTTCCGGTTCGCGTACCGGGTAGCGCTCCGGGGAGCGTACTTTGTTGAAAATTAGTGAAAAAAGTTAGAGTAAAATAATAATTGTGAGTGATCAGATGTAGGGTAGCTCTGAGAAGAGCTTTTGGGTTTATGGTACATTTAGGTACTTATAAGTAGGTACCAATGCACATTTTTAAATTCAGAATGAAAATTCTGTTCCCTTCATCTGAGAAGTGAACTCCATCTCCTCTGTAGA
This sequence comes from Lissotriton helveticus, assembly GCF_964261635.1. NCBI lineage: Eukaryota > Metazoa > Chordata > Amphibia > Caudata > Salamandridae > Lissotriton > Lissotriton helveticus. Next base: position 1,133,081,216 of record NC_136061.1, read on the forward strand.
TATCTTGCATGTAGTAACGTAAGTTATTGTTGTAGATGGAGCCCATTCCATGGTCTCTCATGTAAGCTGAAACAGATTTGTTTACATGCTTCCTCGATTTCTCAATTTGTGGACAAAATTGGTTCGACCACCTCCATTTCTGTCTTTGGCATATATTTGAATATACCAAGGCAGTTTGAGGAAAAAGTGCCATCAATTGCTCAAAGGTGTCCTTTAAAAGCATTTCCAGACCTACCCCAGTCAAAGTGCCCAAGTCATTTCCTCCACAGTGCACAATTAACAGGTCAGGTTTAGGCAAATGCATAAAGGTTTTCACCAATGGTATCAATTGGTGACATTTTAATCCTCTGTGGCCAAACCACTTAATTTCCACATCTTGTAAATTGAGGTTAGGTAAATTTCTGTTATCAGCATACCTCTGAGCCCAGTAGATGTAACTATGTCCAACAATCCAGACAGAAAACATGGTGAGAGGAGGTTCTGCTGCAGTCAGATGAAGTGTGGCAATGAAATGGGAGTTGAAAAAATAAGAGTTTAAAATGAAAAAAACTGTGGAGTTTCTGTGTTAATGAAGCAGTAGCAGTGATTGGTGGATTTTGATTGCTGAAAACAGAAAGTTAGGGTGCATGGATGAGTTCTTTGAAAGATGTAATTTGAATGGTCAAAAAAAAATCATTTTATGAAAGATTGCACTGGATATGCAGGTGTACTGAGAGTTCAGAGTTCAATTGAAACATTGTTGTGTGAACTTGCAAACATGAGAGGTCTTTCAGGAGGTGGTTGCTATGCAAAAAAGGCAGCAAGGGTAGAGGGGGAAGGGTGTTGATTTGAAAAAAGTGAGGGAAGAGTTTTGATTGGGTGACATGAGAGATATGTGTGATGAATTACAGCTTTTCTGTGCTTTTTATAGCTGCAGACTCTGGAGTGCATACCTTTTGCTCTGCTGAAGACAAATTGGTGTGTTTCTGAGACTGTTTTGAAACTCATAAAGTATTTGCTAAGGTGAGAAAAGATTCATTTAATTTAGATAGAGAATAGTATGGTTTAGGGAGAACATGATGAAGAAAGTTGTGTATTTAAAATTTTGATTTGTGTCAAGTGTTTTACAAATAGATTTTGTTTCTTTGTGTTACATAGCAATGTTAAAAGTGACGCTAAAATAGTGCAAGGGTCTTACAAAAATGCTTTCATGTGTCTTAGGGTATTTTAACTCACTTCCTCATGAATGTAGGTATATAATTGATTTAGATGTTGTGTTTAAAAACGATTTAAGAAAACAATTAGGTTTCTGGATATGTACTGCTAGAGATTCATAGCTTGCTTGGGGCATATTTATAAGGCCTTTGAGTCTCTCTGATGTTATTTTTCACATTTTAATTTAAGACCTTTCTCTGTGGTGCAAGGTCTTTGTAAATATGCCCCCATCTGTGCTTGGCAAATTTTGATTTTAATTCTTTGACTAACATAGCCATGTTAAAAGTGACCCAAAAATGTTGCAAGGGCCTTAAAAAAAACGCTTTCATGTGTCTTAGGCCATTTTAAGTCATTTCCCCTTGAATGTAGGTATTTAATTGATTTAGATGATGTGTTTAAAAACGATTTATGAAATCAATTAGGTTTCTTGATATGTACTGCTAGAGCTTCATAGGTTGCTTGGGGCATATTTATAAGGCCTTTGTGTCTCTCTGATGTTATTTTTCCCATTTTAATTTAAGACCTTTCCCTGTGGTGCAAGGTCCTTGTAAATACGCCCCCATCTGTGCTTGGCAAATTTAGATCTTGATTATTTGACTTACATAGCCATGTTAAAAGTGATCTAAAAATGGAGCAAGGGCTTAAAAAAAACGCTTTCATGTGTCTTAGGGCATTTTAAGTCACTTCCCGATGAATGTAGGTATATAATTGATTTAGATGATGTGTTTAAAAACGATTTTTGAAATCAATTAGGTTTCTTGATATGTAATGCTAGAGCTTCATAGGTTGCTTGGGGCATATTTATAAGGCCTTTGTGTCTCTCTGATGTTATTTTTCCCATTTTAATTTAAGACCTTTCCCTGTGGTGCAAGGTCCTTGTAAATACGCCCCCATCTGTGTTTGGCAAATTTAGATCTTGATTATTTGACTTACATAGCCATGTTAAAAGTGATCTAAAAATGGAGCAAGGGCTTAAAAAAACGCTTTCATGTGTCTTAGGGCATTTTAAGTCACTTCCTGATGAATGTAGGTATATAATTGATTTAGATGATGTGTTTAAAAACGATTTTTGAAATCAATTAGGTTTCTTGATATGTAATGCTAGAGCTTCATAGGTTGCTTGGGGCATATTTATAAGGCCTTTGAGTCTCTCTGATGTTATTTTTCCCATTTTAATTTAAGACCTTTCCCTGTGGTGCAAGGTCCTTGTAAATACGCCCCCATGTGTGCTTGGCAAATTTAGATTTTGATTATTTGACTTACATAGCCATGTTCCATACAGTTCTCACCTTCTGCGTAGTCTTTGATATGCTAGACTCCATCTACACTATGAGATACCTAAGCAAAGGAAACACAGGTGATGTGATTGTGAAATGAGGAAAAGAAACTCCACATTTTTCAATTACATCACCTGTGTTTTCTAAGTTTACGAATGATATTGTGCAGATGAGGTTTAGGTCTGTCCACGGACACAGAAGAGGTCTGGCCTTTGTTCAAGAGTGAAGTGGACATGACTTACTTCATTGGTAGGCTTTCACATGTATTATCTCCTCTGTACTCTTCAACAAGCGTAAATTTCATCTGCAACCCTGAGTAGGCCTCACCTTAAACAAACCTCTGGATAGGCCACACCTTATCGTCATCCTGAATCAATCATTTAAAATGTTAGGGACAGATTTATGATAGGTGTATGACTCTTTTGCGTCACTGTGCGTCACTTTTGTGACGCAGCGGCGGTGCAAAAGATTTGCTATGTGGCGACATATTTACAACTTGATGCATCTAGGCAGATGTGTCATGCTGTAAAGTCCCATGCCACATGAAACCGATGCAGCAGTGATGCAAAAGATGCACCATGTTGCAAGACAGGCCACATTTCATCTCCAACAAGATAAGAAGCTGAATCTTCTGTAAATGTCAAAATTGTTGTATACACTGCTCAACTTATGTGTACTCTTTGATATGCTAGAGTCCATCTGCACTATGAGATACCTAAGCAAAGGAAACACAGGTGATGTGATTGTGAAATGAGGAAAAGAAACTCCACATTTTTCAATTACATCACCTGTGTTTCCTAAGTTTACGAATGACATTGTGCAGATGAGGTTTAGGTCTGTCCACGGACACAGAAAAGGTCTGGCCTTTGTTCAAGAGTGAAGTGGATATGACTTACTTCATTGGTAGGCCTTCACATGTATTATCTCCTCTGTACTCTTCAACAAGTGTAAATTTCATCTGCAACCCTGAGTAGGCCTCACCTCAAACAAACCTCTGGATAGGCCACACTTTATCGTCATCTTGAATCAATCATTTAAAATATTAGGGACAGATTTATGATAGGTGTATGTCTCTTTTGCGTCACTGTGCGTCACTTTTGTGATGCAGCGGCGGTGCAAAAGATTTGCTATGTGGCGACATATTTACAACTTGATGCATCTAGGCAGATGTGTCATGCTGTAAAGTCCTGTGCCACATGAAACCTGCGTCAGTTTTCATATAGGTGTTTTGTTGCAAGGTATGCATTAATTTGCATGAAAGCCCTGTAAAACTAACACAGTGAAATTTAGAAGATTTCACTGAGTCAGCTTTATAGCATTGCTGAATCAAATCCTTACGCCTGTTTGAAACAGGCATAAGAAGTGATGCACCATGCAATGTGAGGCTTCCTCCTGTGCATTGCAGTAGACATGTCGCGCTTATGACGTGATTCCTGCAATGTGCTGCTTTTGCGGCACAGATGCGTGACGCATCTGTGCTGTTTTTGCTCAATGGTGCTCCACATTGTAAATGCGGCACACTATGGGTGGCAGAGCAGCGGTGCACATTAACTGGTGCATCCGTGGGGATGCGCCAGTTAACATAAATCTGCCCCTTTACATTTAAGTATGAGCAGGGGACACAGAGTCGGTGAGGGTTATCCAAGGTTAAGAAGAGATGAGTCTTGTTCACTGAAAACTTGGACATAGGCCTCACCTCCTCAGCATCACTGGACATGGCTAAATAATAGCTGCAAAATGTTACTCTTGTTAAACAATTTTACTATTATAGTCTCTGAGATTTGTCTCTTACTCTGCAACATCTCATTGTTGTTCTCTTTCTTTAAAGATAACGACAACATCAAGCATGAGTGATAATGATCAATCTGTTGATCTCGACATTATCATTGAAATTGTGATTGAAACATCAGTGGAAGTAATTCCCTTGGATGATTTAAATCCTGAGGATGATGAAGAACATGATGAGGATGCCGATTTGTCAGAATTGTATGACATAGGGTGGGAAGCTGACCTGCTTGAGCCTATGGAACTATAAACATTTATTTTTAAAATTTACAATAAATGAAAAGTAAAAATGTAAACCGTTTCATTTAAAATTAAACACACCTTCAAAAACAGGTTATGTGTAGTGTCTTCAATAAAATATTAAAATATGCTCATAAAATTAGATCAGATTCACATATAAAACAGCACAGGTAAAATGTAGAAGCATTCCATTTCTTTTCTGCTATTTGTGTATTCTAAATTTGCCAAAGCACTAAAAAATATTCTATGTAAAAATGTCAATTAGTGTGTTAAGGTTTTGATGACTGTTATTGATTTACTGTTTGGTAATAGTGGTTAATAACATTTTTTATTATATTTTACCACAGATTCAACTGCAGATCATTTCAAATTTTGAGAATGCCGTCTAAGGATAGAATCAGAAAGGCTACAAAACGTCAAAGACAGCAGGTTCATCAATTAATGCAGCAGTCCTCTACAATAAAAAATCGTCAAGTCACCAAGAAAGCACCGGGTAAGACCACAAAATCATTCATAAGAAACATTTGTAAAAAAAAAAGTAGTACTACAGAAAATGTTTTAGTCCAGAAAAAGAAAAGCAATTTAAACGGAAAGGAAAGGCCAATCAAAAATGTTACTGCTAGAGCAAGAGATAACTCTGTGCATGATAGTAGAAGGAAACAACAGTTTAGGGACATTCGTAAACGAATGTTCCGCAACAGGATAATTGGCAATTTGTTAAAAAATATTAAGAAAGGTCAACAGAAAGTGGTTTTTTATAAGAGAAAAAAAAAAGTTGAGAAAGTTATTGATCAGGCATTCGAAATTAAACGAAAGGTATTTATTTTGATAATCAATAGAATTAGGAAGCTAAACAAGGCAATTTATGATTTCAAAACAAATAGTAGATGGAAGAGAACAGTTAATCGTAGTAATTTTTGTGAAGTTTTTTCAGGAGAATGGATGCATAGTTCAAGTTGTGAGGCATTTTTTAATGAGGAGAGTTATTTCCAGGATAATGATTTGGTGCATGCAGTTGACACCAATGGTCGAGCTTATGAGGTAAAAGATGGTTGTCCAGTTGAAAAAGAAAAACTTGTGACAACAGAGACAGAAGAGGTGTTAGGTAATGAGGTTTTAGGAAGACGTCCTAAGGGACCTGTGTACACCTGGAAGTGTAGTAGTATTTGCAGTGTGCGACAGGATTCCATCAATTTGCTTTGTGATTTTGTACGGACATTTAATAAGAAAAGTTTGAAGCAGAAAATGAAGTTGTTGCAAGAATTAGATCCTTGCAGAGTGAGAGAAGTGACAGGTTTGCATGGTCATTCACTGGCTTGTCTTTCCAGGAGAGTATGCCAGAGTGTTTTTCATCATTTCAGGATGCTAGTAGTGCATCATAATAAAGTGATGAAATTAGTTAGAATGTTGTATTATGCTAAGAGTCCAGCAGTTATGCTTAAACAATTATGCGCTGCTCTTTTGCATGGTTCTGAAATAGAATATGTGTGAAGAAATTGAGTTTTGTTACTTTGGAAGTAAAGAGGAGAATGTTGAAATTGACCCAGAAGAAGAGGGTAATGTGGAAGATAGTGTACAGGTTTCCAGTACAGATAATTTTCAGAAGGAAATTGCCACGTTTCAGGTGAAATCAAGTGAGAGGCCTAATTTCACTTCTGTGTGTTGTCGACGCACTTATTATAAGAATCAGACTAAGTTAGTGGATTTATATGCAAAAAGTGAAAGGGAAAATAATAGTGAATGGAAGGATTTCGCAACATACTTGATGGTAGAAAATTGTTTTGATTTGGGATTGGATCAACGTGTGTGTACTTATTGTTGTAATAAATTAAATCAAAACCAGATGCCTGCTAGAGCGGTTCATAATAATCTGGAATTGGTTGAGATTCCTTCTGAATTGAAGGATTTAAATACTTATGAATCTATTTTGATTCAAAGTATCCATCCCTTTCAGGCTATTGTAAGAATGGAGCCAAAGACAGGGAAATTGCCTCCATCAGATTTACAGAGAGGATTAAAGGGAAGAGTTGTTTATTTGCCTCTAGATTTGAAGAAAAACATTAACACAATTGGAGTAGAAAAAGTGGAAGAGGAACCTCTGGTTATCTTAGTTAATGGGGTTCCGACAAAGAATAAGAAAATATGGCAAGATTTAGTAGATGTTAGGAAAGTCAAAAAGGCAACATTGTATTTGAAAAAAAATAATAAGTACTATAAGAATGTATATGTTGCAGAAGAGGAAGTAACTGAGGAAGAGGATAGCGATTTGTGTGCTGGTCAAATTGAGAAAGTAGAACCCTCTAAAAGTGAAGAAATATATGAACATTATAGTGTTCATCCTTTGCATTCCAAGGAAGTCATGGGGAATGCTATTGAGTTGTTTCAAATGAAACAAGCCAAAGGGAGTCCCATTAGTGTTTGGGAGGAAAGTTTGGAAGCTCAGTGTTTCCCACAGCTATTTCCAACAGGTCAAGGAGGAAGATATGATGAGCGACCTCATCAAATTCCTGCTTCTGAATACCGGACTTTACGATTGTATGCAGAAGATGCTAGGTTTCGACAATGCATTCCCTATTTGTTTCATCTCCTGTTTGAAAGCGATCTGTCTGGACTGTCATATGCAGTGAACCACATCTTGAAAAGTGGTATACAGATGCAAAACATCTCGGCAAGTGACTTTATGGATAAAGTCAATGTCCAAGACAGTATTTTGGATTGTCACCTGATTAATCTCATGGCGTGTCAGCGTGGTACTAATGAGTACTGGTACCGTCGTCATGGTGATTTAAAATGTATGCTGAGGAACTTAGGAACTCCCACATGGTTCCTCACTCTGAGCTGTGCCGAGTATGGCTGGGAAGACTTACTTGAATTTCTACGAGAGGCAAATGGAAACATTGAAAACATCGAATTCAAGACACCCGGAGAACTGTGCTCTTTGGATCCAGTGAATGTATGCAGGTACTTCAATCATAGATTTGAAGCTATGATGTCTTTCATCATGAATAAGAAGAATCCACCTCTTGGAGAGGTGTTGGATTTCTTCTGGAGAAAGGAGTACCAAGCAAGAGGTGCTCCTCATATACATATGCTTCTGTGGATCAAGGATGCACCTAAGTTTGGAACAGATCCAGAAGACTTAGTGATGAGTTTCATACAACAGTATTCTACGTGTGCTGTTCCAAACGCAAAGGAGAAGAAAAGCCTAAGAGAACAAGTTCTACGTTTCCAAAGCCATCGTTGTGGAAAGTACTGTCGTCGTAAATTCAGAAACAAGGACAAGTTCTACACCAAATGTCGTTTTGGCTTTCCACGACCGGTGATTTCTAAAGGAAGAGTAAACAGTTTGATGTCTTCGCTGCGACATAATGTGATGAAGAAATCACCTAAAAACACATACAATTTGAAAAGGAACGAAGAGTCGAAGTATATCAACGACTACAACCCAGTGATTTTGTCCATGTGGAATGCTAACATGGATATACAGTTTGTGGCTGATAACTGTATGGCTGTGGCTCGGTATGTGACATCTTACATCACCAAAAAAGAAAAGACAGAATTGAAGGATATGTGGGAGGACATTTCCCATGAAAAGAGCCTCAGTAAGAAGTTGTACAGTTTCAGTCTGAAGATGTTGTCGCATCGAGAAATCGGAGCTTACGAATGTTCTGACCGGTTGTCTTCAGCAAGTCTCTATGCCAAATCTAGGAGTATCGTTTGGGCGAGTCTTGGTCTTGCTGCAACGCGTAATCGAGTTCTGAAACCTGTGCGGGAAATTGAGTATTTGGCGGAAAAGGAGCCAAACAGTACCGATATTTTTAAGACCAACATGTTGGATACATATTATCCAAATCGAAGCAGTCACCTCGAGAATGTTTGTCTGTATGAGGTTCTACAAAATTACATATTCAAGAGGAACATCAAAGAAGATATTGATAAAGGAGTGTATGCTGTAATTGGAAGTGAGGGATGTCTGGTCAAGCAAAGAAAATGCCACTTGGTAAACCATCGAAAATTGAGTGGCGAATCTCCTGAAAAAAATGAGTTTTTCTATTTAGCACTTTTGCAACTTTTTAAGCCTTGGCGTGCAGAAGAGGAACTGCTTGGAGATTTCCTCTGTTACGAAGACTCTTTCACTGCCGCCAAGGAGACCATAGAATGTCCTGCTTTTCCCAAATATCTTGAAATGTTGAATGCGGAAATCGAGCAGGAAGCAACGATTGCAGCCGAGATTGCCAGAGACAGTTCTCAGGACAGTCAGAGTTCTGTTTCATTGAGTCAGGATCCACTAGGAGGACCTGTTATCGAAAATGAAGCTGCCACTGCCATGAATGAAGTGGAAAGAGCCATGGCACATGCTCAGGAGGATGTGGTTAACTTAGAAGACTTGGAAAGACAACTCAACGTTGAGCAGAGGAAAATATATGACGAAGTTACCAAGCAAATTGATCATGGATTAAGTCATGAGAAGAAAGAGTGCTCATGTACGTCGTTGAAGCCTGTCCGACTGTACGTGAGTGGAGAAGCGGGAACTGGAAAAAGTTTCCTCATTAAAGCAATTTCATGTTATTTGCAGGAAAGGACTGAGTCATCGCTGTCTTGTGTTGTCACCGCTCCAACTGGACTGGCAGCACATAACATTAAAGGTATTACTTTGCATCGTCTATTGATGCTGCCAGTGGAGCATGATAACAAATTACAATACCACAAGTTATCTGGAGATGCTTGTTGTGAAGTTTCAAGAGTCTTGAGGAAAATGAAACTTCTTATCATTGATGAAGTAAGCATGGTTTCCAATGTCATGCTTGCCTTTGTGCATTTGAGAATGCAAGAAGTTCTTAAAACAGAGTATGATGTGTTATTTGGTGGCAAACACATCATTGTTTTCGGAGATCTTCTGCAGCTGACACCAGTGAAAGGACAACCTGTGTTCAAAATGCTCACGCATGAAGATACCAGGAAGTGCCTAGGGAGCATTGGTAACGTCAATATATGGTTAAACTTCAATTATGCTGAACTGCATGAAAATATGCGTCAGGCAAAGGATGAAGATTACAAGAATATTCTACAAGATGTTAGAATTGGAAAAGTGACCGAGCATGGGAAAGAAGCTTTACATGCACGATTACTGTCAAATTTATATCCAGAACAAGACGTTGTGCCTGAGAATATTTTTCAGAAAATTACTGAGAAGAAATCTGGAATATGTTTGATGCCAACTCTTGCAGAATGTGCCATCTTCAACAACAAAATGTTGCATTTAGAAAACCAAGAGATTGTGAAACTGGAAGCTATTGACAGAGTAGAGCATATGGGATCAACAATTATGTTGTCTGAGAATTTGAAAACAAAATTGGATTCATTAGAGAAGACTATATCTAAAACTGCAGGTTTTGAAAAGACTCTGAATGTGTGCTTAAACTGCCGTATAATTTTAAGAAGGAATTTACATGTTGAAAGAGGTCTGGTAAATGGATCAATGGGTAATGTTGTTGATTTTGTGAAATACAGAAATAGAGATGGTATTGAATTTTTAAAAATTAAATTTGATGGCATTGAGGAAGTACAGCTAATTGGTCGTTGCTCTGCTAGATTTTTGCTTGTAAAAGACTTATATGTGTGCGCCGTAAGCAGTTTCCTGTTTGCTTGGCATATGCGGTGACAATCCATAAATCGCAAGGTTTAAGTGTAGACAGTGCATTGGTGATCATTGGCAGTTCTGTGTTCAAGGAGGGTATGGCATATGTGGCATTGTCACGAGTTAGAACTTTATCGGGATTGTACTTGATTGAGTGTGATGTCACAAACATTTGTGCGGATCTAGATTGTGTTAAGGAATACAATAGGTTAAGAAGAGAGTATGCGCCACATTTGCCTGAATATCCTTTGTTTGAGAAACGTGTGGTAGGCCGGAAACGAAGAAATGTGACCAATAGTAGGGAGGTTGTAGCAAAAAGACGAAAAGTCGATGAACCTGAAATTATAAGCAGAAAGAAAAAGGATTCTGTTGAAGATGTTGTTGGTTTTCAATTTGAAAACAGTTCTGGTGTCAACTGCTATGCTAATGTAGTGGTTAATGTTGTCTTTTCTCTAGAAAATGTAAAAGAAGAGATTGTGGTCAATTCGGATCAAAGATTTTGCAGTTTGTTGAATTCTGTGTTAGAGAAATGTAGCACTGATAGAACAAAAATAGAAAGTGTGTCTGAAATTCGAAATCTTTTAGACAGATGTTCAGGGCAAACACAATTCTCTCAAAATATTCAGCAAGATTGTCAGGAGTTTTTAATGTATATGCTTGATGTATTGCATGCTGAAGGTGTAGATATAGATCACCTGTTTGGGCTTTCTTATCAATGGCAGCATGACTGCGAGAACTGTAGGGTATCAATTACTACTAGTGTAGACTCAGAAAGATTTATATATTTAACTTTGCCAAACAGTAAATCAGTGTCCTTTAATAAGCTAGTAAAAGCAGCTGATCACAACATGGAGTGTAGCCAATGTAAGTCTGAAATGTTGTCAACATTATTTATACGAACATATGGCCAGTATGTCATTTTAATGTTCCAACGATGTAGGCCTGATGGAACAAAATTGACAACTTTAATTAAAAATGTTGTGGCTTCACAGTTGTCAATATCAGGAAGGACTTTTGTAACTGCAGCAATTATATATCATGACGGTCCTTCAATAACATCAGGACATTACACAGCTTATTTAAAGTCTAGAAATGGCTGGTCATTCTGCAATGATTCTGTTTTAACTTTCAAAAAAAAATTGCCTTTTCACCTTAAAAATTCTTACCTGGTGTTTTTAAAACCAACATTTTAGGGAAGGAATCTCAGGATTTGCTCTGAGGAATTTCAAGAGGTTCTAATGGCTCCTAAACGATTTGGCCTTGAGGATAAGTGTAGTACAGAGTCAAAAGTTATTTTTGAGTTTTAAATAGTTCCTGGAAAAAAAGAAGATTTTCTTACAGAAAGTGGTGGGCAGAGATTAGTTGAAGGACAACAGAGTATTTCCCAAAGCAAACGGTGTTCTTACCATAACACTTGACGTCATGGAAAAATAACTGCACTTTGTATGAGTTCAGAAAAACTGTTTCTTTTTATAAGCTAATTCAAGCAGCCAATCAAAACATGGAGTAGAGGGAATGTAAGTCTGCAATGCTGTCTAGATTATTGGTCCAAACTTTTGATTATAATGTCATTTTAAAAATCCAACTATACAAACCTGATGAAAGTAAGTCTTCAACTTTAATTACAAATGTTGTGGCTACACAGTCGTTGATTTTAGGAAGAACATTTGTAACTGCAGCTATTATATGGCATGATGGTCATTTGACAAGATCCGCTTATAACACAGCTTATTGAAAATGTAAAAAAATTTGCTGTTTCGGAAATTATTCCCATTTGACTACGATACAATGTTGTCTTTTTACTTAAAAATATTCTTACTTTCTGTTTTCAGAAAAGAGAATTTAGGGTAGGTAACTGGCATGTAATGATTCTAGGGGTTGATATAATTTTATCTACTGTTTTAAATTGCTTTGTGATTAAAAGTGATGTAGAGAATTAAATAATTGTAGTAGTCATAGAGGTAGTGTAAGTCTGCTTCATAGTAAGCAGTATCATTGTCATAGGAAATGTAGAACATGAGTGAGCAAGAAGGGTAAGATATTACTAGTCCAGGATTGTGAAAGTGATCTTAAACGTTTTCTTTCTGAAAGTTGCGGAAATACAAAATGACGGGATTTGCTTACAAGAATTCCAAGAGTTATAAATGGCTCTTACATGATTTGGCCTTGTGGAAACGTGTGGTAGAGAGCGAGAAGTCATTTATTGTATGTAACATATTTTTCAAAACGATGGAGGTTTTCTTTCAGAAAGTGGCGGGCTGAAAATAAAAACAGCACAACCGAGTGTAAGCTGTTCATAGGACATCCTTCGACGTCATGGAAAGTAAGTTACTTTTGAGGAGTTCTGATTTCTTGTGTTTTTTTCCCCGCTGTTATATGATGAATACCTTCAAGTCACTGTTTTTAGTGAAATTTGATAAATTCTGAGAACAGCAAAAATAAACCATTTAACATGTATAATTAATTCTGTACTTTTTGTACTTATGATATACATTTAGAAATGTGTAGTAGACATGGAGAAGCTGAGGCTTCTGTAAGTGTCAAAGTTGTTGCATACAGTGCTCACATTCTACATAGTCTTTCATATGATAGACTACATTTCCACAATGAGATACCTAAGCTAAGGAAACACAGGTGATGTGATTGTGGAATGAGCAAAAAAAATTGCACGTTTTTCAATTATATTACCTGTGTTTCCTAACATTATACATCACATTGTGTAGATGAGGTTTAGGCCTGTTCCAGGAGACAGAGGAGGTCTGACATTTGTTCAAGAGTGCAGTGGACATGACTCACTTCGTTATTAGGCCTGCACATGTATTATCTCCTCTATACTCTTCAACAAGCCTAAATTTCATCTGCAACCCTGAGTAGGACTTACCTGAAACAAATCTGTGGATAGGTTACACCTTATCAGCATCTAGAAACAATCATTTAAAATGTTAAGGGCAGTTTTATGAAGGCTGTGTGCCTCTTTTACGCCGCTGTTCCGTCACTTTTGTGTAAAAGATGCACCATGTTGCAAGATAGGCCTCTGTTCATTTCCAGCAAGATACCGTCAGTTTAAAATGTATATAATTAGGACTGTGTATGGGGCATGGAGAAGCTGAGGCTTCAGTAAGTGTCAAAGTTGTTGCATGCAGTGCATACTCTTTCATATGCTGGACTACATCTACACAATGAGATACCTAACCAAAGGAAACACAAGTGATGTGATTGTGAAATGAGCAAATGAAATTGCACGTTTTTCAAATACATTACCTGTGTTTCCTAACATTACGAATCACATTGTGCAGATGAAGTTTAGGCCTGTTCAGGGAAACAGAGGAGGTCTGAACTTTATTGGTTGGCCTGGACATGTATTATCTCCTCTGTACTCTTCAACAAGCCTAAATTTCATCTGCAACCCTGAGTAGGCCTCACCTGAAACAAACGTCTGGATAGGACACACCTTATTGCCATCCTGAAACAATCATTTAAAATGTTAGGAACAGTTTTATGATGATTGTGCACCTCTTTTGCGCTGCCATTGCGTCACTTTTGTGAGACAACAGCAGTGCAAAAGATGCACCATGTTCCAAGATAGGCCTCACTTCATCTGCATCAAGATACTGTTAGTTTAAAATGTATATCTTTAGGACTGTGTAGGGGGCCTGGAGAAGCAGAAGCTTCTGTAAGTGTCAAAGTTGTTGAAAAACTGTTTGTCCTTCAATCTTTTCCCTTGTCTTTTCTAATTTTTAAATACATGTTTTAATATTTTTTAAATGTTTGTTCTCTCTTTCACAGATTGAAAGTATAAAAATAACAAGTCACTAAGTTAACGACAATTATAAGGTAAATGTTTTCTACTCTTTTCGTTACATTTCTATCACATTTAACTTCTATTAGTTTCACTACTTCATTTCTTTAACCCTCACTTTCCTGCCTTTGCTACTTCCCTCATTCCTTTCTCTATTACTTACTTACTCTACTCCTTCCACTCCTTTTCTCAGTCTTTCTCTTCTCATAGTTCCTCACTCTTGTTCACTCACTCCGTCTCTATTACTCTTAGTGTCTCTGACTGATCACTCTTTCACTACTTGTTCATTATGCTTTCTCTGTGTAGTTGAAGCACACTAAGGGGCATATTATGAACACAGCCAATAAAATTATTGCTGTTTTTATCAGCAGAAAACTGCTGCAAAAGCGGTTTTAGCGGCAGTTTTCTGCAGCAAAAGCGGCTTTAGCGACACATTTCTGCCGATAAAAGCTGCAAAACTTTTATTGCCTATGTTGATAATATGCCCCTATGTTATTTACATTTCTTTGCTGTTTCAATTATTCTTTTTCTGTTACTTCTTCTTTTCTGCTTTCTGGTTTTTCTCTCTGTTATTCCACATGTTTTAATCTTATTTTGAACATTCACTCACATTCTCTAAGAAACTCTTCTTTGTTATTCTTCTACTCTCCTTTTTTTCTTTCACTTCCTTATCTATTTTGTTTTTCACAATTATATCCTCTTACATCTTTTCTTCGGTAAATAAATCTATTAAACAGTATCTCTGGTTTAGTCCCTATAGCTGTCTTTCTTTTAACATTACTCTCTGTTTACTTCCCTTATACTTACTCTTCTTTTTTTTTTTTTTTTAATTTTTGGTTCGCTCCCGGTTCGCGTACCGGTTCGCGAACCGGGAAGCGAACCAAAAGAAATAGAGGTTGCCAGAGTGCTAAACATTCTAGCAATTTTTTTATAAAGGGGAGGTAGTTCTGAAAAGAACTTTTTTTTAAATGTTTTTGTTGTTTTATATTTTTTTTGTATTTTTTTAACAATTTTATGTTTTTTTTGGTTTTTTGAGGGGGAAACAACGAAAAACAGGCATTGGAAAGGGCTCAACAGGAGCAAAAAAATTTTTTAGTTTTTGGGGCGTTTTGAGCACTTGTGGTTTTCAAATGCTCTGTTTATCAAATTAATACTCATATTGCCACATGAGAGTAAGGTACCGCAATATAAACACACTATCTTCATGTGGACAAAGTTGTCTTGAATGTTTGGCACTGTTTCCCGTGCCTCTGGCCCCGACAGAGGTACCTGTGCCGATGTCCTGGCCACAGGAGTTGGTGGGTTGTCCTGGAGGTCACGCATCTCTGCCCTGCTGTAATTTAGTGGAAGGCACCTCTGCATGTGACGGTGCATAGTATAGTTGCCGTAACTATACTTCTTATTTGTGCCTCTAGATAAGTCCTCTTTGCATATGAGGCACGTCACATAGCGAGCATTAACTTTTTTTTGTCCTTCAGGAAAAGAAAAATACTGCCAAATGAAACTATTTTTATGGTGAGATATCCGGGGCTCCTCACGTAAAAACTGTGTTGGCTGTATTTCCTCTTCCTCTTCTTCATCCTCTTCCTCCTCTGTGTTGGGAAGGAACTGTGGAGGTGGTCCTCTCTTCCTATGAGGAGGTGGTGGTGGTGGTGGGGGTGCACCAGCTGCAGCTACTAGTGAAGCCATTTTCCACTCAGCAAAATAGGTCTTCCTTTCACAAAGTTGAAAGTCAGAGTGAGAAAAAAGGTGGGGGCTTTCATCATTTTGGAAAAAAAATAGTTCTAAACCAATGAAAAGTGTTATTTTTAGGTCACATGACCTAGCCTTACATCATTAGGAAACCAAAAGTGAAATGAACCAATGTAAAGTTTTATTAACAAGTCACATGACCTGTTACGCTTATGTTACGCGCTGCGGGACGCGCCCCGGATCGCTTCCGGGGAGCTGCGCTTCGCGCCTCGGTTCGCGCTCCGGAGCACTTCCGGGTGCGCTAACGCGGCGCGTCATAAGACGCATTACGCGGCAACGCGATACGTCGCGCTTTCGCGACGCGCCCCGGATCGCTTCCGGGGAGCTGCGCTTCGCGTCTCGGTTCGCGTACCGGAGCACTTCCGGGTGCGCTAACGCGGTGCGTCATAAGACGCATTACGCGACAACGTGATACGTCACGCTTCCGCGACAACGTGATACGTCGCGCTTCCGCGACGCGTCACGATGTTGATTTATAACGCGGCAGTTGCGCAAACGGAACGTTTACCGGTTCGCGGACCGGGTCGCGGCACCAAATTGAGCTAACGGGAAGCTTCCCGGTTCGCGAACCGGGAGCGAACAAAAAAAAATAATAATAAAAAAAATTATTAATAAACATATAAAATATATTTTTTGATTTAAAGAAGAATACATTTTACAGCTATAGATATTAGCTTTTAAAAAACCAATGAAATTCACTGAAAAAACCATAGGTTATAGACCATATATAGTTAGGAATTAGCATTTACAAAACCTTGAAAATTCACTGAAAAAACCATAGGTTATAGACCATATATAGTTAGGAATTAGCATTTAAAAAACCTTTTTTTACTCACACAAAACCATTGAAATTCCATATATAGTTAGTTGCACTAACTATATATCGCGCACCCGCAATCCACTGCTGATCATGTCACATATTACATCATTCATGACATGGTCAGTGACATCACTAATGACATCACTGATGACATCTCAAATGACATCACTGATGACATCACTGATGACATCTCAAATGACATCACTGATGACATCATTGATGACATCTCATTTGACATTACTGATCACATCACTGATGACATCATTCATGTGATAATACGATGAACCTCTTCAGACTCTAATATAACCTTAGATACACTCAGTGTAAACAGACACTCACAGACTGTCACTCATCCATGGAGTTACTCACACACTTAGTCAGTCATGCAAAGAATCAATCACACCTCCATTTCCTCAACTATACAGTTATACACACCTTACTTATTCAAACATATACTAACACATATTTATTCTCTTTTACAATGCCTGATACAAGTTCACAATGATCAATACAGCCACTCACACATTCACTGGCTCTTATGCACAGTTATTTATATATGTCAACTGTCACATGTACTGTGTTTTACATATGTACTTACTTTGACATGTAGCACTGAGATATCCATTCACTCACCAATGCACTCAGTCAACCGCCCATACAGGTGTTTCCACATGCACTTTTGAACCCATACATCTAGTGAATCAACTGCTCACACATCTATGCACAGAGTCATACACCTCCCAGCCACCCACACACACACACTCAGTCTCCCATACAAATACTTGGGCAACCAATCAATAACCCATATACTTACTCATATAGCTACTGATCAACACATGCAGCAGTTTACAGAACAACAGACATAATGATGCACAAATTAAGACAGTTTAGTCACTAACTCATGCACTCAGTGACACACATTTATTCACTCACTCATACAGTCAATCATGCACCTACTAAATCCTTCATCCAGACACTTATACATCCACTCATTCTTCAATATGTAAGACATATTTTAACTTTACAGAAACATACAGTCACTGGATGTTGTCATCAGTGATGTCATCAGTGATGTCATTTGAGATGTCATCAGTGATGTCATTAGTGATGTCACTGACCATGTCATGAATGATGTAATATATGACATGACATGATCAGCAGTGGATTGCGGGTGCGCGATATATAGTTAGTGCAACTAACTATATATGGAATTTCAATGGTTTTGTGTGACCATGTCATGAGTGATGTAATATGTGATGTCATCAGCAGTGCATTGCAGGCGCGCAAGTTATAGTGAGTCCAACTAACTATAACGTGGGAATTTCAATGGTTTTATGCGAGTAAAATTTCCAGCTAACTATAACTGGTGTGAAACCTATGGTTTTTTCAGTGAATTTAATAGGTTTTTTAAATGCTAATTCCTAACTATAACTGGTGTGAAACTTATGGTTTTTTCAGTGAATTTCAATGGTTTTTTAATAGCAAATCTCTATAGGTATAAAAAGTAAAAAAATTTATAACGAATTTTATATTGTATAATTATGTTTTGTTTTTTTTGCCCTGGGGCGCTCCTGGGGCGCGTACCGGTGAACGCACGGGTAAGCGCAATGTTACGGCGCGCCCCGGGGCACGTACCGGGGAGTGTCCCGTTAGCGTTATTCTCGCGAACGAAAACAACATCGTGACGTTTCGCGTAACCGCGTGATGCGTCATATGATGCACTGCGTAAGCGCACCCGGAAGCATGCGAGCGCATACGATCGCGAAACGTCCTGACGCGCTTACGCTACACGCCCGCGGGCGCGCCCCGGGGCGCCTAGCGTAAGCGCGTCGGGTCATGTGATCTGAAAATAACACTTTTCATTGGTGCAGATCAGTTTTGGTTTCCAAATGATTAAAGCCCAGATCATGTGACCTGAAAATAACACTTCTCATTGGTTCAGGACAGTTTTTTTTTTCCAAATGATGAAAGACCCCACCTTTTTTCCTTATTCTGACTTTGTCCTTTGACTGAGGAAGACCTGTTTCAACAATAAAGAGAATTATTTTGTACTTTCAAATGGCTACTGTAGCAGCAACAGCTGGAGCATCTGCACCACCACCACCACCACCACCACCAAGAGGACCACCACAACAGTACATTGGTGGTCAAGAAGAGGAGGAGGAGGAAGAGGAAGAGGAGGAGGGTTGAAGATGGCTGCCTGAAGACAATACCCCTTACAAGCCAAGGCCACACATTGTATGGGAGTTTTTTTCAATCCCAGAGGGCAAGAAGAAAGTCAATACGGCCAAGGTAACTTGC
Source organism: Lissotriton helveticus (assembly GCF_964261635.1). Classification (NCBI taxonomy): domain Eukaryota; kingdom Metazoa; phylum Chordata; class Amphibia; order Caudata; family Salamandridae; genus Lissotriton; species Lissotriton helveticus. The sequence goes on from NC_136061.1 coordinate 1,133,100,022, forward strand.
CTAATCTGTGGCTCAGAACTCTCAAGGGGCAACCCAAACAAAAAATATTCCTTTGGTAATAATACCATGATTAGACATATGACCCGCAAGCATCCAAACAACTATTCTCGTGCAGAGATGAGGGAACTGGCCAGTAACCTCCCCCAGTCTTCAAGGACCACCTCCAAAAGAAAGCAACCCACTCCATCGGGACCAGAAACAACAGAGACGATGCCTTGCATTCAACAACGATTTGAAGATTTTAGAGTAACATGTATTTATTGTGGCAAACTCATCTCCTATGGTGAAAAGAGCGTAAAGCTCATTGTACTTGCTGGTGACAATCACAATTGCCCCAAAAAACCCTAATTTTTTCCGTTTTTTGTTTTTTGCTCCAGTTGAGCCATTTTCAATTCCCTTTTTTTGTTTCTCCCCATAAAAAATACAAAAAAAATATAAAACTGTTTTGAAAAACCAAAAAAAGTACAAAATGTTCAAAAAAACATTAAAAAAATATAAAACAACAAAAAGAAGAAAAAAAACTGTTCTTTTTAGAACTACCTTTAATTTATAAAAATAAACCTATATTTTTAAAGAATCTCTGTTAATTTCTTTTCCTTAGGGTACGCGTACCGGGGCGCGCACCCAAAAAAAGAAAAAAAATTAATGAAGGAGTTAGCATGAGGGAAGAACACAAAGAGAGTAATGTTAAGAGAAAGAGACCTACAGGGAGAAACACAGATGGATTGTTTATTACATAGTAAAAAACAGAGAAGGTGTAATAGGGTGAAAGTGAGAAAAGTAAAATGACTAAAGGAGCAAAAGAAAGGAAGAGAGAAGAAGAAGACTAAAGTAGAGATAGTGGGAGAATGTGAGTGGGTGTTCAAAGAAAAAGAAAGGACAGTAAAAAATGGAGAATGAAGGGTAGTGGTGGAACCGGGATAAATGAAGAACGGTGAAGGAGGGTGAGAAAAGACCAGTTAGTGTAAGTAAAGAAGGGTGAAAGAGGGTGAAAAATTGCATTAGGATAAGACATGGGGAGTGACAAAGAGAAAGGACAAAGACAGTAAAGGAAACAGTGCCTGAATGGGTTTGAGTGAAATAGCAAAGAAAGGTAAGTAATGCAGTGTGTGTGACTTATAGGGAGTCAGTGGGTATAGGTCGGGGTGTGGGTGTGTAAGGGCTGCCTGTGGGTGTGGGTGTGTGGGGTGTTTCGGTGTGGCTGGAGGTGAGGGTGTGTGAAATATGTGTGAGGGGTGTATGGGTGTGGGGTGTATATGTGTGGGATGTATGTGTGTGTATGGAATGTGTGTGTGTGTGTGAGGAATGTGTGTGGGGGGATTTTTTGTGTGTATGAGGTGTGTGTGTGGTGTGTGTGTGGGGTGTATGTTAGAGGTGTGTGTATGTGTTGGGAGGGGGATGAGGTGTGTGTGTAGGAGTAAGGTAAATAATTAAGAAAAACAGAATGAGTGAAGAAGCAAAGGAAGGGAACAGAGGGTAAGTGAAGTAAAGAATAGGGACTGAAAGAAGTTGAATATGAGAGGGGAAATAGGGAAATTGGAGTAAACATGGAGAATAAGAATAAGTGAGGAAAGCAGAGTAAAGAAACAGGAGTGAGGTTGGTTGAGAAAATATTAGTGAGCTTAAAGCAAAGGGTGATGACAAACTACATTTGTTTAGTCACACTTTAATTACATTTTTTTACTACACTTTGTATCTGTGAAAGAGAGAAGAAAAAATAAGTTATAATTAGTAAAATATGTATTTTAAATTAAAAGATACAAATGAAGAGGTTAAAAAGCATAACAGTGTATTTAGAAATAAAGTAAGAGTGAAGGACATAGAAAGGGAAATAAAGTAAGGTAGAAGGACAAAAAGAGAGAAAAAGAAATAGAAGGAGAGCAAATTAGTAAGAGTAAGGCATATAGATTCACTGACAGAGAGGAAGAGAAGAACAGAGAAATGAACTGTAGGTAAGAAAGATACTAAAACAATGTGAGTTAGCAAAACTAAGTCAGGAAACAGTAGTAATTAAAAAGATAATGACAGAGACGGAAAAGAGTCTAATTAAGGATGCATTTAGAAGAATGAGGAATAGAAGATAACTGAGAGTAAGTGAAGAACAGTCATAGAGTGAAGGGATGAAGGGAGAGAGGATAATATACAATGATTGAGGGAAATGGAGTGAGGAAGTTAGTAGACAGACACACTAAGAGAAAAACTGAGTGAGGTGGAGAACAATGAGTAAGCAAAGGAAATGAGTAAGGGAGCAAAAAAAGGAAACAGAGGAGAAGATGACTAAAAACAGTGGTACTGAGAAAAAATAATTTGGTGATGAAAGTAAAGAGAATGACATTGAAAGAAAGGAAATGAGGGATAGTAATGGAACCAGACTAAAAGAAATGGGATGAAGAACGATGAGAGAGGAGCAGTGAAGTTGTTATAAAAGAAATGATAGAAGGTAGATAAACACAAGTGAACATAACACAAGGAGAGTGAGGCACTGAGGACATAGAGGTAGTGAACGAAAAATAGAGAAAAGAGGTCAAAAGAAAAGAGCAAACAAAGATAAGCGAGGGAGAGTGGGTGATTTATAGTGATAGAGTGTGACAATACTGCTGAGTGAGTAAAGAGGAATTACTAAAAGAGCAAAGGAGGAAAATATGGAAAAGGGAAGTAAAGCAGGGAGACTGAAAGCTGAAAAGTTATGCAAGGGAGAGAGGGGATGCAGACAGTTGAAATGAGAATGAGGGGTTGTGAAAGAAGTGGAGTAAAGGAACGGGGGTTACAGAAAGAGAGAGAAAGACATTATAAGTGAGTAAAAAGAGCTGAAAGAGGATAGGAAAAGGAAAGTGAGTGTCAGACAATGGGAATACAATTTAATTTACACAATCCAAAGTATAGAATAACTTGTACAACATGTTACATAGTTTATTTTTGCTGTTCTCAGAATATATTGAATTTCACTTAAAACAGTGAGTTCAAATTACTCATTATATGACAGCGGAAAAAAAAACACAATCTAAAAGATTGCGTTTTAAAAAAAAACCTTAGATACTGACAAATGACAAATATACACTAATCTTTGATTCACTTACTTTTCCTTTAGGCCAAATAGTATATCATGAAGGTCCTTTTCTCGTTGGAAAGTACTCTGCTGTTCACTAAAAAATCAATTTCATCAACTTTCTAGAAGAAAAGCTCCAAGAACATCTGAAATATTTTCATTATTTTCAAATACTCCTTTTTTCAGTCATGACTCTTTACTCATTCCTTCACCATTCCTTAAGGCCAAATAGTGTCAGATGTATCAGTATATTTTCAAATTACTTAAAACAAACTCTAAAATTACCGTTTTTCCGACGTTCTGAAAGAAAGACTCAAACAACATTTTCACAATATTTAAATTTTCGTAATTCTATCTCTGACTCACTCATGTTCATCATTTCCTATAATACTGATATCACTTACTATGAGATCCACTTACAGTACCTATATGACAACTCAATTTTTTATATTATCTTGATCACTTTTACTCAGAATATAATTTTAAACAGCAAACTAACCTTTATTAACTGCTCCCGTCTTCATAGGCCAATTACCTTTACTTAATTTTTGGTTGTAAAAACACTAGATATGAATTGTTTAAGTCAAAAGGCAAACGTTGTTTTAAAGTCAAATGAGTGTCATTACAAAGGGTCCAACCTTTACAACTTTTTAAATAGCATGTGTAATGCCCTGATGTTGTTGAAGGACCGTCATGATAAATAATAGCTACAGTTGCAAACGTTCTTCCTGAAATTTATAATTGAGAAGCCACAACATTTTTAATAGAAGTTGTCAATTTCGTTCCATCAGGTCTACATCGTTGGAACATTAAAATGACATAGTGACCACAACTTCGTAGAAATAATGTGGACAGCATTGTAGACTTACATTGGGTACACAACATATTGTAATCAGCTGCTTTAACAAAGATTATTAAAAGGCACTGATTTGCAGTCTGGTAAACTCAAATATATAAATCTTTCAGTGTCTATTCTAGTACTACTTGATAAAGTACAGTTATCACAGTCATGCTGCCATTGATAAGAAAGGTTAAAAAGATTTTTATATCTACTCCTTCATCTTCCAATACATCAAACATATACATTAAAAAATCCTGACAATCCTGTTGAATTATCTGTGAAAATTGATTTTGACCAGAACATATGTCTAGAAGATTTCTAATTTCTGAAACACTTTCTATTTTTGCTCTATCACTGCTACATTTCTCAAACACAGAATTCAATAAACAGCAGAATGTTTGATCCCGATTTTCAACAATCTGTTCTTGTAAATTTTGAAGAAAAAAACAACAACATTAACTACTACATTAGCATAGCAGTTGACACCAGAACTGTTTTCAAACTGAAATCCAACAACATCTTCAACAGAATCCTTTTTCTTTCTCCTTACAATTACAGTTTCATCTACTTTTTGTCTTTTTGCTAGTACCTCACTGCAATTATTCTCATTTCTTCTTTTTCGGCCTATCACACGTTTTTCAAACACAGGATATTGAGGCAAATGTGGAGCATACTCTCTTCTTAACCTATTGTATTCTTTAACACAATCTAGATCAGCACAAATCTTTGTTTCATCACACTCAATCAAGTACAATCCTGATAAAGTTCTGACTCGTGATAATGCCACATATGCCATACCCTCTTTAAACACAGAACTTCCAATGTTCACCAAAGCACTATCTACACTTAAACCTTGAGATTTATGAATTGTCACTGCATATGCCAAACAAACAGGAAACTGTTTTCGGCGAACATAAAAGTCTTTCACAAGCAAAAATCTAGCTGAACAACGACAAATTTGTTCTATTTCGTCAATGCCATCAAATTTAATTTTTAATATTTCAATTCCATCTCTATTTTTGTAATTCACAAAACCAACAACATGACCCATTGCTCCATTTACCAGACCTCTTTCAACATTTAAATTCCTTCTCAAAATGATACGACAATTTAAACACACATTCAGAGTCTTTTCAAAACCAGAAGTTTTAGATATAGTCTTCTCTAATGAATCCAATTTTGATTTCAAATTTTCTGACAAAATAATTGTTGCTCCCATATGCTCTATTTTATCTATAGCTTCCAGTTTCACTATCGCTTCATTTTCTAACTTTAACATTTTGTTGTTGAACATGGAACATTCTTTCAGAGTAGGCATCAAACATATGCCAGATTTCTTCTCGTTAATTTTCTTAAAAATATTCTCTGGAAGAATGTTTTCATTTGGGTACGAATTTGAAATTAATCGTCCATGTAAAGCTTCTTTCCGATGCTGACTTATTTTTCCGATTCTTACATCTTGTAGAATATTTTTATAATCTTCATCCATTGCCTGCCGCATATTTTGGAGTAGTTCTGCATATTTGAAATTTAACCATATATTAACGTTTCCAATGCTTCCTAGGCACTTCCTGGTATCTTCATGCGTGACCATTTTAAACACTGGCTGTCTTTTCACTGGAGTTAGTTGCAGTAATCTCCAAAAACAATGATGTGTTTGCCTCCAAATAACACATCATAGTCTGTTTTAAGAATTTCTTGCATTCTCAAATGCACAAAAGCAAGCATTAGATTTGAGACCATGCTTACTTCATCAATGATAAGAAGTTTCATTTTCTTCAGGACTCGGGAAACTTCAGAACACGCATCTCCAGATAGCTTGTGGTATTGCAATTTGTTATCATGCTCCACAGGCAGCATCAGTAAACGATGTAAAGTAATCCCTTTAATATTATGTGCTGCCAGCCCAGTTGGAGCGGTAACAACACAAGACAGCGGTGATTCAGTCCTTTTCTGCAGATAAGTTGCAATTGCTTTAATCAGGAAACTTTTTCCAGTTCCCGCTTCTCCACTCACGTACAGTCGTACAGGCTTAAATGATGTACATGAGCACTCTTTCTTCTCATGACTCAATCCATGTTCAACCTGTTCTGTTACTTCGTCATATATCTGTTTCTGCTCTAGATTTAATTGTTTCACCAAATCTTCTAAATTAATTACATCCTCTTGAGCTTGCTCCATAGCTCTTTCCACCTCATCCATGGCAGTGGCAGCTTCATTTTGGATAATTGGTCCTCCTAGTGGATCCTGACTCAATGAAGCAGAACTCTGACTGTCTTGAGAACTGTCTCTCGCAATCTCTGCAACAATTGTTGCTTCTTGCTCTATTTCTTCATTCAACATTTGCAGATAATTTGGAAAAACAGGACATTCTATTGTATCCTTCATTGCATTAAAAGAGTCTTCATAACAGAGAAAATCTCCAAGTAGTTCCTCTTCTGTACGCCATGGTTTAAAGAGTTGCAAAAGAGCCAAATAGTAAAATTCTCTTGTGTCTGGATTTTCACAACTCAATTTTCGATGATTAATCAAATGACCTTTTCTCTGTTTCACTAGACATCCTTCACATCCAATGACAGCATATATTCCATTATTGATATCTTCTCTGATGTTCCTCTTATAAATATAGCTTTGAAGAACTTCATAGAGACAAGCGTTCTCAAGGTGAGGACTTCTATTTGGATAGTATGTATCCAACATGTTTGTCTTCAAAATATCTGTACTTTCTGGTTCTTTCTCCGCCAAATACTCTATCACTTGTACAGATTTCAAAACTCGGTTTTGTGTTGCAGCAAGACCTAGACTTAGCCAAATGATGGTTCTAGATTTGGCATAGAGACTTTCTGATGACAATCGATCAGAATATTCATATGCTCCAATTTCTCGATGCGACAACATCTTCAGACTGTAGCTGTATAATTTCTTGCTTAGACTCTTTTCATGTGAAATGTCCTCCCACATTTCCTTCAGTTCTGTCTTTTCTTTTTTTGTGATGTAAAACGTCACATATCGAGCAACAGCAATAGAGTGGTCAGCAACGATTTGAATATCCATGTTAGCATTCCACATGGACAAAATCACTGGGTTGTAGTCGTTGATGTACTTGGACTCTTCGTTTCTTTTTAAATTGTATGTATTTTTGGGTGATTTCCTCGTCACAGTATGTCGTAGAGAAGACATCAAATTATTTACTCTTCCTTTAGAAATCACTGGTCGTGGAAATCCGAAACGACATTTTGTGTAGAACTTGTCCTTGTTTCTGAATTTTCGACGACAGTACTTTCCACAACGATGGGATTGAAAACGTAAAACTTGTTGCCTTAAACTGTTTTCTTCGGTAGTTTTCGGAACAGCACATGTTGAATACTCTTCAATGAAGCTCATCACTGTCTCATCCGAATCTGTTCCAAATTTGGGTGCATCTTTAATCCACAACAACATATGTATATGAGGAGCACCTCTCGCTTGATATTCCTTTCTCCAAAAGAAATCCAAAACCTCTCCAAGGGGAGGAATTTTTTTGTTGGTAATAAAAGACTTCATAGCTTCAAATCTATGATTAAAATATCTGCATACATTCACTGGATCCAAAGAACACAGTTCTCCAGGTGTTTTGACTTCTATATTTTGTATATTTGCTTTTGCCTCTCGTAGAAATTGAAGTAAGTCGTCCCATGCATACTCGGCACAGCTAAGAGTGAGGAACCATGTAGGAGTTCCTAAGTTTCTTAGCATACATTTCAATTCCCCATGACGACGGTACCAATACTCGTTTGTACCACGCTGACATGCCATGAGATTGATTAGATGAGATTCCAAAATATTATCTTGCAGATTCACTTTCTCCATAAAGTCCCTCGCCGAAACATTTTGCAGATGTGCTCCACTTTTCAGTATATGGTTTACTGCATAAGAAAGCCCAGACAAGTCACTTTCATACAGTAAATGAAACAAATAGGGAATGCATTGACGAAACCTTGGATCTTCAGCATATAATCTTACAGTTCGATATTCAGATGCAGGAATTTGAAGTGGTCGATCGTCATATCGTCCACCTCGACCTGTTGGAAATAGCTGTGGAAAACAACGAGCTTCCAAACTTTCTTCTCATACACTAATGGGACTTCCTTTTGCTGCTTTCATTTGAAACAATTCAATTGCATTCCCCATTACTTCTTTGGAATGCAAAGGATGAACAGTATAATGTTCATATATTTCTTCACTTCTAGACACATCAACTTTTTCAATTTGGCCGCCTGAACAATCACTGTCTTCATCTGCAGCTGTTTCCTCTGCTGCAACACATACATCTTTGTAATACTCATTGTTTTTGACTAAATACAACGTTGCCTTTTTGACTTTCCTAACATCCACTAAATCTTGCCAGATTTCCGTACTCTTTGTCGGTACCCCATTAACTAGAATAACTAAAGGTTCCTCTTCTACTTTTTCTATACCAATTGTATCAATATTTTTTTAACATCTAGAGGCAAATAAACAACTCTTCCCTTTAATCCTCTCTGCAAATCTGTAGGAGGCAATTTCCCTATCTTAGGCTCCATGCGAACAATTGCCTGAAAAGGATGGACACATTAAATCAAAATAGACTCATATGTATTTAAATCCATCAATTCACGGGAAATGTCTACCAACTCCAGATTATTATGAACAGCTCTAGCAGGCATTCTGTTTTGATTTAATTTATCATAACAATATTTACAAATACGCTGATCAGAACTCAAATCAAAGCAATTCTCCACCCACAAATAAGATGCAAAATCCTTCCACTCATAATTATTTATCTTTTCACTTTTTACGTATAAATCAACTAATCTAGTTTGATGCTTATAATGACTTCGTCGACAACACACACAAGTAAAATTCGGCCTTTCACTTGATTTCACCTTAAACCTGGTAATTTCCTGGTCAAACTTTTCTGTACTTGAAATCTGTACATTGTCTTCCACATTACCTTGAATTGCTGTGTCAATTTCTACACTGTCCTCTTTTTCACCAAAATAACAAATCTCAATTTCTTCACAATTCTTCTTCACATCTAATTCAGTTCCATGCAAAAGAGCACTGTTTAATTGTTTAAGCTTAAGTGCTGGACTTTTTGCATAATACAACATTCTCACTAATTTCCTCATTTTGGTATGATGCACTGCTAACATCCTAAAATGATGAAAAACACTCTGACAGACTTTTCTAGAAAGACAAGCCAGTGAATGCCCTTGCAAACCTGTGTTTTCTCTCACTCTGCAAGGATCTAAGTCTTGCAACAACTTCACTTTCTGCTTTAGTCTTTTCTTACTATATGTACGTAAGAAATTACAAAACAAATCAATTGATTCCTGTCGCACACTACAAATACGACTACACTTCCAAGTGTACACTGGACCCTTAGTACGTTTCCCTAAAACTTCATCAGTTAACACCTCTTCTGGTTTTCTAGGCACAAGTTTCTCTTTTTCAATCGGACAACCGTCTTTCACCTCATAAGCTCGACCACTGGTGTCAACTGCATGCACTAAATCATTCTCCTGGAAGTAACTCTCCTCATTAAAAAATGGCTCACAACTTGAACTGTGCATCCATTCTCCTGAAAAAACTTTACAAAAATTAGTCAGATTAATTACTCTATTCCATCTACTGTTTGATTTGAAAACATCAATTGTCTTGTTAAGTGTCCTAATTCTATTGATTATTAAAATAAATAATTTTTCCTTAACTTCAAAAGCCTGATCAACAATCTTCTCTACACTTTTCTTTTTCCTATAAAAAGCAGCTCTCTGTTTACCTTTCCTAATGTTTTTTATTAAATTTAAAACCACCCTATTGCGAAACATTCATTTACGAATGTCTCTAAACTGATTCTGCCGTCTATTCCTATACATATTATTCTCTCCTGCTCCAGTTGTAAGATTTGTTGGGGGTCTCTCCTTCCTTTTCAAATTTACTCTCTCATTCTCTTTTTCTACATGCTGTCCAACATTTTTTTTTATCTACATATGTTCCGTAAGAAAGACTTAGTTGTCTTACCAGGAGCTTTGTTCCTGTTTTTTGAAGTATTTGTTGTGGAAGAGTGCTGTAATTCCGTTGCTGAATCTGTTTTTTTGCGGTTATCATGTTTTCTTCTCCTTTGCCCTGAGGGCATCTTTCCTTACTCTTGAAATCTTGATTTCAATCTGTGTTAAAGAAAGAAATAGCACATTATAGACCACTATTACCAAACAACAAAGCAATGACAAAAAGCAAACGGTCTATTCAGGGTTACAGATCAGGTGAGGATTCTCCAGGGGTGCAGAAGAGGTGAGGCCTGCATTGAAGAGTGTAGTGGAAAAGAGCTCTGTCCACAGGTACAAAGAAGATGAGACCTGTGTCTAAGAGTGCAGTAGGGGATAGGCTTCATGCAGTCTAGTCCACTGCACTCTTACACCACCTATGCTTCCCAGGAAAGGCCTCTTTCCCACTACAGTCTTGAACATAGGCCTCACCTCCTCTGTCCCTCTGGACATGCCTCACCTAATTTGCACAATCTACTTCCTAATCTGAAGTAACACAGGTGACATTATTGTGAAAGGATGACATATATGTATTTAATCATGCAGACACTATTTATTCCTTCTTAAAAAGCTAAAACTCATTCATTTGCACCAAAATCGTTTTTTAAATAACATTTTAGACACACACTGCAGGTCCTATGTATAAGCATTCAGTGTCCATGAGTACAGTGGAGAGGACTGACCTCCTCTCACCCTTGGACAAGCCTTACCTCATCTGTGTCCTCTGGACAGGCCTCAATGTATTGAGTATAATTGATGGTAACTGGGTGCAGATGAGGTGACGCATGTCCAAGGGTGTAAATAAGCTGAGGCCTGTTTAAGGATACAGATTAGTTAAAGTCTATTCAGGGTTGCAGATGAGGTGAGGATTGTCTAGGGGTGCAGAAGAGGTGAGGCCTGTATTGAAGAGTGTAGTGGAAGAGAGGTCTGTCCACGGGTACAAAGAAGGTGAGACCTGTGTCTAGGAGTGCAGTGGGGGACAGGCTTCATAAAGCCTAGTCCACTGCACTCTTAGACACAGGCCTCACCACCTACACTCTCCAGAAAAGGCCTCTCTCCCACTACAGTCTTGAACACAGGCCTCACCTCCTCTGTCCCTCTGGACATTCCTCACCCCATCTGCACAATCTACTTCCTAATCTCAGGTAACACAGGTCACATTATTGTGAAAGGATGAAATATATGTATTTAATCATGCAGACACTATTTATTCCTTCTCAAAAATCTAAAACTCATTGATTTACACCAAAATAGTTTTTTAAATAACATTTTAGACACACAGTGCAGGTCCTATGTACAAGCATTCAGTGTCCATGAGTACAGTGGAGAGGACTGACCTCCTCTGACCCTTGGACAAGCCTTACCTCATCTGTGTCCTCTGGACAGGCCTCAATGTATTGAGTATAAATGATGGTAACTGGGTGCAGATGAGGTGACGCATGTCCAAGGGTGTAAATAAGCTGAGGCCTGTCTAAGGATACAGATTAGTTGAAGTCTATTCAGGGTTGCAGATAAGGTGAGGATTGTCTAGGGGTGCAGGAGAGGTGAGGTCTGTATTGAAGAGTGTAGTGGAAGAGAGGTCTGTCCACAGGTACAAAGAAGGTGATACCTGTGTTTAAGAGTGCAGTGGGGGATAGGCTTCATAAAGTCTAGTCCACTGCACTCTTAAACACAGGCCTCACCACCTATACTCCCCAGGAAAGGCCTCTCTCCCACTACAGTCTTGAACACAGACCTCACCTCCTCTGTCCCTCTGGACATGCCTCACCCCAACTGCACAATCTACTTCCTAATCTGAGGTAACACAGCTGACATTATTGTGAAAGGTTGAAATATATTTATTTAATCATGCAGACACTATTTATTCCTTCTCAAAAATCTAAAAGCCATTCATTTTCCCCAAAATCGTTTTTGACATCACATTTAAGAAACACAGCACAGCACCTATGTACAAGCATTCCATGTCACTACTAAAACTTCACAATTTTACAAAATACATTTCCTCTATGCAACGAAACTCAATGTGCTTCCTACACTGAGTTAACACAGGTAACATCGTTCTGAAAAGGTCAAATTGATTTCTTTCAGCATGCAAACACTATTTATTCCATCTCAAAAATGTAAAAGCCATTCATTTTCCCCAAAATCGTTTTTGACTTCACATTTAAGAAACACAGCACAGGTCCTATGTACAAGCATTCCATGTCATTACTGAAACCTCACTATTTTACAAAATACAATTCCTCTATGCAAACAAACTCAATGTGCTTCCTACACTGAGTTAACACAGGTAACATCATTGTAAAGAGTCAAATTGACGCCTGTGTCTAAGAGTGCAGTCGGCGATAGACTTCATGAAGCCTAGTCCACTGCACTCTTAGACACAAGCCTCACCACCTATGCTCCCCAGGAAAGCCCTCTCTCCCACTACAGTCTTGAAGAAAGGCCTCACCTCCTCTGTACCTCTGGACATGCCTCACCTCATCTGCACAATCTACTTCCTAATCTGAGGTAACACAGGTGACATCATTGTGAAAGGGGCACATTTATTTCTTTAAGCATGCAGACACTCTTTATTCCTTCTCAAAAATGTAAAAGCCATTCATTTTCCCCAAAATCGTTTTTGACATCACATTTAAGAAACACAGCACAGGCCCTATCAACAAGCATTCCATGTCACTACTGAAACTTCACAATTTTACAAAATACAATTCCTCTATGCAAAGAAACTTAATGTGCTTCCTACACTGAGTTAACACAGGTAACATCATTGTGAAAAGGTCAAATTTATTTCTTTAAGCATGCAGACACTATTTATTCCTACTCAAAAATGTAAAAGCCATTAATTTTCCCCCAAATCGTTTTTGACATCACATTTAAGAAACACAGCACAGCACCTATGTACAAGCATTCCATGTCACTATTAAAACTTCACAATTTTACAAAATACATTTCCTCTATGCAACGAAACTCAATGTGCTTCCTACACTGAGTTAACACAGGTAACATCATTCTGAAAAGGTCAAATGTATTTCTTTCAGCATGCAAACACTATTAATTCCATCTCAAAAATGTAAAAGCCATTCATTTTCCCCAAAATCGTTTTTGACTTCACATTTAAGAAACACAGCACAGGTCCTATGTACAAGCATTCCATGTCATTACTGAAACCTCATGTTACATCCTGCTTTTCTTTCTTCTCTGTCCTTCTTTAGTGTTTGTTATAACTTGCTCAGCATACGTCTATGATGTCACATAGAATACTGGTTGTGTATGCTTGAGAGGAGAGTCAGTTACATCTGAGGCTGAGCAGCAGTCCAACTGCTCCTGGTGGGATTATAATTGAATTTACTTAATACTTTATTATCATCTTGATCTAATACAAATCTTCAATAAATCAGATCTATTTCTATCAACTGGATTCAAGGCACATCTTTTAAATGTTACACCTCACTATTTTACAAAATACAATTCCTCTATGCAAACAAACTCAAAGTGCTTTCTACACTGAGTTAACACAGGTAACATCATTGTAAAGAGTCAAATTCACGCCTGTGTCTAAGAGTGTAGTCGGGGATAGGCTCCATGAAGCCTTGTCCACCTCTGTACCTCTGGACATGCCTCACCTCATCTGCACAATCTACTTCCTAATCTGAGGTAACACAGGTGACATCATTGTGAAAGGGGCAAATTTATTTCTTTAAGCATGCAGACACTCTTTATTCCTTGTCAAAAATGTAAAAGCCATTCATTTTCCCCAAAATCGTTTTTGACATCACATTTAAGAAACACAGCACAAGTCCTATTTACAAGCATTCCATGTCACTACTGAAACTTCACAATTTTACAAAATACAATTCGTCTATGCAAAGAAACTCAATGTGCTTCCTACACTGAGTTAACACAGGTAACATCATTGTGAAAAGGTCAAATTTATTTCTTTAAGCATGCAGACACTATTTATTCCTACTCAAAAATGTAAAAGCCATTCATTTTCCCCAAAATCGTTTTTGACATCACATTTAAGAAACACAGCACAGGTCCTATGTACAAGCATTCAATTTCACTACTGAAATTCAACCATTATCAAGAAAAATGACACAAACCAACAGCAAAGAAACTCAATGTGCTTCCTACTCTGAGTTAACACAGGTAACATCATTGTGAAAGGGTCACATTTTTTTCTTTAAGCATGCATACACTCTTTATTGCTTCTCAAAAATGTAAAAGCCATTCAATTTCCCCAAAATCGTTTTTGACATCACATTTAAGAAACACAGCACAGGTCCTATGTACAAGCATTCCATTTCACTACTGAAACTTCACAATTTTACAAAATACAATTCCTCTATGCAGTAAAAATGTTTTACCAAGCATTATCAAAAAGCATGACACAAAGCAACATTAAAAAACCACAATTTGCTTCCAAATCTTCTCCATAGAGTATACAAGTCTCTATGTATATTAAATGAATCATTACTCACCTTTACAAATGCTTTAGGAGATTGAGAACAGTGTCAGACACACACACCAATATTTCTTTAGCAGAGCAAAAGGTATGTACTCCACGCACTGCAACCATGAATGGCACAGAGAACCTCTAATTCTACACACATATTGCACATGGTAACCAATCAAAACTCTTCCCTCTCTATTTTCAAACCAACACCCTTCTGCCCCTCAGCCTTTTCTACCTGTTACCATAGCAACTCCCTCCTCACTGAGCTCTCAGGGTTAAAAGTTTATTCTACAATGTTGCAAATGAACTAAGCAAGGATGTTTGACCTCTCAATACACCAGCTTATCCGCTGCAATCTTTCTTTAAATGACTTTTTCTTAACCATTCAAATTGCTTCTTTCACAGAACAGAACCATGCACCCTAACTTCCAGTTTTCAACTATCTGAATCCACCAATCATTGCTTGTGATTGAAGAGCACTGAAACTCCACAGTTTTTTTTGCAAACTCATACTGTTCCAACTGCCACTTTATTCCCACACTTCATCTGACTGCACCAGAACCTCCTCTTACCATGTATTTTGTCTGGATTATTGGACATAGCTACATCCACTGGGCTAAAGGTATGCAGCTACCAGAAATGTTCACAACCTTGACTTACCAAATGTAGACATAAAATGGATTGGCCAAAGATGATTGAGATGTCATCAATTGATACCATTGGTGAAAACCTTTTTGCATCTGCCACACCCTAACCTCATAATTCTGCACTGTGGTGGAAATGACTTAGGCACTTTGACTGGGGTAGGTCTGGAAATGCTTTTAAAGGACACCTTTGAGCAATTGATGGCACTTTTTCCTCAAACTGCCTTGGTATATTCCAATATATGCCAAAGACAGAAATGGAAGTGGTCCAACCAATTTTGTCCACAATTTGAGAAAGCACGGAAACATGTGAATAAATCTGTTTCTGCTTACATGAGAGACTATGGAATGGGTTCAATATACAACAACAACTTGCGTTACAACATGCAAGATATCTACAGAGGAGATGGTGTGCACTTCTCAGATGAGGGGAATAGAATATTCCTCCTGAATATAAGACTGTGCATTGGAACCTTCTTGTAGGTACCTAAATCAGCCACAGAACCCAAAAGCTCTTTTCAGAGCTACCCTACCTCTGTTCACTCAAAATGAATATTTTACTCTACTGTTTTTCACCAAAGTATGCTCCCCGGTACGCTTCCCGGTGCGCGTACCGGGCGCTCCCCCCGCGAAAATTTTAAAAAAAATTGGGGTTTTTGGGCCTATATGGGCCTCCTAAGCCCCCCTCAGAAAACCTAGGGGGTCAGGGAGTGTCTACGGTTCCCCCTTTTACCCATTCCCAACGTTGTTTGTCCTCCATCTTTAGTTTAGGGCATTTGTAAAGCGCCTGGTGACGCCAATGGCGTGTCCCCGCGCTGTGATAAGTGAGCGATTGCCGTTCCCCCCTCCCTCAGAGGCTACCTGCTAAAAAGGTGAGTTTTCAGTTTTTTCCTGAACAGGATTTCTGATGGTTCGAGACGCAGTTCTGATGGTAAGACATTCCAGCATCTGGGAGCAAGATGTCTAAAAGATCTCCCTCCCATTCGTGCCTTCCTAACTCTGGGCACCACTAGTAGTCCCGTCTGAGAGGACCGTAGATTACGGGTGGGCTCATAATGGGACACCAGACTCTGGAGTGGCACAGGGGCTTTGCCGCTCAGAATGCGATGGCACGTTGAGAGGGCCTTAAACTCAACCCTCTTCTCCATAGGAAGCCAGTGGAGGGCTTGGAGGGCGGGTTTAGAAGGTGACCTCCTGGGGAGTCTAAGCACAAGCCGTGCTGCGGCATTTTGAAGCACTTGGAGGCGGCCCATGACCTTACCTGAGGCCCCCAGATAGAGCAGGTTCCCATAGTCTAAGCGCGAGGTGACCAGGGCGTGCACCAGGGTCCTACGAGCAGAGATGGGAAGCAGATCTAAGACTTTCCTCAGAGCTCTCAGGACTCCGAAACACACCCCCGTCACCCGGCCGACCTGAGGACCAAAGGCAAGGTCTTTATCCAGCCACATGCCAAGATTCTTGGCCTCCAGACAGGGAATGGGGACCTCACCCAAGCAGGGTGGCCACCACGCAGACGACCACGCAGAGGGCCCGCCCCCCACCACGAGCACCTCGGTCTTGCTACCGTTCAGCTTTAAACAGTTTGCGGACATCCAGGCTGCAAGATCTTGCATGCAGTTCCTGAAGATGTCCGCTGCAAGACCGGGGGCACGCGATAGGGAGACGACCAGCTGCGTGTCGTCGGCGTAGGACACCAAGTGGAGGCCATGGCCCTCCGCGATGGCTGCTAAAGGGGAGACGTAGATATTGAATAGGGTTGGGCTCAGGGACGAACCCTGTGGTACGCCCTGGCCCAACTCGATCTCCCTCGAATAGCATTCACCCATTCTGACCTGGAAACACCTGTCAGACAGGAAGGACTTGATCCAGCCAAGCGCAGCGCCTGTAACCCCACCTTCATTCAGACACTGTAGCAAGATGGCATGTGCTACAGTGTCGAATGCTGCGCTTAAGTCGAACAGGAACAGAGCCATAGTCTGGCCCTCATCCACGCCCTGCCGAAGTGCCTCCACCGCCACAAGAAGTGCTGATTCCGTCGAATGGCGGGGACGGAAGCCAAATTGCGAGTCGTGGAGTAGCGATGCCTCCTCCACGAACTGCATGAGTTGCGTGTTGGCTATTTTTTCCGCTACTTTAGCCATGTAGGGCAGGAGGGAGATGGGGCGGAGGTTGTCAAATTTCTCAAAATTCACGTTGGCCTTTTTTTGCAGGGGGAGTACAATCGCCTGCTTCCAAGCTTTGGGGACACACTGGTACTTAAAAGAGGAGTCAAGTAGATTGCGTACATAGGGTTCAAGCACCTGCAAACCACCCTTGAGTCGACTGGGAGTCGTCGGGTCTCTTGGGGAGCCAGATTTAATTGACCCGCAAATGCGGATTAGATCTTCAGTAGGCGGGGTGGTAAAGGAGATAAGCTGTCGTTCTCCTTTATTTTTAGCCCCCTCCCCCCATATGGGGCCATTATTTGCCTGCTGAGGAAAGGAGTTGTAGAGGTTAGTGACCTTATTAGCAAAAAATTCTGCAATACGGTCACAGCCCTCCGCAGTGCAGAGTTTCGTGGGCCACGCAGCAGACTTCCCTATAGCAATGGATTTGTAGATTGAGAAGAGTTCCTTGGTGGACTGTTCAGCTTCTTCAATCCTAGCGCAGAAGTACAATGATTTGCCCTTTCGTAGCAGCTTATGATAGCTACGCCTGCAGTCAGTGTACTCAGCTTTAGCAGAGGCGGAATATGCTACCCTCCATTGCCTTTCAGCCCTTTTGCACGCCGCTTTCGCCACCCGCATGTCCTCATTAAACCAGGGAGCAGATCTCTGAGCTCGGCCCCCCAATTTGGCCGCACCAAGTGGAGCCACCAAATCCAGGGCCTCCGTAATGCGTTGGTCTAGGTTGGAGTTGATATCTACCACACCTATTCCGCCCGGATGACCTTTAGCAGTTAGTGCCTGATTAAATACGGTTTGGGAGAATGCTGCCCATCTCCGCCTAGGGTGTTTATCGGCAGGAGGGTCAATCGGAGCAAGTTCCTGACTCCCAATGGTGAATGGAATAAGATAGTGATCTGACCATGGGATGGGGACCGGGGTGCAAGCTTCCACTCGATTCCAATTAGCGAAAATTGGGTCTAGAAGGTGGCCCAAGTTGTGGGTGGGATGTTGCACTTTCTGCTCAAACTGCAGGTTAGCCATTGTGAGACAGAGATCTACCGAAACACAAGATGGAGGACTCCAGTAGCGCTGCCGGTACGCGTACCGGGGCGCTCACCGGGAAGCGCTCCCAAAAAATGTTAAGAGTTAATTTACATAAAAACCACGGGAGACACTTTCACCAAATATAGAATAGGCCTTACTACATACCAATCCCTAACATTTTCCCAAATTTAGTGGAATTCCATTGAGCCATTTCAGCTGTAGCATTGTCTAAATATCCTGAGGTAAATTACATGACAAAAACACATCTGAAGTGTTAGAATTTACAACCAATTAAAATGTTACTTTCATTTTCTACTTTTTTTTCCTGACATTTGATTGGTTATGTACATGAATATAAATGAAAAATGAGAGGGAAACACGGCCATTTTGACTACAACTACCTGAGATACATCTTGAAAGGATTTTCACATTTTGTCTTCTTCACCTCTCTGTAAAGTAAGTTGATAATTTGTAAGGGGTACTTTAAGTTAATTTGTAAAAACGTTTTCTGATAATTATTTACTGCTATAGTTATACATAGAGATAGGCTCCTCTGTTATATTTATGGATTGACTTAGGCTTCTCTGCTATATTTATGAATTTACTTACGCTTCTTCACAGGCACTTTTTTATATTTCTACTTCCTGCCTGTTACCATACACTGCCCAAAGTTAACTTCACTGTTAAAAAATTCAGAACTACCTGTCTGAACTTAAACCGAACAGTGCCCTAACTCTACTGATATAGTTATTTTTTATGCAATTTACAGCAAAAAAATGGAAGGGGAGCAAGAAAACATCAATCTTTCCTTCGAGATTACATATGAGGAGATTCTTAATGAAGATTTTGTTGAAGAAGATTTTATGGATCAGTCTTTGGATCAACAATTTATTGAATGTTTACAAGATATAGAAACATGCATTTTTGAGGAGATTCCAGATGATCTAATGCTGGAAGTTTTATTGAACTATGAAAATTCTAACCAATAAATTTTTATTTAATAATTAAAAATTGTTTGAGACATTATTCATTTTTATATCTAATTCATGAAGTACTACCAAAATGATTATGTTTATATTATAGTATAAAGTGAAACTTACAGTATACTGTACAATTTTAAAACATCATAAGGGAGCAGGGTAGACTACCCATGATCCCCTAGGTCTTCTCAGGGAGTACTTAAAGGATTTATATTTATATTATAGTATAAAGTGAAACTTACAGTACACTGTGCAAATTTTAAAACATCATAAGGGAGCAGGGTAGACTACCCATGATCCCCTCAGTCTTCTCAGGGAGTACTTAAAGGATCTGTTTCTGCTTTCCTGACAGACTATGGTATGGATTCCATATACCACAATAACTTCTGTAAACTCATGCAAGATATCTACAGAAAAAAAGGTGTACATTGAATTTAAGACTCTGCATTGGTACCTACATGTTGGTACTTAAATCACCCACACAACACAACAACTCTATTCAGTGCTACCCTACCTCTAAGCACATTAAATTATTATTTTACTGTTTCACTGAGTTTTCCCCATGTGTGGGGGGGAGGTGTGTGTGGGGGATGGTGGGGTGTGTCTGTGAGGTGTGTGTGTGTATCTGGGGGGGTGAGGTGTATAGGTGTGTGTAGGTGTGTGGGGTATGTGGGTGTGGGTGGAGGTGTGGGTGTGTAAGGTGTGTGTGTGGGTGTGGGTGTGTGGGGTGTTTGAGTGTAGGTGGAGGTGTGGGTGTGTGAGGTGTATGTGGGAGGTGTGTGGGTGTGGGGGGTATGTGTGTAGGATGTGTGTGTATATGTGGGATGTGTGGGTGTGTCTGTGAGGTGTGTGTGTGTGGGGGAGAGGGAGGTGTGTGTGTGGGATGTATGGGGTGTGTCTGTGAGGTATCTGTGTGTGCGTGTGTGTGTGTGTGTTGGGGGAGGTGAGGTGTGTGTGTGGGTGTGTGGGGTGTGTGGGTGTGGGTGTGATGTGTAAGGTGTCGGTGTGGGGGTGTGGGGTGTTTGGGTGTAGGTGGAGGTGTGCGTGTGTGAGGTATGTGTGGGGAGTGTGTGGCTGTGGGGGTGTGGGGTTGTGTGCGTGTGGGTGTGTATGGGACGTACTTGTAGGTGTATAACAAGGGAGAGAGTAAGGGAGATTACACAAGTTATGTGTGGTGGGAACTCCTGGTCCCCGGATTTAATGGTATCAACAATGGAGGAGTACCCCCCAGGAGAAGAAACAGAAAAAAGAGTCTTTTCTGTGTCTAGAGCGTGAAGCTCAGGTTAGCATAGTGTGCCCCAACCCCTAACAGGACAAGACATGTCCTTGAAGAAGACCCCTCACTCACCAACCTAGTTGGTGACATGCTTCATCATCGGGGTCCCACCCCATAGGCCGAATGCCCATAGGGTGTGCTGCGACACCTGATTACAGTGGAGCGGGTTCTTTTGTTTATATGTGCAAAGTGTTAAAATAATCAGTGTTTTAAAAGAGGGCCAAATCTACTCACAACAAGACTTTATTCTTGAGTGTTTGGACCCTCGTAAAAGCCAGTCTGGCACCTGCGCCTCATTAGGAAGGCTACGGTGTCTAAAGAAGTGTACTAAATATTAAAAATAGCGTAGTGTGCTATGTGATAAATGGAAATTAGGTCTACATGTTTCAACCATTAACAAATTATAGGTTTTCGTCAGGACCGTGGTGATTGGACGGGGTGGTCCGCACACGCTAATGTGCGTCCTGCCCTCGTTCAATTAAAGACCATAAATCGTGGTCTAGTGTAAAAAGGTGTTTTCCCTGGATCAGGAGAAAAACCTGCAAGAAAAAATGTAAAAGGGGTGGGATTACATACCGGGGAAGATACAAGACAAGGGTGCACAATTAACATATATGGTGCTTAGAGGAATCACTTAGATAGGTGACAGAGACACACCTATATTGATCAGGTCGCACCCGTGGTCAGTTGTCAATCACACAGTGAGGTGCTCGGTCGTGAAACTACCAGAGCGGGTGTCTGTGTTTTGTCAATCAACAACTCGTGGATATGGCGGTCTATAGGCAGTGGTAGACTGAAATGTTCGAGCGTTAGATTACCGGAGCATTACGTTCATGGCCTAGATCAACAATCATTAGAATCAGCGGTATGGCAGACAACCAGGTGAGGAGGAGTGACTACCAACTATATTGCGGCGTTGTGGCTTAACGAAGTGATCGCCGGCTACACAATCGTGCCGCTATGTAAGCGGGTTAAATGATATACATTAATTCATGCAGAGCACGGTATTGGGCTCAGCTTACATTGGAAGCGGTAACTGTCGCTTCATGGGCATGAGGGTATCCAAGACGGCAAGTTTCCGTCACCTTGAAAAAGAAAAATTATGGGCAGAGTTGTAGTTAGTGTACCGTCACATTGCTCGATATATTGAAACGGTCTGCGGCATGGTTCGCCGAGTCTAGCAAAGGATCACAGCACTTACTTGCGGCTTCTGCTCGTCAGGAAATGAAACCTACTTGGTCATTTCTCCCAATGCCCCGTGGAGTGTTCTGTTCGGTCTGCGGCACCGGGAAGTAAACTCAGAGTTGCTTCCGTGTTGGGCGGGGCGTACAGCAGGGACCTTTCGTGGGCCAATCAGAACATTTCAAAGGGGCGGTGTCAGTTGCAGGTCGAGTGACGCTGCAGCTGACGAAGGATGTTATGAATCCATAGCAACAGTGCTAGTAGGGCGCTGCTGCGTGGAGAGGGAGAAAGGGACGAATGTTTAAGAACTCAAAGGAATAAGGGACATGTGCAATATCCGTGCTAATCACAAAATAACAAGGACAGAGTAATTATTGTTTATGGTTCAGGATCATGGTAAAATTCATGGCTAGTTAGGCTGAGTCATTCAATGACATCACGGTGTACTTAGAAAAAGTAATTTTATCCCAGAACAGAATAATTATAGTTTATGGTTCAGGAGCATGGTGAAATTCATAGCTAATTTGGCAGAATCATTCAGTGACATCATGGTGTACTTAGAATGAGTAATTTTATCCCATCACAGTGTTCCATGGGATGTTATCATTGAGGCCAGTTATATGCGTGGAAAGTCTATAGACCCACCTCTGTTCTTTTTCAAAGAGGCGTTGGTTCATATTGGGTCCATGTTGGACCTGTTCAATGACTGTCCACTGTAATTCATCCGCGCTATGCCCTTTCAGCAAATAGTGTTCAGTGAGCTTGCTGTTAGCCTTTTTGCACCTAATGGTGCTTCTATGTTCACCAATGCGGATTTTAATCTTTCTGCTAGTCATACCTACGTAATGTAGGTTACAGGGACATGTCAGTCTGTACACAATGTTCTCGCTATTGCAGTTCGTCTGTCCTCTGATCGTCCAGGTTTTTGTGGGTTCCAGCTGTAAAGTCTTAGTGTTATAAGTGAACAGGCAAACACTACAATTCCCACATTTGTAGTGGCCTGTTACTCTGGGTAGACCCCAGGCGCTCAAGACTGTTTCGTTCGCCACCTGTTTTTGCTTCGGTCTGGTGTTCACTACTGCATCTTTGATGCTGCGTGTCCTTTTATATGAGAACAAGGGTTTGTCCCATCTCAAATTGCCGGTGTTCAGTATGCTCCAGTGTTTTCCTATAATTTTGGTTACTTCGTTGGAAATGGTATTGTACGTTGTGACACAGGTTAGGGGAATCTCCTCCACTGATTTTGACTGATTCTCCAAAAGAGCGCCTCTGTTTTGATTTCGAGCGCGTTTCTGGCTATTATATAGAATCTTATCCGGGTATCCCCGGGTCTTTAATTTGTGAGTTAAATCTTGGGCTTGTTGTTTATAGTCGTCAAGCTCGCTACAGTTTCTGCGGACCCGTAGGTATTGTCCATACGGCAAGTTTTCACGCAGTGGTCTCGGATGAAAGCTTTCAAAACGGAGTAGATTATTTTTGGCAGTCGGTTTGTAGTGAGTAACCGTTGTCAGCTTCCCGTTTGCTTTTGTTATGGAGAGATCTAGGAAGACCAGCGAATTGTGGTCCATCACGTAAGTGAACTTTAGGTTCTCATCCAGTGTATTGATCCAGTCGAAGAATGATGACAGGGTATCTTCAGTGCCTTTCCAGATTGTGAGCACGTCGTCTATATATCTTCTCCAAAGTAAGATATTGGGACTGTACGGGTTCGTGTTGCTGAGGATATATTTCTCTTCGAAGTCGTGTACATATAGGCCCGCTACACTTGGAGCAAATGTACTGCCCATAGATGTCCCCCCAGTCTGGAGAAAGATCATGTCTTCAAATTGGAAATAATTCCTTTTGAGGGCCAGACGGGCACACTCCAGAATGAAATTTCGTGGTGTTCTTGATGTCCATTCTTCCTTCTCAAGGGCCCTTTTTAAGACCTCTAAAGTGGCGTCTTGGGGAATGTTGGTATATAGGCTCTCAATATCGAAACTCACCAGTATGATATCATCATCAATGGTGAGTTGATCCAAGAGTTGTAGCACACTTTTAGTGTCCTGTAGGTAGGTGCTCGTTTTCTGTACCATAGTTTTGAACAACACGTCGCAAAAGCTGGATAGGGGTTCCAGTAGGGAACCAAGCCCAGAGTCAATGGGCCTGCCAGGTGGTGGTATTTTGTTTTTGTGCATTTTCGGGAGCGTATAAAAGTAGGGGATCCTCCCCTCACTTTTACACAGGTAGTCCGCCTCTTGTCTGGAAAGGTAACCTTCTGCTTCTCCGTGTTCCACCAGTGAAGTAATCTCATTTCTAAGATCTTCTGTGGGATCAACTGGTAATCTCCGATAGTTTCTGTGATCAGCCAGCAGTCTGAGACATTCCGTTTGATATGCTGATTTGTCCTGTATGACTATCCCTCCGCCTTTGTCCGCGGGTTTGATTATGATGGTGTCAGACTTTTGTAGGTTTTCAAGTGCAGTTCTTTCACACTTCGTGAGGTTCATGTACGTTTTTTTGGGGGAGGCATTTTCAACCTCATTAAAGACCGCTTGTTCAAATGTGGAGATTTCCACAGGAACCAAGTGCGCTGGTGGTGTGAATGTGGATTTGTTTCGTAATCCTGTTTCATTAGTATCAGGGTTATCCTCCATGCTAGTTCTTTTCTCAAAGAAAGCCTTCAGTCTCAATTTACGAAAGAAGGATGCTAGTTCGCAATGGAGTTTAAATTTATCCAATTTCGCTGTGGGCACAACGCCTAGCCCTTTGTTTAGAACAGATTCCTCGTCCTTACTGAGGGGTCTGGTAGAGAGATTAGTTATTAGGTTTTCCGATTGCTCGGTCCTGCCTGTTGTGGTTTGTTTCTGTTCGTGCTGGTGCTCGGGTCTTCCGGTGCCCAGTGTACTTGGTTGACCTGATTTGCATTTTTTCTCCTTCCCCGTCCTCTCCCACCCCGGTTTAAAAAAGGGGGGCATAGGGGTTCTGGGGAAAAAAAGGTTGTTGGAAGGGTGGTTGCCACCCATACATCGGGTAGTTAGGCGGATGGTTGTATACATCCTGGAAGACTGGCATTGGCATTGGATTGAAAGTCGGCCAGTTGCCCTTTCCCCTGCCTCGTCCTCTACCCCTCTGCTTCGTGCTCCCGCTGCTGGAATTCCCACTGGAGTTGGAGGCATTACTCGATGCGTTGCTTGAAGCGTCAGAGTTATCATCTCCTTTGGATGGAGGTGCATACTCTGGGTCTGAGTAAGGGTATGCCTTTACCATTGAAAACCTCTTTAGGTCTTTTTGAAATTTCTGCACTTTTTGTTGGGTCAAGTTGTCTTTGTAGTCCGTCATTTCTTTGTTCAACTCATCTAGCTTCTTTTTAAAGCCTGTAATAGTGGCTTTCATATTCCCTTCAGTCACTTGCATTTCCACTAGGATCGTCTCAGAAAGTCTTAAGGCAGTTTTTAAAATCAGCACTATCCAGTCATGTGTGCAGTGCCATGCTATTGCAGCCCAATCTTTCCGGAACAGTTCATCTTCTAAAAAGATGCGTGGAGCATTGGAGACTAAAAGTCCTTTAGGCGCCATATTGTTGCTCAAATATTGTTTCAGAATCGTCCCATGCAAAATCGTCCTGATTCTATTCCTTTTGAGTTCCGTTAGGTTTTCCCAATCTTTTGTTGCCGAGATGCTTTGAGCTATGCTGGCATCTGCAAAGATAGAGAGGTCACTCATCACCTCCTCCACCTCCTCCGAGGTGTAGGAAAGACCTTGGTTTTCCGCCATGGTTGTTGAGGTTAAACTATACCTTACTCTCTCCCTTGTTATACACATACTAGGCAGCGTACAGCTGCGAGAGCTTCACATAATTATAGTTTAACCTCAACAACCATGGCGGAAAACCAAGGTCTTTCCTACACCTCGGAGGAGGTGGAGGAGGTGATGAGTGACCTCTCTATCTTTACATAGCTCCAAGCATCTCGGCAACAAAAGATTGGGAAAACCTAACGGAACTCAAAAGGAATAGAATCAGGACGATTTTGCATGGGGCGATTCTGAAACAATATTTGAGCAACAATATGGCGCCTAAAGGACTTTTAGTCTCCAATGCTCCACGCATCTTTTTAGAAGATGAACTGTTCCGGAAAGATTGGGCTGCAATAGCATGGCACTGCACACATGACTGGATAGTGCTGATTTTAAAAACTGCCTTAAGACTTTCTGAGAAGATCCTAGTGGAAATACAAGTGACTGAAGGGAATATGAAAGCCACTATTACAGGCTTTAAAAAGAAGCTAGATGAGTTGAACAAAGAAATGACGGACTACAAAGACAACTTGACCCAACAAAAAGTGCAGAAATTTCAAAAAGACCTAAAGAGGTTTTCAATGGTAAAGGCATACCCTTACTCAGACCCAGAGTATGCACCTCCATCCAAAGGAGATGATAACTCTGACGCTTCAAGCAACGCATCGAGTAATGCCTCCAACTCCAGTGGGAATTCCAGCAGCGGGAGCACGAAGCAGAGGGGTAGAGGACGAGGCAGGGGAAAGGGCAACTGGCCGACTTTCAATCCAATGCCAATGCCAGTCTTCCAGGATGTATACAACCAGCCGCCTAACTACCCGATGTATGGGTGGCAACCACCCTTTCAACAACCTTTTTTTCCCCCGAACCCCTATGCCCCCCCTTTTTTAAACCGGGGTGGGAGAGGACGGGGAAGGAGAAAAAATGCAAATCAGGGCAACCAAGTACACTGGGCACCGGAAGACCCGAGCACCAGCACGAACAGAAACAAACCACAACAGGCAGGACCGAGCAATCGGAAAACCTAATAACTAATCTCTCTACCAGACCCCTCAGTAAGGACGAGGAATCTGTTCTAAACAAAGGGCTAGGCTTTGTGCCCACAGCGAAATTGGATAAATTTAAACTCCATTGCGAACTAGCATCCTTCTTTCGTAAATTGAGACTGAAGGCTTTCTTTGAGAAAAGAACTATCATGGAGGATAACCCTGATACTAATGAAACAGGATTACGAAACAAATCCACATTCACACCACCAGCGCACTTGGTTTCTGTGGAAATCTCCACATTTGAACAAGCGGTCTTTAATGAGGTTGAAAATGCCTCCCCCAAAAAAACATACATGAACCTCACGAAGTGTGAAAGAACTGCACTTGAAAACCTACAAAAGTCTGACACCATCATAATCAAACCCGCGGACAAAGGCGGAGGGATAGTCATACAGGACAAATCAGCATATCAAACGGAATGTCTCAGACTGCTGGCTGATCACAGAAACTATCGGAGATTACCAGTTGATCCCACAGAAGATCTTAGAAATGATATTACTTCACTGGTGGAACACGGAGAAGCAGAAGGTTACCTTTCCAGACAAGAGGCGGACTACCTGTGTAAAAGGGAGGGGAGGATCCCCTACTTTTATACGCTCCCGGAAATGCACAAAAACAAAATACCACCACCTGGCAGGCCCATTGTCTCTGGGCTTGGTTCCCTACTGGAACCCCTATCCAGCTTTTGCGACGTGTTCTTCAAAACTATGGTACAGAAAACGAGCACCTACCTACAGGACACTAAAAGTGTGCTACAACTCTTGGATCAACTCACCATTGATGATGATATCATACTGGTGAGTTTCGATATTGAGAGCCTATATACCAACATTCCCCAAGACGCCACTTTAGAGGTCTTAAAAAGGGCCCTTGAGAAGGAAGAATGGACATCAAGAACACCACGAAATTTCATTCTGGAGTGTGCCCGTCTGGCCCTCAAAAGGAATTATTTCCAATTTGAAGACATGATCTTTCTCCAGACTGGGGGGACATCTATGGGCAGTACATTTGCTCCAAGTGTAGCGGGCCTATATGTACACGACTTCGAAGAGAAATATATCCTCAGCAACACG
The DNA here is from genome assembly GCF_964261635.1 of Lissotriton helveticus. Taxonomy (NCBI): domain Eukaryota; kingdom Metazoa; phylum Chordata; class Amphibia; order Caudata; family Salamandridae; genus Lissotriton; species Lissotriton helveticus. The sequence continues at coordinate 1,133,127,605 of NC_136061.1, forward strand.
AACCCGTACAGTCCCAATATCTTACTTTGGAGAAGATATATAGACGACGTGCTCACAATCTGGAAAGGCACTGAAGATACCCTGTCATCATTCTTCGACTGGATCAATACACTGGATGAGAACCTAAAGTTCACTTACGTGAGGGACCACAATTCGCTGGTCTTCCTAGATCTCACCATAACAAATGCAAACGGGAAGCTGACAACGGTTACTCACTACAAACCGACTGCCAAAAATAATCTACTCCGTTTTGAAAGCTTTCATCCAAGACCACTGCGTGAAAACTTGCCGTATGGACAATACCTGCGGGTCCGCAGAAACTGTAGCGAGCTTGACGACTATAAACAACAAGCCCAAGATTTAACTCACAAATTAAAGACCCGGGGATACCCGGATAAGATTCTATATAAAAGCCAGAAACGCGCTCGAAATCAAAACAGAGGCGCTCTTTTGGAGAATCAGTCAAAATCAGTGGAGGAGATTCCCCTAACCTGTGTCACAACGTACAATACCATTTCCAACGAAGTAACCAAAATTATAGGAAAACACTGGAGCATACTGAACACCGGCAATTTGAGATGGGACAAACCCTTGTTCTCATATAAAAGGGCACGCAGCATCAAAGATGCAGTAGTGAACACCAGACTGAAGCAAAAACAGGTGGCGAACGAAACAGTCTTGAGCGCCTGGGGTCTACCCAGAGTAACAGGCCACTACAAATGTGGGAATTGTAGTGTTTGCCCGTTCACTTATAACACTAAGACTTTACAGCTGGAACCCACAAAAACCTGGACGATCAGAGGACAGACAAACTGCAATAGCGAGAACGTTGTGTACAGACTGACATGTCCCTGTAACCTACATTACGTAGGTATGACTAGCAGAAAGATTAAAATCCGCATTGGTGAACATAGAAGCACCATTAGGTGCAAAAAGGCTAACAGCAAGCTCACTGAACACTATTTGCTGAAAGGGCATAGCGCGGATGAATTACAGTGGACCGTCATTGAACAGGTCCAACATGGACCCAATATGAACCAACGCCTCTTTGAAAAAGAACAGAGGTGGGTCTATAGACTTTCCACGCATATAACTGGCCTCAATGATAACATCCCATGGAACACTGTGATGGGATAAAATTACTCATTCTAAGTACACCATGATGTCACTGAATGATTCTGCCAAATGAGCTATGAATTTCACCATGCTCCTGAACCATAAACTATAATTATTCTGTTCTGGGATAAAATTACTTTTTCTAAGTACACCGTGATGTCATTGAATGACTCAGCCTAACTAGCCATGAATTTCACCATGATCCTGAACCATAAACAATAATTACTCTGTCCTTGTTATTTTGTGATTAGCACGGATATTGCACATGTCCCTTATTCCTTTGAGTTCTTAAACATTCGTCCCTTTCTCTCTCTCCACGCAGCAGCGCCCTACTAGCACTGTTGCTATGGATTCATAACATCCTTCGTCAGCTGCAGCGTCACTCGACCTGCAACTGACACCGCCCCTTTGAAATGTTCTGATTGGCCCACGAAAGGTCCCTGCTGTACGCCCCGCCCAACACGGAAGCAACTCTGAGTTTACTTCCCGGTGCCGCAGACCGAACAGAACACTCCACGGGGCATTGGGAGAAATGACCAAGTAGGTTTCATTTCCTGACGAGCAGAAGCCGCAAGTAAGTGCTGTGATCCTTTGCTAGACTCGGCGAACCATGCCGCAGACCGTTTCAATATATCGAGCAATGTGACGGTACACTAACTACAACTCTGCCCATAATTTTTCTTTTTCAAGGTGACGGAAACTTGCCGTCTTGGATACCCTCATGCCCATGAAGCGACAGTTACCGCTTCCAATGTAAGCTGAGCCCAATACCGTGCTCTGCATGAATTAATGTTTATCATTTAACCCGCCTACATAGCGGCACGATTGTGTAGCCGGCGATCACTTCGTTAAGCCACAACGCCGCAATATAGTTGGTAGTCACTCCTCCTCACCCGGTTGTCTGCCATAACGCTGATTCTAATGATTGTTGATCTAGGCCATGAACGTAATGCTCCGGTAATCTACCGCTCGAACATTTCAGTCTACCACTGCCTATAGACCGCCATATCCACGAGTTGTTGATTGACAAAACACAGACACCCGCTCTGGTAGTTTCACGACCGAGCACCTCACTGTGTGATTGACAACTGATCACGGGTGCGACCTGATCAATATAGGTGTCTCTCTGTCACCTATCTAAGTGATTCCTCTAAGCACCATATATGTTAATTGTGCACCCTTGTCTTGTGTCTTCCCCGGTATGTAATCCCACCCCTTTTACATTTTTTCTTGCAGGTTTTTCTCCTGATCCAGGGAAAACACCTTTTTACACTAGATCACTATTTATGGTCTTTAATTGAACGAGGGCAGGACGCACCTTAGCGTGTGCGGACCACCCCGTCCAATCACCACGGTCCTGACGAAAACCTATAATTTGTTAATGGTTGAAACATGTAGACCTAATTTCCATTTATCACATAGCACACTACGCTATTTTTAATATTTAGTACACTTCTTTAGACACCGTAGCCTTCCTAATGAGGCGCAGGTGCCACACTGGCTTTTACGAGGGTCCAAACACTCAAGAATAAAGTCTTGTTGTGAGTAGATTTGGCCCTCTTTTAAAACACTGATTATTTTAACACTTTGCACACACCCTATGGGCATTCGGCCTATGGGGTGGGACCCCGATGATGAAGCATGTCACCAACTAGGTTGGTGAGTGAGGGGTCTTCTTCAAGGACATGTCTTGTCCTGTTAGGGGTTGGGGCACACTATGCTAACCTGAGCTTCACGCTCTAGACACAGAAAAGACTCTTTTTTCTGTTTCTTCTCCTAGGGGGTACTCCTCCATTGTTGATACCACGTACTTGTAGGTACCTAAAACAGCCACAGAACCCAAAAGCTCTTTTCAGAGGTACCCTACCTCTAATCACTCAAAATTACTCTCCCCGGTACGCTCCCTGGTGCGCGTACCGGGCGCTCCCCCCGCGAAAATCGAAAAAAAATTAAAAAAAAAATTTCCCCCGCGGGACCCTTTTATGGCCCCCACATCAAACCTAGGGGGTCAGGGGGGGTCTACCCTGCCCCCTTTTGGTTATTCCACCTTTGTTTTTGCCACCTTTTGTGTCTCGATCCTACCGAGACACAAGATGGCGGCCTCTCCAGACTGTTTGGAATGTTTACAGACACCCGAGAGCCAATCAGCTTTCCGTGCGCAAGTCGCGTGGCGCGCCCGGAGCGCTCCCCCGTGCGCGTACCGGGGCGCGGCTGTAGATATATATATTTTTTTTAACCTAAATTACTCAAAATCCACTGGAGCACATATCTTGAGACATAGCAAAGGCACATCGGGCTACAAGTCCCTACAATTTTGCCAAATTTGGTGGAAAACCATTCAGCTGTTCGGGCTAAAAGTGAGTCCAACCGCCCTATGGAAATTAACATGGGGAAAACATGTTTTGGGACCCCCTTTTATCTCTGCCCCGCTTGACGAATTCCCCCCAAACCTCCAGGGAAGGAGCGGAGAGCCGCGAGGCAAATTTGAGGAAAATTTCAGGCAGATTCCTCAACCGGCGCCAAAGTTATTCCCAATAGAATGTTGCGATTTCCCTATGGAAAACAATCCTAACTATAACTACCTACTGGCGACCGCCAGTAGGTAATATATATATATATATATATATATATTTTCACTCCAACTCCTTTGTTTCAAAAAAGAGATTTCCGCACTCTTGGGGGTATTCCAACAGAAGGCTTTTATTACAGATTGACCAGCAACAGACGCTGACGCGTTTCGGCGAAAATGCCTTTTTCTATGTCAATAACATTACGAAGTAAGGATCAATCATGATAAATGGATTGGTGTAACAACAAATGTGTTCTTGGGAAAGTATAATTGTACACGGGTAGAATTGTTGCATGGGGCTCAATTCTACTGTGAATAATCAAAGTGCATATTCAATGCAAAGGTATTTGATGCTTTAAAATGGCGTCCCTAATAGAACAAGCGCGACAGTCCTTTTTCTGTTGTAGTGAAGGAGAAATGCTTTAAAACATGTTATTTTCGTAATGTTTTTGACATAGAAAAAGGCATTTTCGCTGAAACGCGTCGGCGTTTGTTGCTGGTCAATCTGCAATCAAAGCCTTCTGTTGGAATATCCCCGAGAGTGCGGAAATCTCTTTTTGGAAACGAAGGAGTTGGAGCGAAAATAATTAGCGGTGTCCACTACCGCTTCCCGCACCCGCCCAAGAGTGCGCTGTCTATGGTGGAAATCGGAGGGTGCATGAATCACGGAGGCACCACTGACGCTGCCGAAAATGACATCGAGGGCGTAGCCTGACGTTGAGGGAATCGACAAGCGGCGCCTCGGAGGACGCGCAGTGAATCGAGACAGCCACCACGGGTGAGCCACGAACTTTACTGTTTTTTGACATTAACGGTCAGTAAACGGGCAGTAATCTGCAAGCAGTGTGACGAGAGGGTGCAACAAAGAGGCTCAAAGATAATACAATAATTGACCACAAGCAGTGACTAACGGAGAAGACATGTTTTGCGAATCAACAAGGCGTGAGGCAGCAAAAGATATGTTTAAGAAACATGATACAGGAGGGGCACGTTCAACCATCTCAGACTCCAGAAAACACAGGAGTAAGTTAAATGAGACTCTTCTCAAATTGGAGCGATTGTATGAGCGAGAAACAAGAAAGTGGTGGGAAGCCACGAGCCTGCAAAGCTACATTGAGGAGAATAGAGTTCCAAGGGGGTTAAGGGTGTACACAGTCCCCTCATATGACAATCCAGATCATCAACTACTGACGGATTGGGCTGAGCACACAGCACAGTATTGTCAGGGAACTTTGGGCATACTAGTAAAGTACACTTGGAGTGACCGTGAAAAAACCTTGGGGGAAATCAGGAACTGGAAGAAGAACTCAGTAAAGAGGAGGATAAGAAAAAGATTGAAGAACTGATGGGACAGATAAAGACAAGACTTCTGAAGTATGAACAAAAAATGAAAAATAGTAAGCAAGACAAATTTCAACGAGACAAGAATGATTATATACAGGGCAGAGTTCTGACGTTTGCCCGTAAATTCGACAGCCCAAGAAAAGAGCTAAGTTAAGATCAAAACAAATGCCGCAAAGAGTAGAGACCTCAGAATCTGATCTCACTGAGAACGAGTCAAGTGACAAGCAATCAGTAAGAGCAGCAGAAGGTGGAAGTTCCCAGACTCCTTTTCACGACGAGTTCCAAAGCATCTGCCAATCATGGCTATGGAGGGGAAAGAACAAGCCACCGGAAGATGGGGCAGAAAGACGCGATGGGCAGGTGGCGGCAGAAAGAGGAAAGACACCAGGATGGCTGAACCGCAAGAGATTACCCAAGTGACAATAGATACAACAAAGGTAACCGTGGTTAACCTGACGGAGAGACCCCTCACGGATATTGAACTGAAAGTGTCGAGTCTAGGACTGACATTTTGTCCTAGTAACCATCTAGAATATACACAGACGAGGATCAACCTCTTTAATTTTGTACGAAGTTAAAATTGCATAAGTATTTCAAAATAAGAACACACATCAAAGATTCAAAAAGGCCAACAGCAAGGATGACTGCCACAGATTCTCTAGTAGGATCAGATCTGCCAGCTATAGAACTCTTGGAAAACTTAAGATCGGAAAAAGAGGAAGAGTTGACATTGAATCAAGATATGGCAGTAATAGCTGTTAACATGGGCATCGAACAAGAAAGAGAAGAGCGTCTCTCTTTAACCCACAGATGCCACTGGATGCGATAGATGTGTTTTCCGATGCCATGGTCAATGATCTTTTAAAATTCAGGAAGAGGACTAAAAAGTGGACATCCCTAAATAACCTATCGCGAGATGAGGAAACAGCACTGCTAAATCTGGGGCAGGATAAATCTGTGATTATAAAACCCTCGGACAAAGGGGGGAATGTGGTTGTACAAACTAGGGAACAGTATTGCAAAGAAGCTATACGCCAACTGTCGAATGAGAAGTGCTACCAAAAACTACAAGTGAAAGGTATCATCAAAGCATCCAAGCATATGAAAAATTAATTCATAAATGGTACAATAAATGTATGTTGGGTCAAGAAGAACATCTATTTTTGTGTAGCTCCAATCAGGTGATTCCCACCTTTTACCACATTCCCAAATTACATAAAGACAATGTGCATCCACCTGGCAGGCCTATTGTTTCATCATTGCAAGGTCTTACCGAACATGTTTCGATGTTTATTGATCATTTTTTGAACTCGTTTGTGGTCCAATTAGATTCCTATGTGAAGGATACCAAAGATTTTTTAAACAAAATCAAGTGTGTAAAATGGGATCCTACCTATTGGTTGATGGTATTAGACATCACAAGTCTTTAAACGTGCATAGAATACGTAGATGGGGTGGAGACTTTCAAATTCTACTTGAATGAAAGACAGTTGACGTATGCACAGCATAACCTTATGTTAGTAGAATTTGGGGAATTTTGCCTAACACATAACATCTTTCTCTTTGACAACCAACATTACAGACAGCTGCAAGGTACGGCAATGGGCACCTGCTTTGCCCCCAGCTATGAAAACTTGTGAGAGGAGCGGGTGCACAGAACCTCCCAGGGTGAAAACACCAATGGTAAGGTAATAGAATGGTATTGAAATATCGATGACCTGTTCATTGTGTGGCAGGGAACAGAGGACTCAGTTGTGGAGTATATCGACCTTCTCAACACTAATGATGTCGATATACACTTCTCGGGTACAGTGAGTCCAGTGGCAGTGGACTAACTGGACCTGAGGGTGTTCATTGAAGGGGGCAATATTGAAACAGCTCTTTACCATAAATTCACTGCAGGAAATTCCATAATATTTACCACCACCAGCCATCCTCAGAAACTAGTTCACAGTATACCCTACGGTGAACTCCTCAGGTTAAAGAGGAATAGCCCAGAGAGGAGGATTTTGAGGCGGCTGCTTCAGAATGTTTAGCCAGGTTTACAGTAAGGGGATACAGTCCCACAATTCTGAATGCAACACTGTGTAAGGTGAGAACAATATCATGAGAGACACTGTTGATGGAGAAAAAACAACCCAAAAATGACAAGGGAAAATTTTGATTGGTTACACCTTATTCTATGGAAGCCAATCATATGAAACAAATGCTAAAAAAGAATTGGCACATTTTGAAAACCGACAGTGTCATAGGTGAAGACATTCTCAACTTCCCAATAATGACTTTCAAAAAGGCCAGATCTATTTGTGACAAGTTGGTGAGAAGTCACCTAGAGAAAATACCACAGAGAGGAAACAACCTAAGAGAAATAATGGGATTCTACCCCTGCAATAGGTGTAAGGCCTGCGCAAATAGCAAGAGGGTGTTAACGTACACTATACCGGGCACAGGGAGAATAAAGAAAATATCTAAATTTATAACATGCAGCACGCCCTTTGTAGTGTATTGCCTAGTATGCCCATGCGGGCTATGTTATATAGGCAGCACGGTTCATCCACTGAAAATAAGAATACTGGAGCATTTAAGGGCATATCCGGTGGCACGACATTTCACGGAGAAACATCGGAGCGATCGAAATCAACTACAGTGCTTTGGTTTAGACCATGTTCCCTCAAATGCCAGAGGAGGGGATAGAATAAGAAAGTTACGTAGACTTGAATCACGTTATATAATAGATCTCCTTACAAAATCTCCAGGGGATTGAACAGTGGGGAAGATTTGGTAGTACTCATAGGAACCTGAAGTTCGATTATAATCATGTAAAATGTAATTGCTATCATGAATCTGAGATAAGATCTTTTCTTTTAAAGTCCTGTTAAAAGTCATGTTTGAATCTGAATAGAAACGTACTGTTTTCCAGTAATTTGTTGAAAGTTAAAAAGAGTCAAAATAAATTAACTGATGGATGATTTCAAGATGAACTGGTGCCTCATGAATTTTGAATTAGAATAAGGAGTTTTGTATTTAAATTTGAAATTTTGGAAATGAGATGTTGATTTGCAAATGGATGAAAAATGAAATATGAAAAAAGATATAAGAAGAAAGAAAATAAGTTTGACTTAAAGTTGAAAATAATTAACAGGTAAATCATATGCCGATCCACGGTGAGATTATTTATTTGTCTCGGAGCAATTGTCGAGGCGATACACGGCAGACGACATGTGTTGATTGTTACATTATGAGTAATTTTACGAAGTAAGAATCATTCATGATAAATGGATTGGTGTAACAACAAATGGGTACTTGGAAAAGTATAATTGTACACGGGTAGAATTGTTGCATGGGGCTCAATTCTACAGTGGATAATCAAAGTGAATATTTAATGCAAAGGTATTTGATACTTTAAAATGCCGCCTCTATTAGAACGAGCGCGAAAGTCCTTTCTCTGTTGTAGTGAAGGAGAAATGCTTAAAAACATGTAGTTTTCGTAATGTTATTGACATAGAAAAAGGCATTTTCGCAGAAACTGTTGCTGGTCAATCTGTAATAAAAGCCTTCTAGTGGAATACCCCTGAGAGTGCGGAAATCTCTTTTTTGAAACGAAGGAGTTGGAGCGAAAATAATTAGCAGTGTCCACTACTGCTTTCTGCTTTCCGCACCCGCCCAAGAGTGCGCCGTCTATGGTGGAAATCGGAGCTTGCATATATATATATATATATATATATATATATATATATATATATATATATATATATATATATATATATATTATGCTCCAATTCTCGATAAATCTCAAAGTATTACCCACACTCACGGGTTTGCAGTTTTAGAAGGTTGCTTTTATTTAACAGACAGACAGACGCCCTCGCGTTTCGGCACTCAGCCTTTTTCGATGTCGGTGACCACCAAACACCGTCATGATTTTAAACAAACATTCACCGCGATCGAGGAAGGACTACACGCTAGTCAATTTGTACATAGCGCCATATTGGAGTGGTGTAATAATTACACGGACAGATCCTGTTAAATACATGTTATAGTTCTACTCACATGTAACTCACTCCTAGTACAGGTAAAACGTGAATAGTGCTATGTACATATATTATATGCATCGCAACATACATATATTGTATTTACATGAAATTACTTGTACAACCAAAAAATACCGCCGTGGATCGGCTCTTGTCCTCCCTTAGATCATATTCAGGTCTGTTGTTAGAATCAACCATTTATAAATTTCATTAATTTTTTCATTCTTATTTTCATTTAAACAAGTACCATATATAATTAATGAATAGACATGAAAATCCGTCATCATAATTACAATCATCTTTACGGGCTACCAAAATATTTTCACCAGTATATGATTTCATTCTTCAGAACAAAAACTGGTATTAAAACTAAATCCAATGATTTCTCGTATCCAAATTCATAACGTTAGTTAAGCTCAATCAAGGTATTTACTCATTTCAACAATCCTACATAATGTTTGCACATATATGTGTATTTACACCAATGTGCATACTCTTACATAGGCACACCTTACCAATGTGTGTATGAATAATAACAACTATATACACTCGTAGACAAATGTCTATACATTAGTCATTCCTCCAATTTTAAGGATGTTAAATACAATCCCCCCATCAGATACTGTGTGTGCTGATGTGCACTTGTGTATCTACATACATATATGTATACAATTTATATCATCTAAACTGAAACCTCATCATTGCAAATCATATCGATATTAACTCATGTACCGATATGAACCATCAATTCCTCACCATAATTCAAACCCCATGGTGTTTTTGTGTGTAGGTCGATAATATATCTTGATTCGAGCCTATGGAGTTTTTTCAATCTGTCCCCACCTCTGACATTTTCAGGTTCTGAATCCAGCCCATAGCACAGTAGTTTATTGCGGTCACTTTGATGTTTCGCTGCAAAATGTCTCGCGACTGGATATGCCTGGTCAACTTTGTCTATCGCCCTCATGTGTTCTAAAATTCGGATTTTAAAAGGATGCACAGTGCTGCCAATGTATTGCAGCCCGCAGGGGCAGACAAGGCAATATACCACATATGGGGTACTACAAGTAATAAACTTGTTAATTTTTTTGACCATACCAGTGTCTTGAATTGTATATGTAAGCGCCCTTTTACTGTTACAACACGCTTTACATTTATGGCAGGGAAAAAAGCCTTTCATGCTTCTCAGACTGTTGGACTTTGGAGGTAATTTATCCAGATGGCTCCGTACCAATTGGTCACGAATAGATCTAGCTTTTTTAAATGTGACCAATGGGTGAATGGGAATGTCCTCACCTATGATATTGTCTGCTCTTAAGATGTGCCAGTTTTTTTTCAGCATTTGTTTTAGGTGGTTAGCTTCAGATGAATACGGGGTTATTAGACGAAATTTACCTCCCTCTTTTTTCTTACCCCTACTATTCTCTAATAGACTTTCCCTGGTCAAGGCTTTCACTTTGCAGAGTGTTCTATTGAGGGTAACAGGATTGTAACCTCTGATTGCAAATCTGGCTAGACTGTCTGTGGCAGCTGTATCAAAGTCACAGTCGCGTGTACAATTTCTCCTAAGCCTTAGCAGTTCCCCATAAGGGATACTCTGCACTAGTTTGGGGGGGTGACTGCTTGTAGCATACAGAATGGAATTACCTGCAGTTGGTTTACGATATAACAAAGTTTCAATCTTCCCCTCAACAATCTGCACTCTTAGGTCCAAGTAATCTACCGTAGTAGAACTAATTGTTCCAGTGAAGTGCAGATTTTGATTGTTGTCATTTAGGTATGCGATGTAGTGACGTGCAGTTTCTTCTGTGCCCTGCCAAATGATAAATAAGTCATCGATATATCGATGCCATTTTATCACAGTACCGCTGCAAGTATTGTCCCTGTAGGTTCTGGACACCTGCTCCTCCCACCAGCCTACGAATAAATTCGCATAGCTGGGAGCGAAGCAGGTGCCCATCGCCGTGCCTGACACCTGCTGATAGTATTCTTCTTCAAAAAGGAAAATGTTGTTATACAAACAGAATTGTAGAAGCTCTATGAGCATGCAGTTATGTTGCGCATATCTCAATTCTCTTTTTTTCAAATATGCTGTTACCGCTTCAATTCCTTTAGAATGTTCGATACAGGTGTAAAGGCTTGTTATATCAAGGACAATTAACAGATAGTCCGATTGCCAAGATACATTTTGGATTTTAGTTAAAAAGTATTTGGTGTCCTTCACATAAGAGGATAGCTTTGTCACCAAGCTCGCCAGAAAGAAATCAAGAAATCTCGAGACATGTTCCGTCAATCCTTGAACAGAGGAAACTATAGGTCTTCCTGGGGGGTATATATATATATATATATTCACTGAAAAAACCATGGGTTTCAGGAGTTATATAGTTAGGAATTAGTTTTTAAAAAACCTTTGAAATTCACTCAAACTATAAGTTTTAGTGGTGTTATAGTTAGCTGGACATTTTACTCATACAAAACCAATGAAATTGCTCCTATATAGTTAGTTGTACTAACTATATTTCGCGCACCCGCAATCCACTGCTGATGATGTCACATATTAGATCATTCATGACATGGTCAGTGACATCACTGATGACATCTCAAATGACACCACTGATGACATCACTGATGACATCATCCAGTGAATGTGGTTTGCTTCGTTATTTAAATATGCATTATATATATAGCAATTTACATTGAAGAATGAGTGGATATATATAAATAAATATTTGGATGGAGGATTTAGTAGCAGTGTAATTGACTGTTTACTTGACCAATTTATAATGTCTCACTAAATATAGTGGATAGTGACTAAACTGTGTGAATATCTGTATCACTTTGTCAGTTGTTGTGTAAACTGATTCTACAGTTGGTTACTAGCTATGTGAAAGTCTATATTAGTTATTGATTAGTTAACTGAGTATTTGTATGGGAGTGTGAAAGTGTGTGTGGTTTGGTGGGGGGTGTGTGACTGTCCAAAGATGTGTGAATAGTTGATTCAGTAGATATATGAAGTTAAAACTACATGTTCTAACAGTTTGGGTGAGGGAATCTCTTTATGGGTGTGGTGATGAGCAAATATATTTCTCAAAGGTACAGGTCCAACAAACTAGAAAAATAAAAGGCAGTGTATGTGTCAGTTGTTGTATATAAATAAGTATACATAAGACACAATGATTGTGTGAGTGACTGTATGGATAACTGTATACTTGTAATAATGATTTTATAATTCACCAAGTATGACTTACTATCTAAATGAATAGAAGAAGTGGTGTTTGTATAAGTGTTTTGCTAAGTAAATATGTAAGTATGATCCATTGTTTGCATAAGTGAGTAGGATGACTTCATATGTGAATAGGAAGTGTGCTGTTGTTTAATGTCGATATAGATGTATAAGTATTTTTGATAGTGTTCCATTGTTCATTGACAGCATGTATGAGTGAATCCATAGGTAAGTGATTAGATGTGTGTATACATCAATGAATCACTGAGTGGATTTTTAGATACTTGTATTGCTGTGACAATGGATTTAAATATGATACTCTGTATTTTACAAACAGTGATGAAAAATTGTAATAGTGTATGAAAAGGTGTATGTGATTGTCACGTGGATGATGTCATCAGTGATGTCATCAGTGATGTCATTTGAGATGTCATCAGTGATGTCACTGACCATATCATGAATGATCTAATATGTGACATCGTCAGCAGTGGATTGCGGGTGCGCGAAATATAGTTAGTACAACTAACTATATAGGAGCAATTTCATTGGTTTTGTATGAGTAAAATGTCCAGCTAACTATAACACCACTAAAACTTATAGTTTGAGTGAATTTCAAAGGTTTTTTAAAAACTAATTCCTAACTATATAGCTCCTGAAACCTATGGTTTTTTCAGTGAATTTCAAAGGTTTTTTATAAATGCTAATTCCTAACTATATAAGGCCTGAAACCTATGGTTTTTTCTGTGAATTTCAAAGGTTTTTTAAATGCTGATTCCTAACTATATAAGGCCTGAAACCTATGGTTTTTTCAGTGAATTTCAAAGGTTTTTTAAATGCTAATTCCTAACTATAACTGGTGTGTAACCTATGGTTTTTTCAGTGAATATATATAAATATAAAATTTCTATGGCAAAATGAAACCCCTCATTTTGTTCCTTTTCAAATTAAATGTATTAAGTGTAACCACTTTATTCCAATCAAGATGACTTCAGGTGTGCCATACTTTTGTCATAAGTAAGACTGTTAGCGTTCTAGTTGTTCTTTAGAACACTCTGGGACATTCTGTCATTGGGCTATAGTTGGGCTACATCTGGCTGATATTTGGCTACATTTGGGCTCTTTTGTCTCTGGTGGCCATCTTGGGAGACTGCATATCAGAATTTTTTTTATGACATATAAGAGGATTTGAGAAGTCACTCAAAATGTGCCCTAATTTTTCTTTCTTCAGCACTAATCATAATTTCTATGGCAAAATGAACCCCCTCATTTTGTTCCTTTGCAAATTAAATGTTTTAAGTGTTAACACTTTATTCCAATCAAGATGACTTCAGGTGTGCCATACTTTTGTCATAAGTAAGACTGTTAGCGCTCTAGTTGTTCTTTAGAACACTCTGGGATATTCTGTCATTGGGCTATAGTTGGGCTACATCTGGCTGATATTTGGGCTACATTTGTTTTTTTTTGTCTCTGGTGGCCATCTTTGGGCTACATTGGGCTACATCGGGCTACATTGGGCTACATTTGGGCTCTAACATATATATAGCCCAATGTAGCCCAATATATATTTTTTCAAAGTTAATTTTCGTAAAAACCACTGGAGCACATATCTTGAGACAGAGCAAAGGCACATCGGGCTACCAGTCCCTACAATTTTGCCAGGTTTGGTGGAAAACCATTCAGCCGTTCGGGCTAAAAGTGAGTCCAACCGCCCTATGGAAATTAACATGGGGAAAACACATTTTGGGACCCCCCTTTTATCTCGGCCCCCGCTTGACGAATCCCCCCCAAACTTTCAGGGAAGGAGCGGAGCGCCGCGAGGCAAAGTTAAGGAAAATTTCAGGAAGATTCCTCAACCGGCGCCAAAGCTATTCCCAATAGAATGTTGCGATTTCCCTATGGAAAACAATTCTAACTATATATACCTACTGGCTATCGCCAGTATGTAATATATATATATGTATATATATACATATATATATATCCAAAGCCGCAGGTTGCTCTCAGGGTTACGGTGGCCCCAAGGGAGGTGGCGTGAACGCCGGTCGAGCAAACCGGTAATCCAATAAAACAAACGGTGTCCAAAGTCTAGAATCACGCTCTCAGAGTTCCCAAAAACACCACACGAATCAGCAGGGTCCAAGGGTGTTTATTAACACCTACCAGATGTTTCGGCTTCCACGAAGCCTTGATCACGTAAGTGCAGTGCAAGCATGCAAAACTCAAATACATTTCCAAGTGCTGTGAAAATAAACAATGGACAGCGGTCTCCAGTGAAATCATGTCCCCCATATTGGAATGGTCAAAATAAACAGCAAAGTAAGCCCGTTCAATATGCCGAAAACAACAGAATTAACATGTTTAGTATGCAATTGACCGAAAATCACGATAGAACCCTACTGTTATGTTATGTTATGTTAAATTAAATTTATTAAGCGCACGTACGCCCATAGGCTTCATGGCGCTGTTGGAGGATTTGCAAAGACATAACATATAACAGAGAGAGCCCAAATTAACTATGGGTAGGCTTGCCTAAAAAGCCAAGTTTTGAAAGCCTGTCTGAAAGCCAACAAGTCTTCATGAAGTCTCAGTGACAGAGGCAGAGAGTTCCAAAGGGAGGAGGCCAAGAAGTGAAAAGAACCGCCTCCCTGGCGTTGTTTCCTAATGCGATGCACCACCAACAAGTTCTTTTGACCTGAGCGTAGAGTACGAGAGGGGGTGTAACTCACAAGCAGGCTGCTAATAAATCCAGCGCCCTTACCTTGTAGAGCCCTAAAGATAATGCATCCAGCTTTAAAAGTTGCTCTCTGCGCTACTGGCAACCAGTGGAGACTGGCCAGACCCGGCCTGATGGACTGCCATTTGGGACTCTTACAGATCAGCCTGGCCGCTTGGTTCTGAACCAGTTGAAGTCTCTTGAGCTGCCCAACTGGAAGACCCAGATACAAACTGTTGGAATAGTCCAGACGGGACAGCACGAGAGCGATGATAACTTGGATCAGAGCAGGGTGAGTTAGTAGGTGGGCAATCTTCTTGATCTTACGGAGTTGGAAGAAACTTGAAGATACCACAGTCCCTACCTGACTTTTAAGCGAAAGATCTTCGTTAAAAGTAACCCCTAGGCTTTTTACTGTTTGGGACTTGGTTGGAGGATTTCCCATTTCTGGAGGCCAAAAATGTGGCCCCCAGTACAGTTCACTCTTCCCAGGCAAAATCAATTCAGTTTTGCCTGGGTTGAGTTTCAGGTGATTTAGGCTCATCCATCTCTGGATGTGGACCATGGCCTCCCGAAATTCGGTGGCAGCACCAGGGGAGTCCAGACGGAAGATCAATTGCAGATCATCTGCATAGTTGAAAATTAAAGCTCTAAACTTTCTTAATGAAAACAACAAAGGGCGTAAATACAAATTAAATAAAAGTGGGGACAGGGACGATCCCTGAGGGACTCCACATTTATTTTTAATTTTAGGGGCTGTAAAGGTTCCTAATCTCACTGCCTGGGTGCGATCCGAGATAAATGACTTCAACCATCTCAAGGCCGAGCCTCTAAGGCCCGCCTGTTCGACACGGTCGACCAAGATGGTGTGGTCGACCGTGTCGAACGCGGCCGATAGGTCAAGAAGTACTAGTGCTTGATGGATGTCCTTGTCCACGTTGCATCTAAGTACATTCTGAACCGCCAAGGTCACCATCTCGGTCGAATGCCCCGGTCGAAACCCAGCTTGGTTGGGTTCTAGGTATCCAGTGGTTTCAACGAAGCTAGAAAGACAGCTAGCTACTGTGAAAATGCATTTAAAATGAATGAAAAAAGGAATACAAATACTGCCGGGCTCAGAGCTGGCACCGCGGAAATACAGCGCGCGTCAGTCAAAATGGGTTTGTTTGGTAGTCATGGTGATGGGCAGACGCCACTTGTCTCACCCTGTTCGAGGGAAAAAGACTGGCGAAGGAAAATATACGTGTCGGCCATTGCAGACACTAAATTAAATGAAACAGAAAGTCTGTATCTGCCCGTGTACACCCAAAGGAGTAACCTGTGAGTATCCTGCATTAACAAGGGTCAACCGTGCTGGGAGAAAAATTAATGCCCGGAGAGTCAAATGGGTCTAGTTACCAGGTAAAATACCTCGGTGCTGACCAACGGGCAGACAAAGGAATGTCTATACCGGATACTCGGTGCCTTTGTGGAGTCTGAAAGTTCGTGCAAATGAAATTCAAAGTGATGCCCAGAGAGGGCGTGCTCTTAAGGTACTGACAGGAACGTGATGTACGTAGGGCCTGGCACAGTGCAGAATGGGGCCTCAGTTCCTGCAGTGCTCCTGTAGAATTAAAAAATCAAAACTTTAAAATCAGACATGACAACATCATATACATGCTAATAAAAGGAATAAACATAATCACTGCACATGGTAGAAGAATTCATGAAAAAGGAGACAGAAATGAACTGGCAAAAACATGAATGATAGAACATCAATAAAAATCATCTTTCAAATGAACTGCCAATTCTTCATCGTGGTTCAGACCTCCGGGGGCCTTAGTTTGAAAATTGATAATGTTTCTGGACTCAGCTTGTCTCATCTTGAGAACTCTATTGCCACCCCTAGGATTGCACTTTATCTGTTCCAGGACAAAGAATCTCATGAGTGCTGGGTTTGAGAAGTGATGATCACTAAAGTGTCTCGCCACTGGATATTTCGCATCCTTGTGAATGATGGCACGATAGTGTTCCAGAATACGTTTTTTGGCCTGGGCCGTGGTACTACCAATGTACCATAGCCCACAGGGGCAGACTATTACATAGACCACGAACATGGTGCTGCAGGTGAGAAATTGAGTTATCTCTTTGGTGACACCATTGTATTCCACCTTTTTGACCAAAGTACTATTCTTGCAGGCCTTGCAGTGGCCGCACGGAAAATATCCCTTCAGTCCCAAATCATGGCTGTTGGGATATTCCGTGATGTCACTGTGTACACAAAGGTCTCTTATATTCCTGCCC
This sequence comes from Lissotriton helveticus, assembly GCF_964261635.1. Taxonomy (NCBI): domain Eukaryota; kingdom Metazoa; phylum Chordata; class Amphibia; order Caudata; family Salamandridae; genus Lissotriton; species Lissotriton helveticus. The sequence goes on from NC_136061.1 coordinate 1,133,144,884, forward strand.
TTCCTATAGGTGATGCTGAGTCTGTCGGGAAAGAGGTTGCCTATGATCCCATCACTCTTCAGAATGTTCCAATTTCTGGTTACTATTTTGCGGATCTCTTTCGACTCCTTATTGTATGTTAGAATGAGTCGTGTGGTGTTGTATTCCTGTGTGTTATCATCCGCTCCACTCTCGATAAGAGTGTCTTTGCGGCTGACCGCATCCGCCTTGGCCTTGGCCTTTTTCAAAACCCATGTTGGATAATCACGGTCTTTGAAACGATCCAGCATTTCTCTCGCGATCAGCTGGTAACTAGCATCAGTGTTGCAGTTTCTCCTTGCCCTCAGCAGTTCACCGTAAGGAATGCTCCACTTGAGTGGTTCCGGATGACTGCTGAGGGCATGGAGTATGGTGTTGCCTGCAGTCTCCTTCCTGAAGAGCGTTGTGTGTATCTTGTTATCTATTATGTCAATCCTGACATCCAGATACTCAGCCTTGGTCTTACTTATGGTACTGGTCAGCTTGATGTTTTTCTCATTGATGTTGAGGAGATCGATAAAACGGGAGGCTTCTTCCTCCGATCCCCTCCATACGACAAAGAGATCATCAATATATCTCCACCACGTGGAGATATGGCTCACCTGGTCAGCCAGCGATGGGTCCGCGAATATCGTTTGCTCCCAGTGCCCCATAAAGAGTTCGCAAAACTTGGGGCAAAACACGAACCCATCACTGTACCAGTCTCCTGTTTATAGATGGTACCATTGAAGAGGAAAAAGTTATTGAGGAGACAAAACTCCATCATCTCAAGGAGCATTTTGTTGTGTTCCTTGAAGCGTAAGGGTCGGTTGGTCAGGAAATACTGGCAGGATTCCAGGCCCTGACGATGGTTTATGATGGTATATAGGGCCTGGACATCCAAAGTGATGAGGAGAAAGCCTTCCTCCCACTTAAGGTTCTGAAGTTTGGCCAGAAAATCTTTGGTATCTTTGATATAGCTTGCTAAACCATGGACCCAATCACGTAGATAGTGGTCCACGTACTTGGATACATGTTCAGCAACACTGCCTTTCGAGGAGACGATGGGTCTACCTGGGGGATTCTCTTTGCTTTTGTGTATTTTGGGTAAAAGGTACAGGACTGGGAGGGTAGGATGATTGTTCTTCAAATATCTGTACTCCTCCCATTCCAATATACCCTTCTCCCTCCAAACTTCCAATTTGTCCCAGAGATTGACTATACTGCTGTTGTAAACGTCTAACGTGCTGACAGTATAGAATTTAATGTCAGACAATTGTCTTAAAGCCTCAGAGACATATTGTTCTCTGTCTAGAACAACAATGTTGTCCCCCTTATCGGCAGGGCGTATGACGATGGTATTGTCGTCCATGAGGGATTTAAGTGCCTTTCTCTGGTGTCTATGGCGTCATGAGCCATGGTCATTCAGTGAATGAATCTGCTCTGGGTGAAACTACAGAAACAGGTATCAGCAATACACAACTACTATGCAATGCAGGCTTCACTACTGACAGCAGCACGGCTTCTGGTTTCAAGCCTAAATCTACTTTCATTCCGACCATGGCTCATGACGCCATAGACACCTTCCACGAGTGTGTGAGCAAACAACTCAGCACCTACAGGACCAAAACCAGTAAACGTAGGTTTGGGTGTGATAATCTATCCATTACCCAGAGAAAGGCCCTTAAATCCCTCACGGACGACAATACCATCGTCATACGCCCTGCCGATAAGGGGGGCAACATTGTTGTTCTAGAAAGAGAACAATATGTCTCTGAGACTTTAAGACAATTGTCTGACATTAAATTCTATACTGTCAGCACGTTAGACGTTTACAACAGCAGTATAGTCAATCTCTGGGACAAATTGGAAGTTTGGAGGGAGAAGGGTATATTGGAATGGGAGGAGTACAGATATTTGAAGAACAATCATCCTACCCTCCCAGTCCTGTACCTTTTACCCAAAATACACAAAAGCAAAGAGAATCCCCCAGGTAGACCCATCGTCTCCTCGAAAGGCAGTGTTGCTGAACATGTATCCAAGTACGTGGACCACTATCTACGTGATTGGGTCCATGGTTTAGCAAGCTATATCAAAGATACCAAAGATTTTCTGGCCAAACTTCAGAACCTTAAGTGGGAGGAAGGCTTTCTCCTCATCACTTTGGATGTCCAGGCCCTATATACCATCATAAACCATCGTCAGGGCCTGGAATCCTGCCAGTATTTCCTGAACAACCGACCCTTACGCTTCAAGGAACACAACAAAATGCTCCTTGAGACGATGGAGTTTTGTCTCCTCAATAACTTTTTCCTCTTCAATGGTACCATCTATAAACAGGAGACTGGTACAGCAATGGGTTCGTGTTTTGCCCCAAGTTTTGCAAACCTCTTTATGGGGCACTGGGAGCAAACGATATTCGCGGACCCATCGCTGGCTGACCAGGTGAGCCATATCTCCACGTGGTGGAGATATATTGATGATCTCTTTGTCGTATGGAGGGGATCGGAGGAAGAAGCCTCCCGTTTTATCGATCTCCTCAACATCAATGAGAAAAACATCAAGCTGACCAGTACCATAAGTAAGACCAAGGCTGAGTATCTGGATGTCAGGATTGACATAATAGATAACAAGATACACACAACGCTCTTCAGGAAGGAGACTGTAGGCAACACCATACTTCATGCCCTCAGCAGTCATCCGGAACCACTCAAGTGGAGCATTCCTTACGGTGAACTGCTGAGAGCAAGGAGAAACTGCAACACTGATGCTAGTTACCAGCTGATCGCGAGAGAAATGCTGGATCGTTTCAAAGACCGTGATTATCCAGCATGGGTTTTGAAAAAGGCCAAGGCCAAGGCTGATGCGGTCAGCCGCAAAGACACTCTTATCGAGAGTGGAGCGGATGATAACACACAGGAATACAACACCACACGACTCATTCTAACATACAATAAGGAGTCGAAAGAGATCCGCAAAATAGTAACCAGAAATTGGAACATTCTGATGAGTGATGGGATCATAGGCAACCTCATTCCCGACAGACCCAGCATCACCTATAGGAAGGGCAGGAATATAAGAGACCTTTGTGTACACAGTGACATCACGGAATATCCCAACAGCCATGATTTGGGACTGAAGGGATATTTTCCGTGCGGCCACTGCAAGGCCTGCAAGAATAGTACTTTGGTCAAAAAGGTGGAATACAATGGTGTCACCAAAGAGATAACTCAATTTCTCACATGCAGCACCATGTTCGTGGTCTATGCAATAGTCTGCCCCTGTGGGCTATGGTACATTGGTAGTACCACGGCCCAGGCCAAAAAACGTATTCTGGAACACTATCGTGCCATCATCCACAAGGATGTGAAATATCCGGTGGCGAGACACTTTAGTGATCATCACTTCTCAAACCCAGCACTCATGAGATTCCTTGTCCTGGAACAGATAAAGTACAATCCTAGGGGTGGCAATAGAGTTCTCAAGATGAGACAAGCTGAGTCCAGATCCAGATACATTATCAATTTTCAAACTAAGGCCCCCGGAGGTCTGAACCACGATGAAGAATTGGCAGTTCATTTGAAAGATGATTTTTATTGATGTTCTATCATTCATGTTTTTGCCAGTTCATTTCTGTCTCCTTTTTCATGAATTCTTCTACCATGTGCAGTGATTATGTTTATTCCTTTTATTAGCATGTATATGATGTTGTCATGTCTGATTTTAAAGTTTTGATTTTTTAATTCTACAGGAGCACTGCAGGAACTGAGGCCCCATTCTGCACTGTTCCAGGCCCTACATACATCACGTTCCTGTCAGTACCTTAAGAGCACGCCCTCTCTGGGCATCACTTTCAATTTCATTTGCACGAACTTTCAGACTCCACAATGGCACCGAGTTTCCGGTATAGACATTCCTTTGTCTGCCCGTTGGTCAGCATCGAGGTATTTTACCTGGTAACTAGACCCATTTGACTCTCCGGGTATTCATTTGTCTCCCAGCACGATTGACCCTTATTAATGCAGGACACTCACAGGTTACTCCTTTGGGTGTACACGGGCAGATACAGACTTTCTGTTTCATTTAATTTAGTGTCTGCAATGGCCGACACGTATATTTTCCTTCGCCAGTCTTTTTCCCTCGAACAAGGTGAGACAAGTGGCGTCTGCCCATCACCATGACTACCAAACAAACCCATTTTGACTGACGCGCGCTGTATTTCGGCGGTGCCACCTCTGAGCCCGGCAGTATTTGTATTCCTTTTTTCATTCATTTTAAATGCATTTTCACAGTAGGGTTCTATCGTGATTTTCGGTCAATTGCATACTAAACATGTTAATTCTGTTGTTTTCGGCATATTGAACGGGCTTACTTTGCTGTTTATTTTGACCATTCCAATATGGGGGACATGATTTCACTGGAGACCGCTGTCCATTGTTTATTTTCACAGCACTTGGAATGTATTTGAGTTTTGCATGCTTGCACGGCACTTACGTGATCAAGGCTTCGTGGAAGCCGAAACATGTAGTAGGTGTTAATAAACACCCTTGGACCCTGCTGACTCGTGTGGTGTTTTTGGGAACTCTGAGAGCGTGATTCTAGACTTTGGACAAAGTTTGTTTTATATATATATATATATATCCCCAAGCTCCAGTTGCACCAAAAAACTAGTCACTCTTGGAAGCAGGTGCTGTCACGCGGTGGTGTCCGTGTATAAAATCAAGGCTCCAATTTCCTAATAATGCCCAGCCGGGTAAGGAAAAGACAGCACTCACGGGTACAGCAGTATATCAGCAAAGGGTTTATTCAGAACAAACGCGTTTCAGGAGCAAAATCCCTTCGTCAGTGTTCACATCAGGAAACGCTATGCGGCACCATTATCTATGTTTGCAAAGATAATCAAAACAAACAATGGACTACACCACAAGCGCAATATTGCGCGCCATCTTGGAATGTGTTATGGTTAACCATGCCTCACAGCAAATAACAGTTGGGTTATATAAACAATAATTCCAGCCGTGTATCGGCAAACAATTAAGTAAACTTTATATCTTGTTATGACCTATAGGACAGAATATATCCTTACTGAAAGGTGCACGAACGATCGTCATGCAACATCGCACGACATCCACATGAAGACCACATTAGCGAATAATCATGCGGGCAAAAATCTTGCCGTGGATCGGCAATTGCAGCCATATATTGGCTGCTAAATATAAGAATATATAAACCCATACAGTTTCCAATTGATGCGATTAATTCAAATCTAGGCGCAGCTTCAATCGAAAAACCCATTCTATTAATCACTATATAATGTCAATCAAAATCTTATACCATAAAATTAGACATTTACACTGATGTCTGTTCATTAACCTAAGTGTGATGCCAGTTCCTCACCCATATTTAGACCTCTTGGCGCCCTTGTCTCTAAATCGACAATGTTTCGAGATTCTAATCTCCTGAGTGTTTGCAATCTATTGCCTCCTCTCGGGTTCTCACTGACGTGGTCCAGGCAAAAGTATCTCAGGAGATTTCTGTCACTATTGTGCTTGATAGCGAAGTGACGGGCAACTGGATAAGAGAAATCTTTATTCACGATGGCCCTCATATGTTCAAGCACCCTCAATTTGACAGGATTGATGGTGCTTCCAACATATCGTAAAAGACAAGGACATATCAGACAGTAGACCACATGGTCAGTATGGCAGGACATAAATTTATTGATTTTCTTGCCACCTCTACAGCCTGTGACTTCATATGTTAAGGTTCTCTTACTTGCTGCGCAGGCTTTGCATTTTCCACAAGGGAAAAAGCCTTTGGCGTCCTTCAAGGTCCCTATTTGTTTCTCAAGTGGTTGCAGATAACTATGGACCAGCTGATCACGTAGTGATCTAGCCCTCTTGAACGTAATTAATGGCACATCGGGGATGTCAGGCCCTACTATCAAATCAGATTTGAGGATGTGCCAGTGTTTGGACATGATGGATCTCAATTTGAAAGAATTTGCAGCATAGGGTGTTATCATGCGTAATTTTCCGTCTGATATGGGGCGTGTTTTTTTAACAAAAAGGGTAGTATGGGGTAGTTTCCTGACTTTACTCAAAGTATCCTGAAGGAGTTGCAAGTTGTATCCTCTCATCAGGAATCTCTCAATACTTTCAGTGGCAGCTTGTTCGAAATCCTCAATTTGACTACAATTACGTTTGAGTCGTAAAAATTCCCCGTAAGGGATGTTGTTGATGAGTTTACGGGGATGACTGCTTGAAGCGTGCAATACACTATTCCCGGCAGTCGGTTTACGATAAAGTTGTGTACAGATTTGTCCCTCTCTAAAGCTCACTAGCTGATCTAGATAATTGACCCTTTCATTGTTTACTTCACCGGTAAATTTCAGATTGCACTTGTTCTCATTGAGTACTTGTATGTACTGATTAGCTTCATCTATAGACCCGTCCCAAACCAGGAACAGGTCATCGATGTACCTGCACCATGCCACCACTTTGTTGTTCCATGCTGCATTCCTGGGGGCCCAGGCTACCTGCTCCTCCCACCAGCCTACGAATAGATTCGCATATCTGGGGGCGAAGCAGGAGCCCATGGCCGTACCAGAGAGTTGGTAATATGTGGTGTCCTGAAAGAGAAAGATGTTATTTCGCAGGCAAAATGCAATTAATTCCAATAACATCTTATTATGCATTGCGTGCTTCAATTCTCTTTTGTTTAGGAAGTATTCCACAGCGTGGAGACCCTGCTCATGGTCTATACAAGTATATAAGCTTGTAATATCCAAAGTAATCAGTACATATGAGGATTGCCAAGTTACAAGTTCCACCTTCTCAATAAAGTCCGTGGTATCTCTTATATAGGACTTCAAAGATAACACAAAATCAAAAAGGTAGTGATCTAGAAATCTTGAGAGATTTTCAGTGAAACCTCCCATGGAAGAGATGATAGGCCTCCCAGGGGGATTGTCAATGTTTTTATGAATCTTAGGTAGATGATAGAAACAAGGTAAAATAGGGTTCATAGTCTTTAGAAAAAGGTATTCTTCAAGATCTAGCATTTGCTTATCATGCCATTTTTTAAGCAAAGTGTGTAAATTATCAATGCTTTTCAAATAGTCTTGTTTTTTTATTGGAATATAACAAGACACATCCTGAAGTTGACGTATGGCTTCTGCAACATAATTGGACCTCGACATGATCACGATATTTCCTCCCTTGTCGGAGGGTTTGCACACAATAGTTTTGTCCTCCATTAACGTTTTGATGGCCAATTGTTGCTCTTTAGTGGTGTTAAAAAATTTCCCCTGTTGATTCTGTTCTGTTCTCATGGCCATCAGATCCCTGATGACCGCATCAGAGAAAATGTCTATTGCATCGATAGCAATCTGGGGGACAAATTTTGATGCTCGTTTGAAATCGCTCTTTGGTGCTTCTTGATCAATGTTAATATTAATCAATCTCTGAGTGAGAGTGTTGCCACTCACATCGATTTCCATGTCTCCTTCTCGCCTCAAGTTTTGCAGAACTTCACACGCTGTCAGGTCATTGACAGATAAGAGGTCAGTATCCTTTTTTATTGTGTCTCAGTTGTTTCACTTCTTTTACAGTAGGTTTGGTCTTGAAAAATTTATGAAGTTTGACCTTCCGAATAAATTTGTACAAGTCAATACGGGTTTGAGTGTACTCCATATTGTTATTCGGACAAAATGTGAGTCCTAGCTTTAGAACGGACTCCTCCCCCAATGTCAATGGTCTTTGGGACAAGTTTACAATAGTTAATTGGTCAGGGGCCCTCACCATCTGCCTCTCCTCTTGCTTCTGGTTACCCTTGGAACCGTTCCTGTTTGTACGCTGCCTCTTCCCCTTCCAGCCACCCCGCCTGGTTTGCCTTGATCTTCTGGGGGCTTGTTCTTGCCGCCTCTGAGCCAACTCTCTCGGATAACTTTGAACTCCTGCTGAAAAGGAGTTTTAGTAGTTGGTGCTGCAGATGTAGCTGCTGTGCCAGGGGTTTCATCACCTGACAATTCACTTGCAGTGAGATCTGATTCCGAGGTTTCGGCTGGTGATTCTGCTGTGACATTTGGCATGTGGCTCTTTCTTGCAACTTCCTTGCGAGGCTGGTCATACTTTTTGGAGAACGTCAGGACCCTCCCCATTGCGTAGTCCCGTTCGTCCCGGTCAAATTTCTCTTGTTTCTTCTGTTTGATCTTATTTTCATATTTCTGTAGTCTCTTTTTCATATTCGCCCTCAGTTGTTCTTGTTCCTCCTTCTCAGTGTTCTGTGCAATTAACTCTTCCAGAGCTTCGATCTCCTTGACAACTTTATCGCGGTCACTCCACGCAAATTGGATTAGGATCTCCAACATGCCTTTGCATGAATTTGCTATATGGGCAGCCCAAGTTTCTAAAAGGAGGGGATCTGGGTTTTCATATGCAGGGACAGTGAAGATTCGCAAGCCTCGAGGTACCCTCTGTACCTCAATGTATCCCTGCAGTGATGTTCCCTCCCACCACTTGCGGAGTTCGCGTTCATAAAGTCGTTCTAACTTCTGGAATTGAGTTGTTAAAGTATTTGAGACTATCCCGCTGGTTGTCGGTAGCGGTTTGGATATATCTGGGTTTTTGTTTTTAAAGATGTCGCCAGCCGCATCTCTGCGTGTTGAACATGTTCCGTTTCTTGTGATTCACTTTGGTCACCCGGTCCAGGGGACCAAAAAACACCCAATGTCTGCTTACTGCTGTCACCTCGCTTCACCGTATTGAGAGATTCCTGATGAGAGGATACAACTTGCAACTCCTTCAGGATACTTTGAGTAAAGTCAGGAAACTACCCCGTACTACCCTTTTTGTTAAAAAAACACGCCCCATATCAGACGGAAAATTCCGCATGATAACACCCTATGCTGCAAATTCTTTCAAATTGAGATCCATCATGTCCAAACACTGGCACATCCTCAAATCTGATTTGATAGTAGGGCCTAACATCCCCGATGTGCCATTAATTACGTTCAAGAGGGCTAGATCACTACGTGATCAGCTGGTCCATAGTTATCTGCAACCACTTGAGAAACAAATAGGGACCTTGAAGGACGCCAAAGGCTTTTTCCCTTGTGGAAAATGCAAAGCATGCGCAGCAAGTAAGAGAACCTTAACATATGAAGTCACAGGCTGTAGAGGTGGCAAGAAAATCAATACATTTATGTCCTGCCATACTGACCATGCGGTCTACTGTCTGATATGTCCTTGTCTTTTACGATATGTTGGAAGCACCATCAATCCTGTCAAATTGAGGGTGCTTGAACATATGAGGGCCATCGTGAATAAAGATTTCTCATATCCAGTGGCCCGTCACTTCGCTGTCAAGCACAATAGTGACAGAAATCTCCTGAGATACTTTTGCCTGGACCACGTCAGTGAGAACCCGAGAGGAAGCAATAGATTGCAAACACTCAGGAGATTAGAATCTCGAAACATTGTCGATTTAGAGACAAGGGCGCCAAGAGGTCTAAATATGGGTGAGGAACTGGCATCACAATTAGGTTAATGAACAGACATCAGTGTAAATGTGTAATTTTATGATATAAGATTTTGATTGACATTATATAGTGATTAATAGAATGGGTTTTTGGATTGAAGCTGCGCCTAGATTTGAATTAATCGCATCAATTGGAAACTGTATGGGTTTATATATTCTTATATTTATCAGCCAATATATGGCTGCAATTGCCGATCCACGGCAAGATTTTTGCCCGCATGATTATTCGCTAATGTGGTCTTCATGTGGATGTCGTGCGATGTTGCATGACGATCGTTCGTGCGCCTTTCAGTATGGATATATTCTGTCCTATAGGTCATAACAAGATATAAAGTTTACTTAATTGTTTGCCGATACACGGCTGGAATTATTGTTTATATAACCCAACTGTTATTTGCTGTGAGGCATGGTTAACCATAACACATTCCAAGATGGCGCGCAATATTGCGCTTGTGGTGTAGTCCATTGTTTGTTTTGATTATCTTTGCAAACATAGATAATGGTGCCGCATAGCGTTTCCTGATGTGAACACTGACGAAGGGATTTTGCTCCTGAAACGCGTTTGTTCTGAATAAACCCTTTGCTGATATACTGCTGTACCCGTGAGTGCTGTCTTTTACTTAACCCGGCTGGGCATTATTAGGAAATTGGAGCCTTGATATATATATATATTACCTACTGGCGGTCGCCAGTAGGTAGTTATAGTTAGGACCTAGTTTCCATAGGAAATCCGCAACATTCTATTGAGAATAACTTTTGCGCCGGTGGACGAATCTTTGCGAATTTCTCAAAGAAGATGGCCTGCTCCGCTCCACTCCTTCCCTGAAAGTTTGGGGGGGATTCGTCAAGTGGGGGCTGAGATAAAAGGGGGGTCCCAAAACGTGTTTTCCCAATGTTATTTTCCATAGGACGTTTAGACACGGCTACAGCTCGAACGGCTGAATGGATTTATAAGAAATTTGGTAGAAAGGTAGAGTCCGGCTCGCAGATTACGCTTTTCTTTGAATGGTGTAAATCTGTTCAGTAGTTGCTGAGAAAATTAACTTTGAAAAAATATATATTGGGCTACATTGGGCTATATATATGTTAGAGCCCAAATGTAGCCCAATGTAGCCCAATGTAGCCCAATGTAGCCCAATGTAGCCCAAAGATGGCCACCAGAGACAACAAAACAAATGTAGCCCAAATATCAGCCAGATGTAGCCCAACTATAGCCCAATGACAGAATGTCCCACAGTGTTCTAAAGAACAACTAGAGCGCTAACAGTCTTACTTATGACAAAAGTATGGCACACCTGAAGTCATCTTGATTGGAATAAAGTGTTAACACTTAAAACATTTAATTTGCAAAGGAACAAAATGAGGGGGTTCATTTTGCCATAGAAATTATGATTAGTGCTGAAGAAAGAAAAATTAGGGCACATTTTGAGTGACTTCTCAAATCCTCTTATATTTCATTAAAAAAATTCTGATATGCAGTCTCCCAAGATGGCCACCAGAGACAAAAGACCCAAATGTAGCCCAAATATCAGCCAGATGTAGCCCAACTATAGCCCAATGACAGTAGTTAGGACCTAGTTTCCATAGGAAATCCGCAACATTCTATTGAGAATAACTTTGGCGCCGGTGGACGAATCTTTGTGAATTTCTCAAAGAAGATGGCCTGCTCCGCTCCTTACCTGAAAGTTTGGGGGGGATTCGTCAAGTGGGGGCTGAGATAAAAGGGGGGTCCCAAAACGTGTTTTCCCCATGTTATTTTCCAATGGACGTTTAGACACGGCTACAGCTCGAACGGCTGAATGGATTTATAAGAAATTTGGTAGAAAGGTAGAGTCCGGCTCGCAGATTACGCTTTTCTTTGAATGGTGTAAATCTGTTCAGTAGTTGCTGAGAAAATTAACTTTGAAAAAATATATATTGGGCTACATTGGGCTATATGTATGTTAGAGCCCAAATGTAGCCCAATGTAGCCCAATGTAGCCCAATGTAGCCCAAAGATGGCCACCAGAGACAAAAAAAACAAATGTAGCCTAAATATCAGCCAGATGTAGCCCAACTATAGCCCAATGACAGAATGTCCCAGAGTGTTCTAAAGAACAACTAGAGCGCTAACAGTCTTACTTATGGCAAAAGTATGGCACACCTGAAGTCATCTTGATTGGAATAAAGTGTTAACACTTAAAACATTTAATTTGCAAAGGAACAAAATGAGGGGGCTCATTTTGCCATAGAAATTATGATTAGTGCTGAAGAAAGAAAAATTAGGGCACATTTTGAGTGACTTCTCAAATCCTCTTATATTTCATTAAAAAAATTCTGATATGCAGTCTCCCAAGATGGCCACCAGAGACAAAAGAGCCCAAATGTAGCCCGAATATCAGCCAGATGTAGCCCAACTATAGCCCAATGACAGTAGTTAGGACCTAGTTTCCATAGGAAATCCGCATCATTCTATTGAGAATAACTTTGGCGCCGGTGGACGAATCTTTGTGGATTTCTCAAAGAAGATGGCCTGCTCCGCTCCGCTCCTTCCCTGAAAGTTTGGGGGGGATTCGTCAAGTGGGGGCTGAGATAAAAGGGGGGTCCCAAAACGTGTTTTGCCCATGTTATTTTCCATAGGGCGTTTAGACAAGGCTACAGCTCGAACGGCTGAATGGATTTATAAGAAATTTGGTAGAAAGGTAGAGTCCGGCTCGCAGATTACGCTTTTCTTTGAATGGTGTAAATCTGTTCAGTAGTTGCTGAGAAAATTAACTTTGAAAAAATATATATTGGGCTACATTGGGCTATATATATGTTAGAGCCCAAATGTAGCCCAATGTAGCCCAATGTAGCCCAATGTAGCCCAAAGATGGCCACCAGAGACAAAAGAGCCCAAATGTAGCCCAAATATCAGCCAGATGTAGCCCAACTATAGCCCAATGACAGAATGTCCCAGAGTGTTCTAAAGAACAACTAGAACACTAACAGTCTTACTTATGACAAAAGTATGGCACACCTGAAGTCATCTTGATTGGAATAAAGTGGTAACACTTAATACATTTAATTTGAAAAGGATCAAAATGAGGGGTTTCATTTTGCCATAGAAATTATATATATATATATATATATATTCACTGAAAAAACCATAGGTTTTAAACACGTTATAGTTAGGAAGTAGCATTTAAAAAACCTATGAAATTCACTGAAAAAACCATAGGTTTTACACACGTTATAGTTAGGAAATAGCATTTACAAAACCTATGAAATTCACTGAAAAAACCATAGGTTTTACACCAGTTATAGTTAGCTGGAAATTTTACTCGCATAAAACCAATGAAATTCCCACGTTATAGTTAGTTGGACTCACTATAACTTGCGCGTGCAATGCACTGCTGATGACGTCACATATTACATCACTCATGACATGGTCAGTGACATCAGTCATGACATCAGTGATGACACCATCCTTGTGACAGAGTGACAGACCTCTTTTCACTGTAATGTGACCCTTGAAACACATATTCAAGAATAGAAACTAAAATTTTCAAAAAAATGGAGATACCCATACCAGTTACAACAACCAATTCAATAATTCCACCATCTATATACACATCCACTCATTGATCAACAGTCCTATATAGTCACTCGTACATATACTCACTCATGATACGTAGTGATACACCTATACATCCTGTTACACACCGACAGTCATCCAAAAGATACTCTCACACATATTCACACATGCAAATAAACTATTGAACATCCATTTATTTGCATATACAGCTATACACACACAACCACCTTACTTCTATGGAAACTTACACATACTTACTCTCTTAAACAATCACTTATAGAAACACATACTTATCTAAACAGAAACTCTTACAATCTCTTTCTCTCACATATACTCACTTATATACATCAATATTCACATATATTAGATTAAAACATATGTAGTTACTGATAAAGACACTAGTGAGACAGTCATTCACTCACTAACACACACATATACACACTCTTCCACCCATACAGTCCTGCACATATGCTGTCTTCAAAACACATACAAAGAGAGAGTCAGTCATTCATGCATCTATGTGTTAAGTAATACCCCCACCAAACCATACAAACACTCATACTGATACTAACAAAAGCATCTAATAACCCATATACATACACATGTAGCTACTCACCAACCCATGCAACCACTTATACACAAAGTGAAACACTAATACATATATTTAAATATTTAAACATTACTCTCTAATATATGTATTCACTAAGATACACTTAATAAACCAGTTAACCAATCAATTTTTTTTTTTTAAAACATCCAAGTAATCACTTATTTAAACATTTATTCTTCCATCAACTTTTACATATACATATATAACACATATTTATTTTTTAAAAAGACACACATTCACTGGATAGTGTCATCAGTAAGCATGAGCGCAAAATCCTCTCCGATCGCGGATTTTGCGGATTTTCGGTAAATCCGCGATCCGCAAACTCTCGCGAATTTACCGAGAATCCGCAATCCGCGATCGGAGCGGATTTTGCGGTCAAAAGTTCAAGCCTAATGCATAATTTACGATGGTGCCGGCAAGCTGCCAGCGCCATCCTCAAATGGTTACTTAATTAGCTTCGACAGGAAGCTCTAACAGATAAGATAAAGCAGGGGCTCGAGCGCCTGCTTTATTTTATCAGTTGGAGCTTCCTGTTGAAGCTAATTAAGTAACTTTTGCAGGATGGCGCTGGCAGCTTGCCGGCGCCATCGTAAATTATTTACATGGTGTCTTCTTGAATAAATATGAAGGGCAGGGTTCATTCTGGCACGACGGTCCTGGCACAAAAAATAAACCTCAACAGGAAACACTTGCAGATATCAATAACGCATGTGCCCTAGTTGAAGCTTAAATTCAGTGACTCATTCATCAGCCCAAAAATAATCGTGAGCGTTGTGGAGGCTGGGCAGGTGTGCCTTGTTCCCAAATATACCATCGAAAATCCGCTGTGATGCTGGTCTCTGACCTTTTATACACACAAGAGGCATGTGCGCTCGCATGGAAGCCCCGTCCGTTTGGCCCCGCCCACACACTCGAGGTGTGCACCGTCTTCCCGCCATTTACCCACTATGATGGACATTTCACTCAAGGGACCCCTGCGCACTTCGGCGCGATTGCATAGTAACACACACTTGGTCGCTGGAACTAGTTGAAGCGCAAATGCAGTGACTCATTCATCAGCCCAAAAAAAATCGTGAGCGTTGGGAGGCTGGGCAGATGTGCCTTCTTCCCAAATATACCATCGAAAATCCACTGTGATGCTGGCCAGAGGCATTTGCATCTTTGACTTTCACGAGCGCAATCCCCGTGCTGTTCCTGTGACCAGGGGCTTCTGTCTCTTAATCTGCTGCTCTGATCGGTCTCTGACCTTTTATACACACAAGAGGCATGTGCGCTCGCATGGAAGTCATCAATTATGTCACTGACCATGTCATAAGTGATGTAATATGTGAGGTCATAAGCAGTGCATTGCAGGTGCATACGTTTTAGTTACCTCAGGTAACTATACCTGCAGAATTTCACCAGTTTTGTACGAGTGAAATCCTTGCCTAACTACAATGTCCCTGTAACCTTTGTCTTTTTCAGTAAATTTTAAGGTTTTTTAAATGATATTTCCTAACTATAACGTCCCTGTAACCCTTGGTTTTTTAAGTGAATTTCTAAGGTTTTTTAAATTCGATTTCCTAACTATAATGTCCATGTAACCTATGGTCTTTTAAGTGAATTTCGATCGTTTTTTAACTAGTATTCACGTTTGCAGAGTGGTGTAGAAAGGGTGCGGGGCGTCCAACCAACTCTCAGGAATCTCGCTGTATGAGACTTACTAGAGGTAGCAGGAGGGCTTCTTGGCCCCCAAGGTCCCTCAGTATCCAAGAGGACTTAATCCCCCAACCAGTAGTGTACCCAGAGGTGCGTTTGCAGAGTGGTGGAGAAAGGGGCATGATCTCTGAAGACTTCTCAGCAATCCCACTGCGTGGGGTTTACTTGAGGTAACAGGATGGGTAGTTGGCCCCCAAAGACCTTCAGGAGTCAATAGAAGTTCATGCCCCAACCAGCTGTTCTCCAGAAGATGTGTTTGCAGAGTGGTGAAGAAAGGGGGTATGGCCTCTGACAATCTCTCATCAGTCCATCTGTTTGGGACTTACTAGAGGTAACAGGAGGGGTAGTTGACCCCCAAGGACCCTCAAGAGACAAGGGAACTTCATACCCCAACTAGCAGTGAGCCAGGAGGTGCTTTTGCAGAGTTGTGGGTAAAGGGGGCATGGCCTCCGACAACCTCTCAGCAATCCCACTGTGTGGGACTTATTAGAGGTAACAGGAGGGGTAGTTGACCCCCAAGGACCTTAGGAATAAAGTAGACTTCATCCCCCAAACAGTAGTGCGCCATGAGGTGCATTTTTTGGAGTGGTGGAGAAAGGGGGCATGGCCTCCAAAGACCTATCAGCAATCCTGCTGTGCGGAACTTAATTGAGGTAACAGAAGGGGTTCCTGGCCCCCAAGCACCCTCAGAATCCAAGGAGACTTCATTCCCCCAACCAGTTGTGCACCAGGAGGTGCATTTGCAGAGTGGAATTGAAAGGGGCAGGGCCTCCAGCGACTGCCGGTCCAGCTTTAAAAAATTTCTTTATTTACTAGGGGAGGCAGTGGCCGTGTAACCCACCCCTTTTCCTGGGCCAATTTAAAAATGGGGGACCCCATTCCCCTGGGCAAGCCCTTTTTAGGTCTCGCCTAGCAGAGCGCATGTGCTGCCTAGGAAAAAGACCTTAAGCCATGGATTGCCTTTTTCAGGCAAAAACGTTCATGCGTTGCATTGCTTTTAATGGCAATGCGTGCATGTTTGGCTATCCCCTTGTGAGAACGAGCTTTAAAACCATCTGTTAGTAATTAACATATGGTTTCAAAGCTGGTTCCCGCCAGGGAAACAGCCGCTGGCCCCCTCCTCTTTCCCCTCCCCCTGCTGCCTCCTCTCCTCATCAGCGCGAGGCGCGCATTTGTTCTTGTGTTTTCTCGCCGTTGTAGCTTGCTTACTCCCATCTGTCAAATGCAGTTTTTATCCCTAATAATGTTTGAGATCTCTGTCCGATTTCTTGGGTTTCTCATATATTTGCCTCCCCTCGGTCCTATGGTGTCTTTTCTCTGTCATGTGCAGTGATTGCACCTAAATTGTGTTGTTTCTCTTCTTTGTCACATCCAGTTGCCTCAATCCTGTGCTGTTTCTCTTGGGATGTGCACAGATCTCTCTGTCCTATATGTGTGACTCATTTCAGTCATACTATCCTATCACTCGACAGTGATTTAAAGTCTCTCCTTTGTTGAAGCGCTCCTATCCCGTGACGACTTTGCTTTGTTCGTTGTAACCTGCCTCATTCACTCCATCTCCTGTATCTGTCTCTTACTTTGGTTTCTGTTTTCTATTCGATTTTGGATCTTAGCCCCTATGTTTCCCATCTACCCAAAGTTATCTGATCTCTTCCCTGCACATGTGCTGTGCTGTTTATTCTCCTCGTGCTGTCTCTCTGCTGCTTCTTTTTTTTGCCCTGTACTGTCTCCACGCTGCCTGTTCTGTCGTGTTGGTGGTGTTTGTCCGCATGCTGTCCTGTCTTGTTTCTTCATGCAGCTTTGCTGCACAGCCGCAGGACACCTGGGGAGCCCCTGATTTGTGGAATGCCATTGAGTGTCCCGAGGTTCTCTCCTAGCCGTCCCCTACGTACCAGCACACTCTGCTTTTTGACATCTTGCAACTTGTGTCTATTCATGCATTCATTTACTATATTTTTGTACTAAATTCTGCGTGAACCATTTATAGTTAAACATTGCTTCAAAATCAAATGGAAGTGCTTTTAAACAATGGTTTCCTAACTGCTGCATCGTTTAATATCTCTGTATCCGGCCATAACCTTCCCGCCACACTTGGGCTGAATGTTTATATGTAATGCAGCGTGTAGCGCTGGTTAGATGTTTGATAACATCTAGGTATTCCTATTATAGCGCTACATATATGGCTGTCAGATACGCCATGGCACTCAACGTAAACATGGAAGGGGGATGGGGTGTGGGGGGTCGCTCTCTTGAAGTTGCACAGTGAAGTCGCACTGAATTATTTCATACGGCGGCCACATTGCACATTGTGCTCCCTGAAAACTAGGCAATGAAATCTGCAATTAATGAATGAAGAAAAATGTGTAGTGCCCAGCTGCTGCTTCATTCGAAGTGGCCTGGTGCTTTAGGTGGAGTGGGTCCCTCTGTGTCTCAGACCTGGCAGTAATTAACAAGAATTTGCAATGCAATAGGTCTCGCATTTATGCGAGTTTGAGCTATTGACATTGCTATATTGGCTTTCATAGAGAGGAAACTGCTAAACATGCAGGTTCCTCTCTGTGAAAGCAATTTTGCTCTGCTTCCAGCAAGCAAGAACACCCCAGGACATAGCAAGGTCCGGCTCTTGGGGGTGGAGGTCGCCAGGGCATATATAGCTCCAGGAGAAGGGCTGCAGGGCCCCCCTCCTTTCTAATTTGTAGGATCTGCTCCAGGAAGGTGGCAGTCCCCGGGGCTGGGAACAGCCCAGGAGGGGGCCACGCGGCTCCCCTCCCCCCTCCCAACTACTTTAAAGGAAGATCGCCCAGGGCACATGGTGGTTTTCAGGGCCTGGGGGGGTCTCTGAGTCCCCCAAATAAAATTTAATTTTGGCCCAGGGGGGTGGTGGTCCCCATGGCCACAGGGTGTCTGAGAGGCATTCCCTTAAAGATATAGTAGCCCCATGGAGGTGGTAGTCCCCAGGGCACAGGGGGTCCAAGAGGCCGCCCGATTACTTAGTGGCATGTGGCCCCATGAAGATGGTGTTCCCTGGGCCTGGTGGGTCCGATAGACCCCAAGTTATACATCAAAAAGTCCCAGGGAGGTGGTGGTCCCTGGGGCAATAATAAGCCCCAGGAGGCGGACCTGTGAGCTCCCCACCCTTATTACCAAACTGCTCTGGGGACATGACCCATCCGGGAGTTGAGAACTAATGAAGCGTGCTAGCCCGTGATTCATTTTGAAAAAAAAGTTTAACGGGATCTATTCATCATGCCAAAAAAAAAGAAAATGCTTTTTTGGCTCTGCATGGTCCCTGTGGGACTTCCCAAAGAGGCCTAGTGGCTCAGGGTATTTCTACTATTTCTACCCACCCCCCCTTTAAAAAACAATTTTGTTTCTGGGAATCATCCCAAGATGGCTGCTAACACTTCCTGGTTTGAAGAGTTGGCAGCCAGTCAAATCTCAACACGAGATTGGGAGGAGTTGCAGATTCTCTGCATCCCTATATATACACATTTTTATTTCCTTAATATTTCAAAAACTAATGAGCGGATTTACAGCCAATCACAAAAACTTCCTTGGACCAACATCTACCTTTCTGCCAAATTTGGTGTAATTCCTTGAGCAGTCCGGGCTGTAGCCATGTCTAAATGTCCAATGGGAATTAACATGGAAAGCGCACTTTTTTTGACACCCGCATTTTATGCGAATTTGAATCTGTTTTCACCCTGGAAGGGCAAACTGACACAAGCAGAGAAATTTGTGGGGAATCTTAACCAGAACAATTTCAATTTGAGTTTTACTAGTAAAATCAGTAAAACTGAAATAGAATTGCTAGATGTGTTGGGAAAAGTAGAAGAGGAGAAATTGGTAACCACAGTGTACAGAAAAAGCCACGGCAGGCAATACCATCCTTCGTGCCCGTAGTTGTCATCCTACTCCCTTGATCAAGAGTATCCCCTCTGGGCAATTTTTTAGAGCACACCAACTATGCAGTTCATAGGAACAATATGATGCTATAGAGGCGGAAATGATTACTCGCATCAGAGCTAGGGGATACTCAAGCCGTATCCTGAATGCAGCTTCCAAAAGAGCTCAATTGATCAAAAGAGATAAAACCCTGTTTAAACATAAAAAAAGTAAAACAAAAAACCAATAGGTTTACAACATCATACAATGTAGACCATGATAGAATACGCAGGGCTTTGTGTAAACATTGCCATCTTATCAAACATAATCTAGTATTTGGGCAGAATATACCCAATCACCCACAACTTTGCTTTAGAAGGGCCAGATCCATACGTGATCATTTGGTAAGAAGTGACTTGAATATACAAACACCTAAGCAAACTTGTCTCAGACGTAAAGAGGGCTTTATTAAGTTCAATCGCTGTAAAGCTTGTCAGCATGGGGAAAATCCCTCACAGAATATTTAACTAATTGATAAAAAGCAAAGGCAGCTAACTTGTAAAAGTGAATACATCAGTTTCATGCTAAAATCCCCATGTCCTAAAATATATATAGGAAGCACAACTTTACCAGTACGCAAACGCATATTGCAACATCTTAGGGCCATAATAAACAAAGATAGAAAGGTTCCTGTGGCAAGACATTTTGAGAAAGTACATAATAGCAATATACACCTCATGAAATACAGCTGTTTAGCACAAGTCTCCAAAGATAAAAGGGGCAGAGACTGCGAAACAAAACTGAGAGAATTGGAATAAAAGCGTATATTAAACATGGATTGTAAGGAACTGCAGGGCCTTAACACTGACAAAGAACTACTTGTATTTTTAAGTTAGCCTGCAGGTATGCTTTCTTTCACAAACACACATTCAGCTTCAGAATGGATTTTGACCAGAATATATGATACATTGTACTTTTTCTTTCAAATAGGTATTAGGGCCACTTTTTTTTATTATTCTTTGCATGGTTAGTTAAAATGTATGGATTATGTTTAATATGGCAGTGACCAAAGTGGTCCAGATATTGAGATAGGTTAAACAAAATGTGTCTATTATTTATTTTTCTGGGGTAATTTTAAAATGTATAACAAACATGTACTATAATCTCACTGGGGCCAAATTTAGTAAGTTAAACATTGGGGATAATGGCATTGATTAGTAGCCCACTAGGGCGGTATGAGAAATCTTGAATTAATTTGTGTACAGGTTTTTTATAAACCTGAAAATGATTTGGGTGACATCGCCACACATTTACTCTATGAAGACAGGGGCTCATATTTTATCTTAAGGTACACAACCCCATTTTAATTTGTTTTATTATGAAATGCATTTATATATACGTAAAGGTTGCACTGTATATGGTGACCCCATAATTAATGCCACACAACCTCGATCAATACATTGAATTTGTATTCTGTTCAGGAATATTTAAATATATTCAAATTTTGGATGAATTTGACCACTCAAATATGGTCACCGTATTAAATATATGAAGGAGAAGAGAAATACTGATCTTCCACTGTTCAAGTTTTGCACCGGGTTGATGTATATAATGAAAACAAATCCAAAATTGCGCTGTATTGTGAGCAAGGTTGCTGTGCAACCGAAACGCGTAGATAGTTCCTCACATGCTGAAATGAATGGATGATTATCCAAACTGACTTGTGTAATAATCCCTGAAGGATGTTTTATATATATAAAAAAAAAAAAATATATATATATATATATATATATATATATATATATATATATATATATATATATATATATATATATATGTATATATATATTCACCACAGGTTTCAGGGGTGTTATAGTTAGCTGGACATTTCACTCATACAAAACCATTGAAATTCCTCCGTTATAGTTAGTTGTACTAACTGTAACTCTCGCGCCCACAATCCACTGGTTATGATGTCACATATTACATTATTCATGACATGGTCAGTGACATCACTGATGACATCATTCAGGTTATCCTTGATTTATGTAAGCCGAAAGACTATTTTGTTCACGGATGCCACAAAAAAAAATCCTCAATTACTGTAGGGAGTTCTGTTTTCAAAGTAGTACTGTGTCGTCAGATTATGTTAAATTTTGTGACAAAAAAAAACACTCCTCGATGTCTGTGTCAACTACAGCCTTCGATGTACTCTGCGGACAGCAGGGTTCACAACTTGAAGTCACCTTTGCATGTGTACTACGGACAGTAAGAAATTCAACCTTGATTCATTTAATGCAGAGACAATTGTACTGTATGTTTTCAGATTTTTTCAGATAGAATGATGATTATACATGACGCATTCCAGTAGACAAGAGACATTATACCACTGCGACCCCCCGAACCACGAATTATCACAGGGTACGCACACGCTTAGTTATTTCGGTACCACTAACTCACTGCACCAAAAATCATTTCCCTGTAGCCTTATTAAAGCAGAATTCACTAGACAAAAAACATTGCTCCCAGTACAGCTCCCCTGCATTACGCATTATCGCAGGATACGTACAAGCTCAGAGCCAAAGATACTACTAACTCAGTGCACCATAAATCATCGGAAAGAAGAGTGAACAGTTTTATGTCAGCAATGAGGCATACTGTCACTTTTAAGTTGAAATCATGCATAATTCAATCGACAAAAGACATTACTCCAATTACTGTGCCCGCCTCCCACCCAGACCACGCATCATCGCAGAATATATACATACTAAGCACCAAAGGTACTAATAACTCAGTGTGCAAAAAATGATTATCACATGGCCTTACTAAGGCAGCATTCACAACACAAAAAACATTACTATCAGTACGGACTGCCCGGACCACGTATCATCGCAGGCTCCACAGTACCTTCCTGTTTTAGATACCACTAACTCAGTGTAAACCAAACTAAGTATAACACCTATCAAACCCTACACAATTTCCCTTTATTATGCTTCATTGAAAAACTTATTTTATATCACTTATAGATTTAGTTGAATAATAAAATGCACGCTGCATACATGTTCTATCTTCCATTTCAATCATAATTGCAGATGATGCACTCCACCCTAAGATCTACACTGCAGACAGCATGGTTTACAACTTGAATTCTTATCTACACTATAGACAGTAGGAAATTCAACCTTGATTTATTTAATGCAGAGACAATTATACTGTATGCATTCAGATTTTGTTAAAATAAGTGAAAAAAACACTGTTCTATAACTGTACTGACTGCTAGCTTCTATGTACACTGTGCACAGTAGGGTTCACAACTTGAATTTACCTTTTCATCTACACTACAGACAGCATTAAATTCAGCCTCGATTTATTTAAAGCATAGAAAAAATACTGCTGTTGCACTGCTAGTATGTGCAAGCACCTTCCATAGCTGCATTGTGTGAACTATGATAACAAAGAATGTAGATGATTGCGCCAAAATGTACCTCCACCACCATCAATACCAAGTACCTCTAGGGTATCACCTTCAACATCGCCACCAGACATATGTCCCCAATTTGTGATAGTTACAATGCACTGTGTGAAGAGGAGTTATTTAATTTGTTATGGGGAGCAATCAGTACACCTAGTTTGCACAGCAATTGATAACCATCGATGCTAGGTTTCCCCCCCCCTCAAAGTTCATATAGTCCAGTATGCAACAGTGAATGATTTCAGTTCAGCCCGCTTAGACCACGCATCATCGCAGGCTGAGCACACGATAAACACCAGACGTACCACTAGCTCAGTACACCGTAAATAATCGCCAGGTGCCCTTGTTAAGGCAAAATTCAATAGTCAAAACACATTTTTACCAGTGCGGTCTGCCTAGACCACGCATCATCTCAGGTTCCACACAAACCGCCCCTACCTCTGTTCACCACAACTCATGAACTCTTTTCGAAATTATCTTCTGTGTATTATTTCACATACAATGCTCCTACCTTTGTACAGCAGAAGTCATAATCGTTTATGATTAAATATATGTATATTTATTTATTTATTTATTTATTTATTTCGGCCAAGTGGCCATAAAAGACACACGTATATACATACATGAACAAAAAAATCATAATAGTAGACATGCATCAATTCATTTGAGACAATAGTTTCTAAAAGATAAAGTGCGGAATTAATTCTCACCAATCAAATTGAAACATTGTTCATTTAGCAGCAAAGTTCAGTTTTTAGAATTAGTCCAACTTAGAGCATCTGTCCCAGTTTCTTTCGAACAATGAACACAGAGTAGAGAAACCTACTAATACTGAATACAATAAACTGAGCAGTGTTAGTTTTTAAGATCCTATAAGCTGTTAAGCACGATCTGGTTCCTAAAAGAGCACACATGGGTTTGAGCCATCTTTTGCGAGCTTTCAGATACGCTTTACATATAAACAACATATGGACCTCATTCTCTTTACACAAGTCTGAACACATGGGACATCTCTCAGTTATGCTATTCAGAGAATCAAGTTTATTCTTTGACCAACGCTCCATGTTGGAATTCAGCATGAGGTTCCCATACCTAAATTTTAAAAAAAGAGTCTTGGAAACAGGGGGCTCTATCTCGTCCAAAAAGGATTCAAAACAAGGTTCACTTTTAAAGGATATAAAGTTTTGGGTTAAAGTGCCAATTCTGCTTTCGTGGGCATGCCTATTGTTCATAAAACACCAGTAGGCTCTTTTTACCATGGGTTTAGCAAAGGGAGGTAGGTTTTCTGGGTTCTCCCAGAACGAATGCAAGCCCAGATTAACGAGCCATTTTTTAATATGCCCGAACCACCGAAGGGAGTTGAAGGAGTCTAAGTTCATTACTTCTCGGAAACCGTTCCTATAGTCTTTCAATTCTGGCGTGGACCAAATCCTTATCCAGAACATTAACGGTCTAATAGTAATTAGATGGTCGGTTCGTTTGAAATTCAAATCGAGCTGAAGAGGAATCAGTGGTGTACTAGTTGGGACCCTTGTAATTGTTCTCATAAATTTATTATCCAGGCCTTGGAAACTCTCCCGGGCCCAGGGTCCCCATATCTCAGCCCCATATAGGGCAGCAGATTGAATTTTAAATTTAAAAAGTTCAAGTACAGGAGTTACACTTTTACTTGTACTAGCATTCAATCTACAGATTATTGGTTTCGCATTATGAGCATATGACACCTTACTTTTCTCGATTTGGGCCTTCCATGTTAACTTAGAATCAAGAACTACCCCCAAATAGGTGAAGTTTTCCACGATACCTAAGGTTTCCCCGTTCAAAGTCAGGTTCCCTCTGTCCGGCCTGCTAGGATTCAAAGCCATACATTTAGTTTTATCTACATTTATTTCTAGCCCTTTGGTCACACAATAGCTACTAAAGGAGTTTAAGAGTGCCTGGAGCCCCTTCTTGGTTTGGGATATTAAGATGGTATCATCCGCGAAGAGCAACGCAGGCACTCTCTCTCCATTGAGCTGGGGTGAATCGTTGCTACAATCATTAAGATAATCAGGAACATCGTTAACGAAAATAGAAAACAGGGTGGGGGCCAGGACGCATCCCTGACGGACACCACGCTTGATCGGGATGTCACGCGTCAGTTCACCATTCGGACCCCATCTGATGTTTGCATGATTTCTATCGTGTAGCTCTATGATGTGGGCCAAGAGGCTTCCTGGTAGGCCAGCTTTGTTTAGAGATCTCCAGAGCAAGTTGCGAGGAACAAGGTCAAATGCCGCTCTCAGATCAATAAAGGCTACGTACAAATGACCTTTCCTAATAAGAACATACTTCCAAAACAGACAGCAGAATCTGAAAATCTGGTCTATAGTGCTGGTCTTAGACCTAAAACCTGCCTGGAATTTGGAAAGTATAGCTGACTCCTCCAACCAATCATTTATCCTAAATAGCAAGTGTTTGGCGTAAAGTTTTTGCAGAATGTCCATTAAACTAATAGGTCTATAATTCGAGGGGACAGATCTTTTCCCCTTTTTGAAAATCGGGACAACTTCTGCAGCACGCCAACTATCAGGAAATTTGCAACTTACAGACAGAGCATTAAACAATCGATTTATGTAGGGGGCCCAGACTTCGGATTCATGTTTATAGAGGTCACCTGGTATTTTATCTGGACCGGGAGCTTTGTTATTTTTTAGTTCGTTAATTGCCCTATTTGTTTCTTCCAAGGTAAAATCAAGGCATACCGGGAGTGGAAGTGAGCCTGGAAACTCCTCATCATCACTATCATATTGTTTATACAAGTTGGTAAAATGAGACACCCATGTCATTTCATCAATGAACGTGTCCTTCACAGGTCTTCCGGCATGCCCCCCATTTGCAACCAGCCTCCAAAAGCCCACATTATCTTTCTGTTTTGCAACAGTCAACAAGTCAGCCCAAATTGACTCTTCCCATGTTTTTTTCGAAACTTTTTGGACACGCTTATACTCATCCCTGGCGAGTCTAACATCATCTTGGGATTTGTTTTTAATAGCATTTAAGAGCTTCCTCTTGGCATTTTTACATGTATTGTCGTACCAAAGTTTCCCATGACATCCCACTCGTACATTTTGCTGGTTCTTCCTTGGCATTTTGGACATATAAGTTCTTAATTCATTAAAAAAGACCTTGTGTAGTTCAACAAAATGATCGCAGCTATCAGTTGACAAAGATTGTCCTACTAAAGGTGCAAAAGTCTTATCAAACAATGAGTAAACTGCAGCCAAGGTTTTGCCTTCACTTAAAAGATGCGGCCATTTTAGGGCACGTCTGTTATTATTAATTGTATGTGGATGTACACATAAATCATCAGTAACTATCTCAGTTGACATAGGGGCGTTGATATCTCTGATTATCTGTGCATCAATGTAAAGTTCCAGAGGATAATGATCACTCTCGGCCCTTGTTGATACTTTAAAATCGATCATAAAATGCCAAATAGTTAGAGAAACAAAAATAAAATCTAGCCTGCTTTTTGATTTCCCAAAGGTAGGTTGCTTTGTTAAATCTGAGGGAAAACGGCCATTACACGCTCTAAGACCATGGTCAACTGTTAGCCTTAATAATTGAACCGCCAGGGTAGTACACGGGACATAATTCAAGATATCAAGCTGAGGAATATTATAAGCTTGGTCTTCATCTTGAAGAACATCAGTAATCCCGAGGATCGGTTCGAAATTACAATTCAAATCACCTCCCAATATCACAGGGACTTCGCCCACCACCCTTTTTAACCCCTTCCACACTCATGACGAGCTGGGCTCGTCATGAGGTAGCCTCCTGCTACGCTGATGACGAGCCCAGCTCGTCATGTAACATGTGTTTTTGTTGTTTCCAGCACACAGCGGGAAAATGCATAGCATCGATGTGGTTAAGAAGGAGTCCAAGATTTCCAAAGTGGGCGAGACCTTGGAATGCCCTGTAGGTCTATTGTAGACATTAATAATGTAGTATTCACCCCCTTGTGCGGATACAATTTTTAAAGCCAAAATATCAGGGGTTCCTGTTTCTATAAGATCAACCCTTATGGCTAGAGTAATTTTAAGCCATATGATCAGTCCCCCAGATGGCCTTCCTCTATCAGACTGAACGGCCTCAATGCCAAAGGTTTTATATCCCATCCTGTGCGGGATATCCAATGCCCAGGTTTCTTGTAGTAGGCAGAAATCACTACAATCTACATAATCTGCCCATTCTGGATCTTTCAGATTTTTGCCTACTCCGGCGATGTTCCATGACAGGAAAACCAACTGTGGGATGGGCCCACTGCCAGAAGAATCACATTCGGCGGTAGGCGGCATTGGTGCCATAGGGGGAACTACTCTATCTTGGTATGGGTCATCTATTTTGGTCTCAACATTAATAGTCGGAGCCCCTGGTGAAGTGCTAATTTTTACACCGGTACAATCCTCTACTGTATCCGTGCCTATTAAAGTCGAAACCAAATAACTTTCCCTATGTCTGAGACTATAATCAGACACTACGGGAAGAGTATCAGTGAGCCCTACAATCTGGGGAGAGGAGGCCGCTACCACTACATCAACAGTAGGTTGCCTTGCAAGTCAGTCTACCTCCTCAAGGCAACCGAACCTGTTCATGGTGGATAGACCATTCCAGCTCACAAAAGGATCTTGGTAATTGGAGGGATGGATCCTCCATGTATGGCGCTGTACCATGGACCAATCATCTTCCCGTGATTTTTTGGGGGGTGGCGGATAGAAGAAAGGCAAAAGCCTAGGTATGACACAGGAACCTTCACCAGTGGGACAAGAGCAAATATAGCGTGCTGTATGTGGGTCCTCAAAGGTCACCACTATACAGTCCCCAACCATCGATTTCTTTGTGGGACCCACCCAGGGAACACGACGCACCATCAGGACTCTGCTCTTCCGACCATTGGGAATTGGGCGGTTCGCATTAAGCCAATGCATTGTTTTGTTCTTCAAAGACCAGTGATTCTCATAATGGCCGCTCTCAATCTGAGGAACGCCCGTCAGGACAACCACATATTCATTGGCCTCTGGGGGAAGATCGATGTAGCCCCCTCTAAAGTTGTTCTTAGCATAAGTGCCCTGAGAGTTTTGCTGGCGAATTTTACTGGGGGGAAGTTTGACAGGAGGGCCTGTAGTAGGCTTTAGGATAGGTAGGGAAGTAGGACGGGTGGAAACCTCAGGTTTAAAGGTAGCAGTAATTTGGTTCACACCCATAGTCCGTGGCTTCGGAACCGGGCGTTCTAGTGATGGTATAGGGGGAGGAAGATGTGATGGTTTTAAAGTTGGGTCCTCTACCCCGAGGCCCTGGTTTTCAAGACTTCTCAAGCCAAGAGTGGCCAAAGCAATAATGCTTTTCTCCATCTCCAGCAAGCTGTTTTCGATGCTTGAGAGTCTGAGAGCAAGGGGGGAAAGGAGTTTCTTGAGTGTTTCCCAAACTATACCTATAAAATCCCCATCCTTCCCTTCCTGACCATCAGCAAGTAAGCCCCCCTCTTGTGCTGTGGTGGTAGTAAAAGCGGGAATTGTCCCCACAGAGACCCCTCATAATGTGGCTGGTCCCTAGGGGTAATCTCTTCCATTGTGTTGGTTAATGGTACACTGGGCAGTTTTGGTTTCTGTGTCACCGCTACTCTTGCCTTCTTACGGTAGTAAGTACGCCGGGAGGTCTTTTTTCTTTTGGGTAAATTACCTGGATTTGTTTTGATTCTAGATGAATTAAAAATTACTGGGGCGGGGAAATTAGAGCTGGAGTCCTGCTTACCAGTAAGTGATGTTAAAATTGTCGGGGTTAAAAAATTAAAATTAGCCTTCTTCATGGGAGACAGCACAGGCGGGATCATGTTACCTGCATCAACGATTAGCCCTGGGGCTGGGGAGGGAAGTTGTAAAGTCGGAACCTGATGGACTTCTGCCTGCATGACTAATGATCTGAGATTGGCAGGTCGCTCCGGGGTAACAGCAGTAGCTATATGCCCCAGTGAAGATTTTTTAGAAACTGCAATTACCTCCGATAATCTTCTAGCGGCAGCCAACTCAAGTGAGACACGAGTCTGTAGTTTGGAAATGTCCTCGTCAATCGCCAGATTAGTACGAGTGATAAAATCATCCATCGGACCACTAATTGATGTGCCTCCCTTGCCGGCCTTGCTACGAGTTACCCTGGTGGACATATTTATACAAAGACAAGAGCCCGGGTAAGGCCTCCTAGGAAATGCAAGTAATAAAAACGACAAACCCAATTAATCAGTAACAAGAAGATTACAAGATGGGCAAAAGAGGGTAGGCCAGTCCAGTCCTCGGCCGTCCTCGAACGGCCTCAAACGGCCCAGTCTTTGCCCTGTCTTTGCCCGGGCTGCGTCCCGCGCTGCGGGAGGCGGAAGTTCGAATATAGGGGGCGTGGGGGGCGGGCCAGCAGGGAGAGCGGACCGGAAGCTCTCCGTCGGTCTTGCAGGGACTTTTGGGAAATGAAGTCCCCGCACACTCGCAGCCCCGCTGTCGCCACGCACCCACAGCCGCCTTACCGCCACAAAGAATGCCCCGCTGTGTTGGTGTCCGCCGCTCTCGTCGATGCGGCACCCGCGGAGCGGGTGCGGCGAGATGTGGGCTTGGAGCGCTGATATGGTGTTAAAAGAATGTCGCTTATGCCTCTGGAATTGCCGCTAAAACAAAGTGAGTGTCCCACACGTTGGAGGTCAGGGTCGCCTCTTAAAGCCTCGTGGGGGGGGCGGGGGGCGGGCCAGCAGGGAGAGCGGACCGGAAGCTCTCCGTCGGTCTTGCAGGGACTTCTGGGAAATGAAGTCCCCGCACACTCGCAGCCCCGCTGTCGCCACGCGCCCACAGCCGCCTTACCGCCACAAAGAATGCCCCGCTGTGTTGGTGTCCGCCGCTCTCGTCGATGCGGCACCCGCGGAGCGGGTGCGGCGAGATGTGGGCTTGGAGCGCTGATATGGTGTTAAAAGAATGCCGCTTATGCCTCTGGAATTGCCGCTAAAACAAAGTGAGTGTCTGTATATGATATTATGATTACTATTCTATTTGTTACCAACAACAACGTAATAAAATGGAGTCGAGCACACGTGCCCGTACCCACTTCAACTATCTATCTATGTCTGTGTATTTATTGTTTGTAAAATGCTGCTCCTCCGCCCTACCACATTATATTGTGCTAAAAATAGCGTATGCAACCATCTTACCTGTGACAGTAAGTGTGGACTATTCCTCCTTTTTTTTTAGCATATTTATATAGCGCAAAATCAACCCAAAACTAATACATTTGCAGGCACGCATACCTTACGTTATTACTCTAGAATAATAGGATGTGGACGCAACTCCGAGCCTCGAACACTGATTTCCAGCACCAAGTTCTACAGTGTATCTGAATAACCACATACATATATTAGCTGCCCTTCCTGTGCCAAAAACTGCAACTTAAACCTTTCACAGCCCTGTATTACTACAGCTACAACCCTTTACTGAATGGACAACAAACATTCATAATTGCAGAAATGCGTCATGTTGGTCAAGTTGGGGAACTTTACAGATATAATGACACATTTGCGTTTAAGACCCGGGTGATGTCAGCACAACAAAACGGACTCCAGAATCATGTGACTTCTCATGTAGCTCACGACGGGGCCATGCCCATAGCTCCGGAATCATGGTTTAGAGCCTTGCGCAGCACTGGCATACGTCAGGCCAGCCCACTCCACTTACGCTACCAGGAAAAAACAAAAACGAAACATTGCTCAGATTTTCATTGTACTGATTTCTAAGTTCCAGGTCTAGTTTTCAGAACGGCACACACACACTCCCTCATGGCTGGTATACACCCACACCACACCCATCCAGTGCATGCGTCACTACACACGTGACCCTACCAATATAAAAGATGGGGCGCACGTGCTCTACGCCATTTTAGAGTTGCTCCCATCCCAAGCTCTGTGATGGCCCGTCCTAGTGGTTTGGACGTCTCATGTAGGCCCGAACCACAGAGTACAACGGCCCACCACTACATGTGTGGCCTCTTTGGTCACTGAGTTAGTGGTACCGGAAGGACTGAGCGGGTGAAGAACCTGCGATGATGATGGGAGCACGAGTATGTCGTTAGCCATAGCGATATCAAGACTCAGCACCATATGTGAGACTTCTTGGTGGCAGAGCGGGACTGCATGATGTAGAAGGTGTGCTGTCCATTAAAAGGTGGTACAAAAGGGGGTGGTGATGGACGGAGCATCAGAACCAATCAAACACTCACACCCAGTCAAAAGATCTGGGTTTAATCCATCACTAAAAGGTGAGCAGTGAGGCCTGGGTGCGCATCAGAGGTAGTCGATGGGCTGCAGCAGACTGGATACAAAAAAACCGAAGCAGCGATTTAGACGAACGCAGTCCTATATACCGAATCATATTCCATTCATATTTTTTTCCAATAGCAGGAGTGTTTTTAAAATCGGTCAAATGTCCATAATATAAACTGCACAAATAGTTGTTTTTAAATGCGAGAAGGACGGTGTGTGAAAGGGCATTGTTATTGTACTCCACATTAAGATAGTAACAAATATCAATAATAACATATTTCTTTTACTATCTTTTAGATGTAGAGCTTCAGGGTACATTATGTCCCGGCACGTGGTGAAAAACACACCGGTGACAGAAAGGTGAGCTGCGAATGTACTTTTCAGTCACTCTCTCACTTCCTCACTCCTTTCATAAAGAAATGACACACAATATTAACTTCCTTTTTATCTTACAGGTTGTGTTTCACAAATTGGTGTCACGCCCCCCAAAACCTACAAAGCTCTACATTCGTGTATTCTGCGATGATGCATGGCCATCGTAACAACGTATGAGAAGCCTGCTTCGACACGTGTTGCACCCTCTTTGAATCACACCAATGGCACAAGTAGAGCAAAGAAGCTTGTTTCCGAAGCAACCAGAAGTCACCTGTGTGCGGAGAGAGTGGGTACTGTGTAGCAGTTTGACTGCCTAGGAATGTACAATTACCTCCGGGCAGTGAGAATGGATAGGTTGCAACAGTATGAGTGCGCAAGAAAAGGCACTCACCTCCGGACTCTGGGAATCAATGGGGTGCAACAGTCTGAGTACACAGTAATGAGAACTCACCGCTATGCAGTGGGAGTGCATGGGGTAAAGTACTCTGAGAGAAAAAGAGTGCACAGACACCACCTTGCAGTGAAA
Organism: Lissotriton helveticus; assembly: GCF_964261635.1. NCBI lineage: Eukaryota > Metazoa > Chordata > Amphibia > Caudata > Salamandridae > Lissotriton > Lissotriton helveticus. The sequence goes on from NC_136061.1 coordinate 1,133,176,875, forward strand.
GTTGATGTAATACAGGATACTGAATGTCCAATGACATTGTGCAGTTGTATGTACTCTGCTATTACTAACTCTATACTATCTTTCAGATCACTAAACTTGAGGGTACACTATGAACCGGCACGTGCTTGGACACACAACGGAGGCAAAAAGGTGAGCTACGAAGAATTTCTCCAGTATTTACACTACCTCTCCTGCTCCATCTATTACTTTCTCTCTCTCACACTTTTAATGTCGTTTTTATCTCTTTCTCACTCTCACTCTCTCTCACATCGCTTCTCTTTCTCTTTTGAAGTCATGGACGCTGCTGTCCACTCTGCTGAGGCTGAATGTAAGACAATCTGCAGTGTACAACCAAAGCTGAGTTCAAGTTGTGAACTCTGTTGGCCAAAGTGTTTACAGAAGGTAAGCAGTGCGGCCTAGATACACAATGACTCCGATTAAATGCGTTCAAAATAAAGGGGCTTATTTACAAGCCCCTTGCGTCACTTTTGCGTCACTTTTAACATGGGAAAAGTAATGCAAAAGTGGCTTGTAAATAAGCCCCAAAGAATATTGTCCTGCATATTGACTTGATCTCTCACCTAATTGTGTCTCATCCCTGAATCATTTTAAAGACCTGTTGGTCCATAGTGTATATCTGACGCAGTAGGCACTTCCATACAGATACCTCTTGAACGAGGGCCTATAAGAGAAGTGAAATGTATCAGGCACACTGCAGACGTGCAAAATAAAAATTAATGCCAAGTATTACCTTAACTTGAAATGTTTGACCTCATTTAGGCACATCAATCTAATTTTAAACACTTATTTCAATTTTTGTTTTGCAGATTGCTTACCCTACTTCTATTGGAGTCCATATCACATTTTGTTGAATTGTTTGTTTAAAGTTATGTTTCTAGTTATTTATTACATTGTTATCTTTAAGTTACACTTCCAGTTATTTATTATTGTTTTAATAAAAGTTAATTTAAAAAAAGTATATACGTCTTCTTTTTCTGACAACATTTTACTATTATTTAGTGTGATAATGATATAGTTAGAAAACATATAAAAATAGAAATGATATTTCTAACTACAAGTGTAATACTGACGCTAACTCTTTACCAGATCTTTACCAGAGTCTATAGCTACGGCTAACCATTCCTATGGAAATGTTTTAAAACTCCAGCACAGTAACTGTTTCGATTAGCAACATTGTGTGGTGAACTTCTAACCTCTGTGCTCATTTAAGTGTTCCATGTACTGTTACTATGGTAACAGGCGGAAAACCGTTTGGGAGTAGGGTTGAAAGGTACTGGCTGTACAGAAACCGTTATATTTACCCAGGATCCTCTACATTACAAAAAGGAAAGCAAAGTAAAACAGAATACTGTGTACCAGATTTACAACCCCCTTGTGCCACTTTTGCATCACTTTTCCCATCTTAAAAGTGATGCAACAGTAACACAATGAACTTGTAAATCTGCCCCTGTGCACATTACAAGCAAAACAAGTACACAACTCATTCAATTCTTTAACGATCACAATTAGAAAGTATTGCTTCACGATTCACAATGAACTTCAATAAATACTTTGTGCCTATTTAAATGGAAGACGAGATTGTTGACATTACAAAACTTAGTGGCATATTTACAAAGCGGAGTTAAAATTGTCGTCGCTTTAACGCCTGCAAACTACAACAAAAACGCTGAAAATGTACTTCAAAATCCTTTGTAGTCTTACCGGAAGATTTTTTCAACATTGCTGTTTCCTATACAAGACTGAGAGCCATCCCCCGGGGCTATAAAATAAACGCTTGTGGGGGGCTCCAAGACCCCCCCTGTAAAATTAGAAGTATGGGGACCTCAACGACCCCCCTCAAGCCCTGGGAACCACCACCCCCGGGGATTTGTGTATTGTAGGAGGCAGACTGCGGGGCCCTCTGCCTGGATCCCTTGAGGACCCTGGGGACGGCAACGCCCCAGGGCCGGCTCCTGCAGTGTCCCGGGTGCCTACCCCCGGGACACTGCTGTTTGCTATGAGAAGGCGGGAGTCTTGCGGCTCCCGCCCTCCCATAGCAAACTTAGTTTGCATTTATAAAGACACAGCAGTGAAATCTGTTCTCACTTTCAAAATCCAAACCAGATTGCTTTTCCACATACAAGTTAGCATCTCCCCTTGTGGAAAAGCAATGCCAGCTCGCGAAGGACGCGGGGAGCCGGCGGGACCGTGGGGGCATTTGGGCTCCCCCCACGGTCCCCAATGTTTTTTATAATCCCCGGGAGATGGGGTCCCAGGGGATATTAGAAATTCCTGACAGTACTGTAAAATTAGAAGTTGCGCACCCAGCGCAGGGCTGAGTGCGGCCCCCTGGTGTGCACAAGCTGGATGCACGACTCATAATCTGTAGCATGCGCGACTCCAGCACCTTTGATGCACAGCTTCTATGCGTTTGGGAGCCGGCATTTCTTTTCCACATGGGGAGCTACTAACATGCAGCTCCCCATGTGGAAAAGCAATCTGATTTAGATTTTAAAAGAGAAAACAGATTTCCTTGCTATGGGAGGGTGGGATGGACACCCAGAGACACTGCAGGAGCCGGCACTCCCACAATACATAAAGCCCCGGGGAGTGGTGGTCCCCGAGGTTTTGGAGACCTTGCAGCCATTCTTTTTGTAGCCCCTGGTGGGTAACGGGGCCCTCGAGTGCCCCAGGAAGGGGACCACGCAGTCTCCCTCCCACAATACATAAAGCCCCGGGGGTGGTGGTCCCCGTGGCTTTGGGGACCTTGGACCCCTCCCCCACCATTTTTTTTGTTAATGCCCCGGGGGTGACGATCCCCGGGGCTGGGGGGCCCCTCTGGGCCCCACATAAAATTTAATAATTTTGCCCCCAGTATTTATCCCCCCTGGGGGCTAATTATAAAAAAATCTCAGTTTTATTATATTTATTTTCGGCAGAGACCTAGAGCACCCGACACGCACTTGCTGGGTCTTTTTTTAAAAAACATTTGTGGGCCTGGGGGGCCTTCTTAGACCCCCTAAGCAGGTCTGGAGGGTAAAATTATTTCTACCCTGCCCCCTGTCTACATTTTGTACACATATTCCACTGACTTCCTCAGCCTCGCTTCTACCGAGGCACAAAATGGCTGCCAACAGTTCCTGCTTTCGAATGTTGACAACCACTTGACAGCCAATTAGCATTCAGCGCGTGATCGGAAGGGTGCGCTTATGGTACGAATACAATGCGCACAGAATCCGCGGATCCACTGCGCCCATAGATATATAAATGATGTTAACTGTAATTTACTCAGGAACTACTGAACAGATTGACACCATTTAAGCAAAAGGCACAAGTCTGAACTGAGGGCTACCTCTTTGCCAAAGTTGGTGTCATTCCGTTCAGCAGTTCAAGCTGTAGCTGTGGCTAAAGGTCCTATGGGAAATTGCATAGGGGAAACATGTTTTGGGACCCCCTTTTTTCTCGGCACCCACTTGACGAATCACCATGAAACTTTCAGGAGCGGACCAGAGCTGCCCAAAAGTTTGGAAAATGTAAATATATGAATCTGCAAATTGCACTCGACAGCGCTGTACCCTCCGGGTTGGGCTTTTCAACCTGCCTCTGCGCTCACAGTTCATTTAAAGTGCCGACACGTTTCAAGGTGTTACCCCCTTCATATTGGGCTGCAAAAATGACTCTTGACGATCGTGTCAATTTGATTTCCGGCATCTTTTATTACAAGCCCCCAGGGAGGCGTGCGTTGCATCCCACGTCACTCCATTGCATACTGGGACTTGAAGTCTGTGACACGATTCAAGTATTTCCTTTAAGTAAGTACAAGGGTTCATTTTTAAATTATGCTTCAATTGTATACCTTCAGTAGGTTGTGTGCGTTTTCAGCAGGCCAATTATGAAACAGCGATGTGCCAAGGAGTGTATATATATATATATATATATCCGCAACTTGGCTCAGTTCTGGTGACCCCTGGCGCTCTCCCACCGGTGCGTTTTCCTCAGCAGAGCCCTGCTGATTTCACATCACAAAACTCCCTTCACAGGTAATTGAAAACGCACTCGAGGATATTCTTTTTCACAGTTGTTTTATTGCACCTTCGCTCTCAACAGAAACCAACGCGTTTCACCGCCCACAGACGGCTTGATCACGGTGACCAAGCCGTCTGTGGGCGGTGAAACGCGTTGGTTTCTGTTGAGAGCGAAGGTGCAATAAAACAACTGTGAAAAAGAATATCCTCGAGTGCGTTTTCAATTACCTGTGAAGGGAGTTTTGTGATATATATATATATATATATATATATATATATATATATATATATATGTATGTATGTATATATATATATATATATATATATATATATATATATATATATATATATATATATATATATATATATATATATATATATATTCTACATGCTACATCAAAGTGCCAGGACTGACCAACTGGCACCTTAGCTATTTACCTCATCCAAATAGGATCACTAAAGAAATCAATGCCTTCATTGGAATGTATGTAGGGTTGATCTTTAGCAGCACTGGTGTAGGACATTTCTTTTCTACATGAATCCTTGTTTAATTAATGTTATTGGTTTTTTTAAACAGTAAAAGCAAACAAAAGAAACACCAACACTTTATCTAAATGAATTGTTTCATGGTCAGGCAAGAAGACATAGTGTGAAGGCATCAGTATTTACCATAATATTATTAACGGGTTCTCGCAAGTTTTGAGGGCAGTTGATCTAATACAAGCTTGTCAAGGCTGGGTCTATTAATAAACGAAGCATATTTTCTTTCACGGCAGCAATTTGACTGTCGGAACAAGTCCTTTTCTCAACTGGGAGGGAGGTATATGATCCATGGGATGCAATAAAGCCTGAAGAAACAAGATCCTCTTCCAGTTTTTTATCTATTCTAATTGGCTTGGGGAATAATTCCTCAACCCTGGTCAATTAATCAGCATCCTTAAACCAACTCTTCATATGTGGGCTTTGTAAGCCTACTCAGTTTATGGCACTTAGGTATGTAGCTAAGACTAGGGCACAGTGTGCCACCTTGTTCACACCCTGTAAAAAAGAAGAGGTATCAGTAAACATGATTTGGGAGTCTTCCTTACTTAAATCCCTGCACGTTATGAGAATCGGTCAGCTATCGCTTCCCTAAAACTGGAAATCGGAGGGGAGTACCACACCAGGTGACGGAATGTATCCATAGATGCTTTGCCTTTTTTGTATTGACTGGCTTTATTTATTTCAGTTTTGTAAGAGGTGTCAAATGCATATGGTGGAAAAAGCTGCATTTTGTCAATTTGATCCTCGAGTTAGTATGCACCTTTGATATATATTTTCGTGCTCTTGACCAGTTTCTATTTATTAGTCGACCCCACAAGTTCTTCTCCCATTTATCCGGACAGTCTCAAAATCTGCAGTATTTGGGAAAAACAAGGTAAAATAAATTGTTCCCTCTATTCATCAATGTCCATGATTCTCTTACAACCACTAATAAAAGTGTTTTGTCCATGCAGCTGGATGTTCCACTTTGGTCGATCATCGCGAAGTGGGGTCGGGTTAGGTGGCCTATAATGATGTGAAGTAAACCCCATGTGATTTTACAAGACCATACTGTATTACATTACAGGATCATGAAGCTGATATACTGACCCTCGGTGATCTTGGTTGCCTTGTTTTAGTCAATTGTTTTGATTGTTTTAAGTGCTCTATTTATCGTAACTGATTATTTTAAATACATGAAATTTTCTTACTTACTATAAGGTTGTGGTGTGTCTGTCCTTGTGCCCTGTACCCAATGTCTACCACTAGATTTGTCAAGTGCAGGGTGGTCAGGGAGCAACTATTCAACACAAATTTCAATGTAATTCTGGACGCGATTTTATTCAGTATATTTTGCTGAACCTATATTCTAATACCTATTATGATCACCTATGTCCTGTAGTTCAAGTAAGTGGTTTTACACAGTTGCAATCGATTCTATATCCCTTACCATGTTAGTGCGGGTATCACTTTCTGTACTCAATACTCACCTCAAGATGTCTGCTTTCTACTCTCTTAGTTTATCCACATCCTGCTTCACATTCTTGAGACTGTTAGGGAGTTATTGGTTTTATTCACAATTAACAGCTGTGGCAATTATAACCGCAACCACAAGTAATTTCCTTAGTAAAAGTATTACAATTAGGTGCATTCACATCTGAATCTAGCTGAAACAAGCATTGGCATAGCCAATTGGTCTCGCCTTTGGGCCCTTATAAGTATTTTGCCATTCAGAACATTATCCTGTTAATATCCGGTTATTCCGACAATTTAGTTTTCAAAAATGCCTTCCTTTCTCCTTCTAAATGTAGCCATCTAGTAGTAGGAAACTGTAGATCGTAAATATCAATCAGCGACAATAATAATAAATTGTTGTTTTTTACTGTCACTGAAAACACACATATGTTTATGGAGCCTTGCACTAGGTTTTAAATACGTTGCATCTCAACCTCCTTCAGTATTGAGCTTTACATGAACAAACAGTGCAGGAGGTGGGTCGAAAGCTGACTGCTGCACATGCAGCTTCTTGTCCACAGAGCTCCCGCTTGCATCGCCACTGCGCGAACATTCATGAAGTGTATACATACGTTTTTAATTTCAAGAAGCCTCCTTTCCCAGCAGGACAATCAATCCATGTATTACTCTGGAGATAGGCAGGCAGTTTTCGTCCCGGTTGACAATGCCTGCTTAACTTTGCAAACCACAGCAGGTTTATCTTAGTCTAACCAACCCTTTCTACCGAGTGCTTGTCCCTGACATCTGCCTTCACTCTAACAAGGCCTGTGTATCTCTTGTAAGCGCCCAGCAGAAAATACTATGGACACATCAAATTGGCTTGCACATTATTTAAAAAGTGCCATTTACATGCTCAAAATCCAAGAATTATCCATCATTAAGATTATTTGTATCATGAAGATCCTTTATATGATTGCATAACATTTTGAAAAACTCAAAATGCAGCCAGCCGAAGCATTTCATTCCAAATATTTAGAAATTCTTTAGGACTACACTTTGTAATTTCGAAGGCACACAACACATGCAACAGGAGCCGCGGAGGAAACTCACCTACCTGGGCATGTAACGGCTCAGAGTTAAAGTGAATGCACTTGTAAGTAGCATGTGTAAGCCATTTTAGGCAGGCTAAACTGAACAAATGAAACTCATGGTTAACCAGCACAAGTGCGCGCCTCGCGCGGCAGCAGGGGGAGGTGGCCTGCGCGATTCCCTTGGGGGAGCGTACAGCAAGGCGCGATGATCGCAATCATAATGGCGCTGCGCGCTCCCGCAACGGAATCGCAAGACGTGCACGCGTTGCCATTGCAAGCAATGCAACGCGTGCACGTTTTTGCCCCCAAAGCTGTGCCGATGGCTAAACGTCTCTCTCCATACGCTGTGTAGGCGAGACCTAAAAAGGCCCTGCTACTTATTGTTACCAAAAGGTGCAGAAAATACTATGGACACATCAAAGTGGCTTGCACATTAATCAAAAAGTGCCATTTACATGCTCAAAGTCCAATAATTATCCATCATTAAGATTATTTGCATTATGAAGATCCTTTATATGATTGCATCACATTTTGAAAAACTCACAATGCAGCCAGCCGAAGCATTTCATTCCAAGTATTTAGAAATTCTTTAGGACTACACTTTGTAATTTCGAACTTCTCTGCTCAATATAGTATCATTGGGCTTTCCAAAACTCTTCTTATTTGTGACTTTAATTGAGTTTTGAGACCAGTAATGTGTGTATATATTTACATAATTGTGGGATAATGGAAGACAAAAGTATGTGATACACAGCAATTGTGAGTGCTTAGTGACAAATTGGCAGCATTGATGGATTTAAATTTTGAAATCACATATGTTTGCCGACGTTTCGAATATGTGGAATAAAATGCGCTGTCCGGCTGGATTGTGAATGGAAATCAAATAAAGAACCTTCTTGATGCCTGTAAATGAATTTTACACCACAAAAACATCTCGTTTTTTTGCACTTTCTTTGCACTTCTAGGAGCAACGCTGTCTATAAACTATTTGGACAGGAAATGCACATCAGCCCACCAGGAGCATGCAGGAGGACGGAATAGAGAACAGAAAAAAAAGCAGAATGACGAAAATGAAACTGGGACTACAAGTGCACAAAACCTGACCAGCAGACTTTGAATCCATTCTCACTTGGCCTCTAAGTAGAATCAGTAACTCACCTCCTAACCACAGCAGGCCTCCATCAGCAAACCTATAGAGACAACCCCAAGAATCAGCCCTCTTGCCCAGTCTCTTGAGCAGCATCTTCTTGAGTGAAAACAAATTTATAGATGAAATGTCTCATATTTAATTTGACGGACCGACCTACTGAAGCCAGAAGCCCTATGTCTTGAAAATGCGTTTTGCCGTTCAAAATATCTTTTTTTTTCCTAGACAGTGTGTCTAATCTTAAGTAAAGAGAAGGAGGTTGAAGAAATACTTCAGAGTAGCCTGACAGATCCACCTCTGCAATGTACGGGAAAATACTACTACTGGAGTAAGACCGCTGACCCTTGGTCACTGGCCTGCTCTTCCCCTGCAGCTCCACACCATCTGCCTTGCCGCTAAACCCCTACCTCCTCCAAGGAAGGGTTCGAGCCTGCTACCTTGCTCCGCTGTCACCGGTAACCATCATACCCCGTGTTATTGTTTTAATTAATTTTTCTGTGCCCGCTGTGTGACCTGTTTTGTTTCTTGTGTGCCCGTCTTGGTTCTAATCATATCCCCACTGTTTTCTGCACTCTGTGCCCCTTGCCACTGTTTTAATTTACTTTTCTGTGCCCACTGTGTGACCTGTATTGTTTCATGTGTGTCTGCCTGGTTCTGATCGTATCCCCACTCTTTTTGGCATTCTGTGATCCCTCCCCCCGCCGCTGCTGCCCATGCGGCCCCTCCCCTGACCCACGCATGTTCCCACCTCCCAGATGACCGTCCCTCCCCTACTTAACAGTGGCTGCTGTGCAATTGTGCAGCGGATGCTCGCAGCGGGCACACCTAATGCAGTCCCGTCTGCGTCTATCTGTGACCCAACTGCGACCAGCGCCACGGACCCTGGATCTTCAACCTCCCTTCACTACAATACCACCGCCCTCCTCACACTCAACCCCGGAAGCGTTGAAGAATGCCAACAGGCCTCGCTGAGCACGACCCACAACCAGTTCTCCTGCCTCTACTGCCACAAGACCCTCGCCACCACCCCGGCATCCAAAAACACCAAATACAGCACCGACACCCTAAAATGCATCCTCCTCAGTGTTCGGTCTGTACACAAACACTCCATGGAACTCTGGAACCTACTCGACGCTCTCTCGCCCCACATCCCCTTCTTCACAGAGACCTGTACCAACACCTCCTCCGCCCCCAACATCAACAACGCCATCCCGGGAGGAGGAGCTTCCCGGGCATCCAAGATGGTCGCGTGAGCACAGAGCTCCCGGACCCGCGCTGCCCTTCACGGATATCCTGACTACATCCTGATTTTAAGGACGGGCTTTTGTTCGCACATCCTCGCTGATCTTCCTATCCTTTGAAAAATCGAAATCGGACGCTGGGCTCCACTTTTACATCGCTGCTACTTTTACGGCCCACCCCGAAGCAGACCGTGGGCTCAGTTGCTTGGCAGGCCGGGGAGTAGTTGAAAAACAACGGCTGAGGGGGTTTCCCTCCGGTCGACCCCCTCTTGACTTTCGTTTTCGTTTTCTACTCCCGGCTTGGATTGACGGAAGCGCAGCCCTGATCCACCTTCGGCTGGCCTGGTGTCTCTCTGCTGTTTAGTGCTGGCCCTATTGAGTGCCCAAACTCCGACTTTCATGGTGCCTATGCACATCTGATCTGGTCTTGTAGTCTGTCTGGCCATTCCACTACCGGCCATTCTTACCAGGTCGCGAGGACCCCTTCGGGGTCCCTTCTCCAATATGGCCACCGGACCTGCTCCCGAGAGGCGCAAGATCAAAACACCTCCCCGTGGGGGCCAAACCCAGACCAACATTATGGACCACTATTCGCAGATAAAGGGGTCCCCTGGCAGGTTCTGGTCGCACTTCAGACGATCCTAAGACTGTCTCTTCAGCGCCTTCGGAAATATCCTTGCAGGACGTCATGGGAGCCATTACCAACATGCAGGCCTCTATGGGACAGCAGTACGAGGCCCTTGCCTCTAAGATCGACACGGTGGCCGTCGACATCACGCTGATTAGAGCGGATCTGGCGAAGACCAACGAGAGGGTCAAGTCATTGGATTTGAAGACTTCTAGTCTCACTACGGATGTCACGGAGGCCCAGACTGAGACTGGTAATCTCCGTTCCTCACACAACCTGATGGCTCGTCGTCTCGAGGATTACGAAAACAGAGCCCGTCGCAATAACGTACGTCTTATTGGTGTCCCGGAGAATCCCGAGATGCTGGCGGTTGACCTTTTGGTGGAGGATCTGGTTACGAATTATCTTGCTCCCGCCGGACTTAGCAAATTCTTTGCTGTTGAACGCGCTCATCGAGTCCCTGGCGGGAAGGCAAAGTCGGGTGCCCCCCCGAGGCCCATTATTGCCGGATTATTCCACTTTAGGGATCGGGATGCTATTCTTCCGGCCTCTTGGGATAAGGGCCCAGTGAAATCTGAAAACGCCTCTGTTTCTTTTTATCCTGACTTTTCACCGCTTGTTCAGAGACAAAGACTTGGATTTCAGGGTGTGAAGAGACGATTGCGGGACTTGGTCCTCAAGTACGCCATGTTGTTCCCGACCAGGCTTCGGATTGAATATGGAGAACGTACATTTTTCTTTGATCGCCCGGAAAATGTTAGTGACAGGCTTGACTCCCTGCCTAGAAGAGACGAACGTACTGGGCACCCCGGAGGCGCCGACGGGGGCGCGCCAGAGTGAAGGTTGCCCCGTGGATCCTGGCGTCTGAACTTTTCTATTTTTTCAGCTGTGTCTGGACTTTGGTCTTCTTTTTTAAGCCTAGATTAGCCCGGGGTCGCGGGGGGGGGGGTAAATGGTAACTCTTCCTCCTCCTGGGTTCTTTGCGTAGCTTAGTTTAATAATGGGGTGACAGGCACACTGCAAGTTGGGGTGGCTTATGAGTCGTACGCAGGGGTGCAGGGTGGGGGGTGTTGTAACATGTTCAAGTTGGGGGGTGGTGGGGGTGTGTGTATGTGTTTCCTTTTATTCACAAGGCATCGTATTGTTTTCTTCCTTTGCTCTGATCATTGGGCCCTGTGTGGGTGCTGCTCTGCCTACTTCTCGGGGATGGGGGGTGGCGAGCTGAAACTGCTATCCTGGAATGTCAATGGATTGGGTGACAGAATTAAGCGTGGGATTGTGTTGCGGTTCCTTAAGCGTCATTCTCCCGACATTGTTCTCCTGCAGGAGACGCATCTAATAGGTAATGCATGTCAGGCTATGAACAGGCGCGGATATCATCTGGTGCCCCACGCTGGGTTTACTTCTGGTTCCAGGGGGGCCGGTATTCTTATCCGGTCCTCTCTCCCTTTCGAAGTTGATGAAGTAAGGCTTGATGACAGGGGGTGCTATGCGGCGCTCACTGGTAGATGGGAGGGGAAGACATTGTCCATACTCTCAGTGTATGTCCCCCCGGGCCTACAGACCTTGACCTACGCTGATCTCTGCAGGGTCCTTTTGGAACTTCCTGAGGGCCTTCTGATCATGGGTGGGGATTTTAATTCGGTTGTCTCCAGCACCTCTGATCGTTATCCTCCTAGGGATTTGCCCAGGGCTCAATTGTGGCTGAGTGATTTGCTTGAAACCTTTGGGCTGGCAGACGGCTGGAGATTACTGCACCCCACACAACTACAGTACACTTTCCACTCTGGGGCACATGGGAGTCTTACAAGATTGGATTACTTCTTAATGCCATCGGTCCAATCCTCCTCCATTAGAGAGATTCGTCAGCTCCCTAGGGGTATTTCCGATCACTCCCTCTTGTGGCTTTGTTATGAGGTCCGGGCGGGCAGTGAGGGTAGGGTCGCCCCTATTAACCCCTGGTACTTCCGCAATCCTAAAACCCGCTCTGAACTTGTGAAAGCTATTAAACATTATTTTGACGAAAATGTGGGGTCTGTTTCTTCTGCTGTTTCATTGTGGGAGGCTTTCAAGACAGTTGTACGTGGGCAGTCCCTGTCCTTGATTGCCGCTGCTAAGAAGGCTGCAAATGTGGAGGTGGTGCGATTGGAATCTGAGATAACCGCACTTGAGGACGATCTTCAGACAGGCGTCTCCAGTGTAAAGTTGCATTCCCTTGCCTTGAAACAAGATGATTACAGGGCTCTTGTGACTGATGCGGCGAGAATGATGTATAGGGAGCAGCAGGGCAGGCTGTATGATGTGGGAGACAAGGTGGGTAAATTGCTTGCGTGGTTGGACAAGAAAGAGAGAGTGAATCGTGTTGTTCACGTGATTGAACGGCCTGATGGAGAGTGTGTTACTGACCCAGATGGGATCGTTCAGTGTTTCGCGGACCACTTTAGGACTGTGTACACCTCGGTTTGTGGTAGGGATGAGGAGGACTCTCGTTTGCTGCTGCGGGATATCACTTTGCCTTGCCTTTCTGACGCTGACAGGGACCTCATGGATGCTCCGCTCACAGTGGACGAAGTCACTGTGGCTATTCGTTCCCTCCGTTCTGGTAAGGCGATGGGCCCCAATGGTTTGCCCATTGAATTGTACAAGCTGCGACCCGACAAAATGGCGCCCTACTTAAGGGACATGTTTCTTGAGGCTTTGGAGTCTGGTTCCCTCCCCTCGGACCAACGACTTGCTACCATCGTAGTTATCCATAAGGAGGGTAAGCCGCGGGATTGTTGTACTTCGTACAGACCCATTTCTTTGCTCAATGCAGAACCAAAAATGTTGGCTAAATTATTGGCTAATCGGTTGATTACTGTGATCGGGGACTTGATCCATCCAGATCAATCCGGTTTTATCGCGCACCGCAATACTGCTCTGAATCTTCGCAGACTCCATGGAGTTCTCGCGAGAGCCGGGACGCTCACTGAACCGGTCATTTTGGCTTCCCTTGACGCTACCATGGCCTTCGACACCATCGAGTGGCCTTATCTTTGGGTGGCCCTCTTGAACTTCGGGTTTGGGCCGGGATTCATTGCCTGGGTGAAACTTCTTTACGAGATGCCCCTGGCTCAGGTGGTGGTTAATGGGAAAGTGTCTTGCGTTTTTACGCTTGGGCGTGGTACCCGGCAGGGCTGTCCACTGTCTCCATTGCTTTTCGCTCTCGCTCTGGAACCTCTGGAGCCTTCTATGCGGGGTATCCGATGGACTCCCGACTTTGAGGATCGAGTCTCGCTATATGCGGATGACATCCTTCTCTATCTCACCTCCCCTCAGAAGTCCCTGAATGTACTTTTAGATGTTCTGACCTCCTTCGGAAAGAACTCGGGTCTCATTATTAATTGGACTAAATCCTGCGTCTACGTTTTGGCGGGAGATCTCCCTCCACTGCCTCGTAGATTTCCGCTTCAAGTAACTGAGACCGGTTTTAAGTACCTGGGGATCCACGTTTCCCTGGACCCTTCTAGGCGATATGAGCGTAATTTGCTACCCCCCTTCAGCGGCTCAAACTGGATGGTGCGCGCTGGTGTAGGTTGCCGTTATCGCCCCTCGGTAGAGCGGTGCTTTTTAAAATGATGTCGCTGCCTCGTTTTTTATACGCACTTCAGAACTCCTTTGACCCGATCGCCTCGGGCTATTTTCGTGAAGTGGAGAGCCTGCAGAGACAACTGGTCTAGGATGGGCGTGCCTGTATTGCTCTTTCTAAACTCACGCTTCCGTGGTATGATGGCGGTATTGCCCTCCCGGACATCAGGCGTTATTACTGGGCATCTCAGTTGAGTGCGATTAACCATGCGACCTACGCACCTGGCCCTACCCCGGCTTTCTCCATGGATACATTTCTTTTGCCAGGGGGGACCTTTAACAGAGCGTTGTACTCCGGGGGACTCCATGGAACACTGACTGGTCCCACCAAAATTGCTGTGAGGGTGTGGCGGGATGCGAATGCGGCATTGGGTTGGTGTGGCAGATTTACTCGGGCTACCCCTTTGTATGATTCTGAATGTTTGGGACATCTTTGGAGAACGAAAGGCTTCGATAAATGGGATATGATTGGTATAAGCAAGGTGGGTGATCTGTGGTCGAAAGGTACCGTCAAGTCCTTCGACGTGTTGAAAGTGGAGTGCGAGCTTGGTGACACGGAATTCTTCAGGTATGCCCAGGTCCGTCACGCTCTATTATCTGTGTTTGCTGCGGGTGATGATATTCCTGAATCCTCCCCCCTGGAGGACCGTATTCTGGATGGCCATGTGCCCGACAGCACGATTTCATTGATCTACAAGAAACTGATCAATAATAGAGCTGACTTGCTGGTGCGCCTTAGGGCCTCGTGGAGCGCTGACGGACTAGAACTGGATGACGAGGACTGGCAATCTGCTTTGTCCTCGCCCAAGGAAGTCGCTATTCCTGCTCGCCTGAGGTTCGTCCAGCTTAAGATACTCCATCGAGTGTATGTTACTGGGTCGTGTCTGGTTCGAATGGGCTATTCCTTGGATGGGCTGTGTAAGCGTGGCTGTGGAATGTCTGGCACCTTCCTCCACATACTGTGGGAATGCCCGGAGGTGGTTGAGTTTTGGTCCCGATTACATGTTGTGATGGAGAATGTCACGGGTGTGTCGCTGCTGCCCGAGGCCAGGCGTTGTCTGTTGAATGTTTGGGAGCCCAATGACTACAGCACCGCACAGATCGCATGGGCGACCCTTGGAAATATTGTCTCAAAAAGAGACATTGCTCAGCTTTGGGGATCTCACTGACCGCCCACCATTTCCAAGTGGAAGGAGAATATGGACTGGTGCATGTTCCGGGAGAAGACTGTGTACCTTTCCCAGGGCCGGCCCAGGAAATGGGGTAGGATCTGGTCCCAATGGAACGCTTATCGTGGGAATATATGTACTCCCCCACAGGATGTAAACCCTGATGTTTCTACGTCCCCCAATTGGCATCCAGCTTTCCTTTATCGTCAATATTTTTGCTTGTTTCCTTGTCCGCCCCTTTTACCCCACGCTAATTGATTGCAATACATGTATCTAACTCTGGAGCTCTGCCCGCATGGACTCATGATCATGTAACACTGTACTTCTGCCTTGTGTGTTTTGGTTTTTTCTTTTGTATGTTTGTTTGATTTAATAAAAATAAAAAAAAATAAAAAATAAAAAAAAAACAACCCCATCCCGGACGGATACAAGATCCAGAGGAAAGACCGCCCCAACCACCCAGGAGGAGGCCTCGCCGTCGCCCACAGGAACACCCTCTGTCTCACCACCTCAAATGAAACCTTTCCCCCCGCCGAACACCTGCACTTCCAGGTCCAGACCAGCCCCAACGTCACACTCCGAGGAACACTTGTCTACAGCCCCCCCGGCCCCTGAGCACCCTTTGCCATGAACATCACCGACTTCATCACACCCCACGCCATTGTATCAATGAACTACATACTCCTAGGAGACCTGAATTGTCACCTCAACAACCCCAATGACCCCAACTCCACCAGCCTCCAAGACAACCTCACCAACATCGGACTTAAACAACTCATCACCACTCCGACCCACAGAGCAGGACACACCCTCAACCCCATCTTTGCTGCAGAATACAGTGTCTACTTCAGCCACACAATGCAACTATCATGTACCAAACACCATTGCGTACACTTCACCATCGACTCACCCAAGGCCCCCAAACCAACCCCACGCCCACCATGAAGAAACTGGAGCAAGGTGACCAACAAGCAACTTAACTCCACCGTCAACTGAGACAACCACACCTGGATGTCCGACGCAGATCTCACAGCCAGAAAACTCCACACTTTGATCTCCAACTGCGCAGATGAGCTTGCACCGCTGCGCAACCCCGACAAACAACGCCCTAGGAAAGCCACCTGGTTCACCGCCGATCTCCAAGAAGCCAGACGCACCTGCAGACACCTGGAGAAGAACTGGAGAAACACCAAGACAACCAAAAACAACTTCACCTATAAGGACGCCATGACGGACTACCACAACCAAATCAGATCCACCAAGAGGAACTTCATCCACAACAGAATCCTCGCCAACTCCCCCAACTCCAAGGACCCGTTCAGTGTCATTCGAGAATTCACCAACCCTTGCAGTGAAGCCACAGACATCACCCCGTCCCAATACCTCTGCAACAAGCTTGGAACCTACTTCCACCTAAAGTTCAAAACCCTCTACAACTTCATCGAACAGCCACCAGACGCCACAACCCCCCAGACACTATCCAGCCCACCATCTTCAACTGGACCCAAACCACAACCGAAGACACTGCCTTGACCATGAAAGGAATCCACTTGGGAGCACCCACCGACCCCTGCCCCCCCTTAATCTACCACCGAGCCATGGACACCATCACACCCGAACTACAATGCACCATCAACATCACTTTCACAACAGGCACCTTCCCCAATGTCTGGTAGAGCGCAGAAGTCAGGCCCCTGCTCAAGAAGCCCACAGCTGACCCCAGCGACCTCAAAAACTACAGGCCTATCTCGCTCCTCTCCTTTGCAGCCAAAGTTGCAGAGAAAACAGTCAACAAGGAACTGACTCGATTAATTGAAGATAACACCATCTTCAACCCATCTCAATACGGATTCCGAAGCAACCACAGCACAGAGACCGCCCTACTCGCCGCCACAGACGATATCCACACCCTCTTGGACCAAGGCCACTCCGCAGCCCTCATCTTACTTGACCTGTTAGCGGCCTTCAACACCGTATACCACCACACACTAATCACCAGACTGCATGATGCCGGCATACAAGGAACAGCCCTGGACTGGATCCGATTGTTCCTCACCGGAAGAAGCCAAAGAATCAGACTGCCGACCTTCCGCTCCGCTCCCTAGGAAATCACCTGCGGAGTCCCACAAGGGTCATCACTGAGCCCGACCCTTTTCAACATCTACATTGCCCCCCTCGCAGCTATCGTCTGACAACACGGTCTCAATATCGTATCCTACGTCGATGACACCCAGCTCATCCTCTCCCTCACCCGAGACCCCACCACCGAGAAACTCAACTTCCAGAAAGGAATGCAAGACGTCACGGTCTGGATGGCCAACAGCTGCCTGAAGCTCAACGCAAAGAAGACAGAAGTTCTCATCCTCGGAACCACCCCTTCAGCTTGGGACAACCCCTGGTGCTGACTGCTCTTGAAACCCCCCCTACCCCTACAGACCACACCAAAAACCTCGGCATCATACTCGACTCGTCACTCACCATGAACCGACAGATCAACGCCGTCGCCTCCAGCTGCTTCAACACCCTCCGCATCCTTCGCAAGACCTTCAAATGGATACCCCCTGAGTCAAGGAAGACAGTCACCCACACACTCATCACCAGCAGACTTGACTACGGAAATGCACTATATGCAGGCATCAGCAAGTCCCTACTCCACAAACTCCAGACAGTACAGAACGCCGCCGTCAGACTCGTCCTCCACCACATCAGTCAACACCTACGGAGACTCCACTTGCTCTCCGTAGAGAAAAGAGTCACCTTCAAAATCCTTACTCACGCCTACAAATGCCTACAAAACAATGGACCCAAATACCTCAACGACAGAATCAACTTCCACACACCCAAAAGAAATCTCTGATTGGCCAACCTCGCTCAGGCCGAAACCCTGTGGATCCACAAAGCCAGAGCAGGTAGAAGATCCTTCTCCCACATTGCAGCCAAGACCTGGAATGAGCTACCGGCCGACATCAGACCCGCCCCCTCCCTGAACACCTTCAGGAAGACTCCCAAGACCTGGCTCTTGGGCTAAGCGGAACTGCGGACCCCCAGCCAGTGCCTGGAGACCCTCACAGGTGAGTAGTGCACTTACAATTCTGCTGATTGATTGATTGATTGATTGATTGATTGATTGATTCAAGCATCTGGAAAGGTTTCCCAGGGACATGTATGTTCCGTATTACTTGGCAGGTGAAAAATTAGGTCCCAACACTGGAGCGAGAACACATGGTAGCCATCTTAGCTTGCAACCAGCTGCACCCTTGACTGTTGCTTCCTGAATGGAATATATGTCCACAGAATGAAAAAACACCGCCTTAATATATTTTATCGCATATGCGGTATCACGTACTATACTTCTTTTCTACATTTGAGCTAGGTATTAAGGCCAAATCACAGTCAGGGGCATAACGTATGCCCCTGCTGTGTGGGGGAGGCCAATTCTTCATTGAACCATTAATCCTTCAATGGGGGACTCCATTAAGTCCAAAACCAATGAATTTCTGTGAGATATGGGAACTTGGGGGCCCCTGGTCACATTGTGTGAGAGCTCCATCATTTCCCATTATGCTACTGATCTCAGCTGCAGTAGGGTAGTACAGAAACAAATACTGCAATTCAGACATGATTGGCCTCAGAGAGGGAGTATTAAAATACCGCCCCATTAAGATTTAAGCAACTTAATACATTTTTACTTCTTCCTTCAAATCAAGGTCATAAAAGTAGACCATATTTCTCTAAAGTTTATATAAAATAAAGGAGGAAGACTTAGCCTACACCGATACCCTACATTGGCTTCTTTCATTAGACTAAAACTCAGCCCAAATCAGGGCAATATGCTAATGGGATTAGAGCTTGACGTTTATGGAAATTTAATCGGAAACTCACTGTTGAGTATTCAGTGAAAGATATTTTAAACTATAGTTCTGCCTCAGTTGTGTCTGAAAAGATCCATTAGTGGAAAATAGCACAAAGTCAATTACATAAATGCTAAATCATCATCATCATCATCAAGTTAATTTTGATCACAAAGGATCATATAACTACACAGCACATAACTAATACAATAATGAGCATCGAGTGAGTAAACATAAAAAAGTCCTTAAAAAATAGGGGAAAACCCGGTAAACCTATGGCATCTGGGTAAATAAAGACACGTATAAAACAAATGATGCCTAGGACACCAATAACGCACTTTTAGTATAAGGTGAGATAGCTAAATTGTCTCATTCTATGACAAATATATTATCTAGAACAAACTCAATTCTTATATTTGTTTTTGTAAAGCTTCCCACCTCCACACAGAGCACACAATATATTATTTGTCTTATTTGCTTTTCAATTTAATTGAAAAAGAATTACATTTAGGCTCATGTGATTTTTAAGCCCATTTCAAACGTATAAACAAACAAACATATATTACCTACTGGCGGTCGCCAGTAGGTATATATAGTTAGGATTTTTTCCCTATGGGATTTTTGAAAATTCTATGTCTAATAACTTTGGCGTTTGTGGACGGAATTGGCTGAAATTTTCTGGAAAATTGAACATTTTGTTTCTGAGCAGCCCCTGGAAATTTGGGGGGGGTTCATCAAGGGGGGGCTGAGAAAAAAGGGGGGTCCCAAAACGTGTTTTTAACATTGAGTTTTCCATAGGGCGGTTGGCCTCACTTTTAGCCCGAACGGCTGAATGGATTTGCACGAAACTTGGCAAAATTGTAGGGACTGGTAGCCCGATGTGCCTTTGCTAGGTCTCAATATATGTGCTTCAGTGGATTTTGAGAAATTAACGTTTAAAAAAGATATATATCTGTAAGCGCGCTCCGGGCAGCGCTCCGGTTCGCGGACTTTACGCGTACCGGAACTTCGCGTAGCGAAGCTGATTGGCTCTCCGGTGCCTGTCAACATTCTAAACAGTCCGGAGCGGCCGCCATCTTGTCTCTCGGTAGGATCGAGAGACAAGAGGAGGCCAAAACAAAGGGGGAAATGACCATAAGGGGGCATAGTATATCCTCCCTGACCCCCTAGGTTTAATGTGGAGGCTTTAAAAGGGCCCCGCGGGGCAAAAAAAAATAAAACATTTTGGTTTTTTGCGTGGGTAGCGCCCGGTCCGCGAACCGGGAAGCGTTCTGGGCAGCGTACTATAATGAAAAATGAATGATAGACTTTTCAAATACTGTATGTTAATTGATTGTTGGTTTTGTTGATTATTTTTTAATTTTTTTATTTTTTAAGCAATTATTTATTATTGTGATTGTGTTTCAAAATGTAATAACATTTCTAACATTTAACTAGTTTATGAATTACATATAAAAATTATTAAAGACTCAAACAATTTTTTTATTTTACATACAATTTTATTTTTCAGATTGTTTTTCAAAATTTAATAGAACGTCTAGCATTTGACTGTCCGATATGTCCTCTTGTTGAGTGAACATAAGTTCCCACATTTGACCGTCATCATAATGGAGTAAATGATCGACAGATTCTACACATTGAAGTAATTCATAGTCCCGTGACTCATCCATGAATTCTAAGTCATCAATGGGTTCCATAACTTGTTCATTGTTGCTGTCCAGAACAATTTCGAAGGAAACATTCTGCTCACCTTCCATTTTATTGCTTTAATTTGCATAAAAAATAAATATATCAGTAGTGATAGGACACTGTTGGGTTTAAGTTCAGACAGGTACTTGTGAGTTTATAACAGAGAAGTAATCTATGGGCACTGTATGGTTTCAGGCGTGAAGTAGTACTATTAAAAAGTGCCTGTGAAGAAGCCTAAGTAAATTCATAATTATACCACAGAAACCTAAATCAATCCAAAATTATAATAAAGAAGCCTTTCTCAATGTCTAACTCTTACAGAGGGATAGTATATAACTATCTGAAAATGTTTTCAAATTTATAAAATAATATCTCACCTTCTAAAAACAAGTTTAAGTTGTGAGTGAAAATGATCTTGCAATGTAATTCTGGAAGTAGTAGTCAAAATGGCTGTGTTTCTCTCTCTTTCTTTATATATATTCAGGTACATAACCAATCAAATGTCAGGTAAAAAAAGTAGAAAATGAAAGTAACATTTTAATTGGTTGTCAATTCCAACACTTCAGATGTGTTTTGTGAAGTAATTTACCTCAGGGTATTTAGAGAGGTCTACAGGCTAAATGGCTAAATGGAATTCCAACCAAATTTGTGAAAATGGTAGGGATTGGTATGTAGTATGAGCTAATCTATATTTGGTGAAATTGTCTCCAGTCGCTTTTCTGTAAACTACTTTCCCACCTTTTTTGATGGTGCGCTTCCCAGGGAGCGACCCGGTACGCGAACTGGTGAGCGCCCCGGTTCGCGAACCTTAAGCGTTACGGGAGTCCACCATTTTGTGTTTCGGTCGAATTAAGATACAAGATGGAGGGCAAATAATGTTCAGAATGGGTAGAAGGGGGCACGGTAGACTTATCTTGACCCCCTAGGTTTTCTGAGGGTGGCTGAGGAGGCCCATATGTGCGAAAAAAAACCATTTTTTTAAAAATTTCGCGAGGTTCGCTCCCGGTTCGCGTACCGGGAAGCGCCCCAGGGAGCGTACTTTGTTGAAAATTAGTGAAAAATGTTAGAGTAAAATAATAATTGTGAGTGATCAGATGTAGGGTAGCTCTGAGAAGAGCTTTTGGGTTTATGGTACATTTAGGTACTTATAAGTAGGTACCAATGCACAGTCTTAAATTCAGAATGAAAATTCTGTTGCCCTCATCTGAGAAGTGAACTCCATCTCCTCTGTAGATATCTTGCATGTAGTAACGCAAGTTATTGTTGTACAGGGAGCCCATTCCATGGTCTCTCATGTAAGCTGAAACAGATTTGTTTACATGCTTCCTCGACTTCTCAATTTGTGGACAAAATTGGTTTGACCACCTCCATTTCTGTCTTTGGCATATATTTGAATATACCAAGGCAGTTTGAGGAAAAAGTGCCATCAATTGCTCAAAGGTGTCCTTTAAAAGCATTTCCAGACCTACCCCAGTCAAAGTGCCCAAATCATTACCTCCACAGTGCACAATTAACAGGTCAGGTTTTGGCAAATGCATAAAGGTTTTCACCAATGGTATCAATTGGTGACATTTTAATCCTCTGTGGCCAAACCACTTAATTTCCACATCTTGTAAATTGAGGTTAGGTAAATTTCTGTTCTTAGCATACCTGTGAGCCCAGTGGATATAACTATGTCCAACAATCCAGACAGAAAACATGGTGAGAGAAGGTTCTGCTGCAGTCAGATGAAGTGTGGCAATGAAATGGCAGTTGAAAAAATGAGAGTTTAAAATGAAAAAAACTGTGGAGTTTCTGTGTTAATGAAGCAGTAACAGTGATTGGTGGATTTTGATTGCTGAAAACAGAAAGTTAGGGTGCATGGATGAGTTCTTTGAAAGATGTATTTTGAATGGTCAATAAAAAATCATTAAATGAAAGATTGCAGTGGATACGCAGGTGCACTGAGAGTTCAGAGTTCAATTGCAACATTGTTGTGTGAACTTGCAAACACCAGAGGTCTTCCAAGAGGTGGTTGCCATGCAGAAAAGGCATGAAATGGCAGAGGGGGAAGGGTTTTCATTTGAAAAAAAGTGAGGGAAGAGTTTTGATTGGGTGACATGAGAGATATGTGTGAAGAATTACAGCATTTCTGTGCTTTTGATAGCTGCAGACTCTGGAGTGCATACCTTTTGCTCTGCTGAAGACAAATTGGTGTGTTTCTGAGACTGTTTTCAAACTCAAAGTATTTGCTAAGGTGAGAAAATTGTTCTTTAATTTAGATAGAGAATAGTGTGCTTTAAGGAGAAAATTATGAAGAAAGTTGTGTTTTTCAAATGTTGCTTTGTCTCAAGTGTTTTACAAATAGATTTTGTTTCTTTGAGAAAATGTAATTGGAGAAAATGTGAAGTATTAGTACTGACAGGGTGTTTTTCTGCATAGGAGCTGTGGAGTCTTTTCAAATTATGACTAGAAAATCGTTTTTGAGGAAAATTAATGGTTATAATATTTCTGACAAGGACATAATGGTGTATGCTTCTTTATAATGCAATTGACTGTCTCTGATGTTATTTTTCCCATTTTAATGTAAGACCTTTCTCTGTGGCGCAAATTGCTTGTAAATATGCTCCCACCTGTGCATGGCAAATTTAGATTTTGAATGTTTGTGTTACATAGCCATGTTAAAAGTGATACAAACATGCTGCAAAGGCAATCAAAAAACGCTTTTATGTGTCTTAAGGACATTTTAAGTATTTTTCCCATGTGCAGTGTTTTGAAATTATGATTTGAAAATCGTTTTTGGGGAAAAGGAATTGTTTTTAAATTTATGACAAGGACATAATGGTGTATGCTTCTTTATAAGGCAATTGACTGTCTCTGATGTTATTTTTCCCATTTCAATGTAAGACCTTTCTCTGTGGCGCAAATTGCTTGTAAATATGCTCCCACCTGTGCATGGCAAATTTAGATTTTGAATGTTTGTGTTACATAGCCATGTTAAAAGTGATACAAACATGCTGCAAAGGCAATCAAAAAACGCTTTTATGTGTCTTAAGGACATTTGATGTCATTTTTCCCATATTACATTAAAAGACCTTTCTCCGTGGGGCACATTCCTTGTAAATATGGTTACACTTGTGCATGGTAAATTTAGATTTTGACTGTTTGAGTTACATAACCATGTTAAAAGTGACCCAAAAAAATTGCAAAGGCTTTCAAAAAACACTTTCATGTGTCTTAAGGACATTTTAAGTCATTTCCCTGTGGGCAGTGTTTTCAAATTAGGAATGTTGTTAATTTTTATGTGCGCCATATGCCCCCAAATTTCTTTTTCAGGGGTGCAGCAGGGTGTTCTTGAGACACCCCTGCACCTTTGGAAAAATTCCTAATTTGCGATGAGCTAATTGCTAATCGCAAATTGCACCTTCATTCCTATGGGCATCCTGGCCCATGGAAATGAATGGGTAATTTGCAATTAGCAATTTGCTCATCGCAAATTAGGAATGGTAAAGAATCGCTATTTATTCTTTAAAATTCGCTATTTTGGAAATGCAAAATAGTTTGATGATACATATGGCGGTTGATCTCTAACAAGATAAGAAGCTTAGGGATACATTTATGATGACTGGCGCAATGAAGTGGACATCACTTACTTCATTGGTAGACCTTTACATGTATTATCTCCTCTGTATTCTTCATCAAGCGTAACTTTAATCTGCAATCCTGAGTAGGCCTCACCTTAAACAAACCTCTGGATAGGCCACACCTTTTAACATGGCTATGTGACTCAAACAGTCAAAATCTAAATTCACCATGCACAGGTGGGAGCATATTTACAAGGAATGTGCTCCATGGGGAAAGGTCTTATAATGTAATATGGGAAAAATGACATCAGAGACAGTGAAATGCCTTATAAAGAAGCATACACCATTATGTCCTTGTCATAAATTTACAAACCATTCCTTTTCCCTAAAAACGATTTTCAAATCAAAATTTGAAAACACTGCACATGTGGAAATGACTTAAAATGTCCTTAATTCAAAATTTGCTATTCCTTATTTTGCGATTGCACTGAAGGATTTGCAAATTTTGCGATTCCTTAAATGCAATGTATCAAACAAAAAATATGTAAAAAATGACATTAAGGATTTGGAAACTACCACCAACTTCTAGTTTGTGGTAATTTGCTAATTCTTTTCAAAAAGCTTTTTTTCCAAAAAACAAAAGGTGCCATATGACGCCAATACATGCCCTTAGGGCATGTATGTGCGCCATATGCCCCCAAATTTCTTTTTCAGGGGTGCAGCAGGGTGTTCTTGAGACACCCCTGCACCCTTGAAAAAATTCCTAATTTGCGATGAGCTAATTGCTAATCACAAATTGCACCTTCATTCCTATGAGCCTCCTAGCCCATGGAAATGAATGGGTAATTTGCAATTAGCAATTTGCTCATTGCAAATTAGGAATGGTAAAGAATTGCTATTTATTCCTTAAAATTCGCTATTTAGGAAATGCAAAATAGTTTGATGATACACATGGCGGTTCATCTGTAACAAGATAAGAAGCTTAGGGATACATTTATGATGACTGGCGCAATAAAGTGGACATTACTTACTTCATTGGTAGGCCTTTACATGTATTATCTCCTCTGTATTCTTCATCAAGTGTAACTTTAATCTGCAATCCTGAGTAGGCCTCACCTTAAACAAACCTCTGGATAGGCCACACCTTATCGTCATCCTGGATTAATCATTTAAAATGCTAGGGACAGATTTATGATAGGTGTATGCCTCTTTTGCGCCACTGTGCGTCACTTTTATGATGCAGCGGCGGTGCAAAAGATTTGCTATGAGGCGACAAAATTACAAATTGATGCATTTAGGCAGATGTGTCATGGTGTAAAAAAAACGTGCCACATGAAACCGATGCAGCAGTGATGCAAAAGATGCACCATGTTGCAAGACAGGCCTCACTTGGGGCCATATGTATCAAGCTAATTAGCATTCGCAAAGATCAAAATTCTGCAAATTTCGGCCTTTGCGAATGCTAATTAGACAAATGGTATGTATCAAACAAGTTTGATGCAAAATAAGGAATAGCAATATTTGCTATTCCTTATTTTGCGATTGCACTGAAGGATTTGCAAATTTTGCGATTCCTTAAATGCAATGTATCAAACAAAAAATATGTAAAAAATGACATTAAGGATTTGGAAACTACCGCCAACTTCTAGTTTGTGGTAATTTGCGAATTCTTTTCAAAAAGCTTTTTTTCCAAAAAACAAAAGGTGCCATATGACGCCAATACATGCCCTTAGGGCATGTATGTGCGCCATATGCCCCCAAATTTCTTTTTCAGGGGTGCAGCAGGGTGTTCTTGAGACACCCCTGCACCCTTGAAAAAATTCCTAATTTGCGATGAGCTAATTGCTAATCACAAATTGCACCTTCATTCCTATGAGCCTCCTAGCCCATGGAAATGAATGGGTAATTTGCAATTAGCAATTTGCTCATTGCAAATTAGGAATGGTAAAGAATTGCTATTTATTCCTTAAAATTCGCTATTTAGGAAATGCAAAATAGTTTGATGATACATATGGCGGTTCATCTGTAACAAGATAAGAAGCTTAGGGATAGATTTATGATGACTGGCGCATCACCAGGGATGTGCCAGTCATCCTGCGCCGCTGTTCCGCCACCCATGGTGTGCTGCATTTACAATGCGGCGCAGCATGGGGCAAAAATGGCACAGATGCGTGACGTATCTGTGCTGTAAAGGTGGCGCATTGCTGGAGTTGTATTGCAAGTGTGATGCAGCTCCAGCAAGGCTCAGAGGTGCCCCATCTCCACAATGTTGCGTCAAGACCTATGCCTGCTTAAAGCAGGCGCAGGGTTTTGACGCAGCTTTCTCCTATCTGATTGTAAATGCGGCACACCATGGCTGGCAGAGCAGCGGTGCACGTTAACTGGTGCATGCCTGGGGATGTGCCATTTAACATAAATCTGCCCCTTTACATTTAAGTATGTGCAGGGGACACAGAGTCGGTGAGGCTTATCCAAGGTTAAGAAGAGATGAGTCCTGTTCACTGAAAAATTAGACATAGGCTTCACCTGCTCAGCATCGCTGGACATGGCTAAATAATAGCTGCAAAATGTTACTCTTGTTAAACAATTTTACTATTATAATCTCTGAGATTTGTCTCTTACTCTGCAACATCTCATTGTTGTTATCTTTCTTTAAAGATAAAGACAACATCAACATGAGCGACAATCAGCAATCAGTTGATTTTGACCTCATCATTGAACTTGTAATTGAAACATCAGTGGATGTTGATCCCTTGGATGATTTAAATCCTGAGGATGAAGAAGAACGTGATGAGGATGCAGATTTGTCCGAATTATATGACATAGGGTGGGAAGCTGACCTGCTTGAGCCTATGGTACTATAAACATTTATTTTAAAAATTTATAATAAAAAAAAAGTAAAAATGTAAACCGTTTAATTTAAAAATAAAGACACCTTCAAAAACAGGTTATGTGTAGTGTCTTCAATAAAATATTAAAATATGCTCATAAAATTAGATCAGATTCACATATAAGATAGCACAGGTAACATGATTATAAATTCCATTTCTTTTCTGCTATTTCTGTATTCTAAAATTGCCATGCACTAAAAAATCTTATATGTAAAAATGTAAAGTAGTGTTTTAAGTTTTTGATTACTGTTATTGATGTACTGTTGGGTAATAGTGGTTAATAACATTTTTTAATATATTTTACCATAGATTCAACTGCAGATCATTTCAACATTTCACCATGCCAACGAAAGAAAGACTGAGAAAGGCTGCAAAACGTCAAAGACAGCAGGTGATTGAAAAAAAGCAGCAGTCCTCTAACAAAAAGATTTGTCAAGTCAACAAGAAAGCACCGGGTAAGAGTACAAAAACATTCATAAGAAATATTTGCAGTAAAAAAAATATTACTACAGAAAATGTTTCAGTCCAGAAAAAGAGAAGCAATTCAAATGGAAAGGAAAGGCCAATCAAAAATGTTACTGCTAGAGCAAGAGATAACTCTGTGCATGATAGTAGAAGGAAACAACAGTTTAGGGACATTCGTAAACGAATGTTCCGCAACAGGATAATTGGCAATTTGTTAAAAAATATTAAGAAAGGTCAACAGAAAGTGGTTTTTTATAAGAGAAAAAAAAAAGTTGAGAAAGTTATTGATCAGGCATTTGAAATTAAACGTAAGTTATTTATTTTGATAATCAATAGAATTAGGAAGCTAAACAAGGCAATTTATGATTTCAAAAGAAATAGTAGATGGAAGAGAATAGTTAATCGTAGTAATTTTTGTGAAGTTTTTTCTGGAGAATGGATGCATAGTTCAAGCTGTGAGGCATTTTTTAATGAGGAGAGTTATTTCCAGGATAATGATTTGGTGCATGCAGTTGACACCAGTGGTCGTGCTTATGAAGTGAAAGATGGTTGTCCAGTTGAAAAAGAAAAACTTGTGACAACAGAGGCAGAAGAGGTGTTAGGTAATGAGGTTTTAGGAAGACGTGCTAAGGGTCCTGTGTACACCTAGAAGTGTAGTAGTATTTGCAGTGTGCGACAGGATTCCATCAATTTGCTTTGTGATTTTGTACGGTCATTTAATAAGAAAAGTTTGAAGCAGAAAATAAGGTTGTTGCAAGAATTAGATCCTTGCAGAGTGAGAGAAGTGACAGGTTTGCATGGTCATTCACTGGCTTGTCTTTCCAGGAGAGTATGCCAGAGTGTTTTTCATCATTTCAGGATGCTAGCAGTGCATCATAATAAAGTGAGGAAATTAGTTAGAATGTTGTATTATGCTAAGAGTCCAGCAATTATGCTTAAAAAATTATGTGCTGCTCTTTTGCATGGTTCTGAAATAGATGTGAAGAATATATGTGAAGAAATTGAGTTTTGTTACTTTGGAAGTAAAGAGGAGAATGTTGAAATTGACCAAGAAGAAGCGAGTAATGTGGAAGATAGTGTACAGGTTTCCAGTACAGATAATTTCCAGAGGGAAATTGCCACGTTTCAGGTCAAATCAAGTGAGAGGCCCAATTTCACTTGTGTGTGTTGTCGACGCACTTATTATAAGAATCAGACTAAGTTAGTGGATTTATATGCAAAAAGTGAAAGGGAAAATAATAGTGAATGGAAGGATTTCGCAACATACTTGATGGTAGAAAATTGTTTTGATTTGGGATTGGATCAACGTGTGTGTACTTATTGTTGTTGCAAATTAAATCAAAACCAGATGCCTGCTAGAGCAGTTCATAATAATCTGGAATTGGTTGAGATTCCTTCTGAATTGAAGGATTTAAATACTTATGAATCTATTTTGATTCAAAGTATCCATCCCTTTCAGGCTATTGTAAGAATGGAGCCAAAGACAGGGAAATTGCCTCCATCAGATTTACAGAGAGGATTAAAGGGAAGAGTTGTTTATTTGCCTCTAGATTTGAAGAAAAACATTAACACAATTGGAGTAGAAAAAGTGGACGAGGAACCTCTGGTTATCTTAGTTAATGGGGTTCCGACAAAGAATAAGAAAATATGGCAAGATTTAGTAGATGTTAGGAAAGTTAAAAAGGCAACATTGTATTTGAAAAAAAATAATAAATACTATAAGAATGTATATGTTGCAGAAGAGGAAGTAAGTGAGGAAGAGGATAGCGATTTGTGTGCTGGTCAAATTGAGAAAGTAGAAACTTCTACTAGTGAAGAAATATATGAACATTATAGTGTTCATCCTTTGCATTCCAAGGAAGTCATGGGGAATGCTATTGAGTTGTTTCAAATGAAACAAGCCAAAGGGAGTCCCATTAGTGTTTGGGAGGAAAGTTTGGAAGCTCGGTGTTTCCCACAGCTTTTTCCAACAGGTCAGGGAGGAAGATATGATGAGCGACCTCATCAAATTCCTGCTTCTGAATACCGGACTTTGCGATTGTATGCAGGAGATGCTAGGTTTCGACAATGCATTCCTTATTTGTTTCATCTCCTGTTTGAAAGCGATCTGTCTGGACTGTCATATGCAGTGAACCACATCTTGAAAAGTGGTATACACATGCAAAACATCTCGGCAAGTGACTTTATGGATAAAGTCAATGTCCAAGACAGTATTTTGGATTCTCACCTGATTAATCTCATGGCGTGTCAGCGTGGTACTAATGAGTACTGGTACCGTCGTCATGGTGATTTAAAATGTATGCTGAGGAACTTAGGTACTCCCACATGGTTCCTCACTCTGAGCTGTGCCGAGTATGGCTGGGAAGACTTACTTGAATTTCTACGAGAGGCAAATGCTAACGTAGAAAACATCGAATTCAAGACACCCGGAGAACTGTGCTCTTTGGATCCTGTCAATGTATGTAGGTACTTCAATCATAGATTTGAAGCTATGATGTCTTTCATCATGAATAAGAAGAATCCACCTCTTGGAGAGGTGTTGGATTTCTTCTGGAGAAAGGAGTACCAAGCAAGAGGTGCTCCTCATATACATATGTTGCTGTGGATCAAGGATGCACCTAAATTTGGAACGGATCCAGAAGACTCAGTGATGAGTTTTATACAACAGTATTCTACGTGTGCTGTTCCAAACGAAAAGGAGAAGAAAAGCCTAAGAGAAAAAGTTCTGCGTTTCCAAAGCCATCGATGTGGAAAGTACTGTCGTCGTAAATTCCGAAACAAGGACAAGTTCTACACCAAATGTCGTTTCGGTTTTCCACGACCGGTGATTTCTAAAGGAAGAGTAAACAGTTTGATGTCTTCGCTGCGACATAATGTGATGAAGAAATCACCTAAAAACACATACAATTTGAAGAGGAACGAAGAGTCCAAGTACATCAACGACTACAACCCGGTGATTTTGTCCATGTGGAATGCTAACATGGATATACAGTTTGTGGCTGATAACTGTATGGCTGTGGCTCGGTATGTGACGTCTTACATCACCAAAAAAGAGAAGACAGAATTGAAGGATATGTGGGAGGACATTTCCCATGAAAAGAGCCTCAGCAAGAAGTTGTACAGTTTCAGTCTGAAGATGTTGTCGCATCGAGAAATTGGAGCGTACGAATGTTCTGACCGGTTGTCTTCAGCAAGTCTCTATGCCAAGTCCAGGAGTATCATTTGGGCGAGTCTTGGTCTTGCTGCAACGCGTAATCGAGTTCTCAAACCTGTGCGGGAAATTGAGTATTTGGCGGAAAAGGAGCCAAACAGTACCGACATTTTGAAGACCAACATGTTGGATACATATTATCCAAATCGAAGCAGTCACCTCGAGAATGTTTGTATGAGGTTCTGCAAAATTACATATTCAAGAGGAACATCAAAGAAGATACTGAGAAAGGAGTGTATGCTGTAATAGGAAGTGAGGGATGTCTGGTCAAGCAAAGAAAATGCCACTTGGTAAACCATCGAAAATTGAGTGGCGAATCTCCTGAAAAAAAGGAGTTTTTCTATTTAGCACTTTTGCAACTTTTCAAGCCTTGGCGTGCAGAAGAGGAACTGCTTGGAGATTTTCTCTGTTACGAAGACTCTTTCAATGCCGCCAAGGAGACCATAGAGTGTCCTGCTTTTCCCAAATATGTAGAAATGTTGAATGCGGAAATTGAGCAGGAAGCAATGATTGCAGCCAAGATTGCCAGAGACAGTTCTCAGGACAGTCAGAGTTCTGCTTCATTGAGTCAGGATCCACTAGGAGGACCTGTTATCGAAAATGAAGCTGCCACTGCTATGAATGAAGTGGAAAGAGCCATGGCACATGCTCAGGAGGATGCGGTTAACTTAGAAGAGTTGGATAGACAACTCAACGTTGAGCAGAGGAAAATATATGATGAAGTTACCATGCAAATTGATCATGGATTAAGTCATGACAACAAAGAGTGCTCATGTACGTCGTTGAAGCCTGTCCGACTGTACGTGAGTGGAGAAGCGGGAACTGGAAAAAGTTTCCTCATTAAAGCAATTTCATGCTATTTGCAGGAAAGGACAGAGTCATCGCTGTCTTGTGTTGTCACCGCTCCAACTGGACTGGCAGCACATAACATTAAAGGGATTACTTTACATCGTTTACTGATGCTGCCAGTGGAGCATGACAACAAATTACAATATCACAAGCTATCTGGAGATGCTTGTTTTGAAGTTTCAAGAATCTTGAGGAAAATGAAACTTCTTATCATTGACGAAGTAAGCATGGTTTCCAATGTCATGCTTGCCTTTGTGCATTTGAGAATGCAAGAAGTTCTCAAAACAGAGTATGATGTGTTATTTGGTGGCAAACACATCATTGTTTTCGGAGATCTTCTGCAGCTGACACCAGTGAAAGGGCAACCTGTGTTCAAAATGCTCACGCATGAAGATACCAGGAAGTGCCTAGGCAGCATTGGCAACGTCAATATATGGTTAAACTTCAATTATGCTGAACTGCATGAAAATATGCGTCAGGCGAAGGATGAAGTTTACAAGACTATTCTACAAGATGTTAGAATTGGAAAAGTGACCGAGCATGGGAAAGAAGCTTTACATGCACGATTACTGTCAAATTTATATCCAGAACAAGATGTTGTGCCTGAGAATATTTTTCAGAAAATTACTGAGAAGAAATCTGGAATATGTTTGATGCCAACTCTTGCAGAATGTGCCAAATTCAACAACAAAATGTTGCATTTAGAAAAGCAAGAGATTGTGAAACTGGAAGCTATTGACAGAGTAGAGCATATGGGATCAACAATTATTTTGTCTGAGAATCTGAAAACAAAATTGGATTCATTAGAGAAGAGTATATCTAAAACTGCAGGTTTTGAAAAGACTCTGAATGTGTGCTTGAACTGCCGTATAATTTTAAGAAGGAATTTACATGTTGAAAGAGGTCTGGTAAATGGATCAATGGGTAATGTTGTTGATTTTGTAAAATACAGAAATAGAGATGGAATTGAATTTTTAAAAATTAAATTTGATGGCATTGAGGAAGTACAGATAATTGGTCGTTGCTCTGCTAGATTTTTGCTTGTAAAAGACTTATATGTTCGCCGTAAGCAGTTTCCTGTTTGCTTGGCATATGCGGTGACAATCCATAAATCGCAAGGTTTAAGTGTAGACAGTGCATTGGTGAATATTGGCAGTTCTGTGTTCAAGGAGGGTATGGCATATGTGGCATTGTCACGAGTTAGAACTTTATCGGGATTGTACTTGATTGAGTGTGATGTCACAAGCATTTGTGCGGATCTAGATTGTGTTAAGGAATACAATAGGTTAAGAAGAGAGTATGCGCCACATTTGCCTCAATATCCTTTGTTTGAGAAACGTGTGGTAGGCCGGAAACGAAGAAATGTAACCAATACTGGGGAGGTTGTAGCAAAAAGACGAAAAGTCGATGAACCTGAAATTATAAGCAGAAACAAAATGAATTCTGTTGAAGATGTTGTTGGTTTTCAATTTGAAAACAGTTCTGGTGTCAACTGCTATGCTAATGTAGTGGTTAATGTTTTGTTTTCTCTAGAAAATGTAAAAGAAGAGATTGTGGTCAATTCTGATCAAAGATTTTGCAGTTTGTTAAATTCTGTGTTAGAGAAATGTAGCACTGATAGAACAAACATAGAAAGTGTGTCTGAAATTCGAAATCTGTTAGACAGATGTTCAGGCCAAACACAATTCTCTCAAAATATTCAGCAAGATTGTCAGGAGTTTTTAATGTATATGCTTGATGTATTGCATGCTGAAGGTGTAGATGTAGATCAGCTGTTTGGGCTTTCTTATCAATGGCAGCATGACTGCGAGAACTGTATGGTATCAAGTACTACTAGTGTAGACTCAGAAAGATTTATATATTTAACTTTGCCAGACAGTAAATCAGTCTCCTTTAATAAGCTAGTAAAAGCAGCTGATCACAACATGGAGTGTAGCCAATGTAAATCTGAAATGATGTCAACATTATTTATACAAACATATGGCCAGTATGTCATTTTAATGTTCCAACGATGTAGGCCTGATGGAACAAAATTGACAACTTTAATTAAAAATTTTGTGGCTTCGCAGTTGTCAATATCAGGAAGGACTTTTGTAACTGCAGCAATTATATATCATGACGGTCCTTCAATAACATCAGGACATTACACAGCTTATTTAAAGTCTAGAAATGGCTGGTCATTTTGCAATGATTCTGTTTTAATTTTCACACAAAAATTGCCGTATGACCTTAAAAACTCTTACCTGGTGTTTTTAAAACCAAAATTTTAGGGAAAGAATCTCGGGATGTGCTCTGTGGAATTTCAAGAAGTTCTAATGGCTCCTACACGATTTGGCCTTGAGGATAAGTGTAGTTCAGAGACATAACTTCTAACCATAAGACTGGACGTCATGGAGAAATAAGTGCACTTTGAATGAGTTCAGAAAAACTATTTATTTTTATAAGCTAATTGAAGCAGCCAATCAAAACATAGAGTAGAGGGAATGTAAGTCTGCAATGCTGTCTACTGTTTTACATTGCTTTGTGATTAAAAGTGATGTAGAGAATTAAATAATTGTAGTAGTCATAGAGGTAGTGTAAGTCTGCTTCATAGTAAGCAGTATCAGTGTCATAGGAAATGTAGAACATGACTGAGCAAGAAGGGGAAGATATTACTATTCCAGGATTGTGAAAATGATCTTCAACATTTTAATTCTGAAAGTTGCAGAAATGCCAAATGACGGGATTGGCTTACAAGAAATCCAAGAGTTATAAATGGCTCTGACAAGATTTGGCTTTGTGGAAACTTGTGGTAGAGAGCAAGAAGTCATTTATTGCATGTAACATGTTTTTAAAAACGATGGAGGTTTTCTTTCAGAAAGTGGCGGGCTGAAAGTAATAACAGCACAACAGAGTGTAAGCTGTTCATAGGACATCCTTTGACGTCATGGAAAGTAAGTTAACTTTAAGGAGTTCTGAATTCTGATTTGTTATGTTGTATGGGTTTTTTAAACACAATCATTTTGATTGTGTTTTTTTTTTCCCCGCTGTTATATGATGAATACCTTCAAGTCACTGTTTTTAGTGAATTTTGATACATTCTGAGAACAGCAAAAATAAACCATTTAACATGTATAAATAATTCTGTACTGTTTGCATTTATGATGTATATGTAGAACTGTGTAGGAGGCATGGAGAAGGTGAGGCTTCTGTAAGTGTCAAAGTTGTTGCATGCAGTGCTGCACTTCTGCGTACTCTTTCATATGCTGGACTACATCTGCACAATGAGATACCTAAGCAAAGGAAACACAAGTGATGTGATTGTGAAATGAGCAAAAGAAATTGCATGTATTTCAATTACATCACCTGTGTTTCCTATCATTACAAATCACATTGTGCAGATCCAGTTTAGGTCTGTCCAGGGAAACATAGGAGGTTTGGACTTTGTTCAAGAGTGCAGTGGACATGACTCACTTCATTGGTAGACCTTCACATGTATTATGTCCTCTATTCTCTTCAACAACTCGAAATTTCATCTGCAACCCTGAGTAGGCCTCACCTCAAACAAACCTCTGGATAGGACACATCTTATTGGCATCCTGAAGCAATCATTTAAAATTTTAGTGTCTTGCGACACTTTTCTGAGACAACAGCAATGCAAAAGATGCACCATGTTTTAAGATAGGCCTCACTTCATCTGCATGAAGATACTGTTAGTTTAAAATGTATATCTTTAGGACTGTGTAGGGGGCCTGGAGAAGCAGAAGCTTCTGTAAGTGTCAAAGTTGTTGAAAAACTGTTTGTCCTTCAATCTTTTCCCTTGTCTTTTGTAATTTTTAAATACATGTTTTAATATTTTTCAAATGTTTGTTCTCTCTTTCACAGATTGAAAGTATAAAAACAAAAAGTGAGTAATTTAACGACAATTATAAGGTAAATGTTTTGTACTCTTTTCGTTACATTTCTATCACATTTAACTTCTATTAGTTCCACTGCTTCATTTCTTTAACCCTCAGTTTCCTGCCTTTGCTACTTCCCTCATTCCTTTCTCTATTACCTACTTACTCAACTCCTTCCACTCTTTTTCTCAGTCCCTCTCTTCTCATAGTTCCTCACTCTTGTTCACTCACTCCGTCTCTATTACTCTTAGTGTCTTTGACTGATCACTCTATCACTATTTGTTCATAATGCTTTCTCTGTGTAGTTGAAGCACACTAAGGGGCATATTATGAACACAGCCAATAAAATTATTGCTGTTTTTATTGGCAGAAAACTGGTGCAAAAGTGGTTTTAGCTGCAGTTTTCTGCCGCAAAAGCGGCTTTAGCGACACATTTCTGCCAATAAAAGCTGCAAAACTTTTATTGCCTATGTTGATGATATGGCTCTATGTTACTTACATTTCTTTGCTGTTTCAATTAATCTTTTTCTGTTATTTTTTGTTTTCTGTTTTCTATTTTTTCTCTCTGTTATTCCCCATGTTTTAATCTTATTTTGAACATTCACTCACATTCTCCAAGAAACTCTTCTTTGTTAATGTTATACTCTCTTTTTTTTTCTTTCACTTCCTTATCTATTTTGTTTTTCACAATTATACCCTCTTCCGTCTTTTCTTCGGTAAATAGATCTATTAAACAGTATCTCTTCTTTACTCCCTATAGCTGTCTTTCTTTTAACATCACTCTCTGTTTACTTTCCTTATACTTACTCTTTTTTTTTTTTTTTTTTTTTTTTGGGTTAGCTCCCGGTCCGCGTACCGGGAAGCTAACCGGGAAGCGAACCAAAAGAAATAGAGCTTGCCAGAGTGCTAAACATTCTAGCAATTTTTTTTGAAAGGGGAGGTAGTTCTGAAAAGAACTTTTTTTTAATATTTTTGTTGTTTTATATTTTTTTTTATTTTTTGAACATTTTTTGTATTTTTTGAACGATTTTACATATTTTTTGGTTTTTTGGGGGGGGGAAACAACAAAAAACAGGCATTGAAAAGGGCTCAACAGGAGCAAAAAAAAAATTACTGGGGGCGGTTAGGGCAATTATGATGTTCATAAGCCAGGTTGATAGCATTTATACTCATATTACCACATGCTATCAACGCACCACAGTGCATACAAGTATGTTTCATGTGGCCAAAATTCTCTTGTATGTTTAGCACAGTTTCCCGTGCCTCTGCTGGTGTCAATGAAATTGACGATCTTGATCTGGCCACAGGAGTTGATGTTGGATTTTCCTCCAAATCCCGTATTTCCGCCCGGCTGTAATTAAGTGGATGCTTCCTGGTCATGTGCCTATGCATAGTATAGTTCCCATAACTATACTTCTTATCCGTCCCTCTTGATAATTTATCTTTGCAGATGAGGCAGGTGACATACCTCGCATTCACTTTTTTTTGGCCAGGAGGGATTGAATAAAACTGCCAGATGAAACTGGCTTTCTTATGGGAAACCCGGGGCACCTCTTCCAAGAACTGTGGTTCTTCTCCCTCCTCTTCCTCCATTTCTTCCTCTTCCTCCTCTGTGTTGGTCATGACCTGGGGAGGTGGTCCTCTCTTCCCATGAGGAGGTGGAGGTGGTGGTGGGGGTGCACCAGCTGAAGCAACTACTGAAGCCATTTCTGAAGTATTAATAAAGGTCTTCCTCTTACAATGATGAAGGTCAGAGTGAGGAAAGAAGGAGGGGTTTTCATCATTTGGGAAAAACAATAGTTCTCAACCAATGAAAAGTGTTATTTTTAGGTCACCTGACCTAGCCTTACATGATTATGAAACCAAAAGTGAAATGAACCAATGAAAAGTGTTATTAACAAGTCACATGACCTGTTATGCTTACGTTACGCGCTCCGGTCCGCGCCCCGGATAGCTTCCGGGTCGCTGCGCTTCGCGCCTCGGTCCGCGCCCCGGAGCACTTCCGGGTGCGCTAACGCGGTACGTCACAAGACGCATTACGCGGCAACGCGATACGTCACGCTTTCGCGACGCGCCGCGGATCGCTTCCGGGGAGCTGCGTTTCGCACCTCGGTCCGCGCCCCGGGGCACTTCCGGGTGCGCTAACGCGGTACGTCATAAGACGCATTACGCGGCAACGCGATACGTCGCGCTTTCGCGACGCGTCACGATGTTGATTTCTTACCGGTTCGCGGACCGGGTCGCGGCATCAATTTGAGCTAACGGAAAGCTTTCCGGTTCGCGGACCGGGAGCGAAACAAAAAAAATATTTTAAAAAAAATTATTAATAAACATATAAAATATATTTTTGGATTTAAAGAAGAATACATTTTACAGCTATAGATATTAGCTTTTAAAAAACCAATGAAATTCACTGAAAAAACCATAGGTTATAGACCATATATAGTTAGGAATTAGCATTTACAAAACCTTGAAAATTCACTGAAAAAAACATAGGTTATACACCATATATAGTTAGGAATTAGCATTTAAAAAACCTTATTTTACTCACACAAAACCATTGAAATTCCATATATAGTTAGTTGTACTAACTATATATCGCGCACCCGCAATCCACTGCTGATCATGTCACATATTACATCATTCATGACATGGTCAGTGACATCACTGATGACATCACTGATGACATCTCAAATGACATCACTGATGACATCACTGATGACATCTCAAATGACATCACTGATAACATCTCAAATGACATCACTGATGACATCTCAAATGACATCACTGATGACATCACTGATGACATCTCATTTGACATCAATGACCACATCACTGATGATATCATTCATGTGACAATACAATGCATCTCCTCACACTTTAAAATAACCTCTGTTTCACCCAGTGTTAAATACAGAGTATAATTTTTGAAACCATTGACACACCAATACTAGTTACTACATACGCACTCACTGATTCCTACGTCTACACACACCTTCACTCATTCACCCATACAATCATTCATACATACAATCACTCATCTTTACAACACTATCATATGCACTCATACACCTATACAGACACTCACAGTCTGCCACTCATCCATGGAGTTACTCACTCACCTAGTCAGTCATGTAAAGAATCAATGACACTTCCATTTTCTTGTCTATACAGTTAAACATAGAGCACCTTACATTTTCAAACATATACTAACACATACTTACCTTCTTATACAATCATTGATACAAGTACACATTGATCTGCACAGAGTCACACACCTCCCAGCCAGCCACACACACACTCAGTCTCCCATACAAATACTTGGACAATCAATCAGTAACCCATATAGTTAATCATATAGCTACTGATCAACACATGCAGCAGTTTACAGAACAACAGACATAATGATGCACAAATTAAGACACTTTAGTCACTAACCCATGCACTCAGTGAGACACATTTAATCACTCACTCATACAGTCAGTCATACACCTACTAAATCCTTCATCCAGACATTTATACATCCACTCATTCTTAAATATGTAAGACATATTTTAACTTTACAGAAAAATACAGTCACTGGATGTTGTCATCAGTGATGTCATCAGTGATGTCATTTGAGATGTCATCAGTGATGTCATCAGTGATGTCACTGACCATGTCATGAATGATGTAATATGTGACATGATCAGCAGTGGATTGCGGGTGCGCGATATATAGTTAGTACAACTAACTATATATGGAATTTCAATGGTTTTGTGTGAGTAAAATAAGGTTTTTTAAATGCTAATTCCTAACTATATATGGTGTATAACCTATGGTTTTTTCAGTGAATATATATATATATACATCACTTTTTACATAAATATATACAAACAAATATACATACATTGATCGATCGGTATTTCTTTTTCAAATATTGTAGCCCAATTTCTTTCAAAAGGATGCTCGCTACATGTAAATACTCAGCATTCCTTCCAAAGTAAGATCCCCCAGACCTATAAACAAGGAGTATAACAAGTCTATATCTTTTTTAGACCTATCTTCAGTCCTTTGCTCCTTGTGAAAAACTATTTTTTCACAGTTTAAAATATTTTGGCTGGAGTCTTCTTTAAACAAAATGTCGATGCGTTTCAGCCCTCACTGTACGGGCCTCATCAGGACTTGGGCTAATGAGATATTACGTCTAAGGGATCAAGAAATCATATATAACTATGTACATCCAATAATAAATATGTTCAGAAATCAGGGCTCTATATTGAATATTTACATATATACACATTCAAATACCAAAGTTGCCTTGAAGTGGTCAGACTGGATAATGAATCAAACCCTTAGTGCCATTATCCTAAAAACGTGTGTGCACACAGTGCATTACAATAAACCTTCCAAGTATTGTGTTTCTGTGAATGGAAAAGACCCTGTGTCGTGTTTCAAAATAGAAAAAGCCACAAGTAACACGCCACCTTCACACACCTATGGCCGTCTGTATAAAAGCCTGAGTTACCGTTGTATTTTGCCTCCAACAATGTATGTGTCCTCTTAAAATGAAATATCCAGAAAACGTTCTTGTTCCGTCATAGGGAACTAAAACAAATGCAAGACACTTTTTAGATTATATGTGTGTCGCTTTTATTACCACATTGGCCACCACTCTTTAAAGAGGCTCACCTATTGCATACGCGGCGGTCACTCCCTCTAATTCATGCGTGACCGAACATTACTCCATAGCTGCTTCTCTAATTTATCGCGTGTGGGCCACCTTGTGTTATGGTACCCATCGAATAGTTCACAAGCTCTTGTTCTCGATGATCACAAAGGAGACAAGGGAGAGCGGGAGAAGTTACTGTCACGCCGTAGAGTACAAGAACGCTTTCTTTTATCAATTAAGCCCGCAACTGAAAAAAGTAATTCCTTGATTTCATCCAGAG
Organism: Lissotriton helveticus; assembly: GCF_964261635.1. Taxonomy (NCBI): domain Eukaryota; kingdom Metazoa; phylum Chordata; class Amphibia; order Caudata; family Salamandridae; genus Lissotriton; species Lissotriton helveticus. The sequence goes on from NC_136061.1 coordinate 1,133,217,108, forward strand.
AAATCCAACTACTTAGTATGCGCAACGTCTCATGAGCGCGAGCCGGCTCGTACTGCCTTTGATTAGTCCCTCAACTCTTGTTCTCGACGAACACTGATGAAACAAGGGATAGCGGGACAAATTACTGTCACGCCTTAGCGTGTAAAAACGCTTTCAATTATTGAGCCCAAAGCTGAATAAGGCCACTTACTTAATTTCATTTAGAGAAATCCTTAGTTTGTACACCGTCACACAAACGCGAGCCAGATCCTACTGCCGATCACATATCGCGGAACAACCTCTTCAATACTAGACACTAAAAAAGGAACCCTTGGCAAAATATATAGATTTTTTTCTTCTCCCATTGGTCAAGGAAACCCAAGCATACATAAAGGATACTATGGATTTTATAACAAAAATAGAGGATCGGCCTTTTAATTGTGACAACCAACTATTAGTATCATTTGATTTCGAATCATTGTATACTAATATCCCCCAAGATGAGGCTATGCAGTGATGAGATGCGTATTAGAACAGAGGGAACGTCCACACCAAGTGCCGACAGATTTTCTTGTATCATTGGCTACTATTTGTTTAAAAAACAACTTTTTCAACTTTAAAGGCCAGTTATATTTACAAATCTCTGGTGTGGCCATGGGATGCAGTTTTTCTCAAGAAATCGGCAATTTGGTGATGGCAGAATTTGAAAAAAGGTGGCTATATAGCGACACCAATGCTTTTAAGAACGAGGTAAATTTTTGGTGTCGCTATATTGATGATATTTTTATGGTGTGGCATGGTAACAACACATTATTGCAAGAATGTAACAACTGGTTGAATTCAAGAACTCTAGAACTGAATTTCACAATGTCCAGTAACCAAAAAAAACTGAACTTTCTGGATGTCAACATCCAAGATGACAATGGCCACCTGGAAGTAAGTCTATATACTAAAAGTACTGATCGTAATACACTGCTACACTTTACGAGTTGTCATCCCCGTACCCTTAAGGAGAATTTGCCGTATGGGCAATTTCTCCGTGTTAGGAGAAATTGCAGTAAAAAAGAGGAATATTTCAAGAATGCAGACATTCTGAAGGACAAACTGGTAGCCAGAGGTTACCCCAAACGGTTAGTTAAGATCGCCTTGAAAAGGGCTTGGTTTACCCCTAGAGAGGTTCTTTTGGTGCCGAAAATCAAAGAAAAGGATACCCCTCTTACATGCGTACTTACGTACGATCCGAATGCTAATAAAGTAAAAAAAAGTCATTCAAAAACATTGGAAGCTTATTGAACACCTAGGTATTAAAAAGTCCCTCTTTGCTTTTAAAAAAGGCAAAAACATAAGACAATCCCTGGTAAGAGCAATAAGAAAAGTTGATTCTCCTCCTCAAGATTTACGAGGACTCCTAAATCTACCACCTATAATGGGACATTATAGGTGTCAAAGCTGTGTGGCATGTAACCTTACTACAGATACAAAAGAGTTTGAAATTAATGGATATAAACATTACCAAAAATGTTTTTCGAACTGCAATACAAAGAATACGGTATATTGAATTAAATGTCCGTGTAACAAATTTTATATCGGACAGACGACCCAAGCTGTGAAGAAACGTATTCTCCAGCATAAATCTAGGGTCAAATGTAAAATACAAGGAGCACCTTTGGTGCATCATTATGAAACCCATCAGCACACAGAAAATGATATGATTTGGACAGTCCTATGTGTACTAGGTAAAACAAAACAGGAGGAAATTAAAACCAAGCTGGACAGGTTGGAGGCAAGACTAATAGAAAAATATAAGACGGCTAGTATTGGTCTAAATGATAGAGATGAAATTTGGGCGTTAATTTGAGCGAATAAGCTTTCAAAAATAAGACTTTTTAAAAAGAAGATTGCTTTACTGTTCTGTACTTTATATTATGTCCCGAGTAATAACATCAAATTGGGTGAAGTTAGCATATTTCTTCCCCCTTCTTTTAAAAAATAAACTGTATAGACCAAGTGTTGGCATATAATGTAATTATTAGATTGTAAGGAGTGGCAGACTGGGGGTTTCTACTTTCTATTCTCTCACTTGTCCCCTTTTAAAAAAATATGTAGTATGCACTAAGCACCTTTCGCTTAGTATAGATTTAGAACTGACAGCTCCTTAAGTTCAACACAGCCTCTGTTTTCTATATTTATTATGGAAACAGGCTACGGAGTCCTTTTTTAGTGTCTAGTATTCAAGAGGTTGTTCCGCGTCACGTGATCGGCAGTAGGAGCTGGCTTGCGTTTGTGTGACGGTGTACTAACTAAGGATTTCTCTGAATGAAATTAAGTAAGTGGCCTTATTCAGCATTGGGCTCAATAATAGAAAGCGTTTTTACACGCTAAGGCGTGACAGTAATTTGTCCCGCTATCCCTTGTTTCATCAGTGTTCGTCGAGAACAAGAGTTGGGGGACTAATCAAAGGCAGTACGAGCCGGCTCGTGCTCATGAGACGGTGCGCATACTAAGTAGTTGGATTTCTCTGCATGAAATCAAGTAAGTGGCTTTTCTCAGTTGCGGGCTTAATTGATAAAAGAAAGCGTTCTTGTACGCTACGGCGTGACAGTAACTTATCCCGCTCTCCCTTGTCTCCTTTGTGATCATCGAGAACAAGAGCTTGTGAACTATTCGATGGGTACCATAACACAAGGTGGCCCACACGCGATAAATTAGAGAAGCAGCTATGGAGTAATGTTCGGTCACGCATGAATTAGAGGGAGTGACCGCCGCGTATGCAATAGGTGAGCCTCTTTTAAGAGTGGTGGACAATGTGGTAATAAAAGCGACACACATATAATCTAAAAAGTGTCCTGCATTTGTTTTAGTTCCCTATGACAGAACAAGAACATTTTCTGGATATTTCATTTTAAGAGGACACATACATTGTTGGAGGCAAAATACAGCGGTAACTCAGGCTTTTATACAGACGGCCATAGGTGTGTGAAGGTGGCGTGTTACTTGTGGCTTTTTCTATTTTGAAACACGACACAGGGTGTTTTCCATTCACAGAAACACAATACTTGGAAGGTTTATTGTAATGCACTGTGTGCACACACGTTATAGGATAATGGCACTAAGGGTTTGATTCATTATCCAGTCTGACCACTTCAAGGCAACTTTGGTATTTGAATGTGTATATATGTAAATATTCAATATAGAGCCCTGATTTCTGAACATATTCATTATTGGATGTATATAGTTATATATGATTTCTTGATCCCTTAGACGGAATATCTCATTAGCCCAAGTACTGATGGGGCCCGTACTGTGAGGGCTGAAACGCGTTGACATTTTGTTTAAAGAAGACTCCAGCCAAAATATTTTAAACTGTGAAAAAATAGTGTTTTACAAGGAGCAAAGGACTGAAGATAGGTCTAAAAAAATATAGACTTGTTATACTCCTTGTTTATAGGTCTGGGTGATCTTACTTTGTAAGGAATGCTGAGTCTTTACATGTAGCGACCATCCTTTTGAAAAAAATTGGACTACAATATTTGAAAAAGAAATACCGATGGATCAATGTATGTATATTTGTTTGTATATATTAATGTAAAAAGTGATGTATATATATATATACGTTTGTTTGTTTATACGTTTGAAATGGGCTTAAAAATCACATGAGCCTAAATGTAATTCTTTTTCTTTTTTTCTTTTTTTTTTTTAATTTTTTATTGTTAGCAGGCTGGCGGAGAGAACAACAAACAGTAAACAGCAAATCCAAGAAAAAGTAATAATTGTACATAAAACACAATACATATATATGGTGAGTATCAAATAGAGCGAATACAAAATCAACTCAGTGCAGTAGTCGAGAAAAAGAAAAAGAAAAAAAAAAAAAAAGGAATAGACAAGCGAGAGAAGAAGAGATAAGGGCAAATACATATATATAGAGGAGCAATATCATGTTAACAATCTCAGAGCACCATAATGATTATCAAATAACATAGTGTTTTCATGAGGGTAACATCAGCGTTCAATAAAAGTTCCCCAGTTTTTTTCATATTTTTTCATTGCCTTTATGCCCCTAATGTTTGCTAAAGCAAGCTCCATTGAGTGTATTTCGGTTACTAGTGCCCACCAATCCCAGATCTTAGGTGTTTCTGGACTGACCCAAGCTCTAGCCAAAGTTAGTTTAGCACAGGATATTAATATCGTGATCAAAGCAGCTTGTGGGAGTGGGGCTGAGTAGGTATCTAATAAGACAGACGCAGCTGTTAGCGCAGGTATCTGAATCTGCTTCATGTTCAAAACTTTTTCGATTTCGCCCCAGAAAGTTTTCAAGTTTGGGCATGAGAATAGCATATGTACCAAATCTGCTGCTTCAGTAGAACATTTGGGACATTTAGTGCGGTAGCTAAAGGTATTATTGGAAGACCACTTAGATATTCTTTCAGGGGTATAATATAACATGCATGTTGTTCTAAATTGTTGAAGTCTTAAGCTGGATGATCGTACTTGTTTGTTGATATTCATAAAGGAGATCGTTATCTGTTTAGGAGTTATATTTATTCCCAATATTCTACTCCATTTATCAGCAAGCTTACTACAGTCATTGGATTTAATAGCAGTGAGTGTTCTATATGTCTCACTTATGACAGATTTATTTTTGAATGAGTGTAAGCAGGTCCAGATATCCCGCTCAGGAGCTTCCAGAATTTGTTTTTTGTTAATCAAATAGTCATGTATCTGTAAAAATTTGTATCTCATATTTTCAGATAGATTATATAGTTGCTTAAGAGTATTAAAATCCATGAAACCCTGAGTATTGTATAAATCTCCTAGAGTAATAATACCTAATCTGGACCATCCATGAGCTGTGTTATCATTAAAGATATTTGGAAGACCCGGGTTTCCCCAAAGTGGTAGCTCAGAGTGAAAAAAATTAGTATCACAAAAAGAAAGAATATTGCCCCATATCTTTGTTATATCTCTAGCTGTCTTAAATTTAACTCTTTTAAAGTAGTTAGGATCGTTGGTTCTATATAGAAATAAGTTTGAGTCAGATTTTAACATAAAATAGTGAAAAAATAAAGCCCTTCCTTCATTGAGTAGAGAGCGTATACGATTAATGAAGGCAGACCAAAAGTATAATTTAAAGTCCGGGAAATTAAGCCCGCCCTCATGTATATCGTTCTTCATGAGATTTAGTGATCTTCTTGCCTTTTTATACCCCCATATAAAACTGCTGAGTATACCATCCAGTTTCTTAAAAAATTGGTTGTTTAGTGCTAGAGGTATAGAGCGAAATAGATATACAAATTTAGGTAATACCTTCATTTTTATCAGGTTAATTCTGCCAATTATATTCAGAGGTAGCCTATGCCACTTTTTTAATAAAGCGCTAGTGGATTTAAGTAGTACATCATAGTTTATTTTGTTGATATCTTGTACTTTAGCTGTTATTCTTATTCCCAGATAGGTAGCTACTTTACATATCTCGGGCACTATCACCGGTGGGGCATAGTTGACTATTATTTGCGTTTTTTGTAGATTTAGTTTATAGCCCGCTACCTTACCGTATTTTTCAGCTTCTAAGATAATTCCTTTTTGAGCCTCTACAACATCTTCCGTGTAGACCGCTATGTCGTCAGCGTATGCTGTTATTTTTAATTCCTGATGTCCTGATTTAAAGGGTATTATTTGAGTTTGAAATTGGAGGGCTAACAAAAAAGGTTCCAAAGAGAGTGCAAATAATAAAGGTGAGAGGGGACAGCCCTGTCGAGTTCCTCGTAAGATCCTGAAATCTGAAGATACCAGCCCCCCATAGCTAGTAAAAGCAGTTGGTTTGTCATACAGTGCCTTAATACATTTCAAAAATTCCCCACCAAATCCTAATCTAGACAGTATGCACCATAGAAAATCCCACCCCACTCGGTCAAAAGCTTTTTCAGCGTCTAGCAAGATCATGCCGAGTGGGGTGGCATCCGTCTCTGCAACATCAAATGCCGTAATGGCCGTGTTGACATGTATGGTGGTGTCTCTCCCAGTAATGAAGCCATGTTGCTGTGGATGGATAATCATAGGCATGATAGGAGCCAGTCTTAGAGCTAGAATTTTAGCAAAGATTTTCGCATCTGTATTTATTAGAGAAATGGGGCGATAGGACCCTCTTTCTTCCTTCGGTTTGTCCTTCTTTGCAAAAAATATTATTTTAGCCCTATTCCAGGATTGTGGTGCTTTCCCTTCAGGGCCTACAGATTGAATTACTTTTAGCAAGAGTTGCTCAAGTTCTTTTAGACATACTATATATTTCTAGTGGTATAGTGTCTTCCCCTGCTGCCTTTCCTGAGGGCAGTGAAGCAATAGCTTGATGCAATTCCACCATTGTTATCTCGTCAGATAGCGAGTCTATCTCTATAATATTTTGGGTGTCTGTGAAGTATTTTTCAATATATGTCTGTATGTCATCTATACTGGGGATCGTTTCCGGGGTGTATAAATTCCTATAGTAGTCAGCAAATTGATCTAAGATGTCTTGGGGTTTATTATAAAGTTTATTCCCTCTCCCCCGTATATTTGTAATTGTAGCATTTGCTCTATCTTCGGCAGTTTTATAGGCCAGGATTTTTCCAATTTTATCCCCACCTTCGTATTGATTTATTTTAAATTTATGTAGACTATTTATGCTTTTTTAAATAAATTTAGATTTTACTTCGTTTTTCAGTGACGTGAGTCTAAGTCCTATTTCTGTACTCAATGGTGAGTTAGATTGAAGAGAATATGACAATAGTTCCTCCTGTGTACTTATATTTGATATCAAGATGTCGTTCTTTTTTTTTAGTGCTATGTTTTGTCTAATCACGTAAGCTTGGGTGTAGCCTCTGATGCTAGATTTACAAGCATCCCATACTATTGCTGGCGATGCTGAGTTCAGATTTATTTTTATAAATTCTGTGAGATGTAATTTTAGCTCTGTTATATATTCTGTATCCGATATTAAATGTCTAGGAAAAGAGTAGGGTCTGGGGGTAGTTCTAATATGTGCTGTTTTAAATGATAGAATTATAGCGTTATGGTCTGAGGAAATACGTGGGCATAAGAGCATAGAGCTTGTATTCAATAGATTGTCGCCTATAAATGCCATATCAAGCCTTGAGCATAATTTGTGGGGCGCGGAATAGTAAGTATATCCTGGCTTGCTAGCATATAAGCTTCGCCATGCATCTTTCAGATTATGTATACGACAGATGTCATTAATAGAAGCCCTTGTCTTATGCATTCTTTGATATGCCCCAGATCTAGTAGTATCTATTCTATAATCCATAATGCAGTTAAAATCACCCATGATAATGAGTTCTCCAGTCCAGCCTAATAGCTTAATATTCAATTCATCAAATATAGTAGGGTCATCTATGTTGCATCCATATACCACGCATAAGACATAGATAGCATTCTCAAAACGTATCTGAGCAATAGCCCATCTGCCATTTTTATCACAGAATGATTGTATTGTCTCAGCTTTGAACCGTTTATCTTTAAGTATAGCAACTCCCCTAACAGATTGGCCATAGGTTGAGTTAATAATAACATCGTATCCAAGATGATTAAGAAGTTTTCTGTCTTTCCCTGCAATATGTGTTTCAGACAGAAGAACAATATGAGAGTTGTGTACTTTTAGTTCTTCTTTTATCAGAGTTCGTTTATTTTTGCTGTTTAGCCCGGCAACGTTCCAGGCAAGGCATTTTATTTCATACATCTATAAAGTTGTTTTTTAAAAAGCAAAAAGAAAGACAGAATTAAAGTTTTACGCTCAAAGTTTACCTTATGTTGTTCATAGTGGAAGCTTAAGCTCATATATAGCGTTCTATGGTTGTGTTCAATGTACAAAAAAATTCTGGTTTCGCTATTCAAGTCCCCCGTCTCAGCCTGCAAACTATTTTCTTTATTTTTACCTCCCCCACCCTCAACATCCCAAAGTGCGGAGAGCACTCTTCCACCACCCCCATCCCCCCTAGCTCTCACCCCAGCCGGAGTAGAGCCACCCCTCTGCATCTGCTGCCGCTGGATGGGCAGCCGGTTGGCAGGTTGACACCGGAGCCCCCTCCCTCTCCTTCCCCAAGTGATCCATAGATCCATAAGTCCAATTAATAAAAGAAAGAAAAAAATGATTCTGTTGTTAGCATTAGTATAACATATTATAATATACGTAGCCAAAAGTAAGATTAACTAGCTAAATCATTAAACCATTAAACCATTAAAGCTAAGTTTATTTGTAGATAGATTCTTAATGGAAAATTCAGATTCTTTTGCAATGTCTCAGTTTAGATTAGTTCTTAATTCTTAATTCTTAGTTCTTAATTTGAAGAGTTAGTCTTGCTTGAGCCAGCTGTTGTGTTGGCTAGATATGCTTCAGCTTCCTTTGTATCTGTAAAAAAGTTTTACATTGAAAAGCAAATAAGACAAAGAATATATTGTGTGCTCTGTGTGGAGGTGGGAAGCTTTACAAAAACAAATATAAGAATTGAGTTTGTTCTAGATAATATATTTGTCATAGGATGAGACAATTTAGCTATCTCACCTAATACTAAAAGTGCGTTATTGGTGTCCTAGGCATCATTTGTTTTATACGCGTAAACATAAAAAAGATCATCACTATAAAAATAAATATAATATCACATGGGTTTAAAAACAGGATGCATCATAAAATGCTTTTCATGCTCTTAATCCACAGAACAAGTCAATTTCTAGACAGATCAAAAATCATCTCTATACAAATGATTTAAAATTACATAGATTTAAGAATTTGGTTCGTCATACAGTGCATTTAGTACGCTTAACCCACAGTGCATGCCAATATCTAGACAGGCCAAAGATCACAGCTCTGTGTGTATCAGTACTCAGAATTCTTAACACCTCAAGGTAGTGGCCTGGGCCGAGTAATGTACAGAGTGGAATTATCCATTTTTTCCTTAAAGATTTGTATTTAAGACAAAAGAATACCAAATGCAGATTGGATTCAGGACTAGCATTACAAGCAGGACAGAGATCATCAATTAAAACATCATTACACCACTTTTTACTAGACAGTTTCTTAGGTCTTATAGACAAACTGGAAAAATAATTTATGAGCCAAAGGGGGGACAATTTCATCTACTGTGTCCTCAAAACAGGGGACGGATTTTAAAAATTCATTAGTCAACCGGCCCTCTGTTTTTTGCCAAAGCTTGTATTGATGTTACTTCCCAAAACCTTTCTTTCAACCTCAATCTAGATATAGTAGCCAGGCTATATGGGTCAGACCAAAACCCCTCCATCCCAAGCCTCCCCAGTAACTCTCTTAATGTTCTAAACCAGGGGATAGAGATTATTGATGGAGACTTCAATAGCTCAAAAAGTTGTTCCCAATAGGGCAAGAGCTCATCCACAGTCCACAATCTGTGCCAATACATAAGAAGTTTATAGCTCAATTTGTACGCTGGCTGCCTTTGCGCTAAATCCAGGTATTGGGGCACCAACTAACAGGTAGGTCTACCAAGGATCTGAGAAAACAGTTCTCAATTGTGGACAAACAATTTGTCGTTCCAGTGCCCCATAGTTCGGCTCCATAGAGGGCCCCACCTAATACCTTTGTATTACAGATTTCCAGAGCCGGTGCAAGCTGTCTTCACAGTGTTTTCTTGTGTATTTTGGTGATGTTGGCAGTCTGATGTATAAGTTGCATTTTAACTTTCTCAATGTGTGTTGCCCAATTAATTGATAATTAACACAGGTCTTTTGGTGGGATTAGCCTCTCCTTTTTTTAAAATCATATATTTGGTTTTGGATTCATTTAGCACCAGCCCTCGATCATCACAAAACTTAATAAAAATCATTTAAAAGCTTCTGTATACCTGCAGCAATTTTGAAATTAAAAGTGTATCATAGGCAAAAAGAAGAGTGGGCACTTTTGTTTTACCAATTTTTGGGGCATCACACTCATCTCTGTCTAAAAAATTGACTACACCGTTAATAAAAAGGGGGCATCACACCCATCTCTGTCTAAAAATTTGACTACACCGTTAATAAAAAGGATAAAAAGTGTGGGGTCGAGAACGCAGCCCTGACTTACTCCACACTGAACTGGGAAGGGATCTGTAACTTGGTTGTTCTTCCCCACCTCACCTGTGCTATATTTGATGAATGTAATCTAATTAAAACATCTTAGAGATTCCTTGGTATGCCCTGCTCCTTTAAACCCCTCCGAAGCCTTGCACATGGAACAAGGTCAAAGGCAGACCGTAAACCAACAAAAGCCAAAAAGAGCTCTCCTCCCTTGAATTGCACTTCCTTCCAGTAGATGCACAATAGGCGGAAAGTTTGCTCCAAGCACATTTTTGCTCAAAAACCTGCTTGGAGATCACTCAGGGTACTGAACTCCCAGATCCCGTCCTGTATCCAACCTAGTATTTGCGTGCAAAAGATCTTCTGCACGGAATCGATAATACCAATGGGCCTGTAGCTTGCTGGCTTCGCTCTGTCCCTCTTTTAGTAAATGGGAACAGCCTCTGCATTTTTCCATGAGGGAGGGATGGGCGTACCTCTTAGGAGTTAGTTGGTCAAAAGATTTATATAGGATCCCCAGAGTGCTATATCCTCTTTGTATAAGTCATTGGGATTCTATATGGTCCGGGGGCACGGGCCGGAATGCACGAGTAAATTGCTACTTGCGTTTCTTCAATGGAAAAAGAAAGGCCTCCACCCTCGTTGCTGGGCCCCTCACCTCATCCCTGAGGTACTTCCTCGGCTATAATGTCCCTCGACTCATAGAAGAAGCCAAAATGTGCTACCCACTCCTCAGGCTGGACTGTATATTTTACGGCTCTCCCATTCCCCTTGAACCAGTATGCGCCTTTGTTCCAAAAACTCTTAGAATCTTTAGCTGACAGTGCATTGCGTAAGGCGGACTACAGGTAGCCCTCCCACTCCTTCTTTGTAGATTCAATTAGATTCAATTAGATTATACTTAGCTCTGCGGGCCACTGCATCAGTATATGATTTTTGATTTACTGCCCTTATAAGCGCCTCCTTATGAAGTCTACAGTCGTTATTGTACCAGGCACCCTGCTGAGCTGACCTCTGGTATATACTATTACTTTCCTTCTTCTGGAAATTGCGCGATTGATCTAACAATTCCCTTATCTCGTTGTATAAAAACTCATGGCTGGAGCCCAGTGTCTACACAACATTATGAGTAGTGTAACCAGCTGATTCCTCCAATATCAGATTGACCTTGCTCTTGGCTGCATCTAAAGCCCCCGAATATGCCTCCGCCCAGTCCCATCTAATTGCCCTCTAATGTTTGGTGATTGCTAGAGTATCTAAGTATGGGCAGCCCCTTCTGGCAGGCTCAACAGTACCCTGCTTGATGGAAGTAAGTGCTAGGGCATTATGGTCGGTGTCAGCCCTTTTGACCACTGCCATATCTTTAACTGAGTGCCAGACGTTGAGAGATACCAGGCAGTAATCTATCCTACTTTCATGACCTGGTCTATTGAAAGTAGGGTCCCCATTTGGGTCAGAAATTGTCCTTCCGTTCGTGGCTCTCAAATCGTGCTGCATTGTAAGAGCCATTATCTGGGCTCCTCGCTTGGAACACCTTACTATGGAAAGATCTGACTGTGGAATTTGCCACTCTCTGTCCCACTCATCGGTCAAGTCTGGGGGTATCTGGGCAAGCGGTTCGAATGAACAGTTAAACTCACCCACCACTAGTGCAGGGATGTTATCTGTATAATGTGACAAAGCAAGGTCTAGAATGTGCAATGTACTAGTTTCCTCCTGGGCCCGCAGCACTCTGTTGTAAACGTTAAACATCCTAATTTTTTGTCCAGGAAGGGAACGCCTCTTCCTAATAGCGAGTCGCAAATGCCCATTTTGCGAGTCACAAAAAATGGAGACTCGCAAAATAGGGTTTGTACATTCCCTATGCCATTTTTGCATTGTAAACGGGTTTGCAAAATGGTAGTACATCTGGCCCCTAGTACCCAATAACTGATATCTATTTGTTTGAACTTAAGTTTATAAATGAAAGCAGTGGCACAACTTGCCAACAGATGGCAAAATAGACCATTTACAGATATTTACATTGATAGATATAGGCTTATTTACAAGCACCTTGCGCTGCATCACTGTGGAAGACCCGGGAACCTCACCTCGGCAAAGCCTCGTCATTCCTCGAGCTCCCGACCCTCGTCAACCAATTCTGTGGCGTCTATGGCAACCCGAACTCCACCCCTCTCTCCTTCATTTCAGGAACCTATCGGAACGGACGGAAACCCGGAAGGACTGCCCCGTGACCCCGGAAGTACCTCCCACCATCTAGAGGCGGGACACAGAAAAGCCGGAAGCAAGGAAGACCAAGCGTTCAAGCCAGCGGACTCGTGGCAGGAGACAGCGTGCGCAGAACCGGAGGAGGAAGAGGAGAGCGGAGACGAAGAAGGAGACGAAGTCTGGACCGAGGACTGGTGGAGTCCATCGGAGGAGGCTGGAGAGCGGCCGTAACTCGGAAGAGAGTTACGGCGGGGCGGGTGAGTAACGAACCCTTGCTGGAGAGCATAGCCTTAGTGTTTATAGTTGTAACACCTCGCACCCCTCACTGTAGAGTTCTTGTATATACCACTAGTCACTGTAAAGTTGTTGTATAGCACCAGAGTTGTCCATCACGAGCACGCCTGTACTAAAGCCCCTGCCCTTCCCAATCACACCGTCACCCTTCCGCCTTCCTAATCTTCCTCTTTCCCATTCTTGATCCCACCCTACCTACCTCACGGTCCTTTTCGCCTCCCACCACTCCTGGTGTCGGTAGAAGGCAACGCCTGCGTCCTGTCCACCGGACTAACTGCCCCTCTCTCTCTCTTTTTCCACACCTCCGAGAGTACCCCAACCAGACCAGACAGACGACGAGAGAGCACCAAAAGAGGACCGGCACCCGCCATCGTGTCAAGCAGCTCTTCGGACATCTCCTTCCTGTGTGTCTCCGTGTTCAGCCCTTGTGTTTCACTGATATCCTGTATTTGCACAATAAACCGGCTCAGACATAGCCCACTTTATCCGGCCTCCCCGCTTGTTATTCCGGCCCGCCTACCCCCCACGACCACAATCACTTTTTCCCATATTAAAAGTGAAGCACCAGAGGGGCAAGGGACTTGCAAATAAGTCCCATCGGTGGTAGCCGCAGGTTATTGTATTGTGTTTGTATTTGTATTTATTTATACTTATAAAGCGCCTATCACCCACGGTCTCTAAGCGCTAGAATGTTAACACAGTTCAAAATACAAATGCACTGCAGAGTCTGACAGCAGGAGGGAAAAAAAAGAATTCAGGCACCAGGCAACCAAACAGAGGCCTCAGGTAGAGCTAACCATAGGCTTCTATAAATAGCACAGTTTTCAAGCCCTTCCTAAACGGTAAGAGCCTGGCTTCTTTGCGGAGGATTTCAGGTAGTTTTTTCCAGAGTTTGGGAGCAACTACGGAAAAGGTTCGGCCACCCAGTCTAGTTCTTTTAAACCGTGGGCAGACCCAGAGACTTGAGTGTGATGAACGGAGCAAACGACTGGGTGCATAGACCTTAAGACGGTCCCTGATATATTCTGGGACTATACCATACTGTGCTTTATGTACAATACATAAAGCCTTGAAATCAATTTGTTGTTTCAATGGGAGCCAATGCAGCTGCTTCAGTATTGGTGTAGCGTGAGCGCTTTTAGGTAGCATGTAAATTAACCTAGCAGCATCATTCATGACAACCTGAAGTTTTTTTGAGGATTTCCTCAGGTGGTCCGAGGTATACTGCGTTCCCATAGTCTAACCGGGAGAGAATAAGCACGGTCACCACAGTCTGTCTAGTTGATACAGCAGATGTACCAGCTTCCAGAGCTGCCACATTAAGCCAACACAGCTCCCAACTACTGCTGAAACTTGCTGCTTTAATGAGGTTGGTATCCAACCTAATGCCCAGACTCCTAACTACAGGTACTGGAGAGGGCACTGTGCCTAGCTCTACAGGCCAGCAACAACTAAACCAGGGTGAAGTCATTGCTGACAAAACCAGGACCTCCGTCTTATCTGGGTTTATCTTCAAAGAGTTGAAGGTCATCCAATTAGTGATAAACCGGAGACTATTCTGGACATTGACCTGAGAGGAAGCAGTATTGTCAATGCGGACGATTAATTGCGTGTCTTCCGCATAGTTAAAAACTTGACAGTTCAATTTGGAGAATGCCTGAATCAGTGGCTGTAGATAAATATTAAATAGAAGGGGGGATAGAGCTGAGCCCTGAGGTACCCCCCATCCTAACCCACCGGCCTTAGATGTGAAATCTCCCATCCAAACTCTCTGAGAACGATCAACCAAAAAATAGGAAATCCAGCGGAGAGCAGTCCCCACCACTCCCAGCCGGCCGACACGGGACACCAATTTATCATGGTCCACCATGTCGAACGCGGCTGAGAGATCTAGGAGGATAAGGGCCGATGGAACCTTCCTGTCTGCTGCACAGCGCAGATCATCTAATACTGACAGAATCACCAATTCCGTGCTAGTGTGTGCACGAAAGCCAGCTTCTCTGGAATGAAGAAGGTTATTGTCTCCTATATACGATGAAAGGGCGCAAAGCACATGTTGCTCCAAGATTTTAGCCATGAAAGGGAGCTGAGAAATCGGTCGAACGTTTTTGGGATTTTTTGCATCTGCTCCCGCCTTCTTAAGCAGGGGGGTAACTAGAGCTTCCTTAAGTTTAGATGGAACTATTCCCCTGGCTAATGATGTATTTAATATATATAGTATATCCCCTTCAAGAGCAGGCATAATAGATTGAAATACTTTGGGGGGGGCAAGGATCTTCGGGCGAGCCAGATTTAATTTTAGATGCAATATGAGAAAGGTGGTGGGGCTCAAGGGGGGGAAAGTCCAGCAAGAGATTATTTTGTGGCATTCGCGGTTCCTCTTCTAGCAGTGGATCGGAGGTGAGGCAGGAGTTGTTTATATTAAGAATAATGTCCCTGACTTTGGTCAGGAAAAACTCTAGCATCTTCTCACACTCAGCCTGGTCGAAGTCTGGACTAGGTGCTTTAGGACAGCTTAGTTCTCTGAGGACTTTAAAGGATTCCTTTTGAATATCTGTTGCATCCTTAATCTTAGTTTTATAGTAGCTAGACTTAGCTTTGGTCACAGATAATTTATAAAGTGCTAATTTAGCATCATATACAGATTTGGAAGCAGGATCCTTAAGATGCCTCCAAAGACGCACAGCTTTATGGAGAGCTTGTTTTTCCGTCCTCAATACTAGTGTATACCAAGGTGCTCCCTTACTATTATCTGATAGTCTAATCCTTACTAACGGCACAGCATGATCAATCGCAACCAACATATCAGATACCAATTCTTTGTACATTAAATTCAAGTTGGTAGATAGATCCGGTAAATGTATAGACTCTACCAGAGCTCTGTTAGATTTAGCTTCTACAAAAGCGTCTTTAAATTTAGATTCATCAAGTTTTAGCCATTGTTTGAATTAGTATTCGTGACCAGATCTTTATATATGTGCCACTGGAGTGAAGGCCTACTGGCCTACTTGTGTAAAGTTCTGCTTCTTTGCACTAAGTCCCTTAACACAGATCCTAGTGCTAACATCTCAAGTGTATGTTTTCTGTGTGTGTGTGGGCTGTGTGTATGTATACATTGTCATAACGAGTGAATACAACTAATAGGGGCCTGCTGGTCCCATTTCACCTGGAGACTAAACTGCCTTGTGTGAGGAACATGCCAAACCTGCAGGAGGTGTGATTGTTCATGGCGAGCCCGAAACAGATGACCCCCGAGATTGATGAATCCAGGCCACCACCCACTACGACAAAAGAGAATGATCTGCATGCTTCAGGAACCAGACTGCAATCTCTCCCGATGAGCAACCGCCACACTGGCAATGTTGTGAGGTTGTGCCCAAGTACACAGTCCCATATCACGTGAAGTTACGCTCAACTGAACGGTGCCAATGCAACATTGTGAAGTTCTGCTCAAGTGGGCTGCTCCACTGTAAAATCTTGAAATTGTCCCTGAGTGGACCTTGCCACTGTGACATGGTGAAGTTGTGACCTAGTAGACTGTGCCACTGCCGGTCATGAATCTGTGCCTGAGCAGACTAGGTCACAGTGAATGTGGAATGTGCCACCAGCCAGCAAAGAACTAGAGCTGTCCATGCTGTCAGAAGAAGAGTGCCTCGGGTGCCCGTGTGGCTGTTTGTTGACTTCACAGTCCAGCAGACTAACTCACAGAAAGTCCAATAGCAGGCTTAGAAGCCAGCAGCAGACCTATGATGATGCTGAAGTGTACACACCTCCATAAACTACAGGAAGTGGTCTCCGCTGCTGCCTTCCCAGAGCTTGATTTGAGTGCAGAAGCACTCGCAGCCCGTTTGCTCCTCCTAGGGAGAGAGAGAGAGAGAGAGAGCGAGAGAGAGAGAAAGAAAGAGAAAGAGAGGTAGAGAGAGAGAGGTAGAAAGAGAGATTTGCTGTGAGTCCCTAGCATAGCTGAAGAACAGATGAAACTTTGCAATGAAGAGATAAGGTCAATTTTGAAAAACTGAGAACTCATTAGAGGGAGAACACTGAAAATGTCCCTGATATCTGCCCAAGACAGAACTTAAACCCAGTAGAGGATGCACAAAGTGGGGAGAAAGGAAGGATGATTACCAGTTCGCTTACAGATGCCCCATGCCAGTGCGGCATCCATATCTATGACCAATAGTTTGCAGTATTATTGACTTTTCCATATGCATTAAAGTAAAGTTTTTTACAAAGACAAACGAAGGCTATGGCAATCCATTATGGCTCTGCTGGGTGATTATTGAATTCTGAGCTAGAAACACCCCACACTACCTCCTTGAGAAGCTTGTCACTGCTCACCATCGTGACTAGTAAGAGGAAGTGCTGATGGGGTTGTACTTAGCCCGGTTTGCTGAGCTGTAGTAGGACGGCCCTAAGGGCCAGATGTAGGTGTCCAAATACCAGTCGGAAACGGCCGAAAATACCGATTTTCGGCCGTTTCCGACCGGTATTTGGACATTGGTATGTGGGGTAGCAAAAACATACAGATTCGGTAAATTTACAGATTTGATAATTTTACCGAATCGGTAAATTTACCGAATCTGTAATTTCTTATGTAGGTAGCACTTTAAACAGTGCTACAGGGCCTTTAGAATTCGTTATTTACCACCTAATACCATTGGGTGGTAAATAACGAATTCCTGGGTACATGCACATCTGTGCATGTACACCTGTGCCATGTGACACACATACATGCCCTTAGGGCATGTATAAGCCAGAAACAGGGGTGTAACAGGGTGTCAAAGTGACACCCTGTCCCCCTTGGCAATTCTGTATTTTTACCGATTCGGTAATTACCGAATCGGTATTTGCTATTGATTCCTATGTGCTTCAAGGCCCATAGGAATCAATGGCAAATACCGATTCGGTAATTACCGAATCGGTAAATAACTAATCCTACCGATTCGGTACAAATTACCAAATTTTTACCTACATCTTAATTACCGATTCATAAATACCGAATCGGTAAAATTCGGTATTTATGAATCGGTAAATAAGATTTACCTACATCTAGCCCCTAGACATTAGAGACAAACAACCCCAGCACCCACAGTTACAAGATGAGTAGTCCTTCCTTTCCTTGTGGCCCCCTGAATGAGGTCTGACAGTGAATAAATCCCTTTTCCAAGTTCTCCTGCAGACATTGTTTAAATATTTCCTCTTCTTTCATTGTTAAGGGATATATTCTCCCGTTAAGACTGGGTACATCTGGTAGTAAATCAACAGTTGTCAGCTTCTTTACAACTAAATACTTCTAAATTCTTTAGAGATCTCAAGAATGGTTTCTTTAGCAGACCACATTTGTAGCTGGAATACTGACTGCTTTATGTATGAGTACTCAATTGAGATTCTGAGTAGTTGTAACCTTCCTTGGAGGAATACAGTTGTTCTTGCAATACTCAATACAGTATCTCATAACCAATCAACCGCTGTTTATGCTGCCTAAGTGATGAAGTTTCCAGAATAAATGAGAAAGCTGGAGTGTCAATTACATCACAAAAACAGCTTCTAAGTAACCAGATTGAGTAGACATGAACATCCTCTATCTTTCTTTGCAAGAAGACCCAGATGTAAAAGCTGCTTCATCTATTCCTCGAATCAACTCAGATGTGGCTATATCTTGCATTGGAATATCATTCCTATGTTGAAATTTGGTATCCTTGAAGTTACAGTAGCTCCAGAGTCCACTAGAACACAAATCTGTAAACATCACTTGACTTTCTAAAGAACCACATCCAGAGCTCAATTCACTGCCAGTTTTGGAATGGTTTGAGAATAACCATTTGAATTAAATATTTTCCATCCATCGGCTAGCTCTCATGGGCTGATAAACAGACAGAAAGTCTTAACCAAAGCTTACAACATTGTCTCTGTTTGTTTCATCGACTATCAGAATGAGTGGATAAAACTGGATTTTCATGGCAGAATTTGTCTACAACAATTGTTTGCACTCTTCCATATGAACCTCTCCTTTCTATTGGTCTTTTAGTATCCACACCACATCATTTCTGCACGTCGTTCTCCTACCATAGTTTCCTTGGTTACACATCTTCTTAGGCACACAAGGCGGTTATAAAAAGCATCTATCAGCACCTTCTTAGGGCAACAGAAGAAAGTATGAGATACAGGCTAATCATCATCTATGGAGACTGCCCCAGATTACAAGGTTGGGAGAAGGAATGGATATCTACACCTTAGGGTTCCAACAAAAGTTTGTCTCCACGTTTGTGGGTCCCTTTTGAATTAGTACAACTATAAAGGCCCAGGGCAGGCACTGTGTTAGTGCCTGGCAACATCTCCCAGTCGATTAACTTCGATTTCGTCAGTTCATCATTTGCGATCACTCACTGTTTGTTATTTTTACCCTTCTCAATTCTCCACCCTTGCTGATCTTCCCAACCCCTTGGTTTCTGTCCTTTGTTTTCCATTCACCTGAAAGTGCTTGCAATGTTTATTGCTCACTTTTCTGTGTGTGCTCCGTATCCAGAAGTGTGCCGCTTATTTCCATCTCTGCGGAGTTGGTACCAGCTCCTGTGGCAACCTGTGCAACCATTCTGCTGAACCCATTCCGCTTGGCTCCAATCTGGCTGTCCTGGATCCTCTCCTCATCTAGTTAGCTTTAGGCCTGAATCCTAGTAGGACTTGGGTTAGTAACAATACTTCTTTGCCAAGAGATATGTAAGTTATACATGCGATTGGGTAGATATATTCTGTGTTTGATTAGTTATAAAGTCTCATACTGTTTATCTGTATTTTTCTTTCTCTGACTCTCTGTCTACAAGATATTTGGGTGGTGGTTCTAAGATGGTCCTAGACTGCTGCTGGTGCCATTCTAATGTCTTTTCCCATTCCGCGTTTTCCCTAGGTTCCTTACTGATGTATTATAATTCAATACATTGGTTAACACAGGTGGACCACTGGGTTTGTTGGTTATGTTCATTTTTCAAAATAGAACTACTATCCTTCATTCCTGGCATACTGCAATAAATCTGCAATAAATAAACTAATTAGAAATAAACTTTTCACTTTCTTAATTTTCTAGGCTTCCGATCTATTTAACGTAATTTTAAAATGCATTTTTAAATATTGTGTAACTATCGCTATGTCTTGTAGGCATACTTCAATTAATAAGGGAGAAAGTCTTGGAAACATCCTTCAACAATCTAAGTGTTCAAATTGTTAAAATACCTTCCTGGACCATACACTCCCTTTCATAGAATCAACATTGTTAAACATTCACATGATTCTACCGTGCCAAATTGCATATCTCATATGAATCTCCTGTTTCTACATTAGTTAACCTATAATATTTGATCCTTTCAAAGAATATATTGCTGTTGATCAGTATTTCTCAACTTACTTTAGTCCCTAGTTTTGCCCTAAAGTTCCAAATGTAAATTTGACACCTTTTCCTCAACAATGTTTCCAATCCCATCCTAAGGTCTTTCTCAGGGCTGGACTGGCCGTACCGGGCACCGGGCATTTCCCTGGTGGGTCGCAAGGCTGATGGCCGGTTTTCGGCCCCTGGGGGGTCGTTTTTGTTACCGTGCGCCGGCAATATATCGGCCCCCTGTTACAAAATTCGGCCGATACAGACCCTAGAAAACAACTTGGCCCCACCCTCCTCTCCCTTCCAGGGGGGCTTGCCGAGCAGTTTGACAGGGCCAGTTTCGGTTCCCAGTCCGGCCACGGTCTTTCTTCCTTTCAGTGTTTTCACGACCTTTATTTTTTGGTACTTGAGGCAACCTTTGCAATATAGCTGTTGAATAAAAACGGTTTAACAAATCTCACCTTTCACTGCTAACACCCGCCACAGAGCTAGCATGTGGTTACCAATCCATGAATGGTATTGGAACTGTGTAGCCTTGAGAAACCCAGACACTCTCAGACTGCAAATGCCTGCTCATACCAGGCTGCATCCAGACAGGACACGGTTTCCTCAATGCTAAGCAGGTCTGAGCTTTAAAGGCTGCACTCACGAGAAAATCTCGAAGAAAAGGAAACGAAATGACATGCGATCGGGAAGTACTGCACAGCCTATGGAAGAGTGTAAATATGCATCCGGTCAGTTTCTGCCACGGAGGTCTACAGCCAGAAGCCGAGGCAAGCTTCTTCATAAACTGCTGAAACGTGTTTACAAAACAACCGTCTGTGACGATTGCATGAAATATACCTGCTGTGGATGCTTAAAGCAGAGTGACCGCAGTACATTTGTAGGATGCTTGGTTTTTCTGCAGATTTGCGCACACATGGGGAGACTGGAAGGATCCCTGCAGCCCAGACAATAGATTGTACACACAAAGATTAAGTAGAAATATGACAATAACGATACAATTCTGTTTTATTTTATCAAGCAAAATGTTGCTTTAATGTTAGGATTTCGACTTAAACATTTGTAGGGATATTTGTGACGTGTTGAATATTAATAATGGGTTTAAACAGAATTCGAGTAATTTGAGATATTCCAATTGGAAAAACAAAACAAAGGGAAGCACAATTCTGGAATCTTTAGATTGCATGTTGGCTTGGTTAGTTGTTTCACTGGCACATATAAAATGCTAAATATTACTGTTTACAGTTTTAGGGTCAAGGTATTCAGAACTACAACAGTAAGCAATATTTAGTAAACTTCTTAACATTTAAATAATTCAATGGAAAGTTACTGAGGTACATTCATTTCATTGTTCTCTCCTGGAACGGGAGAAACATGTATTATTAACCGGAGGAGGCGCAGCAAGAGATAGGTTGCACAGAGACACAGCACAAATAGACTGTGTGCAGGTGAGCCTGTGTTTGCATGCATCATCACTTTAAAGCCAGAGCTGAATGGTTTGCTAATGTTTACTTTTTACAGTGCCAGGAGGCATGAAGGAGGCGCTATAGAAATATCACTGGATTTGACTGTATCAATTGACTGTTATTTAAGGCCCACTTGCACATTGTCACCTTACTTTGGCACTTCATAAAATAATATCTTTGAGTTTCTGCACAGAACCAGTATTTCTGCTCTCACTGGGAAACTGATGGCAGACAGCTCTCTGTACCCAGAGGCATAAACCAGCAATGTAAATGAAAGCAGTTTACATATGAAAATAATTAATTTGTTAATGTAAATGTGTTTGAGCTTCTTGGGGTTGTATGCAATTAATTGTGTGTGTGTTATTTTCAGGCGCTTATTCATGATAGGCTGACTTGTGAAATGTACCAAAATGTATACTTTCCAAAGTATGTAATAATTGTACGACATCTATTAATTAAATGCCCCCACTTCAATGAGTATTCCTCTATTAAAGTGATTCACTTTCAATTTCTAAACAATAATTGGTTCATTGAATGGTGTTCTTGGGGCTGGGAGTTGCTGTTGATGGAGTGTAAAAGTTAAATAACAATTGCCTCTATCAATTCTCACCATTAACAGAGATTTATGATAATGTATTACTAATAAAGACATGTAAAATGGCTGAGACGAAAAATGTGAGATTTCATACTGCATTATAAAAGCATGCAGATGTGTTTGAAAACATGGAAATGTGAAAGCGTAAACAATGTGAGATACAGGTATTATTTACCTGTGCATGTTCTACATGTTTTGAGAAACTAAACTTAATGAACATAGAAAATGTTCTGACGATAACTTATAAAAGGTGTCAAAAATAAAACAAAGTCTACATAATGAAGCACCTGAAATAAATAATTAAAATGCTTAATTTAGCAATGACAGATAGTATGAAAGCTTGCAGCTTATCCTAGTATTGTGTGATAAAAACGTGTACTTTAGATTGGTAATGTAATTGTATACGTGTACTTTAGATTGGAAACGTAAATAATTTGTTTTGAAAATGAAAAACATGCAAAAGATTTTTCAAGTAGTGCCTAATGTGCAACCTTTAAAAGAAGAACACTGATTGAATTAATTAATTAAGAAAACTTGAAATGCAATTATAATTTGTGTTTTATATCAATGATAATGTGGCAATGATTCAGTGAATTTCATGTACGCCTCAGATGCTTCTCTTTCCTTGCTCAAAAGGCAGAATTATGCTGAAGTAGTCGTTTTTCAGATGCTGTGAGAACTTTTCGTGAAGTTTCTTTCCTGTACTCTAGGACAAAAGACTTACTTTTGATTCAGCAACACGTTTTACAAACATATATCAATAAAATTACAAACCTAGAGAGAGCGTCCGGGAATGGACAGACTGTAAGCAAAGTGAAGTTTCAATCTTCCGAGGAAAGGATGGAAATAAAAATAAAAATGAATTTGATGACTTTGCAAAAGGATTACTTAATGCTTCCGGATTTCTTAGTGAGGTATCAATCACACCAGGAGCAGCCCCCTGTGGACAACCAATGGAACCCATATGGTATGACGGAAAGGATACTTTGTCTGCATAAACCATGAACTTTTGGAAGTATAATTGCCCCTTGGAGGAGGAGTCAGAGCTGGTTGCCATTTTCAATTTACTTGTCTGGCATGCTGTCGGACTGAACTTTGATTTCCCCTTAATGCCAAACTATTGAACTGAACTTTCCTGACTGATCTGGAACCTGCACTTTGCCTGCAGGTAATGTGAGTAGGAAATAATCTCTCGGCTGAAGGGTTAAATGACTCCTTTCTGTGGCACGCTGTGCTTCAGTTCTGCATATTTGGTTTGAATTATCTAAATGCTGAATCCCAATGTTTCCTATGTTTCTCTCTCATTTCTTTCTTAGGCAACCAATGAATATTTCTTATTATTGAATCTGTAAGGCATTGTGTGGCTTATTGTACTAATTGACTGCTATTAAATCTGATTATGCAATGCGATTTCATGGTTCCTGGCCATTCAAATCGAGGCTTTAGATAAATGTTTTACATGACCGAACTTTTATTGTATTTGTGTCTTTTTTGGAGTAAACTTTCTTGTCAAACTTTCTTGTCTTAAGATTTATGGAAATTGGTGACATTTGTGGAAACGTGATGATATTGGCATGATTTGGCATTTCTTTATTCCAGGTCATCATAAGGAATTGCCTCACGGTCTCTAAATATCCAAGTCCCTGTTAGCTCACATAAAAGATTAATTGGAGGAAAATATTAGAAAAATAGTAAAAATTCATTTTAACCGGGATAAGTATGTTATATTATGGGCCCAGCAATATAATTGAAGAGATTGTAGTGAGATGAATCACTGTCAATCTGCATAGTAAACCACAAGTCATCACCAGGTTTACAAGCAGTTTATATAACAGATAGAAATGCCACTCAATCTAAGTTCTCAGATGTACAGAGTCCGAATTTGCCTTTTTAGCACCCAAATTTACCACCTTCAGAGCATTGACATGTGGGCAGTGCATTTGAAAAGGGTTGTAAACGCTGGCTAAAAATCAAAATGCCAGCGCACATTGATTTTAAACGTGGTGGCCATCTTCAAATGGGAAATCAATGTTACAGCATTTCCAATACCCTTATGACATGACTGTCATACAGTTGTTTTGCCATTACATGATGGCCACCTGACCACACTGACACACTGATTCTAAACTTGACTGCCAAGTAAGAACAGAAAAATAATGATACACTATGTAAAGAGGTTTCCCAAGATGACAGAACTTTTAAAATCTATAAGCGTGCAGGCTGTGGAGAACCGAACTTGAGCACTGGCAAAAGCATCTAATAGATGGATGGCACAGTGAAAACAAATATATGTATGGCTTTGTGAATGAAATGCATTTCTGACATAATTATTTGAATGTGAATAAAAGTGTGTGTATTAACCATACTTTTGACAAATAAAAAAAAGTCCCTCATTCCCTGTAGTAGAATAAGGAGACACACGACCAATCAATCAATGGAAAGACATGGGAGTAATATACTCAGGATGCTGAGTGACAATGTGTGCAGCCAAGGGCAGATGGCTCATGAGCCAAATACGCCAATCCCTGAAGGTGGCTAACCCAAGGCCCACGGTTTGCATAATATATATTTAGGAAAATTAAAAATCTTGGCCTGTACAATTCAACAAATTGGAAGGTTACTAAACACCAAAAACAATGCATTAGTTATTTTTCGTGTAAACGTCTGCTTCAGATAATACAATAAAAAAATCTTACATCTCCAGCATTCCTCACCATTGTTTCAAGCCTTAACTGGCTGGACATAGTCACCTTTAATAAATGCACACTTTCCTCCATCTCCAGTTTAGTATCAGATATACAGACTCAAAGAGCAGATGCTGGTAACAGAGCAGCTTGCAGACTAAAAAGGTGGGTCCCAAACAAAGAGCCCTCAGACTCCTAACCTCTGTATATAAATACAAAAACAATACTTTGTAATAGAATTTCATTGATTTTCAAAAACAGGTAACACAATAGACAAACATACCATAATATGCATAACTATCCTTCACTGTTCAGTCACTAGCAATAGCACTTCAGTTTGAGAAAAAAAAATGATTAGTCCATTAGTTGACTCACCAAAAATATTGTGGTACAAAAATATTGATGGCATAGTATTGATATAAAATTGAATTTTATTATAAAGTCCAAAACAAAGGCTATAAAAATGAAAGCTACATAAATACTGCCATTGCTATTATTTAAACTTAATATTTAGTCGTAAATAATAGTATATATACCTAAAATAAACTTACATTATTTTTAAATGTAACATATGACCTTTTCTGTAGATAGATATGCATCTTTCTTTAAAATAAAGATTTTAGCTTTATGAAGAATAATTCACTTCATATGAAAATATAGATTTTACTCAAATGTATTTAATATTATTATTTACATTTCATCAAATATTGTTTAGTTATACAACTATTTGTAAAACATGAAAAAACATTTAAACTTTCTTACTTTAGTTTAAACAATCACACTTCCATCACCAAAATATGCAATTATTAAATACTATTACATGGTATCCCCGGGGTCATAGAGAACACTGGTGAGAGAAGGCCGCGTCCCACTAACGGAAGTGTAGCTGAGCGTCCGGACGTGTTGACAGGTGAGGCGTGGTGTGGTGAGGTGGGCGGAGTTGGTCGGAGGCCGCGCAGGCAAGGCTGAGCTCAGCTCAGCTCCGGCCGGGAGCCAGTTCCCCCCCTCACGCATTGACGGCATTGGGATCGGGATCGGGACTTTTGGCGGCAGCAGCGGCGCACTGGTAAGTCGGCAAAACGGGCGAGAGGGAGTGAGGGTGTGGAGAGGCGCGAGGTCCGTTTCTGCCGCCCCTGCTGATAGTGGGCAGGGCATTCAGCATTTGGCCGTTGGGCAAGAGCGGCAAGATCTTGTTCCCCTGCCCAGCCCTCCCCCCTCCCCCATGAAGCGCACGGTGCCGCTCGGAGCCGCGTGAAGCTGCTCGCCATATCCCCCCCCTGTACTCCCTGTGTTTCCCTTCAAAGGCTCTGTAGGGTGCTCTCCCTAGCACCGGTCCCAGACCATACTCTCGCGCAGCCCTCCACCAACCTGCCTAGCCGGTCGGCCGTGTGGGGCTCTTGGCTGCTCTATCTAGCCCTGGGGCTGCTCCCCCTGCCCCCTCCCGAATCCCGACTGGCGCCTGCCGGCCTCGTCGCCAGCTCGGGCCGCTGACTGGTTGAGTCGGTTTCTCCTCACTACCCCAGTACCCGTGTGATTCCACCTGGCGAGGGTACCATCTTAGAGGTTAACACAGAGGGGAGACCTTGACTCCAGGTTCAGGCCTCAAGGGGGGCTTGGTGCGGGTGGTCGTGAGCACGCGGACTGGGGTTTGGAAAGCGAAAGAGCGGGGGGTGCCAGGACTTAAGGTACCAACAAAATACCGGGACAAACTCATCGAAGTGCTAAAAGTGCACCCCAAAAAGTAAAGCAATTAACAGATCCGGAAGCTCCCCGAAGGCAAACCAAAACCCCAAAACAGCGCAGAACGTAAAAAACAGCACAACATTAGTCAGCTAGAGACGCCGGAATCGCCAGAACTAGAATCACCAGAGCCATTATATTACAAAGGCAATCGCACCCCTTCCCGGTCCACCATCAGCTCCGGTGAGCTACTTCTGCGCAGCACCGGAAGAGGGCATGTGCACCAGCTGGCCCCGAACAACAGCTTTAACTAATCGAAGTAATGAGATATGGGAAAGTAAGAAAAACTGCAGCGGTACCAAAACAGAGGAGACCAAAACAGTTGACATCAGACGAGGAGTCTCATCTGGGCAGCCATAAGACTTCCCGGGCTTGCCAAGAAATAGCAATCGCGGAAAAACCGACCCCAAATGGCTGCAGCAATCCCAGTTATAATGGCAAGAGTATGGTCATGTCAAATGCCTTAAAACCCTCAAACTTGTTGGATTATTTAAAAAAAATCCCAACTACGACTAATACTCTCCCTCAGTTTCAGCCCCAGGAAGGAACCAGGTTGGGAGCCTCGGTCCATCTGGTTGAAATAAGTATCCTCCCTCCACAACAATTATCTCCACAACAGTTGTCATCGAAAACCAAAAAGTTGGCTCAGCCTTCGGGAGTTTACATTTTTGGATCAGCACTCAACAACCCGACCCCAGCCCGGCTGGAGGGCGCAAGTTTTAAACAAAACCTTTTATTTAACCTTCAACCACAGTCGCAACTAGGTCTGCAACCTCCACCTACTGCTGCGGACAAGCAAGAAGCATGTCTGCTGCAATCCTCTCCGATGAGCTTACAGCACAACTTAAGTCCCCTCACAGATCAAACTCAGACATTAGAAGTGTCAGCAACAGCCCAACGACAAGATCCCGCTGAGCTAAAGGAACCCACATTGGCTCCTTATTGTCAACCAACTCTCGCACAAATACACGTGCAAAATTCTCATTCTTGCAATAACATCCCACATACTTCTCACTCGCCTCAAACCATATGTACACCTAATGATCACTTGGATGCTTTAAGTCACCAGCATATTGCATTTTCAACACCAGCAGCAATTACGATATCATTACAAAAATCGCCCAAAAAACCAGACCCAAATGACCAGTTTTTAGCGGACCTGTCCTTTTTCTTCAAAAACACTCAAAATTCGCCCAACCATGCGTCAAATTCTAAGTCCAACCAAGAAGAACCCACGGCAACCGGCGTTTGACCTCAACTTCTTCAAACCTTTCAACAAACAGTCAATGCACTGAATTACCACTCGGACAAACTGGACGCGCAGGTTGACCTTTTGAACACCTTAGCGCTGTTTATGGCAGGGATCGACAAACTAAACAACTTAATAGTAGGTGCGCAAGCCTCAACAAAGCTCATACAGTCGGTCTGTTGCTGCTTCCCAATTATTGACTCACTTTCTTCGCTTCCAGCCTTTCTATCCAGTGTTATAAAGGAAGTCAAGTTGCTGAAGGGAGACAACTCACTCACAACTCCCTGTCCGCAACTGCAAAAAACATCAGACATTACCCAAGTTTCAGCAAACCAGTGGACCACCACAAATAAGGGCACCCAGTCGAGGGGGGGAACAGCTCTCTGTCCAAACCAGCCGAGTGAACAGTCAAAACTCGGCCCACTCCAATCTGCGCCAAAAGGTTGTGAGCCGACAGTAGTGACGACTAAAACCGTCTGGCCTTTAAGTGGGCGCACAACCTGCATGGACCACCTTGCGCAAACTTCAGCGCAAACATAGAAATAAAACAAGGACAAAAGCAACAGCTGTCCGCCCGGAATTTCTTTCCCTCTTTGCAAAGGCAGCTATCAAAAAAGCCCCAAGTGAGATCAACGCGCCATCACCCTTAGTAATTCCCAATGCCACTGAACAAAAAGGGGTTCCACCCGTATCCGGTATTCAACCGACCTCGGGGAGTAACCAAGACCCTATTCAGTCAGTTGCGGGAACTGTAGTAGAAGAGCCCAGCACTGTTATAGAAAAATTAAGGATCAAAATCAACGAACCTAGCCTACCAGGGTCCACAGCGACCTCAGTAAACCCCCAACCAGCGTTAATTTCGACTTCTCCCCGGCCGGATATCGCAATAACAAGAATGAACTTCACAAAAACAATCTACAATCAAAAAACTATTTTGCCCAAAAATAGTCAGTCCTCGTGGAAGGCCCCCCATTATTCGATTCTTCAGGAGCATGAACCTGTTGCAGGCCTGTTACCCAACAAAATCAATAAGACGGCTCCAAGTTCACATAGCAATGAGAATAAAAACGATTCGCCATTCTTCTACATTCTATTAGCACCCGAATACAAATCAAAGGGCCGGAAAGACATCCTTAATAGATCGAACATAATAAAATTAGTGGATGGCATCCCGGGGTTTGCAGGTTTGGTATCGGACGATATTGAATCTATCGAATTCCTCCCACTAAGAGGCTCCCAACCGTCTGAGGTAACCCTGGTGTCATTCAAGTCGGCCAGCTGGGCAGGAGTATTTCTGAACCACAAGGCTACTCTGCGGGATTGGGGCATTCGAGTGTACCCGTATTCCATCCCAGGCTACCCCACAGCATTACTGAGCCAGCCAACACCACCTCTAAAAGCCGGAACCTTCAGATCCGAGGCGCATACCAGACCGTATTCGATTTTAAAAAACACGTCAGGTTCTGAAGAACAGAATAAAACTTCTCCAACAGTGGTCTCCAACGTCGACACAAGTCAAGGATGGAGTTGGCTCCCAGCTATCCTGTCAACTAAAAGCTCAGAATGATAACAAGGAGTAGAGTTCACGGATCAAAACCGTAAACCCACGGCAAAGACATTCCCTCTAGTAGCCCGACCAGTAACTGTGCCTAATTCACAAGCAGATTCCACCTTCCTAATGTGCTCTTGGAACATCAGCGGCCTTCACCAGAAAATTACGAATCCTGACACTTTTTCCTTCCTATGTGAGCACGCGGTAATGGCCCTGCAGGAAACTTGGGCCACACAAGACTGTCCCGTCATCGGTTTTACTGAATTATGGAAACCTGCACGTAGGGACAGCCGTTACGGTCACCCTAAAGGTGGCCTGTCAATATACGTATCAAATAACTTAAAAAGCCCAATTACACGATTACATCTTGACGAAGACTGGCTACTCGGGGTCAAAATTAACTTATGGCGGAAACAACGTGCACTTTTCTTCCTAAACATGTATATTAACCCAAGCACACGTACAAAAAAAGCACACCTGTCACGTCTAACGGAAATTATGAGCGACCTAGCCGCGGAACATCCCAACTCAGATTGCATTGTCACTGGGGATTTTAATACCAACCTATTCCAAGGAAAACTAGCAGAAACTGAAGGGCCTTTCCTATTTTCCATCGCTGAGGCTGTGACACAATCCAAACCTGCCAACCAACCTTACTGCACACTGGGTGAACTCTGAGTGATCCGATTTTACAGTGCAGGTTACCTGGTAGTGAACGGAAGGTCTGTGGGTGACACTCCTCCCAACTGGTCCTGGTCAAATGGCAATAAACAATCCTATTTGGATTAAACCATCTGCAATTCAGCTTTGCTCCACTGTCTGGCCAGCTTTTGCATTCATCCACGTACGGAAAGCGACCACAGGCCCCAAGTTATATCTTTCAACACAAATCCAGTGAACCGTAAATCTGCACCCCCAACCTGCAGGGGAATATACACTGAAAACCTAAAGCGCCTTAGATGGAGTGAAGACATCAGCCCGAATATTCTACATGTAAGCATGGACCTTATAAGAGGTGGAACTGATCAAGATGCCTCTCCCACTGCGACATGGACGACGCTTTGCTCTCTCTTGACCAACCTTTTTCCAGCAAAACAGCAGGCCCAAAGGACACTCCAGCTTCGTAAGTTTACACTTTCAATACTGACAAAGTCACTTAAGAAAGTCAGAAACAACGCTTTGCGGCAACTTGCAAAATCTCCGGGGAATAGTGCATGCTTAAAACTCTACCAAGCAGCCCAAAAGTCATTTAGGCTGGCGACCATCAAAGATAAACTGAAGCACGAAAATCAGTTCTGGTGCAAACTGGTGTGGGAAAGCAAGAACAGAAACTCAAGAAAATTTTGGGCCCTAATCAACCACTCCAACCAGACTACATCGAGCTTTGGATCGGCAAACATTCAAGAATCAGACTGGGCAACATTCCTTATCGACCACTTTAGGTCCCCAGAACATCTAGGAGTTACAGAATGCTGCCCCCCAAGAGAGACTGAAATAGACCTCAGTACTGCACTTTGATAATCTCTCTAGCCCTTCGGTGGCTAGTTTTATTGCAGATTTAGAGTCGTTTCAGCTGACTCAGATGGTTGCACAACCCACTCATTCAGGGGGGCACACTCTTGACCCATTTTTCACCAACTTGACAGAAGCCTGCATCTCTAGCCTTACACCGCTGGCATGGACTGATCATTACTTGATACAGATCCAGTGCCCCGTACCCGTTATGCAGCCCAAACCAGTGGCCTGTCCAACCCCTAGACGGCGGTGGAATAAACTAAAGTTGGACGAGTTTTACCATCTCTTATCGTCCAACCCATTAGACATAACTGGTACGATAGATCAAGGATATGACGGCTTCTGTAATTGGGTGATTAGGGCATTGGATTCCCTTATCCCCACAGTTTGGTGTAAATTTGGGGCCAGGAATACTAGCCCGTGGTACGACGATGCGCTGCGGGTACTTAAGACCTCCTGTAGGCGTGCAGAGCGGGCATGGCGTAAAACCTACAACAACCAGGAGAAGGCCATGTACCAAGCCACTGTTAAACTCTACCATCGAGCAGTGTGTAGAACCCGCGCTGCTTTTTACGCCTCACAATTTCGGACTAGCACCAATCCCTCAAAAACTATCTTCAAGGTGTTGAAAGATCTTACCACTAAAAAGGTGACTGCTATTTTCCAGAGCTCTGTGGAGCACTGTGAAATTCTGGCGGATTTTTTCGTGGAGAAGGTGAACGCTATCTATCGGGCTTTTCCGCCGGCCAGTTCACCGGCAGATTCACCTCTTAAACCCTTGACTGTTGAGGAATTGCACTCTTTTCCGACTTTAACAACTGAAAGCCTTGGTAAACTGGCTTGCCAAGTGAGGTCAGGGTCCTCAGCAGATCCGCTCCGCCCGGATGTGTTCAAGGATCTGGCGGTGCATGACATCTCACCGTTATGTTCCTTGATAAATGCATCGCTAACATCTGGTGTAGTTCCACTCAAGTGGAAACAGGCCATGGTGAGGCCCATTCTCAAGAAACCAAGCCTGGACGGGAGTAAGCCCGAAAACTATCGGCCAATTTCACTTCTGCCGTGACCTGCCAAGGTGACTGAGGCGCATGTCAACGCGGTCCTCTCGGAACATCTTCTCCAAGCCGATATCTTCGATACGACGCAGAATGGATTTCGAGCAGGCCATAGCACGGAGACGGCTCTGCTGTATATGGTAGAGCATTTGCGCTCCGTGCTTGATGCGGGTCAAACGGCGGCGCTGGTGCTATTAGATCTGAGCGCCGCCTTCGACACCGTATCACACCCCATCCTTCTGCGTCGATTAGAGGAGGCTGGTGTCACGGGTACCGCTCTCCAATGGTTCCGGTCTTTCCTAGCTAATCGGACCTTTAGCGTGACCGTCCCTCCACATCAGTCCAAACCCCATCTGCTGGATCTGGGGGTCCCCCAGGGCTCCTCGCTGAGTCCTACGTCGTTCAATCTATACGTAAGGCCGCTGGCTGAGGTTGTTCGTCAATGGGGTATGACAATGGTGTCATACGCCGATGACACCCAGCTAGCGGTCACGATCAGCGGGGATGCCGATGTGGATGCACCTAGATTCCAACAAGGACTGAGGGCGGTCGCTGGCTGGATGACGTCCAACTGTCTCCAGCTGAATGCCAGTAAGACCGAGGTCATGATTTTTGGGAAGCAACCGGAACTTTGGGGTAGCAGATGGTGGCCAGGGGATTTGGGTCCTACACCTATTCCAGTCTCCGAGCTTAAAAACCTCGGAGTATGGTTGGATCCCTCCCTTATGTTTGTATGTCATACTAAACGTACGGCGGCCTGTTGCTTCGGCATCCTACGAGGCCTTCGCCCAGTGCTTAAGTTTTTTGATGCCGCCACCCGGCAACTCGTGATCCAAGCTACTGTCATCTCTAGGCTGGATTACGCGAGTTCTTTATTCGCTGGCTTAAACCAAGCAGAAATTGGTCGTTTGCAGCGGATTCAGAATGCCGCTGCGAGAGCGGTAGTAGGACTACCTAGATCTTGTCCTACCTCTAG
This sequence comes from Lissotriton helveticus, assembly GCF_964261635.1. NCBI lineage: Eukaryota > Metazoa > Chordata > Amphibia > Caudata > Salamandridae > Lissotriton > Lissotriton helveticus. The sequence continues at coordinate 1,133,249,870 of NC_136061.1, forward strand.
CACCCTGCGATCGTTGCACTGGCTACCGGTGGCTCAGCGGATCCAATTTAAGGTCCTCTGTGTCGCCTACAAAATACTTAAGGGATCCCCGGCCAGGATCCTATCCAAGCTTCTGGTTCATTACACCCCTGCTCGATCTTTAAGATCCGCTGATCTGGAACTCACGGTTGTTCCCCATGTTAAGCGCAGCAGAGCCGGCGGACGTTCTTTTCAAGTCCGCGCTGCTATGTTGTGGAACTCTCTCCCCCCGGCGATTCGTGCCTCTAGGGACTTGCTCTCCTTCCGCCGAGCTGTGAAAACTTTCCTGTTCCCTTAGTCCACTTCCATTACTGTTTTTATTTGTTGTGTTGTGCTGCTACCTTGTCGCGGCGTCAGGACGCTCCTTCGCTGGAGCAGCTGTGCGCCTAATAAAAGTGCATAACATAACATAATAGGCGGAGTACACCCACCGAGTGCATACACTCCGTCAGCGAGGACTTTGAGGTGCCGCAAGAAAGGGTTGCTATAGCAGTGTCAAAAGCGAGATCAGACGGTGCACCGGGCCCAAATGGCCTGCCACAGAGCCTGTTTAAATCTGACATAGCTTTCTGGTCAGGAAAGCTAACAAATCTTTTTAATTATGCTTTGAGAACTGCAACAATCCCAGATTCGTGGCGGGGTGCAATAATCCACCCAATTTAAAAATCAGGATCTCGCGCCTCCCCCAGTAATTATAGACTCATTGCTCTTTTGGACATTGAGGCTAAGCATTATGCAGGTCTCCTCCTGGAGGAGCTGAGTCTATGGGCAAAGGAACACAAGCTGATACTGATGAACCAAACAGGGTTTGTTGCTAACTCTGGGACTATGACCAATCTATTAGCAGTGCCAACTATTGTCGACAAAGCATTCTCAACATCCAGGTCAGTCCTCTGCTGCTTTGTCAACTTCAAAGCTGCGTTTGACAGCATCCCTAGGGTGGCTTTACGGGAAAAATTAAGGCAATGGGGGATTCCTGACAAATTACTGGAGGCAATCATTCAACTTCATTCATGTACTTGGGTCCGAGTGAAGTTGGGGTCCGGCACGCATCTCTCGTGGAAAATTATGACAACTAGAGGTGTGAAGCAGGGATGCGTGCTGGCCCCGCTTTTGTTTAATTTGTTCATAGCGGACCTGTCGATGACTCTGGATGAAACAAATTGTCATCCCCCAAAGGTGGGAGGCACGGCATTAAGTAACCTTCTATACGCCGATGACCTGGTTCTTTTTAGCCTCACTAGGGTCGGGCTGCAACGGCTCCTTGACAAACTGCTTAGTTACACATCTACGAACCAATTGGAGGTTAACTTAAAAAAACTCAAGTTGTCCCCTTTGGAAGGAAACGCCACGGCGGCGGTGGGTGGTCATACAACAACACAAGTGTGGCTATAGGTCACTCGTACAAATATCTAGGTGTCCACCTGGACTCCAGGGGTAATCTCATTAAACAGCGCAATGAGATCGCAGTTAAAGCTACGACCCACACGGTGTCGTTAGCCAAGCTCTTGAAAAACCTCTCTGGTCCAACTTTCTCGCCTCTTCTGGAAGTCCTAAGAGCGAAAATTGGCCCTACCCTATCTTATGACATAGAGATATTCAGGGGCAAAATGAACTCTGCTTTAAACCAATACACAACTAAAATCTATAAAAAGGTCCTCCAGCTGCCAAATTCAGCATCGGCAGCACAGATAAGGTTAGAGTTGGGGCTATTAAATTATGAGGCTTCCAACATCGGCGCATACCTAAACCTCTGTCACAAATTGAGACAAGCGGATTTAGGCACACTAGAATCCATAGTCTGGCTAGAAATCACTCAGAAAAATCCAGGAGGTGTCTTTGGTCGCGTTTTCAAGGACTCCATTCAACAAATGTCGGCGAGCGACCTATCGGCCCTAAACCCCAGTCAGACAGCTTTTAAAACCAGCATTAAAAAATGTGTGAGAATGAGCTCACTCATCATAGACAAAGCACTCTTTTCGAAACGTAGTCATGCCTGGGCTCTTGTAAATTCTTACAGACGGTTAGCCCCCGTCACTTACCTGTCTTGCACATACTCATTGTATTTAAAACGCAGTCTCATAGCCATTAGAATGGGTGATTGGCGATTCCTGCAAGATCTGCCCCCCTGGCGACGCACGACAGAAAATTTTACTTGCAGAGGGTGTGGCAAATCACCCGAAACTCTGTTGCATGTGGTCTGCCTCTGCCCAGCCCTCAACTACCAACGCAGGCGTAAACTTAAAGTTGAGTGAAACAGGCTGGGTGTTCGGACATGCAGGCAAGCCATTATTGAGGCTCTGAACCCCAAAAACACAGGCTTAAACATAGGACTAATACATTTTATTCAGCAAGCATACCGTAATTTTAAGCAAAAGAGGTCCTGTTAATGCTTCACCTCTTCCTCTTTTAACCACCCAACACACTTTATACAACACCCCAAAACTCTAAGGAGGAAGAAATGAAAAGAACATGATTCGTAGCCCTAAGAATACTGGTCTGTCTACCATATGTATGATGCCGCTGACTGCGAGAGTAACAAAAAACGGGGGTGATCATTTTTGTATATCACGTTTTAAATTTCTTTTAACAGTTTGTACACAATGTGAATATTGTAATCTGCTTTTAAAGGTATCTGTGTCATATCTAAATAAAGAATTTGATTTGATTTGATTTGATTACATGATAACATACATGAATATATAAACACATACTCTTAATTTTGAACCATTGTAAAAATGTAAAATAATACATTTTAAAATGTATTGTTTTTAAATCTTCATAAATAATGTAAACATAATTACAGTTCACAGTGCAGCAACACATTTATACCATATAAAGAAAAATAAAACATTATACATACATTGATATTAACTGTTAAACAAACATTAAATACAATAGTTAAGGGAGGGTTACATTTACAATTCTAATAAAAAATAGGGGAAGTGCATAATTTGGGTTGAAGATCGGGAAGCGGTGTATTTACAACGCCAGTCAAACCTCTGTCAGGGAAAGTGCATATACTGAAGGAACCAAATTTACTATTCTAACTCCAGTCCTTCTCACATTGGGGAAAGTACATATAATAGGGGAACAACAGATTTATTCTTCTTACGCCACTCCTCCAAATATTGGGGCAAGCACACTAGTTGAAAGGGGTCTGATTTGCTATTCTTTTGACACACCAAAAACACTGGGGAAAGGGTAGATTTACTATTCTAATTCCCATTCAACAAACACTGTGGAAAGAGCATATATTTGTAGGGTCCACTATTTAGCTCTGGTCCAGCACAAATATGATAAAGTGCATGAATTGAAGAGGGTCTGAGTTACCATTCTAACTCTAGCACATCAAACGATGAGGAAAGTAAATATTTTTGGGGGGCAGGGCTGATTTGCTATTCTATCTCTGGAAAGTTCTTACATTGGAGGATGGGGAAGAGGGTCAGATCTACTATACAAATAAGTAAAATTGAATACTAATACATAAATATTAATAATTACATGTAATTGAGAATCTTATTGGCAAGCATATATGTTTTAAAATATTTAATGAATATTTTAGAGTCAAAATTCAAGTATAACATCCACCCCCTCATCATTTCACAATAAAGTTCCTGGATGAGTTTCAGTATTAGGCAAGTTACACTCTATGCCACTCCCTCATTGTCATATATGACCCTATCACCAAAATCCCTTGTCATAGCCTCTGATCAAAAATGTACTTTCAAAACAGATATTCAACCTGTGGGTAACAATGCATGCATAAATGTACTCAAGTCATTCATATCTTCCATCAGTTTCTCATCTCTTCTAACCATTTTCAGGTACGCTTTTTTGGCATTCACCTGCACTCCATATCCCTCAACCAGTCCACTGTTCTAGGAGGCTAGGAACACATTTGCTATACCAACGTGATCTACAGTAACCACGCTTATTTTTCATCTTAGTTTTGTTGGGTGTTTAACAGACTTACTTAGATCGATGCCTGTCATCTTCTTGCGTTAGTCTGTTACTTGTTCCCAGTATTTTGACATGGCATGACAACTGATTACCATGTGTATGAATGTAACTTCAGCATAGCACCGGGGGCAGTATCAGGAGTGTATCTATCAGATTTTGTGCAACATAATCGGGGCCACATACACCTGATTCAAGTAATAGAACCGCCTTAACGTGATTCTGGTTTTACTGGATCCCCTGGATATTTTAGTATTTACATTGGACAACTCAAGTCCATTATTTCAGTCTTGCAATAAATATTGCATCCATCCATGACTCTTAGTCTCCCCTTTGCACATTGTTTAGCTTTATATAACACAGACATCTGCCTGCTACATTTGTTTGCGAGAGTTAATACTGGTAGCATCTCAGATGATGACGGGCAATCTGGGATTGTACCACAGGTGTACCTAGCCACATTCAATACTCTGGTGTATTGTATATTTTGCATATTTGGTATGTTGTAAATATGTTGTAGTTCCATAAATTAAATTAATCTAACATTAGGTCGACCATAAAGGTGTAAAATGGTGCTTCTCTGTATCCTCCTTCGAAACATTGATATCAGAGGCACTTTGTCAAAGTTTACAATAAACCTTCATGGGGGCCAGATCCATGTGGGGTGATTTTTATATTACCAGTTCTGCAAACTGTTGACATTCTCAGATGGCCTCTTTGATTAAGAAAGGCTTCCAGGGCCCCAAACTGGTCAAATTTAAGAGACAGCTTTCAAGTTCCATTCCCAAGCTTACAGTCAGCAGAATTGTGCCAACCATCCAGCGACATTCTGTACCTGTGTCAAAAGTGCATCTCCATTCCTGGGAACTGCAGTCCACATGAAGCACTACATAGTCTCTGAGGGCCTCATTTATGAGAAGTGACGCATCGCTGCATTAAAGCAGAGATGTGTTACTTCTCAGTGCTCCCTCCTTGCGACATGATTGATGCGTCATATTTACTGCATGACGCATCATGTCGCAAGGAGTTACAGATATGTTAGTATTTCTGACGTATCTGTATGGCGCAAAAATGATGCATTGCTGGAGTGTGTCACAAAAGTGATGCAACTCTAGCAATGTGTCCTTTGGCTTACATCAGTCTTACGCCTGCTGTGATTAAAGTGATGACCTATTATAAGTATAGAAAGGGTTATGCCATCCTGTTTTGAATGGTAACTGACAGCAGTGGAGGCTCCTCGCGGATGGCGCGGTTCACAAGACTTATCACGGTCGACTAACTTTACTTATATGAAGGACTCTACCTCCACGCAGCAAGACAGCTTAACCTTTCAAGACAATCTCCACCATTACGGACTGTGAAGGTGGATTATATCTGATGCCTCGCACAAGAATACATGGAAAACGAGCGTGACTTTTACAACTGCGCTCTCTGGGCTTACCACATTGGGAAGCAGATAGAGCTTGTGACCTTCAATTTCTCCTATACACTGGCTGCGAGATAGGATCTGCTTCATCAGAATATAGCACAATAATTATCGTTTGCCTTGAAAAAGTATTTTAAAGACGAAACACGTGTCGGCGGTGTATGCTGGAAAATAAAATACCTTTTTTAAAAGATTTGGAATATAAACTTCAGCCTTTGGATCCGTATTTTGAAACTCACATTCTACATATTAACTATTTATTTGCTCATTAACAAAGATTGATCATTATCCAAATTATTTATCTCATCCGTATTATGATTTGAAAATGATGATGAATACATGGTGCAATACTAATTAATCTCAAGAGTGCTTGTCTAACCTGTTCTCCTTTGGCTTTTGACATTAGCTTGAAATCCCTTTTCTTGCTAATTTTTGACACCCCTGGTGGTGGGTGTGAATCAGGATAGCAGTGCACCTTGTTGGCTAACATCAATACCATTACAATAGTTACTTTACACGTTGAATTGCTTTCAGTTTGAGTTATATTTACGTTATGTGCGGACGCTTTCTCGTTTGAGAGACACTACCACCGTATTTTGTTCATAATACTGTTTTGAATGAAGGGTGGTGTTGCAAAGCAATTAACAACAGTGTCCACATTGTGGCTGGGCAAACACTGAGCACTGATCACCCCGGTATTCATAATGTGTTTGTTGAAGGCATGACTAAATTCAAAATAGATTGCTACCTGGCACCATTCTCAAACAGCTAAAATCAGCTGACCGGAATTTAGAAAATTTGAGATAAAGGGGGAGTCACCGGACAATTCTCAGCGCTGTGATTAGGCGATTTTGGCAACCACTGTGGACGATGAGGTCCCGACCGTCACCGCAATGAGAATGTGAACACTGGTAACAAATATACATAGGAGGAGGGGAGGGGGCAATATTGTAAAGCTCACCTCTTTAGTTCTTGCAGGCTTTAGAAGGCGTCACACTCATCCACATCTGTTTTTGAAAGGGACTGGCTATCCTGCTGCCACATCATCTGCGATTTGACACCCCTATGAAGCTAGGACTTGAAGTCCAAGGATAGTGTAGGTGTCATGGTCATTAGGAGATGTGGTTGACCGAACCTGGATTGTGTGTACCTATTCTACTCAAGGGACTGTTTCCCCTACTGGCAAAGCAAGAATTATGTGGGGGAAAGTGAAATTAAAAATAATGTTTCATCAAATTAGATTCAATGGAATTAGAATAAAGGATGGTCATTAAGACTACAACAAACAGGCATAGGATGGCAGAGGGGGATGGGTTTCACCTGTCTGTCACAAATGACATCATATTGAATGTGTCAAACACTGTGCTCCCCTCTGTAATTAGTGTCCACATTTTTGTCCTAGAGTGATAGATATGCACCAGCAGGGTAGCAAAGTGTGCCTGGCAGGTAATAAGAATACATTGTTATATTACTGCGGTGGTAGGCTTCCAATACCCATCAACAACAGATCAGTGTCATAGTATGGGGGGACCTGTGATGTAATTGTGTCATACCAATCAATCAAGCAAAATAAATGTATACATAGATGAGTGGCAGATCGCCTCCAAGGTCAAAGCCTGTGCACTTTTGGTAATTATATAAACTTGTCGGAAGGCAATTGGGTTTGTCATGTGTGCCGTCCCATTCAGCCATAGTCCAGTATGGCACCATCTCTTCTCTATTTGGGAGTTTCTCCTAGGATGTGTGGTATAGAGAAACTCTCTAGTACAAGGTCTATGGGGATGGTCAATGTCCAAGACTGGTCCAAGGGATCTTGTCATTCAGACCTCATATGTCACTAGGTATCATAAAAGTCCACAATTTTTCCTAATAGAAAAGACTAGACTCGAGTGTGCCCATGGCCGTTGAGAAGTGTGGTTTGTCTATGACTATCCATGTATTTTCAATTTCTGTGTGGTCGAGGTCTAGAAAATACCTAGTGAGTTTAGTATTCACCATTTTGCATCTCACAGCACTATGATGTTTAAGTATTTTAGTCCTCACTCTGGGGGTGGTCATGCCTATGTAGTTGACTTTAAAGGGCATCTGAGGAGGCTTATTACCCATTCTGTGTTGCAATTGGTGTGTCTGAAAAGTTCCCTAGTTTGACCTGCGATGTAAATTCGGTGTATGGACAGACCAAACAAGACCCTGAAAGGAAATTAACTTTCGCAGGTGGTAGAGAACGTACAGTGTTCTGATCTCTTCTGTGAGGATTGGATGGGGTCTAGTGTGGACCACCATGTCTCTAATATTCTTGCTGCGGTTCAAAGCAAATAACGGTTTGGATAGTGTCTTCTCTCTCGTGTTCAGGATCACTCAGTTGTTGTTTATTACTTTCTTGACTGTGTTAGTCGGGTGGCCGTATTTACTCACACAGTCTAGCCTGTCTGATTGTTGTTCAGGAGGTGAGATTTTTAAGGTAGACCTCTGTGATAAATGGTTGCTTAGTGTTGCTCCATGTTCTTTGAATTTTGCTACTTCTGTACAATTTCTCCTAATCCTCAAAAATTGGCCCAATGGTACGTTGTCTCTCAGTGCACCCGGATGGAAACTATTGTAGCAGAGAAGAGAGTTCAGTGCAATCGGTTTCTTATACAATTCAGAGCAGATATCTCCATTTTTCGGATAAAGCAGGATGTCCAAGATAGGGCAGGACGTTTTGTTAAATTCACAGGTAAATATTAAATGTGGTTTTCTTGTATTTAGCCAGGTGGAGAAGGTATGTAATGATTCTAGGTCACCCTCCCAGATGACCAGTATGCCATCTATGTACCTTCTCCATATTTTCAGGTTCTCAGAGTATGGGTTATCCAAAGGGTAGATGTGGGTAGACTTGAAGTTATGCATATACAGATTAGCCATAGTAGGAGCACAGGTACTCCCCATGGTACTCCCCATGGAAGCCGTGGTAATTTGCCAATATAGATCATCTTGAAATGTGAAGAAATTATTCTTCATGGCGATAGTGGCACATTCCATCACAAAGGAAGTAGGGGTCATATCTCTCCATGTCCTCTGGTCAAGCAACTCTCTGGCTGTCTGTCAGGTGTTATTGTGTGGAATATTTGTGTACATTTATTCCACATCAAAAGAGACCAGTAAGTGTAAGCCTGGATCAAAAGGAATGTTAGACAATACATTCAGTACATATATTCCTGTGTCCTTAATAGAATTGAAACTTTCTATTACGGCAACTAGGACATTTTTAATTCCATGTTAGGACCCAGAGATGAGGTTTATGCTGGCTTAAAGCTTCTCCACCAGTATAGATTTCAGGTGGTTTTGGACTGATTTGAAGTGAAACCTATTAAATGTAGAGTCGGAGGACCAGTCTGCCTGATTGAGGATATCCTGTAATCGGGCACCTAAAAGGAAAGCCTTTGAGGCCATAGCTCCCCTCACGGAGCGTGCCCCAAACATCGAGGTGTTAATACCAGCCTCTTGCATGGCCCACCTGACCCACCTGGCAATAGTAGGGTAAAAAACGCTTTATGGGGGTTTAGTGACGGCAATCAAAAGTTGTCTTTCCTCCAGAGGACGGAGATTCTCCGTCATGGATTTGTAAGCTTTTACAGCTTTTACAGCTTTCACAACACATAACTTTGGCACATCAGTAAACATAGGATAAGAAACACATCTTGAATTAATTTTGTTATTCTCAAAATATTAAATGTCTCTCCATCCAGAGTGAATACTCTACCTGTTATGTCTAATGCTCTCACGTTAGAGACCCGTCTACAGTATACTAAACACAACAAGGTAGCTGTTTCGCCAACATCTGTTTATGTGACAAGTATTTGTTAGCAGGCCATGATTATAAAACATGCAGGACTTTATTAAAATCCCAAAGTGTGGAGTATTTGGGACCTGGAGGAAAGACAGTCTAATACCCCTCATAAGCTTACAGATCAAAGGGCGTTCCTCCACTGGAAGCTCATCTAACCGAATGTGACCTGCCGATATGGCAGATCTAAGGTATTAATATATTTATATGCCAATCCATCTGAGGCCAGAGAGGCTAGAAAGTTCAGGGTATTGACAATATCTGCCCCCACTGGATCCAGTTGCCATTGATGACACCAGACACACCATTGTGACCAGGCCAAGTAATATTGTTTGTTTGTACTATCCGCCCATGATTTGGTGAGTAATGAAGCAGCTTCTCATGAAATACCTGGGACTTTCCAGCAATTCCAGTAATCCTCCATGCCATAAGATGGAGAGAACCCTCTAGAGCCAGATGGTGATGATTTCCCTGGGATCCCAGAGAAGATCTGGAAACAGGGATTGATGGATTGAAAAATCCCAAGAAAGTTCCATCGGAACTGGAAGCCAAACTTGAGATGTCAACATTGGGGTTATCATTACCAGGTGCGCTTGTTGTTTCTGAATTTGGACACTGTCAAACCGGAGAACTTTCACCCCATCTCTTACCTGCCGTGGGTGTCCAAGAGGCTTATATTAACTCCATTTGGACAGGATTCCTGGAATACAACAGCACGCTTGACTCCTCTCAGAATAGTTTCCGCCCGGGTCACAGCACTGAGTCTGCTCTCCTAGCTGTGACTGAACATCTGAGGGTAGCCTTAGATGCCGGACGCACTTCAGCGTTGATTTTATTGGATCTCAGCGCCACATTTGACACAGTATCCCATCAGATCCTGCTGCAACCATTGGAGGAGGCTGGCATCGAGGGCCCGGCCCTGGGATGGTTCGCCTCTTTTCTCTCTGAGAGAACTTTTCTGGTGGCGGCACCCCTTTTGCCTCCCTGATAAATACTATCAAACAAAGGGTTCCACAAGGCTCAGCGTTGAGCCCTACGCTATTCAACCTGTATGTCCAACTGTTAGCAGCTGTGGCCAGGAGCAGAGGACTAACGGTAGTATCATATTCTGATGATACTCAGTTGTTAGTAGCACTCTCTGATGACTCCGTGCAGGATACTCTCAAGTTCAGGAGCGATCTTGCAGCTGTTGCAGACGCAGTAGATGACCCAGCCGGAACCACTGTTATCAGATTCGATAACCAAATCTGTCTGGGACCAAAAAATTGATGTGCCCATTCCAGGAGTCCATGTGTGATATCCACCATCGTAGTTCCTCTTTGACCTCCTCTGTGAGAGGCATCCATTGAGAATACATGAGACCCTGTTGCATGTGGAAGATTTATAAGCATTGAAGGGCCCGGGAAGATGGCCTGTATGGAGGATGATAGTAGACTCACTCTGCAAGCAATTTGCTTCAGGATGTGGTTGGTTTGGCTAGGGTCATTCTGAGTTTGTGTTTGATCTTGGATAGCTTCTGGGAAGGAAGACTCAGAGTGGCCTTGATGGAATCCACTACAAACCTCAGAAATTGTAGTTTCAGAGAGGGCGTAAAGGAAGATTTTATCTTGTTGACCACAAATCCGAGAGACTCCAGAAGGTTGATGATCATTTGAAGATGGATCAATAATCTTTTGGGCTTTGGTCCAACAGGAGTATATTGTCTAGGTAGACAAGTAGTCTGATCCCTTGAGCCCTTAAGTTTTCCACTACCAGTTTTTGAACCTTGGTGAGGCACCATGGAGTGAATGATAGAAAGTGAGGGAGCTGAATTTGAAAATCTGAGCTGCTATTGGATCTGCAGTAAGCATCTTTTATTTTTTTGCAGAGTTTTATATAGCGCGAACTAGACCCGAACCGAATCAGGTATCAGAGCGCTTTACATAGCACCAGTTACGTTACATGAGGACACACTTTCATTTTAGGCACGGGGAGATTAAGTGATTTGCCCAGAATCACAGGAGGTTTTTGGCGTCGTTACCGAGGCTCGAACCCAGATCCCCAGGTCCGAGGTCGAGCGCCTTAGCCGTTAGGCCAACTCCTCTCCCCTGTCCACCTGTGCACCATCCAATTGTTTGACTGTAAATGATCCCTGATAAGATGGATTCCCTCCATTTTGAAATGGGGGAAGACCAGACACTCGTTGAACTTTTCCTGATGTTTGCCTCTGTCCCTCCTTTGCACTAGGAAAAGGTTGGTGAGGAAAACTCTGACATTCCAGGTCAGGAATCATATTCTATTACCCACCCTCTGTTCTGTCTCTTTTTTTTCCATCTTTTAATCTCAGGAGAGACATAGAGGTACTGACGGAGAGTGTGGGGCCTCCTAGTCCTGAGCTTTGTCCAGGCGAGGTGAGGTCTTTTCCCCTGTCAAATTAGATCGTCCTACATCTACTGACAAGGAGGACTAGATACACACGGTTGGTACAGGTTGTATCGTTACCAACTATTATTATTTAATTAATTTGGTTCATTTGTTCACGTTTATAACAGTAGCAACTCAGTAAGAGCAGAGGCCCTGATGAAAGCCGGGGATTGATTGCCCATTAGGCAGAAACATGTTGGCCCATTTATTTGACAGTTATTTCGTCACACTGTCACTTGCATTGTTCTAGTTTTTAATTAGGGGGTGTGCCCTGACAGGCATTAAAGTAGTAGATTCTGAGGACACACCATTCTATTTTAAGTCACAAGGTGTTGTTATGTTGCACTGTTTTTTCATATTTAGTTTTTAACCATCAGGAATCAGCCATCATAGGGCGATTCATAGTTTTGTGTGGACCAGATCGAGTACCATTAATGTGCGGCATAAGGTCTCGATGATCAAGGAACCGGCCTTTGCACAAGTGGAACAGCCACATGATAGGACTGATCACTGAGTCTGTTTGATGGTTATCCACGTTTAGATCATAATGGATCTTGTTGACCAAATCTAGTTTGAATGTAGCTTTTGATGTGTCTTTTCACACTTTAAGTGCTTTTTGAAAACTGTGATAGCTGCAGGAGGATGACTAGGGTATCCCTGACACTCACGGTACAGGGGTGTAAGCAGCTGAGCCTTTCATATAGTGCTCCCTTTTGACCCCCATCTCTTGGACTGTTAGTATACATCTCGGTAACGTACCTTGTTATGTGCCCATATGCATATCTGATTATTTGCCTTTTACTGGACTGTCGTGTTAAAAACATGCAATAATGTGTTCTTCAATGCCAACACTCTCCCCCCACGCTATGCAACTCCAAACTTTGAATAAACAAGTATCTACCCTCCCCCCTCTCTCTGCAACCTTTCTGCACTCAAACACTCAGTAACAAATACATTACAGTCCCTTTGTGGATCGCACTCGGGGCAGATGTTGCCTGCTTCAGACATCTCCGTAACCCGGTCTTGCTTTACATTATATAGTATAATTTGCTTCCCATGCTGCATATGTTCTCTTGTGCCAAAACTGTGTCTGTTCTTTTTACCTATATTGCAGGCAACTTTAGCTCTAATCCTCCTGTTCTAAGGTGCCACTCCCCCCTTTGGTGTGAGGGTTAGGAAAACCTCTCCTGTGTACCATCAAGCTTTTGTATTAAATGCAATGCCTGCTTAGGCTCTGTAAAGAAATGAGTTTTCCCCTCAACCTGCACACGGAGCCTGGCCGGGTACAACATACTATAGTCTAAATGCAGTTCGCATAGCTTTCTCTTCACTGGTGTAAATTGACGCCAAGCCTCTTGCTCTTCTTGTGTGAAGTCGGGGTAGTGGGAAATATCCATGTCTTTATGTCGCAACTCCCGCAGTTCCCTGGCTCTGTGGAGTGCTGTGTCTCAGTCCCTGTAGTTAAGTTGCTATGCAATGATGGGACGCAGAGGTGATTCTGGAACTCATCTCTGGGCCAATGACCAATGAGCATGCTCCACCACAAACATATTAGAAACATTCTCCCTACCCAACAGTGTGGCCAAGAGTTGTTCCACACAATGTTCCATATTCAAAATATTTGTGGATTCTGCTATCCCCACTATCCGGATATTATTGCGCTGTGAGTGCGCCTCAAAATCCTCTGCCTTGGCTTGAATACTCTGCAGTAGCTTGTCCATTTTAGCCTGTGCTTGGGCACCCTTATTTAGTGCCTCTTCTGCATCAGACACACTTTGTTTAACCGCATCAAGGCGTTCCGTATGCTTGTCAAGACGTTCTGATATTCTAATAATTCGGAATGATAGTGCATCAATTTTCCCATCAATTTTACTCAAGCTGTGTTGCACGGTGGCCAGGATTTGCTTCAGGTCTGTATGGTCACCTATCTCATATCCAGATTCTGATGAGTTTTTATCGACTTCTTGCGTTCAGGGCATTTTCCTTGGTTCAAATTGCAACTTGGACTGTGATTTTTTTTAGTTCTGCCCATTGCTAATGCTTATTGATGCTAGCTATCTTCAATGAGAAGCCGTGATGCACCAAATTTACATGTGAGGCAGTGCTTTTAAGGATATCTGTTTCCACCTGTTTGCAGAGGCTGTGCAGGGCAGTGAGCGCAAACAAGGTCCCTGCTTTCTGGACCATAATGCCCGCTATTATTTAAATTCTGTGGAACGGGAGACCATCTGCTGCCTCGCGGTGGACCGCGGAGAAGGGGGCGGGGGACACCAAAAGGGGGCACCTTAGCCAGACCAGCCAAAACTGTTGGAGCGTGCTGCACCAGATCACCCTTAATCTGGGTAACATTTTATATCTTTGGCTTTCTGCGCTGTGCGGTTTCTGCCAGGCACCCCAGAGGCCCACCTCACCACCTTTGAGTTGCCCAGCCTCAGTCCCGGCCCCCCCCGGCTCAATCCAGAGGCCGTCCTCTGACTGGTATGATTTGCGGTCCGGCGTCTCCCCCAGTCGCCGAGTTTTATCACCCCTATGAATCTCTGAGCTGGATCTTCCGTCTGAGCCTCTATGATGCGCAGCCTCACCAATTTCTCCAGGCTGCTCTGTGGCTCTCTTGGGAGCCGAGCCGCAGGATGTGATGTTACTGCCTGCACCGCACCCCGGGTCCTGCAGCTCGACCCATACCTCTAAACTGCAGACAGTCACAGGGCAGAGGCTATATCCAGGCTGACACGCTGCTCGAATCTTCTCTTTTGTGGTAAAGTTTGATTTGACAATGCCATTTTAGAATGGTAACTTTTAGAAAGTGGACATTTCTCTGCTCCTAATGTTGCTCTGTGTGCCTGCAGCCTGTCTCTAATACATGTCTGGGCTGGATGATAGCTACACTTTGTGCATTCCTCTAGACAGCCACATCACAGGAAGGGATGGGTGTGACAGGGTATTCATCTGCATACTGATAGCCAGCGGCGGTTTCTGGTTAAGGGCGTCGGGGCTCCGCCCCCTTTGTTTTCATCCCCCCAGCGTCGGGCATTGCTAAAGTAAAAATACTCTTTAAGGCAAGACTGTTATAAAAAAAAATTACAACAAAACCAGAGGGGGGAGGTAGAGCTAATCGTTGGATTTAGGCTCCACTTGGTACTTAAATAAACAGAGAAAATCCAACATTCAAAGGGAAGGGGGGAGGGAGGACGGGAGAGTGATCAATGAGTATTGAAACACTCAGTGTTTGTAAAAATACCCCTCACACACCAAAAGGCCCCTTGGTGTCATGCTTCATCATCGGGGTCTTCGCACCCCTCTATCGGGATGCGGCGTGCTTCGACCTGCCTCCCTCCCCCCTTCCCTTTGAATGTTGGATTTTCTCTGTTTATTTATATAAAAAAAATTACACACGTTTGTTGGGGGCAAGGCAGTTGATGTGCTGACACACTGCCAGCCAGTCCGATGCATTCCTAAACTTTCTGTCTCTCGGCGAGCCCTGGAGACTGAGTCTAATGTATTTGCCAGGCGGCTGAGCTCACATCCCTGGGGTCTGTGAGGTCATCAGCTCGGCAAAGACATAGACTCGAGCTCCAGTCTCAACCCCCTGATGATGTGTGGGTAAAGTTTGGCACGGGCGCTTCAGGTTGAAGCCCTGAAGCACCGGGAATCCACGTCAGTCAGGGAGAGGAGATGATGGTTACCCCACCCTTTCCAGATTCATCACAGGGGGTGGTACCTGCCCTATGACGAGTTGAGAAGGGGTGGGGTAGAGGCTGCAAGCAGGCGGGAAGCGCAAATGTCGATTGTGCGCAGTTTGCCGTAATTACTTCTGAAAAGACACTTTGCAGCCTCGAGGAGGTGCCGATTTCCTGTGCTGCTAACTGCGGGACTTTATTGAGGCTGCAATTTGATCTCCAGCGCTTCAACTCTGGACTCGAAGACAGGTCTGAATGGATTATTTCGGGCCTGTAGTCAGAGAGGAGACAGAAGCCGTGCTGACAGGACAACTCCCCTGGAACATATCAGGGTCACTCACACTGGCATTCTATAACAAGCCCTCAGGAAGGTAAGCGCCATGGGAAAGTTTGGCAGTGAATACATTTGATTTAATTTGAAATAGAAGTATTTTTCTGTTTTTGTTCACGTCATAATTGTATTTCAGAACACCTTTGTTGAAATGTTTTAAGGGAATGGCATGCTACTGGGACACAACATCTGTTATGATGGAATGTTCGCTCGTAGTTTTGCAGGATTTGTATAATTTGTATAAGTTTAAAAAGGAAGATATGCTTTTTACAACAGAGGGAATGAAATGCTGCCTAAATGGTCTATATTTAAAAAAAACTGCATGCTTCACTGCCAAATGTAATGGTATTAGTTTACCCTCATCCGGACGATGGCAATTGAAGTACTTCTGGCTGGTATTCGTGCCATGCATTGAATGCTGTTGGCAAAACCTGAAACTCTCGCATAAATCTTGTTTTTTTGTTTTTGCTAATACATATTTCCTCTATTCTGTACAGCTATTTTCAATTTATCATATAATTATATTTTGTTTGCACAGTAATTTGTGACCGCTGGGTCGGTGACTGGTTAATACTAGGGTATTTGTGCTGGCGAAGGGCCTGTGCTCTGCAGCTGCCCTCACAGTCCAGCTGCTTCTGGAACCTGATGTTTGATAGACATAGATGAATACGAGGACACGTCACAAACCTTATGTCTTATTGCATTTTTCTGTAAAGATGACAGTACACTTTTTAGTGGTTGATTAATCAGTTTGACAGTACTTTCCATTTTTCACTGTCCTGTTTTGAGTCTGAGGTCTATTTAATTATTTTGTTTTTCAATCTGTATCTTTTCAAGTATAGACAATTTGTATGAACAGTTTCCTGGTTGATTACCACTATAAAGTGGCACCAGATACTAAAGTCACATGCAAAGATTGTTTTATGTTTAATATTTTTCATTTATTACATGCAAATATCAGGAAAATGCGCTTTGAATGGTGTCAATACTTCTTACTGGTTGGGCTATGACCAGCGGCGGTGCGTCCATTGGGGGCGTTGGGGCGTTGCTCCACTAGCCATGTGGACTACCGTCATGCTGATGCTGCTCATACACGCTTATTTAATTTTTTAAATTATTTCTGAGAGCGCACTCTCTCGTGACTTGCCTGGAGAGAGCTCTGCCGGGACAAGCCCGACTGAACCGCGGACATCGCACTGTGGAAGGACTGTGGGGGCGGGGCTACGGCAGTGAGTGACAGCGCAGCAGAATAGAGATTTAGCCAGCAGCTGCAGCAGTGAGTGTGCGCATGTCAAAGTAAGGCCTAGTAATTTTTAAGTACTGACCCAAGCATGCACACTCGAAGTACTGCTTCTTTCTTCCCCAAATTGTAACTCGAACATTGGCAGGGACTCGGGCCCCCGGGTCTCATTATGGGCAGGAATAACGCTGCTCTTAGCCAATCCTGGCGCAGTAGCTCTGCTAATGCTGCGCCATCATTGGCTGGAGTCACCGCGCTGACTACAGATGGTGCCGCCGCCGCGCGTGGAGTGGTGGTGGATGCTCATGCCGCACTGCGTATGCAAAGCCATGCAGTGGATTGGCCATTTCCTCTAGTGATATTGGTACGTCACCGCGCCAGGCGGGCTAGTGCCTGTTGTGCCACGAGTCACGAGAGAGTGTCCAGTCGTCGTGTCCCTCACCTCGTGCTTGGCTCGCCGCTGTTTGTACTCACTAAGACAACAACAGTACAGTCAATGTAAGTTTTTTACACTGTGTGTGACAGGGCTGCATTTAGGAGGCTTGGGTAAGAGCATTACCTCCCTGTGATTGGTCTCTCCGTGTTCGATATGATAGTGACATCTCACAATCGGTGTTTCAGCATAAGCGGGACCAGGCAACAAACAGAGAAAAAAGACGTTCTATAACTTATAGTCTTTCACCTTCAAATGCTCGTTTAACTGATAACTGACAGCACTCTCTTCATAGGTCACACGGTAATCATTCCCAGGGCACCAGAGGGTGGTTGGTTCTCGCTCTGCTGTCCCGTGAGAGGAGCTCGTGGCCCCTTCCATATCCATTCTCGCAGCGACCTAGGACCGTGATCGGACCATCTGAGGTGGTGATTCTGACATGCGTTCACTTCACACGGACGACACATACACGCACTCAAGCGGACATACCATATGACAAACAGAGTTTGAAAGCACCCAGTGCACACAATGGCAGGAACATCTGAACAAATAAGCTCCCTTGCATAGTCACCAACTCCACATCTAAGCTGTTTAGAACTCAGTAAACATCGTGAATGGAATTGCCAAACACCCTGGCATCGAAGAGGTTAAAGTGCTTGCAGCGTCCCTGTTTGTGGCGGAGTTGGACTTGGCGTGTGGACAGCAGTGTGCATTACATGTATGATTGTCATCAATGTCTATTGGCACAATATCAACCAGAAGCTGTGCGTGGTTGATTAGAGTAATGAAGTAACCCACTCACTACTGGTGTCATGGCTGTCACCAAGTGTAAACAGCAATGCGTGAGCATGTCTTCCGTCATTGGTTTATGAAAGGTGCCCAGCGTGGTCTGACCAATAGAAAGTGCTGCTACTGAAAGCACTTTGAGTGAAGTGCCGGACTGCAGTGAAGAGATGTTGCACTGCAATTAGAAGTACTGATGGTGTCGGAGATGCTTCGATGCACATGAATCAATAGTTGTATCCTTTGTGACCAGAACAGAACGCAAAATCATGCCTAAAACCAATGAAAAAATACATAAATGTTTCTTTACATGACTGCTTACAGTCCACATGCATCAGTGTGAAAAGTTCCTATTGGCACAACCCCGGCCTGCAAAGCCCGGCGCAGTGGAGGAAGAATTAACTCAGCCTCCCCAGGCAGTAACTCCTGGGCTGCACACCGACTGTTTGCCGGACACTGCAGCTCAACTCCCATGATGCCAGGCCAGGGTGGCCCCCTCACTCCCTGCACCCAATATGTTACCGGAAGGGTCCGCGCCTCACGGCCCCCCCATGTCAGTCACCCCTGCCATGCCCTTAACTATAAACCCCTCGCGCCGACCCGGCGCAGTTCTACATATCGCCAACCCCCCCGCACCCCTCTACACCTGGGCAGGCCCAACTCTTGGTGCCAGGGGATAGCCTTGCCCAAACCCAGCAGGTGATGAGCGGACGCTGGGAGCGAGACCGGCTCTGCCGTCGTCAGCTCCGGCAGAGTCTGGCACTTGGAAAGAAACCCTACTCAGTGGTTATTAGTGCATTCTCTGGGAAGGTGTGGCAGTTGATCTTGTTGTCATGTATCATAGCACTAGTGTGGCCTTATCATAGATGTGCATTCAGGAGCTGACCGAGTGTTGAATTTTAACATGTTTGGACAAGGTGAATTAAGTGTGCAGTGGCATCCTTTCTGTTGTACTTAGTGTGAGGTTACATTACGATAAGACATTGGAAGATGCAGTTGCTGTCTTACAGGTAGCATGTGTCAGCACTGAGAGTGTGCAAGTTTAATTTCTATTGACTGAATAGTGTATCAAACAGCATTTCTTCACTAAGATATGCGATTTACGAATAATAAAAATATACTCACTGATAGTTAGGGGCCACTACTAGGTGTCATTGAGCCTAGCGAAGGAACAGAAAAGGATCACAGGAATACTGTTTCCTTTCGAGATGTTTACTTATGTTTCTTTATTTTCCCAGTAACAGCTTTTTTCAGACACAAAGAAAGAGACAGGAGAGGGGGAGTCAAAGTAAGGGAAGGGCGGATAAAGATGGGGAAAGACTGAGAGAGGAAAAGATAAAGACTTTAACAGCCAGTGTGACACCAAGACAGACACTGAAAGAAAGAGGAAGACATAAGACAGGGACTCTGAGACAGCCAAACTGAGGCAGAGAATACAAAGGCACTCATAGCCTGGGTGAATCCCAGACAGGAACAGAGAGAGCAGTAGGACATGCAAAGAGAGGAAGAGAGAAAGTGGAATGGCAGATAGGGAGAGAGGCAGAGAAAGGGAGAGACAGAATAAATACAAAGATGCGGAGAGACATAATTCGGGATTAAATTGGGAAAGACACAGTTTGACAGAGAGAACGATTTAGTGACAGCAAGAAAAAAGAAAAAGCAGGAGAAAAGAAGGCAAGAAAGCCAGAGAACAGGAGAAATGAATGGGGAGTGTGAAAGTCAGAAGAAAAGATGGGGAGAAAGAAGAGAAATATAAGATGAGGAGAGAATAGGGAAATAGGGAAAGAGAGAGAGACAGCACAAGACAAACAGACAGCTGAAAAAAGGGAGAGAAAGAAACTTGAAGAAAAAAACAGAGGACGATGAAGCGACAGGGAGGGAAAGGCAGGGAAGGCAGGGAGGCTTCAAACAATGAGGGGAAAAGTGAAATAAGGAGCGAAAAAGGAAACTAAACACATTTCAGATTTGTAGAATGTGTGCCTTTCGACATATGCCTTAAGATTTGTTGCAGATGACAGTGAAGTTTTTTGATTCTTTGTCTCTGTAGTACTTGCTAGATTTGTTGGCCTTGTCAGAACTTCTTTCTTCCCTGAGTTGGTGTGTCTTAACCCTAGATTTTGAGGCACTCCTTTCCGAGCACTGCAGCACTGCCGCTACAAGCCTTCCTCCAGGACTGGTATTGCGGCCAAAACCCACCTGTCCACATATATGGTTCTGGTCTGGCGGCCCCCTTCTGATCTATGGCCAACTGTGGACATCCACAAACGACTGCCCCTGCACACCCCAACTTACTGCACCCGCTGCCGCTGTTTCTTCTAGGCCTGCCTTTCCAGAACCAACACACAGTGCACTAATGGCTTATCTCTGGAGGCTCTATACAGCACTACTTGTAAGGCTGCGCCTCTTGTTTCACACCTTTACGTTGCACATTGTCCTTATTTTTACAGTATTGTTGTTGCTAACTGAGCACTGCTCAATCCCCCCACCTTTCCATTCCCCTTTGGGGAAGCCAGATGACGACAGAAGGCAGGTGGGAGGGCATGGGAGAGCAAACTGAAAACAGGGGGAAAGCAATCATGAGGTGTTGCCCAATAAGGAATGAAAAGATACATTTTGCCCCAAACGTTTGGTCCTTGTTTTTTCAGTGGAAAAGCCTTAATGTAGGATTCCAAGTGAAGGCAGGGTGAAGAAGCAGTCGTAAGCATGAAGGATGCCTCAGAAGAGCCCCAGTCACCAGCTAAGGGCTTCAGGCACCTCGGGCTCCCACTGGTTAATTGCTGACAAGAAGAGCCAAGGCTAGGCAGCATAGATCACACCCCATATCAAGTTCCTAAAGGTGTTGTTGCACCAAGGATATTGTTAATGTTTTTCCTAGAGAGAGATCAGAGTTTTGTCTAATGGAAGTTTTGACTCATGGAAAGGTAGCACAGAAGGTTAATGTGCCTGCTGCAAAGAACATGTACTTGATGCATATCACAAAATGCACATTATGTAAATAGGTCAGTGAGTCACTGTTTTTGTCAGAGAGATCCTTTTGTTACTTGCAGTTTGTAAGTTAAAATCCTAACATACAACTGCAAGCTAATAACGTCATCTAAGAGCTGCATGCAAACTGCAAGGATAAAATTGGAGTGTTATGTATGAAGCTCTGTGGTTATACTGAATCAGCAGCTACCTATGTTATGACATCTATTAATGTAAGAACTGCACTTTCACAATTGCTTTATTACCCTTCCTGCTTTCTCAAATTTGCATGAAAATGCACCATTTGTCCACGCTTTTTTCAAAATTTTCTCGGGTGGAAATCCCCCAGAACCCTCCTTAGGGGGTTCGGGCTCGCTCGCTGCGCTCGCTCGCTACGGTGTAGTACGATTATAATTTTATGCCTCACCACTTTCAAATGTCACCAGCCGCCACTGCTGATAGCCTTAATGGGCAGGAAGAGAGAGGGGTGGCTCACACTTACATCTGAATAGCCTGTGTCTTGCCCTCACACAAAGGGCTGATTTAGCCCTACTGGTAGTCTGGAGCCAGTGGTGGTTTAAAAGGGATCCTCGTGCATTTCAGAGAAGTCACCCCCTACACTAAAAGAACATTTTGGAATAAGCTCTTACCATTCCAAACCGGTACACTACTGGACATGGGAAGAACTCTGCTGGAATAAAGACTGCTGTGCTGAAAGGATTGCCACTTTGCTGTGACAGACTGTTCTGAGGAACTTCTTTTCTGCTTTGCTGAGCTATCCGGTTGCCTGCTAATTTCTGCCCTTCTGAGGATAAGGACTGGAACCATCTCAAACCCAAAGTGACTCCAAGGGGTTGCTGGCTTGCCTCCTGTTTTCTGAAGTCTCAGTGTACAGAAAAGGCTTCTTGCAATTCTGTTGGTGCTACTGGACTGTGCTATCTGTGAGTCCCACCCTTGCCTGAGGTGCCCGCCTCCAGTCCTGGGCCTTAGAAGTGGGGTTGCAGGTTTTTTCACATTGACATCGAAGAAACTGCAAATTTGCACTGTTGGAACCGATGCATTGCCCTTTGGGACAGCGCTGCTTTACATCGACACAGGGCCTGCATCGCAAAGGGGTTCATCTATGAAGCTTCCAACGACATCCCGGATTGGTCCCAATGCTCGCCTCTATCCATGGATCAACGCTGCACCTCCTTGCCTCGAGTTTTTGACATTGACACTGTTTGATACAAGGTATTTCTTCAGCAGTCCTGTCTGGGTCCTGTAGCTGGCCTGCTGTCGATCGCAGTTGGTATGAATTTTGGTTACCTGTCTCTCGAGACCTCAAGTAGCCTTTTGACCGCTAGTGACTTCTAAGCACTGTTTTCACCTTTAATCTTTAAAAATGCATATCTTTAATTCTACTCATTGGAATTTTGTTGCTTTGGTCTTGTTTTAATCAGATAAATATTTTCTTTTTATCTAAACCTGTGTAGAGTCTTTTTGTGTTGTTTCAATTGAGTTACTGTAATTTAACTGTTACACAAATACTTTACACATTACCTCTTAAGTTAAGCCTGACTGCTCTGTGCCAAGCTACCGGAAGGTCTCTGAAGGCCTTTTAAAGCTCTGACTTCATTGCACTTCCCTTATGGACACTCCTCTCTCCTAGCAGAACCCCTTGAGCTGGGCCACTGTGTATGCCTCTAGGTTGGCCAGCTCAATCTCCATATCGCCAGGCAGCACAACAGACATTGCAAAAATAAAATGGTACTTGTGCAAAAGGGACTTTTTGAAAAACAGACAAATATAAAACTAAAAATGCCAATTAGAAGGTATAGACACAAATTGCCAATTAGGACGAATTGGTTTGAATTGGTCTTTGGTTTTGAGTTGTAATGAACACTAAATTAGTATAAGGTATTACACAAGCACAAATCCTATCCCATCGCTTCCACCAATGTAAGATCGCCCAACACTCACGCAATCTCTCTTCAGCGTTGTTATAATTCTATGTAGAGAAGACATTTTAATCATCTAATACAAACTTATAAAATTAAAATCCCTGCCAAGCTAACCTATACCTTGGAATATACACCAATTGCAAATTGGTCATTTATTAATGTTTATGAAGGAAAGATTTAAAAAATAAAATTGAAGCCTAAGCTCTGCAATCTCAGAACTACTACTCAGACAGATGTTACAGCTTCTGCTAACATAGGGGCCCATTAGGATCGCGGACGGACTTGAGTCCGTCCGCGACCCCTGAGGAGGAGGGAACGTCCGCATGGGCTGTGGCGTTTCCTCCGAGCAGATTAGGATGTGACCGTCAGGGTGGTGGTCACACCCTCTATCCTTAACATTGCGGCGGGTGCAGCTTCAAGCTGCACTCGCCGCAAGGTTAAAAATGCATGCATCGCATTTGCATGCACAAAGCGGCAGGCACCGCGCGGTGCCTGCTGCTTTGTGCACGCAAATGCAGGGGGGTACCCCCCATGTGCAACCCCACCCCCCCTTCACCCAGGGGGCCTGCAAAGGGCCCCCGCAGTCAAAGTCCGTATGCTTTTGCACGGCGGAGAAGCTGCCGCGGAAAAGCATGACTTTTACAGCTTCCTAATATGTCTGGCGGTGTCTGATGGACACCGCCCGCCCTGTTAGAGCTTTTCCGCCGCGGTCGGAAGGCGACCGCGGCGGAAAAGCTGCGGACGGAATTCAAGACCCACCAGCCATCCTAATATGGCGGTGTGTCTTTGGAGGCTCTGCGGCGGTTTTCCCGCATCCTCCGGGCCGGCGGTGGCTTCCAACGGCCCGGAGGATTCGGGAAAACCGCAATCATAATCGGCCCCATAATTCGGTGGAGGTATTAGCTCATCTTTTAGGTTCCTCCTTAAGGACGATGTTGTCCAGGTTTGAGTAACCTTTCGGGTTTTTCTGAGACATTTTATAAGAGCTTTGGAATTTTTTAACTGTACTTTAGATGTTTGTAGTTTGTGGTCACCCTGACAGCTTCGCTTACTTCTAACAAATCAGACTGCATGGTTCAGCTATTCTTTAGTTGTGGGGCAATGCACTTCAGGAAAAATATATGATAGTGTATGTTCTGCTATTCCTTTTGGCCTGCTACAACCTTATCTTTCCTGTCAAATTTCACATCGTTGTAGCTGTTTGATTATGAGTTTTCGTGCATGGAATGTTCCTCTTAATATCATAACGGTGAGATGGAGTAATAATTCTTCAAAATCACCTCTGCAATCTTTGTCAAGTAGGAACTCAAAATGTGTTCACATGCTACATTTATGCCCAGATTTAAGCGAGCACAGAATAAGACATTTCTCCAATAAGAAATAGATGTTATTCAGATAAACATCAAGCTTTGATGCAATTACTTAGGAATCCCCCTAATGAACAATTTAAAAAGTATATATGTATATATTTTTTTTAAGTTTCCTATTATTATTTCAAAGGAAATGTTATTGTGTGATATGTAGGCCTCATTTATTATGCACTGATTTTAACATCATTGGTGCCCTGGTTTTATTATATATTGAGGGTGGATATTGAAGACCTCGGTAGAGGACAAAACCAATTCTTAATAAACTTGAAACGTACTTGAAACTTATGCATCGAAAGAACATTTCAGTAGCACCATATTCTCAGGTTACTGGACTGTGAAAAAAGAGTGTCCGAGTAGGAATCAAATTCTAGTTTGGATACTTTTGATTACAGGGTACACACTTAGGTTTAAAGGTAGCCTTCATTTTGTTCAAAACAAGCATTAACATAGCCAAAATGCTTGAAGTGTGCATGATGTGTCTATCAAATGTGTACCCACCATACAAAAGACAAACCTTTTGGCTCTACCATGAACTGGTTGCTATCGAGCACTGCGGCGAGTGTACAGAAATAAACACCTAAAAAGGAATGCTATAGAAACAAGTATTTGAAATGCAATAGGTCTCACATTTGCGAGAGTTTAAGCTAGTAGTATTGAAAATTACAATGCCTTTTATTTATGTTTTAAAAAGCAAAACATAAATAAAAGGCATTGTCATTTACAACGCCAATAGCTCAAACTCACGTAAATGCGAGACCTATTGCATTGGAAATGCTTGTTGCTACATGGCGCCAGAAGTCTGGCAGCATCGCCAGAACCCGGACCTGATCAAAGCCTGCAGGTCGGGAAGCTCGCAGCTCGCCTGCTCCGGGACTGCATTGTCCCAGGCCTAGCAGGTGACCCAATAGGTGACTCACCTCTTAAATTTTGCTCACCTAAGAGAAAGTTTACTTGTCCAACAGTGCCCCGGGTCTCAGGGGCTCCTCTGCATCTCGTAAACAAGTGGGAGAGGAGGGGGAAGTGCACGGAACAGGCGCCCTCGGAATGCCTATCTACAACTAATAAACGAAAGGCACAGCTGCCAGTAATCCAACTGAGGCTTGCTGTGCTAGTTAAATAAATAAATAAAAAGCGATGGGGTAGCGCGCTCCAGGCAGGAAAAAAGATATTTGCAATGGAATAGGTCTCCCATTTAAATGCAAGACCTATGTCGCTATTGTCCGCGCATGGTGCGCTCAATGTAAGCAGAGCATGTCGTGCCTACAGTAGAAACTCATTAAAGTAAATAGTGCTCAGAGACTAAAGAAAATGGACTGTGTAACATCCGAAGTAAAAGGGCCAGTCGCCATGGGAGGGTACAAATGGAGACAAGGCGGTACTATTGAGAGACTAACAAGGCTGTTTACAAATCAGATGGCAGCATTTACGAAGGACACTGACACAAGCCAATGGTAAACATGGGCAAAGAGTGGGCAGAGCTTCCATTACATCCTCCACTACAAGAAGTCTCCCCTAGAGCAGCGCATGCGCGCTGAGTCTAGGCTCGACCTAAAAATGGTTCATTTCTTATTTATAGCATTCATTAGTCAGACACCTTTGTCATTGGTAGCTGACTGACTGATTTCAGATGTATAATAGTTCATCAGGTATTCCGTGGAGGGGGAACAACACACTCAAATAACTAATATAAAAACTATGAGACTAAAATACTCCAGTGGGCTGTTCCAATGTGTAATTGCCTCAATCAACTCACTGACGATCCCGGATTAAAACAAACAATAGCTGAAGTTGGCTGACCCAAAAACCTTAAAGTAAGTACAGAATAGAATATGTACACCATGAATGGGACAAGTGCCATAGTAATCAAAAGTAAAGTTATAAACTGAACAACTACATGGATCGCTGGTTAGCAAAGCTCTGTGTGAAATAAAAAAGGCACTTGTAAAGCAATGGAGACCAGCAAAATATACTCAGCTAGCAGTGTGGATCGAAGATGAAAAAAAAGGCGTACAATGGAAAATGTATTTTTTTAAACAGAATAAATAGGTGACATTTTCTATATAATAAGAATTATCTACTTCTCTATGGCTGACCACTAGTTTATTTTAGTCAATTTTGGTGAATGTCAATCTTCAAAGAAAGACACAATGAGCCTTGGGAGAAGGGTGATGCAGGGTTTGACTACTGAGATATTTGCTTGTATTGCGTTCAATTCCGATCAGTTTCTCTCTATCTTCCACATTCCGACTTTTAAAAAAATCTTTCTTGAAGCCTCGCACCTGCTGCCATTAACCTTGGAGCTGTGGAAAGTCACAGAGCCACCCGGAATGGTTCAGCCCACCCGGAAACCGGCTGATCGAATAAAAAAGCCCGTCCGGCCCTGCTGCCTCGTGGAGCACAGTTTTACAGAACATGCAGATTTCGGAGTTCACTGGAACTCTGTAAGGTTTCTAATTGGGGTGAATGGGAAGTTTCTTTGATAATTATTAAGTACTCTGCTGGGTACCATTAAAGCAAACATGTCGCAATAAGATGACGCACTTACTTACATATTCGATCTATATATGGTCTATATATGTGTGCACCTTTAAGGAGATTTGTTATCAATCTGTCCACTCTGTTGCTGTGGTTCACCAGATCTCTTCCAATTGACTTCCTCTTGAGAATGATTTTTTCTCATTTCCTACAAATAAGCAGCATTGGCAAGAAAATAAGCCCTTTGTCTTTGATGCATTCTGTGTGCATCCATTTTTAAACTCGACTGCCCAGTGTGAATTAGCATTTACAGTACATCTGTTCTTGCCCTACTGCAGACTGGAATATATTTTCTGTATACGAATCCCAGGGGAGAGATCGCGAAATATTACATTTCGCAGTTGGCATTCCAGTCAGGTCTCAGCTCCTTCTGAGTGTGGAACATTTCCCATTAAACACTGGCTAGCATTACATTTCATTCTCTTTAACATAATACTGTGTTACATTGATTTATGGCACAACCCGTTTCTCAAAATAGAATCTTTGCCGCTTAAAAGATGATTTGCAGTGATTAATGCATGCTTGAGATGAGAAACATTACATCTAGTAAAACACCTGCCCGATGGCCCTTTCAATCGATTGTTGATCTCACATTCACAACTCCCTAACCGTATGTCGCGAATAGGTCGAGCATTTTGATTACCCTACATAAAGTAGAATTTGAAGTCAAGCTAGCATCAACAGAACACTCATGAACAAAATGGCGGAAATGTGCTTTCTGATAAGAACAAAAAGAAATTGTTTATGAAAACTGTTCAAAGCTTGGTAAAGTTTGGGCATAGCACATAATCTGGCTGTTCTTTAGATTAGAAACAATTCATATTTTCATGAAAGTGTGGGGAATAAGGCTAAAAGAATTTGCATATTCAATTCAATAAAATTAAAACACATTAACACAGTTTCATACAGTAGATACATATCTTTACAGAGCTTGCATTACTCAATAGATTACCCAATTTCTATCCTACAATGTTGTGGGTTCGAAACCCCTCAGGGATGTAGCCCTGTGCACCTGGGATCATTCGCCTCTATCTTGGAATTACTGAAGATGACGACAGGAGTACTCTCCTAGAAATTTCTATATACTGTTCTTTGGATTACACCGGATATATGAACTGTATGGAGGTAACTTACTCTATGAAGGAGCACTTTCCTTAGTGGGATATCTCATAACGGCCCTTAGTTCCCCTAGATATTGGACTTATAGATGAAGGATGGAAACGTGACTGGTTTGAGGAGAATCGGTTTTATCTAGCTTTGTATTATACTGGACCATAGACAGGTTATACCTGGAATGTGGTGTACTATCTCGCGAGGAATTTTTATGCCCTGATGAAGTCATTGGGTGATTGTTTCCCGTGGCGAAACACGTGTCGGCTTGGTTTTCTTGCTACATTCTGTATGATTCCAATGAACATTATATGAAGATTGACTATTTGATGGAAACTTCACGATTATGTAGAGAAAAGAAAGAAAAATAAAGGAATTGACTGAATGAACTTTGAATATAGAAAGAATCTGATCTAGTCTCTTTTCTCTTGGACTCATTAATTTCTTGTTTTGTGCTTGGGAACAATAATTTGTTCACCTGGGATCATTCATGTGTTTTCCTTCACAGAGGTATCGAATTCTTAGTCTGTGACAGATGCTCTACATGTTTTTGTACTTGCATTCAATGGTAAGTCCTTAGGGGTATATTCACAAGAACGTGTGATAACTTCCGCAAGAGTAACGTAACGCAACTTTCTACATCGCAGCCTATCGCGGGAAAATAATCCAGTGTCAAAGTGGAATTCACAACAAGCCGGTAGCATGCAATATACTACAGACAATGCGACAAATGTCTGCGTGAAAATCAACGCCACGCCACAAAAATGCAATATGGGAACGTAAAAAAAATGCAATGAGGCAAACCGCGGTACAAAAAGTAGCAAAAAACTGCCAAAGACCTGCAACTCCCACGCGTCTAGCGGGACACCGCACCATAAAAACCCCGGTAAAAATACACCAGAGACAAGCCAAAGCAAGGAGCAACATGGATGCACCCTGACCCTGATGCAGAGCCCAACTCGAACCTCACAACCCCCACAGACTACTAGCAAGGAACAACGGGGTTGGGGAAGGCCAAGGAGAAGAGGGAGAGGAAGACGGGGTGCAGACCGCAGGAAACTAAGACCAGCGTCACAAGGTGACAGAACACTACCAGCAACTGACCCACAAGCAGAGGAATCCAGCACCCCCCAAACAGACACAATATACACCGTCATACAGTCTGCATGCAAACTAGCACAATGCGCCAACATATATGCCAACACAAAGGCAGCATACACCTCCCCTTCACATCGCAGAGGGGGACACAACACCTACAGCAGAGCACACAATACAACGCATCAGTGATGCCGGAGAGGACCACCCCACCGTAGACATCGACGCCTTACAACAGCCCATGGATATCCCACTTAACCCCCCACCAGGACCCGGACAGCCTAGATACCCAGAGGAGAACACCGAGCCTGCAACAGACCACACAGCAGGAAGTACTTGCAAGCACAGCTGTCTCACGGCACTTCACCCACCCACACATGGCACCCCAATGGCATGTGTCAGCACGCCAAAAGGAGGTGACTCAACAGGTGTTGGAGGGGACCAAACCCATGGAATGCGAACCAGGACACATAAGTAGGGGTCTATCACCCGAGAGGGCCCACCCACACCCCACAAAGGAGACCCACGCCTCCATAGAGACACATGCAGATGCACATCCACAGCACAGAACCACACTTAGGGGTGCACAATTAGCAGTTACACACCCATGTTGGCTGTGCACACGATGGCCCTGGCCACTCCCCTCACAAATGGAGTGGGTGACGACAAAGCTACATGTCCAAGCCTCAACCCGCTGCCTCTGATGACATGTCTGCATCCATGGTACACCGCACAATGTAAAGTCGTAGGGCCCAGGGATCTCATGCATACTGCAAGACCACAAAACACACAGAGATCATGTAGACATGGCTACAGGCACGTGCCCCTCTATTGGCAGGGCTACATGTACAGTGATGCCTGTGCTGTATGTGTGTGGGATGAGTGTAAGCCATTCCGCACGGAATGTCTGGTGTTGACAACCACTTGGACATTGGACACTAGTGCAACGCAAACAGAAAACACATGCAATACAGAGTCAAAAGATGAGCAACATGGGGTGATCCAGATGAAGTCCAGAGGACAGCCAACATGCAAACAAAAGTGTCAGTGAGTAGCAGTGCTCTGGGCTTTGGACACTAGAGATGAACACGCTCATGTGCAGAAAAAGTCTCGGATTGTGTCCCAACGATTCATTTGTGATGCAGATGCAGTGGGGTGTGTCAGACCTGCATAATCTTCACCATCAACGTCTCAGGGACCCCACACTGTCTGAGGCGTCATTCCTGCGTAACCGCTCCAAAGCATAAAACACAATCAGCTACGA
The DNA here is from genome assembly GCF_964261635.1 of Lissotriton helveticus. NCBI lineage: Eukaryota > Metazoa > Chordata > Amphibia > Caudata > Salamandridae > Lissotriton > Lissotriton helveticus. The sequence goes on from NC_136061.1 coordinate 1,133,280,248, forward strand.
ACAATGGCCTGCAGTGCACAGAGTCATTTGCATCTGGAGTACTGAGCAGGGTAACAGACCGATGATGGCAACGACAACAGGCCTGAGCAACCACAAAGTCTGTCAGGACCACCGCTATAACTCTGGCAGATGGCGTTTGGAGGTGGTCCTTGCGGTGGTGGTGTGTGCCTCCTGCGGTGATGCGCCTTCCGAGCCGGTCTGGACTCGCATTGGTGTGTGAGCCCTCGTGGGACGCATTTGGGCCTGGAGGCTGCGTACAGCGCAAGGCCACAGAGTCATGGCATTGATGAGCCCAAGGTCCACACCTCTGGGGCCAGCCTATGTCTCCAGAGAAGGTGTCCTGGACTTGACCAGCACAGAGTTAGTGGCCCCGGATGCACTGCAGCCGGCACAGGCAACCAGCCATGGGACGGTGACTTGCGGTGCAGTCAGATGGGCCATGTAACCTGAGAGGGTAAGCATCATTGTCCGAGGTGTATGTTTCGGAGTGTTTCGGGGGACAGTGGAAGGTGTACTCCAGGGCAAGACGACGAAAGGTTTGATTTTATCAGGAAGCAGCAAATGGAGGAGTGGAATGCGACAGCCCCTTGCCACCACCAATTCATAATCAGCTATACGGGTGGAAACTACCCCCTAGTCCATAGGCTCAGACGCCACCATTGTTCGACCAGAGAGTGTCCATGAATGTCGGGGTACAGACTTAGTGGCAACGGGGCTGAGTGGGGATGCAGACTGCGAAGATGCCGGTACACTGATATGGACTCCACCATTGCTGAATCATGACTCTGTGACCTACTGGACTGCAGTGTAGGCCGTAGGCAGCGGTCAGCAGTGGCCCACAGCCAAGTGTCTTTTGCTCGTGATGCACAGCGCTAGTGTCACCAGGGCAGTTGCCGGTAGCGTAAAAACACCTCCGTAACGATGATCCTTTCCTCTCCACCAAGTTGCAAGGCGACATCCTTTTAGGCCTCCCCTTGCCTGCAATAATGTCTAATCCGCCTTTGCATACTTGAAGTTCTATTCCGGGAGCAGTGTAGGCCGGAAGCAGCGGACAGCACAGGCCATTCACCGAGTGTCGGCGGCATAGGTTGGGGGTCCCACCAGCCTGCGTAGTTCAGGTTCAGTGGCACCACGTGTTCAGTGGCACCACGTGCCTGGTCACCTCCGTGACTGTGACCCGGCTTTTGTCCGGACTGGGTTGCATCTTCTTCTTATTCCTCCCGCTAGGTCCACTGGTGTGGACTCAGCCAATCGTGATTTGCGACTAGGTGCTGGATGTGAGACCTACTGGTCCACAGGGTTGTCCTGGTCCTTCATCCACGGTTCGCCGGATGGCGTTGGACAGGGTTTGTGACAGCACGGCTTGCCGGATAGCGTTGGACAGGGTTTGTGGCAGGATGTGTTGCAAGAAGTGCATATGGCACTATGCTTCACTGATTGAAGGGAGTCTCAGGCTTGGAGCTTACACTGGCACGTGGCGGGCCCTCCATGACATGCCAGTGTCGGGTGCTGATTAGTGTGGTTGGGCCTTACGGGTTCGTGGTCCAGCCGGCCGGGGTATGTCAGGCGCACGGGATCTCAGGCAACTCCGCTAACGAGGATGGCGTCAGCCTCATAGCGGGCTGGGAGGCGCCGCCGTGGCAGAGATGTTGGGCTTTCCGGAAGAGGACAACGCCCAGGGCTCGGTGCTTTTTATTCACACCCCGACGCTGACCTGGCATACTCTGGCCCATCCCACTCTGCTCACGCTTATGGGTGGAACGTAACAGGCAACATTTCCGCAAGGACCCCCACTGGCTGGGGTGACATGGTGGCGTCCACTGTCCACTATACTCCATTCACCAGAGGTGTATGTCGCAGTGGATTTGGGTGTCTTCTGCATACTGCAGTTTGTTCAGTACTACGCTGCCACTCTTGGCATTGTGTACTCTCCCAATCATGGTTCTACTGCATCCTTCACACATGCCTGGTTGACACCTCTCCTTACATTTGGCTATTGTGTGGCTGAGGTGCCATGCCGTTGATGGCTCTTGTTCACGGCTTGCCCAGGTTACCATTGTGAGATGTCTGTCGTGTCTGGTGGGTGGGCATGTTGTTGTGCATGTTGGTTGTGATTTTATGACGTGTGCATTGCCAGAGGTGTGGGTTGCATGGTTGTGGAGTTGAGGTGAGTGGGGTGTTAATTGTGAAGTTGCCAAGGGGCTGTGCATTTCCCTTTGTGCACTCTTGGGATGGCTGGTTGCTGGTGGACTGTCGGAGGGTGAAGGGATCAACCACACTGGCTGTGTATTTGGAGGCGACATTGGTGAGGGTCCCACGGTGTTCGGCTGTTGCCTGCACATTGATGTGTGACGTGTGCTTCCTGTTGTGCTGATTGTCACCAGGGGGCACAGGTGGGACATGTGTGCAGTGGATTGCCCCCTACACGTGCATGCTTCCGGCTATGGCGTATGGTACTTGCTTGGTCACCAGTGGTTCTGTGCATTGTGTTGGCGGTACGGGGACTGGGGTGCCAGGATGATGGGGATGTCCAGGACAGGCATGGGGGTCTTGGATGTGGCTGGCTGTGAGACTCCGCCGACTCTGGCCGGTGTTGTTTGGGGTGTGCCAGGGGCCAACAGGTGGTGCACGGCCTGCAGCTTGGTGTGGGTGGGCTGTTGGTTGTCCACTGTGTTGGTGCTGTAGGCCTGTTAGGCGATGTTGGTCCAGATGCGTGGGATAGTTGTCCCTTTCAGCCTGTAGTGGACAGTGACATTGTCAGATGTTGTGCCTGTGAGGCATGTGCGTTTTCTTGGGTGGCGCTGTGATTGTCTGCGCTGCCCCTGTGGTGGTCCGGGGGTGGTGGGTGTGCCAGGTGGGTGTTGGCCCTCTTGGGTGTCCGTGCTGCATGTTCAGTTGCTCCATGGCATCTGTTGCCCTTCCGATGACACCCTGGGCAGGGCTCCCTATTGTGGTGCAGGCTGCCGTCCGACTTTACACCAGGTCAGAGCAGGTGTAAAATTCCTACTGCTAAAGCGCCCTATAGCTTGTTTTGTGTTCTTATTGCCGATCTGTCTGGTTGTTGTGACTGTTGAGGTGTGAGGTTGTCGCGGCTTTTGTCACGGGAACACCTACTCTGCATCTCATTAGCAATAAATGTGGGGTTCCTCTGTGGCGATGTTTTTTGCTGCTGCTATCGTGGGAAAAGTAGTTCTGTGGGCTGTTAGCACCAACTTGTGAATGGTGGGGTAAATTTATCATGCCATTGGCTGTGATAAATTGCAGTTCATTCTGCGATGGCTCCTTGTGAATGTGCCCCCTTGTCAGTTAAGACTGAGACTCTCACTTCCTCTAGTGTATGAGGTTAACAGATTTACAAAGACGTCAGTCAGCGCAGCAACCAAAGTTTCTGCGCTGTGATGCGTAAGAGGAAGAGAGCAGGGCTGCACCATATCTACTAATATATGGCACTATCCTGTCCTTTAATTAGTCCACTGGCGCAGAGCCCCACAGCCTAGAGCCACTTTCACACCTTTACACCATAGTGCAACATAGTCTGTGTCATGTCTAGCATGGGTTTTGCTCTAGAAAGGTACCCTTCTCCTACAAAGTTCTATGCCTAGATAAACTATAAAACTTTTTATACTTTAGATGTATGCTGTAACCTGCAGCATACAGCAGGCAAAGCCAGATAAGTTTGAATAAATAAAAGCATTCATCCAAATTACAGCCAATCTCAAAGAGGTATTATTTTTGGTGCAACACCCTGTCTACTATTGCTAGTAGATGAGGCGTGGTATAAAAAAATATGGGTGGTTGCATGGGAACGCCCATTCACCACACATGGTGCACCCCCCTACGTTCCCCATTCCATGATGCAAAGTAACTCTAAGCAGTGCTGACCACTGCTTCGTGTTACTACTTTGCACTGAAAAGGGGAGAGGATGTAGGCTTAGGGCTAGAGCGGTCAACCTCGCAGCTACTGAAGTGGGTACGAGTCTCGGCAATGAAGCTCATCATCCTGTGATTCTGGGCAAATAACTTAAGCACACTGTGCCTAACAAAAATGAATGTGCTCATCTGTAACTAAACTGGTGCTCATGTAACGCGCTCTGATACCTGATATCCTCGGGTCTAGTTTGCACTATATAAATTGTAAATAAACATTTTGTGTCACTGTGCATTTTTCTGATACACCCAGCATAAAATGTTATCAAATCGGTCCATAAGTGTGTGTGTATTTACATGCTCAAATGAGCCTAATTCACAAAGGTAAACGTAGACGAGGGAAGAAGAGAGAACACAGTTAGGACCAAGGAGAGAGACGCACCTTTATGTAAGTGTGACTACAGGGGTCTCTACTTCATCCTCCTCCCATGGGGTGCGTAGTAACCACCAACGGGGTTACAAGAAACTCTATGGTAGAGTGTGACACAGTTCCACCTACCCAGTGGTAATTTCACACCAAAGGTTTTGGTAAGATAGAAGCCCAAATTTTCTTTCAGCCTGAAGAATGCTGCGGACCTTTTAAGCCATATAGGCAGAAACATGTTGACAACCTCCATTACAGTGATGGGGTACTAATTGCCCTTCTTCACCACATCTATTTTAATATCTAGTAGTTACCATACTATCAAATATATTTAGAAGTGTCTCCCTGTCTCCAGGTGTAGGCCCGCTCTCTATCAAACCAAGTTTTTAGAGAGTGAGGACTGCCAATGATAAACCATTACACCTGGTTGTGTTTGAGGACAGTCCTTCACTTTTTGTGAGATGCCAGGCATTCCACTTAACACTTCATAACCTTTGGACGTTTTTCACTCAGGGTAGCTTCTTTTGTGTACACAAATCAGTATGGAGGCCAGCTCACCCTGAAAACCCTGTGCCTCTAGTTCCCTCCCCTGGGAGTGACCAGGGATCTTGTGTTACACTCCTATAGATGTGACTTGACATATGATTTATAGTTTGCTCATGGATTTTACATTGTTTGTGTTTCCATCCTATCTGCATCGTATATTGTACTCTATAGCTATGGACCTCATTAGGATGGCAGATAGACTTCTGTCCGTCCGTCATCCATCCGGAATGGGGACCTCCCAACTACAAGGCAGCGGTCACGCGCGCTGCAATATGATGCGACAGCCACCACGGTGGCCGCAATGTCTATTCATTGTATTGTGGCGGCTGCTGCAGGCTGCAGCACCCGCCGCAGTACAAATAAATTACATGTTACATGTCCCTGCCTGCCACATGGTGCTGGGATATGTAGTGGGGGACCCTAGGTGTCCCCCAGAGCCCATGTCCAAGGCCCAGGGGAGAGGGGAGCCCCCTACGAGCCTCCAAGTACATGTCCGCCAGCCTGGGCACGGAGGGTTAGGTTAACCGTGGTGGAAAGACAGGCGGAAAGGGATATCATTTCCGACTGCCACCGATTTGACTGCCATGGCAATGCAGCGGTAGGATCAGGCCACTATGGCCTGGTGGGGATGGTCTTCCTGCCATCGTAATCAGGCCCTGTCTTCATTTATGTATAAATCAACCAAAAAGGAGAACCCAGCTTTAGTGAGAAATGGGGCTCTTCCTCACCTTAATAAACCAATAGTTTTTTTGTAAAACTCTCACCCACTAGGGTTACCCATTGGTGACATGCTTCATCATTGGGTCATCCTGTTCCACTGTGGGGTGGAGCGTGCTGCAATCTATGGACTATGTGTGAGCACTTTAGTTAAGTATACAATGATAAAGATGATGTTGTTTGGGAGAGGAGTGAGGGATGGAGTGAATCTTAAAAATGCCTGGCTAGTAGGTATATCCTATTAATTCTGACCTCTAGTCAGTATGATTAGAAAGGGGAAAAATAAGAGAATCAGGTTATGATGTACCTAGTTAGAATCTTACCTTTGGACAGTTGATACGAATAAGGAGAGCTGGGCGACTACAAAATACAAGCAAAAACTCTTGCAGCCAAGCTAGAGGCTAGGAAGTACCCCCAAATAAGGTATTCAGCGCCAAGAAAAGGGCAAAAAACAACAGCGAAGAGGCCCTTTTGGAGCCACCAGTACTGAAAGAGAAAGAGGAGAGCCCTATATGCATCACTATTTACAAAATAGCATCAAGCCAAGTGACAAAAATCATTAACCAACACTGGTGAATACTAAACAGTGGGTCTTTGTCAATACCACACCCAATGTTTTTCCATAGGAGAGGTAAAAGTCTGAGGGATATCCTTGCCCACACGCTCCCTTAGAAGAACTAAAACAACACAGCAGGCTCACAGAGCCGGATGACACCAATCTTTGGACGCTACCCATGCAGGAATTATAGTGTCTATCACCTAACAAAACCCACAAAAACTAATACCTTTAACAATCAGATGACTTGGCAGTTAAAGTACTTCACAAACTGCAACACAAGAGGTGTGGTGTACCTGATAACAAACCCCTGTAACCTACACTACATAGTGATGACAACAAGAAAGATTAAGACCTGGATCTGTGAACACCACAACAAATATGATGTCCACACACTAGATAGAAAAAAAGCACACAGCCAGTGACTATCAATGGGGTTGTATTTGAACAAAATAAAGAAACAGTGAATTCAGACTTGAGATTGTTTGAGATGAATAACCCTGGGTTGTTCCATCTCAAACAATCATGTGTAGGGAGTGAATGAGAATATCCTCTGTGACCAATTCATTAGAAGAAAGTAAATACATACTATACACAAAAGCCATCTTACCAGAATGGTTGAGGCAGGGCCATTAGTTTTATAGTAATTCATAATGTGTCCTCTAAGGAGAAGTGGCTCCAACTGTTCATAAAGTAGATTTGATTAACACATACATTTTGCTTTCGCACATAAGCGATTTTTAAACAAAAGTGTATGTGTTGGCTTCATTACAGCTCAGGACCTCGTTGGTCATGCGGTACACCAACATGAACACATCTCGAGGATTAGGAGACTTACTTGCAGCAACAATTAGATCAACCACCATCTATCCATCAGGTAAGTGTGCCAAAATGTTTAGGAAAGTAATATTTTGCAAATGGGAAACATCTTTTACCGTGCAGTCATAACCATGACCTGCCTTTACAATGCAGTCACTACACCGACAGCGACGATACCACGCGTTATTTTACCATGCAAGTCTTTACAATGACTTGCTGTACGGGACGCGTTGTTGGACTGGTATTAGATTTTTAAGTCCAACACCTTCCCTACTTGCTGCAGAGACTGAGGTTGGAACAGAAGTTTATACTGTTCGAAAGTCCAGCACCCTCAAAGCAAGTCGTAACTAATTGCGTGATAAAGTAACACATGGTAACACTGCAGTCGGGTCGAGACTGCATTGTAAATGCATTCAGTGTAAATTCATGTGGGGTTCCATCATACAACCATTCGCAATAACTAACTCTTGGAGAAATTAGCTTGACAGATGACGCAACCTGTATGGTGGTGTGAGATGTTCCCAATATTTACAGTGATGTCCATGTTTTGCTGATCAGGGTCACTTATTAATATTGTTGACAATTAATTAAGGTGAAACTTCTTTTTTTGAGGCAGCTTGATTGAGGAACTCATCCATCTAAGACTTGAGGAGCATCTGACCTCACAGGGCATATTCAAACCACACATACCTGTGGATGAAGTTAATGAGGGAGTTTGCATTTCACATGTTTGTTTATCACATCGCTATTAAACTCGGAGCTATCATTTGTTGTTTTTCACAAACCAGACATCACGTTTAACTGAAAACCGAGCAGAAGATGTACTGAATTAATCCGTAGGGTTGTAGCACTTAAACTAGTATGACATATACTTCATCTGTGGCAATCTCAGTCTTGCAGGTACTGGGGACAATGAGTCATTCAATGGAGCCAAACCATCTAGCAGCGACAAAGTTGGCAAAGTGAGGAGAAAATCCAATCCTCCTCCAAACATCAATATCAGCGACCCCCACTGCTAAACGAGAAGAGGATGAGGAAAACGAAGATGAGCAGGAGCTAGTCAAGGAGGAGGACATAGATGAAGAGGAGGGCATTATTGGCCCACTGACCAAAAGACCAAAGACAACTTCATGTCCACTCAGCATTGTACCTCCTACTTGCTTTCTGAGGATTGCCAGTCCCCAGCAGTCAGCCAACCAGCCAAAGAGTCTACTAACCTGACACAACCTTCACCTCCTCACACAACTTAAAGTACGTCCCTTGTCTACTCTCAATCATCTGAATTAGAGAACACCCTTGGTAAGGAACAGGTATCCCTTAGACATGAATCTTCTCCCCACAGCCTGCCATGTGCCACCCCTTCCCATGCTTGTCGACGTGATGGTCATATCAGAGGGTGTTCCATGAAGAGATGCTCATGCTGGCCTGTCTGAGGAGAAATTATTCCACCAGCAGTCAGATGAACAGCAGGATGTTCATGCAATAAGGGCTACTCTGTCTGACATTTCAAACTCACTACAAGGACTCCCTCCGATATTTGACAGGCAGACCGAAGCCTTGGACAATGTTGTGAAGTGTTGGGTTAATATGATGGAGGGCAAGTTGAAAATGTTCCAAAGTCTACTTTTGCAGTCAACACATGGAGGAGAAACTACACATCCACCTGCACCACCAGCTACACAGCCACCTGTACATCAATCTGCACAGTCCTTTATGCCCCCGTCCCACTTGCACCCAAACCTGTACAACCACTCCATCTGTACTGCCACCTGCACCCCAACCTGTACACCCACATGCACCCAAACCTATACAGCCACCACCTCCCCCTCTGGACAGCCACCACCACTCCAAACTGTGCAGCCACCACCTCCTCATCTATATAGCCCCAACCACCCCAACATGTTAAGCCACCACGTTGGCCATCTGTACAACAGTCAGCCCCATCAGCAGAGCCAACGGATCCATCTGTAGACCCAGCTGGCAAACATGCACACACATATCAGCAGACACCCAGAATGCATACCTGCTCACAGAGATCCTCACCTCCACAATTGCCAAGTCGTAAGAGATATCGCCTGTGACTGTTGTAAATGTTTTGTCACTCAACGTATCTATATTAATAAATATATGCCTAAATGACAACTTCTACCCTGTGTTGGCTTTGATATTTTTTAAATGATTACTCTGATTATAGGATATGTATTTCTATATAACTCATGTCGACCTGGAAGACCACCTGTGTCACAGGGCATCATTTTAAAAGCAAAGCATATGCTCAATAGCTACAGATTTACAAATAACCACATGTTATGCAATACACCTATTGGAAAATTAATGACCGACAGGGTTTTGTGAAAATATAATTTATACAAGTTTATCGAAAAAAAACACAAATACAAGTAATATCAACTAAAATTACAAAATAACTGTCAGGTGGAATGGGAGAAAGGAACACAAATGAAGAATTCAGGTAGAATGGACAAGGAAACTAAAATGTGATTGGGTCACATAATGAAAAATTGACAGGAAGCATCAGGGGAACCAGTCTGTATACAAGGGGTTAAAGAAAATAGTCCACAGTCAAACCTTTGTCTAAACACAAGAGTCACAGTCAACTTAAAGAATAATGTCTGACCCTTTAAACCACATTTTAGTTCGCAAGTAGAATCTAAGCTCAGGGGGACACAGTCACTGCCTTGCCTTACTCTCTTCTTTTACAATGATGTGAAAATCCACCTTACACGTGGACAAACTTTGGCTGCCTGGTGCAAAAAAGACATCCACGGGAAGAGACAACATGAGGGGTGGCGGTGGAAACAGAGAGGGCTGACAAACTGGGAGACACAATAGCAGTAGGTTTGGTGGATCTTGGAACCAATGCAGACAATATAGTGGCACTCAAGTTGATGATAGAGGCATTGATTGAATCAAGCTGCCTATACTGTGTCTCTTGGAGAATCTTTAACTTGTCCCTTATGCCCTTTAAGCCCCAATATAACACAGACTTGACATCTTGAATAGCCCCTATCCCCCCTGGAGTGCAGTCATATGCACAGGATTTTAACTCACATGAGGTGGAGCTGAGGTCAGCCGGTGGCAGTGGCTGTCCTTATTCCGCTGACGCTGTGTGTACATAGCTTGCACTGCAGCGCTGAATCAATTAGCGTTTTTTAATGTTGGCGATTGAAGCTAATTTTAAAGTTTGAGTGTATTGCTGTGTAATTTTAAATACTGTGCCTCACCTGTTGCCTGATCTAGGGGTACTGTGATTGACTAACTCCCGCCCCGGTCCGCCGCGTCCATCTTGGGCGTTTGTTGCGGAGGGTGGAGGAGGAGCCCAACACTTCCGGGCTCAGGGCTCTAAGATCTGCGCTCTAGTCGCGCTGTACCTGCTTCACATAAATACTCCCTTCTAGTGCACTCGCGCTGTGGAGCTGAGGTCAGCCGGTGGCAGTGGCTGTCCTTATTCCGCTGACGCTGTGTGTACATAGCTTGCACTGCAGCGCTGAATCAATTAGCGTTTTTTAATGTTGGCGATTGAAGCTAATTTTAAAGTTTGAGTGTATTGCTGTGTAATTTTAAATACTGTGCCTCACCTGTTGCCTGATCTAGGGGTACTGTGATTGACTAACTCCCGCCCCGGTCCGCCGCGTCCATCTTGGGCGTTTGTTGCGGAGGGTGGAGGAGGAGCCCAACACTTCCGGGCTCAGGGCTCTAAGATCTGCGCTCTAGTCGCGCTGTACCTGCTTCACATAAATACTCCCTTCTAGTGCACTCGCGCTGTGGAGCTGAGGTCAGCCGGTGGCAGTGGCTGTCCTTATTCCGCTGACGCTGTGTGTACATAGCTTGCACTGCAGCGCTGAATCAATTAGCGTTTTTTAATGTTGGCGATTGAAGCTAATTTTAAAGTTTGAGTGTATTGCTGTGTAATTTTAAATACGGTGCCTCACCTGTTGCCTGATCTAGGGGTACTGTGATTGACTAACTCCCGCCCCGGTCCGCCGCGTCCATCTTGGGCGTTTGTTGCGGAGGGTGGAGGAGGAGCCCAACACTTCCGGGCTCAGGGCTCTAAGATCTGCGCTCTAGTCGCGCTGTACCTGCTTCACATAAATACTCCCTTCTAGTGCACTCGCGCTGTGGAGCTGAGGTCAGCCGGTGGCAGTGGCTGTCCTTATTCCGCTGACGCTGTGTGTACATAGCTTGCACTGCAGCGCTGAATCAATTAGCGTTTTTTAATGTTGGCGATTGAAGCTAATTTTAAAGTTTGAGTGTATTGCTGTGTAATTTTAAATACTGTGCCTCACCTGTTGCCTGATCTAGGGGTACTGTGATTGACTAACTCCCGCCCCGGTCCGCCGCGTCCATCTTGGGCGTTTGTTGCGGAGGGTGGAGGAGGAGCCCAACACTTCCGGGCTCAGGGCTCTAAGATCTGCGCTCTAGTCGCCCCTACCCCTCCCATAAATGTGTAGGGGTCCGCGTCCGCGCAGCGGACGCGTGCAGCGGGCGCGCCGGATGCGAGCCGAAGTCGAGCCAAAGTCCAGCCCGTCTGCGCCCGTCCGCGACAGGACGGGGCGCGGGGCGACGACTCGTGGCCATTCTACACCCCACAGTATACGGTACGCTAGACAGGAGCTATTAGATCTCCGTCCGGGAGTCACCCCATCCTGTTCTCACACTATGGAGGCGCTGTTCTTGCATGGCTGCCCCTCATGCTCTTTCACGCCAAACGAGCCACCCATCAGGACAGGCTCTATAATACAGACTAAAGCTGGTTTGATTAATTGCCGCTCTCTTGGCAAACATGGTATACAAATACATCAACTATTGGAGGATGATGGCTTTGATATGATGTTTTTTACGGAGACTTGGCTCGGGGAATTTTCCGACCCGGACATCATCGAAGCCATGCCTTCTGGCTACTCCCTATCCAGACTGGATAGGAAGGATGGCAGGGGAGGTGGAATTGCTATTGCCACTAAAACCCCCATGCAATGCTCCCTATCGCCTCTGATCATAGATCATTGTGAAGCTGGTTTTTTTACCATCTTGATAAACCCCCAATTCTCCATTTCGGGTATTCTTGTGTACAGACCTCCCGGGAGACTGTATGATTTTACATCCAGCCTTCTAGGAAACGCTGCTCATCTTGCTATTAGGAAGAATAATTTCCTGGTGCTAGGTGATATGAACGCTCATTTTGATGACCCCCTCGATTCCGGAGCGAAGGACATTAGGTCTGCTCTCCAGTCTCTGCAGTTAGATCTCATAAATCTTGATCCTACTCACAGACTAGGTCACCTCCTTGACCCCATCTTTGGGAACGTTTCCAGAGTACACGCTCTTTCTCCTATCCCGGTACCCTGGTCAGATCACTCCATTGTTCCATTCTATCTGCAGAGATCTGAGCCCGATCCGAAAAAAAATGACACGGACCTCCGGTACCAGCGCCGGAAATGGAAAGAATTTTCTCAGGACACGTTCAACAAATTGATTGGAACAGGAGACTCTTTTGAAAGCACTGACTGTGAAATAGCTTACAGTCAGTTGCAGGACAGAATTCTAAGGGCCCTAGATAAAACCGCTCCCACTCGTAACCTGAAAAATTTCAATAACCCTAGAAAATCCACTCCCTGGTACACTGCAGAACTCCAAGCAAGCAAATCCGCTTGCAAAAAATTAGAACGCGAATGGCGTATTAACTTTTGCCCAGCTATTAAACTACAATATAAACAAGCGCAAAAGGAATACTATAAAAAAATCCGTATTTCTAAAGCCATGCATTACAAGACGCGCATTGGGGAGGCAGAAAACTCCTCTAAAGAGCTTTTTAAAATTTTTAAAGAAATTTCTGTGCTCTCTAATGATAATGTGCCTTGCAATAACTCAGTGGAAACTTGCAATAAGATTGCACGCTACTTTTCAGACAAAATCACCAACATCTATGCCAGTTTTTCTGACAAGCTGCTATCCGGCCGTGATTTTACAGAAAGCGCTGTTGCTAATTCTACTGTGTCTTGCCTCCAATACTTTTCGGTTCCCCCTTCTGATACTCTTATAAACATCTGCAAGAGCGTCAAATCGGGTTCCCCTCGTGACCCTGCCCCCCGAAAGTACTCAGAGAGAGCTTACAGGTACTAGAACCCTACTTTAGGCACATAATTCAATTATCTTTCTCTTCAGCGCACTTACCGCTCGATTGGAAGAAGGCAATTGTATTACCAATCAAAAAGAAGCCTAATGTAAGTCAGGACACCTTGGAAAACCTGAGACCAATCTCTCTATTGCCTTATCTTGCTAAAGTGACCGAAAAAATTGCAAATAAACAGCTCATGGCTCACTTTGAAGCTAATAAATCCCTGCATAGCTCCCAGTCCGGTTTCCGGACCAATTACTCCACCGAGACAGCCCTCCTGAGGGCTACTGAAACGCTTCGGGCAGGAGCTGATGAGGGTCATACGATGGCGCTCATAATGCTGGACCTCAGCGCTGCGTTTGACACTGTAGCTCACTCCATCTTGCTACAGTGTCTAAACCAGGCTGGGGTCACCAAGGCGGCATTGGGATGGCTTAAATCCTTCCTAATAGACCGAAGCTTCCAGGTTCAGAGAGGCAACTCCCTCTCAGACAGCATTTCCCTAGAACAGGGGGTGCCTCAGGGCTCTGCCCTGAGCCCCACCCTGTTTAACCTTTATATGGCCCCGCTGGCGGAGGTGGTTCAATCGTACGGCATAAAATTAGTATCCTATGCCGACGATACCCAACTCCTCATCTCCCTATCCCAGGCACCCACCTTGGCTGCTGCTAATTTCAAAACGTGCATGCAGGAGCTTGCAGGCTGGATGAACCAACACTGCCTCAAGCTCAATGGCTCTAAAACAGAGGTGCTTGTGATTGGGGGCAACTCGGCTAGTTGGACCCTGGACTGGTGGCCTCCTTGTTTAGGTCCTATGCCTTCTCCGTGCAAGGAAGCAAAGAACCTGGGTGTATGGGTTGATACCAGACTCTCCTATGACAGCCACGTCCAGAAGCTAGCAGGGAAGTGTTTTGGTGTATTAAAGACCTTAAATCGCACCCTGGACCTCCTTCCTTTAGAGGCCAGACGCACGATGACCCAAGCTTTAGTCACCTCCCGTATCGATTACGGTAATGTTCTACTCTTAGGGACCACTGAGAAGAACATTAAAAAACTACAGGTTCTCCAGAACACGGCGGCCCGACTGGTCCTTAGGCTTCCCAGAAGAGCTGCCTCCAAGCCTACACTAGTGGCCCTTCACTGGCTCCCTATAAAAAAGAGGATCTTGTTTAAAGCGCTCCTCATATGTTACAGGATCACCTCTCAGGTAGCCCCTGATTATCTGAAGGATCTTGCAATCCCCTATACGCCCAACAGAGAATTGCGCTCCAAGGGTACCGGGCTTCTGTGTGCCCCCCGGATAAATAAAGCCAGAATGGGAGGGCGCTCCTTTCGTGCGCTGGCGGCCAAAAATTGGAACCTTCTTCCTCTACACATTAGATTGGCAGAGACAGAGACCTTATTTAGGAGACTCTTAAAAACCCACCTTTTTACCCCTTAGGTCGTTCACTTTTCTCCGGCTACTCTCTCCACAGCGCGGGGACACGCCGAGATGGCGTCACCAGGCGCTTTATAAAATCCTTTATTATTATTTATATTAGGTGTCGGGCGCCGAAATCTCCTTGTTTCCTAGTAGGCACTAGGAGGGGGAGTAGTGACAGGGGGTGTAGCTGGCAGCCCAGATGGATTCAGGACCTCAGGAGTTAAAAAGGGGCCGATAGCAGACCAAGATTATGTTGGGGTCTGCTCTGTGGACACTATTGCAGATCTTTCAGCTTGTGGGCCAGGAGGAGAGTCAACTTCTTCTTCCGTCTGGCTGGTGGTGCTCCTTTTAATTCCCCCATCATCCTCCTCATCCTACATTCGGATTCTTTTTTGTGGTGGTCTTCACAGTCTCTAGGCGGACACTGCCCCTGCTGGGTGATTGTTTTCTGCCCTCCTCCTTGCTGGTGGTGTCGTGAGGATGTGCCCATCTACGAGCCGAGGAAGTACTGGTCTGCCCCAGGTCCTGTCATGTTGTCCCTTGTCCCTTGTTGTACATTGACCTAAGTAAGCAATATTATGTGATGTTGTAGCAATATTATGGGTAATTTGGCTGTCATGTGAAAACATAATTCACTGATTGTAAAGAATTTGACAGACATGAACAATATTGTCTGCAATATTAAGAAAGGTAAACTTACACTTTAGAGTAAGTAGAATTTTTTTATGTTATTCCTGTTAGAACTGGGGTTTCTAGTTGGCAGAGGTAGGGACCCTTGCTTCTTGTCATGGTAAGAATATACACTCTTTAGATAACCCCTGCTCACCCCCTTGGTAGCTTGGCACGAGCAGTCAGGCTTATCAAAGGCAATGTGCAAAGTATTTGTACCAACACTCACAGTAACACAGTGAAAACACCACAAACTGACTCCACAACAGTTAAAAAAAATAAAGGTATTTAATCTAAACTACACAATACCAAAATGACATGTTTTAGCCTACAGTACCTTTAGATGCGACAAACGTTCCCAGTGAAAGCTCTAGCCTTGAAAAGCACGTGATGCGTCACTCCTGAGACCCTGGGGAGGCGATGTGACAACCCCGCTGGACGCAGCGGGCGTGTTGCGATGACTCTGGTCTGTATGAGGAGGGATGCGAAACCTTGCGGGGATTCCGGTGCACAGGTTTCGGTGGAAGCGGCTCGCGAAAGGTACGACGCGACGATCTTCGGGGTGACGACGATCTCCTGTGCAGCGACGATGTGCGGCTCAGCGTCTATCTTCTCCTCTCGCGGCCCCTCGATGCAATGGCTCTGCGATGACTCCCGCAGCGGCGTGATGTGGTCTGCAAGCAAGCAGTGCGACAATCTCACCCAGTGTCGACAGGCTGTGCGACGATACTCGCAGCGATGGTAATCCTCCCGCACCGGACTGGTGCGTCCCGCAGATGAAGGATGCGACAATTCTGGCAGCGGCAACAGGCGCTGCGAGGATCTCGGCCTTCATAGCGGCGGGAATTTCCTCGCACTGACAGGGATGCGCTCTGCAAACGAGCAATGCGATGAACTTTGCAGGAAGTTCTTTAAACGTGGTTTCCACCTTTCCAACACAGGTACAACTTCCAAAGTCACCACAACTGGCCCAAACACTCTAGGAAGAGCAGACTCTCTCAGCAGAGTTTAGGGGAGCTGGGGGTGAAGTCCTTTTGTTCCTGGGACTCCTGAACAGGGAGCCAGCTCTTCTTCAGGCCCTTGGAGATTCTTTCAAGCAAGGGGACACAGCACAAAGCAAAGTCCTTCCCCTCTCCTTGGCAGCAAAGCAACTGCAGGTCAGTCCAGCAAAGCAACAGCAGGACAGTCTTCCTTCTTCAGTCTTGCAGCTTTCTCCTTGGCAGAGGTTCCTTCTTGATTCCAGGTTGATCTAATTTTCTGTAGTCTGGTGTCCTGTACTGATACCCCTAAAAGTATTTGTTCCCTTTGTGCAGGAGGGCTCTGAGCCTGGTCTGAACCAGTTCTGGGTGTTTCTTGAGCACTTTGTTTTCATGGCCTCTCCTTTCCTTTCTGAGAGAGGGGCAGGGTCGTCAGCCGCCCAGCAGGAGGCGGAGCCAGCATTGTGGAAGGCAGGCACAGCCCTATTCAGGCCCAGGTGCTACCCCCTTCCATCACTCTAGATGCAGATGGAGCTATTCAGCCAAGGGATGGCCCACTCAGTCTCTGGAAGCCACCCAGCCCCTGTCACTCACAAACCAGACAGTCAATTCACAAACAGGCCAAGGAACACAGAAAGGTCAGACAAGAGAACAGCCATTTTCTAAAAGTGCTGTTTTCAAATACAGGATTTAAAAAACACCTTTCCTAAAAGATGTCTTATTAAATTCTGAGTTCA
Source organism: Lissotriton helveticus (assembly GCF_964261635.1). Classification (NCBI taxonomy): domain Eukaryota; kingdom Metazoa; phylum Chordata; class Amphibia; order Caudata; family Salamandridae; genus Lissotriton; species Lissotriton helveticus. The sequence continues at coordinate 1,133,297,116 of NC_136061.1, forward strand.
GGGATACCAGACTTTTATGTCCTACCTTGCTCCTATGGGAAGATATGCTGGTAGCCACTGTAGCCAGCATTCCCCATGAAAGCCTATGGGCAAGGTATCCTTACAATAGTGAAAAACGAAAATGGCTGTCATTCACTACCAGAGCATGCAACCTGCACTAGTACATGCTCTACCTTTCACATACTCTACACCCTGCCCAAGGGGGTACCTTGGGCCTTCCATCGGGGTGACCAATGCGCACAGAAAGGGAAGGGCTAGGCCTGATCAGTGGGGACACTGACCAGGAGGCCTTGGCAGTTCACAGACTGCACACAGGCACAGCGGTGGCAGGTCTGAGACACCATTTTAGGGCTACTCATGTGGGTGGCACACTCAGTGCTGCAGGCCCACTAGTAGCATTTGTATCATCAGCCCTGGCACACTCAGTGCACTTTACTAGGGACTTCTTGGTGATACAAATATGCAATCATGGATAACCAATTACAATAATAATTTACACAGGGAGCACTTGCACTTTGACACTGATCAGCAGTGGCAAAGTGCCCAAAGCATCGAAACCAGCAAAAACGAAATCCAGCACAGCGTCAAAAATACAGGAGGCAGAGGCAAAAAGACAGGGGAAACCACGCCAAAGATGCCAGGTCTAACAATTTCCATACTATTAAATAGTAAATTAATGTGTGCAGAGGCTTCGCAGTTGGGGCGGAGATCACCACACCTAAGGTATATCTAGGTCTATCAATTTATGTGCAGAGTTCTCTACCCCAATTGCCCAGTCTTCAAGGTCATAAACTTACCATGAGCTCTCATATTTTGAATAGCAAAGAAAAACTCACCTTACGCTAAAGCGCAATTCAACCTATGTGAATTAGGGCCTTGCAGATAAATCTTAAAATATTGCTGTTCTAAAAATGTATTTTCATCATGTGAACATCAGAATCTGTACATAGGTAAAGCCACAATTTGCATTACAAGAATTCTTTGTTTGTGCAGCACACTGCAGCTCATATGTGCTTAGTTTGTACTGCTGTATATGTTTTTGACAATGACATACATGACTTTCTTAAGAAAATGTGTGCATTTAGTACACTTTGGATATGCATGTATTATATACAGTGAGAAAAGGTACACAATGTTAGCCTTGATTGTATTTCAAGGAACAAATAGTACTTATGAAAAACAGAACAAACAAAAAGAATGCATGATCCAACATAGTAACATTACAAACGGTCATACTTACATTGAACAAGTGCAAACATTCAACATAGCATTCAACTTTTATAAGACCATTAGTTCTCTAGTCATGAAACCCCACATGCATGGCATCTCAGAAATGCATCTGTGATGCAACACTACCCATTTATGTTCACAAAACTACAAGTTCCAAAATTCCTTCCTCCTACTGATCTACTGGTGCATAGACATTATTTTACTGCCATGACTCAGCTGAAGTTAAAGGTGACAAACAACTTTTGACAGAACATCTCACTCATCACTCAAATCAAATTTCAAGACAAATAATATAATTGATGTTCTACCATCCCTCTGCTGCTCAATCTCCTCCAGCTGAGCATGGAGGGTCTGTTATGCTGCATGTACTACTCTACTATGGTGGGGTCATGTGGGACTGCTGTGGAATGGGGCTGGGAGGACACACCCATGATGTCCTGGGCCTTTATCCGGACTGGCATCACAGGTCCTCCCAGCGTTTTCTGCACATTTTGACCAGCCATTGTATACGCCCACTGCACCGCGGCATGTGGCAATGTCCTACCAGAACTGGGAATGCGCTGCATTACTCAACTGTGCTTCAGGCCCCCCATAAAGATGAGGGTACTTAGCAAGTATCACCTCACTAATGAACTTCAGTTCACTTTCAACGAAGAGGGTGCCTTCTCATCTAGACCCTCAGCCATGTTGGGGGCAGGATGGCATAGAATGATCACAAAATGGCTGACTTCAGCTTTCTGTATGTCATTTCCTGTGTGTCATATCCTATAGGTAATATCATGTGCATTTATTTTTATCTCCACCCCGAGTGTGGAGTCTCCACACGTGTTGCAGAGACTCTTCACATGGGGCAGAGACTCTGCATCTCAGTCATAACGTGATGCAAGCCTCAGGATTTGATTGCCTGCGAAAGGCTCATATTGTCACTGAAGACCCCCTGACAAGATCCAGTGGCAAGAAAATGCAGAGCTGCCCAGATTTTCACATAGGCTGGGGTAGCCTGGGAGTGGCATGTAGCAGAATCAAGATCCTTCTCTCACTCAGAAACTATGTCCAAGAAAACATCAGCTTTGGAAGGGGAAATTGGAAGCACATCTTGGCTCAACATCCCAAAGATGTTGAATCTTTGCATGGCAATCCTCTCTCATCGCTTCTCCTCTTTTTCCCTTTCCTCAGAACATTCATTCTCATGAACAAGGGCAAACCCACAACACTTTCAGTGACAGGTTGAAATGCCTTAATGTGTTTGTTTCTGGTTGCTCTTTTTCATGTATTCAGATTGGCAGTGATTGGTTGTTGGGTTAACAACATTCTAGTGGAGATAGGTGGGGATGGTAAACACATTCACAGGAGTATGAAGTGTTTGATGCACTGTTGGAAATGTGATCTACAGATGGTGGTTTTGATTTGAGACTAACATTCACGTTTGAACAGATTGTGAGAGCAAAAACAGGACAGATAAGTCATTTTAATATTAACACTGAATGTTTCAATTACATCACTGTGCATGTATTGTAATTAATATTTCAATTCTGTTTTGGGGTTGGTGTTGCCCGTCTCATTAACCCCTCAATGACGCCCACACCCCAATATAGCTAATAACTGCACTGTAGTCCTCTTTCATTTCATCCACGGTGGCTGGCTTTTACCCCAGAGTAATGTGAGCCCCTCACTCAATGTGTACTGCAATGTTTGGTTACATGTTGCCACACTCTACTATCTTCTACATGACGTGCACACGTATTGGCCTGGCAGAGGCTTGAGACTGCAACTTATTGTGATTTTTCATTTCTGATTACTGTCTATAGTACTAGAAAACATAGTACATGATATGGTGTCTGATTCTCAACCTATGTGTAGAAGCTTGCACCTCTATCTGTCCTATAATTTCACTGTTGTGTACACTGCCCTGGGTGTGGGGACTCCGCCCCAAATGCAGTAACTCTGTCCTGAGTGTGGAGACTCTGTAGTCATGAAGCTACTACTCATAAGCGGCTTTATGGATAGGATAACGTAGTAAACTTAGACTAAAGTCTAAGTTTATCTTTGTAAATCGGGCCCCATGTTGTAATTACACCAGTCAGGCTTGCCCCAGATGGAGGGTTCCCCTGTTATGTGTAGCCATAGAAGTGTGGTTGCTGTAGAAGTTGGGTTGACAGCATCAGCTTTGAGGTAGCTGTCTCTCCTGTATCCCACCATGTCCCTGCACTACTCACGCTTATATGCCCTCCCTGCACAAGTGATTGGAACAGAGAAGTGCTCTGATAGCGTGAAATGCATTTAAGGTACTTTGGACAGTGGAAGCCGGAAGCATGGAAAGAACCAATATCTTACAAACACTGCAACAAAGGACAGGACCTGGAGGGGGCGTGGCTTGAAGCTCGGCAAGATGGCCGCACAATAGTTTAGCTCTGCCAGCCACCGTTAACTATCCTGCATTTATCCTGTGCACAGCCTGGTAATTTTGGAGGTCTGATCAGGGGATCATACTCCTGACCCCCGGCGCTAGCTGTACATGCTTGATAGCGCCGGATCCGAGCTGGAACGCCCGATCGCGGAAGACCACGTGGCTGCCGAAGCTTGCGGGTAATGGCGGCCCGTGTGTGACCGGTGGCGGACTGCGAGCTGCGGGGAAGCCTCACCGGACCACGAAAGGACCTGCCTAGCTGCCGGTGGACTGCAGACGTTGCGGTGAAGTCCTGCCGAGATACGGGTGCTGAGGGAAGCGCGGAGCTGCGGACTGGGGGCAGAGGCTGTGGGGTGTGACGGGGTGAGTCGGGGAGCGGCTCTACGCAAGAACCCGGCATCGGCAGACGAGACAGGCCGCAGTGGGACATCGCACCGGGGGGCCTTGCTGCATCTCGCCACTCTCTCCCCCCCCTATCCTCCAGCTTGCTTACCGCCGCCCCGACAACGTTGCTGCTGCGGGGATCTGGCATCCACTCCGGGGTCCTGACATTCCTGCCGATAATGACACAGCGTGAGGTTAATGGCGGCCTGGCTCTGACTTGCGGCGGACTGCGGGCTGCAAGAAGACCTCCCTGGATCAAGAGAAGACCTGTCCTGAAGCCTGTGGACTGTAGCCATCATGGAGAAGTCCCACTGAGGTACGGCTGCTGAGTGGGTGCATAGCCACGGACCGGGGGTGAGGGCTGCAGGGGAACGGCCCTACGCAAGCTCCTGGCGCCAGTCGACGTGACAGGCCGCAGTGCAGATTCGCGCCGGCAGGCCTTGCTGCATTTCACCTCCCGCCGTCCCCCCATCCCCCCGGTCCTCCATCCAGCTTTTGGCCACCCCGACGCTGCTCTTGCTGCCTGTTGCTGCCGGAATTCCAGAGCTCAGTTCGGTGCACTTCCCGCCCTGCTGACGGCCGCACAGCGCCAGTGACTGCAACGCGCACACGTGGGCTCCCATAGCCCCTGGCCATGCGGAGCTACAGGGCTGCGCCGGATACCTATTGGCGACATACTATCGCATAACGCGCAAAGTGGTGGCCCGAATAGCTTAGACGGTCCCTGGGCATTGGAAGCAATCGACCTCTATGAACTTGGCGCCCAATCAAGGCGGGTCCAGTCTGCGAGAGGTTTTGCAGGAGCGGGCCGCACGAACCTCCATCTCTGCTCTGCCAGTCCACCCTACAGAGCGTGACAAAAGCGCAGCACCAGGGGGCTAGCACCCGTGCCGCAGCTCAATGGGGAAGCCGGACAAAAACCAACCCCGACTGACTTTTGAGTTGCGCAAGGGGAATAAGCCGGGACAAAACACGGCCTCTGACTCCGGGCTGGATACGGCGACCCCTTCCTCCACGGCGATTGAAAAGGTGCTGATCGCCATTCAAGCAAGCCTTCAGGGTATAGACGGGAAGATAGAAGCACTAAATGGCAGAATGGATCAACTTTCGAGCAAACTGGATAAACATGCGGCGCGCATCGGAGAGGCTGAGCAGCGCATTACGGACGCAGAAGATGGCCTTCAGCAAGTGGCGGAAAAAACGTCCGACCTCACGAAACTGCTGGCAGTAATTCAGGCAAAAAATGAGGACATTTAGGCGCTTTCGCGCCGGAACAATATATGTTTTTTAGGGCTGCCGGAATCAACAAATGTGGGGCGAATGGAAGATTACGCTGAGGCGATGCTCCAGGAAATATGTGGCAAAGATGAACTCTCTCCTCTATTTGCAATTGAAGGGGCGCATAGATCTCTGGCGAGGCGCCCACCGCCAGAAACCCCTCCAAGATCTATAATAGCTCGCCTGCTCAATTTCAGGGACCGTGATACGGTGCTTCACATCACCAGGCTAAAGGGCGCGATTCACTATCAAGGCAACGCATTGTCGTTTTATCCTGACTTTACTGCAACTGTCCAAGCGGCCCGTAAAGAATTCCAGTCTGTCAAGAAACTAATACAGAAGGAACAGATTTCGTACGCAATGTTATATCCTGCACGCTTGCGAATTGGCACCATGGAGAAAGTAAAGATCTTCACAAACCCCAAGCATGCAATGGAACATGCGAAGGCCCTGCGGCGCCAGAGACAACACCCGTCTGGCTCCCAGACGTCAGATATTGATGAGTGAGCTGTGCATAGTGTCAATGTGAGTGGACGGCGACACATACACAAATGATGTCCAGACAACGGAGGCCAGGAGATACCGCTATGAGAACAACCTCTTGGTAATGTAGAACACTGTTTCCTGCACTATTCTACACTATTTGCTACGACTTCCCAGACACGCCAGGCTGGGGCGAGACTCTGTTAAACCGGTGGCTCCACTCCATAGGATATCCGGGAGTGGGTGTAGCCGCTGCAGCCCCCGATGGGTGATCCCCGATGGGACTATTGCTCACTTATGTTGGGGTTCTTGGGAATGTTGAAAATGGGACATGTCTTTGGCAGGTTGGGAATGCTAAAGTGGGCGGGGGGAGGGGGGATTCGAGTTTGTTTCGTTTATGCCAAAGGTCCTCGACATTGTGATTATTGCACTGTATTACTGAACCTGTTGGTCGCGATCTTATACTGGTGTGACAGGAGATGTTGCGAGGCACTACCACACGTCACATGACAGGGAACAATTATAACTGTGTCACGTGGAACGTCAGAGGGCTCAACACACCGAAAAAAGTCAGGAAAGTCCTGGCGCAACTAGACAGACACAATATCAAACTTGCCCTATTGCAGGAAACACACCTAACTTAAGTGACGGAGGATTGTGGTGGCTAGATGATGGGCGTCATACCGACTAGCGTCCTCGTACTCCTCCTATGCCAGGGGGGTTCTAATACTCATAAAACTTGGGGTGAGCTTTAATGAGCTCCAAACCTGCACGGATCAGGATGGCCTGTGGGCAATGGTACTGGGGAAATTAGATAATGTCCTAATAACCATTGTCAATGTATACGGTCCGGTGGTGGATGATGCAGCATCCTACCATAATATGTTCTGGGAATTACGCGATTGGCCCGACACTGAGCTTTTAATAGGGGGTGACCTTAACACCTATCTAGATCCCGCACTGGATAAATCTAACACACCGAGCACTCGGATGGTGAAGGTTGCCAAATGTGTGAGAGATAGTATGCTAGAATTTGGATTGGTGGATGTGTGGAGGCAAAGGAACAGAGATGCGAAGACGGGGACGCATGTTACACCTGCGACGAATGGATGGTCTAGACTGGATTACTGGCTGCTCAACGGGGGGGTGCATGAATGGGTCAAGGATGTCCATAACCTTCCCAGGACATTGTCGGACCACAATCCGGTGTTCATGTCACTATGCATCCCTCACACTCCTCACAAGCCCTTCACATGGCGCTTCCGGGCTGAGTCACTTCTTGACCCGGTATATGCGGACACCATAAAATCTGCCATTATCCGATACTTTGAGGATAACATGGGGTCGGTGGACAGCTAGGGGACACTGTGGGAGGCCTTCAAAGTTACCATCCGAGGCATATGCATTAGCACATCGGCTGGGATACTGCGGGACATTAGGGGAAGGCTAACTACTATTGAGAGGCAACTACGGGCGTTAGAAACACAGTACGACATTTCCCCATCGAAATCCAATCTAGCTAGCATACATGAACTCATAGACGACTACAACACATTTGCGGAGACGGAGGTAAAATACCTTTCCAAGAGTCACGTGGCCAGGCGGTACGGCGAGGGAGGACGTCCAGGGAGGACATTGGCTGGGCGCCTACAGCATAGAGCTAATTATCTTCCAGTAGAGCGCATAATAGACAAAGATGGGAACTCCCACTGTTCCGCGCCTGCTATAGTGGAGCAATTCAGCCGATTCTAAGCCACGCTATACACATCTAAGGCAGGGATGGACGAGCAGGCCATGCACGAATATCTAGATGATGTGGCCTGCGCATGGCTGTCGGATGTCCACCGCAAATACCTTAGCCTCCCAATAGATGTTGAGGATATAACGGATGCTATTAAATCGCTCCCGAATAGCAAAGCCCCTGGCCCTGATGGGCTAACTGCCGAATTTTACAAAGCGCATGACAACATATTAGCCCCTCATCTACTGGAAGTATATGCGGAAGCATATGAGCGCGGTAGACTCCCTCCTTCCCTCCGGCAGGCACTGATCATTACCCTCTTAAAAAAAGATAAAGCCCCTGAACATTGTGAATCTTACCGCCCTTTGTCTCTCATTAACTTAGATGCAAAGATACTGGCCAAAATACTCGCCCAGAAACTGCAGCCGCTTATGCCACTGTTGGTGTTGCATGTCCAAGCAAGGTAGGACCGCTCTACCTCCCTCAATTTACGCACAATCTTCGCCCTGCTGCATGTTTTGAACCCAGATTTGCCTGCTGTTGCTGTTCTCCTAGATGCCGCAAAGGCGTTTGATTCAATTGAGTGGAGGTACATGCTGTACGTTCTGAGTAGAATGGGGTTCCCCCCAATTTTTACACGTTGGATCCAGATACTGTACACTGATCCATCGGCGAGAGTTAGGGTGGGGGGCGACATGTCTGACCCGTTTGAGATAAATCGCGGCACACGCCAGGGATGCCCTCTATCCCCACTCATTTTTGCCATCGTACTGGAACCATTAGCTTGTAAGATAAGGCAAATACACAGGGAGGCGGCTCTCAATTTCCACAACCGGCCCGTGGGGATTTCAATGTACGCGGACGACATGGTCCTTTACGTCCACGACCCCAATCTGTACTTATCTCCCATCCTCCAGGAGTATGTGAAATTCGGCCTGTTTTACGGTCTCAACATCAACTGAGACAAATCTGTAATCATTCCCCTGACGGCAGCCACTACCCCTCCCACAGTTGAATACCCACTGCTCTGGTCTGCGGACCCTGTTAAGTACCTCGGTGTATGGATCCATAGGGACCCGAGGACAGTCATTGCAGAGAATTACGGGGTGGCATACACGTCGCTAGTCGAGAAAATTGACAAATGGGTGTGCTCCCGCTGTCACTGGCAGAACGCATCTCCATCATAAAGATGGTAGTGCTGCCTAAGTTCTTATATTTGTTCTATAATGTACCGGTCCCGCTTACGAAACATTTTTTTAAAACTCTGCAAACTCAGCTGCTGAGACTTGTCTGGGGCACAAAGCAACCAAGGATCAGTTGGCGACACTGACACTCACATTTGGAAAAGGCGGGTTCAATGCGCCAGACCTCTATGTTTACTTCCTCTGTTGCCAGGCTCAATTCGCCTATTACTGGTACAAGCCGCACACTTTCACACCACATGTTGAGGTAGAGGAGGGTGACGCTTATCCGGTCCCACTGCGAGGTATTCTCACACACACACAACAACGCACTCCCAAACTAGAGATCAATACTCTGGACATCACTGCGGCAGCCTGGCAGGCGATAGGTAAACGCACGAACAAGCTACCACTATACGCGCCCGCGCTACCTATAGAAGGACACGCAGCGTTGTCAGTCGCACAGGACCAGGGATCTGTCAGGGCACTAAGAGAGGTGGGCATTACGCATATGCGAGACGTATTCCCGGAGGGTACGTACCTCATGGAGGAAGAGCTCTCATACATACAAAACCCTACATAATTGTTTAAATTCACATGTTATAGATTGCAGCGAGCAATCAAAGAACATTACCCGTGTTTCCCAAATGAGCCAACAATGCTGTTGGCGTTACAATTGGCAATTACAGTCCCTACGAAAAGTAAACTGGTCACCAAGCTATACAGGGCGGTACAGAAAGATATACCACACGACGCCGCCAAATGCCTGGCACGGTGGAACACTGACATTGACCCCCCACTAACTAACGAGGAATGGATGAAAATATGCTCCATCACAGGACGACTATCGTCCAACAGCAATCTTCGTATCATACATCTTAAGTTTCTACACCAGACCTATCACTCCCCTCACAGATTGTGGAGTGCTGGGCTTAGAGCAACTGACGGCTGTAAACGGTGTGGACTGGGGGGGCGGGTTTTGTACACCTGGCGTGGCAGTGTCAACGAGTGTTTTGTTACTAGGTGAAGATAATAGTGATGCTCAATGATATGACGGGTTTGAATCTGTGTAACACTCCATCACTCTGCTTGTTGGGGAATGGGCCGCAGTTGAAAGGGAAAATTGGGAACTTTGTACAACTGGCACTGTTGCTGGCGAAGAGGCGAGTTCTATTCACCTGAGACAGCCGGAGGTGCCCCAAACCGATGGTTGGCTTAAAGATGTTGTGTACTGTCGAGATCAATTAGAGACTTATGCGGACGAACTGCCAAGGTTGTCACGGCCCACCGACATTTGGGCTCCACTGCGGGAATACTTGCTGGCTTGTGATGACCTAACTTCTGATTGACATGTTGTACTCAGGACGTTTGATATACACGACCCTTGACACCTCTGATAATGTGATTATGATCTGGTGAGATGGGGGTGAAGGCCTTAGATACTGCTGCATCGCCCATACTAGCATGTTTTATGTAGGGTGCAACTGGAGATATACTACATAACATGACCTTTGGCTATGTTGTTACTGTTCATAGATTTATGAGCGTCGAGCTGCTGTAACGTATTGATCGAGATATGCATTTGATGTAATTGTGCTGATTGCTCAATGTCATTTCAAGAAAACTTTACTGAATAAAAAAAAACAAAAAAAAAACAAAGGACAGGACCTTTGCTATTACCTGAAATAAGGAGATGTGCTGACTGCCCACACCCTTCATTGTGATTATCTGTCCCAGCAAAAGAAAATAAGCGGTCCCTGATTGACTCAAGACTGGTCCCACTTCTCCCCTCGGATAAACAGGCACAAGAAACAACACTCCCATAATAACCAGGGGCCAGAGAACTGCCATAATTTGCAACAACAGCCAGGAACCACTGACTAAAAAAAGGAAGGGTAGCGGTACACAAAGACAAAGCCATAAAGGGAATAACCCACATGCCACAAGTCCGAAAACAAGAAGTAATGACAGAGATGTTAGTAATGGGTCCCCCCTAACGCAGCTGCCAATAACATCAGACAGCGCACTACCCCCGTACAGGAGGTTGCATTGTGGAAGAAGTTGGAGGCAATGGTAACAGTCTTAATAGACCCCTTAGTCCAAAAATTAACCGCAAATGAGGATCGACTGACTGAACTGGAGGGGTCCGCCACAAACATTACATCGGGCGACTATAATACAGCTGGAGGGGGGAATCCCATGCTTATCAGGGGTAATAGTGGGAATACCCTAGCAGTTAACAATATGGCAGTTGTATCATCTAGTCTGCATGCAAGTACGCTGGAGTACAAGCGCAGATCTATTCTACTACGCAAAGAACTTTGCCCAGCACATTAGATCAGCTGAGACAAGCATAACATCTTGCTGGTCCACAATCCAGGAATAATAAGAGTTCTAAACCACTGAAGATCACACATGCAGTAGCAGGAGGTTCCGCACCAACAGTTGGGCCTAGAATAGTGACACCCCAGCATATGCCTAGTGATTACCAGGGAGCTCCTAGTGATAAAAATCTACCATTACATCTTCCACCTGAAGCCACCGCATAAATGGTGGTACTGGTCAATGTCCCGCACCTTCTCCATGACACTACTTAGCATTGGTCAGCCCTAAGGAACAAATCGTTACATATGCTGTCCGTTAGGACTGGAATGACTAACATTCTCTTTTCAGAGTTTAAGATGGTGCATGGAATACCCTAGGTAGAAAGTCGAGCAAGTCACTAGCAGGTGACTGTGTGGTCATAGCCTTTAGATCACCTAGACTAGTACAGTCCATTCTGGAGATGGTAGGGAACCATTTTATTTCCCCACAGAGTATAAATATCCTGGCTCTGGGGTATTTTTACCAACCTCCCGGAACCTTGAGATATAACCACACAAGGGAATTACTTATAAGTACTGAATGGCACAGATACGATATTCCAGTGAGCAACCAATATGGCATCTTTAGCTCATTAGAAGACCAAGACTGACAGATCTCTTTAAGATTTTTCCCAAATATTAACAAAGGTGGAAATAGTCCTTGCAGGACTAAGGGACATATCAATAAAAATATATTGGCTCAGGCAACCCTCAATCCTCAGGAGGCTCAGGTTCCGGCTTGTACAAATCTAACCCCGCTGGTTTTAAATGATTTTGGCAGGGCGAATCTGACTCGGTACTATCTCTGCCGGTATCCTTTTGGAGTTGCCAATTAAATGGGCGGTCAGTTGGGTAGGAGTTTGATGCCACTGATAAGACTCCACTAAGTTTCTATGACGCAGTGTGTCTCCACTCGTCGATGCCACATTTTTTAGAATTCCTGCGGATGACCATAATTAATGATTGGTCGTAACAATTTATTACAGATATATAACGCTCAAGCAAATTGTGAGTCCTGAAGATGACCGCACAATAATATAGTGGTCGAAACACCATCGACGCTTTTTGGTGGCCAAAATTGAATAAAGGACACATTATCTCTGTTTGTGTTGTTCCTTTACCATAATATGTAATGGTTTTGTTTGCCACATGTCTGGTCTGTGATATAGGTTTTTTTGTATACCAGCACTTTGTCTTGAGCGTAACTGTTTTTAGAATCTTTTGTATTATGTATAAATTATACATATATACCATGTTCTTTCAGTGCAGAAAGCAAGCAATGATAAAAGCAAAACGTTCAATAAACACCGGAAAAACACTTTTTCTGTTGTTTTAGTGACGTGAAAATGTGTAACCACTGATATCAACTGTTTTTTAAGATATTGAAAACACTGAAAAAAAAACAGAATTTACCAATGTATAATAATATGTCTTTTTGATACTAGTAACACTGTTTGGGGGGCTTCTTCAATTATCCTTTCATATCTTTAATTGATTAATTGCTTTTCTTTAATGTCTATACACTTTTAGTTAATGTTTTGGATCACATATAGTTTTGGGTGATCCCTTCCCTGAACCTACTGTTAGATGTATTGATTGACTGTCCCGGGTTCGGGGTGTTGGACAGCCCCTGTGGTTGTTAATGATCTTCAGGACAGGCAGGCTCCACCTCCTGGTTTGGGACTGGCTGGCTACTGTGATCTGGGGATTTAAAAATATTCCCTGACTGCAAAGCCTTTACAAAGTCCTACTCACAGTAACATAGAGAATATGGTGTCATTTGACAGTGAATGCCTGAAAGGTTTCTGGGAGCTCAGTGAAAGTCTTGTAATGCACTGCTATCTGAAAGCCTGATTGTGGCAAAGAGTCCTATCACTTCTGCCATGAAAAGGAAGGGTGTGCATTATCTTTTCTTGTTCAAGAGCATGGTAAGGTAAAGCATCATGTTGCTTACTTCTCTGCTACATTAGATCCAGTATCCATAATTCTTCCTGGTTGTCTGAAGTTGGTTGCAGCTGTGTGCTTTGCAACTGAACAAAGTAAATGAATTGCTGTAGTGTGGCTCACTGGTTAGAGGCGGCAGGCCTGAGAGCAGAAGTCAGCCTGGGACCAGGGTTCAATTCCCGACGCGGCAGGGTCGTGGACCTTGGTCAGCGGACTCGATAATTCTCGCTTCGGTGCTTACTCTAATCAGGGGTTCCACTCGGCAACTCTGGGCATTAGCTTGCCTAATCTCCACAACGGCCCCACCAATTCCGGGGATGCCTGGCTCCACCTTGGGGACTCCCAGCAAGGGACCATCCCACAGGGAAAGCCAGGACGGGTTCCCCAGAGTTATACAGCGCCGGGACGCCCCGTTGCTGGGGCAGCTGTGCGCTTTACAAGTATACTACCTTTACATTTACATTTACATTGTGTTAGTTCTTCATTCATTTTGAATGTTGCTGACCCATACTCAAACTAAGCATCTGACAAACAGCCCCCTCACAAAGTATGTGTCAACAGCACTGGCTGCTGAGAACATTTCAATCATGAGATCTAATATATTAAATCCTGCAACCCTGCTGTCCAGCAAAACAATAATTAAGATAATGGTAAGGTACCGACCAATACTGTATGAATGTAACAGAGATTTCAAAGAGGATCCCCTTGAACTGGCTGATCTGTCTTCGTTTGTGGATGGGTCTTGCTTGAGTGATCATTAAGGAGTATTGAAATCTTTGTTTGCAGTCTATTCCATTCCTGAACCATTGAAGTGTCATACTTGTCTAACCTTATTTCAGCACAAGTAGCAGTATTACTCATCCTGACAAGCCCCTATTGTTTGGCTGAACAACTGCATGTGACAATTCACACAGATAGACAATATGGAATCGGCGTTGTATACATCTTTGGACAGTTATGGTCACATGGGGGCTACATGACATCTCCTTGTACTTCTATCCAACATTTTTCATACATTTTGGACCTGCTTCAAGTTATTCAACATCTTTGAGAAATAACAGTTGCAAAGTGCATTGCTCATAGGTCTGGTGATGACATTGTCAACATGGGCATTTACTATGCCTATCAAGTCACAAAGCATTGTGCTCTCGAAAATGTAACTTTTAGAGCAGGTTAGCAAGAATATTGAAGGGTGTGGAGTGATCTTCAAGGAGGAGTTGAATTTTGCTCCCCTGAAGGTCGATGAGGTTGCCGGGATAGAGCTTATGGGCTTTAGGCTGCAGGAACCTAGAGGTAGCCTGTTCACGGGAATGATTTGTTATAGACCCCCAGGGAGAGCTATACAATATCAATCATTTCTGGATATCACCATCAATCTCTCACTAGCACACTCCAGAATGGTTATTCTGGGAGATTTCAATCTATGGGAGAATGGCACCTTGGGAAACCATTTGAGAGATCTGAACTATACCTGCGCTAATTTCAGCATTCAACAACTGGTAAACTCCCCCACCCATCAGAGAGGACACACTCTTGACCTGTGGTTGGCCATCCTCTGGAAACTGAAGTATTAAACATTACACCTCAAAATTAGATGGATCACTACCTAATCCATTTTAAAATTACATTACCCGGTCTGGTGGATCATTCTAAATCTTCAGTGGTCTACCAGAAAGGCAGGGAGTGGGCGAAATTAGGAATGCCAGGTGCTACAGTAGAGGAGATTTACAACACCTGTCATAATTATATTACAGATGCTCTGGGTCAATTAATCCAGATAAAAAAACAAAAAATCAGAAATAAAATCTCAGCACCATGGTATACTGATGAATTGAAACAGCTTTGTTTATTATGTAAGAAGGCAGAGAGGAAATGGAGAAGGAAGTACCTAGAGTAGGATAAGCAAGAATTGAGAGCAGCACAGATTAAATATAAGGAGCTTATGTTAGAGTGCAAAGCTAATTGTTATGCTAACTCCATTTTACAAGCCTCTAATGGTACTAAAGCACTTTTTAAGATAGTCAGGGACCTTTCTGCCCCAACCTGTTTGGGTAATGTAGTGGCCTCGCAGAAACTGTGTGATGAGATAGCCCTCCACTTCACGGATAAAGTGCCCAAGATTGTTGTTTCTATTCTGGACAATGAAACTGCCGACCAGGATTCTGCTTTACAGGCAGTGGAAGGAGATTTGGGACAGTCATGTACCCTGGATAGCTTTCAGATCTTTACAGATCTCCCTTTTAACACCTTGGCGCAAAGCATATCCTCAGGATCGCCTTCTGATCCTCTGCCTCAAAAAGTGTGGAAGACCTATGGTCAGACGACCTTCCCCTGGTTACGATAGATTTGCAATCAGTCCCTAGAAGAAGGTACCATTCCAGAGGGATGGAAGCAGGCAGTGGTGACACCCCTGATTAAGAAGCCCTCTCTAGGATCCGACTAATCCGGCAAGTTTCAGCCCAATATCTCTCCTTCCTTCTTATTAAAATCTTGGAAAAGGCTGTAAGCAGGATATTGCCTGTTTTTTTGGAAGAAAATCATCTGCTGGACAAGGACCAGTTTGGATTCCGGCCCGGTCATGGGACGGAGTCAGCTTTGACCACCATGTTAGATAATTTGCGTATGCGGGCCGACAACGAGAGTGCCACTGTTCTAGTGCTTCTCGATATGTCGGCCGCGTTCGACACTGTGAGCCATTCATTCTTGTTAGAGAGATTGAAGAAAATTGGGGTGATGGGATGGGCCTTGCAGTGGTTGCGGTCCTATCTGACAGGGAGACAGCAGGTGGTAACCTTGGCACCGTTCTCAGCCTGCAAATCTCCAATAGTCTATGGGGTTCCACAGGGCTCTGCTATTAGCCCCATTCTCTTTAATATTTATCTGCAGCATTTGTTCCCCATTATCAAATCGTTCGGGGTTTCCTTGGTTAACTATGCGGACGATACACAACAGGCGTTTTCTATGGAAGGGAAACATGCAATTTCCATGGATACGTTCCAAGAGTGCATGCGACAGACTGCATGATGGCTACGGAAGAACTCCCTGCAGTTCAATGGGGGGAAAACCGAGGTGCTGTACTGCTCCTCCGTGAAGATGCTCACACACATACTGGTGGAGTTTAGGCTCACCCCCGAGGAGGACCCGCTGGCCCCTGCTAACATGATACGTAATCTGGGGGTTCTGATAGATAAGAATCTTCAAATGGAATCGCAGGCAAACAAGACTGCCAGCTTATGTTTCGGTCTGATACGTATGCTGCATCGAATACTTCCAATCATACCCAAGGATTCACGCTCCCTAGTAGTAAGAAGTATTGAGCAGACTGGATTACTGTAATTCCTTGTATTTGGGGGCCCCTCAGTACATCTTTCTGGGGCTGCAGAGAATCCAGTCTGCAGCAGCAAAGCTGGTGCTGAACAGGCAACGCGGCTCATCATCCACTCAAGCATTGAGGGATCTTCATTGGCTACCTATCAAGGAAAGGGTCCATTTTAAATCCCTCTGCTTGGTGCACAGAGCGGTATATGAAACAGGCCCAGTTCCACTACAGGAAAGATCTGCCTGGTATCGTCCTCAGAGGCAGCTTTGCTCCTCTGGTGCCAGCATGTTGGTAACTCCGAGATTCAAGCATTCCAGGATGGTTGGGGAGGGCTTTCAGCCTGGCTGCTGCTCACCTCTGGAATGAGTTGCCACAGAGCATCAGACAGATTGATTCTTTAATTGAATTCAGAAAGAGCTTAAAAACATGGCTCTTTCCGAAAGTATGATTCCTTGCTTTCTTTTTTCCCGACTCCTCCACTTGATGGTTGTGTTCTTATATTTGAGTGCCAGGATACCCGTAGGGTGGCAGTTTGCGCTATATAGGAATACATACAATACAATACAATACAATATTCACAAAATGAAGAACAATGTGAACAGATGTGAAAACTGACAATACAAAGAATGTGAGTCATTTGTTGTTGAATCCAATACAGTCAGTCAGTCAGTCAAAATACTTTATTGCGATAACTTAATATCATATAAAGACAATGGCAATACATATACAATAAATACATAGTTAAAAACAGTTAAAATACATACAAAAATATAAAAGTCATACAAAAATCATTCTTATAGTGCAACATACGGAGTACTAGAAGCCTCAGAATAAGGCAAATCTAAAACCAGATAAGTTCCTGGTAGAAAGCCTGTTATGTTCACAAAGTGCCTTTTATGTACTACATTTGTACTGTTAAGGAGGATCATTATGATTTTTTAACCTAATATTCCTGCTCCTAATAGCACTCACTAGGAAACTTGCCACATGGAACATGATCCTAGGAGTCTGCATAAGCTGTAAGAAAATAAGAGCAGGTTTAACTTGAATAAATCCAGCCTCTTTTAAAATAGGCACAAGAAACTTCCTCCTTGCCTCCTCGTAATGCCCACAGAACATTACAAAGTGCATAGTATTTTGTTCGGAGAAGTGATCACAGGAACATGGTAATGCCTTTTCTGGAGTACTCCAAACAGGATAAAACCAAGATTAAAATGAATCAAATTAAAACGAAACCGAGTTAAAATAAACCTGTGGTACGGATGGGTCACCACATTCAGGTAGCTTTCTGGGCCATCAGGAATGGATAATATTAAGCTAGCCCTGACACTAGGTTTTTTCAGCTCACTCTCTTCTCTTTCCAGGGATAAAAGCTCTCTCATTGCGCAATTTGTTAAAGCAATGTCTTGGGGTGTTATGGACTCTGTTACTAAATATAACTCTGGCCTCCCCAACTTGGCGAAATTTTTTCCTTGATGTAGGTCAACCACTTGATGTTATTGGCTTTATCCAAACACAGAGAGTCTTTCATAATAATATGATTTAGGGGAATTTCTTTATTAAGCCACATCCTCAGCCAAGCTACATGAGGTGCTGTTTTTATCAAGTCTGTGATGTAGCCTTCCCCAAGTTCCAAATGTACAGTGTAGGATGACTGAGGGACACCAAGAACAGATCTGAAAATTTTATTTTCCATGATCTGTAGGGAGTCTAGGCCCCTGTAACCCCAAATTGAGCTGCCATAAGATGCAACCGAAATACATTTGGCCTTATAAATTTTCATTATGGCTGCAATGGGACTGGCCCCCAGTTTCTTAGAGAACCCCTGCAGGGCTGAAGATGTTCTTGCCAACGAGATTACTCTATTCTTTAACTGGGGTCCCCAGTTACCCTTTTCATCAAATGTAACAGTCAACATTGTGTGAACTCAAAGAATTTCAGAAGTAACAGATGACAAAAAGAACAGTTGGGAGAAAGCAAGTCGCAAAAAAAACAATAATGACTTTTGAATTACTTCACATTACCAATATGTTTTACCAGATTCCAAGCTTTAGGGTATGTTAAGGTACCTACCTGGGCAGACTAATGTGGGCAGAGATGGTATGGTTAGGTTTTTCAAGAAGTGTTAGTATAACCCAAAGGTCAGAAATGTAGCAAAAGATTTGTGTCAGACATGCATTGATTAATCAAGGTACAGACAGATTGATAACCATGAGCAGCATAGGAAAATCCAACGGCCCATTTACTAGACGTTAAGCAGATTTCATAGAAACGATTTCTCACAGTGGGCTAAGATTTGTTCTTGTGATTGCTCTCTTGTTTTCTAAATGGGTAAAGGCTTATTCGACTCAGAGAAGTGACAGCATGATTGTGAGCAAGCTCCACAGCTGTAAGAGCTGTTTAGAACCAAGATGGAAAGGGCCTCATTGATTTGTGATTGTGACTAACACTGCTGTTAAATCTATAGTAATCTCACAGTGGATCCATGTAGCTAAAAGTAAGAGATTGAAGATGACAGATGAAGAAGTGGTGGCAACAATCACTGATACACAAAGCTTGTTGAAGGAGAAGAGTATCCTGGTGCCAGTTTGAAAACCAACCTGATAATCAGCAAATTGAAGATCAAGGAGAAACACTGTCACAAAGTCTTAAGCAACAGCAACAGGGATACATCAAGACTGCTCCAGTTCATGACAAAGTAGAGCTGAAAATCAGAGTCTCAAAAATCCCCAAGGGAAAATAATTCACAGTGAGCAAAGTTGCTGATTCAACTGTGAGAGAAGAAGAAGATTCAGCAGTAGTCACATGTGAAGATACAGAAGTAGAAAAGACACATCAAGGAGACAAGTGGCTTGTCTTTGTTAATACCTACAAGAGACTGCAGTAAAAGGCTTAGAACCCTGAATCAATTTGAGAGCCATCAGAGACAAATAAAATTGATTCTGCGAATAGTGATAGTGAATTACCTATTGCTAAAAGACTAGCAAGAAGAAGAGTAGCAAATAAAAATCCCCAGAGTGGATTTATTTATCTTTAGTATCTGAAGAAGAAACAGATATGGAAATTGTTGTAGAACTTACATCTAGAATCCATTTTAGCTTTCCTTTTTTAACTTAGCATCCATTTCTAATGATGATTTGCACATGTTTTTCCTTAGTAAGAGGAAGTGCCTTGCTCGCATTTATTCCTGATAGACCGTGTCACCCGGCAGTCTGCACAATTAGTTCCAGGGTCACATAATCAAAACTTGATGATTACTTTTGCTTGTAGGAGACAACTCTTTTTCCTCAGACTAATTAAAGGTGTTGTTCAGCAGCTGTTGCACAGTGCAATAAGATCGCAATTTTATTACTTAAGCAGCCTCCATGCTGAAATCAGTGAAAGGCACCCTGCCCCATAGTTACCATTAAACACTGCTATAAGCTGTGACTGAGATACAGCCCTGCTGACCCCAACTTTCATTCTGAGAAGGATGATAGCCATGCGAGAGAAGTGTGGAAGCCTGTAAACGTAGACGGATGCAGTCATTAATGCTCTGAGGTTAGATTTTTAACACACAGTGCCAAGGTTTGTGGTTTGCTCATTCCAACAGGTCTGGCAGAAGGTTTCTCGTGACATGCTCTCTTTAGTATAGAGAAGTTAGTAATAGATAGTAAGTCTTTATTGCTTTATTAATTAAAATCTTAGTAGTCGATACAATTATAAAAACACACATATAGCACAGTAATATTAATAGATGGGAGTAACCTTAAAAACATTATAAAAAATTAACATGGTTGAATTGTTTGTGTTTTTCACCATTCTAATAATGCTTAAATCAAAGAAACGTCTCATCTGTCTAATAATCGTAATTAACATTTTATTTACAAAAGTCAGAGCTTTTAAATAAACATTTGAAAATGTATTATCATTTCTTAACTTTGTAATACACTGGCCTGGCAAAAGTGATAAAAGAAAGGGTTAGATCTGTTTCAACAAATTCCTTGGAAATCAGAATGGTTATGTTTGAGGCTACCAGTAACATCTATAACTCTAATAGGTTAGGAGTATAGATCTGGTTCGGTGAGCTAGCTAAACAAACTAACATTTACTGAGTACATAGGAAGATTTAGGGGTATATTTGTGATCCTGTTTGCATTGCCTTGTACCATGCAATGTGATGCAAGAGTGCTGCAAACCTTCTGTCAGATTTTTTGTGAAGTGAAGTAGTGTGGCTCACTGGTTAGAGGCGGCAGACCCGAGAGCAGAGGACGGCCCGGGACCAGGGTTCGATTCCCGGCGCGGCAGGTTTCTGGACCAGGGTCAGCGGACTCGATAATTCTCTCGCCTCGGTGCCCACTCTGATCAGCGATCACACTCGGCAACTCTGGGCATTAGCTTGCCTCATCTTCACTAACGGCCCCACCAGACCGCCGGGGATGCCTGGTCTCACCCTGGAGATACCCATTAAGGGACCATCTCTCAGGGAAGCCAGGAAGGGTTTCGCAGCGGTCGAAGCGCCTTGGGACCCTACGGGTAAGTAGTGCGCTATATAAATGCCTATACATTTACATTACATTTAAGCCACGCAAAGTCACTTTGCATGGCTTTGAGTGGCTCCTAAAATCTGGAGTAACGCAATGCAGCACATATTGATGCATTGTATTACTCTGCACTGGATAGGTATTCTTTGGGCATTGCATGGGTGTTCCTGTGCAACTCCCATGATTTTTGACAAATTCCCAGATTTACAAGTCCTTGTAAACCTGGTAATGTGCCAAAAAGATATGCCTTCCCAGGTGAGGTATAACAAGGATAAATATTTTATTTCTCCTTGTTGCTTTCTCTTTGTATGTGTGCTGCATTCTGCAGCACACATAGATAGAGGAACGAGCCTCTCAGGGTTGCTTTTGTGCAGGATGGTGCCCCTTCCTGCACAAAAACAGTCCTGCCTGCAATACAGGCACCCTTGCACAATGGCCAAGGGAGCCTGCGTTGGTGCTCAGTTGCCAAAATAGCAGAAGCGCAAGGGAAACAGACAGGAATCTGCCTTATTGTATTCCTGCCTTTATCCTGTGGCACAGGTTAACACAGCAACGTGACATGCTGCACTGCCCTGCGCCACAAAATTCATGAATATGCCCCTCAGTCTCTATATTATGAACTTTTTGTTGGCCTAACAAACTGTTGTCAATTCATCTTTGAAGATGAACTAGGAGAAGAAATGCCACCTTCAAGTTTTGCTAAAATCTTAATGAGTTTTTAAATTGAATTTGATCTCTACCTAAATCCATATGTAAAACATTTTTAAAAAATCTGAACTTTAAACAAAAAAAAGAGAAGATTGATTTTATTTTTCCAAAAAGAAAAAGGGAAAATTGATATTGTTTTGTAATACAATTGGTTTTTGAATCCTATTTTTGAATTCTTTTAATTTGTGCTCTTCTTTAGTAGAGGATGGCAAGCAGAAGATGCTGAAAAGGTTTTCTTATGGGTTTATTGGTAGTGATATTAATAGTTTTAACTGGCCTAAAGTTGTGTTTAATTTCTCCAGTCAGATATGTCTCTCATTCACAAGCTGAACCAACTTTAATATGTAACAAAATAGAGCACATGACAGTAACACGTAGGGATAGATTAGAAAATAGTAATGTAGATATTATTTATGCAAATATGTTAAATTGTTATGTTGAAAATATATCTATAGGTAATTGTTTTGTTTGTACTTTTTAAATGTCTCTGTAGGGGAAAGCACAACTTACAATCAACTAATATTGACGTATAGTCAGACCTGTAAAATTTTTGCTATTATATTTCATAAGCAAGAATTTTTGTCACCATATCATTCAGATTTAAATGTTTCACTGGAAGAACTTTCTGTTTTTTAAGTTTTTGGGAATCATGTTACTTATTCTAAATATTTGAAGATTTCACAAAATAATTGGAAGAAGAATGGAAATAAAAATGGGCACAAATGTAGTTTGAGGGAAAGTGAACAAGAGTTGAGATGTTGAGGAGAAGGGCGTAAATAATTAAAAAGGTTGGAAAGAATTGAGTGAAATTAATGGAATGAGGCTGAGAAGGAATTTAGAAATTCAAATTTGCATCCAAGTTTGCAAATGGAGAATGAAAGAAAAGGTGAATGATGTATGGTGCATTAGAAGTCACAAAGAATGAGATCAGAGGAATTTGTCATGGAGAGTAAGTGTGAATTGAGTGATGTGGTTATTCGTAAATTTCTGAATAGGGGAACACCAATAATTGGAAGAATTTATTATGTATGTGGTAAGGCTGCATATTTTAACCTATGAGGAGAGAGCTGCTTTATTGCGTTGGTATATCCGAAGTTTACCATGTGAATGAGATGAATGATGTTGTTGGTTTAAAGACAGTGAAGCATGGTTTGGCAAGTTTTGTTAGATGTATTAGGTGGTATGATTGTGTTGATTGCTTTGGCTACAGATTGTGTAAAAATTATAAGATTATCTAGGTTTGTACATTGCCTAGCTTCTAACACTGCTGGTGCATTAAACTAGATAAATGACAAATTAATTGTAATGTAAATGATAATTATGAAGAACCTCCTTGCACTAGGGATCCATATTACGAAGGAGGGTGGAGTTTGCAGAGTTCTGAGAATGAGAGAGTGCTGCACCTCCATTCTTGATAACAGTAAGTTTATTAATGTAATTTTTCTTGTGAAGTCAAAGCTTTGGAAGAGTATGACAAGTGGGAATCCATAGGTTCCTAATTTGGTGAGACTGGAAACGATTTTAGGAAAGTTGATGAATGATTTGGTGGGGAGACATGCTGCGTTGTATATTAATCCCTCTAATCATTGTTATAATTTGTGTATATAGGTCATTCCTTTGGTTCAAATTCTCTGAACTAATAATTTCAAAGACAGGGCTAAATTGCAGGTGCAAGGAAAAAGATGGCATCCAAAAGGAATAATAGTGATTTTCAGTAGGAGGATGCCAAAGAAGGGGTTATGGCTTGTTTAAGATACTGGAAGAATCGATATACAAGCAACAGAAAATTATGTATAGTGTATGGTAAATAATTTTGGGTTTTAGTGACTGAGTAATGAACAAAATGAGAAAATTGTTAGAGCTTTCATGAATGGATTAAAATGTGCATTAGTGTCAGTTGTTCTACACTTATTCTTGCATGCATACTGACATATGTGTATTGCAGATAAAATAGACTTTCTATGATGTGTTAAAATGAGTTTTTCCTGGATTAGGCTAACTACGCCTCAATTAATCCTCAATGCTATCTTGTTAAAAATGGATGCTGGATCACAATATTTATTCTGTGTTTATATCCCTCGACTATCACTCGTGCAACAAGATGTGAATTGTTCATTCTTGCATATATATATATATATATATATATATATATATATATATATATATATCTCGAAGCAAGAAGAAGCAAAACTGCCGTCCCGGATCCCCAGGAAAGCAGGCAACTCCACGAATCCAATATTCAGGCAAGAGTTTTTATTAAGCAACGCTTAACAGAGACAAGAAAACTGACGCGTTTCGGGCGGAATGCCCTTGATCACAGTCAATTGAAACCCCTCACACCTGAACTTTTTAAACTGCGTGTGCATACCATGTGACACCTATAAACATGGACAACATACTACCACTACATATATTCATGGCAATTGTTTGGGAAAAGAGGGATACAAAGACACATGAAATTAATGTGACTTGAATTGCCTGACACACAGTAAAAACTTAATTTCTGAATGAATTCATTTTCGATAACAGTGGTGACAAAGATATATATACTGCTATTATAAAGCAAGAAGTTTGAACCTTTGAGGCGAGTAAACTCGGGAACCACAGCGCCAATCCACACACCCGATACATCATTGTAATCGTCAGGGTGTGCAGATGGACATAGGCTATATAAACTATAAAAATATGCGTTATTTAAAAAATGTACCTAAAAAAAAAAGTAGTCCCTTCGAAGTAGCGCCGGCCGTGACCTGCGTGCTGACGTCAGGAGCGCGGGGAGGAGCAGCGTCCAGGAGCGGCGGACATGGTGCGGGGAGGAGCGGTGACGAGCGGCGGACAGGCGCTGAGGACCGGCGGACAGGCGGGAGGAGCGTTGACGAGCGGCGGAGCGGTGAACTGAGCAGCGCGGGGGTGGAGCGGCAGCTGAGGTAAGGCTCCGGGGGACCCACGGACAATGTCGGGGCAGGCGGGGGTCGGGGCAGGCGGGGGACGGGGCCAGCAGGGGCCTGGGCTGCTGGACAATGTCAGGGCGGGTGGGGGTCGGGGCGGGCGTGGTCCCGGGCTGCTGGACAATGTCAGGGCGGGTGGGGGGCGGGGAAGCCTGATTGCTCCCGGACAAGGTCGGGACGGGCTGCTAGTATATATATATTTTCGCTCCACAGTCAAAATTCATTGACAAAACCAGCACTCACAGTAGGTTAAACCTAATTAGGTTTATAGCACAAAAAAAATTGAAACAAACGCGTTTCAGCACTTGCCTTCGTCAGTGTCGATACAACAGCTCCGTGGGGTTGTCCAAGGGGAAGGCGCACGCAGGCTCGAGTACAACCCGCTACTTGGACAACCAAATGGAGCTGTAATACATTAGGGTAGCAGCACCCCGGAAAATGGGGGCCACAAGACTCGCTATTCAAGGAGTCACGTATGTGGAGCTGCGCGATGGATAAGGACAGGAGTGTTGTTTGGGACTCATGGTAGAGCCTTTGGAACAAGCAGTAATCTGAAAGTGCATCCATCCAGGACATATGGACTACATCTCCCATAAGCACAATGTGTGTTTCCATAAAGGGAGATGGTAGACGTCGTGCACTTTACTGCGGGCCCCTGATGAGGAAAATAAATTTCCGAAACGCGTCGGGCCTATTTCAAAGACGCAACTGCCTATACCAATAAACGCTCTGGGGAAGGCACACGCAGGCTCAAGTGCAACCCGCTACTTGGACAACCCCACTGAGCTGTAATACATTAGCGGTGGTCCTGCCGCTGGGTTGCACCACCCCGGAAAACGGGGGCCACGAGACTCGCTATTCAAGGAGTCACGTATGTGGAGCTGTGCGATGGATAAGGACAGGAGTGTTGTGTGGGGCTCAGGGTAGAGCCTTTGGAACGAGCAGTAATTTGAAAGTGCATCCATCCAGGACATATGGACTACATCTCCCATAAGCACAATGTGTATTTCCATAAAGGGAGATGGTAGACGTCGTGCACTTTACTGCTGGCCCCTGATGAGGAAAATAAATTTCCGAAACGCGTCGGGCCTATTTCAAACACGCAACCGCCCATACCAATAAACGCTTTGGGGAAGGCGCACGCAGGCTAGAGTGCAACCCGCTACTTGGACAACCACACGGAGCTGTAATACATTAGCGGCGGTCCTGCCGCTGGGTTGCCCCACCACGGAAAACGGGGGCCACGAGATTCGCTATTCAAGGAGTCGCGTATGTGGAGCTGCACAATGGATAAGGACAGGAGTGTTGTTTGGGGCTCATGGTAGAGCCTTTGGAACGAGCAGTAATTTGAAAGTGCATCCATCCAGGACATATGGACTACATCTCCCATAAGCACAATGTGTGTGTCCATAAAGGGAGCTGGTAGACGTTGTGCACTTTACTGCTGGCCCCTGATGAGAAAAATAAATTTCCGAAACGCGTCGGGCCTATTTCAAACACGCAACTGCCCATACCAATAAACGCTTTGGGGAAGGCGCACGCAGGCTCGAGTGCAACCCGCTACTTGGACAACCCCATTGAGCTGTAATACATTAGCGGCGGTCCTGCCGCTGGGTTGCACCACCCCGGAAAACGGGGCCCACGAGACTTGCTATTCAAGGAGTCGCGTATGTGGAGCTGCGCAATGGATAAGGACAGGAGTGTTGTTTGGGGCTCATGGTAGAGCCTTTGGAACGAGCAGTAATTTGAAAGTGCATCCATCCAGGACATATGGACTACATCTCCCATAAGCACAATGTGGGTTTCCATAAAGGGAGATGGTAGACGTCGTGCACTTTACTTCTGGCCCCTGATGAGGAAAATATATTCCGAAACGCGTCTGGCCTATTTCAAACACGCAACTGCCCATACCAATAAACGCTTTGGGGTAGGCGCACGCAGGCTCGAGTGCATCCCGCTACTTGGACAACCCCACGGAGCTGTAATACATTAGCGGCGGTCCTGCCGCTGGGTTGCACCACCCCGGAAAATGGGGGCCACGAGACTCGCTATTGAAGGAGTCGTGTATGTGGAAACCTGCTCTCGCTTCAAAAATCCAAAGCAGAGTTTACTATGACAGGGCAGGAGCCAGATAGCTCCCGCCCTGCCATAGCAAACAGCAGTGTCCCGGGATGGCCACCCCGGGACACTGCAGGAGCTGACCCTGGAAGGTGGCAGTCTCCAGGGCCATTGAGGGATCCTTTACGGGGGCCCCACGGCCCCCTGCATTCATTTAGAAAGCCCCAGAGAGGTGGTGGTCCCCAGGGCGTGTGGGGGCCCTTGCCCCACACTTCTTTTTTTCTTATACAGAGCCCCGTGGAGGTAGTGGTCCTCGGTCAGCATGGATGGTGGGACCACCCCACACATTTTTTTTTTATCCAAAATTCCCGGGGAGGTGACAGTCCCCAGGACTGCGGGGGGGGCCACGTGCCCCTACAAACAATCAGCATAGCCCTGGAGAGGAGGCGGTACCCGGGGCTATAGGAGCCCCCACGGGCCCCCACTTTTATCAATTGGGCAATGCCCCCGGGACCTATGCAAAAAGAACAATTGATGGACAGAATGCAGAATAATGTCATACATTCACCCCAGTACAGAGATCTGGCCCTAAATCCATTGTTTTTTGCTCACCATGCCATTTAATGCCATTTGGACCCATCCATATGCAAATCAGTCTTGACCCTGCACCCATTGGGAACCCACCTCGGGCCTCATTTAAATGAAGCGCGGGAACCCGCACTTCATCTTTTTAATATTTTCTGTGGGATTCGCGACCCCAGCATGAATTCTGACGAAATTATAAAACAAAAAATGCTTTTTCTACCCTGCCACCTTTTCTTCTTTTTAATCTTTTTTCTACTGTTTTCTTCTGGCTCGGTTCTACCGAGTCACAAGATGGCTGACAACACTTCCTGATTTGGAGTGTTGGCAACCAATTCAAATGAAGCTATTGGTTGAGAGGGTTCATAGACTCACCACGGCAATAGATATCAAAACTTTTCCTTTCTCTAATTTCTCAGGAACTACTGAACAGATTTGTACCATTTAACATTTCTGAACCAAGGGCTACCTTGTTGCTAAATATGGTGTAATTCAGTTGAGCAGTTTGTGCTGTAGCTTTGTCTAAAGTTCCCTATGGAAAATAACATGGGGAATATGCGTTTTGGGACCCCTCTTTTTTTCTCGGCCCCCGCTTGTTGAATCACTGCGAAACTTTCAAGACAGGAGCTGACCAGAGCGGGCCACAAGCCTTGAAAATTTTGCAAAGATTCGTCAACCGGCTCCAAAGTTATTGGGAAAACAAAAAATGCTTTTCCTATGGTAACTAGGTCCTAACTATAACCTCCGCCAGTGGGTAATATATATATATATTCTTACTTACCTTACCCACTTTTACAGAGTATATGTCTTTCCCACGCATGCCTTTTCGCTGTAATGGCATGGGTGGTAAAAGCATTTTTGTTGTAAAAGTATGCATTGTGATTGAAACACATTGTAACAGCACTGGTGTTGTTACAAAAGTGTTGTAAAAGTATGCGTGGTGTTGACATGCGGGGTAACATTATATATTCTTCCATGGGTGATGCTGTATGTATTCCCACGCTATATCCAAGGAATCTGAAGCATTCCCAGACTTACGAGAAATCGCAAACCTAGGAATGCGTCAGAATCTAACACAACCCGGGGTTTTATTTCTCCTTGTTTTTTCCCTTTTCTTTGTGTGCTACATTCTACTGCAGACATACAAAGAGGAAATAGCCTTAATTGATTGATTTTGTGCAGGAAAGTGTTCCTTCCTGCACAAAATCAATCAACCCCGCAACACAGGCACCCTTGTACCATGGTGCAAGGGTGCCTGTGTTGGCGCATGGCAGCCCGTTATGTGCCTGGGGAAAAGGACAGGAATATTCCGTATTCTATAGCTATAGCACATTCCTGCTATTTTCTTTTGGCGCTGAGCAGCAAGATAACTTGTGGCGCTGCCTTGCCCCAAAACCGCATGAATGAGGCCTAGTTTTTTCCTCTGCTATGTGTGCTATATGTGCTTCACTCTGGAGAAAAAAGCCTCAGAGGATTGTTTTTTTAAGGAAAGGTGCACCTTTCTGCACAAAAACAATCCTGCCTACATCACAGGCACTTGTGCACCATGGCACAAGGGTACCTGTGTTGGCGCAAGGCAGCACATTGTGCACCAGCTCTAGTAGAGAGCAGGAATATGCCATATAATTTAAATTTAAAAACAAATGTAATTTGAAATATGACGCATTCCTGCTCTCTCCCTTTCACGCTGTACAACTCAGCTCGGTGTCTTGCTATGTTGCTTTGCCTGAAAGTTTGAAAAATCTGGGCCTTAGAGGTTAAAATCAAACAAGTGACTTCAAAAGCATATATGTTTTACAATATGCAATCAGACTGTACCTAGTGCAAACATTTTTTGTAAGTTTCCATTGGAAATACACATGTGACAATTCAGATGATAACACCAGCACATTACCAGTTAAAAAAATACATCTTTGTCACCACAAAGCTTCAAATAACTCTCACTAATTAAAGCAACAAACTCTATCCAAATCATCCTTTAGATTTACTGATTAACAAACTGCACACATGTATATTTCTTCAGGTAACAGACACTCTGGATAGAAGCCTTGTTTCTTCATTTACTGTCTGCCTCTCCCTTACTTTCACAGTTGAGCTGGAGGCACCCGAGGGTCGGCATTAACCATCCATGGATGATTGTTTTTTAACAAAAAGTACAGGAACTGTTTCTGTGAAATTAAAAAGATTTGGAACATCCATCCCGTTACATACCGACCACTTCAACTACTTGTAAGACAAGGGAAAACCCCACAATTCTTACTTAGGCCAAACACTCCAGACGCCAGAGAACAAAAATTCATGATCTGAGCAATGGATGAGCATATGACAGAAAGACCCCTCACTAGCTGACAAGCCCCAAGAGGCACAGATATCGAAGAGCAGACCAACAACTCCTTTAGAAAAGATCAAAATTCTAACACATTCTGACCCAAGTACTGAGTCAAATTTAGACAAGGAATGGTCTGAAAGGCACTCTAGTACCTACCTGCTCTAGCTTATAAAAGATGAATGAGGTCCATTAAACTGCAGGAGAGCCTGTGTGGCCGTACAGGGCCCTTTGGAAATCCATATATCAGTGGATGGTGTCCCTCGATATATGTAAAAATAGCATTTCCAAAATTAATCAATGATAAAGAATAACTCAAAAAGGGAGCTTTGGTTCTCCCATTGTGGTGCTTTTCTAATAGGCACTGCCGTGGGACCGACAAAGCACCGCCTGCCAGACCACGAACCAACTCGTAATCTGGTGTGGAGGCGAGCTTGGCAGTGTAGGAGCGGCCCGCTAGACACCGCCAAACTCATAATCAGGCCATAAGTCTCAAGTGTGAAGCAAATTTAGTGAGGAATCGAGTAGTATCCTTAGAGGCTCAGGAGAGGATTCCAAAAGAGTTCAAAACCAGGTGTTTGAGTGCAGTTTGAGTGCATAGTACAACAACTGCAAAGTCAGCATGGAATGACAATTGCATAAAATAAATCATAAAATTACATTCTAAATTGTCACACAGCCTTATCACAGATAAGGGTGGTATAAGTGACTGAGTATGTGTATGGCTGTGTTATTGAGTGAATGGATGTGTCAGTGGTATATAGGTGAGTAAGCTGGTATGTGAAAGGCAGTATAGATGAGTGTTGGAGCATATGAGTTACTGTATGTGTGAGTCAGGGATTGTAGTAGTGGCTGTATAGGTTAGTGAGTGCATGTGTGAGGGGTTGTATGGGTAAGTGAGTATGTGTTAGTATCTGTATGAATTAGTGAGTGGGTGTATGTATAACTATATAGGTGAGTAAATGGCTGTCTGATTGACTCTATGGGAGAGTGAGTAGATGTGTGAGTAGCTCCGTGAGTGACTTAAAGTGTGTGAGTGGCTGTATGAGTATATATATCAGTGGCTGTATTAGTGAGTGAGTTGGTATATGAGTGACTGTATGGGTAACTAAGTGGATTTGTGTTTAGAGCCATGAATCAGTGAGTGGGTGTGCAAGTACTGGTATGGGTGTGTCAATGGTTTTGAGAATAGTAATGTGGAAGGTGGAGTGGGTGTATAAAAGGTTATATTGGTGTGTGAGTGGTACGTCAGAAATTCTGTGGATGATGCCATCAGTGATGTCATTTGAGATATCACTGATCATGTCATGAGTGATGTAATATGTGAGATCATAAGTAAGTCTGGGTGGAGTTTGCGGAGTTCCTCCTCGGGAACTCCACGAAGAGCAAAAAAAATCCACTGCACAATGGGTATATGAGTGTATGAGTGGATTTGTAAGTGGGTGTATAAGTGTCTCAGGAGGTCTGTAAGTACATATGTGAGTGGGTCTGTAAGTGGGTGTATGAGCCTGTGAGTGGGTCTGTACATGGGCGCATGACTCTCCAAGTGTGTCTGTAAGTGGGTGCATGAGTATCTGAGTGGATATGTGAGTGGGTGCATGAGTGCTGAGGTAGTTCTGTGAGTGGGTGTAAGAGTCTCTAAGTAGGTATAAAACGCTATGCATAAGTCTATGAATGAGTCTCTTAGTAGGTGCATGAATCTCTGAGTGCATCATTTTCCAAGTGAGTCTGTAAGTGGGTTCATAGCTACCCGAATGGGTATATGAGTGAGTGCATGAGTATCTGAGTGGGTATGTGACTGGATATATAAGTGTGTGAATGGATATGTGTATGGGTGTATAAGTGTTTCAGTGAGTTTGTGAGTGCATACATGAGTGAGTGTGTGACGGTGATCAGCAAGTGTGTACAAATATATATTTTTGTATTTTCACCAATATTCGTGATGATGTCACAATATTCACAATCTCCCTTTGACGGTGTATGGGGGCCATGCTGGAGAGCGCGGTGTTATTATGAATATCGTGTGTGAATAAAAAATTCTATTTTAGACATATAACTTGTGTCACTAACACACCCCTTACTCAAACATGGGGTCAGAGTATCTCCACCCTGACCCGTTATGTTAGCTTTCACACATATTTTCAGCCCCGGGAACTGTTCCCGAATGATAAAATGACAGCCACAACTTTCTGAAAGCACAGTCTTGCATATGCGGCAAGTAACGTTTGTTGCATTCACCTTTTTTAAGCCAAGTGGAAAGGTGAAAAATTTCCAGACAAGGCTGGTATATTTTTCCTTTGGTGGAGGTTCAGGAACAAATTTTTGCTCTGATGAGTTCTCTGAATCAGAGAATGATGGTTGATTAGCAGCCATGGTATCTTTAAGTAAATTTCCTCTCCAAAAAATAAACAGCAGCAGATCATCTCAGGAGGTCTTTCCATAAGAAAAATTGTAAAAAGAGTGATTGAAATGGGTGGGGTCGAGGCAAGATGGCGGCCGCTAAGTTGGCGGTGTGAGTTACCGACTCCTCCACTCCCGGTCAGGAAAAGGGGGAAAAATAAAGAGTTACCTGGTATCTGTGACATGGATGTGGATGAGAACTCTTGAAGGATTCGTGGATGCATCGTGGAAAAGACTGCAGGCTTCGTCGGGGGATTTTTTTGCTAAGAGACGAGTCGAGCCGTGCTGAGGCGTGCTGAGCGAGCGCGTCTCCCTCGGTGTTTCCATCGGCGTATTCAGTATTGGTGTCTCATGGTCCCGCCCGCGGCTCTTTGATGGTGTGTTTGATACTGTTACTCGCTCGAACATTGCGGAGCCCGCTTCAGGCTTGGCATTTTCCTTACTTCTGGCTTGGACTACCACGGGGTATCACCTCAGGCAGAAGATGTAATACGCCTCCAAAACCTGCAAATCCTCCTCCTAAACCGCCAATTACCAGGAGTGTTAAAATGTAATCTTTGGTGATGGCTGAAGGAGCTCTGGATTTAGAAGCTGCGGGCTCCATGTCGGATACCCTGAAAGTTGGTGAGTCAGCTACAATGCAGCAATCTGCGAATCATAGGAAAGGGGGTGAGCGCATTAATAAAAACAGTAAGTTAACCCAAACTGTGCCAGCCCTGTTTGAAAAGCAGATTATTAAAAATGCTCGGGCTCAACGTGTGGAAACTGCTCTTTCTGTTTCTTCCGAGGTAGATTCGGATCGGCCAAATTGTGACAGTAGTAGTGCGACTATTATAATTCAAGAGGAACTTTCTCAGGAGGGCATGAATAGTTTATCTGAAATACTTGAAAGAGTTCAAACGTTTGAAAATGAGTCTGTGCCGGAACCCGAGCATGCAGTGAATGGCATTGTGGGAGCTGTAGTTTCCGGGGTAGCTCCTGGAGCAGTTAATGCGGGTTTGTGCGGAACGACTAATACATCTGGAATAAATCTTGTGATGGAAGCAAATAAAACCCCTAGTCAAGATGTATCTGATGTGCATGAAATGAATGATAACTTCTTTTCAATGTCGGATAATTCGTCCGATGAAAGTATTGATAGGGACTGGGCAGACTACCATGGCAACAGCAGCATTGAGGAGGAATTGAGGCTCAGCGAGATCTCACCTGGATCTGCTATTACGGTTAAGAAACACAGAGTCAGAAAATCATAGGCTGCGAGAAATAGATCCAATGACGTAAATGATCCCTCAGCTCAGGCAGCCGATCCGCCTAGCCC
Source organism: Lissotriton helveticus (assembly GCF_964261635.1). Taxonomy (NCBI): domain Eukaryota; kingdom Metazoa; phylum Chordata; class Amphibia; order Caudata; family Salamandridae; genus Lissotriton; species Lissotriton helveticus. Next base: position 1,133,330,309 of record NC_136061.1, read on the forward strand.
TTCAGTCGAGCATGCTCAGCGTGAAGATTCTGATCCTGAAGTGACACTAGCAATGAGTTATCAAAAGATGGTCTCACACAGATCTGAAACAAAGACTGAGATTGCTCGCACTCAAGCCACCTGTCGAAAAGTGCAGAATGCTGTGAGACGTATTACTAAAATATGCACTGACATGTCTACGAGGGTTTCTGAGGCAGAGACAAGAATATCTACTCTTGAGGACGAAGTTGCCACACAGAAAGCAGAACTTTCTCTTGTAAAAGAGCAGCAGGATGTCCCTGTCAATTTCTTTTAAGCTGGCCCACATTGTTATCGTGTCCTCATGTGGCAGCGCCGGGATGCCCCTTTGCTGGGGCAGCTGCACGCTTTACAAAACGGATAACATAACATAACATATCAGTTTCAAGTTTACAGAGCTGGAAAATCAGTCTTGGAGGAATAATTTGCGAGTTTTGGGGATCCCGGAAAATCTAGGGGGGGGGGGGGGCAGAAGTACAACATTTTGTCTGTGAACTGTTTTCTGCTGCATTTCCAGAACTTACATCATGGGACTGGGCAGTAGTTATTGAACGAGCTCACCGTTTCCCATTATTAATATATATATAAAGCTAGGCATAAGCTAGGCATAAGAGGGTGATCATCCCAGAGCGATTCTGCTTAGATTCAATAACTTTTTCTTTAGGGAAGCTGTTTTTGGATTGGCTAGACCAGACAAAAAGCGTACTGCCAAGTGGTGTAGTTTTTTTGTTAGACCTGACTTTTGTCAGGCAACAGTATCTAAACGATGGCATCTAAGGCAGTTGATTGCCGGATTTCAGGAAAAGGGTGCTGTAGTCTATTTGCAAAATCCTGCTAAACTTAAAGTTATTGTAAAAGGCCAAACAAGATTTTTTTTTTCTGAGATTGTGGCAAAAGTATACCTAACCTCGTTGTGAAAATGATGATGAAGATGACGAAGTTAAACGAAGATGATGTCTTGTGTGTAACTTTAATGTTAGCTCGTTAGAAGGTTAGGTAAAAATGGGTCACTTCTCCTTTTTTTTTCTGACCGTGGAGGGAGGGGGGAGGGCACTCTGTGTTCCCAGGGACTACCAGTCCCTGTGCCTCATAAGGTGGGTCGGGGAGGGAGGAGGGGAGGGAGAAGGGGTGGGGGGTATGCGGGGGGGGTGTTGGGGGTGGCGGTGGTGGGGCGGGTGTAAATCAGCAACAGTTGGTATTGGGCACAGGATCATGATGGTCAGCGCTAATTTGTATTGGAATTGGAAATTGAATCCTTCTATAAGATCCGGTAGATACGAAATTGAAATGGAATTGAAAATGAAAGTTGTGTTGTTTTCTATGTGTATTTTTGTTTCTTCTCAAAATGAGTGGGAAAATAAAGGTTTGCTCATTGAATGTCAACGGCCTTAATGATGCAAAATAAAAAAAGGGATTTTGGCTAAAATGATACATTTGCTGCAGATCAACATTCTTCGTTTGCAGGAAGCTCACGTGGCCTGGGATAAAAGGGATCTGCTAAAAAATCTAGGATTGGATTTGTTAATTTGTTCTAAACAGACAGGGATTAAGAGGGGAGTTGCTATATTGATGCAACAAGGTTATGGGGTTTGTGTCAAAACATCTGCAGATAAGTGGGGGAGATGGGCATTAGCAGAATTTCTGATATCTCAAAAGAAATGTATGATCTGTACAATATATGGCCCCAATTTAGATGATTCTGAAGTGTTAAATTCTTTGAATTTAGAGCTTGCTCTGTGTAGTCAACCCATTATTCTTTGTGGGGATCTGAATATTCATATTAATGCTAACCGAATTATTAAACAAAGTGATAAATATTTTGGGGTATAAACCTCGGATTTATAAAGCTATCCGGAATTTAGTTTTGGATAATGGTCTCATGGATGTTTGGCACACTTTTAGTCCTGAGGACCCCCGGATATAGCTTTTTTTCTGCCACTCACCGGAAATTTGTTCGTCTTGATTATTTCTTTGTTTCCCAATATTTTATTGACAAAATAGAGATGGAAATTCTTCCTAAACTGCTATCAGACCATAATCCACTTTTGTTATATATTTGTTTACCATCAGTTACAGAAGGCCCTAAAATGAATTGGTCATTTCAGAGGAATTTATTATTTGAGGATGATTACTTGCAGCATATGACCAAAGTTATTCTGGAGTTTTTTCAGATCAATAACAATACTGCATCTGTTCCAATTGTCTGGGACACATTTAAATCTTTAATAAGGAGAGAGACCCTTAAATATTCGAACTATCAGCTAAAGAATAAACGTAATAAATTTAAAAAGGACTGTGATATGGTTCTAAAGGCAGAGAGAAAATTAGCCGAAAACATTAAATCTAGCCAGTAAATAGAAGAAGCCCAATTAGATCTGTCTATTAATGTAGCATAGTTTACTCCCATATAGCTGATCAAGTAGCTTGCAAGTTTAGACAATATAGGACAGAAAATTACAAATTAAATGAACAAACTGGTAAAGTGCTAGCCCAGAGATAATGGCAAAAAGCAGCATCCAACGAAATTTAAAAAATTCGAGATATGAGTGGGGCCCTCAGGACGTCTAAAGAGGATATATTAGAGGCGTTTAGTGAGTTCTATCAGGTATCTATCCGAAAGTATGAATAAAACTTGTCTGTTGGAAGTGCAGAAAAACATACTGAGTGCTCCTATCGTATGGGATGAAATTGAGGTAGCAATCCTGGGCCTGGCTATTGGGAAGGCAATGGGACCAGATAGTGTACCTTTAGAATTTTATTGTGTATTTAGGAGTATCCTTAAGCCAGAATTAATCAAAATATTCCAACAAGCTTTTTTAGGTAACCCTCCCGATTCATGGTGGTTAGCCACTATAGTTGTTTTTAAGAAGAAAGGGAAGGCTGGTGATGAGTTAGGGTCATATAGACCCATCTCTCTTATTACAGCCGATAGTAAGATCTTCTCTAAAATTCTTGCAAATAGACTGAACAAGCTCATGCCGACTTTTGTCTCAATAAGTCAACATGGATTTATCTCGAAGAGAGATACCACGGACCATGTGAAGAAAATCATAGCACTTCTGGACTGGGCGCAGGCTACGGAATCTCAGGTTGCGGTGGCCCTGTTGGATGCTGAAAAAGCGTTCGACAGGGTCGCCTGGGGATTCCTGTGGTCTGTATTGGCTTGGATGGGACTGCCTAAGGAATACATTGTGGCAATTAAGGCACTCTATCTTCACCCGAAGGCTGCTATTCGGATAACAGGTACACTATCGGAGAATTTTAGGATAACGAGGGGAACAAGGCAAGGCTGTCCTTGTTCCCCCTTGTTGTTTGCTTTATATTTGGACCCCTTTCTCAGTAAATTGGAAAAGGAAGCTGATATTGTTCCAGTTATTATCTCACAAAGTGAGTTTAAAGTATTTGGAGATCTGTCGGGTTACAAGCTAAATCTTACGAAAACACAGCTGATTCATTCAAAAAAAGGCTGGCCTACCGACCTAGTTTTTGTTTCAGAGGCACAATATCTTTGGATCACGATATCTTCTAAAATTAACGAAACAGTGCGTCTTAACATAGAGCCAGTGCTAAACTCCTCAAATAGAACTTTGGAAAGGCTAAATAATTTACATTTTCCACTTTATGACTGCGCTAATATACTAAAAATGATGATCTTCCCAAAATGTTTGTATTTATTTCGTACAATACCTCTTTTGTTTTCAGCTTTTTATTTTTCTAAGATTGATAGAATGGCATCTAGGTTTCTCTGGGGTTATCATCGAACTAGACGGGCTCTAAAATGGTGTACTCTTCCAAGAATGAAGGGAGGTTGGGGGATTCCAAATTTCCGGCTATATTATTGGGTTATCTCACTTAGTTATATGGGCATACTAATTTTTCCAGATATTATTACGGAAGAATCGATCAGCCCTTCGATTTATGAAATGCTATTAGGAGAGGAAGCCCAGCTATTAGAGCCTAGTTATTAAAAAAAACGAAATTTTAAATCTTGATAGCAGCCTCGGTAATTTGGAGACAATTCAAAAAGAAAATGATTCGGTGTGGCGATCTCAATTATTATTCTCCGGTGTTGAACAATCGTATGCTACCGGAGATTTTTAAGGACCAAATTATGACTAGATGGCATTCCGCTGGGATCCGTTTGATAGAAGATCTTTACCAAGGCACTCAAATTGCCTCTTTTTCTTTTCTACAACAGGAATATAATTTATCGAGAAACAATTTTTTTTAAATATCTCCAAGTACGGAGTTTCCTGGAATCTAAGGGTCTCCTTGATCATATAGGTATGAGTAAAAACAATATTCTATAAACTAGTAGAAGGGTAAAGAAAATTGGCATAGTTTATCAGATGATGTTTAATCAAATTGATGATAATTTGTGTTTTGTTGAGAGCAAATGGCAGAGGAAACTCGAAGTAGAAAATGTTGATGTATGTAGAGCAATTGAATTATCTGTCAGAATGTTAATTAATGGCTCACTTCAGAGCCAACATTTTATGGCAATTTTTGATTTATATTATTCTCCTGCTAAGTTGGCAAAGTGGAAAGTTAGAAATGGCGACAAGTGCAAGCGATGTGATTATGTAGCTGCTGATTCTCTACATATGTTTTTTAATTGCCCAAAACTTTCTCAATTTATCAAGGATATCGAAATTTTCTTAAATAATAGTTTGGGGATCACAATAAGATTAACTGCTGAAATTATTATTTTGGGTCTCCAAACGAATCAAATTGGAAAAAGATCAGCAGCTGAAGAAGGTTTTTTATTTATTTGTATGTCCGTTTTTCGTTTTTGTGTCACTTCTCGCTGGCTAGATTCTGAGCCACCAGTTCTCAATCATTGGCAATCGAAATTGTTATCCATATATCAACTAGAAATGGCGATCTATAGATCGAAAGGAAAAAAAAGAAGATATTTGGTCAAAATGTATGGGCCCCTATTTCAAAATGGATCTGATTTTGTATGACCAAATGCTCTCTGTGTATATATATTGTTGTTATTATTAATTTATTTACTGTATAAACTATTTTGTGATGTATTGTGTACAATTTATAACTGATTGCTGAAATAAAATCAAAAAAACAAAAAAAAAAGAAATGGGTGGGGTCCTTCAATAGGAAGTGTAATGAGCCAATCAAATCTATTTTTTGAGGCCACATGAGGTGCGCTTAGGATGCACCCAGCGCGACTTTGCGAAATTGCATTACAAAAAGTGATGTACTTTTTAATAAAGTTAAACAATGTTCAGATAATCTCTTGTCTTAATATTTATATTAAATATATATAAATAAGTTTTCAACAATAAATAAATCGCGGGAGTTGCGCACCCACCGCGTCCGATATGCATATGACGTCACGGCTACCGCACGTCCATCACGTCATGTAAAACGCACGATAATTGAAGCTTTTAAGAGGGGAATCAAGCATATAAAATCGTCCATTCCAAACACCTTTGACAGCCAGGAAACCCTTACTTTCCTAAGCTGTTGTACAAAATGCCAGGAGAACATAATGGAAATATCGTACTATACTATGTTCAAAATTTAAGCTGTGCCTTATTAAAAAAGAATTCAAAGACAAAACCAAGTACCAAGTAATTCGAAGTAAACAGTGTTAATTGAATGCTCCTTTGAATAACATTTTAAGAGTATACATGGTGTGGCTACATCACAGTACACCATGATAGAATGGATTCTGAAAGCTAATGAGGGCTCTTGCTAATGCATAGGCACCCTCTCACAGAAAATCCAGCAGTCAGCCTTCAAGATGGTTAATGTAAACTTAATTTGGGCATTTTGGTACATGTGTCATGTTTGACCATGTAGCCATTCTAAAGTTCGTATTAATCGCAGTTATGGTCTGCTTGCATCATAGAACAGCCTTACAGTAGGGATTCTGAAACACTTCTTTAGCTTTGTTCTTTTTTGTTATTAAAAAACATGGAGAGCGTGCTAAAATACAGTATTGGCTAATAAAGCATTGGCTGTTGACTTATGTAAGAATCTGCAAACAGGGTCAATACCTAGGCCATTATCAGTGTCAGACATCAAGTACTTATATCTGTTACTTTTTAAATTTGTCGACTAGTTATATAAAAAGTGCTGACTAGCTTGTCAATTGTATATCAATGATTACCATTAGTACTCTAAGCCTTGAATAAAAGTTGCCCTAAATATGGGGACCACAAAACCTTGTTACTATGGCGCAGCACTTACCAATAGGCCACAGGGAACAGGAGCAGCACCTCTCACCCCGCTCATAAACTTTTAGAACATTCGACGCACTACTTACAAGAGAAAATCTACGTTGCATTAACTTGAACAGCACATAGCACACTGCTTCGGGAACGACCATGTGGTGCTTGGCAAATTAAAGAAACACAGCAGGATTAAGTTATTTGCACAGAACAAAGTATAGCAAATCAAGTTTAACATTATCAAAAACCAAGGAGAGCGTGCTAAAATACAACATTGGCCAATTGATTACATGTGCACTGCATGGGGAGGAAGGAGCACGTGGTGCACTACTTAAATAATGAAATGCGGCACGATTAAGTGATTTGCCCAGAAAACAGCAGCTACCGAGGCAAGTTATACAACATATAAGAGCTGAAACCCATGCTAAAATACAGCATTGGCTAATCGATTATATGTGCACTGCATGGGGAGGAAGGAGCACGTGGCGCACTACTTAAATAATGAAAGGCGGCAGGAGTAACTGATTTGCACAGAAACAATGGCTACCAAGGAAAGTTATTCGACATACAAGAGCTGGAAACCGTGCTAAAATACGCTATTGAGAAAACATTATTTTTGCAATGCATGGGGCACGTGAAGCACTACTTACACGAGAAAAACTACATCGCATTAACTTGAACAGCGCGTAGCACACTACTGCGGGAACGGCCACGTGGCACTTGTCAAAATAAAAAAGCGCAGCAGGATTAAGTGATTTGCACAGAAACAAAGGTTACGAAAATAAAAAAGCAGGAAAGCGTGCTTAAAAAAAGCATTGCCAAACCGAACAAAAATGTGCATTTACGCGGTACTTAAAGATCGTTCAGATTAATTATCTTAATTACCCTTAAAAAAGTGCTCACCTACGAAGAAGTGGATACGACGAACACTATCAATGGCTGTGACTACGGGTAGGAAAACTTCGAGTTCAGCGACGCGATGCAAGGAGTGAACACTATCGGCAGGGCTGTGACTGAGAAATAGGAAAAGTTCAAGAAGGTTGGAAGGTTATAAAAGGCTGGCCCAGGGGAATGGTGTCCCCTGGGCCTTGAAGTGACCTCAGAAGGGGGGCTATGCAGCCCTCCTTCATAAAAAATAATAATAATTAGCCATGCCCCGGGGGATGGGGACCCCAGTGCCCGGTATTGGCCACGGGAGAGGGCCGCGCGGCTCCCTTCCCATAAAAAAAATGAATAAGAATACTCCGCTTTTTGTCTTCGTACCATAAGCGCACCCTTCCAATCACACGCTGAATGCTAATTGGCTGTCAAGTGGTTGTCAACATTCGAAACTAGAAACTGTTGGCAGTCATTTTATGGCTTGGTAGAAGGGAGGCTGAAGAAGTCTGTGAAATGTGTGTTTAAAATGTGAAAAGGGGGAATGTAGACACGCCCTGACTGTCTAGGTCTGCTCAAGGGGTCCCACAAGGACCCCCAGGCCCCCAAATTGTATTTTATTGTTTAAAATTGTGGGGTGCGCGTATGATCCGCACATTCTAGCGATATGTATATATTTTTTTTAACGCGGGCTTCCGAGCGTCTTTTGTCATTTGCATTCTTTTTAGAGGAGATGCAGCAGTGCTGGATCCAGGATCCACCACTGAGTAAGAAAGGTAACTATAACACTACTTACCTGCTAAGTGAATTTCCTTTCATAGGCTAACATTGACTGGTTTCACTTGTAAATTCTTCTAAGTGTGAAGTTTTGGAACTTTAAAATATTCACCTAAAATCATCCGAACAACAAATTCCAATTTACTCACCTGGTATCAGGAGAGAACCCAGTGCTGCATCTTTTAGCCCAGCACTGACCCTGAAAAGTAATTCTAAGCATACTTACAACTAACTTGTATTTCCTTCCATAGGAATCCCCTTCCTATAAAACAAATTCATACATTTAGATTTGCGACTCAGGCCCTTGGGGATGGGGTCCACAGGGACCAAAAAAAGGTAAAAGGAAGGGGGGCCAGACAATGTAATATAATTAAAAAAATTAAATATCTAAAAATAAATAGTTATCAAAAAAATAGTAAATCAGTATAAAAAAAATATATAACAATAAATATATTTAAGCATTTTCATTTACAAAACCTCAGAAATTCACTGAAAGAACCACAGGTGTCAAAGGTGTTATAGTTAGTTGTACATTTCACTCGTACAAAACCATTAAAATTCACCCGTTATAGTTAGTTGTACTAACTATAACTCACGCGCCCGCAATCCACTGCTGATGATGTCACATATTACATCATTCATGACATGGTCAGTGACATCACTGATGACATCTCAAATGACATCACTGATGACATCATCCACGTGACAATTTGATACATCTTATTATACACTAGTATAACTTTCCAGCACTCATTATAAAATATGAAGTAGCATACATGAAACCATTGACACACCAATATAAATTTCTAAAAAGCCACTTAGTGATTCCTAGATCTACAAGCACACCTAAGCACTTATCTATAGACTCACTCATACATGCTAACAAAGATCAATACAACACTATTAAATATACTTATACACCTACATCAACATTACACACCAGCTCACATCCTATCCACTTATGCAGTCATCCTATTCACTTATGCAAACAATTGATCATACTTATATTTACTAAACTACATACTTACACAGACACCACTTTATTTATTCATATACATAGTAACTCATACTTAGTGTGTTATAACATCACTATTACAAGTATACAGTTGTCCATACGTCACTCATACAATCACTGTCTTATGTATAGGTATTTCTATACAACAACTGTCACATACACTGCTTTTTATATTTCTAGTTTCTTGGACATGTATCATTGAGAAATATATTTACTCACCACCACACCCATAAAGAGATTCACTCACCCAAACCAATGTTTCCACATACAGTCTTAACCTCATATACCTACTAAATCAACTATTTACACATTTTTGGACAGTCACACACCTCCCACCCAACCATACACACACTCATTCACTATCCTATACAAATACTCACTTAACTAATTATTAAATAATATAGACTTTCACATAGCTAGTAATCAACTTATGTAGTAGTTTACACAACAAGAGATAGAGTGATACAGGTTTTCACAAAGTTTAATCACTATCCCCTATATTTAGTGAGATACTTTAAATTCGTCACTTAGACAGTCAATCACGTTGCTACTAAATCCTCCATTCAGACACTTATACATGCACTCAGTCTTCAAGGAAGATTGCTATATATATATATAAATAAATATGTTTTATATATGTATATCTAAAGGTCGATGAAAGAATAAATGTGTAAATAAGTGTCTAAATGGATGTTTTTTTGTAAAAATTATTGTATAACTTGACTTATTAAGTGTATCTTAGTGAATACATGTATTAGCGAGTAATGTTTAAATATGTAAATATCTGTATCAGTGTCTCACTTTGTATATAAGTGGCTGCATGGGTTGGTGACTAGCTACATGAGTGTCGATATGGGTTATTAGTTGGTTTTTAGAGTATCAGTATGAGTGTCTGTATGGTTTGGTGGGGGTATTACTTACTGCATAGATGCATGAATGGGTGACTCACTGTTTGTATGTGTTTTGAAGACAGCATGTGTGCAGGACTGTATGGGTGGATGAGTGTGTGTATGGGTGTGTTAGTGAATGAATGACTGTCTCAATAGTGTCTTTATGAGTAACTACCTATGTTTTAAGCTAGTTTATGTGAGTATTGATGTATATACGCGAGTATATGTGAGAGTGAGAGATTGGAAGAGTTCCTGGAATAAGTATCTGTTTCTATAAGTGATTGTTTAAGAGAGTAAGTATGTGTACGTTTCTGTAGAAGTAAGTGTAGTGGTGTGTGTATAGCTGTATATGCAAGTAAATGGATGTTTGATAGTTTATTTGCATGTTTGAGTACATGTGTGAGTAACTCTATGTATGAGTGTAGGTGTGTAACAGGATGTATAGGTGTATGAGTACATATGATGAGTGAATACATGTATAAGTGACTATATACAATTGTTGGTGAATGAGTGGATGTGTATGTAGATGTTGGAATTACTGAATAGGTTGTTGTAACTGGTATTGGTATCTCCTTTTCTTTGAAAATTTTAGTTTCTATTTTTGAATGTGTGTATCAAAGGTGATATTACGGTGAGAGGAGGTCTGACACAAGGATGATGTCATCAGTCATATCATCAGTGATGTCATTTGAGATGTCATCAGTGATGTCATGAGTGATGCCACTGACCATGTTATGAGTGATGTAATATGTGACGTCATCAGCAGTGCATTGCGGGCGTGCGAGTTATAGTTAACTATAACGGGGGAATTTCATTAGTTTTGTATGAGTGAAATGTCCAGGTAACTATAACACGTGTGAAACCTATGTTTTTTTCTGTGAATTTCTAAGGTTTTTTTAAATGCTAATTTTTAACTATAACGTGTGTGAAACCTATGGTTTTTTCAGTGAATTTCAAAGGTTTTTTAAATGCTAATTTTTAACTATAACGTGTGTGAAACCTGTGGTTTTTCAGTGAATTTCAAAGGTTTTTAAATGAAAATTTTTAACTCTAACGTGTGTGAAACCTAAGGTTTTTTCAGTGACTTTCAAAGGTTTTGTAAATGATAATTTTTAAATGTATTAATTGTTATATTTTTTTATACTGATTTACTACATTATTTGAAATTATTTATTTTTAGATATTCTATTTTTTAAATTACATTACATATTTTTTTATATACATTGAAATATAAATGTTTTTTTTTAAAATTGAAATTGTAATATTTTTATATTTTTTTATATTTTTTTAATTTATATATATTTTATATAGCAGGCAATGATATCCTATGGAAGGAAATTCAAGTTACTGTAACTACGATTAGAATTACTTTTCAGGATCAATAGTGGGCTGAAAGATGCAGCACTGAGGTCTCTCCTGATAACAGGTGAGTAAATCGGAATTCGTAGTTCGGCTGATTTTTGAGGAATTTGTTAAAGTTCTAGAATTCCACACTTAGAAGAATTTTCAATTGAAACCAGTCAATGTTAGCCTATGAAAGGAAATTCAAGTTACTGTAACTACGATTAGAATTACTTTTCAGGATCAATAGTGGGCTGAAAGATGCAGAAATGAGGTCTCTCCTGATAACAGGTGAGTAAATCGGAATTCGTAGTTCCAAAACTCCACACTTTGAAAAATTTTCAAGTGAAGCCAGTCAATGTTAACCTATGGAAGGAAATTCAAGTTACTGTAAGTATGGTTACAATTACTTTTCAGGATCAGTAGTGGGCTGAAAGATGCAGCACTGACGTCTCTAATGATAACAGGTGAGTAGATCGGATTGCGTACTTCGGCTGATTTTAGAGGAATATTTCGCTCAATAGTGAAGGGAGGGGGCGGGGCCTGAGGAGACATGTGTGCAAACCCCCCCTGTGGTGCGTTTTAGGTTGGGGAATATATTCCTCTTCAATCCTGAGGTCATCTGTGAGCCAACTAGCCCATCATGTACCTCCAGTTTGCGCCAGGGAGCTGCGTTGCAGAGAGGTGTTCAGAGGGCACGCCCCCTTTTTACAACACTCTGCAACACAGCTCCGTGCACTTACTAGAGGTACCCGTTGGACTAGTTGGCCCCTAGGGGACTTCTGGATTGAAAAGGAATATATTCCCCAAGCTAAAACGTGCCACAGGGCGTGTTTGCACGTATGTCATCTCAAGCTCCGTCCCCTACCTTCACCACTGTCCAAACATGTCCCGTAACGCGTTCTAAGTTGGGGGATTAGGTCCCCTTGCATACTGGGGGTCCCTGGGCGCCAACAAGCACACCAGAAACCTCCAGTATGCGCCAGGGGGCTGTGTTGCAGAGAGGTGTAAAAAGGGGAGTGGCCTCAGTACACCTCTCTGCAATGCCGCCCCCTGGCGCTTTTTCAGAGGGGGAACTAATTCCCCTTGCATACTGGGGATCCCTCGGGGCCAACTAGCCCACCAGGAACCTCCAGTGTGCGCCAGGGGGCTGCGTTGCAGAGAGGTGTAAAAAGGGTGTGGCCTCATTACACCTCTCTGCAACGCAGCCGCCTGGCGAGTTTGCAGAGAGGGAACTAATTCCCCTTGCATACTAGAGGTCCCTGGCTGCCAACTAGCCCACCAGGAAACTCCTGTAAGCACCAGGGGGCAGCATTGCAGAGAGGTGTAATGAGGCCACGCCCCTTTTTACACCTCTCTGCAACGCAGCCCCCTGGCGAGTTTGCAGAGGGGGAACTAATTCCCCTTGTATACTGGGGATCCCTGGGTCCCAACTAGCCCTCCAGGAACCTCCAGTATGCACCAGGGGGCTGCGTTGCAGAGAGGTGTAATGAGCCCGTGCCCCTTTTTACAGCAGCCCCTGGAGCTTTTTCAGAGAAGGAACTAATTCCCCTTGCATACTGGGGGTCCCTGGGGGCCAACTAGCCCACCAAGAACCTCCAGTGTGCTCCAGGGGGCTGCGTTGCAGAGAGGTGTAAAGAGGCCATGCCCCTTTTTAAACCTCTCTGAAACGCAGCCCCCTGGTGCTTCTTCAGAGGGGAAAGTAATTCCCCTCGCATACTGGGGGTCCCTGGGGGCCAACTAGCCCATCAGCAACGTCCAGTATGCGCCAGGGGGCTCCACTGCAGAGAGGTGTAAAAAGGAGAATATCCTCTTTACACGTCTCTGCAAGGGAGCCCCCTGGCCCATACTGGAGGCTCCTGGTGGGCAAGTTGACCCCAGGGACCCCCAGTATGCGAGGGGATTTACTTCCCCCTCTGCTAACGTGCCATAGGGCGCGTTTGCAGAGAGGTGCAGGGAGGGGGCGTGGCCTCCTCCCGATCCCGTTTTTTATTTTTTTTATTTTAAGAAGGGGGGCTTCTTTTTTCTTTTTTTTTGGCCCTGGGGACCCCATCCCCCAGGGCCTGCCCCCAAATCTTTTTTTTTTAATTTTGACGGCAAGGGGGTCGCGTGGCCCCACTCCTGTGGCCAATTCAAGCCCCAGGGGACCCCCATCCCCCGGGGCATGGCAAACGTAATTTTTATTTCTTTTTATACACTCGGGCCACTTCTGACCCCGGGGACCCCATCCCCCGGGGTCTGGCCCTCCTCGTTGGGGGCCATGGGGGGGTCCCCAAGCCCCCCACGGTCCCTGCCGGCTCCCCGCATCCTGCGGGAGCCGGCATTGCTTTTCTGTATGGGGAGCAGCTAACATGCTGCTCCCCGTACAGAAAAGCAATCAGCTTTGATTTTTGAAAGAGAGAGCAGGTTTCCTGCTCTCTCTTTCAAAAATCAAAGCAGTTTGCTGTGGTAGGGTGGGAGCCGCGAGGCTCCAGCCCTACCACAGCAAACAGCAGTGTCCCAGGGTGGGCACCCTGGGACACTGCAGGAGCCGGGGGTGGCGGTCCCCAGGGCCATCAAGGGCTCCACGGCCCCCCTCCCAACATCAACAAAGCCCCGTGGGGTGGTGGTCCCCGGGGCTGGGGGGGTCCGTCACGGACCCCCCTATTTGCATATAAGTGCCCTGGGAAGGTGGCAGTCCACACTTTTTTTTAAATATGCCCCTGGGATTTGGTCCCCCGGGGGCAATTTTTTTTAAAAAGCACATAGGTTTTTGTTTTTCCGCGGAGTTCGAGCAACGTACGCTGACCCCGCGATTTAAAAAAAATAAATCGTTTTTTTGGGCATTGGGGGTCCTTGTGGGACCCCCTGAGCAGGCCTAGCGGGTCAGGGTGTGTCTACCCTGCCCCCGTTCTGTGTTTTCCCCATTTGTTTTCAGCTTTCTTGTGCCTCGGTTCTACCGAGGCACAAGATGGCTACCAACACTTCCTGGTTTGCAGTGTTGACAGCCAATTATCAACTTGTGCTCGGGAAGGTACTTTTGATTTTCTCAGGAACTACTGAACAGATTTACACCATTTAACAAAAAGCACAATCTGCGAACCGAATTCTACCTTTTTGCCAAATTTGGTGTAATTCCGTTCAGCCGTTCGGGCTGTAGCCTGGCTAAAGGTCCTATGGAAAATTGCATGGGGAAAACATGTTTTGGGAGCCGCCTTTTTTCCCGGCCCCCACTTGACAAATCACCCCCAAACTTTCAGGGAAGGAGCGGAGCGGAGCAGGCCATTTTCTTGGAGAAAATTGCGAAGATTCGTCCACCGGCGCCAAAGGTATTCCAAATAGAATGTTGCGGATTTCCTATGGAAACTAGGTTTTAACTATAACTCCCTACTGGCAACCACCAGTATGATAGATATATATATATATATATATATATATATATCTCTATATATATATATATATATATATATATATATATATATATATATATATATATATATATATATATATAGATATATATATATATATATATATATATATATGTTTTTTTTGCTAAAATCAAGGTTGATTTTTCGTCATGTTCAAAGTTATTATTGATTGTGATATATTATCAATTTGCTGTCACATTGTTTTAAAAAGGTCTGCACGAGAGCACTTTATTTATGAAACGCCATATAGAAAGACACTAACAAAGTGAGTGAAGGAACACAGTACAAGATGGCCACCATTATGGTTGCATGAAGAAAGCATACCGTCTTCCGTGTTGTTGCACAGTAATGTGAATGGGTCTTTAAAATGGCGTTAGTACAAACACGCAAATTGACACTGACGAAGCTTGCTCAAAGCGAAACGCGTCTGTTAAGGGTGTGAGGGTTGCAATAAACATCTGAAAATCGGAGACCTGTGTGCTAGCCTGTTTTCAGCCCTACGGGAGTGAAATTGTGTTCGAGTGTGTAGCGGTTCACCTCCGCTGGTTGAAGCACCCGGGAGAAGGAGGAGCGACGGCAGTGGAACGAAACGGTGCATGAAGTTAATATGGCCGTCAGCCCCGAGGCAAAGTAAACCACGGATATTAATACGGAGAATCGACATTGAACTCCAAAGAAATAAGAAGATTCCACAGACACTGCCCCGCCGGTGATATCTGAACGGCAACACTGGTAAAGTCGGCTGGCGCCTCCGGGTGTAACCCGAAGAGATCCCGGTGAGTGATGCGGCGAAGTGGATAATAAGTATAATTGGTTTAGCCTCTGTCCCGTAATTGGTCCCGTAAAAATATTGCATACCCCGCAAGTGTGATAACACACCACCCTACGTTTAACAAATATACCACATCAATAGCTTTGAACGAACGGATTTGTAATCATGTCGAGCGAAGCGGAGCTCAGAGAGGAAAGGGAGACAGCAGCAAACTTAATGTTTAAATCGGCCACGGAGACTCAGATCAGCACAACTGATGCGATAACAGCGACCATACCAACCAGTAACTTGAAAATATTATATCAAAGGCTGGAAAAACTGCTGGAAAGGGAAGTTAGGAAGTGGTGGGAAGCCACTTCCCTCCAACGATACGTAGACTGCAACCGGGTCCCGAGAGGACTCCGCATTTTTACCGTTCCCTCCTATGAAAAACTGAACCCAGCCCTACTCAAAGAATGGGCAGAATACACGGCAGAATCGGCGAAAGGCATGGTACGCATGCTGATCAAATATGCCTGGATTGACTGCGATGAATGCCTTAAAGACATAAGTGAACTGGAAGAACTAATCAAAAAAGAAAAAGACACCAAAACTAGTGAAGACTTGAAGAAAATAATGACGAAAAGAGTGAGGGAATATGAACTTGGAATCAGGAAAAGAAAGCAAACCAAATTTCAACGCGATGAGCAGGATTATAAAATGGGGAGAATTCTAACTTTTGCTTGCAAATTTGACGCGACAAGGAAGCGTCTTGCACAAGGAACCACTACACCAACCAGTGCAGTAACTTCTGAATCAGAAGTATCGGATGATGAAACAACAGGAGCACGAGCAAACAAGGATCAAGGGAAGGAGATCACTCCTTTTTTTGACGAATTTCAGGTCATCAAAGAAACAAGACAAAGGCCACAGCAACGAGACCACCCCCCCAGCCAAATCAAAGAGGAAGACGAGGAGGGGCAAGAGGGGGAAATGCAGCAGCCGCTTCCTCAATAGTCACGAGGAGTGTGTCGAAACAGAGGAAATGGTAAATGAGATCGAGGAGAATAACATCATAAACCTCTCTAATCGTACATTAACAAAAGATGAAACCAACATCCTCAAAAAAGGACTAAGCTTCTGCCCATCAGCTGATCTAGATCTGGTGAATACCAGAATTGATATGTTCAAATACATACGCAAGTTGAAATTTCAGAAGATTTTTGCACTACATTCCAAAAATCGGATCACCAATGAGGACACCCTCACTGAAATTAATCTGGAAACAACTGATGAATTCCTGAATACACCTCCTGACTCTAATATGTTGTCACAGGAAAATGTAGAGGAACAGAATCTTGGGTCCCAGTCGGAGAAAACATCATACAAACACAAATACGTGACCCAAGTAATATGAAAAACAAATCAAGAAAACTACCAACTGCTCCTAACGATGCGATTGATGTCTTTAATGAAGCCATCCAAATTGATTTAGAGAAATTAGCAAAAGAAAAAATGGACATGAGGAATTCTAACATCTCTAGAAAAGAATGGGAAGCAATAAAATCCCTAAAAAATGACATCTCAATAGAAATCAAACCCTCTGATAAAGGGGGAAATATTGTTATCTTTTCGAGGGAACACTATGAGCAAGAAGCCCTCAGACAACTGAGAGATCCGGACTGTTACACCATCATAAAAAGACAAGAATATGTACAAAGTACTATCGATTTCCAGAGAATGCTGGAGAAGTGGAAAGCAGACGGAATGCTCAACTCAGAAGAATTCCTATATCTACAATGTGAGGCACCGGTATTACCTACATTTTACCATCTGCCAAAAGTCCACAAGAACCCCAAAAGACCACCAGGGCGCCCCATAGTATCATCAATTGGGAGCTTGCTAGAAAATACCTCAAGGTTTATTGACATCTTTTTAGCACCAATTGTGAAGGCTTTGCCCTCTTATGTAAGAGACACACAAGACTTCCTGAGACAAATTGATAACATCACATGGGAACCAAACATGCTCCTAATCACTCTAGACGTTGTCAACCTATATACATGTATTGCCCACGAAAACGGCCTTACTGCGCTAAAATGTTTTTTGGACAAAAAAACGGAAAAATTCAGACAATACAGTTCCATGCTGCTGTCCATGACTAAATTCTGCTTATATCACAATATCTTCCTCTTCTCTGGAAACATCTACAAACAAATTAGAGGGACTTCAATGTGCTCGTGCTTCTCCCCCAGCTACGCGAATTTATTCGTAGGCTGGTGGGAGAAGCACGAGGCATGGGGAGAGGCCAACGATCGTTGGACTGACAAAATTCCTCTATGGACAAGGTACATTGATGACCATTTTGTCATCTGGTGTGGAGATAGGACCTCGGCTGAGGAGTATATTGCTACACTGAATGATAGCAGATGGAATCTCAGATTTACAAGTACTATCAGCAATAAAAGTGTTTGTTATCTGGACTTGGAAGTCTATATAGACAATGGTAAGATTCAAACAAAACTATATAGAAAGCCCACGGCGGGGAATGCTGTGCTCCACGCAGCAAGTCATCATCCGGTGAGCCTAATTCACACTGTTCCCTATGGTGAATTATTGCGTCTAAAATGCAACTGCACAGAAACAGCTGAATTCACAACAGCTAAAGAGGGGGCCATCAAAAGATTCCAAGCAAGGGGCTACAGCAAACATACACTAACACAAGCTGAGGAAAAAGCCTCTAAAATCAATAGAAGGGATCTTCTGGTGAACAAACCAACTCAAGAATCAGAGGAACCGATCAGAATGATAACAAACTATAGTACTAAAGCAGGAAAAATTGTGCAAATATTAAAAAAAAACTGGCACATTCTGAAAACTGATCAAGTACTTAAAAAACTACTCCCTGAGAAACCGTTGATTACATATCGACGCAGTCAATCTTTGGCGGACCACCTTGTCCATAGTCATTTCTCACCAACAACACAACCAGCAAAACTATCCAAATCAAAAGGTTTTTTCCATGTCTACGGTGTAAGGCTTGCAAAGGGAGCACGAAAGTATCTAACTACCCGGTAAGAACAAATGAAGCTACACCAAATAGAGAGATAAAAAAATTGCTAAACTGCAACTCAGAGTACACCATTTACTGCTTGGTCTGTCCCTGTGGGAAACGATACATAGGGAGCACTATCAACCCCACAAAACTAAGGATTTTAGAGCATAAGCGTGCCATAACAAAAAATGACAGGTCATACCCTGTGGCACGCCATTTTGCGGAAACACATCAAAGCAACAGAGACTTGTTGAAATTCTATTGCATTGACCAAGTGGAAAGATCTGAACGAGGTGGGGATAGAACTAAAAGGCTACGTACTCTGGAGTCTAAATATATAATTGATCTTAAGACAATGGCACCGTATGGGCTCAACAATGATGAGGAGATGTGGGTCCATCTATAATGCCAAAACTACCAAGTGATGGATAGAACTGGAATCTGCAACAAGAAATGACATGAATTATTGAAAACCATTGTGAGAAATTGACATTAGTAGAACTGTATATTGAACTCCGCGAAAGCAAAGACATGTTTTGTTGAGAAATTGGAATTTTTGCCCATTTAGGGCAATATAGACACTACTCAGCAATAGAACTGCCCATTCAGGGCAGAAAAAAATGACGACATATTGCTAAAATCAAGGTTGATTTTTCGTCATGTTCAAAGTTATTATTGATTGTGATATATTATCAATTTGCTGTCACATTGTTTTAAAAAGGTCTGCACGAGAGCACTTTATTTATGAAACGCCATATAGAAAGACACTAACAAAGTGAGTGAAGGAACACACTACAGGATGGCCGCCATTATGGTTGCATGAAGAAAGCATACCGTCTTCCATGTTGTTGCACAGTAATGTGAATGGGTCTTTAAAATGGCGTTAGTACAAACACGCAAATTGACACTGACGAAGCTTGCTCTAAGCGAAACGCGTCTGTTAAGGGTGTGATTGTTGTAATAAACATCTGAAAATCGGAGACCTGTGTGCTAGCCTGTTTTCAGCCCTACGGGAGTGAAATTGTGTTCGAATATATATATATATCCAAGCAAACCTTCCTCAAAGAAAAAGGCAGAGGCCACAGTAGGGGACACCATGGAGGCTTTTTATTTTCCAATTGCAGCAATGCAGCGGCGAATGCATTTCAGCTGTGTAGCCTTCTTCAGCACCAGGAATAAGCAGGGAGTTCTGGCGCTTACTTGACTTTAAATGTCTTGCTACCTCCGGATTGGATAGTAGTCCGCTCCACCCAGAAACTTCAATGCGCTCACTTGAAACAGTTCCCAAATGCTGAGAAGAACTGCCGGTCCCAGAATGCAGTAGTGCTGACCAGGTGAGTGATGCGGGGAAAACACAGTGTTAATGCGGGCAGCAAAAATACATATATATATATATATATATATATATATATATATATATATATATATATATATATTCACTGAAAAAACCATAGGTTATAGACCATATATAGTTAGGAATTAGCATTTACAAAACCTTGAAAATTCACTGAAAAAACCATAGGTTATAGACCATATATAGTTAGGAATTAGCATTTAAAAAACCTTATTTTACTCACACAAAACCATTGAAATTCCATATATAGTTAGTTGCACTAACTATATATCGCGCACCCGCAATCCACTGCTGATCATGTCACATATTACATCATTCATGACATGGTCAGTGACATCACTGATGACATCACTGATGACATCTCAAATGACATCACTGATGACATCACTGATGACAACATCCAGTGACTGTATGTTTCTGTAAAGTTAAAATATGTCTTACATATTGAAGAATGAGTGGATGTATAAGTGTCTGGATGAAGGATTTAGTAGGTGCGTGACTGACTGTATGAGTGAGTGATTAAATGTGTCTCACTGAATGCATGGGTTAGTGACTAAACTGTCTTAATTTGTGCATCATTATGTCTGTTGTTCTGTAAACTGCTGCATGTGTTGATCATTAGCTATACGAGAGGCTATATGTGTTATTAATTGGTTGCCCAAGTATTTCTATGGGAGATTGAGTTTGTGTGGGGGTGGCTGGAAGGTGTGTGACTCTATGCATAGATGTGTGAGCAGTTTATTCACTAGGTGTATGAGTTCAAGAGTGCATGTGGAAACAGCTACATGGGCAGTTGACTGTGTGCATGAGTGTATTGATGAGTGAATGGATATCTCAATGCTACATGTCATAGTAAGTACATATGTAAAACACAGTACATGTGAGAGTTGGCATATATAAATAACTGTGCATGAGAGCCACTGAATGAGTGAGTGGTTGTATCGATCATTGTGAACTTGTATCAGGGATTGTATAAGAGAGTAAATATGTGTTAGTATATGTTTCAATAAGTAAGGTGTGTATAACTGTATAGTTAAAGAAATGGAGGTGAGATTGTTTCTTTGCATGACTGACTGGGTGTGTGAGTAACTCCATGGATGAGTGGCAGTGTGTGAGTGTCTGTATACACTGAGTGTATCTAAGGTTATATTAGAGTCTGAAGAGGTTTATCGTATTAGCACAAGAATGATGTCAAATGAGATGTCATCAGTGATGTCATCAGTGATGTCATTTGAGATGTCATCAGTGATGTCATCAGTGATGTCACTGACCATGTCATGAATGATGTAATATGTGACATGATCAGCAGTGGATTGCGGGTGCGTGATATATAGTTAGTGCAACTAACTATATATGGAATTTCAATGGTTTTGTGTGAGTAAAATAAGGTTTTTTAAATGCTAATTCCTAACTATATATGGTCTATAACCTATGGTTTTTTCAGTGAATTTTCAAGGTTTTGTAAATGCTAATTCCTAACTATATATGGTCTATAACCTATGGTTTTTTCAGTGAATTTCAATGGTTTTTTAATAGCAAATATCATAAGCTGTCGAATGTCAAGTACGTGGTAAGTGAAAACATTTTCGTGTTTATGCACACTGATCTGCTGGTGCCCCCCCCTCATTTCTATTAGGAGTACTCTCTCTTTGCAGATAGTGAAAGGTAGTTAACGCAGGCCTTTGCCCCCGTTGTAATCCGTCGTGCCTGCTTCTCTCTCCATTTGATTGATTGGTATCCAAGTATTTACTATTTTAGAATTAGTTCTCTTTGGTTCATTCTCTATTTACAAACAAACACAGAGTCGCAATACTCTGTTTAGTCTTTGCAGATAACGAAAAATCGTGTAAAAAAAAAGAAAAGGAATCGAGCAAAATCAGTAGGCCACTAATGGGATCTCTTTTTGACCTCGCTAAAATAGAAACATTAGGAACAACCCCTCCTGACAAATACAAAACTAGTGAGATGAACTGAACTCCACACAATGATGGCTGCAAAACAGCTCGGCTCCGCCACCCACCCCGCCCAAAATAACGATAAAGAGCGGCTGCCATGATTGGTTGCGGAATGGCCACGACGGAGCTACGAAATGGTGCTGCTCTCATGCTAACCCCAGCTTCAGTCTGAAACATCCAGAAACACTGTAGACTACCAATTCGATCAGTTCCGGTAGCGCCCCAATGTAACCCGGTAGAGAAGAACTAGCCCTCCCCTCTTTGACTGATGGTTCTTGTTGCCTGTCCCTTCTGTTGTCATTTAACAGAACTATTTAGCCTGCTGAAAGGGGATGTGTTTCGACCGCTGGTTGGTGGAGACATTTTGACTATATTCTGGACCTGCGTTGTCGCGTAATGCGTCATATGACGCGCCGCGTTAGCGCATCCGGAAGTCATCCGGGGCGCGCAGCGCGTAACGTAAGCATAACAAGTCATGTGACTTGTTAATAAAACTTTTCATTGATTCATTTTACTTTTCTTATTCTAATGATGAAAGCCTTGGTCATATCACCTAAAAATTACGCTTTTAATTACTTCCGAACATTATTTTTTCTTAAATATATGTTATAATGTTCCAGGCTAATGTACTTTCCCGGAAATTTTACAACTGTCCTGCAAGTAAAATATATTCTTTTTTCGAGAAAAAGAGCGTTTCTTCGTCCCATGACGGAGCCGTTGAGCAAAAGAGGGTCGACCTGCTGTCTTAGTCGCCGATACGCCTGAATATGAGATTCTTATCGATCACTTTATGTTGCAGGAATAGAAAACACAACAGCCCTTGACCATTTATCTTTACTGCGTTCCTTCGTATTATACCTTTTACCCTTCATGTAATTGGTCTGCTTTATTTCACTTGCCTTTTAATGATTCTAAAACAGTGACTATTATTAAAAACTTTACCAATGTATATACTACTACCATGTTTTCTTTTAAAAACCTTTATTGTGAAAATGTCATTATACAAATACGAGCCTATAACCACGTGGGCCTGCCACGGAGCAAACTGTAATCGTATATGATGAATAGACATTTACACTGTAGAGGAACGTAACGGGCGGGCCATTAGGTTGCAAGAACTAAGGTGTCTAACAGTTACGGAATCGGTGGACGTACATTTTATAATTAAAATACGACAGGGCCAGTTACAATAAAATTATCTAGATATACATTTGCGGGCAAGTACCATGGGTGACGTTAATTCGAACTTTCAACAGTACAGTAATCAATAACACATCAGAACTTAATATCAATAGGGATGTCGAAATATTCAATCAATTCTCGTCCCCGCCCGCCATGTGCTTCAAAACTGCATACGTATCTCGTGATTTCAAGGTTCTGCAACCAGTACACAACAAGGAATTACGAGTCCCATTTATTCTGGCGCCATTTTGGGCGAGGACGGGCAGGTCCAGGATATAGTCAAAATGTCTCTACCAACCATTGACTATGATGATGTTCATATGCTGTATTTATTAGAGTAACACTCATCTGTCCACATGAAATTAATTTACCACAATCTAAACATGTCATTTTAATCTTTCCAAAGTTCTTCTAAATATTTGGGACCGTTTCCCTTGCCTCTGAAGCTCTCAGTGCCACTTCTTTGATGAATGTACTAGCAGGTCAGGGGTTCTCCTCCAAATCTCTCTTTTATGCAGCACTATAATTAATTGGTGCCACCTCTCCATATGACGATGCATGGTATAGTTACCACAACTATATTTTTTTTCGGTTCCTCTGGAGAGTTCATCGTGGCAGATGAAGCGTGTAACGTACCGGGCATTTACCTTTTTTTGCATGTACAGGAAAGGAAAAAAAAATCGAGCGTCCAAGTTCTAAGGTGTCCCAGGGCCATTTTAGTGGACCAGGCCCAAATCCAAAGAACAGGCCGCCATTTTGAGAGTCCTCTTGCAGCCGCCTGTCGCTGTAGCATCAAGAGCAGCCGAAACTCAGCTGAATGGCAACTGAAACGGTAAATGGGCGCCCCACTACATTTCAGCATTGTAGGATGACCACACCAGTACAGCAACTTGCTAGACATCACCTCGGTGCCATCCGGATCTCGGCGCCCCACTGCAGATGAAGAGCCTCTCAACTATGAAACCACCACGGTGACATCCGGATCTTGGCGCGTTGTGCTGCCTTCGGCCTATTCGCACATCGGTCCGCTACTGACGCCATCTCACAGGCTAATGGGGTGACCCACGCCGAGTTTCAGCATTGTAGGATGACCACACCAACTTGCTAGACATCACCTCGGTGCCATCCGAATCTTGGCATCTCAACGCCTAGTGGTATCTTCCATACAGAAAATATTGTTACGCTGCCTTTGGCCCCATTCGCACATCAGTCCGCAACTTAGACATCACCTCGGTGCCATCCGGATCTTGGCATCTCAGCGCCTTGTGGTGTCAGTCAGAAAATATTGTTGCGCTGCCTTTGGCCCCATTCGCACATCAGTCCGCTACTGACACCATCTCACAGGCCAATAGGGCGCCCCACGCCGACTTTTACCATTGTACGATGGCCACACCAGTGGCACAACTTGCTAGACATCACCTCGGTGCCATCCGAATCTTGGCATCTCAACGCCTAGTGGTATCTTCCATACAGAAAATCTTGTTACGCTACCTTTGGCCCCATTCGCACATCGGTCCGCAACTTAGACATCACCTCGGTGCCATCCGGATCTTGGCATCTCAGCGCCTTGTGGTGTCTTCTACTCCGAAAATATTGTAGAAAATATTGTTGCGCTGCCTTTGGCCCCATTCACACATCAGTCCGCTACTGACACCATCTCACAGGCCAACAGGGCGCCCCACGCCGACTTTTACCATTGTACGATGGCCACACCAGTGCCACAACTTGCTAGACACCACCTCGGTGCCATCCGGATCTTGGCATCTCAGCGCCTTGTGGTGTCTTCAAATCAGAAAATATTGTTGCGCTGCCTTTGGCCCCATTCGCACATCGGTCCGCTACTGACGCCATCTCACAGGCCAACGGGGCGCCCCACGCCGACTTTCAACATTGTAGGATGGCCACAGAAGTGCGACAACTTACTAGACACCACCTCGGTGCCATCCGGATCTTGGCATCTCAGCGCCTTGTGGTGTCTTCTATTCAGAAAATATTGTTGCGCTGCCTTTGGCCCCATTCGCACATCGGTCCGCTACTGACGCCATCTCACAGGCCAACGGGGCGCCCCACGCCGACTTTCAACATTGTAGGATGGCCACACCAGTGCGGCAACTTACTAGACACCACCTCGGTGCCATCCGGATCTTGGCGCGTTGTGCTGCCTTCGGCCTATTCGCACATCGGTCCGCTACTGACGCAAACTCACAGGCCAACGGGGCGCCCCACGCCGACTTTCAGCATTGTTAGATGGCCACACCAGTGCGGCAACTTACTAGACACCACCTCGGTGCCATCCGGATCTTGGCGCGTTGTGCTGCCTTCGGCCTATTCGCACATCGGTCCGCTACTGACGCAAACTCACAGGCCAACGGGGCGCCCCACGCCGACTTTCAGCATTGTTGGATGGCCACACCAGTGCGGCAACTTACTAGACACCACCTCGGTGCCATCCGGATCTTGGCGCGTTGTGCTGCCTTCGGCCTATTCGCACATCGGTCCGCTACTGACGCAAACTCACAGGCCAACGGGGCGCCCCACGCCGACTTTCAGCATTGTAGGATGGCCACACCAGTGCTGCAACTTGCTGGACACCACCTCGGTGCCATCCGGATCTTGGCGCATTGTGTTGCCTTCGGCCTATTCGCACATCGGTCCGCTACTGACGCCGCCTCACGTGCCAACGGGGCGCCCCACGCCGACTTTCAGCATTGTAGGATGGCCACACCAGTGCTGCAACTTGCTGGACACCACCTCGGTGCCATCCGGATCTTGGCGCGTTGTGTTGCCTTCGGCCTATTCGCACATCGGTCCGCTACTGACGCCGCCTCACGTGCCAACGGGGCGCCCCACGCCGACTTTCATCATTGTAGGATGGCCACACCAGTGCTGCAACTTGCTGGACACCACCTCGGTGCCATCCGGATCTTGGCGCGTTGTGTTGCCTTCGGCCTATTCGCACATCGGTCCGCTACTGACGCCGCCTCACGTGCCAACGGGGCGCCCCACGCCGACTTTCAGCATTGTAGGATGGCCACACCAGTGCTGCAACTTGCTGGACACCACCTCGGTGCCATCCGGATCTTGGCGCGTTGTGTTGCCTTCGGCCTATTCGCACATCGGTCCGCTACTGACGCCGCCTCACGTGCCAACGTATTTTCTCCGCATTTTACACCCTATGCCGCATAACAGGTCATGTGACTTGTTTATAAAACTTTTCATTGGTTCATTTTACTTTTGGTTTCCTAATGATGGAAGGCTTGATCATGTGACCTAAAAACAACACTTTTCATTGGATGAAAACTTTTTTTTTTTCCCAAACGATGAAAGCCCCACCTTGTTTCTGGATGTTTCAGACTGAAGCTGGCGTCAGCATGAGAGCACCACCATCTCGTAGCTCAGTCGTGGTCATTCCGCGAGCAATCATGGCAGCCGCTCCCCACCAGAAGCCTGCAGGAGTCGGAGCCCCCAAAACTTTTGATGAATTCTCAAGGCGGAGGGGACGCTTTCGAGAATGGGGTCCAAGACCTAGCAGACAAGCGTCCGATTTCCAAGGTGTCCCAGGGCCATTTCAGTGGACCAGGCCCAAAAAGGAAACAGCCTGCCGCCATTTTGAGAGTCCTGTGACAGCCGCCTATCGCTGCACCGCAAGAGTGGGCGCAACTCAGCTGAATTGCGGCTTTTGACACAGTGGACCAAAAACGGACGGAATGGCAACTGAAACGGTAAAGGGGCGCCCCACTACAACAGATGACACTCCACCTGGACAGGCCCGTTCACCGCCTCCCCCGGGGCGCCCCGCGCCGTTATTCGGAGCAGCATTGTAGGATACCAAAACCAGTGCGGCAACTTACTGGACATCACCTTGGTGCCATCGTTCTGCTGCCTTGGAACTATTCGCGCAACAGTTTGCTACTGATGACCCACCCCCCGCGACGCCCCATGCCGTTATTTGCTGGGTGGCAACTTACTAGACATCACTTTAGTGTCATCTAGATTTCAGCGCGTTCTGCTGCCTTGGAACTATTCGCACAACAGTTTGCTACTGATGACCCACCCCCCGCGACGCCCCACGCCGGAAATCTGGACGTTGTGCTGCGTTGGGACTATTCGCACAGCCAACCGCTACTTCGTTGTTTTTCCCTAAAAATGTTTATATGTTATTACTATTTTTGTTTTCTTGTATATATTTATAAATTATTAAAGTTTTATAATCTTACTACTTTGTCGGAGTGCTATATATTTTTAATGTGACACATAATTGTAAAAACTTTGATGTACAAAGAGTCATCCCTGGAATCTTCCGCTTCAGGCTCGGTCCCCTCCCCAATCACAATACAGGATGGTTTTCAGATAATAGCAACGCTTCTGCTGTGACGGATCTCATCGAGTGTGGGCCTTGATCTACTATAACTCCTTTGAAGAGGGGTGATTCTTTACAGCTGTGGCCATAAACTACATCTGCAGGGCTAGCTGATACCCTAGGACCAGCCTGGACAATCGGACACAGAGGAAAAGGAGTATCAGAGGGTGCGGTAGTGAATAGGGCGAAAGGGAGGTGTCGGGCGGGCACAGGGTGTGATTCTCAGGGAAGAGCAGCGCAGATGGGGGGAGGTTTATTACCCATGCATAAGACAGAGAGCGGGGGTGACCACTGCCTGGGGGAGATGCTTGCGAGGGTGGGGAGCCATGCTAAGGATCGACAGCGTGCACAGAGTGGGTCTGGTCAAGGCATCTAAAATGGCTGCCGTGCACGACAAAAGTGTGGCATTTGAAAAAAGACAAGATGGCGCAGACAATGTTTTTCAACACTTCCTGATTTCCTTCGAATCGAACGTTAACAGACGTTGGGGCATATTACCAAAGTTAAGCGATATTTATCCCTAACGATGCTTAGCAACGATTTTTTTACCGTCAGAAATTATCGCAGATAAACCTTGCTATTATCAAGGTTTATCGGAAATACGATAAAAAACGACCGCAATGCATTAATATCGCTGAAAACTCAGCGATATTCATGCATTACCGAGCTAATGCTCTTAGCCATGTTATCCACCTCCCATTGGATAACATGGCTAAGAACTGCTCAGGGCAGGTGGTAGCTTTTGGAGATATTCGCGCTTATCTCGAATATTTCCAAAAGTTGATAATAGGAGATAGCGATGTCGCTAACATCTTGGCATGCCCACTTTGCATGTCATTAGTGATAAATATCACTCACATGCAAAGTGGGGCCCAAGATGGTCGCTATCTTCTACTAGCCGTCGCTAACTGGTGTTAGCAACAGCTAGGTAATACACATATAATTTTATCTCCGCGAAGCGGAGCGCTGTTACAGATATATATCTTGTTTCTGAACGTTAATTTCTCAAAATGCACTGAAGCACATATATTGAGACCTAGCAAAGGCACATCGGGCTACCAGTCCCTACAATTTTGCCAAGTTTCGTGCAAATCCATTCAGCTGTTCGATCCTACCGAGAGACAAGATGGCGGCCGCTACGGACTGTTTGGAATGTTTACAGACACCGGAGAGCCAATCAGCTTCGCTTCGCAAAGCTCCGTAACGCGAAAAGTACGCGAAGCGGTGCGCTGTTACAGATATATATCTTTTTTTGAACGTTAATTTCTCAAAATCCACTGGAGCACATATATTGAGATCTAGCAAAGGCACATCGGGCTACCAGTCCCTACAATTTTGCCAAGTTTCGTGCAAATCCATTCAGCTGTTCGATTATTATTATTTTTATTTATTTTTGCCCCGCGGGGCCCTTTTAAAACCTCCACATCAAACCTAGGGGGTGAGCGACAATGTACTATGCCCCCTTATGGTCATTTGCCCCTTCGCTTTGGCCTCCTCTTGTCTCTCGATCCTACCGAGAGACAAGATGGCGGCCGCTACGGACTGTTTGGAATGTTGACAGACGCCGGAGAACCAATCAGCTTCGCTTCACAAAGCTCCGTTGCGCGTAAAGTACGCGTCCTGGGACGCTGCCAGGTCCGCTGTTACAGATATATATCTTTTTTTAAACGTTAATTTCTCAAAATCCACTGGAGCACATATATTGAGACCTACAAAAGGCACATCGGGCTACCAGTCCCTACAATTTTGCCAAGTTTCGTGCAAATCCATTCAGCCGTTCGGGCTAAAAGTGAGGCCAACCGCCATATGGAAAACTCAATGTTAAAAACACGTTTTGGGACCCCCCTTTTTTCTCGCCCCCCCTTGACGAACCCCCCCCAAATTTTCAAGGGATGCTCAGAAACAAAATGTGCCATTTTCCTGAAAATTTCAGCCAATTCCGTCAACAAACGCCAAAGTTATTAGACATAGAATTTTCAAAAAACCCATAGAGAAAAAATCCTAACTATATATACCTACTGGCGACCGCCAGTAGGTAATATATATATATATATCCATCAACAACGATGCTCCTGCTGGAGATCCGTCGCCTTCCCAGGGGTGGCTCGTGACCGGCGGAGCAGCCGGAAATAAATATCCAAAAAGAACGGCGTACCTTTCGAGCACTAGGTTCGCATATAAAACACAGGGAGTCAAGTCCTTAAGCCAAGATAGCGAGGTTTATTCCAATCATAAACCTTGTGACGCGTTTCGCACTCCACAGAGCGCTTGTTCACACAACGTTTGTGTCTACAATTCGTGCTTATAAAGAGATATACAAAAAAGTAGAAAAAACAACGTGTGTTTTAAAGTCAGAGCAGGCCACTTGATCTTGTCTGATTTCCATGGCATCAAGGATGTGTAAAGCATCTGTACTGAGATTATGATTAGTCTCATCATTACTCAATTAATCAAAGGCTACCATGGAATCAATATGTCCTATTATCAGATCATCAAATTACAGCTCTCATCAGTTTGTCGGGGTTTATTTCTAACCGGTTTCAGTTTGTGTTGCCTACATTATAACGCACACAACTCTCTTCCATTATCTATCAACATCAGTATGGAGGGAAAATGTATTTCTGTAACCAGTATCTTGGTTGACAGCGGTTGTATAAGTCAATTGCATTTGCACTTTAAAGAGAGTCGGGCTCTCTGAACTACATAAAAGACTGCATCTCCCATAATGCATGACGCTGAGCACGAACCCTTTACACACTTTACATCAGATCGATCCGGTTTCAAAATATATGTACTGATGAACTTTATAATTTATGGTACATAAAAGGTTCGGAGCATGATGAATAGCGCGATGAATTTTACTAAGTAATGACTTATAGCTTTGTGAACCTTTATAAGATGGCGGCCATTAAAACAGTCCTATTTCAATGAGTATGAATTGAACACACGTTGTTTTATCTACTTTTTTGTATATCTCTTTACAAGCACGAATTGTAGACACAAACGTTGTGTGAACAAGCGCTCTGTGGAGCGCGAAACGCGTCAGAAGGTTTATGATTGGAATAAACCTCGCTATCTTGGCTTAAGGACTCGACTCCCTGTGTTTTATATGCGAACTAAGTGCTCGAAAGGTACGCCGTTCTTTTTGGATATATATATATATATATATATATATATATATATATATATATATATATATATATATATATATATATATATATATATATATATATATATATATATATATATATATATATATATATATATATATATATATATATATATATTACCTACTGGCGGTCGCCAGTAGGTATATATAGTTAGGATTTTTTCTCTATGGGTTTTTTGAAAATTCTATGTCTAATAACTTTGGCGTTTGTGGACGGAATTGGCTGAAATTTTCAGGAAAATGGCACATTTTGTTTCTGAGCAGCCCTTGAAAATTTGGGGGGGGTTCGTCCAGTGGGGGCCGAGAAAAAAGGGGGGTCCCAAAACGTGTTTTTAACATTGAGTTTTCCATAGGGCGGTTGGCCTCACTTTTAGCCCGAACGGCTGAATGGATTTGCACGAAACTTGGCAAAATTGTAGGGACTGGTAGCCCGATGTGCCTTTTGTAGGTCTCAATATATGTGCTCCAGTGGATTTTGAGAAATTAACGTTTTAAAAAAGATATATATCTGTAACAGCGGACCGGTTAGCGCTCTGGTTCGCGGACTTTTCGCGCAACGGAGCTTTGTGAAGCGAAGCTGATTGGTTCTCCGGCGTCTGTCAACATTCCAAACAGTCCGTAGCGGCCGCCATCTTGTCTCTCGGTAGGATCGAGAGACAAGAGGAGGTCAAAACAAAGGGGGAAATAACTATAAGGGGGCATAGTAGATCCTCGCTGACCCCCTAGGTTTGATGTGGAGGTTTTAAAAGGGCCCCGCGGGGCAAAAAAAAATAATAAAAATAATAATTGAACGGCTGAATGGATTTGCACGAAACTTGGCAAAATATTAGGGACTGGTAGCCCGATGTGCCTTTGCTAGGTCTCAATATATGTGCTCCAGTGGATTTTGAGAAATTAACGTTCAAAAAAAGATATATATCTGTAACAGCGCTCCGCTTCGCGTAACGGAGGTTTGCGAAGCTGATTGGTCATTCTGTCACTGGGCTATAGTTGGGCTACATCTGGCTGATATTTGGGCTACATTTGTTTTTTTGTGTGTCTGGCGGCCATCTTTGGGCTACATTGGGCTACATTGGGCTTCATTGGGCTACATTCGGCTAATTAGCAAATAGCTCATCGCAAACTAGGAATGGTAAAGAATCGCTATTTATTCCTTAAAGTTCGCTATTTAGGAAATGCAAATAACTTTGATGATACATATGGCGGTTCATCTCTAACAAGATAAGAAGCATAGGGATAGATTTATGATGACTGGCGCATCACCAGGGATGTGTTAGTCATTCTGTGCCGCTGTTCCGTCACCTATGGTGTGCTGCATTTACAATGCGGCGCATCACGGGGCAAAAACAGCACAGATGCGTGATGTATCTGTGCCGTAAAGGTGGCGCATTGCTGGAGTTGTATCGCAAGTGTGATGAAGGTCCAGCAAGGGTCGGGGGTGCCCCTGTCGCAGGGTTTCTGTTCTCACACAGAACTGTGGACAGAGGATTGGAACCTCGGCGAATTAGGGTGTCCCAAAACTCACGTTAGTAATCAAAAACTATTTAGCAAGCTAGGTACAGTGTCACATTGGATATAACAAACTCTCAATGTTTAGACAATCCAGAATATGAACTTATAGTACCTCAGGATACGTGGAACTCATGAACAGTCGGTCGTTATATATTTCTTAGAAACCAGAACATGGAGTTAAGAAGAACACATGTGTATTTGAAATGTTTATTTACTAATGCCGTCTTCTCAGGCGTAGTACCTTAGATAATAAAAGTACACATATTATCAGTAGCAAAATTACCAGCATAGTTACTAGTACATAAAAAGTGAATGGTGATAGTATGTTAACATGCTGTAAATGAATAAGAGTTAGCAACACTTATAAGCAGCCGCGGGCCGTGGAGGGAGTTACGGTGAGGCAGGGAGGCGGGGAGGGGGAGAAGCAGGGTGGAGAATACAAGTACACATATTATCAGTAGCAAAATTACCAGCATAGTTACTAGTACATAAAAAGCGAATGGTGACAGTATGTTAACATGCTGTAAATGAATAAGAGTTAGCAACACTTATAAGCAGCCGCGGGCCGTGGAGGGAGTTACGGTGGGGCAGGGAGGCGGGGAGGGGGAGGGGCAAGGTAGAGAGGGCTCCACCCTGCTTCTCCCCCTCCCCGCCTCCCTGCCTCACCGTAACTCCCTCCACGGCCCGCGGCTGCTTATATCTCACCCTCCCTAATACACATATTATATTATTTGCTAAGAAGGTCTCTTTGTGTTGGTTTAGGGCGTGCCCATACTTTAGTGTCTTAGATTTGAAGGAATCACATCAGCATACACCAGCTCTCTCTTCATGTGAACCGCATCAACTGTTGTGTATGTGTGTTCGGCAAAGCAATATAAAACCCGCCTCATGCCCAGAATTGGCAGAAGTTGCACTTATGTTATGAGTATGAAGTCGTGGAGATCAGACCTCATAACAATTCTGTATCGTGTTGTTCTTGAAACTTTAGCACTCGCTGTACAGATATAGTTTAACAAGTAAAGCAGATAGTAGACCAATAACATATTATTCTCATGTAAACCACGATGAACTACTAGGTGGAAAGCTAAAGCAACAACTAAATGTCGTGTGCAGAAGTTGCAAAAAAGGAAAAATGGCGTTTAAACCGGTAATGAGCCCATGCTAACTTAACACGGTGTAAAGATATCCAGGACCTAGATGACACCTCCTCATGATCCGGAAACGAACTGAATAAGATAATAGAAGTGCCATCTCATGAGAGCAGATTGCAAGTTTATATGTGGACGGTCCGCAAGGTAAAGCATTAAAAACTAGGAAAATTCAATGCTAAAGAAAAATAAAACAGCCAAGTACTTTATCGAGTCTTAAGCCAATAGGCAAGGTAAATAATAAAAACTTGACAATTAAGTCAATGAATTGTCAATGAAATTCTAGTACTCAGCATATGAAACATGAAAAAGGTCTATGACATAACTGTGTATGCAAAATAAGCTGCAACAGCCTCCAACAGGAAGTCACCGTCTTCATCCGAAAACAGTTCAGCCATCCAATTTAAAAGCGGAAAAGAACATACGTGCTCTCCCAGCACCGGATCCTCTATCACCATCAGAGGACAGCTCGGTGGGTTTTCAAGAAAGCTGTGTTCCAAGAAAGACTGTGCTGCCGCCAGTAAATTCCAGGGACCAAGTAGTCCATGCATCAATGCCACAGCCATAATCCTTTCGCCAGGACAAATCAACTCGTGAGTAATGATAGGAGTCATCAGCTGATTAAAGTCGACGTCAGGAGAAACCGGTCCGCAGAGACACAAATCAATGGCCCAATCGAAATCACAGGTCAGGCAGTGAAATACAGGCTGGACACAGGTGAAGTAGGAGAACCGAAAAGATAATCCATATGCCGTGCTTAATATCGCCAACGGCATTGTGCCATAATATTCTAGCATGCGATTGCGGAACAGTGTCAGCAGCTGCAGGGTCGGAGGTTGCATAGGAGGGACATCCATATTTAAAAATGTAAAAAAGCACAAGAGCGTCCGCTGGTAATGCAAGTAAAAATGCAATCCACGAACCAGAGTGGAGAAAATGGAATGAAAGGGAGCAGGGATGACTCCAAAGATTTTCTCAAATGAAGTCACGAGACCACTGGTAACAACTTTAAAAAAGTGTGCCAGGGATTTTGTGGAGGATGCGTTAAAGATAGTCGGAAACATGTTGCTGAAATTGAAAGGCAAACCTGTGTACGGGTGTTCGCTATGTGAAGTACGAAAGTTTCACGGGCCGAACTCAAGGCCACCTCTCTCTGAGACAAAAGAGCTCTTATTCTTGTCATGCCGTTGAAACGTGTCCCAAGGTTGGTATTTGTGGCCAGATTGAAAACTCCCTATGTTCATGTGTGGGAGGAAATAGAACATTTCTGCAGCAAATAACCCGTTCACTTACTGTTACGATAAAAGGAATACTTTTAATTAACTCAGAACAATCTTCATTATTGAGCATCAAATAACTACCATTTTCCAACAACTTGAACGTGGGGATGATAGCAGGAACTGGCGTGCCTTGCAACACGCAAGCCATATTTGGTCGGTGTTTGTTGCATGAATCGTGTAACTGTATGTGCCTACACATTAGTGAATGATCTGGCGTCTCAGTGCATTCCTCTCCATTCAGATAAACTTCTTGATCATCTTTGAAACATCTGTATGTGTATGGAAGCGACCAGACCTCATGAACAAAAGCACTACCTAAAGGTTCATAAAGACCTATTGGTATATATTTCATACAATTTGAAAACTTATATAAAGCAAAAGGCAGCGTTATTAAACCGTGGATAAGGCATGTTGCCAAAAAACCCGCAATCCTCTGCTGATGATGTCACTGAGCATGTCATGAATGATGTAATATGTGACATCATCAGTAGTGGATTATGGGTAATAGTATCTCTAGTTTACTCCCCTATAGCTGTCTTTCTTTTAACATAAGTGTGTGTTTCCTTCCCTTATACTTACTGTTTTTGGTTCGCTTCCAGTTCGCGTACCAGCGAGCGAACTAGGAAGCGAACTAAGAGAAATAGAGGTTGGCACAGTTCCAAATATTGTACCAATTTTTTAATAACGGGGAGGTAGTTCTGAAAAGAACTTTTTTTTTTATTTTTCTGAACATTTTTTTAATGTTTTTGAATTTTTCGGAACAGTTTTATATTTTTTTGGGTTTTTCTTGGAGGGGGCAATGAAAACGATTCATTGTAAAGGGCTCAACAGGAGCAACAAAACAAAAAAAAGAAGTATTTATTATTTTGGGCGTTTCGGACAAACTTGCATATGATAGTCAATAGCTCTGTTGATCAGAGTGATGCTTCTTTCTCCGTAGGAAATGAATCCATCGCAAAATACGCAGGTGTGTTTTACTTCACCAAATCTCATTTGTATATTTGGCACCATCTCCCTGCCCTCTGGTCCCGTTACTTCCGGTACAACAGATCTTCTGGCCATAATAGGGAGATTATCTAGGTCGTTCCGAAACTGTGCAGCACTGTAGTTGTTAGGATGCCACCTAGTCATATGGCGATGCATTGTGTAGTTTCCGAAACTGTATTTTTTGTCGGTCCCTCTGGACAGTCTATCTTGACATATAAGGCAAGTAACGTATCTTGCATTTACTTTTTTCTGACCTTTGGGAATTTTAAAAAATTGCCAAATGAAGTTTTCTTTCCGGTGAGACGTCTTGGGCTGCTCAGGCAAAAACTGCCTCTCTTCGTGCTCGTCCTCCTGTTCCTCTTCTTCTTCTTCTTGTTGAATTACAACTTGAGCAGGTGGTCCACTCTTCCTTGGATGTGGTGGAGGTGGTGGGGAAGCACCAGCTGAAGCTACTAAAGAAGCCATTGCTCAGTGATCACAAAGGGTCTTTCTCTCACAATGATGAAAGTCAGAGTGAGGAAAGAAGGAGGGATTTTCATCATTTGGGAAAAACAAGAGTTCTCAACCAATCAAAAGTGTTCATTTTAGATTATATGACCTAGTCTTACATCATTAGGAAACCAAAAGTGAAATGAACCAATGAAAAGTGTTATTACCAAGTCACATGACTTGCTGTGTTTACGTTAAGCGCTTTGCAGGGCCTCCCGGTTTGCTTCCAGAAACCTGCGCTTTGGCACTCGCTTCGCGTACCAGTTCGCTAACGTAGCACGTCATATGACGTATCACGCGACAACGTGGAACGTCATGCGGACGGGAGGCGTCACGATGTTGTTTTCTAACGCGGCACTTGCGGTAAAGAAACGTTTACCGGCTCGCGGTCTATTTCGCGGCATCAAGGTCAGCTAACGGGAAGCTTCCCGATTCGCGAAGCGGGAACGAAGAAAAAAAAATATTTAAAAAAAAAGTTATTAATAAACATATAAAATATATTTTTGGATTTAAAGAAGAATACATTTTACAGCTACAGATATTAGCTGTTAAAAAACCAATGAAATTCACTGAAAAAACCATAGGTTATAGACCATATATAGTTAGGAATTAGCATTTACAAAACCTTGAAAATTCACTGAAAAAACCATAGGTTATAGACCATATATAGTTAGGAATTAGCATTTAAAAAACCTTATTTTACTCACACAAAACCATTGAAATTCCATATATAGTTAGTTGCACTAACTATATATCGCGCACCCGCAATCCACTGCTGATGATGTCACATATTACATCATTCATGACATGGTCAGTGACATCACTGATGACATCACTGATGACAACATCCAGTGATTATGTGTTTCTGTAAAGTTTAAATATGTTTTACATATTGAAGAATGAGTGGATGTATAAGTGTCTGAATGAAGGTTTTAGTAGGTGCGTGATTGACTGTATGAGTGAGTGATTAAATGCGTCTTACTGAATGCACGGGTTAGTGACTAAACTGTCTAAAAGTGTGCATCAGTATGTCTGTTGTTGTGCAAGCTGCTGCATGTGTTGATCAGTAGCTATATAAGTAGCTATATGGGTTATTGATTGGTTGCACAAGTATTTGTATGGGAGACTGAGTGTGTGTATGGCTGGCTGGGAGGTGTGTGACTCTGTGCAGATCAATGTGTACTTGTATCAGTGATTCTATAAGAGAGTAACTATGTGTTAGTATATGTTTCAAAAATGTAAGGTGTTCTGTGTTTAACTGTATAGATGAGAAAATGGAAGTGTGATTGATTCTTTTCAGGACTGACTAGGTGTGTGAGTAACTCCATGGATGAGTGGCAGAGTGTGAGTGTCTGTATAGGTGTATGAGTGCATATGATAGTGTTGTAAAGATGAGTGATTGTATGTATGAATGATTGTATGAGTGAATGTGTGTGTAGACATAGGAATCAGTGAGTGCGTATGTAGTAACTAGTATTGGTGTGTCAATGGTTTCAAAAATGATACTCTCTATTTAACACTGGGTGTAACGGAGGTTATATTAGAGTGTGAGGAGATGCATTGTATTATCACATGAATGATATCATCAGTGATGTGATCATTGATGTCAAGTGAGATGTCATCAGTGATGTCATCAGTGATGTCACTGACCATGTCATGAATGATGTAATATGTGACATCATCAGCAGTGGATTGCGGGTGCGCGATATATAGTTAGTGCAACTAACTATATATGGAATTTCAATGGTTTTGTGTGAGTAAAATAAGGTTTTTTAAATGCTAATTCCTAACTATATATGGTCTATAACCTATGGTTTTTTCAGTGAATATATATATATATATATATATATATATATATTCACAGAAAAAACCATAGGTTATAGACCATATATAGTTAGGAATTAGCATTTACAAAACCTTGAAAATTCACTGAAAAAACCATAGGTTATAGACCATATATAGTTAGGAAATAGCATTTAGAAAACCTTATTTTACTCACACAAAACCATTGAAATTCCATATATAGTTAGTTGCACTAACTATATATCGCGCACCTGCAATCCACTGCTGATGATGTCACATATTACATCATTCATGACATGGTCAGTGACATCACTGATGACATCACTGATGACATCTCAAATGACATCACTGATGACATCACTGATGACATCTCATTTGACATTACTGATCACATCACTGATGACATCATTCATGTGATGATACAATGAACCTCTTCAGACTCTAATATAACCTTAGATACACTCAGTGTAAACAGACACTCACAGACTGTCACTCATCCATGGAGTTACTCACACACCTAGTCAGTCTTGCAAAGAATCAATCACACCTCGATTTCCTCAACTATATAGTTATACACACCTTACTTATTGGAACATATAATAACACATATTTACTCTGTTATACAATCCCTGATACAAGTTCACAATAATCCATACAGCCACTCACACATTCACTGGCTCTTATGCACAGTTATTTATATATGTCAACTATCACATGTACTGTGTTTTACATATGTACTTACTTTGACATGTAGCACTGAGATATCCATTCACTCACCAATACACTCATGCACACAGTCAACCGCCCATACAGATGTTTCCACATGCACTTTTGAACCCATACATCTAGTGAATCAACTGCTCACACATCTATGCACAGAGTCATACACCTCCCAGACACCCACACACACACTCAGTCTCCCATACAAATACTTGGGCAACTAATCAATAACCCATATAGTTAGTCATATAGCTAATGATCAACACATGCATCAGATTACAAAACAACAGACACAATGATGCACAATTTAAAACAGTTTAGTCACTAACCCATGCACTCAGTGAGACACATTTAATCACTCACTTATACAGTCAGTCATGCACCTACTAAATCCTTCATCCAGACACTTATACATCCACTCATTCTTCAATATGTAAGACATATTTTAACTTTACAGAAGCATACAGTCACTGGATGTTGTCATCAGTGATGTCATCAGTGATGTCATTTGAGATGTCATCAGTGATGTCATCAGTGATGTCACTGACCATGTCATGAATGATGTAATATGTGACATCATCAGCAGTGGATTGCAGGTGCGCGATATATAGTTAGTGCAACTAACTATATATGGAATTTCAATGGTTTTGTGTGAGTAAAATAAGGTTTTCTAAATGCTATTTCCTAACTATATATGGTCTATAACCTATGGTTTTTTCAGTGAATTTTCAAGGTTTTGTAAATGCTAATTCCTAACTATATATGGTCTATAACCTATGGTTTTTTCTGTGAATTTCATTGGTTTTTTAACAGCTAATATCTGTAGCTGTAAAATGTATTCTTCTTTAAATCCAAAAATATATTTTATATGTTTATGAATAATTTTTTTTTAAAATATTTTTTTTTCTTCGTTCCCGCTTCGCGAATCGGGAAGCTTCCCGTTAGCTGACCTTGATGCCGCGAAATAGACCGCGAGCCGGTAAACGTTTCTTTACCGCAAGTGCCGCGTTAGAAAACAACATCGTGACGCCTCCCGTCCGCATGACGTTCCACGTTGTCGCTTGATACGTCATATGACGTGCTACGTTAGCAAACTGGTACGCGAAGCGAGTGCCAAAGCGCAGGTTTCTGGAAGCAAACCGGGAGGCCCTGCAAAGCGCTTAACGTAAACACAGCAAGTCATGTGACTTGGTAATAACACTTTTCATTGGTTCATTTCACTTTTGGTTTCCTAATGATGTAAGACTAGGTCATATAATCTAAAATGAACACTTTTGATTGGTTGAGAACTCTTGTTTTTCCCAAATGATGAAAATCCCTCCTTCTTTCCTCACTCTGACTTTCATCATTGTGAGAGAAAGACCCTTTGTGATCACTGAGCAATGGCTTCTTTAGTAGCTTCAGCTGGTGCTTCCCCACCACCTCCACCACATCCAAGGAAGAGTGGACCACCTGCTCAAGTTGTAATTCAACAAGAAGAAGAAGAAGAGGAACAGGAGGACGAGCACGAAGAGAGGCAGTTTTTGCCTGAGCAGCCCAAGACGTCTCACCGGAAAGAAAACTTCATTTGGCAATTTTTTAAAATTCCCAAAGGTCAGAAAAAAGTAAATGCAAGATACGTAACTTGCCTTATATGTCAAGATAGACTGTCCAGAGGGACCGACAAAAAATACAGTTTCGGAAACTACACAATGCATCGCCATATGACTAGGTGGCATCCTAACAACTACAGTGCTGCACAGTTTCGGAACGACCTAGATAATCTCCCTATTATGGCCAGAAGATCTGTTGTACCGGAAGTAACGGGACCAGAGGGCAGGGAGATGGTGCCAAATATACAAATGAGATTTGGTGAAGTAAAACACACCTGCGTATTTTGCGATGGATTCATTTCCTACGGAGAAAGAAGCATCACTCTGATCAACAGAGCTATTGACTATCATATGCAAGTTTGTCCGAAACGCCCAAAATAATAAATACTTCTTTTTTTTGTTTTGTTGCTCCTGTTGAGCCCTTTACAATGAATCGTTTTCATTGCCCCCTCCAAGAAAAACCCAAAAAAATATAAAACTGTTCCGAAAAATTCAAAAACAGTAAAAAAATGTTCAGAAAAATAAAAAAAAAAGTTCTTTTCAGAACTACCTCCCCGTTATTAAAAAATTGGTACAATATTTGGAACTGTGCCAACCTCTATTTCTCTTAGTTCGCTTCCTAGTTCGCTCGCTGGTACGCGAACTGGAAGCGAACCAAAAACAGTAAGTATAAGGGAAGGAAACACACACTTATGTTAAAAGAAAGACAGCTATAGGGGAGTAAACTAGAGATACTATTACCCATAATCCACTACTGATGATGTCACATATTACATCATTCATGACATGCTCAGTGACATCATCAGCAGAGGATTGCGGGTTTTTTGGCAACATGCCTTATCCACGGTTTAATAACGCTGCCTTTTGCTTTATATAAGTTTTCAAATTGTATGAAATATATACCAATAGGTCTTTATGAACCTTTAGGTAGTGCTTTTGTTCATGAGGTCTGGTCGCTTCCATACACATACAGATGTTTCAAAGATGATCAAGAAGTTTATCTGAATGGAGAGGAATGCACTGAGACGCCAGATCATTCACTAATGTGTAGGCACATACAGTTACACGATTCATGCAACAAACACCGACCAAATATGGCTTGCGTGTTGCAAGGCACGCCAGTTCCTGCTATCATCCCCACGTTCAAGTTGTTGGAAAATGGTAGTTATTTGATGCTCAATAATGAAGATTGTTCTGAGTTAATTAAAAAGTATTCCTTTTATCGTAACAGTAAGTGAACGGGTTATTTGCTGCAGAAATGTTCTATTTCCTCCCACACATGAACATAGGGAGTTTTCAATCTGGCCACAAATACCAACCTTGGGACACGTTTCAACGGCATGACAAGAATAAGAGCTCTTTTGTCTCAGAGAGAGGTGGCCTTGAGTTCGGCCCGTGAAA
Source organism: Lissotriton helveticus (assembly GCF_964261635.1). Taxonomy (NCBI): domain Eukaryota; kingdom Metazoa; phylum Chordata; class Amphibia; order Caudata; family Salamandridae; genus Lissotriton; species Lissotriton helveticus. The sequence continues at coordinate 1,133,371,588 of NC_136061.1, forward strand.
CTTTCGTACTTCACATAGCGAACACCCGTACACAGGTTTGCCTTTCAATTTCAGCAACATGTTTCCGACTATCTTTAACGCATCCTCCACAAAATCCCTGGCACACTTTTTTAAAGTTGTTACCAGTGGTCTCGTGACTTCATTTGAGAAAATCTTTGGAGTCATCCCTGCTCCCTTTCATTCCATTTTCTCCACTCTGGTTCGTGGATTGCATTTTTACTTGCATTACCAGCGGACGCTCTTGTGCTTTTTTACATTTTTAAATATGGATGTCCCTCCTATGCAACCTCCGACCCTGCAGCTGCTGACACTGTTCCGCAATCGCATGCTAGAATATTATGGCACAATGCCGTTGGCGATATTAAGCACGGCATATGGATTATCTTTTCGGTTCTCCTACTTCACCTGTGTCCAGCCTGTATTTCACTGCCTGACCTGTGATTTCGATTGGGCCATTGATTTGTGTCTCTGCGGACCGGTTTCTCCTGACGTCGACTTTAATCAGCTGATGACTCCTATCATTACTCACGAGTTGATTTGTCCTGGCGAAAGGATTATGGCTGTGGCATTGATGCATGGACTACTTGGTCCCTGGAATTTACTGGCGGCAGCACAGTCTTTCTTGGAACACAGCTTTCTTGAAAACCCACCGAGCTGTCCTCTGATGGTGATAGAGGATCCGGTGCTGGGAGAGCACGTATGTTCTTTTCCGCTTTTAAATTGGATGGCTGAACTGTTTTCGGATGAAGACGGTGACTTCCTATTGGAGGCTGTTGCAGCTTATTTTGCATACACAGTTATGTCATAGACCTTTTTCATGTTTGATATGCTGAGTACTAGCATTTCATTGACAATTCATTGACTTATTTGTCAAGTTTTTATTATTTACCTTGCCTATTGGCTTAAGACTCGATAAAGTACTTGGCTGTTTTATTTTTCTTTAGCATTGAATTTTCCAAGTTTTTAATGCTTTACCTTGCGGACCGTCCACATATAAACTTGCAATCTGCTCTCATGAGATGGCACTTCTATTATCTTATTCAGTTCGTTTCCGGATCATGAGGAGGTGTCATCTAGGTCCTGGATATCTTTACACCGTGTTAAGTTAGCATGGGCTCATTACCGGTTTAAACGCCATTTTTCCTTTTTTGCCACTACTGCACACGACACTTAGTTGTTGCTTTAGCTTTCCACCTAGTAGTTCATCGTGGTTTACATGAGAATAATATGTTATTGGTCTACTATCTGCTTTACTTGTTAAACTATATCTGTACAGCGAGTGCTAAAGTTTCAAGAACAACACGATACAGAATTGTTATGAGGTCTGATCTCCACGACTTCATACTCATAACATAAGTGCAACTTCTGCCAATTCTGGGCATGAGGCGGGTTTTATATTGCTTTGCCGAACACACATACACAACAGTTGATGCGGTTCACATGAAGAGAGAGCTGGTGTATGCTGATGTGATTCCTTCAAATCTAAGACACTAAAGTATGGACACGCCCTAAACCAACACAAAGAGACCTTCTTAGCAAATAATATAATATGTGTATTAGGGAGGGTGAGATATAAGCAGCCGCGGGCCGTGGAGGGAGTTACGATGGGGCAGGGAGGCGGGGAGGGGGAGAAGCAGGGTGGAGCCCTCTCTACCTTGCCCCTCCCCCTCCCCGCCTCCCTGCCCCACCGTAACTCCCTCCACGGCCCGCGGCTGCTTATAAGTGTTGCTAACTCTTATTCATTTACAGCATGTTAACATACTATCACCATTCGCTTTTTATGTACTAGTAACTATGCTGGTAATTTTGCTACTGATAATATGTGTACTTTTATTATCTAAGGTACTACGCCTGAGAAGACGGCATTAGTAAATAAACATTTCAAATACACATGTGTTCTTCTTAACTCCATGTTCTGGTTTCTAAGAAATATATAACGACCGACTGTTCATGAGTTCCACGTATCCTGAGGTACTATAAGTTCATATTCTGGATTGTCTAAACATTGAGAGTTTGTTATATCCAATGTGACACTGTACCTAGCTTGCTAAATAGTTTTTGATTACTAACGTGAGTTTTGGGACACCCTAATTCGCCGAGGTTCCAATCCTCTGTCCACAGTTCTGTGTGAGAACAGAAACCCTGCGACAGGGGCACCCCCGACCCTTGCTGGAGCTTCATCACACTTGCGATACAACTCCAGCAATGCGCCACCTTTACGGCACAGATACATCACGCATCTGTGCTGTTTTTGCCCCATGATGCGCCGCATTGTAAATGCAGCACACCATAGGTGACGGAACAGCGGCACAGAATGACTAACACATCCCTGGTGATGCGCCAGTCATCATAAATCTATCCCTATGCTTCTTATCTTGTTAGAGATGAACCGCCATATGTATCATAAAAGTTATTTGCATTTCCTAAATAGCGAACTTTAAGGAATAAATAGCGATTCTTTACCATTCCTAGTTTGCGATGAGCTATTTGCTAATTAGCCGAATGTAGCCCAATGAAGCCCAATGTAGCCCAATGTAGCCCAAAGATGGCCGCCAGACACACAAAAAAACAAATGTAGCCCAAATATCAGCCAGATGTAGCCCAACTATAGCCCAGTGACAGAATGACCAATCAGCTTCGCAAACCTCCGTTACGCGAAGCGGAGCGCTGTTACAGATATATATCTTTTTTTGAACGTTAATTTCTCAAAATCCACTGGAGCACATATATTGAGACCTAGCAAAGGCACATCGGGCTACCAGTCCCTAATATTTTGCCAAGTTTCGTGCAAATCCATTCAGCCGTTCAATTATTATTTTTATTATTTTTTTTTGCCCCGCGGGGCCCTTTTAAAACCTCCACATCAAACCTAGGGGGTCAGCGAGGATCTACTATGCCCCCTTATAGTTATTTCCCCCTTTGTTTTGACCTCCTCTTGTCTCTCGATCCTACCGAGAGACAAGATGGCGGCCGCTACGGACTGTTTGGAATGTTGACAGACGCCGGAGAACCAATCAGCTTCGCTTCACAAAGCTCCGTTGCGCGAAAAGTCCGCGAACCAGAGCGCTAACCGGTCCGCTGTTACAGATATATATCTTTTTTTAAACGTTAATTTCTCAAAATCCACTGGAGCACATATATTGAGACCTACAAAAGGCACATCGGGCTACCAGTCCCTACAATTTTGCCAAGTTTCGTGCAAATCCATTCAGCCGTTCGGGCTAAAAGTGAGGCCAACCGCCCTATGGAAAACTCAATGTTAAAAACACGTTTTGGGACCCCCCTTTTTTCTCGGCCCCCACTGGACGAACCCCCCCCAAATTTTCAAGGGCTGCTCAGAAACAAAATGTGCCATTTTCCTGAAAATTTCAGCCGATTCCGTCCACAAACGCCAAAGTTATTAGACATAGAATTTTCAAAAAACCCATAGAGAAAAAATCCTAACTATATATACCTACTGGCGACCGCCAGTAGGTAATATATATATGCATCACCTGCTCTGTTTAGCTGTATAAGTGGTGAATGTAGTATGGTGCCCATCATGTGTGAGAAAGGCTGGTCCTCGGCCAAAATGTGTCACATTGGCTGTCCACTCAAATAAAAACAATGTGGTTGAACACAGCAGCTTGTGCTGTGTCGGAGCTTGTTCAATACTCCATGAACAGGATGTGTGTTTGAGTTGTTGGCTTTGGAGTCCAAAGTGCCCCCTTTTTCAGGTGCACCACAGCTGCCGATGAAGAAAATTGAGGATTATATGCAACGAAGCACCTCAGAGTACCCCAAACTGTTATTGGCAATTAAGGGAGGTTTCCTGTGGCCAGTGTGTTGGATCGTGCCAGAGGCTGAAGGCAGTGCTTGCTGCTGTAATTGATGTAGTACAGAGTGCGGCTAGCAGCAATCATGCTGCTTTTACAGGATCACCAGCATCACCAATTGTATTTTCCAGTAATTGGTTGACCAAATTACAAGGACAGAAGGAGATGCTGCATAAAGAATGTTTCAGGGCGAGGCGGGCCCCATTTCATAGGGAGCTACCGGTGTGGATATTGGCACCGGCGACGGTGAAGGAGGCACACATGTCGTTCCGGGAATGGCGTGAAGACGGCTGCGAAACTTTGGCGGACCTGTATCCCGACGACTCTTTCGTGACCCTGGAAAGGACTACGGAGGCCTTTGGTCTCACTGGGGGACAGTATCTCCATTATAGAGCCCTACAGGACATGGCGAGGTCGACCTGGACGCAATATCCGGAGGCGCCCCAGGTGTCCCATACTTTGAATATCCTATTGACGTGCGGCAGGGGACGGCGACTGATAACGCTGTTATATACGGCTATGAGATGTGATTCGGCCCTCCCAATACCCCCTTCCTGGGCAGCGTGGGAAGCAGATCTAGGAGTCGCCTTAGACCCGGGACAACACAAATGGATAGGGACACTTACCAGGAAGGTGTCGTGTAACGCACACTTCAAACTGATCCATTTCAATTTTGTACATCGCACTTACATAACCCCAGTTGCTTTGCACCACATTGCCGCGGATAAATTGGATGCCTGTCCTAGATGTGGTGCAGTCAGAGCCGGATTCCTCCATTTGGCTTGGGAGTGTCCGCTGGTCGGAGACTTCTGGAAGGCAGTGGTAGTCCACATCAGGAAGATCACGAGCCTACATATTGACCTAACCCCACTCCACTGCTTGTTGGCCCTAGTCCCCAAACCTAGGAAGAGGAACCTCTCATATAAAATGTTGCAGCTGCTCTTGGTGCTGGCTAGGAGATGGGTGGCTATCACATGGATGGGACAGATGGCACCAGACATGTCATTGTGGCTCTGAGATGTTGGGGAATGGACATTGGCTGAGGAGACACACATGCAGCATACGCGTAAGGATGAGCGGCTGCAAGAGGACTTGCTCGCATGGAGAATGATGTGCGCTGTGGGGTCAGTTGGCAGCGATTCCGATGCAACTAGTGCTGAATTGTTCTCCTCTGCGGAATCGGGACCTGAGGACAGGGAGGCGGGGGTGGGGAGGGGGAGTTGGTGTTGGGGTAATGCCCTGATGACTACGCACAAGGTTCCATAATGTCAGTTTTGTATGATTGCTTTGCTTCCCAAGGATTTGACTCTTGTATCTACTGTTCTATCTGCACCTGCTGGAGCTGTACTGGGGCTATGAAATGTGTACACCTGTATTTTCTTTCTACCGATGCCAATTTTGGGGGGGATTATGTTGTTCATCTTGCTGAAAAAATAAAGTTTAAAAAAAAAAAGAATGTTTCAGGGCTGCTGCAAGAGAAACACTATCAGCAGTTAATATAGAGCCAATGTGCTGATGATAATGTTCAGTGACTTGAGACGCTTGCGAGAGAGTGGATATTTATATTTCAAAATGCTCTGGAGTGCTCACGGTTGCTTTTAATTCACATCTTTGATTTGTTTGGCACCTGAAAACATAGGGGTAACAGTGAACAGCGAATGAGGAGTACCTTGATGGATATGGCTAGTGCCGTAGTTGGAAAAATGCCAGAAAAAGCTAACTTTGGACTCTGCCATCCATGAACAGTGATCAGTGTCTCAACACACTTTGACAGTACTTGCCATAAAAATTATTATTATTTTAATTGGTCGGAGCAGCACCTGGAGAGGCTATTGTGGTGTTCCAAGTTTGCAACCATGAATCTCAATGCTTTACCAAGCATGGAAACATTTTAATTAACTAAGAGTAATGTTTATATTTCTCCATTATTTCTATCATATATAGATATGGGTGCGTTGTTTCACATGCAGTAAGAATGCAACAGGAATGTTATTTTGACCCATTTTCGTATTTTGCTATCTAACTTTATGAATGTGCATATGTTGGGACTTTATTAGTGAAGATCTGACACTTGTCTATGGTATTTAACCAGAGGTCTTCACTGATTAAAATATCGATGGGCAGTCACTAGATTACCTGTACTTACATGATGTATTGGTTGTCAAATATTAATATTGATGTTCTGACTTTTTTTATATTATGGTTTTTTTAGCAGAGGCCAGCTGCACTGGCAGTGTTTTTGTGTGTCTAAGCATCACATACTCTCTAGCTGTCTAAATGGTGAATGTTGTATGGCGCCCATCATGTGTGAGAAAGGCCGTTCCTAGGCTGAAACTCATCAAATTGGCTGTCTACTGGAATACAAATATTGTGGTTTAAAATTGCATCCTGTGCTATGTCGGAACATGTTCATTACTCCAGGAACAGGTTAAGGAGGATGCAGTATATACATATTTACTGAAAACAGGAAAGGTCACAGAGACGTTATAGTTAGGAAATAGAATTAAAAAAAAACTCAGGAATTCACTGAAAAAAATGAAGGTTACAGGGATGTTATAATTAGGCTCATATTTAACTTGCACAAAACAATAGAAATTCAGCAATTATAGTTACCTGAGCTGGCTATAACTTATGTCCCTCAAATGCACTGCTTATGACCTCACATATTACATAATTCATGAAATGGTTAGTGAACTCACTGATGACATCTCAAATGACAAAACTGATAACATCACTGATGACATTGTCCACAAAACCACACACACCCACTCCAACCATATACAACCTCTTATAAACGTACCAACACAACCACTTACTACCCATTCACAGACCCAACCAAGTACTTACACAACCACTAACTCATCAATACAGATGCTCACACATCCACTCACTCATACAACCACTCACATACCTACTTACTCATATAGCCACTCATATACCCATTCACTCATCAGTTCAGCCACTCACACATCCAGTAATATGGACATACAGACACTTATAAATCCACACATACACCCTTACAGCCAATCACACACCCAGTTAATCACCCATAACAAAACTCACACAGCCACTCACTCACCCATACAGGCACTCACACAACCAAACACTCACCCCTATAGCCACTTACACTGACACTCACTCACCAATACAACTACGCACATACCTACTCTCTTATCCATAAAGCCACTGATACAGCCACTTACTCACCCATACAAATACTCAAGCACAAACTCACACACCCACATAATCACTTACATACCCATTCATTCATCCATACAACTACTTACATACCCACTTACTCACCCGTACAGCAACTCACACAGCCATTCACTTTACTTTCCAATACAGCTACTCACATTCACTCACCTTTGCAAACACTCAAACACCTACTCACTCACCCATGCAGCCAGTCAAACACCCACTCTTTCACCAATGCAGCCAATCAGACATCCACTCACTCAACCATACAGCATGGGAGCTCATTTAGAAAGCAAATGCTTTTTTGGCCCTGTGAGATGCCTGTGCGACCCCCCCCCCAGGAGGCCTATGGGGTCAGAGTATTTCTACCCTGCCCCCTTTTCTTTTTTTAAATGTTTTTCTGGGACTTGGCTTAAGCTGAGTCCCAAGATGGCTACCAATACTTCCTTGTATAAAATGTTGACAGCTAATCAGATCCCAGCATGAGATGAGGATGAGTCGCAGATCCTCCGCGACCTTAGATATATATCTGGGTATTTCTTTACATACCTATTTAACAGATTTAACCCAATTCACAAAAAGGTTGCTTTCTGGACCATCAGCTACCTTTATGCCAAATTTGGTGTCATTCCGTTAGCCTTGTCTAAAGTTCCTATGAAAATTAACACAGATAAAATGTGTTTTGGGACATCACCTTTTTCCCAGCCCCTCCTTGATGAATCACACCCAAATTTTCAAGACAGCAGCTGAAGTGAGTGGCAAACTAATTTAAAAATGTTTGTGAAGATCCGTCCCACTACTAGTTACTGGCAAATGAAAAAAATTTCTTCGAATGGAAACTATGTCCCAACTATGACTACCTAGTGGCGACTGCGATTAGTTAACATATATATTCACTGAAAAAACCATAGGTTTCAGCCATGTTATAGTTAGAAATTAGCATTTAAAAAAACCTGAGAAATGCACTGAAAATACCATAGGTTTCAGGGACGTTATAGTGAGTTGGACATTTCTCTGGTACAAACCCATAGAAATTGCCCCATTATAGTTAGTTCAGCTAACTATAACTCGCGCACCCGCAATGCACTTCTGACAACGTCACATTTTACATCATTCATGGCATGGTCCGTGACATCACTGATGACATCTCAAATGACATCACTGATGACATCACTGATGGCATCATCCAGTGACTGTGTGCTTCTTTAAAGTTTAAATATGTTTATATATATATATATATGAAATTCACTGAAAAAACCATAGGTTTGACACCAGTTATAGTTAGCTGGAAATTATACTCGCATAAAACCAATGAAATTCCCACGTTATAGTTAGTTGGACTCACTATAACTTGCGCGTGCAATGCACTGCTGATGACGTCACATATTACATCACTCATGACATGGTCAGTGACATCAGTCATGACATCACTGATGACACTATCCAGTGAATGTGTGTCTTTTTAAAAAATAAATATGTGTTATATATGCATATGTAAAAGTTGATGGAAGAATAAATGTTTAAATAAGTGATTACTTGGATGTTTAAAAAAAAAATTTGATTGGTTAACTGGTTTATTAAGTGTATCTTAGTGAATACATATTTTAGAGAGTAATGCTTAAATATTTAAATATCTGTATTAGTGTTTCACTTTGTGTATAAGTGGTTGCATGGGTTGGTGAGTAGCTACATGTGTATGTATATGGGTTATTAGATGTTTTTGTTAGTATCAGTATGAGTGTTTGTATGGTTTGGTGGGGGTATTACTTAACACATAGATGCATGAATGACTGACTCTCTCTTTGTATGTGTTTTGAAGACAGCATATGTGCAGGACTGTATGGGTGGAAGAGTGTGTATATATGTGTGTGAGTGAATGACTGTCTCACTAGTGTCTTTATCAGTAACTACATATGTTTTAATCTAATATATGTGAATATTGATGTATATAAGTGAGTATATGTGAGAGAAAGAGATTGTAAGAGTTCCTGTTTAGATAAGTATGTGTTTCTATAGGTGATTGTTTAAGAGAGTAAGTATGTGTAAGTTTCCATAGAAGTAAGGTGGTTGTGTGTGTATAGCTGTATATGCAAATAAATGGATGTTCAATAGTTTATTTGCATGTGTGAATATGTGTGAGAGTATCTTTTGGATGACTGTCGGTGTGTAACAGGATGTATAGGTGTATCACTACATATCATGAGTGAGTATATGTACGAGTGACTATATAGAACTGTTGATCAATGAGTGGATGTGTATATAGATGGTGGAATTATTGAATTGGTTGTTGTAACTGGTATGGGTATCTCCATTTTTTTGAAAATTTTAGTTTCTATTTTTGAATATGTGTTTCAAGGGTTACATTACAGTGAAAAGAGGTCTGTCACTCTGTCACAAGGATGGTGTCATCAGTGATGTCATGACTGGTGTCACTGACCATGTCATGAGTGATGTAATATGTGACGTCATCAGCAGTGCATTGCACGCGCAAGTTATAGTGAGTCCAACTAACTATAACGTGGGAATTTCATTGGTTTTATGCGAGTAAAATTTCCAGATAACTATAACTGGTGTCAAACCTATGGTTTTTTCAGTGAATTTCATAGGTTTTGTAAATGCTATTTCCTAACTATAACGTGTGTAAAACCTATGGTTTTTTCAGTGAATTTCATAGGTTTTTTAAATGCTACTTCCGAACTATAACGTGTTTAAAACCTATGGTTTTTTCAGTGAATATATATATATATATATATATAATTTCTATGGCAAAATGAAACCCCTCATTTTGTTCCTTTTCAAATTAATTGTATTAAGTGTTACCACTTTATTCTAATCAAGATGACTTCAGGTGTGCCATACTTTTGTCATAAGTAAGACTGTTAGCGTTCTAGTTGTTCTTTAGAACACTCTGGGACATTCTGTCATTGGGCTATCGTTGGGCTACATCTGGCTGATATTTGGGCTACATTTGGGCTCTTTTGTCTCTGGTGGCCATCTTGGGAGACTGCATATCAGAATTTTTTTAATGAAATATAAGAGGATTTGAGAAGTCACTCAAAATGTGCCCTAATTTATCTTTCCTCAGCACTAATCATAATTTCTATGGCAAAATGAACCCCCTCATTTTGTTCCTTTGCAAATTAAATGTTTTAAGTGTTAACACTTTATTCCAATCAAGATGACTTCAGGTGTGCCATACTTTTGTCATAAGTAAGACTGTTAGCGCTCTAGTTGTTCTTTAGAACACTCTGGTACATTCTGTCATTGGGCTATAGTTGGGCTACATCTGGCTGATATTTGGGCTACATTTATTTTTTTTTGTCTCTGGTGGCCATCTTTGGGCTACATTGGGCTACATTTGGGCTCTAACATATATATAGCCCAATGTAGCCCAATATATATTTTTTCAAAGTTAATTTTCTCAGCAACTACTGAACAGATTTACACCATTCAAAGACAAGCGTAATCTGCTAGCCGAACTCTACCTTTCTACCAAATTTCTTATAAATCCATTCAGCCGTTCGAGCTGTAGCCGTGTCTAAACGTCCTATGGAAAATAACATGGGGAAAACACGTTTTGGGACCCCCTTTTATCTCAGCCCCCACTTGACGAATCCCCCCAAACTTTCAGGGAAGGAGCGGAGTGGAGCAGGCCATCTTCTTTGAGAAATTCGCAAAGATTCGTCCACCGGCGCCAAAGTTATTCTCAATAGAATGTTGCGGATTTCCTATGGAAAGTAGGTCCTAACTACTGTCATTGGGCTATAGTTGGGCTACATCTGGCTGATATTTGGGCTACATTTGTTTTTTTTTGTTTCTGGTGGCCATCTTTGGGCTACATTGGGCTACATTGGGCTACATTTGGGCTCTAACATATATATAGCCCAATGTAGCCCAATATATATTTTTTCAAAGTTATTTTTCTCAGCAACTACTGAACAGATTTACACCATTCAAAGAAAAGCGTAATCTGCGAGCCGGACTCTACCTTTCTACCAAATTTCTTATAAATCCATTCAGCCGTTCGAGCTGTAGCCGTGTCTAAACGTCCTATGGAAAATAACATGGGGAAAACACATTTTGGGACCCCCTTTTATCTCAGCCCCCACTTGACGAATCCCCCCAAACTTTCAGGGAAGGAGCGGAGTGGAGCAGGCCATCTTCTTTGAGAAATTCGCAAAGATTCGTCCACCGGCGCCAAAGTTATTCTCAATAGAATGTTGCGGATTTCCTATGGAAACTAGGTCCTAACTACTGTCATTGGGCTATAGTTGGGCTACATCTGGCTGATATTTGGGCTACATTTGGGCTCTTTTGTCTCTGGTGGCCATCTTGGGAGACTGCATATCAGAATCTTTTTAATGAAATATAAGAGGATTTGAGAAGTCACTCAAAATGTGCCCTAATTTATCTTTCTTCAGCACTAATCATAATTTCTATAGCAAAATGAACCCCCTCATTTTGTTCCTTTGCAAATTAAATGTTTTAAGTGTTAACACTTTATTCCAATCAAGATGACTTCAGGTGTGCCATACTTTTGTCATAAGTAAGACTGTTAGCGCTCTAGTTGTTCTTTAGAACACTCTGGGACATTCTGTCATTGGGCTATAGTTGGGCTACATCTGGCTGATATTTGGGCTACATTTGTTTTTTTTGTCTCTGGTGGCCATCTTTGGGCTACATTGGGCTACATTGGGCTACATTGGGCTACATTTGGGCTCTAACATATATATAGCCCAATGTAGCCCAATATATATTTTTTCAAAGTTATTTTTCTCAGCAACTACTGAACAGATTTACACCATTCAAAGAAAAGCGTAATCTGCGAGCCGGACTCTACCTTTCTACCAAATTTCTTATAAATCCATTCAGCCGTTCGAGCTGTAGCCGTGTCTAAACGTCCTATGGAAAATAACATGGGGGAAAACATGTTTTGGGGCCCCCTTTTATCTCAGCCCCCACTTGACGAATCCCCCCCAAACTTTCAGGGAAGGAGCGGAGCGGAGCAGGCCATCTTCTCTGAGAAATTCGCAAAGATTCGTCCACCGGCGCCAAAGTTATTCTCAATAGAATGTTGCGGATTTCCTATGGAAACTAGGTCCTTACTACTGTCATTGGGCTATAGTTGGGCTACATCTGGCTGATATTTGGGCTACATTTGGGCTCTTTTGTCACTGGTGGCCATCTTGGGAGACTGCATATCAGAATTGTTTTAATGAAATATGAGAGGATTTGAGAAGTCACTCAAAATGTGCCCTAATTTTTCTTTCTTCAGCACTAATCATAATTTCTATGGCAAAATGAACCCCCTCATTTTGTTCCTTTGCAAATTAAATTTTTTAAGTGTTAACACTTTATTCCAATCAAGATGACTTCAGGTGTGCCATACTTTTGTCATAAGTAAGACTGTTAGCGCTCTAGTTGTTATTTAGAACACTCAGGGACATTCTGTCATTGGGCTATAGTTGGGCTACATCTGGCTGATATTTGGGCTACATTTGTTTTTTTTTGTTTCTGGTGGCCATCTTTGGGCTACATTGGGCTACAATGGGCTACATTGGGCTACATTGGGCTACATTTGGGCTCTAACATATATATAGCCCAATGTAGCCCAATATATATTTTTCAAAGTTAATTTTCTCAGCAACTACTGAACAGATTTACACCATTCAAAGAAAAGCGTAATCTGCGAGCCGGACTCTACCTTTCTACCAAATTTCTTATAAATCCATTCAGCCGTTCGAGCTGTAGCCGTGTCTAAACGTCCTATGGAAAATAACATGGGGAAAACACGTTTTGGGACCCCCCTTTTATCTCAGCCCCCACTTGGCGAATCCCCCCCAAACTTTCAGGGAAGGAGCGGAGCGGAGCAGGCCATCTTCTTTGAGAAATTCGCAAAGATTCGTCCACCGGTGCCAAAGTTATTCTCAATAGAATGTTGCGGATTTCCTATGGAAACTAGGTCCTAACTATATATATATATATATATATATGTCACTGCTCAAATTCCTCTGTTTTGAAAAACAAAGAACTCTCCGCACTCCCGGGGTATATTTCAAAGGTTGCTTTATTCAGACATGACAGACGCCCTCGCGTTTCGGCATTCAGCCTTTCTCGATGTCAATGACCCTCAGACATCATCATGTTTTTAAACATTCCTTAAGGTAGAGGAAGGACTACTGGCTAGCTGACTATAACCAGCGCCATCTTTGAGTGGTAAATATTTGTAATGATGGAATCACCTTACATGCACGTTTTATATTTTAAAGCATGCCTTCCCACCCTTAGCATAAGTATTATCGAAAAGGTGATTGCACAAAAATTGTGACTACATCACACGTACATTTTTTGTACTTCATATCGATTAACTTATTTTGCTATTAACAAAAAATAAAGCTGTGTATCGGTGATTCTCCTTCCCTACCTATATTCAAGTATGTTTATCTCAAAAAACAAATCAACCGTTTGCTATTTACAACTTCTATACATTTTATCCAATAATAAGTTAATATTTTATGACTAAGGTTATCATAAACCTTTAAATGGAATGACTGCGTTTCATAATATTATTACAGTTTGAGGGCCTTCAAGGTTACTCATGATTTCATTACTTTTTTACATTCGTTTCATGAATTAATCCAAAAGTGAAAACCATATATATACACAAACATATACAAAGGTGCACATTTAGTTTTGAAAGTTTGACTTGTGTTAGTTTCCATGTACATATATACATATATATGCATTCCTTCCCACAGATCTGTATATTACCTACTGGCGGTCGCCAGTAGGTATATATAGTTAGGATTTTTTCTCTATGGGATTTTTGAAAATTCTATGTCTAATAACTTTGGCGTTTGTGGACGGAATTGGCTGAAATTTTCAGGAAAATGGAACATTTTGTTTCTGAGCAGCCCCTGAAAATTGGGGGGGGGTTCGTCCAGGGGGGGTCGAGAAAAAAGGGGGGTCCCAAAACGTGTTTTTAACATTGAGTTTTCCATAGGGCGGTTGGCCTCACTTTTAGCCCGAACGGCTGAATGGATTTGCACGAAACTTGGCAAAATTGTAGGGACTGTTAGCCCGATGTGCCTTTTGTAGGTCTCAATATATGTGCTCCAGTGGATTTTGAGTAATTTAGGTTCAAAAAAAGATATATATCTGGGCGGAGCCTAACCACACATCTGATCTGATTGGCTGTCAGCACTTCATCCAAGAAGTGTTGGCAGCCATCTTGGGACCAATATACATGATAGCACCTCATTAAAAAGCATTGTAGTTAATAGAGGGTTTTAGGACTTTAGTTACATTATAAATCATTTGTTGATGGTACCATACTCGTTTTAGGAATTGTGGTGGGTTCTAAGGTGATTTTACCATGTGAAAAAACCTTCTGCTGTGATATCATGAATATTGTTTGAAAGAAAACTAATATCTCATGATTTTCCCACAGTGGTTTGGAAGGGGATCTATAAGCTAAACTGAAAGCATATTTTCTGTAAATTCACATTATCTTTCTCAGTCATGTGAAAATGAAGTCTGACATTCTCAGTAAAACATGTACATCCAACAAGGACAGAGACTGTCAGTTGATTCCTTTGTGTTCTACTGCAGCCTCCTAGAGTGTTCTAAAGAACAACTAGAGCGCTAACAGTCCTACTTATTACAAAGGTATGGCACACCTGAAGCCATCTTGATTGGAATAAAGTGGTAACTCTTAAAACATTTAATTTAAAAAGAAACAACATGAGGGGGTATATTTTGCCATAGAAAGTATGATTAGTGCTGCAGAATGAAAAATTAGGGCACATTTTGAGTGACTTCTCAAATCCTTTTCTATTTCATTAAAACATTCTGACATGCAGTCTCCCAAAATGGCCACCAGAGACAAAAGAGCCCAAATGTAGCCCAAATATCACCCAGATGTAGCCCAAGTATAGCCCAATGACAGAATGTCCCAGAGTGTTCTAAAGAACAACTAGAGCGCTAACAGTCCTACTTATTACAAAGGTATAGCACACCTGGAGCCATCGTGATGGGAATAAAGTGGTAACTCTTAAAACATTTAATTTAAAAAGGAACAAAATGAGGGGGTATATTATGCAATAGAAGGTATTATTAGTGCTGCAGAAAGAAAAATTAGGGCACATTTTGAGTGACTTTTCAAATCCTCTTCTATTTCATTAAAAAATTCTGACATGCAGTCTCCCAAAATGGCCACCAGAGACAAAAGAGCCCAAATGTAGCCCAAATATCACCCAGATGTAGCCCAAGTATAGCCCAATGACAGAATGTCCCAGAGAGTTCTAAAGAACAACTAGAGCGCTAACAGTCCTACTTATTACAAAGGTATGGCACACCTGAAGCCATCTTGATTGGAATAAAGTGGTAACTCTTAAAACATTTAATTTAAAAAGGAACAAAATGAGGGGGTATATTTTGCCATATGAATTATGATTAGTGCTGCAGAAAGAAAAATTAGGGCACATTTTGAGTGACTTCTCAAACCCTCTTCAATTTCATGAAAAAAATTCTGACATGCAGACTGAAACATGCACTTTGAATACCAGCAGCAGACGTCCCTGGTGAGCAGTAGCTTTACTACAGTGATCTAATGTGCAACTAGAGTGCTAACATTCAGAATTTATGGCAAATGTGTGACACATCTGAATGCCTTCTTGATGGAACCAAAGTAAACAAGCATTGAAAATGCAATAGATCTCGCCCTCGTTTAAGTTAAAGCCATTCTGTTTGTAATGAGGTGGCTTTTTAGCTTTGCTTTTATTAGTGTTTTTTCAACTTTCATGTAAATAACATGCATCTGTATGCATATAAGTATATGTATGCATGCATTTATGTTTGTATTTATATAGATATACAGATGATATATGTTTATATATGTATGTATATATATATATTCACTGAAAAAACCATAGGTTATAGACCATATATAGTTAGGAATTAGCATTTACAAAACCTTGAAAATTCACTGAAAAAACCATAGGTTATAGACCATATATAGTTAGGAATTAGCATTTACAAAACCTTGAAAATTCACTGAAAAAACCATAGGTTATAGACCATATATAGTTAGGAATTCGCATTTACAAAACCTTATTTTACTCACACAAAACCATTGAAATTCCATATATAGTTAGTTGCACTAACTATATATCGCGCACCCGCAATCCACTGCTGATGATGTCACATATTACATCATTCATGACATGGTCAGTGACATCACTGATGACATCACTGATGACATCTCAAATGACATCACTGATGACATCACTGATGACAACATCCAGTGACTGTATGTTTCTGTAAAGTTAAAATATGTCTTACATATTGAAGAATGAGTGGATGTATAAGTGTCTGGATGAAGGATTTAGTAGGTGCATGACTGACTGTATGAGTGAGTGATTAAATGTGTCTCACTGAGTGCATGAGTTAGTGACTAAACTGTCTTAATTTGTGCATCATTATGTCTGTTGTTCTGTAAACTGTTGCATGTGTTGATAAGTAGCTATATGAGTAACTATATGGGTTATTGATTGGTTGCCCAAGTATTTGTATGGGAGACTGAGTGTGTGTGTGGGTGGCTGGGAGGTGTATGGCTCTGTGCATAGATGTGTGAGCAGTTGATTCACTAGATGTATGGTTTCAAAAGTGCATGTGGAAACAGCTGTATGGGCGGTTGACTGTGTGCATGAGTGTATTGGTGAGTGAATGGATATCTCAGTGCTACATGTCAAAGTAAGTACATATGTAAAACACAGTACATGTGAGAGTTGACATATATAAATAACTGTGCATAAGAGCCAGTGAATGTGTGAGTGGCGGTATGGATCATTGTGAACTTGTATCAGGGATTGTATAAGAGAGTAAATATGTGTTAGTATATGTTTGAATAAGTAAAGTTTGTATAACTGTATAGTTGAGGAAATGGAGGTGTGATTGATTCTTTGCATGACTGACTAGGTGTGTGAGTAACTCCATGGATGAGTGACAGTCTGTGAGTGTCTGTTTACACTGATTGTATCTAAGGTTATATTAGAGTCTGAAGAGGTTCATCGTATTATCACATGAATGATATCATCAGTGATGTGATCAGTAATGTCAAATGAGATGTCATCAGTGATGTCATTTGAGATGTCATCAGTGATGTCATTTGAGATGTCATCAGTGATGTCATCAGTGATGTCACTGACCATGTCATGAATGATGTAATATGTGACATCATCAGCAGTGGATTGCGGGTGCGCGATATATAGTTAGTGCAACTAACTATATATGGAATTTCAATGGTTTTGTGTGAGTAAAATAAGGTTTTGTAAATGCGAATTCCTAACTATATATGGTCTATAACCTATGGTTTTTTCAGTGAATATATATATATATATATATAAATATATATATATATATATATATATATATATATATATATATATATATATATATATATATATATATATATATATATATATGTATATATATGTATATATATATATATATATATATATATATATTCACTGGAAAAACCATAGGTTATAGACCATATATAGTTAGGAATTAGCATTTACAAAACCTTATTTTACTCACACAAAACCATTGAAATTCGCATATATAGTTAGTTGTACTAACTATATATCGCGGACCCGCAATCCACTGCTGATCATGTCACATATTACATCATTCATGACATGGTCAGTGACATCACTGATGACATCACTGATGACATCTCAAATGACATCACTGATGACATCACTGATGACATCTCAAATGACATCACTGATGACATCACTGATGACAACATCCAGTGACTGTATGTTTCTGTAAAGTTAAAATATGTCTTACATATTGAAGAATGAGTGGATTTATAAGTGTCTGGATGAAGGATTTAGTAGGTGCATGACTGACTGTTGAGTGAGTGATTAAATGTGTCTCACTGAGTGCATGGGTTAGTGACTAAACTGTCTTAATTTGTGCATCATTATATCTGTTGTTTTGTCAACTGCTGCATGTGTTGATCAGTAGCTATATGAGTAACTATATGGGTTATTGATTGGATGCTCAAGTATTTGTATGGGAGACTGAGTGTGTGTGTGGGTGTCTGGGAGGTGTATGACTCTGTGCATAGATGTGTGAGCAGTTGATTCACTAGATGTATGGGTTCAAAAGTGCATGTGGAAACAGCTGTATGGGCGGTTGACTGTGTGCATGAGTGTATTGGTGAGTGAATGGATATCTCAGTGCTACATGTCAAAGTAAGTACATATGTAAAACACAGTACATGTGAGAGTTGACATATATAAATAACTGTGCATAAAGAGCTAGTGAATGTGTGACTGGCTGTATGGATCATTGTGAACTTGTATCAGGGATTGTATAAGAGAGTAAATATGTGTTAGTATATGTTTGAATAAGTAAGGTGTGTATAACTGTATAGTTGAGAAAATGGAGGTTTGATTGATTCTTTGCATGACTGAGTAGGTGTGTGAGTAACTCCATGGATGAGTGAGAGTCTGTGAGTGTCTGTTTACACTGAGTGTATCTAAGGTTATATTAGAGTCTGAAGAGGTTCATCGTATTATCACATGAATAATGTCATCAGTGATGTGCTCAGTAATGTCATCAGTGATGTCATCAGTGATGTCATTTGAGATGTCATCAGTGATGTCATTTGAGATGTCATCAGTGATGTCATCAGTGATGTCACTGACCATGTCAAGAATGATGTAATATGTGACATGAGCAGCAGTGGATTGCGGGTGCGCGATATATAGTTAGTACAACTAACTATATATGCGAATTTCAATGGTTTTGTGTGAGTAAAATAAGGTTTTGTAAATGCTAATTCCTAATTATATATGGTCTATAACCTATGGTTTTTTCAGTGAATTTTCAAGGTTTTGTAAATGCTAATTTCTAACTATATATGGTCTATAACCTATGGTTTTTTCAGTGAATTTCAATGGTTTTTTAATAGCAAATATCAAAAGCTTTAAAATGTATTCTTCTTTAAATCGAAAAATATATTTTATATGTTTTTAATAAAAAAAATGTATGTATTTTTTTATTATTTTTTTTTGTTTCGCTCCCGGTCCGCGAACCGGGTAGCTTCCCATTAGCTCAATTTGGTGCCGCGACCCGGTCCGCGAACCGGTAAATGTTCCGTTTGCGCAACTGCCGCGTTAGAAAACAACATCGTGACGCGTCGCGTAAGCGCGACGTATGGCGTTCTCGCGTAATGCGTCTTATGACGCGCCGCTTAGCGCACCCAGAAGTGCTCCGGAGCGCAAACCGAGGCACGAAGCGCAGCTCCCCGGAAGCGATCCGGGGCGAGGCGCGCAGCGCGTAACGTAAGCGTAACAGGTCATGTGACTTGTTAATAAAACTTTTCATTGGTTCATTTCACTTTTGGTTTCCTAATGATGTAAGGCTAGGTCATGTGACCTATAAATAACACTTTTCATTGGTTTAGAACATTTTTTTTCCCAAATGATGAAAGCCCCCACCTTTTTTCTCACTCTGACTTTCAACTTTGTGAGAGGAAGACCTATTTTGACTAATAAGCAATGGCTTCATTAGTAGCTGTAGCTGGTGCACCCCCACCACCACCACCACCTCCTAGGAAGAGAGGACCACCTCCTCAGGTAATCCTCAATCAAGAGGAGGAAGAAGAGGAAGAAGAGGAAGAGGAGCAAGGGGGGAGGCAGTTTTTGCCTGAAGAACCAAGGAGGTCCCATGTAAAAGAAGATTACATCTGGCAATTTTACTCATTTCCCCAGGGCCAAAAAAAAGTTAATGCCCGCTACGTTACCTGTCTCATCTGTAAAAAAAAATCTGTCCAGAGGGACTGATAAGAAGTACAGCTATGGCAATTACACTATGCATCGGCATATGGAGAGGTGGCACCCTATAAATTATAGTGCTGCGCAGGTACGTCACCTGCAGGAAAACCCCCCTCCTGTGGCCAGTACATCATCTGGAGAGGCAGTGACGGGACCAGAGGCGAGGGAGATGGTCCCCAACATCCAGTTGAAGTTCGGGGAAGTGAAGCATGTGTGCATTTATTGCGGCCAATTAATTTGCTACAGGGAGAGTAGCATAAATTTGATCAACGTAGCAATTGAAAATCATAAATGTCCAAAACGCCCCAGAAAGTAAATTATCTTTTTTTTTTGTTGCTCCTGTTGAGCCCGTTATAATCAATGATTTTCGTTTCCCCCCCCAAAAAAAACAAAAAAATATAAAACCATTCAAAAAATACAAAAAAAGTAAAAAAATGTTCAGAAAAATAATTAAAAAAATATAAAACAACAAAAACAATAAAAAAAAAAGTTTTTTTCAGAACTACCTCCCCTTTATAAAAAATTGCTAGAATGTTTAGCACTCTGGCAACCTCTATTTCTTTTGATTTGCTTCCCGGTTCGCGCGCCGGTATGCGAACCGGAAGCGAAACAAAAAAAATGTTTTTGAAAAAAAGGAAGAGTGAGTATAAGGGAAGGAAACAGAGAGTAATGTTAAAAGAAAGACAGCTAGAGGGAGTAACACAGAGATACTGTTTAATACATCTATTTACCAAAAAAAAGTTGTAAGAGGGTATAATTGAGAAACACAAAATAGATAAGGAAGTGAAAGAAAAAAAGGAGAGTAGAAGAATAATAAACAAGAGTTTCTTGGAGAATATGAGTGAATGTTCAAAGTAAGAAGAAAAACAGTAAAGGATGTGGAATGAGAGGTAGGGATAGAACCGGACTAAAAGAACAACCCTGAGGGAAAGTGTTAAGAAAAGAGTGAGTGAAAGTAAATAGGAATAAAACAAGATGTATGACAGTGACTAAGGTTAAAACATCTGGAATAACAGAGAGAAAAAACAGAAAGCAGAAAAGAAGTGAGAGAAAAGGAATAATTGAAACAGCAAAGAAATGTAAATAACATAGTGTGCTTGAACTACAGGGAGAAAGCATAATGAACAAGTAGTGAAAGAGTGATCAGTCAGAGACAGTAAGAGTAATAGAGACGGAGTGAGTGAACAGGAGTGAGGAACTATGAGAACAGAGGGACTGAGAAAAGGAGTGGAAGGAGTAGAGTAAGTAAGTAATAGAGAAAGGAATGAGGGAAGTAGCAAAGGCAGGAAACTGAGGGTTAAATAAATGAAGCAGTGGAACTAATAGAAGTTAAATGTGATAGAAATGTAACGAAAAGAGTACAAAACACTTACCTTATAATTGTCGTTAACTTAGTCACTTGTTATTTTTATACTTTCAATCTGTGAAAGAAAGAACAAAAATTTGAAAAACATTAAAACATGTATTTAAAAATTAGAAAAGACAAGGGAAAAGATTTAAAATCATCCAATTTTACAAAGAAATAAAGTTAGAGATAAACATGCAGAAAAAAAGAGAAAGAAACGGTGATAGACAGTCAGAGAGAAAAAGAAATTGTAATAGAGTAAATTAGTAAGAGAAAAAAAAGGAAGATACTTTCAGTGACAGAAAAGAAGGATAAAAGAGAAAACTAAATTGAAGTTGTGTAAGCTACTAAAAGAAAGTGAGTAAGGTAAACTATATAAGGAAAGGGTGAATAAGGAAAAGAGAGTGAGGGAGAGAGGAGACAGAGGAAGTGAAGGAAAGAGTGTCAGATACAGACTGAGTGAGGCAACAAAGAAAGATAAATGAGTGAGGGTGAGTTATACTAACTGATTGCACCAAAAAAGGAGAACCCAAAAATATTTAATTTAGAAAACAAAAGGAGGAAAGATGGAAAAGACAAGCGAAGCAGAAGGTCTAAAAGCTGAAAAATGGTGCAAGGGAGAAAAGAAAAAAGCAGAGTTGGATTAGGAAAACAAAGGTTGAAAGATAAGTGGAGTTAGATAGCAAGGGTGAAAGAGAATAAAACAAAAGGCAATGTGAGTATGTAAGGAGGATTGATAGAAGGTAGTAAAAGATGAGTGAGCATGAGATAAGATGAGTACAAATTAAAATTCACTATACAAATTACAGAATTAATTATACATGTTAAATGGTTTATTTTTGCTGTTCTCAGAATATATCAAATTTCACTAAAAATAGTGAGTTGAAGGTATTCATCATATAACAGCGGGGAAAAAAACCAATCAAAATGATTGTGTTTAAAAAACCCATATAACATAACCAATCAGAAATCAGAACTCCTTAAAAGTAACTTACTTTCCATGACGTCGAAGGATGTCCTATGAACAGCTTATACTCTGTTGTGCTGTTATTATTTTCAGCCCGCCACTTTCTGAAAGAAAAGCTCCATCGTTTTGGCAAATATGTTACATACAATAAATGACTTCTCGCTCTCTACCGCACTTCTCCTCAAGGCCAAATCGTGTAAGAGCCATTTATAACTCTTGGAATTCTTCTAAGCAAATCCCGTAATTTTCTTTTTCCGCAACTTTCAGAAAGAAAACGTTCAAGATCACTTTCACAATCCTGAACTAGTAATATCTCACCCTTCTTGCTCACTCATGTTCCACATTTCCTATGACACTGATACTGCTTACTATGAGGCACACTTACACTACCTCTATGACTACTACAATTATTTAATTCTCTACATCACTTTTAATCTCAAAGCAATTTAAAACAGTACATAAAATTATATCAACTCCTAGAATCATTATAGGTCAGTTACCTACCCAAAATTCTCTCTTCTGAAAACAGAAAGTTAGAATATTTTTAAGTCAAAAGGCAACATTGTTTCATAGTCAAATGTGAATCATTTCCGAAACATCAGCTTTTTTTACATTTTAAATAAGCTGTGTAATAAGCGGATGTTGTCAAAGGACCATTATGTCATATAATAGCTGCAGTTACAAATGTTCTTCCTAAAATCAACGACTGTGTAGCCACAACATTTGTAATTAAAGTTGAAAACTTACTTTCATCAGGTTTATATAGTTGGAATTTTAAAATGACATTATAACCAAAAGTTTGTACAAATAATGTGTACAGCATTGCAGACTTACATTACCTCTACTCCATGTTTTGATTGGCTGCTTGAATTAGCTTATTAAAAGAAACAGTTTTTCTGAACTCATTCAAAGTGCAGTTATTTTTCCATGACGTCAAGTGTTATGGTAAGAACACCGTTTGCTTTGGGAAATACTCTGTTGTCCTTTAACTAATCCATGCCCACCACTTTCTGTAAGAAAACCTTCTTTTTTTTCAGGAACTACTTAAAACTCAAAAATAACTTTTCACTCTGTACTACACTTATCCTCAAGGCCAAATAGTGTAGGAGCCATTAGAACCTCTTGAAATTCCTCAAAGCAAATCCCGAGATTCCTTCCCTAAACTTTTGGTTGTAAAAACACCAGGTAAGAATTTTTAAGGTCAAAAGGCAATTTTCTTTTTTAAAGTTAAAACAGAATCATTGCAGAATGACCAGCCGTTTCTAGACTTCAAATAAGCTGTGTAATGTCCTGATGTTGTTGAAGGACCGTCATGATATATAATTGCTGCAGTTACAAAAGTCCTTCCTGATATTGACAACTGTGAAGCCACAACATTTTTAATTAAAGTTGTCAATTTTGTTCCATCAGGCCTACATCGTTGGAACATTAAAATGACATACTGGCCATAACTTCGTATAAATAATGTGGACAGCATTGCGGACTTACATTGGCTACACTCCATGTTTTGATCGGCTGCTTTTACTAGCTTATTAAAGGACACTGATTTAGTGTCTGGCAAAGTTAAATATATAAATCTTTCTGAGTCTACACTAGTAGTACTTGATACCCTACAGTTCTCGCAGTTATGCTGCCATTGATAAGAAAGGCCAAACAGATGATCTACATCTACACCTTCATCTTGCAATACATCAAGCATATACATTAAAAACTCCTGACTGAGAGAATTGCGTTTGACCTGAACATTTGTCTAATAGATTTCGAATTTCAGACACACTTTCTATTTTTGTTCTATCAGTGCTACATTTCTCTAACACAGAGTTCAGTAAACAGCAAAAACTTTGATCCGAATTGATCACAATCTGTTCTTTTAAAGTTTCTAGAGAAAACACAACATTAACCACTACATTAGCATAGCAGTTGACACCAGAACTATTTTCAAATTGAAAACCAACAACATCTTCAACAGAATCCATTTTCTTTCTGCTTATAATTTCGGGTTCATCGACTTTTCGTCTTTTTGCTACAACCTCCCTACTATTGGTCACATTTCTTCGTTTCCGGCCTACCACACGTTTCTCAAACAAAGGATATTGAGGCAAATGTGGCGCATACTCTCTTCTTAACCTATTGTATTCCTTAACACAATCTAGATCCGCACAAATGTTTGTGACATCACACTCAATCAAGTATAATCCCGATAAAGTTCTGACTCGTGACAATGCCACATATGCCATTCCCTCCTTGAACACAGAACTGCCAATATTCACCAATGCACTATCTACACTTAAACCTTGCGATTTATGGATTGTCACCGCATATGCCAAGCAAACAGGAAACTGCTTACGGCGAACATATAAGTCTTTTACAAGCAAAAACCTAGCAGAGCAACGACCAATTAACTGTACTTCCTCAATGCCATCAAATGTAATTTTTAAAAATTCAATTCCATCTCTATTTCTGTATTTCTCAAAATCAACAACATTACCCATTGATCCATTTATCAGACCTCTTTCAACATGTGAATTCCTTCTCAAAATGATACGGCAATTTAAGCACACATTCAGAGTCTTTTCAAAACCAGCAGTTTTAGATATAGTCTTCTCTAATGAATCCAATTTAGATTTCAAATTCTCAGACAAAATAATTGTTGCTCCCATATGCTCTATTCTGTCAATAGCTTCCAGTTTCACAATCTCTTGGTTTTCTAAATTCAACATTTTGTTGTTGAAGATGGCACATTCTGCAAGAGTTGGCATCAAACATATTCCAGATTTCTTCTCAGTAATTTTCCGAAAAATATTCTCTGGCAGAACGTCTTCTTCTGGATACAAATTTGACAGTAATCGTGCATGTAAAGCTTCCTTCCCATGCTCGGTCACTTTTCCAACTCTAACATCTTGTAGAATATTCTTATAATCTTCATCCTTCGCTTGACGCATATTTTCACGCAGTTCAGCATAATTAGAGTTTAACCATATATTAACGTTGCCAATGCTCCCTAGGCACTTCCTGGTATCTTCATGTGTAAGTAGTTTAAACACTGGTTGTCCTTTCACTGGTGTCAGCTGCAGAAGATCACCGAAAACAATGATGTGTTCGCCACCAAATAACACATCATACTCTGTTTTAAGAACTTCCTGCATTCTCAAATGCACAAAGGCAAGCATGACATTGGAAACCATGCTTACTTCGTCAATGATAAGAAGTTTCATTTTCCTCAAGACTCTTGAAACTTCACAACAAGCATCTCCAGATAACTTGTGGTATTGTAATTTGTTATCATGCTCCACTGGCAGCATCAGTAGACGATGCAAAGTAATACCTTTAATGTTATGTGCTGCCAGTCCAGTTGGAGCGGTGACAACACAAGACAGCGATGACTCAGTCCTTTTCTGCAAATAACATGAAATTGCTTTAATGAGGAAACTTTTTACAGTTCCTGCTTCTCCACTCACGTACAGTCGGACAGGCTTCAACGACGTACATGAGCACTCTTTCTTCTCATGACTTAATCCATGATCAATTTGGTTGGTAACTTCGTCATATATTTTCCTCTGCTCAACGTTGAGTTGTCTTTCCAAATCTTCTAAGTTAACCGCATCCTCCTGAGCATGTGCCATGGCTCTTTCCACTTCAATCATGGCAGTGGCAGCTTCATTTTCGATAATTGGTCCTCCTAGTGGATCCTGACTCAATGAAACAGAACTCTGACTGTCCTGAGAACTGTCTCTAGCAATCTCGGCTGCAATTGTTGCTTCCTGCTCAATTTCCGCATTCAACATTTCTAGATATTTTGGAAAAACAGGACATTCTATGGTCTCCTTGGCTGCATTGAAAGAGTCTTCGTAACAGAGGAAATCTCCAAGCAGTTCCTCTTCTGCATGCCAAGGCTTGAAAAGTTGCAAAAGAGCTAAACAGAAAAACTCTATTCTTTCAGGAGATTCGCCACTCAATTTTCGATGATTTACCAATTGGCATTTTCTTTGCTTGACCAGACATCCCTCACTTCCAATTACAGCATACACTCCTTTATCAATATCTTCTTTGATGTACCTATTGAATATGTAATTTTGTAGAACCTCATACAGACAAACATTCTCGAGGTGACTGCTTCTATTTGGATAATATGTATCCAACATGTTGGTCTTCAAAATATCTGTACTGTTTGGCTCCTTCTCCGCCAAATACTCAATTTCCCGTACAGGTTTCAGAACTCGATTACGTGTTGCAGCAAGACCAAGACTCGCCTAAATGATACTCCTAGATTTGGCATAGAGACTTGCTGAAGATAACCGGTCAGAACATTCGTAAGCTCCGATTTCTCGATGCGACAACATCTTCAGACTGAAACTGTACAACTTCTAACTGAGGCTCTTTTCATGGGAAATGTCCTCCCACATATCCTTCAATTCTGTCTTTTCTTTTTTGTGATGTAAGATGTCACATACCGAGCCACAGCCATACAGTTATCAGCCACAAACTGTATATCCATGTTAGCATTCCACATGGACAAAATCACTGGGTTGTAGTCGTTGATGTACTTGGACTCTTCGTTTCTTTTCAAATTGTATGTATTTTTGGGTGACTTCCTTGTCACATTATGTCGCAGCGAAGACATCAAACTGTTCACTCTTCCTTTAGAAATCACCGGTCGTGGAAAGGCGAAACGACATTTTGTGTAGAACTTGTCCTTGTTTCTGAATTTACGACGACGGTACTTTCCACAACGATGGCTTTGAAAGCGTAAAACTTGTTCTCTTAGGCTTTTGTCTTCCTTTATCTTTGGAACAGCACATGTAGAATACTGTTCTATGAAACTCATCACTAAGTCATCCGGATCTGTTCCAAATTTGGGTGCATCTTTGATCCATAGTAGCATATGTATATGAGGAGCACCTCTTGCTTGATACTCCTTTCTCCAGAAGAAATCCAACACCTTTCCAAGAGGTGGATTTTTCTTGTTCATGATGAAAGACATCATAGCTTCAAATCTATGATTGAAGTACCTGCATACATTCACTGGATCCAAAGAGCACAGTTCTCCGGGTGTCTTGAATTCGATATTTTCAATGTTTCCATTTGCCTCTCGTAGAAATTCAAGTAAGTCTTCCCAGCCATACTCGGCACAGCTGAGAGTGAGGAACCATGTGGGAGTTCCTAAGTTCCTCAGCATACATTTTAAATCTCCATGTCGACGGTACCAGTACTCATTAGTACCACGCTGACATGCCATGAGATTAATCAGGTGAGAATCCAAAATACTGTCTTTCACATTGACTTTATCCATAAAGTCCCTTGCTGAGATATTTTGCATCTGTATACCACTTTTCAAGATGTGGTTCACTGCATATGACAGTCCAGACAGATCGCTTTCAAACAGTAGATGAAACAAATAGGGAATGCATTGACGAAACCTAGGATCTTCTGCATACAATCGTAAAGTCCGGTATTCAGAAGCAGGAATTTGATCAGGTCGCTCATCATATCTTCCTCCTTGAGCTGTTGGAAATAGTTGTGGGAAACACCGAGCTTCCAAACTTTCCTCCCAAACACTAATGGGACTCCCTTTGGCTTGTTTCATTTGAAACAACTCAATAGCATTCCCCATGACTTCCTTGGAGTGCAAAGGATGAACACTATAATGTTCATATATTTCTTCATTTTTAGAGGCTTCTACTTTCTCAATTTGTCCAGTACACAAGTCGCTGTCCTCTTCTTCACTTACTTCCTCTTCTGCAACATATACATTCTTGTAGTACTTATTGTTTTTCTTCAAATACAATGTTGCCTTTTTGACTTTCCTAACATCCATTAAATCTTGCCAGATTTTCTTACTCTTTGTCGGAACCCCATTAACTAAGATAACCAGAGGTTCCTCTTCCACTTTCTCTACTCCAATTGTATTAATGTTTTTCTTCAAATCTAGAGGCAAATAAACAACTCTTCCCTTTAATCCTCTCTGTAAATCTGATGGAGGCAATTTCCCTGTCTTTGGCTCCATTCGTACAATAGCCTGAAAGGGATGGACACTTTGAATCAAAATAGATTCATAAGTATTTAAATCCTTCAATTCAGAAGGAATGTCAACCAATTCCAGATTATTATGAACCGCTCTAGCAGGCATCTGGTTTTGATTTAATTTGTTACAACAATAAGTACACACACGTTGATCCGATCCCAAATCAAAACAATTTTCTACCATCAAGTATATTGCGAAATCCTTCCATTCACTATTATTTTCCCTTTCACTTTTTGCATATAAATCCACTAACTTAGTCTGATTCTTATAATAAGTGCGTCGACAACACACACAAGTGAAATTAGGCCTCTCACTTGATTTCACCTGAAACGTGGCAATTTCCTTCTGAAAATTATCTGTACTGGAAACCTGTACACTCTCTTCCACATTACCTTCTTCTTCTGGGTCAATTTCAACATTCTTCTCTTTACTTGCAAAGTAACAAAAGTCAATTTCTTCACAAATATTCTTCACATCTACTTCAGAACCATGCAAAAGAGCAGTGCATAATTGTTTAAGCATAATTGCTGGACTCTTAGCATAATACAACATTCTAACTAATTTCCTCACTTTATTATGATGCACTGCTAGCATCCTGAAATGATGAAAAACACTCTGGCATACTCTTCTGGATAGACAAGCCAGTGAATGACCATGCAAACCTGTCACTTCTCTCACTCTGCAAGGATCTAATTCTTGCAACAACTTCATTTTCTGTTTTAAACTTTTCTTATGAAATGTCCGTACAAAATCACAAAGCAAATTGATGGAATCCTGTCGCACACTGCAAATACTACTACACTTCCAGGTGTACACTGGTCCCTTAGGACGTCTTCCTAAAACCTCATTACCTAACACCTCTTCTGCCTCTGTTGACACAAGTTTTTCTTTTTCAACCGGACAGCCATCTTTCACCTCATATGCTCGACCACTGGTGTCAACTGCATGCACCAAATCATTATCCTGGAAATAACTCTCCTCATTAAAAAATGCCTCACAACTTGAACTATGCATCCATTCTCCTGAAAAAACTTCACAAAAATTACTACGATTAACTGTTCTCTTCCATCTACTATTTGTTTTGAAATCATAAATTACCTTGTTTAGTTTCCTAATTCTATTGATTATCAAAATAAATAACTTTCGCTTAATTTCGAATGCCTGATCAATAATTTTCTCAATGTTTCTCTTTCTCTTATAAAAAGCCACTTTCTGTTGACCTTTCTTAATATTTTTTAACAAATTGCCAATTATCCTGTTGCGGATCATTCGTCTACGAATGTCCCTAAACTGATTTTTCCTTCTACTACCATGCACAGAGTTATCTCCTGCTCCAGCAGTAACATTTTTGAGTGGCCTTTCCTTTCCGTTTAAATTGGCTCTCTTTTTCTGGACTAAAACATGTTCTGTAGTGATACTTTTTTTCTGGAAATGTTTCTTAGGAAAGATTTCGTTCTCTTACCCGGAGCTTTTTTGGTGACTTGACAAGTTTTTATTGTAGAGGACTGCTGCAAGCATGTAGTAAGCTGCTGTGTTTGACATTTTGTAGCCTTTCTCCTTCTTTGCTTCGATGGCATTGTGTAATTTTGAAATGATCTGCAGTTGAATCTGTGGTAAAATATAATAAAAAATGTTATTAACCACTATTACCAAACAGTAAATCAATAACAGTCGTCAAAAAATTAACACACTACTTGTCAATTCTACATACAATAATTTTTAGTGCATTGGCAAATTTAAAACTCACAAAAAGTAGCAAAGAAATGAAATGCTTCTACATTTGACCTGTGCTCTTTTATATGTGAATCTGAACTAATTTTATTAGCATATTTCACTATTTTATTAAAGACACTTCACACAAGCTGTTTTTGAAGTTGTATTTAATTTTAAATAAAACGGTTAACATGGTTACTTTTCATTTCCAGTAACTTTTAAAAATAAGTCTTTATAGTTCCATAGGCTCGAGCAGGTCAGCTTCCCACCCTATGTCATACAATTCTGACAAATCGGCATCCTCATCATATTCTTCATCATCCACAGGATATAAATCATCCAAGGGATCTACTTCCACTGACGTTTCAATGACAAGTTCAATGATAAGATCGAGATCAACAGATTGCTCATTATCACTCATGCTTGATGTTGTCGTTATCTTTAAAGAAAGAGAACAACAATGAGATGTTGCAGAGTAAGAGACAAATCTCAGAGACTATAATAGTGAAATTGTTTAACAAGAGTAACATTTTGCAGATATTATTTAACCATGTCCAGCGATGCTGAGGAGGTGAGGCCTATGTCCAAGTTTTCAGTGAACAGGACTCATCTCTTCTTAACCTTGGATAAGCCTCACCGACTCTGTGTCCCCTGCTCATACTTAAATGTAAAGGGGCAGATTTATGTTAACTGGCGCATCCCCAAAGATGCAACAGATAACGTGCGCCGCTGCTCTGCCACCCATGATGTGCCGCATTTACAATGCGGTGCACCATTGAGCAAAAACAGCACAGATGCGTCACGCATCTGTGCCACAAAAGCGGCGCATTGCAGGAATCACGTCGTAAGCACGACATGTCTACTGCAATGCACAGGGGCAAGCCACACATTACATGGTGCATCACTCCTTATGCCTGTTTCAAACAGGCGTAAGGATTTGATTCAGCAATGCCATAAAGCTGACTCAGTGAAATCTTCTAAATTTCACTATGTTAGTTTTACAGGTCTTTCATGCAAATGAATGCCCACCCTGCAACAAAACGCCCACATGAAACCTGACGCAGGTTTCATGTGGCATAGGACTTTACAGCGTGACACATCTGCCTAGATGCATCAAGTTGTAAATATGTCGCAACATAGCGCATCTTTTGCGCCGCTGTGCATCACAAAAGTGACGCACAGCGGCGCAAAAGAGACGCACGGCCATCATAAATCTGCCCCTAACATTTTAAATGATTGATTCAGGATGCCGATAAGGTGTGGCCTATCCAGAGGTTTGTTTGAGGTGAGGCCTACTCAGGGTTACAGATGAAATGTAGGCTTGTTGAAGAGTACAGAGGAGATAGTGCATGTGCAGGCCTACCAATTAAGTGAGTCATGTCCACTGCACTCTTGAACAAAGGCCAGACCTCCTCTGTGTCCCTGGACAGGCCTAAACCTCATCTGCACAATGTGATTCGTAATGTTAGGAAACACAGGTGATGTAATTGAAAAACGTGCAATTTCTTTTGCTCATTTCACAATCACATCACCTGTGTTTCCTTTGCTTAGGTATCTCATTATGCAGATGTAGTCTAGCATATGAAAGAGTACGTAGAAGGTGAGCACTGTATGCAACAACTTTGACACTTACAGAAACCTCAGCTTCTCCATGCCCCCTACACTGTCCTAAATGTATACAGTTTAAACTGACGGTATCTTGTTGCAGATGAAGTGAGGCCTATCTTGCAACATGGTGCATCTTTTCCACCACTGCTGCGTCACAAAAGTGACGCAACAGCGGCGCAAAAGAGGCGCACGGCCATCATAAATCTGCCCCTAACATTTTAAATGAATGATTCAGGATGCCGATAAGGTGTGGCCTATCCAGAGGTTTGTTTGAGGTGAGGCCTACTCAGGGTTACAGATGAAATTTAGGCTTGTTGAAGAGTACAGAGGAGATAGTACATGTGCAGGCCTACCAATTAAGTGAGTCATGTCCACTGCACTCTTGAACAAAGGCCAGACCTCCTCTGTGTCCCTGGACAGGCCTAAACCTCATCTGCACAATGTGATTCGTAATGTTAGGAAACACAGGTGATGTAATTGAAAAACGTGCAATTTCTTTTGCTCATTTCACAATCACATCACCTGTGTTTCCTCAGCTTAGGTATCTCATTGTACAGATGTAGTCTAGCATATCCAAGAGTACACAGAAGATGAGGACTGTATGCAACAGAGCAATGTACATTACTCACCTCCCTTGACACTTACAGAAGCCTCAGTTCCTCCATGCCTCCTACACAGTTCTAAATGTATATCATTATCATCATAGTGACTATGAAACTCTTGCAGAACATATTGTGAAACCTTAATGACTTCAATAAACGTGTTTTTAAACTGGCAAACAAGGAAAATTATTCTCACATATTCATGGTGGAAAGTGAAATATTTATTTAAAGAAGCAGACACCAATATGACCTTGTCATAAATGTGAAAAGCATTTTTTTTTTTTTAAAAACGATTTTCTGGTCATAATTTGAAAACACAACACAGGTCCTATGTAGAAGCACACCCTGTCAGTACTTAAATTTGCCAAGCACACATGGGGGCGTATTTACAAGGACCTTGCACCACGGGGAAATGACTTAAATTAAAATGGGGAAAATAACGTCAAAGTGACTCAAAGGCCTTGTAAATATGCCCCAAGCAGCCTATGAAACTCTAGCAGTACATATCAAGAAACCTAATTGACTTCAAGAAACGTTTTTAAACACATGAAGTAAACTAATTATTCACCCACATTCATGGGTAAGTGACTTAAAATGCCCTAACACACATGAAAGCGTATTTTTAAGGGCCTTGCACCATTTTTGCGTCACTTTTAACATGGCTATGTAACTCAAAGAAACAAAATCTAAATTTGCCAAGGACACATGGGGGCGTATTTACAAGGACCTTGCACCACGGGAAAATGACTTAAATTAAAATGGGGAAAATAACATCAAAGTGGCTCAAAGGCCTTGTAAATATGCCCCAAGCAGCCTATGAAACTCTAGCAGTACATATCAAGAAACCTAATTGACTTCAAGAAACATTTTTAAACACATCAAGTAAACTAATTATTCACCCACATTCATGGAGAAGTGACTTAAAATGCCCTAACACACATGAAAGCGTATTTTTAAGGGCCTTGCACCATTTTTGCGTCACTTTTAACATGGCTATGTAAATCAAAGAAACAAAATCTATTTGTAAAACACTTGACACAAAGCAACATTTTAAATACACAACTTTCTTCATAATTTTCTCCCTAATGCATAGTATTCTCTATCTAAATCAAATGAATCTTTTCTCACCTTAGCAAATACTTTTTGAGTTTCAAAACAGTCTCAGACACACACCAATTTTTCTTTAGCAGAGCAAAGGGTATGCACTCCAGAGGCTGCAACCAACAATGGCACAGAAATGCTGTAATTCATCACACATATCTCTCATGTCACCCAATCAAAACTCTTCCCTAACTTTTTTCAAATCAACACCCTTCCCCCCTCTGCCCTTTCTGCCTTTTTTCCATAGCAACCACCTCCTGAAAGACCTGTCATGTTTACAAGTTCACACAACAATGTTTCAATTGAACTCTGAACTCTCAGTACACCTGCGTATCCAGTGCAATCTTTCATAAAAAGATTTTTTCTTGACCATTCAAATTACATCTTTCAAAGAACTCATCCATGCACCCTAACTTTCTGTTTTCAGCAATCAAAATCCAGCAATCACTGCTACTGAATCATTAGCACAGAAACTCCACAGTTTATTTCATTACAAACTCCTACTGTTTCAACTGCCATTTCATACCCATACTTCATCTGACTACAGCAGAACCTCCTCTCACCATGTTTTCTGTCTGGATTGTGGGACATAGTTACATCCACTGGGCTCAAAGGTATGCTGATAACAGAAATTTACACAACCTCAATTTACAAAATGTGGAAATCAACTGGATTGGCCACAGAGGATTAAGATGTCACCAATTGATACCATTGGTGAAAACCTTTTTGCATTTGCCAAAACCTGACCTGTTAATTGTGCACTGTGGAGGAAATGACTTGGGCACTTTGACTGGGGTAGGTCTGGAAATGCTTTTAAAGGACACCTTTGAGCAATTGATGGCACTTTTTCCTCAAACTGCCTTGGTATATTCAAATATATGCCAAAGACAGAAATGGAGGTGGTCCAACCAATTTTGTCCACAAATTGAGAAATCGAGGAAGCATGTAAATAAGTCTGTTTCAGCTTACATGAGAGACCATGGAATGGGCTCCATGTACAACAATAACTTGCGTTACTACATGCAAGATATCTACAGAGGAGATGGAGTTCACTTCTCAGATGAGGGGAACAGAATTTTCATCCTGAATTTAAGACTATGTATTGGTACCTACTTATAAGTACCTAAATCTACCACATACCCAAAAGCTCTTCTCAGAGCTACCCTAACTATGATCACTCTAAACAAATTTTAAATGTAACTTTTTTTTTTACTAATTTTCACGATTTACGCTTTCCGGAACGCTACCCGGTTCGCGCACCGGACGCTAACCTCGCGAATTTTTTTTAAAAAATGTGGGTTTTTTTTCGCACATATGGGCCTCCTCAGCCACCCTCAGAAAACCTAGAGGGTCAGGATACGTCTCCCGTGCCCCCTTATACCCATTTCCCACATTGTTTTTCCTCCATCTTGTGATTAAATTTCACCGAAACACAAGATGGCGGACTACCGTTACGCTGCCGGTTAGCTGCCCGTTTTTTTTATTTTTTTGCCCCGCGGGACCCTTTAATATCCCCCTCATCAATCCTAGGGGGTCAGGAGGGGTCTACCTTGCCCCCTTTCCTTCATTTCCCCCTTCGTTTTTCACCACATCTTGTCTCTCGATCCTACCGAGAGACAAGATGGCGGCCGCTCCGGACTGTTTAGAATGTTGACAGACTCCGGAGAGCCAATCAGCTTCGCTTCGCGAAGTTCCGTTACGCGTCAGGTACGCGAACCGGGGCGCTAACCGGAGCGCTGTTACAGATATATATTTTTTTTGAACGTTAATTTCTCAAAATCCACTGGAGCACATATATTGAGACCTAGCAAAGGCACATCGGGCAAACAATATCTACAATTTTGCCAAGTTTCATGTAAATCCATTCAGCCGTTCGAGCTAAAAGTGAGTCCAACCGCCCTATGGAAAAATGAACGGGAAAAACGCGTTTTGGGACCCCCCTTTTTTCTCGGCCCCCCCTTGACGAACCCCCCCCAAATTTTTAGGGGCTGCTCAGAAACAAACTGTGCCATTTTCCTGAACATTTCAGCCAATTCCGTCCACAAACGCCAAAGTTATTAGACATAGAATTTTCAAAAATCCCATAGAGAAAAAATCCTAACTATATATACCTACTGGCGACTGCCAGTAGGTAATATATATATATATATATATATATATATATATATATATATATATATATATATATATATATATTCAAAGTTCCTCTTTGTAAAGAAGATCACTCCGGACACTGCAGGGCTTAACAAACTGGTACTTTAATCAGGATTTCTTGGCAGACCGGTTTCGGCGTGTGCCTTCTTCATGTGCCATCATCCTTAAACTGTGAATGCACTTCACTTATCAATGTTTTCGGCTCCTCCCTCCTAGTGGCGGCGGGGCTCACCTATAATTTCTATGGCAAAATGAAACCCCTCATTTTGTTCCTTTGCAAATTAAATGTTTTAAGTGTTAACACTTTATTCCAATCAAGATGACTTCAGCTGTGCCATACTTTTGTCATAAGTAAGACTGTTAGCCCTCTAGTTGTTCTTTAGAACACTCTGGGACATTCTGTCATTGGGCTATAGTTGGGCTACATCTGGCTGATATTTGGGCTACATTTTTTTTGTCTCTGGTGGCCATCTTTGGGCCACATTGGGCTACATTGGGCTACATTGGGCTACATTGGGCTACATTTGGGCGCTAACATATATATAGCCCAATGTAGCCCAATATATATTTTTTCAAAGTTAATTGTCGTAAAAACCACTGGAGCATATATCTTGAGACATAGCAAAGGCACATCGGGGTACCAGTCCCTACAATTTTGCCAAGTTTGGTGGAAATCCATTCAGCCGTTCGGGTTAAAAGTGAGTCCAACCGCCCTATGGAAATTAACATGGGGAAAACACGTTTTGGGAACCCCCTTTTATCTCGGCCCCCGCTTGACGGGTCCCCCCGAAACTTTCAAGGAAGGAGCGGAGCGCAGCGAGGCAAAGGTAAGGAAAATTACAGGCAGATCCCTCATTCGGCGCCAAAGTTATTCCCAATAGAATGTTGCGGATTTCCTATGGAAAACGATCCTAACTATAACTACCTACTGGCGACCGCCAGTAGGTAATATATATATATATATATGTCAAGGTGTATTGAAGAATGAGTGGGTGTATAAGTGTGTGGATGGAGGATTTTGTAGGTGCGTCACTGATTGTATAAGTGAGTGGTTAAACGTGTCTCATTGAATGCATGGGTTAGTGACTAAACTGGATGAATGTCTGTATCAGTCTGTTGTTGTGTAAGCTGCTGCATGGGTTGGTCAGTAGCTACATGAGTGTATATATGGGTTATTGATTGGTTGCCTAAGTATTTGTATGGGGGACTGAGTGTGTGGGAGGTGTGTGACTCTGTTCATAGATGTGTGAGTAGTTGATTCACTGGGTGTATGAGTGCATGAGCAAACAGCTGTATGGGTGGGTGTGTGTGTGTATGGGTGTGTTGGTGAGAGAATGGATGTCTCAGTGGTACATAACTACATATGTAAAAGGCAGTGTATGTGAGAGTTGGAGTACATAAATGACTATACGTGAGAGTCAGTGATTGTGAGAGTGGCTGTATGGATGAGTGTGTACTTGTATCAGTGATTGTATAAGAGAGTAAGTATGCATTTGTTTCTGTTTGAATAAGTGATGTGGTGTGTGTATAACTGTATAAGTCAGTAAATGGAAGTGTGATTGCATGACTGACTAGCTGTGTGAGTAACTCCATGGATGAGTGGTGGTGTGTGAGTGTCTGTATAGGTGTATGAGTGCTTATGATAGTGTTGTATGGATGAGTGACTGCATGTAAGAGTGCCTTTATGGGTGAATGAGTGGATGTGTGTGTAGACCTAGGAATCAGTGAGTGTGGATGTAGTAACTGGTATTGGTGTGTCAATGGTTTCAAAAATGGTAGTCTGTATTTTACAGTGGGTGTATCAAAGGTTATTTTAGAGTGTGTGGAGGTGCATCAGATATTCACGCTGATGATGTCATCAGTGATGTCATTTGAGATGTCATCAGTGATGTCATGAATTATGTAATATGCGACGTCATCAGAAATGCATTGCGGTGGGCGAGTTATAGTTAGCTGAACTAATTATAATGGGGCGATTTCTATGGTTTTGTACGTGAGAAATGTCCAACTAACTATAACGTCCCCGAAACCTATGTTTTTTTCAGTGAATATATATATATATATACATACATATATTTTTATATATATATAATATATATATATATATATATATATATATATATATATATATAAATATTTTTAAATACCACCTAAAACCCCCAAATTACCATTTGTATCACAATAATAATATACCCCCATAATTCTAAAATTACCCTTACCACCCCAATACCCATACCCCCTAAACCCTTGATTTACCATGGTCATCACAAACCCAAACCTACCCTGAACCCCAAAAATACCCCTGCACCCCAAAACCCAAACAAACCCTGAACCCTAAAATTACTGTGGTCACCCCAAAACCCAAACACACCCTGACCCCTAAAAATACCTTTGCACCCCAAAACCCAAATCCACCCTGAACCCTAAAATTATTCTGTTCACCCCTAAACCCAAACCCACCGTGAACCCTAAAAATACCCCTGCACCCCAAAACCCAAACAAACCCTGAACCCTAAAATGACCCTGATCACCCCAGAACCCAAACACACCCAGAACCCTAAAATTACACCTGATCCCAAAACCCAAACCTGCCCTGATCCCTAAAAATACCCCTGTACCCCAAACCCCCACCCTGAATCCTGAAATTTCCTTCAGCATCCCAAAACCCAAACAGACCCTGAACCCTAAAATTACACCTGCACCCCAAAACCCAAACCCTTCCTGAACTGTAAAACTACCCCTGCACCCCAAAACTTAAACCCACACCGAACCCTAAAAATACCCCTGCACACCAAAACCCAAACCCACCGTGAACCCTAAAACTACCCCTGCACCCCAAAACCTAAACCCTCCTGAACCCTAAAAATACCCCTGCACCCCAAAACCCAAACCCACCCTGAACCGTAAAAATACCCCTGCACCCCAAAACCCAAACCCATTCATAACCCTTAAATTACCCTGAGCACCCCAAAACTACCCTAAACCTTAAAATTACCCTGGCACCCCAAAACCTAAACCCACCCAAACCCTAAAAATACCCAAGCACCCCAAAACCCAAGACCCACACTATACGTTAAAATTACCCTGGGTACCTCAAAACTTAAACCCACACTGAAGCCTAAAATTAACCTGGGCACCCCAAAACCCATTCAAACCCTGAACTCTAAAATTAGCCTGCTCACCCCAAAACCCAAAGCTGCCCTAAACCCTACAATTATCCCTGCACCCCAAACAAACTCTGAACTCTAAAATTAACCTTCACACCCCAAAACATACCCTTACTCCCCAAAACCTATACTTACCTTATAATTACCTGTAAAATACATGTGCATTTACCATTCATGTCTTCTTTACAACAAAATTAGTTGTAAAAGCATGTGTGATAAATACATATGCATTGTAATGCCATTTGTTGTACTGGCATTGTGGAGTAATGGCAGTTGCTTTGTGATGGAATGTGGAGTAATGGTTGTCGTTGTAATACTTTCATTGTAATGGGTGTTTACCCCAATGGAACGCCCCTTACACGCATTGTTCTGCGTGATAGGAGCACATATTTAGAAGCCCATGAAAAGCCAAATTGATTGGCTTTGCGTGGCCTTTTAAATATGCCGCTGCACATTGTGCCACCGACACGTAATTAATGTGAAGTTCCAGCAACACAAAAGAGCTGCAAAGGGGCCTCAAAGGAGGAATACACGTGTTTTCCTTGTTACGTTATTCCTGGGAAGTCGTAGGATTTTGATGCCTTCCCAGGTCTACCACTCATGGTAAATCTGGCAATGCATGAAAATCCATGGGTGGCTGCATAGGAGCAACCATAGAACACCACCTTGGTGCACAGCAATGCACAGGGGTGACGTGCACTGCCTTGCATTTCTTCAGATTTACCAAGCACT
Organism: Lissotriton helveticus; assembly: GCF_964261635.1. NCBI lineage: Eukaryota > Metazoa > Chordata > Amphibia > Caudata > Salamandridae > Lissotriton > Lissotriton helveticus. The sequence continues at coordinate 1,133,410,863 of NC_136061.1, forward strand.
GTAAGGCCACGCAAGATGGCTATGAGTTGCATGGTAAATGTGACATAAGTGTTGCGTTTCCCTTGTGTTACTTTGCATGATGCAAGGGCAACACAACGTTGTGATGACTCTGGACCCTGTTCTCTTAGCAAATTTTTCAAAATTCCATCTTACATTGTGTTTAATACGATTTAAAAATAATGACTTGCATATTCACAGTACTTTCGGTTCCAGCCTGGGACCACTTAGCATTATAAACACATCTCACTATTCTCCAGGTTACGAACCAGGATTCATATATGTTACTGTCTGGTCACATGTGCAGGTGATCCCATTAACTAGTGGAGATTTCATAAGGTAGAAAAGTTAATTTCCCATGGAATATTTTAATATGTATCCATTGCTCATTAAAGGTTTGTGTGTTACATAATATATGTATTCATTTGAAGGTGAAAGGCGAACAAAATAGTTACAGATTATTGTGTGCTTTTTAGCTAATTAGATAGCCACTCATGAGCATGGAAACTTGCGTCTCGGGATTGACTTGCTGCCGGTGGCTTCTTCTGTGGTTAGGCAGGAAGGAATACAGTCAGTTTGGACGACACCAGGCGTGTGTCCTGGTATACCTGTTTTGACTAGTCCCGTCAATCCTGACGCAAGTGGCTATCTGAATCTGCAGGCACCAAAAAAGCCCTGTAACGCGAATTCCAGCGCCATCAAGTATTTATAGGTCAAAGGCGACCGGCTGAAGGAACAAGGCTGCACCATTGCCTAGACGCTCTTTCTGCCTCAAGGGGCTGCTTTAGGCTGTCATCATCCCCCGCCTATGTCCTGATGAAGACCCGCACTGACTCACTAGTAGTGCAGACCCTGGGTTGAAACGTCAACAATATCCCTTGGACCAGCCCTAAGGCTCTGCGGAAAAAAAGAAGCTATTCTTTAAATTCGCAGAAGCATTTATTTCCAATTTTTGTTTCCTGGCCATCAATCTTTTTGTACATATTTTAATCACCTTGTACATATTGTGCACCATTACTGTATCACTGAGCACTGGATGTCACTTCTGTCAAGTTTCACAATATATTTCACCTTGTGTGTTGACAGCCTTACAGAAAATGTTTAAAATTTAAAATATAAATGATGGAAAATATAAAAAGTGACAAAATACTATGTATGGTCTTAGCGTGTGTTACTTTGATTTAAATCAAACACTGAATAACTCATTGATCTTTTCGACTAATAAAGGAATTTGTGATACCCGACAGAACCATTGTTTTTTTATATATATGTCTGCCCAGGTTCTGAGGGATACTGGGTTACCCCATTGTTACTAAACAATTCAAATAGCAGCACAGCAAAACCACACCACAAAAAGACCCCACACTAGATTAGAAAAAATAGAGGGTTTTTTTAATAAAGAAAACAAGATCAAAATGTCAAAATACATTCAATAGAAATATAGATATGCAGGTTTAAATATTGCAGTAAAATGAGCGGCAAAAATCATAAAGTGGTAACTGTGGAAATCTGATTGTGCCGGACTGGGACAAAGTCACAAGTTCAGGGTGAGCGTGATGAAGCACCGGCCGTCTACGGTGACCAAGTTAGGCCTGCTGAACAAGAGTAACATACATCCTGGTATGCGGAGTGGTGTTAGGTTTTACGCCAAGGATGCATTGCACAGCTGAGATGATGCGTGTGAGGTTGTACCCTGTTGTCGAGGATCCCACTGACGAGGGCTTGCAATGCAAAGTTCGGCATTGAGGATGCGTCCCTCAGTTTTGACGATGTATTGGTTCCACAGAGCTGTGCGGTTGTGGTGCAAGAACCTGCTTCAATGAGAGATGCAAGGGCCTGTGTTGGAAAAGCTTTGCACAGGTGGTAGTTCTGATGCACCAGCAGGGTTGACGCAGAATCCTTTGCGTCAGAAGAGCCCTTGCAGCAGAGGCAATGCATTGGTTCAGAAGGTAATGCGACGGTTCTGCTGGAGTTGAGCCAGACAGCAGAGGAGATGTACCTGTTCGGCTAGATCCACAGATAGGCTGGCAGAGTACAAGCAGGCCCACTGCCAAGGGTCAAGGACTGGGGTGGCACCACTTGGCTGGGTTGGACTCCCAGACGGTGGAGCCCAGGTGTTGGGTTTAAGGCTATTGGAGCCTTCTGTCCCCAAGACTGTGGTCAAGAGGCCAGCCAACTTGGCCTTGGAGTCACTTTGGGTCCTGGGTTCATTCATATGAACTCTAATGTTACCCTATGAGAGAGGTAGTCCTTGTAGTAGTGAAAAAACGAATTTAGGGGGTTTCCTTCCAGGACAAGTGGAACTTAAAAGTACATGTCTTTTAAATACATTGCACTCTGCTCAGTTGGCTGCCCGGAACCTACCTTAGGGGTGACTTATATGTATTTAAAAGGTAAGTTTGCCCCTGGCAAAAGGTTTATATTGTCAAGTCGAAATGACAGTTTAGTACTGCACACACAGGCTGTAGAGGCAGGCCTGAGACATAGTTAAAGTGCTACTTAATTGGGTGGCACAATCAGTGCTGCAGGCCGATCAGTAGTATTTATTTCACAGGCCCTAGGCACGTGTAGTTCCACTTTACTAGAGACATACAAGTAAATAAAAAATGCCAATTGAGCATAAGACAATATTACCATGTTTCAAGGGAGTGAGCACAAGCACTTTAGTACTGGTTAGCAGTGGTAAAGTGCACAGAGTCCTAAGGTCAACAAAAACGAATTCAGCCAAAAAGTGTAAGTTAAAGGCAAAAATAAATTAAAACTGTGCCAATTGGGTATAAGAGAATATTACCATGTTTTCAAGGGATTTAGCACAAGCACTTTATTACTGGTAAGCAGCGGTACAGTGCACAGAGTCCTAAGGTGACCAAAAACGAATTCAACAAAAAAGTGTAGGGTAAAGGCAAAAAGCTTGGAGTGACCCTTTAGAGTGGGCCAGGTAGAACAATAAGTGTATAAACACAAATTAAATTCTGAAAATATTGCTTGGGAAAGGTTTAAGCCTTCCAATGCATACTCACAGAATAACCACTGCTCTTTTGAGATCAGTAACTGAAGCAAATCTGGTGGTGGCCTGGTATATGTGAGCACTAGTTGTGAATATTGGTTTCTTAATGTACTCCATTCCACACACTGTGGGGAATACTTACAACAAAAGTGGCAGAGTGTGGGTTAGCTCCAAATTAGCTAACTCTGCGCTCTGTGACTTTAGAAATGACAGGATGCACCAACGTTTTACAATAATACGGTGCACCACCTCGTTTTTTCCCTGCGCTGGCGCTAAATTCAGCTGTCTAGTACAAATGCAGGCACCCTTGCACTATAGTGCAAGGTTCTTGCGTTCAGGGAATGATTGTTTATGTGCAGGAAGATGTCCCTTCCTGCACATAAACAATCCAGAAAGGCCATTTGAAACTCCTATGTGTGCTGCAATGTGCAGCATACATCGAAGGTGCAAATCGTCATTTTTTTAACGATTGTGTATGTGCAGGAAGGGACACCTTCCTGCACAGCCTGGCTGATGAAGGGTGATGCCCTGAAACCGGTCCCAGGATGCTTGTTTTCTGTCCAGGTAGGACCTGGCTTGGCAGTTTGGGCTGGACTGTTCCCACAAGGAACAGGGTCAAGACTGATTTGCATATGGCTGGGCTCAAATTGGGGTGGTTTGGTGAGCAAAAGAATGATGGATTTAACCCAGCTCCTTGTGATTGGGGGGTGAATGTTTGCATTGTCCAGCATTCTGTCCATCAATTTTTTCTTTTGCATATGTCGCCCTAAGTGCAAAGGGTATGCCCAGACATGGGTCCCATTCTCACTTCACCACTGGATTTAGGGTAGTCTGGCTGATGAAGGGTGATGACCTGAAACCGGTCCCAGGAAGCTTGTTTCGGGTCCAGGGTGGACCTGGCTTGGCAGTTCGGGCTGGACTGTTCCCACAAAGAACAGGGTCAAGACTGATTTGCATATGGCTGGGTCCAAACTGGGATGGTGTGGTGAGCAAAAGAAGGATGGATTTAAACCAGATTCTTGTGACTGGGGGTGAATGTTTGCACTGTCAAGCATTCTGTCCATCACTTGTTTCTTTTGTATGTTTCTATGCATGCAGCACAATGCAGCACACATAGAAACAGCAAAAATTAGGAGAAATAAAGCATTTCTCCATGTTAAGACTAGGTGTTCCCAGGTCTTAGTTTTGGTGCTGCTCCATATTTACTTCACCTTTGTAAATATGGAGCAGCATCAAAATCAATGGGGGTTGCAGTGGAACGCCCACCGCAACACCCATTGCCCACCTATTTCACGCTAAGGAGTATATTTACAAGCCCCTTGGGCTGCTGGTGCGTCACTTTTTGTGACACACCTGTGGCTCAGTGTGGTGCCCCATATTTACAAGGACATGTAAAACCATCCTGCATGTCTTTTCGCATCCTTGTAAATACGGACCCTTTTCACATAGCACTTTGTGTGAAAGCTGCGTTTCATGGGTGTTGCTGTGGGTGTTCCCACGCAACATCCATGGATTCTGTTGCATTCCCTGATTTACAATGTTTTGCAAACCTGGAATTGTGTCAGGATATTATGCCTCCCCAGGGGAGGCGTAAGGAGGCGCAATGAGGAGAAATACTTTTATTTCTCCTCATTTTTTCCTCTGTCTGTGCATGCTGCATTCTGCAGCACACATAAAAAAAGGAAAACCCCTCTTGTGATTGTTTTCTTCAGGATGGTGTCCCTTCCTGCACCAAAAATATCATCCCTACAACGCAGGCACCCTTGCACCATGGTGCAAGGATGCTTGCATTGGTGCATGGCAGCCAATTGTTCGCCAGCGCAGGGAAGAGCTTAGCAATACGTAATTGTTGTAAATATGACGCATCCCTTAGCTTTCGAAGTAACGCAGTGCGGCACAGCCAAATTGCTTGCGGTACCATGCTGTGATACTTCATTGTAAACATGGCCCAAAGTATAGCGTGAAAGGGTGCCTTATTTACAAGGCCATGTTAAGTGGCTTAACGCATCCTTGTAAAAAAGGCAAAGCCCCTATTGTGACAGGAACATCATAAAAAAGTGACGTTCCTGTGGCGGTAGGGGCTTGCAAATATGCCCCAAAGTCCATGTGCGGAAGCACCTTGAATGGCAAAGTAAACTGGTAGCTAAGCATACTGTGATCATCTGTGGGGGATGTTGCAAGGGTTTTGTTGAAGCTCTCTCTTTTAAGTATATATCAGCATAATTCTGTAATTCTACTAATGCTCTGCCTTTTTTGAAAAATGGTTTGTAAAATACATCTAGATCTGCTTATGAACTTGAATTGAATTAAATGAAATATTAAATATCAGTTCAAATTGTCAAAGGCAGCACCAGCAGGGTTTGGTAGGGAAATCTTATATATTTTCCTGCTGCACAATCGCTGTCACAACATCTTCTGCATGATCATTAGAGCTCAGATAGGGCTGTCACCAGTTTGCCCTTTACAGGGCACTTCAAGAATTCACTGACATCTTTATGTATCTTTTAGACATCCTGTCAAAAAAGAAATTATGTGCAGTAACAAGAAGGGAAAGATCTGCAAGCGCGCGCGCTCATTTATGGAGCAATGTTGATGACTCAACATATTTGTTTTCATGATAAGTCATAGTTATCCAATGTTTCCGTAGGCATAAACAGAATTTTAAAATGCAAGTATAGCTTTAATTTATCTCCTAAACATCTGCAGCTGCAAACCACTTCAGTTTGTGAGCAAATATTATACATAGTATAAATGTGCAATTCGAAATGCATGCAGATATTTTCAATAGCAAATGAACATTGCATATGTACAACAGAATGACGGAGCGTACCATTAAGCCAAACTTATTAAGACCACGCTCGCCATTCTGGAAATGCATGGATGCACTGTTTTTACAAAGATATGGTGCGCCCCTGTGTTTCCCCCTAGCGCTGGCACTAAATGAAGCTGCCTAGTGCAAGGATTCCTGCATTGGGGGGAATGATTGTGTCTGTGCACGAAGGAGTCCCTTCCTGCACAGAAACAATCAGTATGATGATTTGTAACTCCTATGGGCATATTTACAAAAATTTGTCAGAGGGCGCTGATAACCTTCTTGGCTTAACGCTGTGCTCCGCCATTTCTGAAATACAGGGCTGCACTGTATTTACAAGTGTGTCAGCGTGAGACCCCAAACACAAAAGTCGACACGGCACCCATCCCTGGGTGCCAGGCCTAAGAAACACTGTCTGTGGAATAGAGAGGTCACCCCTCTAGCAGGGTGCACTATACTCCAGGTTAGGGCACAGTGGAATGGTCACTGTGCCCCTACAGTGTCTGTGCAATTGTAAATGCAGTGAAGCCATTTTGAGTACATGGGCTGGGAGAAGTCCACCTCTCTATGATGGTTTTACAGAAGACTGAGAAATTTGGTAACAAACTTCTCAGCACATTAAACCTGCACTAATGCCAGTGTCGGATTTAATGTAAAATGCACTCAAATGGCATCTTAGAAATACCCCGTGAAACACGACCAGACCTGGTGTGGTTCCTGACTGGCTACTATCCATCTGCCACCACCAGACATGTTTCTGGACCCCTGGGTAGAGAGTTCTCCGCTCTCTGGGCCTGGAAGCAAAGCACATCCTAGGCAGAGGTGTCATTCCTCCTTCCCCAGGATGTCAGGGTCCACTGAGAGGGAGCTTTAAACACCTGACACCTTTGTTTGCTATCCCCAGCCTTTTGCTGCTATTAGCAGCTGGCTCCCACCAGTTCTGATCTCCATTTTGGTGCAAGAACTGGTAGGAAAACCTAGCAAGGAAGGGAGGTATGCCCACCTCTGCCAACCCCATCCCTCAGGTGGGGAAAGGGGAGGGGAAGCACACATCTCAGTCCTCTCCATCTTGAAGATGAGGGGATTCAGCTAATTAGGGAGAGGATTATGCCCCCTCCCACTGGAGGATGGCATACCAGGAGGTGTACACACCCCAAGGAAGGGACCCATTGGTCCTAACCTGCACACGCCTGTAAGGCCCCTAAATCTAGTAATTAGGGTCACCCCTGAACCTTACCTCTTCAGATTCGACGGACCAAAGAAGAAGACGGGCCAGGTGCTACTTCTGGGCCAGCAACAAACTTCTGCAGACAAACCTCTGCAGGGGTTTCTTCATTCCCAAAAACAATCATTCCTGCAATGCAAGCACCCTTGCACCATAGTGCAAGATGGCCTGCGTTGGCGTATGGCAGTCAATTGTGTGCCAGAGCAAGGGAGAGCTCAGGGATACATCATATTGTTGTAAATATGACGCATTCTTTGCTTCAGAAGTAAAACAGTGCTGCACAGCCAAATGGCTTGCGGCACAACGCTGCATTACCTCCTTGTAAATATGGCTGCAAGTATAGCGTGAAAGGGTGCTTTATTTACAAGGCCGCGCTAAGCCATGTTAAGTGGCTTAACACCGCCTTGTAAATAAGGCAAAGCCCCTATCGCCACAGAAATATTGTCAAAAGTGACGTTCCTGTGGCAATAGGGGCTTGTAAATATGCCCTCAAGTCCATGTGCAGCAAGCAACTTGAATTGGTAAGTAAACCGTTAGAGAAGCATGCTGAGATCTGTGGGCATGTGCGATAGAAGCAGGCTTGGGCATGTTGCAGGGGTTTTGTTGAAGTTCCCTCTTTTATGAACACATCAGCATCATTCTGTAGTTCATGCAACATTCTGCCTTTTTTTTGAAATTTTTTGTAAAATGCATCTAGATCTGTTTATGAACTTGAATTGAATGAAAGGAAATATTAAATATAATTTCAAATTGTCAAAGGATGCCCCAGGAGGGTTTGTGGGGACATTTCTAATATTTTCCTACTGCACAATCGCTGTCACAACATCTTCTGCATGGTTATTAGAGCTCAGATAGAGGTGTCACCAGTTTACCCTGTTCAGGGCGCTTGAAGAATTCACCGACGTCTTCATGTATCTTTCAGACATCCTGTAAAAAAAACAATTATGGGCAGTAACAAGAAGGAAAAGATCTGCACACGTGTGTGCACATTTATGGAGCAATGTTGATGACTCAACATATTTGTTTTCATAAGTCATAGTTATCCAATGTTTCGGTATGCATTCACGGTATTTTACCATGCAATCATTGCTTTACTTTCCTAAACATCTGCAGCTTCAAACCACTTCAGTTTATGAGCAAATAATATGTGTTGTATAAGTTTGCAAGTCAAAATGCATGCAGATATTTTCAATAACAAATGAACATTGCATATGTGCAACACAATGACGGAGCACGGCGTTAAGCAAAACTTGCTAACACCATGCTCCGCCTTTTTGGAAACGCCAGGATGCACTGTATTTACAAAAATACGGTGCTCCCCTGCATTTCCCCTCGTGCTGGTGCTAAAGTAAGCTGCCTAGCGCCAACGCAGGCACCTTTGCACTGTAGTGTAAGAGTTTCTGCGTTGGGGGAATTACTGTTTACATGCAGGAAGGAGTCCCTTCCTGCACATAAACAATCCAGAATGACGATTTGCAACTTCTATGGGGCATATATACAAAGAAGAGACGGAGGGTGGCGTTAACCTTCTTGGCTTAAGGCCAAGCTCCGCCACTTCTGAAATGCAGGGCTGCACTGCACTGTATTTACAACAATACAGTGCAACCCTGTGTCTCCCCCTGCGCAGGCGCTAAATTTAACTGCCAAACGTCATAGTGCAAGGGTGTCTGCATTGTGGGGAATGATTGTTTATATCCTGTGGGTGTCCCTTCATGCAAATAAATAATCTTAAATGGCGATTTGTAACTTCTATGTGTGCTGCTTTGTGCAGCAGACTTAGAAAATGCAAGTCGTTATTTTTAAAATCATTGTTTTTAGTTGCTCGAAGGGACACTTTCCTACACATAAACAATCATGCATGGCGTTTTGTTGTTTTTGTGTGTGCTGTATAATGCAGCACACATAAAAACTACAAAAACTTGGAGAAATAAAGCCCTTCTCCTGGTTGGCCCTGTTATGACCAGGTTTTCCCTGGTCTTAATTTTGGCGCTGACCCATATTTACGTAACTCTTGTAAATATGGGACAGCGTCAAAATCAGTTGTTGTTGCAGTGGAATGCCCACTGCAACACCCATTGCCCACCCCTTTCACACTAAGTATAGTCTGAAACTGTGCCATATTTACAAGGTGGCGTTAAGTCATGTTAAGTGGTTTGACGTTGCCTTGTAAAAAAGGCGTAGTCCCTATCGCCACAGGAATATCGATAAAAGTGACGTTCCTGTGGCAATAGGGGCCTCTAAATATGCCCCCCCAGTTTGTCAGCTATGGAGTTTCTGCAGTACATTATGTTAGGAAGACTGTAGTGGCTCTATCAGGATGTTCATGTCAAGATAGTCACCTTTCTCTGTACTGTGTCTAAGGGTCCCATTTTTTATTTTATAGTTATATATAGGCCAAATTTAGAAATGACTTCAAGCTGGCGGTCATTTTTAAAGCATTGTAACAGCGGTTCCTGCCAACACTTTTTACAGTTTGGTGCAGGTCTCCGTCTACATGACGGAGCCATGCATCAAACTGCTTTCTCAACTACTTTTATAAAGAAAATATTGAAAAAAAGAAAAGGCTCCCATTGGCATGAGAGTTTTCTTCCGTGGAAAGGGGAGACATTTAGCAGTTTTTATTGCCCCTTATCATCAAGGGTTTCCTGGTGGTGCCGGCAGTGAAAACTGACCTGTAATTCCACCCATCCGCGGTCAACCAGAGGCGGTATTCAGCATGTAAAACCTTCATTTTCCATAATGCTAAAAAGGATGAACTTAGTGGTGGGATTTACACTCCAACCAAGTATTACAGACAGTCTGCGGGTTAACATCTGCAAGTATCCTGTATGACTGGACACCGCCATATCACATGAAAGCACACCTAATTTTTTGACAAACAGGAGATAAGAATTTGCACGTTCTACAAAGGTGCACTGAGGAATAGTTTACCAGATGGAGGTAATTAGATTGGATCTGGCTCAATTTCCTAGGTAGAGCTCGTTCATGAGAAGGTAAAGGCAGCTTTAGATATCATTTGGCAAGACCTATTGTTGGACCTGTCTGCCTTAGGATGGGCTTCCCCCATAGTTTTGCCTACTCACCTCCAGTTTTTGATGGATTTTGTTTTTTTTTTGGACTTCAGACTCTGCACTTTACCACTGCTGTCCAGTGCTAAAGTGCTTGTGCTCACTCCCCTAAATATGGTTTGATTGACATATACCTGATTGGCATTGTTAGACCTGGCACCATTGGTGTGGGTCTCCTTTCCATTTTTGCTGTTGCCTCATGTATTTTTGCGGGTGTTAGATGCTTTGGGCACTGTGCCACTGCTATTCAGTGCCATAGTGCAAGTGCTCCCTATTGTTAATTGATGTATTAATCAGTGGTTCCATGTTTGGCTATTTGGATTACTTGTCAGACCCTAGTCTAGTGCACTGAGTGTGCCCAGGGCATGTACATCCAAATGCTGCTGGTGGGCCTGCAGCACTGGTTGTGCCACCCACAGAAGCAGCCTTGTAAAATGTGTCTAAGGTCTGCCATTGCAGAGCCTGCGTGCAGTTTGGTACTGTCATGCTAACTGGGCAAGTGCACCCACTTGCCAGTCTCTAAACCTTCCCTTTTCTTCATATCAGTCACCCCTATAGTAGGGCCAAGGACAGGGTGCATTATAAGTATAAGGTAGGACATGCACTGGTGTGTGTGGCATGTCCTAATAATGAATTACAGGCATTTTCGTTTTTCACTATTGCAAGGCTACCTGTTCTCCGTAGGCCAGAATGGGCTGTTAGATTATAACATGTGTATAATCCTAACTGTCTCAGAGAACATGGTGGAAATTCAAGTTTAGTATGCCTGAACTCAGAATGATAAAATACATATTTTAGTGAAGTTGGTTTTAACATTCTGTGTTTGCAAATACCACTTTTAGAAAGTAGGTATTTTATTGTCTAACTATCCAAAGCCTGCCTCTGCTAGGTTGTGTATTCCTTTGTCTGGTTTTGTTAGTAACAGGGCTGGGGCATTCCAAGGGACAGGATGAGTCAGCCCAGTGGTGAATAGAGGGATCTGCATCTAGAGGGGAGTGGGGAGTTGCACATGAATCTGGAATAGGGCTGTGCCTGCCTTCCACAATGATGGCTCCACCTCCTGGGGAGTGGCTGATGTCTCTGCCCTGCACACTGAAAGACGAGAAGGAGTCCTGTAAACAAAGTGCTCCAGGACTGTACTTGCCTTCCACAATGCTGGCACCACCTCCTGTGGGGCGTCTGATGTGCCTGCCCTGCACTGTGAAAGGAAAAGAGAAGTCTGGTAAACATAGTGCTTCAGAACTCCTTTGGACTGGGCACAGGGCCCTCTCCCCTCAGAGAACAAAGGATTTTGGGGTATAAATATTGGGACCCTGATTCCATTAAATTAGATCACTTTGGACTACAAAAAGAAACCTTTACTGAGAAGAGGAACCTGAAGAAATCGAGGAGAGACTATTCCCAAGCTGAAGTGCTGCTTGGGGGATTGGTCTGCAGTGGTTGCCTTACTGCCAAAGGAAGGAGAAAGGAACTTTGTGTACTTTGCTTTCAACTTGTGAAGGATCTCCAAGGGCTTGAAAAAGATCTTGCCTTCTGCTGAAGTCTCAGGGACAACAGACTTCACACCCCAGCTCCCCAGAGTTCTTTTGGAAGTGCCTGCTGCTGTTTTGGGCCTTCTGAGGAACTGCGTGTCGCAAGGAGCTGGAAGCGCGACTCATCGAGAAGAAACGTGTCGCCGTCGCTGTGCCTGCTGTCGCAACTCCGAAGGAGGGTGTCGCGCCACTGGAAGTGTCGCACTGCACCGCATCGGAGAGAAGCGTGCCGCAACGAAGAGGAAGCGTGTCGCCGTCGCTGCTGCTGCCGTCACAACTCCGAAGGAGGGTGTCGCCGCTGTAGCTGTCGCATTGCACCGCATCGAGAGAAGAGTCTTGCAATGAGGTCGGAACTTGTTGCCGTCACTGTGCCTGTCGTCGCACTCCAAGGGAGGGTGTCGCCGCTGGAACTGTTGCACTGCACGGCATCAAAGAAAAGCACCTCACATCCCTGAGAAGCACGCCGCCATCGGAGCTGCTGCTGTCGCATCGTGGATGTCCCGCTGTAGTTGTTGCATCATGCGGAAGCTTCACGCATCGTGAGAGAAAAGTATCGCAAGTGGATCTGCTGCTATCGCATCGTGGAACAAGGGTGTTGCCGCTGCAGTTCAAGCATCGAACTGAGAACTTCTCGCATCCCTGGAGAAGCGTGCCTCATCTGGAAGATCTTCACGTCTTTATTTCTTTGTACATGAACTTTGCCGCATTTCCCTTGCTGCGACATTGCTTGTCCTGGAAGCGAAATGCAACCTAAGGTACATTGACTCAAAGGGTCGCATATTAAGAACTGAACTTAACTAAGCTAAATCTACCATCTTAAAGTAACAGTATTGAGTATTTTTGTTGTTTTTGGTCTTGTGGTAACTCTATATAAAGTATACTTATTTTTAATATAAAACCTTGTGTGGTGTCCATCTGTAGTGTTGTCACTGGGTTACTGTTTGTGGTCACAAATGCTTTACACACTGCCTCCGAGATAAGCCTTTCTGCTCGTGCCAAGCTACCAAGGGGGTGAGCAGGGGTTATTTTAGGAGTGTAATCCCCTTATCCTGACTAGAAGCAAGGGTCCCTATTTGTCACAAGTACCTACCTGTGCCAACTAGAGACCCCCAAATCTAACATTGGTGGTCAGCGGTGAGGATCCTGGACTTGCATTTGTGACTCATGTACAGTGATTGGTGAACACTACTTAGTTAGTACAGACCATAACGCAACCACATACTTTTTGATAGATTCTTTTTTGGATTTTTGTTCTATTTTTGAAAGATGCCTGAATCAGTTATTAAGGCGAGATACAGAATCCATAGCCTCTATTGATTGTGAATGGGAAGAAGAGAAGCTAGAGAGCTACAAAGTAAAATAGCTGAAGTACTTCTGCAAAAAGTTCAATGTTTCCACCTCTGGGTTCAGAGTGAAGGAAGAGTTTTACAAGGCACTGAGGGCCTGGGTAGAAGCATGGAAGACTCCTGAGATTGAGGAGGATGACCTGAAAGTTGTGCAACAAGAAGGGTCATTGGTCTCAGGAGGAAGGAAGGTACCTTCCCCGCAGGTAGCAATGGTTCTGGCAAAAGTCTGTCTCCAGAGGAGTTGGAGGACAGAGAGAGATCAAGAAGGCATGAAATGGAGATGACCAAGTTCAAGGTGAATAGGCAACTGGAATTAGAAAATAGGAGATTAGATATAGAGGAAAAGAAAATGCAGTTTGAGCATGAAAAAGTTTTGAGGGAGTTGTGAGTTTAAAACCAAAAGTTTGTAGGTTACTCCCTCTGGTGGCAGCGTACCGTCAGTACATGTCGAAAGTAGAGTGTATATTCCGAAGGATGTGGTGAAAGACTTTTACAAAAATGATGATATTGGCCAGTGGTTCAGAGCCTATGAGGTAGCCATGTATTCCCACCAGGTCCCTGAGAGAGATTGGGGAGCGGGGTTGTGGGGAACGTTCCTTAGTGAGGGGCGGGACACAGTGTTAGACTTGCCTTCTGAAGTCCACAATTCATACAGCCACATGAAAGATGCATTGATATCTAGATATGGTTTGACACCTGAAGTTTATAGACAGAGGTTCAGGAAATGCAAAAAGTTAGAAAACAGTACATGAATTGAATATGTCACTTTCTTTTGCAGAGCATTGGATGGTTGGGTAAAGGGCAGCAAGGTTCATAATTTTTAAGGTCTCTTTGATTTGATTGCAGGGGAGCACTTGCCTGATAATTGTTTTCCAGAGCTGTGCCAGCATCTGATAGATAGCAAGCAGACTAACCCTAGGAAGCTTGCTGAGGAGGCGGACCACTGGGTGAGCACCCGGGTCCACATGGGTCACGTGGGAGACTCAGCCAAAGGAGGGCAGGGTCCCCAGCAGAAGAGTGGGGGGGACATGGGTAAACGGAAGGAGTTCCGCAAAGGACCCCAAAGTAATTCCCAAGGGAACCAGGGGAAAGGTTCCCAGCCTCCCCCTGAGAAGAAGCAAGGGGCCCAACAGGTAGTCCTGTTCCCCAGGGACCCCTGAAGTGTTACAGGTGTGGCAACCTGGGTCATAAAGCGAATGATACCAGGTGCCGCCTGTTTGGTAAACCAGCACCCACTGGTGCTCGGCCCGGGTAGATGGCTAGTGACGCCTTGGTGGAGGAGATTGATCCCCAAGGTGGGTGGGGTCCTGCACAGATGACCTTAGTCTCTCTAGGAGACTGTGAGATGCTCTCAGAAGCTCAGCTGCCCAAGAACACTAAGAAATATTGGCAGCGAGTGACCATCAATGGCCAAAAGGTGGAGGTTCTTAGAGACACAGGAGCCAGTGTGACAGCTGTCAGGTGCAGCTGTCACACTGTCAGGCTCAAGAGCAGATTATCCCGCATGCATTTTGCCGAGTTGTTGCCGCTGACAACACAGAGAGTCATTGTCCAATGGCTCAGGTTCCCTTTGAGTGGGGGGGGGGTCTCTGGTATTCTTCAGGTAGCTGTGAGTCCTGCCATGCCTGTTGACTGTTTGTTGGGGAATGATTTGGAGAGCTCCCCTTGGGAAAAGGTAGATAAGAGTACTCATTTGAAGATGGTTGGACTCCCTGACTGGGCGTGTGTGCCCACCCGGTCAATGTTAGCCAGTAGGGGTTCTCAAGAGGATCTGGAGCCTGAGAGGGAGGCACAGGAACCTGCCTGTAAAATCCTTGGAAGAATTATGATGAAAGCAGGTTTGTTGATAAAATATAATCCAAGTTTATTTCAGGTAAAGATGAACCCATCCAATACCACAGCCAACCCAAGTAACTGCTCAGCATGAATTGAATCTTAACATTCCTGAACCATGACAACAGAGTTAGAACTGATACACGAATGATGTCACAAGCAGCTGTGGTGCATGAGTACAAGTAGCTATGTTACATTAATACAGTAGAATATCACACACCTTCCCTCCAAAATAGCAAAACAAAAACTTTAGGGTACATAATCATTCAAATACATTGTTTTTCTTGTAATTCTAGATGATGTATGTAAGGTATCCGAAATTGCATCGTTACTCATGTTAGGAACAACAGGTGTACCTGAATTCATTTGGCCTGAAAACATTGTTGGACCTGAAAACACAGAAATCCAATTGAGGTTCCACATCCTATGATCTTGAGTTCTCACAGCATTTTTAAACACTTTGATAACCTTTATAGGGCTTGAAAATGTAACCTTAGAACCAGGAAGTTTGATGACTACAAAATCCCCAACTCTCACCACAGTGTTCTTTGTTGATTTCCTGCAATCAAAAGATACTTTTCTTTTTTGACACACATGTTTTTCTTTTAAACGCCACTCTGGCTCATTCAATGGAGTCTTAAGAACAGACTCACCCACACCCCTCACCCAAGAAGGTTCAACAAGGGTACTGGGAACCCTACCTTTAAAAAGATAAAAAGGAGACTTCCCAGTCAATGAGTGTGGAGTCAATCTATATGTTTCACCTTTTTTTAGAACTTCTTGCTTCCAATTGAGAACAGAAGACTTAGCCCAAGATATTGTCTTCTTTAACACTTTATTAAATCTTTCAATCATTCCATTTGTTTCCGGATAATAGAGTGAGCATTTTTTTTTATGAATACCTTTGTTCTTCAAATAACACTCCGTTTACATTGAAACGAATTGAACTCCATTGTCTGTGAGAAATGAGTCTGGATAACCTTCTCTAGCTATGAGGGAGTCTAAAACTTTATAACTTGAGAGGTCTCAATATTCAGTGTGAAATGAATCTCAAGCCATCTAGAATACAAATCCAAAAGAACCATAATAAAGATTTGCTGACATCATGATGAACAGGACCAACAATATCAAAAGCAACTTCACTCCAAGGTTTCTTAGGGAGGTCTCTGATCACCATGGGTTGGACTCTCACGACCTTTGACTTATCCCTGTGGGCACACACCAAACAATCCCTGACAACTCTCTCAATAAGTATATCCATACCCGGCCACCAGTAACAAGAACATAGTCTCTCTTTGGTTTTAGATATACCAGAATGGGACTTATGTGCAGAGTCAATTAACTTACCACAAATCTCTGAAGGAGGCACAAGTCTGGTACCGCGTAATAATAATCCATCACAAAACGCCAACTCATCCTTGGCACTCCAACACTTGGAAGCTTCACTAGAACAATTCTTTTTACTCTTCCAGCCCTTGTGAATAAGAGACACAACTTCTGAAAGAACAGAATCTAAAGACAACAAAACTTTCCATTGCTCTTGACTAATAATCTCTTCATCAACAAGACAAACATGAACCTCAGGATCATCCCACTCATCTAAAGGCATCTCCTCATGACAATCATTCACCAATCTAGAAAGAGTATCTGCAACATTATTATCAACACCTGGAATATACCTAATTTCAAAATCATATTCCTGCAAAGCAATAACCCACTTGGTAATCCTGCTTGAGATAAGATCAATACCTTTCTTAGAGAAAGTCTCGCACAAAGGCTTGTGATCAGTCTTCACTACAAATCTAGTACCCCATAAGAACTTTTTTAACTTTCTGATGGCCCAAAACACAGCCAGAGATTCACGCTCAATAAAAGAGTATCTGGACTCAGGATCCCTTAGCCCACGTGATGCAAACATAATAGTAGTCATGCCCTCTTTACCTGCTTGTTGGAGAACTGCTCCTAATCCCTTTAGACTTGCATCAGTAGTGACAATAGAGGTTTGGCAAGAATCAAAACTCGTCAAAACAGGTGGTGACTTTCGCATCTCCTTGATGAGAGTAATCTCTGTATCACACTCAGAATTCCACTTAAACTCACAACCCTTCTTTAATAAACTCCTCATATTAACAGACAACCCTACAAAGCCTTCAACAAATTTATTGTAGTATTCAGCCATACCAAAAAACGTTGCTAATTCATCTTTGCAAGTAGGAGGTGGCATTTGAGTAATAGTATCAATGAGACTGACTTTGGGGTGATACCATATTGTGAAATAGTGTGCCCTAAATAGTGAAGAGATGAAATACCAAATTTCCATTTTTCAGATTTGATGGTGAGATTGCGATCACCTAACTTACTCAAAACATCATAAAGATATTTTTCATGTTCTTCATGGTTTTTTTTTGTTTTTGTTTTTTTTTACCTCATATTGCGACATGATTGTGAATAATAAGGTGATCGGGGGAAAATTGATGGTCTGTTCGGGTTGTATACCTTCACTGCCCCGGAACTCTGCTAAGTATCCCAAGGGGAGTTTCCCAGCTTTTTCTCAAGACCTGTCAAAATCTCCTCTTTACCTTTATCCAGCACAATAATTCCAACGATCTGTGATGAGCTAGCCCTCGAGCTACTCGGCAGAAATCCGGTCCTGCCAGGAAATTATTGTTTCCGCTTTAATCATTGGTAAACAAAAAAGAAAAAAGAAAAAAAAAAAAAGAAAAAAAGAAGGAAAAAGGAAAAGAAAAGAATAATTGACCGAGGCACAAAAAAAACGGTCCTAATTATCACTCAGGAGTAAAGAAATGTACCCATATCTCCCAATATTGCATTCTTTTTGTGCTATTCCCTTTCCTATCCAGCCTGCATACCCTAATTACATAGTTTAACCAGTCCTCATATAGTGGAGGTGTCGGTTTTATCCAGTTTATACAGATCTCTCTACGTGCCAATAATATCAGTGTAAACATTAGCTTTTCCTGAAGTTTACTTAATCTTATATTGTTTGAAACGATCCCAAAAATAATTAAAGAAGTACTTACAGTTATTGGGGTTCTCATTAGAGCCGAGAGTGTCTTACCAATCTCTTGCCAGAAATGCGCAAGTCCCGGGCAATGTTGGAACATATGAATGTCATCAGCCTTTTCTTCGCCACATTTACTGCAGGCTTTTATTGATGCACCTTTGAACCTTGATAATCTCTTTGGAGTCCAATACGCTCTATGCATTGAGAACAGATGATTTCTTTTTAAGGCAGCGGGTTTTACACACTCCCAACATAGTTCCGAGGATTTTTTCCACACCATATTTAAATCAATTTCATCGTTGATAAACTCTCTTCTCCATATTTTTTCCGATATTGATTGATCTTCTTCTCCAGCTTCAATTAACGCCCAATACCATTTTGATATTTCTTTTGTTATTATGGCTTCCTTTGTCATTTCCTTTTCAAGGTTTCCTGGATCTGTTGTTTCTCTCGGAATGGTGTTAGCTCAACTCTTCAGTTGGTAGTATTTAAACTTCGACACTTTTCCTTCCGTTATTGTGTGTAGATGTTCCCATGATATTAATTCATTTTCACATAGGAGTTGTCCCCATTTTTCAAAACCCAATTGTCTAATTACACTGGATAATGCATCTTTGAGACATTCAGGTGTTCCAGGTGAGTCCCAAATTGGGGCCATATTGCTATAATATGGGATCCTCAAAATACTTCTAAATTGCGTCCATAGTTTAACCGCATTAACTAATAACTTCAATTTTACTTTCTTAAAAAATTTTGGATGGCCAAATTTAAAAAGGAAATAGTCTTCTCCATTTGTGATATGTTGAAGGAAACTTGGGAAATTACCGTGCTTCATTAGCAGCGTTCTGAAGTTTTTAAACTGAAAGGCCCTGCAATATTCGATAATGTCTGGACTTGCAATGCCCCCTTGGTTTTTCCTTCTCCTGAGTTTGTTCCAAGCAATTCTTGTGCTTTTTTTCGACCAAATAAAACTGGATAATTCTCCTTGTATTTTCTTTAGGGCAGCTTTATTAAACTCCAACGGAATTGTATTAAAAAGATATGTGAATTTGGGGATGATAGTCATTTTGACTGCGTTTGATTTACCCAAAAAATTTTATGATAAACCAGACCATGTTTTAAGAAGACTTCTTATTTCTTTTACTACTAAGTTTAAATTTAATTGTGGAATTTTATTCAGATCTTCAGTTAGCATGATACCTAAGTATCTTATTTTTTCCTTTGAAAAAGCAGGTTTTGTCGTACAATTCCAACTCATTGCCTCTGTTTTATTAATATTTATCGAGTAGCCTGAGACCCTGCCAAAGTCATTCATTATTTCCTTAATTGGCAATTCTGAATTGTTGTAATTATCTGTGAACACCATGAGGTCATCTGCATATAAGGCCACTTTCTTCTCCCAATTTTTGTATTTAAAAGGTGTTATCTGATTATGATTTCTAATTGAGCAGGCTAAAGGTTCAATATATAAATTAAAAAGTAATGGCGACAAGGGACAGCCTTGCCTCGTACCCCTCTGAATAGTGATGTTACTTGTCAAACTCCCGTTCACTATTATATTTGCTCTGGGGTTTGTGTAAATTTCCTTCACCATGTGACTAAAATTACTTCCCAAATTATTTTTTTCTATGATGTTGTTTAAGAATTGCCAGTTTACGCGATCAAAGGCTTTTGCAGCATCATAGGTAATGATCGTGAGGGGTAGCTGTTCTGATATAGCTATGTCTATTGTTGCTATTAATTCATGTGTTATTTCTTGAATTTGTCTGCCCTTTATGAAACCCTTCTGATCCCGATCGATCAGGTTCGGCATTAGCTTTGATAGTCTTTTCGCTATTATGTTCATAAATAGTTTATAGTCACAATTAAGTAAGGATATTGGTCTGTAAGGCTCACAGATTTTTGGATTTTTCCCCGGTTTTAATATAAGACTTATTGTGGCGTCGTTCCATGAATCAGGGATTTTTTCATGTTCCATATATATCTTATTCATGACTTTTGTTAGGTGCTCAGTTAAAGGCTCTTTTAAAGCTATGTAAAATTCGTTGGGTAGGGCGTCAGGACCTGCCGCTTTACCCTTCTTTAGGCTTCCGATTGCAGATCTAACTTCTTCAGATGTTATATCGCTATTTAAAGAAACGACTTCCTCTTCTGTTAGTTTTGGCATTGCTATTCCTTCTAGATATTCCCTAATTGTCTCAGTTGTTGGATTTATATCCTCTTTATATATTGATGAAAATAAATCTGCAAATTCTTGTCTTATTTCGGAGTCGTCTTCACATATGGCTAATTGATCTTTAGTATACACAGATAATATAGTATTCCTTGTCTGGTCTGTTTTCAGCTTCCACGCTAACATTTTCCCGCAGCCTTCCCCATATTCGTGTTTAGCTAATTTACTGTTCTCCCATTTCTCTTGTACTATGTTCTCCAAGTAATCTGTTAAGGTCTCTTTTAACTTACATATCCTCTCCGTTAGTTTTTCTTTGGAGATCGATGTTGAGCTGGCTCCCAGTTGTGATTCTGTTTCCTTGATTTCTGACTCCAATTTATTTATGTCGGTTTTCCTTCCCTTATTTTTATGTGCACCCAAACTAAGTAAGTGACCTCTCATCATTGCTTTATACGTGTCCCATTTTATTCTTTCGGAGGATTCTTCACCATTATCTATGAAGTAATTAGTTGTCATTCTTAGCAGTTGATCCACATTTTCATCCGATGTTAGAATTGATCGATCCAAGGTCCATCTAGTCGGAGTTAAACTTTGTGTTAATGAGAGTTTTAATTGGACAGCCGAGTGATCCGATAAGTGAGCTGGGTGATGTTCAATGCATTTAACCTTTTCTCGAAGTGAGTTACTTATTAGAAAAAAATCTATCCTAGATTTATGTCCTAATTTTTTATTGTGAAAAGTAAACGGGTATGTTTTTTCCCCTTTTTGTTTCCACATATCGTCCATGTTTAGATCTCTTTTGAGAATCCCCAACCATTCCCTCATCTTTGGTGAATTCCTTTGTTTAGACGGAGGTTGCCTATCTATGGTCGGGTCTAGTATTATATTATAGTCTCCTCCTAAGATTACTGGGACAGTGGATGTTATTAATTCTGAATATAATTTTTTGAGTGTCGCCGGATCATCAATATTTGGGCCATAATATCCTGCTATTATAAATATGGAGCCTAATATTCTAATTTTGGCCATTGCCCATCTTCCCTTTTTATCAACCTCTTCTGATTCCAGCTTAGCATTCAGTGATTTTTTTATGATAATTGCCACTCCTTTTATATTACAGTCTTGTGATGTATGAATGCTTGAGCCAATCCAATGTAAATTTTTCACAATTTGAGACCACTCTGATTTTATTAAATGAGTTTCTTGAAGGATAATTATCTCACTTTCTACCTTTCAAATATTCCAAGATTCTTCTTCTTCTCTTGGGAGTCCTCAAACCGTTAACATTCCATGAGAGTATTTTTATCGTCTTTTCTTTAGCCATTCCGTTTTTAGAAAAAAAATTGGTTAAAAAATTAAAGAGAAAAAGGGACCATCTTGTTCCCATCGAAAACCTTTGTTTACCAAGTTTGAGGTTATTTTTTTGTTTTTTTCCCCTATTTTGCTCCCCACCCACTTATGGTTATATCTTTCATGTTTGCTGTACAATGAGAACATTTCGACCCACCCTGAGGAAGCCTCCCTTCTTCTTTTTTCAGGTGGTATTTTCCACCCTTTTCGGGCTCCATTACGCCAGCCTTTGTTGCATAATAAGTGATTGTTATGCCTTCACTTACCACTTTTATTAAAAAAAAAAAAAAAACATTTTTTTTTTTTTTGCTTTTAGATCAGATTCATGTTTTGCTTACCAAAGAGTTTTACTGACTCTCTCCTGCTATTTTTTTTTTAGACTTAATTCATCTTGTCCATTTCAATTTGGTCTTTTATCAACTGGATGAGGTTTTCTACCTCTTTTGGCTCTCTTAAGTTATGCATCTTATTTCTCCACATTATTCTTAAGGCAGCTGGGAATTTTAGTTGAACATTTGCTCCCAGACTTTTCAATTCTTGCATGTATTGTCCCAGCTCCCATTGTCTGTCTTGCGTGGCTTTACATATATCAGACCTGACGCGAAATGACCAATTGTCTTTGTTAAAAGAGCCGCTTTTTAGTCCTTCATTAAGTAATCTTTCTTTCAGAGAATAAGTCCTGAAATTTATTAGTATTTTCCTTGGGACTTTTCGCTCTTTACTTTTTCTGAAAGGGTCCCTATGTACTCGCTGGATATCTGTTGATAGTTCACAGTCCTTTGCCCAGGGAAAGAACTCCTCTAACAAAGATATAACATATGATTTTATATCTGATCCTTCCACATTTTCAGGAATGTTCAGTAATCTGAGGTTATTGCGTCTCCCTTGATTTTCCAGGGATTCAAGTTTTTCTTTGATAGCCCTCTCACTGTCTCTTATCTGTCGTATCTCTCTTTGGTTTGCATCTACTTTTTTGATTAAGGAGCCAATCTCGTTTTCCACAGCCGTTACTCGTACTCCTAAATCATTTAATTTCTGGTCAAGGTTTTCGACTACTTCTTGAATTTTAGATTGATTCCCTTCCGATATTAAGAATTTCTCTCTCATTTCCCCAAAGATTTGGTCCATCATTTTATCCAAGCATGCTCCCATTATTTCTTTCATTTTGCTTACACCCGTATAATCCGTATCCTGTTCTGTGTCTCGCTCCCCTAACCGTAATTCATGTTGATCAACATCCGTCTCTTTTTCAACTTGTAGGCCAGTTGCCCCCCCTTGTTGTTCTTGTGAGGTTATATCAGATTCAGGTTCAGGTTCAGCCTCTTTGCCTGTGGGTTGTGTCTCTGAGTTACTCATTATTGTTTTTAGCATTAGTTGATGTAGGGTCTGAGGTATCTGTAGTGACTCAACTGAGGTTTGGGAGACTTTTTGCTGTATGGCTTCCTCCTCCTCCTTTTCTCCTTCCTCTTCCTCTTCTCCTTCCGTGCTTACCTCCAAGTACTCTTAAGCAGGTATCTCTACTTCCTCGTCTTCACCAATTCGTTTTTTACCCCTGCTTCCACCTTCACATGTGACTGACGTAGGTAAAAGTGTTGAACTGTTCTTCGCTATGTTCTCTGCCGCGGGCTGTCCACCTCTTATCTGTAGTACTTGTTGCACTTTAAAGTATGATCTTAAAGATGGAGTGATTTTAACTATTTGCCCCCTGGCTTTCGTTTTTGAGACTCTACCTTTAATGCTTTCTGCTAGTACATCCAGTCGCGGTAAATTTCTTTTCTTTGTGCTTCTTGTAGTAATATTCTTTTTCTTCTGGACTAGAGGAATATTTTGTTTAGGTAAATTACGACTTCTTAAAGAGTAAACTGATTTTCCAGCTGCCTCTTCTTTTTTCTTCGGTGAATCTGGGAATATTGTTTTTTCTACCAGTGGCTTTTTCGACCTAGTAGTGTAAGTAAATACAGGGGTAAGCTCTATTCTGGTATCTTTTGTATTTTTTGTCTCCAAGTCTTGTATAGAAACAGCACCGCCTTCCCCCACAGGGCTATGTTCTATGGCGTCCTGGTACTGTCCTTTGTTATTTTCCTCCCCTTGCGAGATAGAATACGGTGATTTAAATTCAGTCAGATTTTTATCTTCAGGAATAGCCAAGTCTCCCTTTCTATTCATCCAGTAACAATCATTTAATATTTGTGAGTCTTTATGATGTTCCTGATTTTTGTTAGAATTCACACTTATTTTCACACTCAGGAAGCGCTGGAGTTTTGATTTTCCAGTTTTATTATAACTGTGGAGGTTTATAATATCCCCTTCGTGGCTTTGTATAATATTGCTGTTCTCTGTACCTTCGTGGCAGAGTTTTTTCAAGCAGGAGGTCTCTGATCACCATGGGTTGGACTCTCACGACCTTTGACTTATCCCTGTGGGCACACACCAAACAATCCCTGACAACTCTCTCAATAAGTATATCCATACCCGGCCACCAGTAACAAGAACATAGTCTCTCTTTGGTTTTAGATATACCAGAATGGGACTTATGTGCAGAGTCAATTAACTTACCACAAATCTCTGAAGGAGGCACAAGTCTGGTACCGCGTAATAATAATCCATCACAAAACGCCAACTCATCCTTGGCACTCCAACACTTGGAAGCTTCACTAGAACAATTATTTTTACTCTTCCAGCCCTTGTGAATAAGAGACACAACTTCTGAAAGAACAGAATCTAAAGACAACAAAACTTTCCATTGCTCTTGACTAATAATCTCTTCATCAACAAGACAAACATGAACCTCAGGATCATCCCACTCATCTAAAGGCATCTCCTCATGACAATCATTCACCAATCTAGAAAGAGTATCTGCAACATTATTATCAACACCTGGAATATACCTAATTTCAAAATCATATTCCTGCAAAGCAATAACCCACTTGGTAATCCTGCTTGAGATAAGATCAATACCTTTCTTAGAGAAAGTCTCGCACAAAGGCTTGTGATCAGTCTTCACTACAAATCTAGTACCACAGAAGAACTTTTTTAACTTTCTGATGGCCCAAAACACAGCCAGAGCTTCACGCTCAATAAAAGAGTATCTGGACTCAGGATCCCTTAGCCCACGTGATGCAAACATAATAGTAGTCATGCCCTCTTTACCTGCTTGTTGGAGAACTGCTCCTAATCCCTTTAGACTTGCATCAGTAGTGACAATAGAGGTTTGGCAAGAATCAAAACTCGTCAAAACAGGTGGTGACTTTCGCATCTCCTTGATGAGAGTAATCTCTGTATCACACTCAGAATTCCACTTAAACTCACAACCCTTCTTTAATAAACTCCTCATATTAACAGACAACCCTACAAAGCCTTCAACAAATTTATTGTAGTATTCAGCCATACCAAAAAACGTTGCTAATTCATCTTTGCAAGTAGGAGGTGGCATTTGAGTAATAGTATCAATGAGACTGACTTTGGGGTGATACCATATTGTGAAATAGTGTGCCCTAAATAGTGAAGAGATGAAATACCAAATTTCCATTTTTCAGATTTGATGGTGAGATTGCCATCACCTAACTTACTCAAAACATCATAAAGATATTTTTCATGTTCTTCATGGTTTTTGGCAAAAACTAAAATACCATCTTGGTAAACGCAGCAGCCCTTACAACCCTCCAACGTTTTCTCCTTTATGCGCTGAAAAACAGCAGCTGCTGACACAAGCCCAAACGGCATGCGTACAAACCTAAAAGAACCAAACGGGGTGATGAAGTGAAATCCCTTGAAGCCTCATACAATTCAATCTGATGATAAGCTGAAGTTAAGTCGATGGTGCTAAACACCCTAGCTCCATCCAACAATGTTAGTAATTCAGATATATTGGGTAGAGGATATCTGTCCACAACCACACACTTGTTTAACTACCTCAAGTCCACACATAGATGAAGTGAGCGATCAGATTTGCGGGTAGCTACAACTGGAAAAAGCCAATCCGTAGCTGTTACTTCCTCAATAATGCCACCATCTTTCAGTTTACACAGTTCTCTTTTCATTTCTTCCCTCACCGCTAATGGAACATTTCTTGCTTTACAAGAGAATGGTTGTGAGTTAGAGCGAAGAGGTGTCTTGAGCTTAAAATCTCTGAGACATCCTAAAACATTCTTGAAAACATGAGGAAACTTCTCCTTGACATTACATTCTAATGAACTATTTGAGGATAGGTCAATGGGTTGAACAATCTCTTTGAGTTTGATGGGACAGTCGCTACTAGGATCTAGCATAACTCTCAGGTCACCTTGATGGAACCAACTTATTATGCTATCACCTTTAAGTGAAACATAAATTTTCCCTGAAGCATAGCACCCTTTGTATTTAATTAGCCCATTAAAATAACCCTTTAGAGGAATGATTTCTCCACCATATGCTAATGGACGTATGTCTGGCTTGTACAGAATAACTTTGTGAGACAACTTGGATTCAAAGAAATTTCTAGATACAATGGTGATTTTTGCACCTGAGTCGAATAAAACTCTTGTTGACTCCCCATCAACCAGAATTGAATCCAAAGGACAAGACTTGACTTCTCCATGGGATACTACTTGTACTACAATCTGTCCACAGACAAAGTCTTCTTCTAAAATTTCTGTCTCAACAGATTTTATGTTAGAAGAACTACTCTTTGTTTGCAGACAACAGAAAGATGACCTTTCTTTTTGCACTTTCCATAAATCACATTCAAAGCAGGGCACTTACTGTCACTGGATAAATTACTCATTTTATCACATCTAAAACATCTTGGAACAAAAGTTTTTTTAGGTTTAGATTTAGATGTAACAGAGGGATAAGATTTAGAAGTAGTAGGTTTTTTCATTTTTTTTAACAACCTGAACTGAAATTTGTATATCTTCGTTTAGGGTATCTACACACTTGAGCGAATGCTCAACCCTCTTAGCAACCTGAAGAACTTCATCCAACGAAGGTTCATCCCTCAACCAAAGTTCTTTCCTTACCTTTTCAATACTACACCCAAACATGAATTGATCTCTTATTCTTTCATCGCATAAATTCCCAAACTTACAAGAGGATGCAAGCTTCCTTAGCTGAGTAACATACCCCTCAACCGTTTTGTTTTCATCTTGCTTCTTTTTTCCAAACTGATACCTTTCGAGTATCGTGCTGACTTTGGGTAAGTAGTGTTTATCAAGCTGTTTCCAACATATCTCATACTCATTTAGTCCTGAACTTTCTTCATCACTGAGTTGGGGTAGATGGTCAAAGACATCTTGACCCTTTTACCCAAGACAGTGGAGAAGGAGAGACGTTTTGCGTTCAGCAGATAGACTAACACCACAAACCCTAGCATAACGTTTGAATACTTTTCTCCATTTCTTCCATTTAATTGTTGGCTCACCAGGCGACATTAGGAAAAATGGAGGAGCTGTGACGTTTTGCATGATTAAAAGAATTAGTTAAGAATGTTTAAATATGGTAGCTTAAAAAAAAAATTTAAACTTTAATTGTGACAAGGAAACACTATAGGAGTTAACAAAGGCAGATATTGAGAGAAGGTCACATCAGACAGTAAAGATGATCACAATAATATGTGTAATCCAAAGTACATGAAGGCTTATACCATTTAGTCAATAAAAATAAACATTAAATGTAGATTGAATAAATGAGTAAAGATCTTCAATGGTTCATAAAACCAGATCATCCATTCCTCTGAGAGAAGCAGGTCGAAGGAACATGAAGAAAATTTTCAATTGTCACTACAATGTAAAAGAGATCTCAACACATGAGATAACGCAGTAAAAAGTACCTTCGTAACAGTGTTCATATTAGTGTGCGCATCACTGAGAAGATGCGCGGGACCAGAGTTCCTGATGTCCTTCCATCAACACCAAAATTTAACACGAAGCGTATAAATATTAATGGTATCTAAGCAACGTCCACGATGTTGAGAGAAAAAAACACTATGGCCGCCATGTTGAAAAACGTAAGAATGTGCGGCGTGACGTCTGTCTCACCGTGATGACTCACAGTGTAGGAGCACTTGTCGGGTTGCCGAGAGACGAAAAGAAGATGTGGTGACACACGAGACCAAGAACTCTGAGGTAAGGCTTCTCTAGAACAAAGGTGCAAAGGTAAATGTTCAATCCAAGCGAACGTATTGGTTTTTGAAAATAGTATCGCGCTCAGTGTAGCGGTAGCTGCAAGACTTCAGTTATATGACACACCAATATCAGGACTGGAACAGTTACAAAGACCAGTAAAAAAAAAAAATCACTGGGGTGTAGTTTGACAAAATTCACTGCTCAGCCAGAACACACAAATGTTACTGTTGCAGTCCACTTGAAGTAACATGTTAACACAACACCGGTAGGATCATAGAAACTTGTTAAGAATGAAATGGCTGAGAAATAAAACGCTCAGACCATATTCACTGTTCACCCACGAAGCAATAAATATCACAGTCAATCCCAAATGACATTTCAGCACCGCAGGTCAAGTTTCACACAGATGAATGCTCCCAACCCATAAAGGAATGAAAAGGGTGAGCGTGCAGCAAATGAAGTGGGTGAAATAAATGAAGTAAAGTGTCTTACTGAGTGTGGGGTTGAGCCCGCACCGAATCATCTTCCAACCCAAAAACAACAAGGGTGAGTGTGCGGCGAAGCTCAAAACCCTCTTTCAAATAGAGAAACGATATTAAAAGAAATTGTCCAGGAGTGAATTTATAAAACTCCCTGAAGCTTGACAAAGTACAGTACCTTTAGAAGAATTTAGGGTACTTCCAATTTAGTTGAGGTTGTTGGGTTCTTTTTTTTACCAGCTGCCGACTACGCCAGTGTAAAATCCTTGGAAGAATTATGATGAAACCAGGTTTGATGATAAAATATAATCCAAGTTTATTTCAGGTAAAGATTAACCCATCCAATACCACAGCCAACCCAAGTAACTGCTCAGCGTCAATTGAATCTTAACATTCCTGAACCATGACAACAGAGTTAGAACTGATACATGAATGATGTCACAAGCAGCTGTGGTGCATGAGTACAAGTAGCTATGTTACATTAATACAGTAGAATATCACACTGCCTTAGAGAGAAGTGGCAAGGGGTGCAGGAAACCGGCCCCCAAAGTTCCCACTGCCCAGGAGGAGGTAGACCCTGAGGGGGATGCCCTGGAGCCTACCGGGGAGCAAATAGCTGAACTGGGGGACCTGCCTGAGCTGACCCACTGGCAGCAAGAAGGAGGCCCCTCCAGGGAAGAATTCTGCAGGGAGCAGAGAGAATGCCCTTCTCTTGAGGGCTTGCAGCAACAGGCTGTAAGCCAGGTAGCAGGTGATCAGTCAGGATCACACTTGATTTACAGAGAGAATGGTCTCCTATATAGTGAGCCTAAGGTTGCTGAACCTGGGTCAGCCCGTGTGCTGGTGGTACCCCAGAAGTTCAGAGCCTTCCTACTGGGGCTGGCTCATGATGTGCCATTAGCAGGACATTTGGGGCAGAACAAGACCTTTGAGAGGCTTGTTACTCACTTTCATTGGCCCCAAATGCGCAAGAGTTCAGACACTCATTGCAGGACCTGTCAGACTTGCCAGGCAAGTGGAAAGAGTGGGAGGAAGCACAAGGCTTCTCTCCAGCCATTCCCTGTGGTCAGTACCCCCTTTGAGCGGGTGGGGATTGACATTGTGGGGCCACTGGACCCCAAGACAGCCAAAGGCAACAGGTTCATCCTGGTCTTGGTGGACCATGCCACCCGGTACCCAGAAGCCATACCTCTGAGGACAGTGACGGCCCCTGTGGTGGGACGAGCACTGATGGGAATTTTCTCCCGAGTGAGATTCCCTCGAGAGGTAGTGTCTGACCGGAGAACCAACTTCATTTCCAAGTATATGAAGTCCCTGTGGCAGGAGTGTGGGGTAACTTACAAGTTCACCACTCCTTACCACCCCCAAGGAAACGGGTTGGTTAAAAGGTTCAACCGGACCCTAAAGGGCATGATAATGGGTCTTGAGGAACCCATGAGGCGTAAGTGGGGCGTCCTCTTACTGTGCCTACTCTTTGCATACCGGGAGGTGCCACAGAAATCTCTAGGGTTCAGTCCCTTTGAGCTTCTCTATGGACACCCGGTCAGAGGACTTCTGAGTCTGGTCTAAGAAGGCTGGGAGCAATCTCCCAGGAAACCTCCCCAGGATGTATATAGCTACATGCTGGCCTTCAGGAACCAGACTAGGCGTTTCAGGCAACTCCCTGAGGTGAATCTGGAAGCCAGCCAGGAGGAGATGAAGCGATGGTATGACCAGAATGCCACTCTGGTAGAGCTTCAACCTGGACAAAAGGTGTGGGTCATGGCCCCAGTGGAGCCCTGTGCGCTCCAAGATAAGTTGACTGGACCTTTTGAGGTTGTGGAGCGCAAGAGTCCAGTTATCTACTTGGTGGACTTGCGGTCTCCTAGGAACCCTTTGACGGTCCTACATGTCATCCGCCTTAAGCCCCACTTAGAGAGGTTTGAAGTGGGCATGCTCTTGGCAACAGATGCTGGGATGGAGGAGGAGACTGAGCCTCTTCCTGACCTCCTGTCAGCCTCAGAGCAAGATGGATCAGTGGATGGTGTTAACCTCTCTTCCACCCTGACCCATGAGCAACAGAATGACTGCCGCTAGTTGCTGGGACAGTTTTATGATCTGTTCTCCCTGGTTCCTAGTGTCACAGATTGGTGCGTCCATGATGTGGACACAGGAGACAGCTTACCTGTGAAGCATAAAACTTACAGGGTAACTGACAGGGTGAGGGCTTGCATCTAAGAGGAGGTCTCAAAGATGCTTGTGCTAGGGGTGATGGAGTCCTCCAGCAGTCCTTGGGCCAGCCCAGTGGTCTTGGTCCCAAAGGCTGCAGCACCGGGTGCCACACCCGAACTCCGGTTCTGTGTGGACTACAGAGGGCTCAATTCAGTCACAAAGACTGACGTGCACCCCATCCCCAGAGCTGATGAGCTCATTAATTGGCTATGGGCTGCACGGTACCTCAGCACTTTTGACTTAACGTCTAGGTACTGGCAGGTCGCCTTGACTGATGGGGTAAAGGAGAGGTCAGCATTCTCCTCACCAGATGGGCATTTCCAGTCCCATGTTATGCCCTTTGGGATGAAGAATGCCCCTGCCACCTTTCAGAGGTTGGTCAACCAGGTGTTGGTTGGACTGGATGAGTTCAGAGCCACCTACCTGGATGACATCGCATTGTTCAGTGGCAGTTGGGAGGAACATCTGCGCCACCTCAGGGAAGTGTTGATGGTGCTGCGGAAGGCAGGCCTCATGATCAAGGCGAGTAAGTGCCAGATCGGGCAGGGTTCCGTGGTGTACTTGGGACACCAAGTTGGAAGCGGCCAAGTGGCGCCCCTACAACCCAAGATTGAAACCATCCTGGCTTGGGAGCCACCCAAAACCCAGACAGAAGAGAGAGCCTTTTAAGGTCTCACACGGTATTACAGGAGGTTTGGCAAGGGGTATGGCAACATTGTTGCACCCTTGACAGAGCTGACTTTAAGGAAGCAGCCCAAGAAGGTGATCTGGACTGACACCTGTCAGAAAGCTTTTGAGGCACTGAAGGCAGCCATGTGCACGGCGCCCGTGCTCCGGGCACCTAACTTCTCAAGAGAGTTTATTTTTCAGACAGACGCTTCAGAGCATGGTGTGGGGGCCGTTCTGTCACAGATAAATGAGGAGGGCCTAGATCAACCTGTAGCCTTCATTATTAGGAGGTTACTTCCACAGGAACAGAGGTGGAGTGCTATTGAGCATGAGGCATTTGCTGTGGTTTGGGCGCTGAAGAAGCTGAGACCATACCTGTTTGGGACTCACTTCCGGGTTCAGACAGACCACAGGCCCCTCAGATGATTGATGCAAATGAAGGGGTGAGAATCCAAAGCTGTTGAGGTGGTCCATTTCCCTACAGGGTATGGACTTTACGGTGGAACACCACCCTGGTACAGAACATGCCAATGCTGATGGTCTGTCTGGATTTTTACGCCTTAGTGATGAGAACTCCAAGGAGTTAGGGTAGTTCTCCCCACATTTCAGCTGGAGGGGACACGTGTTAGACCTGGCACCACTGGTGTGGGTCTCCTTTCCATTTTTGCAGTTGCCTCATGTATTTTTCAGGTGTTAGATGCTTTGGGCACTGTGCCACTGCTATTCAGTGCCACAGTGCAAGTGTTCCCTTTTGTAAATTGATGAATTAATCAGTGGTTCCATGTTTGGCTATTTGATTTTCTTGTCAGACCCTAGTCTAGTGCACTGAGTGTGTCCAGGGCGGTAAATCCAAATGCTGCTGGTGGGCTTGCAGCACTGTTTGTGCTACCCACAGAAGCAGCCTTGTAAAATGTGTCTAAGGTCTGCCATTGCAGAGTCTGCGTGCAGTCTGGTACTGTCATGCTGACTGGGCAAGGGCACCCACTTGCCAGTCCCTAAACCTTCCCTTTTCTTCATATCAGTCGCCCCTATAGTAGGCCCAAGGGCTGGGTACATTGTAAGTATAAGGTAGAAAATGCCCTGGTGTGTGTGGCATGTCCTAATAGTGAATTAAAGCCATTTTCGTTTTTCACTATTGCAAGGCTACCTGTTCTCCATAGGCCAGAATGAGCTATTAGATTATTACATGTTTATAATCCTAACTGTCTCAGAGAACATGGTAGAAATTCGAGTTTAGTATGCCTGAACTCTGAATGATAAAATACATTATTTAGTGAAGTTGGTTTTAACATTCTGTGTTTGCAAATACCACTTTTAGAAAGCAGGTATTTGCTTGTCTAACTATCCAAAGCCTGCCTCTGCTAGGTTGTGTATTCCTTTGTCTGGTTTTGTGAGTGGCAGGGCTGGGGGATTCCAAGAGACAGGATGAGTCAGCCCAGTGGTGAATAGAGAGATCTGCATCTAGATGGGAGTGAGGAGTTGCACCTGAACCTGCAATAGGGCTGTGCCTGCCTTCCACAATGCTGGCTCCACCTCCTGGGGAGCGACTGATGTCTCTGCTCTGCACACTGAAAGAAGAGAAGGAGTCCTGTAAACAAAGTGCTCCAGCACTGTACTTGCCTTCCACAATGCTGGCTCCACCTCATGTGGGCGTCTGGTGTGCCTGCCCTGCACTGTGAAAGGAAAGGAGAAGTCTGGTAAACAGAGTGCTTCAGAACTGGTTTGGAATGGGTAAAGGCCCCTCTCCCCTCAGAGAACAAAGCATTTGGGGGTATAAGTATTGGGACCCTGATCCCGTGAAATTAGATCACTTTGGACTACAAGAAGAAACCTTTACTGAGGAGAGGAACCTGAAGAAACCGAGGAGAGACTATTCCCAAGCTGAAGTGCTGCTTGTGGGATTGGCCTGCAGTGGTTGCCTTACTGCCAAAGGAAGGAGAAAGGATCTTTGTGTACTTTGCTTTCACCTTGTGAAGGATCTCCAAGGGCTTGGAAAAGAGCTTGCCTCCTGCTGAAGTCTCAGGGACAACAGACTTCACCCCCCAGCTCCCCAGAGTTCTTTTGGAAGTGCCTGCTGCTGTTTTGGGCCTTCTGAGGAAATGTGTGTCACAAGGAGCTGGAATCGCAACTCATCAAGAAGAAGTGTGTTGCCGTTGCTGTGCCTGCCGTCGCAACTCCGAAGGAGGGTGTCGCCGCTGGAACTGTCGCACTGCACCGCATCGGAGAGAAGCATGCCGCAACGAAGAGGAAGCGTGTTGCTGCTGCTGCCGTCGCAACTCCGAAGGAGGGTGTCGCCCCTGTAGCTGTCGCATTGCACCGCATCGAGACAAGAGTCTTGCAACGAGGTCGGAGCGTGTCGCCGTTGCTGTGCCTGCCGTCGCAACTCCAAGGGAGGGTGTCGCCGCGGGAACTGTCACACTGCACCGCATCGAAGAAAAGCCCCTCGCATCCCCGAGAAGCACGCCGCCATCGGAGCTGCTGCCGTCGCATCCTGGATGACACCGCTGTAGTTGTCACATCGTGCAGACGCTTCACGCATCGTGGGAGAAAAGTGTCGCAAGTGGATCTGCTGCCGTTGCGTCGCGGAACAAGGGTGCCGCATCTGGAAGATCTTCACGTCTTTATTTCTTTGTACTTGAACTTTGCCGCATTTCCCTCACTGCGACATTGCTTGTCATGGAAGCGCAACGCAACCTCAGGTACATTGACGCAAAGGGTTGCATCTTAAGAACTGAACCTAACTAAGCTAAATCTACCATCTTAAAGTAACAGTATTTAGTATTTTTGTCGTTTATGGTCTTGTGGTAACTCTATATAAAGTATACTTATGTTTTATATAAAACCTTGTGTGGTGTCCATCTGTAGTGTTGTCACTGGGTTACTGTATGTGGTCACAAATGCTTTACACACTGCCTCTGAGATAAGCCTGTCTGCTCGTGCCAAGCTACCAAGGGGGTGAGCAGGTTTTTTTTTAGGAGTGTAATCCCTTTATCCTGACTAGAGGCAAGGGTCCCTATTTGTCACAAGTACCTACCTGTGCCAACTAGAGACCCCCAAATCTAACAGGCATATTGAATTTACTTATAAGTCACTTGTAGAGTGGTATACCATATATCTAGGGCTGTAAATTAAATACTACCAGTGGGACTGTAGCACTTATTGTACCACCTACTTAAATAGCACTCTAAAACATATCCCAGGCCTGCCATTGCAGCCTGAATGAAGTGTTGTACAACCATGTCAACTTTGCATTTAAACCCCTTGCCAAGCCTTAACCCTTTCAGTGCTCAGGACGGCCGGGAGCCATTCTGAGACATGGTGGGCGTGTTCTTGGGTCGGCTCCCGGGCGGCTTAGAACCCACCCACGGGGGAAGCGCTGGCGCTCCCCCACCCCCGTGGACCGCCGATCATGCTGCCCCCACCCGGGAGGACAGCAGAAGCCCTTCCGCTGCCCCCCTGCCACCCTTCTCCAAATCATCTAATGACGTCAGCAGCATTGCCCGTCAACATCATTAGATGAAACTGGACACGTTGGAAGCTATTTGCTTCCAGCGCGTCCAGGAGGAAAAGGTGAGTTTCTCCTCTGGGAGAGGGGAAATTTAACAAACAAAGAGGCATTGGGGGAAAGGAAAGCGTTTTCCCTTCCTCCGATGTCTCTATGAGCATTCCTGCTGCATGATCGCTCGATCCTGCACCATGAATGCCTACTAGACACCAGGGATTTTTTTATTTTAGTTTATTTTTTTGAATGTGCAATGTATTAGGGGAGCGGCCCCTTGGGCAATATTCGCTCGCCTTGGGGGACATATTGTTTGTCCATTTCTGCCCCGTTGGGGGGGGGGGGCAGATCAATCCAAATTATTTTTTAGATTGCCCACTGGGCCACCGGGGATTTTTTGAGTTTTAGTTTGTTTTTTTATTGATTTGTAATGCATGCGGGGAGCGGCCCCTTGGGCAAGGGTCGCTTCCATTTGGGGGACATATTATTTGGCATTTCTGCCCCCCTGGGGGGGGGCAGATCATCCCAACTCATTTTTTAAACGGCCCACTGTGCCACGAGGGATTTTTTTTGTTTTAGTTTATTTTTTTGTAATATGCATGCGGGGAGTGGCCCCTTGGGCAAGGATTGCCCCCCTTTTGGGGGACATATTATTTGGCCATTTCTGATCCCGAGGGGGACAGATTGGTCCAAATCATTTTTTAGCTGGCCCACTGGCCCACCAGGGATTTTGTTGATTTAGTCAGTTTTTTATACATTTTTAATGCAGGCGGGCAGCGGCCCTTTGGGCAAGGGTAGCTCCCCTTTGGGGGACATATTGTTTGGCTGTTTTTGCACCGGGGGGCGGGGGCAGATCGGCCCAAATGAATTTTAGATGGACCACTAGGCCACCAGGAATTTTTGTGTTTTTTTTTTTTGTATTACTAATGCATGCGGAGAGCGGCCCCTTGGGCAAGGGTCAATCTCCTTTGGGGGATTTTTTTGGCTGTTTCTGCCCCACTGAGGGGGGGTTGGCCCAAAATGATTTCAGATGGCACACTAGGCCACCAGGGATTAATTTTTTTATATGGATGATTGTGGGGAGCGGCCCCATGGACAAGGGTCGCTCCACTTTCTGGGGTTGAATATTTCAGCTGTTTCTGACCCCCTTGGGGTCGGCCTTTTGCTTTTAGGCCAACCTACCCACCAGCTTGTCTGGTAGATTGTGCATGGACTGGTTCATTATTTGGATATGTGATTGTAATGTTTTATTTCTCCTTTTATTCTAGTGCTTTTTGTTCTTGTTTGCGGTTTCTGCAGTTTTGCGTAGTTGCATTTATTTGGTAAGAACATTTTTTTTTGTTGTGTTTACTCCAAATGAGTATTATTGTCATGCACAGGTGAATTCTTTGTAAGTGGTCTAAGATTCAATCAGTGAGTTTTCTGTCCACGAGGAATCATCTGATGATGAAGCTACTCTCAGTGCAGATGAAGCTACTCTCAGTGTGGATGAAGTGCTTGTTTTAGAGGAGGACACTGATGTGCTGATGGTGCAAGAGGCATCTGGATTGCAGCCTGGGTCTGCAAGGCTTCCCATTGAAAGTACTGGAGTCTGGGTTGATCCAAACATTGTGCAGCCTCTGTTGCCTGCCTTTAGTGGTGATGCAGGGTATAGAGTGAAATGTGTGATATGCAGAACCGTATTTGAGGGGCAACAGTGACAGACTTAGGCCCCACTTTAGAGCTACCCGCTGGACTTCCACATTCTGGATATGATGAACAAGTTTTGGGTTTTACTTTTCTGGCGGGTTTGGTAAGGAAGCCGTCCAGTGCTTCATATTGGTCTCCTAGTCCAGTGATTGCAACGGCCATATTTTCTGCAATTATGAGTCTTGATTGGTATTTACTTGTGCTTCGGATGCTGTATTTTGTTGATAATGCTTCGGCGTTGCCACAAGATCACCCTGACTGTGACCGTTTTTTAAAAATTCGACCTGTTCCTGATCACTTTGTAGATCGATTTTCAGAGATCTATATGGGAAAGAAATAGCTATTGATGAGTCTTTGGTCCTGTTCAAGGGTTATTTGGTTTTTAGAAAGTACATTCCTAGAAAAAGGGCACATTATGGAATTAAGATGTATATATTGTCTGAGAGTAGGACAGTATATGTCTTTAATTTCTGGGTGTACACTGGTAGGGATTCCACTATTGTCCTCCCTGGTTGTCCGTCCACTTTAGGAGTTTCAGAGAAAATTGTGTGGGAACTTGCTAGAGGACTTTTTAACAAAGGTCACTATTTGTACCTAGATAACTTCTACACTGCTGTGCAATTGTTTAAGGAATTGTTCAAAGTAGACACTTTTGCTTGTGACACAATCCGCTCTAACCGTAAAGGTTATCCAAAAGAGAATGTATGATGTTACAACGCATACATTTACAACGCATGCCATTACAACAAATGTTTTAAAACTATATTTACAACGCATTCCATTACATCGCATAATACCATTACAACACATACCATTACAACGCATACCATTACATTACATTTAAGGTAAGTGTTGGATAGTGTAGGGGTAAAAATTACTATTCTAACTCCAGGGGTTGCAACAATAGGGTAAGTGTTGGATAGTGTAGGGGTAAAAATTACTATTCTAACTCCAGGGGGTGCCTCTGTAATCAGTTTACAAAGGCATGTAAATATGCAAATGGTCTTTAAAGACCTGTGAAAAACTCGGCGTGCTGGAGATGACTCCAGACACTGCCCAGCCGAGCCTAAAGCAGATCGAGTTTCACTGCAGCAGCAGCCCGGCTGAGAGACACGACGAGGGAGGAGGGGGGCTGAAACCCTTGGGCCTGGGAAGAAGTATGACTGTGAAGGCGCGACCCCCTTTGCATCGCTCCACGGCCCCCCTGGGGGTCACGCCCCACAGTTTGAAGACCCCTGCTCTAGGTGTTCCAGTCAGCTAATATATTAATAGAGGAGATCTTTTACTATTACAATTGGTGAGATTACCCATACATCGATAATTAGATACTTGCCCCTGCTGAGATTTCTTTCAGGAGGGATTGTGCTTCTTCTAGGTCTGAAAACATAAAAAATGTTCCTTTCACCAAAACTCTCAGCTTTGACTGCTGAGCAATTGAAGTTTGCGCGCCATGTGCCTTAAATAAATGAAGAAGTTTTACAAATACTTTTCTCCTAAGTGCAGCGGCGGCAGTCATGTCCGAAAATATACGACATTTGTTTGTCTCTGTCACAGAGAACTATCTCTGCTGAATGGCCTTTGACAGGATCTTCTCCTTAATCCGGAAATCAGCAAAGTTTAGCAGGATAGTTCTGGGAATGGTAGAATTGGGGAAGCGCTGTGCAGGAACTCTATGAGCTCTTGTAATTGTGAGATCACCCTCAAACTCTGGTAATACTTTCTGTTGGATAAATGAGTTGACCCATTGGAGTGGGTTGGAACCTTCCATGCCTTCAGGAACCCCTACAATCCTGAGGTTCGACCTCTGAGAATGGTTCTCGAGCTCCTCCAGTTTACTTTCAAGAAAATCCTTCTTTTTTGATGCCTCTTTTGCCTCGCCCATAGCCCAATTCATTTGGTCCTCTAATACAGAAATTGTAGCCTCAGCCTCCTGCAGTCTATTCGGCAGTCTAGACATTGTTTCCTCGAACTTTTCCAGCCTCAAATGTAGGGCTGCGATCTCTACTTGCTGAGTTTTTTCATTTCTCGTATCTCCTCGAGGATCAGATTCAACATATCTCGAATATCTAATTGATATCTCCCTTTGCTTTCTGAGCTCTGATCAGCATTGTTTGCATTTTTCCACCGAACTACGGTTTCAATGTTTGCGCTTCCCCCTTTGGAGTCGAGCTGTGCCGATAGAACAGATAAAATTGATGGAGCCTCAGATGGTACTCTTCTTGAGGTCGTGTCTGAAATTATTGTGGCTACCGGCTGCAAAAAGGGTTGTAGTACTACTGGTTGAGGTGCCCCCGAATTCACTGGAGTCTCCATCATTGGCTCACTGCTTTTATCGTTTTTTTCTTGCTCTGAGGGTTAACCCCTATTGGGTACTCCTTTTTCTACTTGATCAAGTACTCTCATCATGGATTATAGTCAGCATGTACACATCCCTCCTGTCACAAATTTCCCCCCCTTGGAAAACCAGGTTGTTATTGCTATAGGTAATTTTGATGTCGCCTCAATAGGTTTTGGGCCCTTGCCTGTCGCTGGTACTTGACCCACCCACACAAGTGAGGTACAATTTTTCTCGGAAGACTTTGGGGAACGTAGGGTGGGTGGACTTTTGTGGATCCACACAGATTCCACCACTTTCCACCACAGAAATGTGAGTAAAATGTGTTTTTTGACACATTTTTAGGTGTGCATGCGATTCTGGGTAACAGAACCTGGTGGGAGCCAGTTAAGTCACCTCATCCTGGATTTCTCTCGGTGTCTAGTTTTCACAAATGCATAGGTTTTCTAGGTTTCCCTAGGTGCCGGCAGAGCTAGGGTTCAAAATCTAAAGCTTGGCACTTGCAAAAAATGGGCCAGTTTTCACTGTGAAAATGTGGTGTGCCCACGTTGCGTTTCAGGCCGTTTCCTGTCACGGGCACTAGACCTACCCACAGAAGGGAGGTACCAATTATTCTCAGAACACTTTGGTGGACGCTGGGTGGGTGGAATTTTGTGGATCCATGCAGATTCCAGAACTTTCCACCACAGAAATATGAGGGAAATGTGTTTTTTTTTTTTTACAAATTTTAAGGTTTGCCAGGGATTCAGGGTACCAGAACCTGGTGGGAGCCAGTCAAGTCACCCCATCCGGGATTCCCCTGGGTGTCTAGTTTTCAAAAATGTATAGGTTTCCCCAGGTGCCGGCAGAGCTAGGGTTCAAAATCTACAGCTTGGCACTTTGCAAAAAATGGACCCGTTTTCACTGTGAAAATATGGTGTGCCACATTGCGTTTTGGGCTGTTTCCTGTCGCAGGCACTACGCCTACCCACGCAAGTGAGGTACCATTTTTTCCGAATACTTTGGGAACACTGGGTGGGTGGAATTTTATGGATCCACGCAGATTCCAGAACTTTCTACCACAGAAATGTGAGGTAAATGTGTTTTTTGACAAATTTTTAGGTTTGCAAGGGATTCTGGGTAACAGAACCTGGTGGGAGCCAGTGAAGTCACCCCATCCTGGATTCCCCTGTGTATCTAGTTTTAAAAAAATGTATAGGTGTGCTAGGTTTCCCTAGGTGCCGGCAGAGCTAGGGTTCAAAATCCACAGCTTGATACTTTGCAAAAAAAGGGTCCATTTTCACTATGAAAATGTGGTGGTTCCACGTTGTGTTTTGAGCCGTTTCCTGTTGCGGGCTCTAGGCCTACCTACACAAGTGAGGTACCATTTTTCTCCGAAGACTTTGCGGAACGTCGGGTTGGTGGAGTTTTGTTGATCCACCCAGATTCCAGAACTTTCCACCACAGAAATGTGTGTTTTTTGTGATGTTTTTGATTTGCTAGGGATTCTGGGTAACAGAACCTGGTGGGAGCCAGTCAAGTCACCCAATCCTGGATTCCCCTGGGTGTCTAGTTTAAAAAAATTTGTAGGTTTTCTAAGTTTCCCTAGGTGCCAGCAGAGCTAGGGTTCAAAAACGACAGCTTGGCACTTTGCCAAAAAGGGTCAGTTTTCACTGTGAACATTTGGTGTGTCCAATTTGCATTTTGGGCCATTTCCTGTCGCTGGCACTAAGCCTACCCACACAAGTGAGGTACCACTTTTCTCTGAAGACTAAGTGGAACGTAGGGTGGGTAGAATTTTGTGGATCCACTCAGATTCCAGTACCTTCCACCACAGAAATGTGAGGAAAATGTGTTTTTTTTACAAATGTTGAGGTTTGCAAGTGATTCTGGGTAACCGAACCTGGTGAGAGCCTGTCAAGTCACCCCATCCTGGATTCCCCTGCACCCTTGGTTATGGTGCTAAAGGTGCCCATATTCCCAACTGCATTCAGACTTAGACACTATTTGGTTAAAAGGTGCTCTGAGAATCAGGAGGAGACCTGGACCAACCTGCTTGCCTAGCTGATTGAGGTGCATTACCGGTCAGAACTCCTTCACAGCATTTCTCACAACTTTCTTTTTCATGGATGCAAATCCGTTTCAGCGGTCCTTCGCCTAAGGGTTATCTGACCTCAAGGAACAGGCTTAGGCTACAGCCCTCTGCTTTATCATGATGGACTTTTTCAACTTCCATTTCAGTGACTAAGTCAAAATACAGAATCTTCACTGTGGCTTCAACCCAAGGCCATCCAACATTGAAGCACCCTCCTCAGACACCTCCTGCTGCCTTGCCCCGCGGAACATTACCTTCTCAGCCATTTTTCTTCAATAATTTTTCTAAAGCCAAACGGAAGCGCTCACAGGGCCCAATCCACTTCTTGTATTCGAACCACTCTCCATCGTGGTCGGCCTGAACTTTTGACTTTGACCTGTTAATGTCCATGGTTAGCGCTTTGATCTTTTAGGAGCTGTATCGAACCTTAACCGTAAAAAATTAATACCTCCAGTTCTTCTGATTGGATTTTTGTTGTTTTAGTGTCAAATAACTCATTAGGATTTACACAATGTTTCTGAATTGGTATGGAATTTTCCTTGTGTTGTGTTTTCACTTTAATACTGTTTGAGTTCTGCAGAAATAATTTCGCATTGCCACTAAGTTAAGCCTGACTGCTTTTCATGCCAAGCCACCCAGGGTTAAGCACAGGATAATTTAGTGGCTTTCTACGATTCACCCTGCAAGGGATTGTAGCTGTTGCTTGACCAGGTCAAACACACCCAGTCAACCAGCCACCCAATTTCTCACAACTACTGTTTGCAATATAGATTGAGGGGCTTGTGCCAGCCTCTTGTTAATGATTGGATGGCCTTTTTGCCCATCTCACTTCTCTGCTATTAATTCAGTAGCTTTGGCAATAAAACATTTTTTGTGAGTTTTCCCTGCCCAGAAGCATTTCGGTCTCGCATTGTTCTGACTGATTAAGTTGTATTTTTCCACATCTCATATGACGAGACTTTTTTTTTTTTTACTTTA
Organism: Lissotriton helveticus; assembly: GCF_964261635.1. Lineage (NCBI taxonomy): Eukaryota > Metazoa > Chordata > Amphibia > Caudata > Salamandridae > Lissotriton > Lissotriton helveticus. The sequence goes on from NC_136061.1 coordinate 1,133,452,266, forward strand.
AGCACTCTATGAGGGTACATGTATTTTCTTGCTCTTTCTCCCATGTGCGGCTTCAGTATCACATTCTTCACTCCAAGCTCATATATTCTTTTCCCCGCTCCCTGCCTCTTCATTTATTTTTTAAAAACCACTTCCTTGTTTCTCTCATCACCCAGCAGTATTAAATCTTTCTCCCACCTGTAGCATCCTCCCCAGCCTGGGGACTTACAAATGATCATGCCACACATGGAGCTTGGTATTACACGTCTTTATTTCTCAGCATGTGACCATTAGCTGAACATGCTACATCATGAATTCTATCACCCACACCCAAGCACTTCCTTTACTGTTCCAAGGAGTCCATCAGGGTCCCGTCAACTCTAACCCACACAGCACTACATCTTCCCCTATGTTAAATAAAAAGTACAAATAATACATATATACATCACAACTCTTCAACTCGCTTCAGTGCTGAATCCATCACTCAGATCTGGTCATGTGAGGTTGCAGAGATAGCGCAGAAGTGCCAATGGCAAACATCGGTGACAGTCTACAATTACACCAGGCCCCTCATTCGACTGCCAGCACGAGCTGATCAAGGCCTCCCCACGGACGCACATGGGTGTATGCACCTGTGCGTGTATGAAAGACAATTTTCACATTTGTGTGTTCTTGTGCATGTTTGTGCGTGTGATGATGTTGACATGTATTTGAGTGTTTTTGTATTAGAGCATGGGATTGTATGTGTGCTTGTGTATGTTTTTGTATGTGCGCCCTCTGTTCACGTATGAGTGTGTGCACACATTTGTTGTGTGCTTGTGCATGTCTGTGCGTGTGATGGTGTGTGTGTGTACATGTATTTGTGTGTAAGTCCTTGGATATTTTTGTTCTGGAGCATGATAGTTTCTGTATGTGCGTTTGTGTGTGTCTGCGTGTATATGAGAGTGAGCGCATTTGTGTGTGCTTGTGCATGTCTGTGCATGTGATGGTGTTTGCGTGTGCATGTATTTGGGTGTTTTTATATTACAGCATGGGATTTTATGTGTGCTTGTGTTCTTGGATGTTTCTGGCTATGTGCTTGTCTGTGTGCGTCAGTGCGCATATAAGAGTGTGTGCTCACATTGGTCTGTGTCGATGTGTGCACGCTGGATTTGTTATTTTCTGGCGGCTGCTGTCCTGGATATTGACTTTAACTGCCTGATGCCTAACCTTAGGATGGCCACCGGTGTACCAGTGTACAGTACAGTCCCCTGCCTGACCCCAAGATGGCTTCCATAGTGGTCTGCTACACGTTGTTTTACTTCTCTGGGACAACAATTGGACATTGCCCAGACCTTAAACCTATCCCCTAACCTGCCTACACACTAGGGCTTTGAACCTGCGGAACTTACCCCTGACTGTGGAGATCTGAGCCATTTGGCTGATGTCCGGTGGAGCTACCATATAGTTAAATAGAAGATGGGTTGTGGACTCCCCCTCCCTGCCGTCACCTACCCAGCCGGACCTTGGGCAGATTTTCCCCCCATCTCTACATCCTGTCTTCCTTCTACCCCTTTACCCTATCCCTTTACCCTTCCTGCTCCATTCACCTTGTCCCCTATGTTCTTTAAAATGATTTTCTTGAAACTTATGTAATTTTTAACTGATGTAATTTGCAACATTATTATCCCTCATGTAAAGCGCTCTGATTCCATCGGGTCTAGCCAGCGCTATATAATAACTCATTAATTAAATTTGTTCCCATTTAGTACTATTTCTCCCTTTGTCTACCTCCCTAGCTCCTATACACTTTCCCCTGAATCTCTAACCTTGCCTGCTAGTCTGCCTAGCCCCCTGTCCTTTGTGCCCTTTGACTAAGCACTCCTTCTCCCCTTGTTTATACTCTGGAGTCTCAGCATACCTGCTGAGAGAGTCCACTGCCCCAAGGAATCCACACACAGCTGAGGTATGGTATGGCATCATTTGCCAAAGCACCCCCTCTCCCTTTTTTGGGGAAGGATACAGTATGTAGGCCTTGGAGTCTCAGAGACCCCTCTGAGAGAGTCCAATGCGTAAAGGGAGCCTCCCGCAACAGATATAGGGAAGTGATACCACTTCCCCTGGGATCACAGCTTACTGGACTTTGGACATTGCAATTACTCGTCTACCAGTCTGTGTCTCTGTCACTAAGCATGGGCGCAAAATCCGTTCCGCTCGCGGATTTTTCGGATTTTCGGTAAATCCGCAATCCGCGAACTCTCGCGGATGTGGCGAAAATACGCAAATCCGCGCGCGGCGGATTTTTTGCTTGTGTTCGCACTGCTCGCGGGCCGCGGCGCGGGCAGCAACAATCTCGCACTCGCGAAATTACAAAAATTACAATTGGGGAGGGGTGAAGGAAGTGACCCAGTCTCCAACTTCCTCTTCCTGTCCAGCAAGCTCCTCCCATTGCTTAGTCCATTTCCTGGCCACTTTGAATTCGATCTTGACTGGGAAGGATTACTTTTTGTGGATGCTGCTGGAGATTTGGCTTTGAGGCCTTTTGGATTACTTTTTGATTAGAAATTTGATTTACAAGTAAGTTGATAAGTTGATGTTGTTTGTTTGTGGTGATTTTTGTGTGTGTTTTTCGACTTTTTGGGGTGGGTTTGGGGGCTGGCTATGTGTGGGAGGCCATTTTGAGGCATGGTCCTGCAGGTCCTGGCCATGTGGATGGGGTCAATCGGCCATTTTGAAGTCAGGCAGTGTGCTTTGTGCCCTATGCCCACCCAGTCTGCTCTGATTGCTTTCATTATGCCCAGGGGGCCTCGAACTCCCGCGGATTACCCGAAAATCGGATTTTATAAAAAAAAATGTGCCTGTGTTCGCACTGCTCGTGTCCCGCGCAGCAACAATCTCGCACTCGCGAAATTGTAAAAATTACAATTCTGCACATGAATTGAAAACTACCAGGCTTAGTTATGGGTGCATGCATGCTACAACTGTTTTTTTTAATTTTAACATTATTCTGGCCAGGGTATGGATGGGATTCGATTGTTGTGATTTTTGTGTGTTTTACGACTTTTTGGGGTGGTGTTGGGGGCTTGCTATGTGGGTGGGGGCCAGTTTATTGCCTGGTCCCGTGTGGGTGGGGGTCTAGGGGCCATTTTTAAGCCAGTTTGTGTGCTTTGTGCCATAGGCCTGCACCCAGTGTGCTGTGATTTTATCATGCCCAGGGGGCCCAGAATCCGTCTGTTCGCGGATTTTGCTGGTTTTTCGCCACGTTCGCGTCGTGAAGCAACAATCTCGCACTCGCGAAATTGCAAAAATTGCAATTCTGCACCAGAAAACCACCAGCAGGCAGCCTAAACCTTCTGAAACTTGATGGATGGCATTGGATTGTGGTGATTTGATTGGTGTTGTGTTTTCCTTTTGGAGTAGGGGTTGGGGGCTGGCTATGTTGGTGGGGGCCATTTTGAGGCATGGTCCTGGCCATGTGGATGGGGGTCAAGCGGCCATTTTGAAGGCAGGCAGTGAGCTTTGTGCCATAGGCCTGCACCCATTTTGCCTTGCTTTCACCCATTTAGCCCAGGGGGAGTCAGTGGTACATGAAACTATAACCCTCTCTGTGTGTGCTCTCTTGGATCAATGTTAAATTCCTGTTTCCCAAAAAATTTAGCAAATCCTAATTTTGAAATTTCCATATTGTGTGGTGTGCACGTGTGTATTCATAAATGCCTACTTGCAAACTATTTATTGAAGCGCTACATATGCAACATATATTTACTGATGTTCCTCTGTCTTCGTTTGCTTTTAGGTGCACAAAGTCAATAACTCCGCATCATCCTTGAGCATCAGTGCCAGGAAGAAGTCCTGCTTCGGCCTGTTGTTCCGACATCTGAAGAAGATGGCTCCAAAAAGAGGTGCCCGTAGCTCCTCTTGCAAGAAAAATGTCTCTACTAAGGAGAAGAAGAAGCAAGTGGCACCACTTACCAAGGAGACTGGTGGCTCGACCACTACATTTTTGTGGAAAAAACAAAGGCCCACCATGAGTGCTGCACAGGTAGCCTGTTTAGTGGTTCAATCACCAACGACCAGTGATGTTGGCTCATCGCAAGAAAGTAGCAGCACACCATCAACACAGGTTGTAACTCATCTCACAAGTACTATTCAACAACCAAAACCGCAACAACAACTGCATGGGCTACTAGTACAAGCACAAGTACATGCGCAAGGAGCTGGCCGAGAAGGAGCTGGCCGAGAAGGAGCTGGTCGAGAAGGAGCTGGCCGAGAAGGAGAAGGCCGCGAAGGAGAAGGCCGAGAAGGAGCTGGCAGAGAAGGAGCTGGCCGAGAAGGAGCTGGCCGAGAAGGAGCTGGCCGAGAAGGAGAAGGCCGAGAAGGAGAAGGCCAAGAAGGAGAAGGCCGAGAAGGAGAAGGCCGAGAAGGAGAGGTCCATGGAGAGTTGCAAGTAGAGGTCAGTGAAGAGGCCCATGTAGCGGCGCATGGAGCGGTGCAAGTGCCCACAATGGTTGTTCTTCCAGAAGTAGGGGCACAGGAGGAAATTGACTTTGGAGCCGGGGTATCATGTCAGGAAGACGAAGGCATTCCTCCTGATGATTCATTTTCTCCCAGCTCCCCACCAAGGAAAAGATCAAGGAGTGTGTGTAGAAGTTCCTCTTCAAGCCCCGCTCCATCAGATGATGATCTGGATCTAGATTGGCAACCATCTCCGACGTCTGAGAGGGAGGCACACCATGAGCTGCGAAAGGTATCAAATGTTAAAAGGAAGGGCCCCGGAAAGCTCATACTTATGGATCCGAACGTCGGACTTGATGAAGTGGTGCATTCTGATGTTGTTGAACAGGATGACAGCAATGACCTAGTCATCACACACGTCATTCCAGCCACACCGGCCATGCAGCAGACAGACATTTATACCCTATCTCGACGTCATGCTGAGCGTGACCCTGGCGACGTGGCACTGGTAGCACCACCAACGCAGTCAAGTACTACAACAAGTTCAACAAAACCTACAGCTCCCATATTTTCTTCCCAGAGTGGGACTCCATCCAGCTCGACTCCCTCAAGTAGGGTTGCTGCAATAATTGCACAACCCAGTAGATGTCTGCAAGGCTCATCCACCACTCCTTCATCTGGCATTGGCAGTATCATCTCGTGCGGCAAAACCAGAAGTTTCCAGTCCCCAGTTTGGAACTTTTTTAGTGTCCATGCAAAGTATGATAACATAGCCGTTTGTTGCATTTGTAAGACTAGAGTTAGCCGTGGTAAGACTGGTACCAACTATGGAACCGGAGGCCAGATAGGTCATCTTCAAAGAAGGCACGCTGTCGAATGGTTTGCGCACCTAGCAAACATCAAGGGAAAGCAATCCCAAAGGGCAAGTGGCCAAAATATACCCATACTAGGTGTTTCATCTGAAGATGACGGGGAGGTAGAAGAAGCGTCAGACATTTGTCCGGTTGCACCCAGTACCCCTGGCAGCACCACACCCTCCGGAACACATAGGAGGCACACTGAGAGTCTGGGAGACACACCAATGCGGAAAATGTCAACACTGAGCAGAAGTGGGTCGAAGAAGGAATCAGCATCATCCAGTAAATTTGTCCAGCGCACCATTTCAGCCATGTTCTCCTCAGATGCGCAATTTCAACGCAACCACCCAATTGTATGCCTGTATAACACTAAGCTGGCTAAAATGCTAGCGGTGGACCTTCTCCCTTTTTCGTTTGTCAAAGGTGTGGGTTTTCTTGAACTCGTGGCAACACTGGCCCCTAAATGGAAGGTTCCTAGCCGGTTCTATTTTGCCAGGGTTGCTGTTCCAGCACTACATAAAGAGGTGCTTGAGTTGGTTGGGGCAGCTTTGCAGAAGAGTGCTGTTCACACTATACACCTGACAACAGACATGTGGACCAGTTGCCAAGCCCTTGATTACATGTGCATCACTGCACACTGGGTCTCTTTTTCAGGGGTTGCAAAACAGATAAATGCAGGTGGTGACTTGGTCGAGATTTTTAAGGGTGCTCGTAAATATGCAACATTAGCCATGTTTGGCATGGAGAAAAGTCATACTGCAGTCAACATTTTGGATGACTTTAACAAAAAGGTCTCGCAATGGCTGCCCCCAAGAAATTGCAAGGTTGGTTATGTTTCTACTGATAATGGCAGCAATGTAGTTAAGGCCATGGAGAACGGTTACTATTTCAGAGTGCCGTGTTTGGCGCACTGTATGAACCTTGTCGTGCAAAAGTTCTTGAAAAAAGAACTTGCAGTCGACAAAATACTGATCATCTGCAGAAGAATATGCACACATTTCAACCATTCTTTTAAGGCCCGGAAGGAGCTGAGGCGCCAGCAAAATGTACGTAGAATGCCAGTGAAAGCACTTATCCAGGAGGTGGCAACACGTTGGAACTCAACCTTCTACATGCTTGAGCGTCTGCATGAGCTGTTTCCAGTAGTCAATGAGTATTTCTACAACCTGGGTGGTGATACAACAGAAATGATGCTAGCGGTGGAGCAATGGCAGCTAGTTAAAAACCTGACAGACATGCTTTGTCCTTTTGAGGTCTTCACGCGTGACGTCAGCAGGTAGGACTGTTCTTTGAGCAAAGCTATCCCATTGTTGCTGAAGCTCGAGCACCAAGTCAAGGTGGTGTCTTCAGAATTAAAAGATGCTGGAAAGAATGAAGCATATGAGTTGGCGCAGAGATTATTACAACGCCTAGTTAGCAATAAACGGCTTGTAAATATCAAGAAACAACAGCACTACATTTGTGCTACTATTCTGGATCCACGTTACAAAAAGCCATTGTTTGGCAAAGTAATAATTCCTTTTGAAACATCAGATGTTACAGAGTACAAAGGTTGGCTAGCTCAGTCAGCCATTCGTTTTGAAAGAGAGCGGAAGGAAACTGTAGGAGAAGACAGTACTACTAGTGAATCAGCAGGCCATCAGGCGTCCCAAAAAAACACTGCTGCATCTGTGCCTGTGGCAGAAGTGAGTGACTTTTCCTCTGAGCCGTTAACCACACCAGCAACCGTATCATCTGCACCAGGCCCAGGCGATATGTCTGAAGCGGATTGGCTAAGTGAGCTAGGGTTTCCTTGTCCCAGAAAGGACACAGAAGTGCAAAGTACAGGAATCCGGGAGGACATTCTTTCAATGGTGCAGGCCTATCTGGATGACTCAACAGCGGTCAATATTACTGAGGACCCATTGGCGTATTGGCATGGTAAAAGAAACATATGGCGAGAGCTCACCAACCTGGCTATCAATTACTTGTCTTGCCCACTCGCAAGCGTGTCTTCAGAACGTGTTTTTAGTTCTGCTGGTGGCATTGTGACTTGCAAAAGGTCCCGCCTCTTGCCCGCAAATGTGGAGCGGCTCACCATGATAAAGATGAACCAGCACTTCATACCACCAGATTACAAAGTACGAGAATGCACGCAGGAAGAAGAGGACACCGACCTACCTGAGGGAAGTTCTCCTCAGTTACCAGAAGTACTACCGACTCAATTTGCAGAGTTTGAGGACGAGCTCTGCTTCCCTGACAGCGAGTTCTGAAAATGAGTCAATGATTCATTAACTTTAATATTAGTTCTTATTCACTTTTATTCCTATGTGTCTGTCTTTCTTTTTTTAGCAAGTGCTTCATCACATTCACAACAAAACTGTAATCAACCAATCAAACAACAAGCCCATCAGCAGAACTGTCTTGATTTTGATGCCGCAGCATTCCTCAGGTTCACAACAGTTAGTTGACAAGAACTCAGTCCTGGTCGTCTATCCTCCTCCTCCAGACTCACCCTATCCATTTCCCGTAATGCTGATGCCTGGATTCTGCGCAATGAAGAAACTTACGTTGACGAGTCCCCTAAAGAGGGACTGTCTGGAAGTAGTGAGTCCTCATTTAAATACATTTTGCTAAGTGTGACTTTTTTGCGTTTGGGTTTACGGGTCTTGGCTGGGCCATTGCTGGCAAGGTCTATTAAGGGATGAAATTGGTTAGGCATTTACTTTGGAAAACATTTGGCCTATTACACGTGAACGTTTAGGCGTTATTATTGCTCGCTTGCCTGTCTTAGGGGTGCTGTCTGTGGGGCTTCTAGGATTTTGGGGTCTGTGAGCACCGCTGCCATATTTCTAATGTTGATTGCTTTTGTTTTGCAGAAAATCCACGCCGGGAAACTCCAGTTGGGGCCCTGCTGCAGAACGCTTTAGGACACTGTGAATTCCAGGTGGAGCCAGCCCTCAAACACAAATTACAGGTAAGATAAGCGTTTGGATGGGAGGTAGTATAATGGAGTATTAGGAGAGGCGAGAGAGTGACAGTGGTACTAGTAGTAAAGTCCTAGGACTCTTCAATTAACAAACTCTGTGACAGGCATTTACTTTGGAAAACATTTGGCCAATTACACGTGAACCAACACAATGACAGTGTTCAGTAAAACGAACTTACTGCAAAACCACCACCCACCAGGCTCAAAAGTAGTAAAAAAAAAAGATATGCTCAGATAAAGTTTGAAAAAGTATATTTTTATATCCCTAACAAAATAATCTCCCACAAGACCCTCCCTAACCCCAACAAAGAAATAAATAGTCCCTCAAAAGTCCCCAAAAAACCCAACTCCCAATTCCCACTCCCCAAAAGTCTCTAAAAAAGGGGCAAGGGACACTCTAGGGATGCATGTTGTTGACTTTGGCCTCCAGGGCATCATGCCTTAGGGCCAGGGCATCATACTGCTCCCGGAGGGTGGCGTGATCTAAACGGAGGCCCTCCGACAAATTCTGGTACTCTTTCCATTTCCGGACCTCCGCCTCCAGGTCCGACACTCTGCGGATTGCACGGCGCAAGCGAGCCTTTACAGTACTGTGAGGTGCAGCCTTTGCTGCTCGGCGGTGGCGTCTGCCAGCACGGCTTCGTTTGGCTGGAGCACTGCGCTGACCGGCAGAACGTGGGGTCACGGAGGAGGATGCAGATGTTACATTCGAAGTACTGGACTGCGTGTCGTCCCCCTCCAGTTCCACCAGCCGCCGATATTGGGCAACAGTTGCATCCAGCCTCCGTTGCCGGGCCAGTACAGCCTGCATACTCCTTGTGGGTTTCGTTGTTTTAGTATGACCAACTATATGAAGAAAGAAAGACATAATCTGTAACCAATGCTCTTTAAGAATATGATTAACACAAAATGATTCAGCAGGAAGTTGTGTCACAGTACAACTAGCAACTAGCCAGCGCAGTACAAAAGAAACTATTCAGGCCAATATCATGGGCGTCCGCAGGGATGGGCAAGAGAGGGCGCGATTGCCCCCCCCTGGATCGCAGGTCCATCCAGTGCTGGCCCAGTGACAAATTACAATATGGTAATTACAGCAGGCTGGGACCGACAGACAGATAGAGGCAGAGACAGAGCGAGAGGAAGACAGAAGGAGAGAGAGAGAGAGGGAGGGAGCCAGAGGGTGACAGAGGGAGGATGAGGGAGGGAGACAGAGAGAGAGGGAGGGGGAGAGAGAAAGAAAGATATGTGTAATGTGTATGCCAGGTCTGGTGTCTCAGTGGACGAAGGCATCCGCTGCAGGGGCATGAGTTCAATTTCATGGTCATATTTTTTTTTGTTGCTCTAGATCCACCCCCCTCCCCCACTGAGCCTGCCCCCTTCGGTGCGGCCCTTGGCCACAAACCACACTATCAATTTGGCCCCGAGAGAAAGTTTGTGAGGACCCATGCTCTATAACCACATCCTCCTGATTTAGATTGAATTTTTTTTTTTCTGGCATTTTTTGTTTTTCCCTCTCTTTTAATTTAGTTGCCAGGTCGTCTGCTGTGGTGCTGCACAAGATTTTTCTCTTCTCCCTATGGGGTTCTTTGTTTATTTAAGCTCTATGTCGTGTTAGATTTAAAAAAAATATATTTAATACTTGTGCTCAATCATGTCAGGAGTAGGACTCAGGAGATGGTGATGATGTTGCACCCCCCCCTGGAAACATTTCATAGTATGTTCGTAGTTCATCCAGTGACCGTCTACTCTCTGTAGATACACATCATATGCTATCTAAGAGTCAGATAGTACCATGATCCAGCTTACCTGTACCCGCCACCGCCACTGTCTGCTTCCTCACAGTCTGTTCTTGCGCCGCCTCCTCCCCAGAGCTGTCATCGGAGTCTATCACCACCACCTCATCCGAGCTGGCCCCGCCACCAGATGTTCTACCTACAAAGTAGATTTAAGAATGTTAGATTACACCACTCACTAGTATTTGGTCTAGGAATGAAGAAATGTGAAAACAACAGAAAAAGTAATTGACTGTCTACTCTAGTCTAAAGTAAAAATGTCCCTCCTTCCAGGGAAGGCTATTGTCTTGCTGCACTTTTTTGTCACAATTGATGAATGCTTGCTTAATTTTAACACACACCATTTTTCTCTGAACAGACAGAAGCTGGACTTCTAAGGACAAGAGCAACATCAACTTCAAACCAGGTGAAAGCTCGGCTCGACCACAAGAAATGTGTTCCATTACTCATCAACTCAGCACCAAGCACTTTTCCATTTCTAGCTAACTTTATTTTAATATATGTGTTTACTTTTACTTTTAATAAAGCTTTTAAACTTGAATAGACTCTGTTGTTTTTGGTCCTCCAGACTCGAGTGACTGAGCGAAAGGTTTTGCAATTTTTGCAAGGAGGCGTCCGTGCCGCTGACACTACCATGTTTATACAGTGTGCCAAACACGCCACTCTGAAATATTATTACTCTGGTTTTTGGTGTCCATAGTTCGGTTTGTGGAGAATTGTCCCTGCAACAGTAGTATTATGGATTTTGCTCCTATCTAAACACTATGTCAAAAAAATTAAATTAGGAACGCTTGGACAACAATAGGTCCTCTATATTTAAATGAAAACTTACTGGGGCCAGCAAAAGAGCACTCGCCGCCCTGGTCTGCATCCTCCTCCTTTGGAGCCACAGCATCCTCCTTTTCCGTCCGCTTGCCCCTGGGCGGACCTGACGTACAACATGAAAAAAAGAACAGAAAACATTGATGATTGCTGCTTGTCGATGTCCTTGTCAACCAAATCAAACATTTAGAAAGAACAAGAACCAACTATTTCAGCCAAAAAGAGGGCTACAAAGGAAGAACTGCACCTGAGCCTCTACTCAGAGGTGCACCAGAACAAATGCGTAACGCAAAACTAACCTTGCGTCACGGCAGATGCGCCGCAATTACAATGCGGCAAACCCTGGCGCAAGGGTAGGCAGATGCGTGACGCATCTCGTGACGAAAGAGGGGCGCATCTCTAGAGTCGCGTCGCAGGCGCGAAGCAACTCTAGCAATGCTCAGGGCTGCCCAATACTCAACATACCGCATCAGTCCTTACGCCTGCTTCAAGCAAGCAGGCATAAAGAATTGACGTAGCAGCGTCGCGGAAGTGCCTGCGTTAAATCTTGTAGATTTCACGCAGGCACTTTTGCGAGGCGCACAGCTGCCTGACCCCCACCCACCCCCCCACCCCCCTGCGTGGGAACGCACCCATTGTGGCGCAGGCACAGGCCTTAACGTGGCGCATCTCCTTAGATGCATCACGTTGTAAATGACTCGCAGGGATGCGCCACGTAAGGCAGCGTAAACGTGGCGCAAGGGGCTTGTAAATCTGCCCCTTTGTGTCTAGCATTACGCAGTTCTGTAAAGTACACTCATACATTACTCAGCCCAATTAAATGAACACAAAATAGAAAACAATTTAACAGTAGCACCGCCACAGAGAAGGAGAGCAGTTCACCTGAAATGCACAGAAGATTTTGAAATATTAATTTACCTCTCCTATCAATTTAATCGGCAGCATTATTGCTCTTTGTAAAAAAGTTAAAGCAAACATTTCCAATATAACAAACAGAGCAGGAGAAAAAACAGAGTAGTGAGTGATGAAAAAATTGCTAATACTACTCACCAAGCCCGGGGACCTCCACTCCCAGCAGGTCGAGCAGGTCGCGCTCCCGGTCCAGGATATCGGTCCAGCGGTGGGTCACCTGATTGTAGGTGCGCTGGACCCCCGAGATGTGAAACAGGGCCCTGCACACCTGCTCCCACCGCTTCCGTCGCTCCTGGCGGTTGGTGTAGCCACCAGCGATCCTGCCGCCTGCCGCGATGGTCCTGGGGAGGCGGCGCTGTACATAAAAAACGAGTGCGCCCACCTCCTCAGGGCTGAATATCTCCCTGGGCACCACCATTTCTGCCCTCAAACGGCCACACGGGAGCCGGGCACGGGCTGCGGGGGCCGTCTTGGGCAGCTTCACAGTTGTCTTCACCATGGTCTGGGCAGGTGTTAGCAGCAAGGAGACAAAATGAAAAAGAATAAGATTAGGGAAGAAGAAAATAAAAGTTTAAAACAGTAGTTGAAAAGTAAACAAAAGTAGCCTAAAACACAAAAATATAGACCTAGAAAAATAGAGGGATAGAAAATAAGTTAAATAGATCAAAAAAATATTAAAACAAGCAAAGGATGGCAGAGATATAAAGAGGATAGAAACACCATGCCCAGACACATAGGAATGAATGAAAAACAAGATGGCGGCCCGATCACGTGCGCGTAAGTAAGTTCGCACGCGATTTCTCTCGCGAACTCGTGCGAACTTGCATTCGCAATGCGCTCATTCCGCGAGATTACACATAGCGGGCGGAAACGGAAATACGTCACGTAAACAAAATGGCGGCGCCCATACTCAACCTTGGGGTAACTCGCACGAGTTCGCGGCTTCCACAGTCGAGTTCGCACGACGCCGCGCCACGCGAATAGGGCGAAATTACCGAAAAAAGAGTTTTGCAAAAGCAAAACCAACGAGCAGGTGCAAAAGTTCGAGCTCATCATTTGTAACCATTTCCCTGTAGTGCTTCCTGAAGGGGCCCTCCAGAATCCGGTTGCCTACTTGCAACTATTGTGTGACCCTGCTTTGACAGTCACAGAATAGTTAGAAGTATGCCATTGCATCCTGTTAACATTTTTTTACATTGCAACAAAAAGGAAAGGGAGCAGACAAGCAGGTGCCAGCCTTCTTTAATGTCAGTTGGGTCAGGGCAGGTGTTGTTGTTTGCAAAACTTGAAGCAATTACCAGGTGTGCTTTGCTTTGCTACAATAATGTACACTCACTGGTCAACCAGAGGGTGCTGTGATGACACCGAGGGTGGCATGGGTGTGCCAGCCAGAGGGTGGCATGGGTGAACCAGAGTGCCAGTGTTGACAGAGGATGGCAGTATTTTGCTTTGCCCCAATAATGTACACTGGTGAACCAGAGGGTGCTGTGATGACACTGAGGGTGACATGGGTGAGCCAGAGGGTGGCATGGGTGAACAAAGAGAGTGCCAGTGGTGACAGAGGGTGGCAGTGATGAAGAAAGCCTTGCAAATAGGCTGGGCACGTAGAAACAACAAGTTCGCAAAACTGGCGACCCGACAAGTAAGTTCGCAATTTGCGAAATTCTACAAAACCCTCGCGAACTTGCAGAAACCCGTGCGAACACACCCCCCAAAAAATCCGCAAAATCCGCGAGAATTCGCGGAGTTTGCGGATTTTCGCAATCCGCAAATACGCAAATACGCAAATTCGCGGATTGCGAATCCGCAAAATCCGCCCATGCTTAGAATACTTCTGAGTCCCATCAACACAAGAGGCAGAGCATCTGGCCATTCCAGTTGAGTGTATTCACACATCTTTCCCAATCTTGATTTGATTGTGCCATTTATCTGTTCTACCACTCCAGAAGCCTCTGGGCGATATGCACAGTGCAATTTTTGCGTGATTTTGAAAGCTTCACAGATTTGCTTTATTATTTCATTCTGGAAATGACTTCCTCTGTCGGATTCAATTAAGACTGGGAAACCGTAACGAGGTATAAGTTCCCTAAGCAATAGTTTTGCTACTGTGATGCTGTCATTTCTACGTGCAGGGAAAGCTTCCACCCATTTTGAAAACAGTCAGACAATGACAAGTAGGTATTTCATTCCTCGACATTGGGGCAACTGAATGAAGTCAAGTTGTAGTCTGATAAAAGGGCCTTCTGCCTTTCCAATTTTCCCTGGTAACACTATGGTTTTCTTTCCAGGGTTAAATTGTTGGCAGGTCAAACACCTCTGGCAGAGTGCCTCTGCTACGCTTCTGAATTTCGAATTGAACCATGTCTGGCGGTACATGCGAATCATCGCATCTCTGCCTACATGTGTGTCCCCATGTATTAATCTGGCCATAGGAGCAAGCATACAGTCTGGCAACACAGGCATATCATCAAGGTAAACAATAACACCATCTGCACTTCTCCTTCGACAACCGAAGTTTCTCCATCTTTGTTTTTACTGTGGTTCTGCTGCTTCCTGTAAGTCTCTCACTTCCTCCCATGTATTCACTCCCTCTAACATCAAAAGTTGGCAGCTGTTTCCGTTTCCCCCAACCTTTATATTGATTGAAATTCGGTATTTTGGACAATGTTGGGCTAACTGGTCAGCATATCGATTACCTGCTGTCACTTTGTCATCGCCAGATTTGTGAGCAGCACACTTGACCACAGCCAATTCTTTTGGTAACTGGATTGATTCCAGTAAATCCTGCACGTATTTTCCATTTCTGATAGGGGTGCCTGAAGAAGTCAGGAACTCCCTTTGTAGCCACAACTGGCCGAAGTCATGCACAACCCCATAACCATACTGGCTATCAGTATACATGGTTATTTTCAAATTTCTCCCAAAATTAAGAGCTTTTGTCAATGCAATCAATTCAGCTATTTGTGCAGACTTGACCCCATATAAATAGGATGCTTCCACTGGACGCTCTAGAGTGCACACAGAGTAGGCAGCGCTTAGGCCACCTTCCTCATGTCTCAGGCACGATCCATCTACAAATAACTCATAATCTTCACTAAACAGAGGGTTCTCTTTTATGTCTGGGCGTGGTTTGGTACTGAACTCAGTCAAATCAATGCAATCATGTGCAAATTCTTCCCTCACCTCTGCTGCGAATGAGCTAGGTAGTAAGGTAGCTGGATTCAAAATGTTACATCGTTCGATGGTCACATTTCCTGCACCTACAAGGATTCTCTCATACTTAGTCAGCCGACTAGGGGTGAGATACTGGGTCTTTGTTCGTGTCAGCAGAATTACAACAGAATGTGGAACATACACAGTTACCGGATGTCCCATCACAATGGACTCACTCTGTTCAAGACTCATGCACGTTGCAGCTGCAGCTTTCAAACATCCAGGTAATCCAGCTGCTACTGGGTCCAGTGTGGAAGAAAAGTATGCCACAGGACGTCGAGTCAAACCATGAATTTGGGTTAGGACTGAAAGTGCACAATTATCACGTGTGTCACAGAACAGTGCAAAATCTTTTGAATAATCAGGCATTCCTAATGCCGGAGCAGTACACAGACATTCTCGTAATTTTGTAAAAGCTGTCATGCTTTCGTCATCCCACTCTACTGAGTCACTTGCTCCTTTCTTTGTCATTTTTATCAATGGTCTTGCTAGGACTGCAAATCCCACAATCCACTGCCTACAGTACCCTACAACTCCTAAAAACATTCTAATTTCCTTCTGGGTATTTGGCAATTCCATGTTTCGAATTATCCTGATTCTTTCGGTGGTGACTTTCCTGATACCTCTTTCTATCTGGTGCCCCAGATATTTTACTGAGGTGGTACAGAACTGCAATTTTTCTGGTGACACTTTATGTCCCCCTTCACCTAAATGGTTCAATAAGGCAATTGTGTCAGTTACACAGTCTCTTCGACTTGTAGACACCACCAAGAGGTCATCTATGTATTGCACCAAAATTGATTTTACGGGCAATATTAGGGTTTCAAGGCACTTTTTCAGAATCTGATTAAAAATTGAGGGGCTTTCTGTGTACCCCTGAGGGACGCGATTCCAAACGTATACGTGACTGTCGAACTCAAATGAGAAAAGAAATTTGCTGTCTGGATGCAATGGAATTGAAAAGAATGCATGACATAGGTCAATGACGGTAAACCATCCAGCATTCCATGGAATTTGGTATAGAATCACTGCCGGGTTTGGCACAACAGGACAGCAAGGAACCACAATTTTGTTAACCTTTCGCAGGTCTTGTACTACCCTGTATTTACCACTAGGTTTCTTGATTCCAATTATGGGTGAATTACATGGGCTGCTCATCACTTCTTGTATGATTTTTGCTTTTAACAATCTTTTTATTTCAGTGGCAACTCCTGCTTTTACTTCTGCACTCATTTTGTACTGTTTAATATTTGGGTATACTGCATTTTCTTTTATGGCTATCTTAATTGGGTCAACATTTTCCATTAATCCTACATCTTTTCCAGTAAAATCCCATACTTCTGGTTTCACTGTTTCTTGGAGCTCTTCAGGTTAGTCTTTTATTGTTAGTCTTTTCATTTCTGAGTCGGGTCTTGCTAACATTAATTTGTATATTCCATCTTCGTCTGGTGTCTGAATTTCGACGCCATTTGGTGTGCAAAAGATAGTACAATTCATTTTACACAACAAATCTCGTCCAAGCAAGTTTACAGGACTGGAATCACAGACAACAAATCTATGCATTTCTTTAAAATTCACAATTTTAATCTCCATGGGTTTTGTAACTGGGGTACTAATTAGCTGATTAGAAACGCCAACTACCTGGATTGCTTCTCCCGAGAGGGGTAGGTTTGGAACGTCTGCTGTTCTCACAGTAGAACGGGTAGCACCAGTGTCCAACAGAAAGGTGACATCATTTCCTTCAACCTTTCCTTCAATGTATGGTCCTGTCTGGTCCACCGGCAAGGAGGCGCCAAGCACGCACTCCTCGTCCTCCCCCCTCAGGCACCGCAGTAGATGTCTTCACAGAGAAACGTGTCATTTAACAGAAATTGTTGCTGCATTTTTATTCTCCCTTCCTTCCCACACTTCGGTGTCTTCACCCTGTTGTGCTTTGCTCCTATAATTTTGTCTAGGTGCACGAGGCAACTGATTCTGCTTTTCTGTTGCTGGGTCTTCCGTGTTTTCTCATTCTGCGTCTGTAGATTTAAATCATTTATTTGCACATTACCATTCTGTACAGCTGGACACTCTTCTCTCCAGTGACCTATTTGTCCGCACCCGTGACAGGGGAACTTCTTTTTGGCCTCTTCTCTGCTCATTTTTACTCTGGGCTTTCCCCCACCCCCGGGGCCTTGATTCTGATTACTGGTCAATTTATTTAGCTGCTGTTCCTGGTGTTCTGCTAATTTTACCTGAGCCCACATGACCTTTTCATTTAATTCTTTTCGTTTATCTGCCAATTCATCCTCGCAATATTTAGCATACTTCAGGACCTCATCAATTGGTTTAGACTGCCAGCAGATTTTATTGTCTTTGATCCACTGCGAAATCTCAGGCTTTAACCCTAGCACAAATCGATAAATGAAGTGGGTCATGTCTTTCATCTCAATGTTGTCCAGACCACTGTACGTTTTGAACACCTGTAACAGTCGTTCATAATAGGAATGCACAGTTTCATCTCTATTCTGGGTAGTTCTGTCTATTCGGGTCCAATCAGTTTCCTTTGCAGGCACCTTTCCTTTCAGATACAACATTACCTGATTGTATTTTTTCATTACATCTGCTGAAGGTGCCCCTGTGTTTGGGTCTCTTGGGTATTCCTCACTAGGCCAATCAATAGCAATTTTACATTCTGTACATAGATCTACAGGTACTACAATGTCGAAGAACCCATCTAAATCTTTCAGGAGGCATTTCTGCACTTTCACAAATCTCTCGACCTGTCTGTACTAATCTACAGGTTTTCTCGTAATTTTGGGAAGTCATTGGTAAAGGACACAATATCCTGTCTGGACCATGGAACATGTACATACTTTCCACCTGGCACTTCTCGCATAGGATATAATTTCTCTGCCTTGTCTGCTTCTTTTAATACATACGCAGATGTCATTTGTTTGGATCTCATTTCTTCCTTTTTCTTTGCCCACCTGGCTTTCCATTTTTCTAATTCTCCCCACTTTTGCAACAGGTTTAACAATTCTCGGATCTCTACCTTCTTTCCTGACACATTCATGTTTTCTAAATCTTTGTCTGAGAACTCTGCTCTGTAGGGTTTTTGCAACACTTTAGATTTGCCAATATCTATTCCCATGCTGGCCGCAGTGTCCGTTAATTTCTCATGGAACACTCTGGTATTACGGGTGATACTTTTGCACATGAATAGCAATTCTTCCTCAGTCAGGGTGTTCAGCCTGTCCAAACCCACATTTCCAGCTATCAGTTCTTCCAATTCTATTCTCAGTTTGTAAATATCTAATGGTTTCGGCTGAGGATTTTGTTTTTCTAATTCTCGGCTCCATCTTTCAATTTCTTCAGGAGTCACTAACGTGGCACTTCTAGTACCTGAAGCTGACTCTATCTGCACTTCTCTTGAAGTGAAAGGAGTGTTCATTCTCTGTGAACCCCCTTCTTGTTCCCTTATTGGTAAATCCATCAAGGAAATCACAGATTCACATTCACTAGCCTGATCATCTACTATTAAGGGCTCTTTTCTCGGCTGTACTACAGATGGGGTAATAATTGGAGTCTTTGGACTCCCCTGTTTATCCCCGTACAAAGGAACAACTGGTCCAATAGTTACTGGAATTGTCAAAGCTTCAGGACTTGTAGTCAGTTGGGAGATTTTCTGAATTAATTCTGTTCTTTGTTTAACTAGAGCCCCTCGTTCTCTATCCTGCAGGACTCTTTCCATGGTAGTTTCGTGCACTATTTGTGGAGTTAGGGTTGGAGTATAATTCGGGGCAGTCGGGTGTGTCATACTTGGTCCTTCACCATAATTAGGTTTTAGGAATGAATTTCCTGTACTTAAGGGTCTTGACTCCTCCTGATAAGGAGGTCTTAGACAGGTGTCCCTCACACTTACGGTTCTTGATCCCTCATTATAAGGAGGTGGATTTTTCATTAACAATTCCTCCAAATAATCATCATCTGAATCCCCACTGGTCATCAAATGCTTTGTCTTCTCTGTCCTTTTCTCTCCTAGGGGTGCTTCTAGTGTTATTACAGGGTACAGTCCTTCTACCATCATGTTCTGTCTCCATTCTTTCATTCGTTTCTCTCGGGTCTCCCTATTTACTTTTGGGTAAATTGTTGTCAATACTTTGTCATTTCTGGGTCTGTCTCGCTCAAAAGCCTCTATTTCCCATTCTTCTAAGGCCTCATATTGCCTCAGTCGGGGTCTGGGATGCAAATCATTCATTCGGGTCCTCAAATTGAACAAAATCCTGCCATTAAATGTACCTTCTAACGGGAAGGCCAAAATTCCGTCATTTTTAGTATATTCCACCCAATTTTCCAACCATACACAAGCATGGTACCCTCTGTCAAACATCATGAAAGATGCGGGAGTATTAGGAGGTGAAATGATAACTCCTTCTCTAGTTTTGATAGGCTTGTCTTTCTTGAAATAATTCTTTACTTTGTTTGCAAAAGTCATTTTCCTCTTGCTTCCGTACATAATGCAATTTCTAGCTGTTCTCCACTGATCCCTCACAAACCCTTGATATCTAGGATGTGGTCGGGACTCTGGATGTCTCAGATACCACATAAACCTTTTCGCAAATTACTCTCTGTTTACAAAATCACTTCCAATACAAATGCGTCTTTTATTTTTCTCCAACCAACCAAGCGCGCAATTTCAAAATAATTCAACCAGTGGGTGCGCGGCGTTTCTCGTAAACGAGTTCTCACGCTCCTGTGCTCACCCCTCCTTTACAATGCGGTCTCAGCTACACGCCCGCTGTCTCGACCAATACCAGCGCGGCACAGAGTGACGTTAGCGCAGCTCCGCAACTGACTCCCTCCTTCACAAGGTAAGAAAAACTCAGTTTCTACCCTTTAAAGTGCAAGTGCTCTGTTTAATTCACAACGCAAACACATTCGCCACTGTACTCGAGTGTCTAGAAAGAAAAGATTTGTTTCACTGCAAGTAAACCTCTTCTATTTACTTTTCAAAATACTGTGAGTAGATCCCTTCTGCCTACTCTTCACACAAGCATTAGTGAACCTGCTACTCCTTTGACTCATCCACCTTGGGATATATACTAAGCCAAAAGTTTCACTAGTGAACCCCTTTGCTATCAATCAAGCTTAGAGGAACCTGCTACTCCTTTTGTGTGACCCTTACTAGGTTATATCACAACAGAAGTTTTGCCAGCAAACTCTTTGCTACCATTTGTTCATACATTTATTCAGAAAAGCCTAATTAGTGCTTCCAGTTCTGCCTAACCTGCACCAATTATCCTCTGGTAAGTGACCTCACTTGCGACGTGGATTCTCCTCACCACCCGCTATTCTGCCCCCGGGGATTCCAGACAAACATATAACAATCACCAACGAGTGTTTTTAGTACATATATCAATATAACAGCAAGAAAAACAATTTAAAACATTTCATAATTTTTCAAAGCAATAAAACATCAATGGTACATTTGATCGATCGATACTTTTAGCAGCAATAACATTTTCACAGTTAGCAGCAAATAACCTATCTACCTATCTTAACTAGTCCTACCTACCTTTAACTAGTCCCTAACCATAGCTCTGCTACCAGAAAATTACTGATAGAGCGCGCAGGTCACCCGACTATAAAATTTACCATATACACATTGGGCCCATAAATTCAATTTACCATATTCATTAATCGGGTAACCTACACACTACTAACAGTAACCCAGTTCGTTCCTATTATTTCCAATGTACCCGACTTACCAATCCACCGTTACGGGTACCTATGATCAGAATGGATCAGGGAGCTAGCTGTAAAGGAAAGCAGTCACAAAATACAAATACCATTTATATTCTTTGCACTCATGTAATAACCAGAGACACAGGAAGTTTTCAAAGTCTTTATCTAATCTTCATCAAGGTCAGAAAGTAAAATGTTTACAGCAATTAAACTATCAATAATCAGGAGCATGAAAATAGTATAGCTATGCAAGAAGCAAATAAATCCAACCATTTAAAACTCTGAAGGGAAGGTAAGAACAGGGAACATACTAATAAGAAATTTCAGAATTCAGACTTGATATGTAGGGACTAAAGGACGGAGAAAATAAGGAACATACTAGAATATCACAGTTTGACTATACCCCTTGAAGATGGGTAAGGTAAAAGAACTTTAATCTGCCTATAGGAAATTCGAAGATAACATGTGGCTATAGGGAAGGTAAGACTGGGACATGCTAACATTCAGAGTAATTACTTTTAATTCAGTAAAGGGTGTGTAAAGAGAAGGAACATCTATTTATTCAGAAACAGTATTTATTCACCTATAGGTAAGGGAAAAGTGGAACAGGCTATAATAATACTTTCACAACTTCAATATTTTGTAACAAGGGAAGGGTAAAGAAAAGGAACAAATGCAATTACGATTTTAGCAAAAGTTCAGGCAAGGATAAGAATAAAGGATGCAAGTATGTTTCCCTAACAGCTTTATATTTACCTAGCACGGTGTGGAGACCAACCCTGGCCACGGATCAGTTAAGGACAGTAGGAACCCCAAGGAAAGACAGTCGCCAGTAGGTCAGCAGGTGCAGAATGAAACCCCAGGACAGGAAAGGAAGATCAGATTAGGATCAGGACAGGACCACCAAGGTAAGACCAGCACCCGCAGTTCAGTTGCAACGCCTGCGCTACACCTTCTCTGCAGCTATCAGTCAGAACCCCGATTGGGTTATCGAATTCCCCAGCAAAGTGCTCCGCCAGCACTTAAGGTTTCCAAAACCCCCCTTGGGTCTCTGGAAATATCAAACAGAGTGCTCCGCAGCACCTCTGTTTCAGGATCAGCTATTGAGTGCGTTGGGTCAGTGACAGGTCAGCTATTCGGACAAGTCGGACAAATTCTCTGGCTAAACCTAGGCTAGTTATACTGTTTTCGGGTCAGTGTACCACCCCCCCCAAATGTTGCAAGTGTAAGAATCCCCAATTTTGATTGGTCCAAAGGTAGGACAGGTCAACACACCAACCAGGATTTGACTTTCACAAGCCCCAATTTACATCTTTTGGGACCGCCTATTGAATTTGGGGTTCCCATGATATGTGCTCTTCCCCTAACAATGCTCAATACAAATGTTATTACAATTGTTTCAAATGCAGTACATTTCGGCTCCGTTTGCTGGGCTACAGGTCGATTCCCAGGAGCATCTTGACTGTGGCTGCCAGCTGGCTGGGTTCCACTGGTACAAGGTTTTCTTCCCTCTGCTAGGATGACATGCACAGTAGGGACTTCAAGATGGAATACTAAGCGCCTCCCAGGCCCAAAAGATTTGCCACATGAAAAGTAAAGGAAAACAATTTAGAATTATAGAAATAAAATAGTACTCTGTATACCAGGAATCCGTATATGACTCCCCTTTACTTTATACTAACTATAGCATTAAGATTAGTGCAAGACGAACAGCATTGCAAAAGATGCAGTGCAAGCTTCGGAATGTGAGAACACAAAGCGGCCATTTTATAGCTAGTGCGCAAGCGCAAAGATTTCCCACCAGAACTGCGAGTACGTCACGTCACGTGAGTGTGACCCACGCATGTGCAGAAGAAATTCCCGCATAGCAGCAGCCATTTTAGTGGCAAGCGTTTTTAGGATCAGTAAACACATAAACAAGCGTTACTGGGACACCCCGTGTAATGTAGAAATGTGCAATATTAGTAACACGAACATGTTGATTACATGTATTAACATTATTTGAGGTTCTTGATACAAGCAAGTCGCTTTACGTGTGAATCCTTGCTCCATCACACTGCACCAATTCTGCAAAGTCCTAACTACTCCAGAGAATTAATTATCCAAACAGATGCATCTGAGTTGGGGGTAGAGGCTGTGCTGTCACAATAGCATGATGAAGGTCAGGACCAGCCAGTAGATGTTATTAGTAGAAGCCTGACCCCTAGAGAGAAACGTTGGTCAGCTATTGAGAGGGAGGCCTTTGCTGTGGTTTGGGCTCTGAAGAAGCTGAGGCCATACTTGTTTGACACTTACTTCACTGTTCAGACTGACCATGGCTAAAACAGATGAAGGGTGAAAACCTCAAACTTTTGAAGTGGTCCATTTCCCTACAGGGGATGGACTCTACAGTGGAACATAGACCTGGGAATAACCATGCCAATGCAGATGGACTCTCCAGATATTTCCTCTTAGAACGTGAAGACTCAACTGGTCAAGGTTAGTTTAATGTCCCTGTGTTTGGGGGGTGGGGGTTGTGTAGGAGAGTAGGATCTGCTTACTATGGTTACCCCCACTTTTTGCTGGTGTTTCACTGTTTCTCGACTATAGTCTGACTGGGGCCCTGCTAACCAGGACCCCAGCCTAGATGCTTCCTCTCTAAATTGATTGCATGTACTTTAGGTACAATCCAGATTGGTTACTGGGCTACCCTTGTGAGTCCCTAGTATATGGTACCTTAGGTACTAAGGGCATAGGTACAGCAGAGACCTACCAGGGGCTGAAGCATGTATAATGTCACCCCTGGGAAGCCTTCCAAAATGGCATCACAGGCCTGCTACTGCAACCGGGGTAAGGTGGTAACTACACCCCTTACTTAGATATAGGTCACCTATATCTACCTTAGATCACTGACACATATAAACCTATAAGTCACTCCTATGGCAGGTCTTATCAATCCTGAAGGCAGAGTGCTTGGTTTTGTGTGAGAGGGTACCCATGCATGAGCAGGACCCCTCTGCAGCTTTCAGAATATATTCTCTGATGCTGTTCTGTGATGAAGCCAGACCATGTGCTCTTAAGTGCATTATAACCTCGCGGTAAATGCTAACTTTGGAATGGCTGCATCGAAACATGTCGTGTTTGGTGTCAAACACTTTTGAATCCTATCCCCGCCCCTCACCAGTCCTGGTGGCGGGGGTAGAATTCCACCCTTCTAGAGGGAGAAGACATGTACACACTAACCCACCCGGTAAATAGTTTAAAGGAGCCACAGTATCACAAAATGGATGCTGCAGCCACAGACACAAGTCTGAATTCCTTCTGCTGGACGAAACTCCTGCAGGGGAGGCCTGGACAATAGGTTTTGGGTCACAGGGAGGTGTAACCACCTCCCCAGACAGACTTTAGTGTATTGGGGCTGGGTGGGTGCATTCAGTGAATGCTTTTCAGACAGTGCTGGGGGCACACTTGGTGGCCCTGTGCATACCCCAGTTCAAACCGGTTGCAGGGAAACTCAGCCCCTGCTCTGGCGCGATACTGGACAAAAGGAAAGTGGTATAACTACTCCCTCCCTAGACCCTCCCATAGGTGGGTCCCCAGAATATGTCCAACCCCCTATCTTAGTATAAGTATAGGACCCCAGTCCTTAGGACTTCAGATTACACCTGGATGAAACTCTGCAACATATGTCCTGGAACTTCGACATTCTATTTTGACTAGAAGACGGAAGAATCTCCCTTGGGGTCAAGGAGTGACTCCCCTGTTCAAACAGGCACCAAGTAGCCTCTTGCTGGTCTGCATTTCTGAGGCTCCCGCCAGACCCTGAAGTATCTGCAACTCAGGACATGGACTTCCAGACTTGTCAGAGGCCGACACGAGATCCCAGCAAAGCTGAGACCAGCAGCCCTCATGAGAGACGTGGAACCGGAACTCCTGGACACCATGAATATTTGCTAGTGCATCAAATTCCCAAGCTTTTCCAAAGTTATGCAGTGAGTTACTTGTAGTCCAAGTCCTGAGCACCATCTGCACCGAAGATTGTGGGCCTACACTCCACGAGTGTTCCGTGGGCCCGCTTCTAGCAATTCTCCTTGAGGCCCCTTCACAATCCCTGGTCCGATGGCTGATGGGTCCCCACAAAAGTAAGTCTTCTTTCCTTTGGGCTTTCCTAGTGGCTCCAGATGTGCCCTGACTCCCCTCCAAAGGGTGAGTTCGCCAAACCTTGCTGGTCTGCACCGAATCCCATCTTTGTTTTCTGCAAGGGTGGCATGTTGCCAAGGCTTGTTGGGTCCCATTCGGAATACGACACTGCAGCACTCGAGAGCCTTTGTGGGTCAGCTCGAATCCAGCACCTGGTCATCATCGACTCCTCCTGGTCCTTGTGGCTGAAGAGTCAAGCTTCACCTTCTTCACCTGCAAGCACCCAACATTGGTGGGCATCTGCTCATCGCCTTCCTGGTCACTGGCTAGTGACCCAGACTCTGTCCCCTCTGCTTTCAGGTTCTTCACTACTCCGATTCAGGCTTGGACCCACCCGGACACTTTCCACTTGGACGTCAGCAGCACTTTGCTGCAGCTCTCCATTGAAATCGCCGACGAAACCCGACACGAAAAGACACCTATGCACCCGGCTTCCCTGGGTAAAGTAACTCGAGTACTCCGGTGTTTCCATGGTGTTGACTCTCGAACCTCATAGTTCTAGAGGAGTGTGCTCCAAATCCTCTTCTAAATGTCCTTTATCTGTAATTTTCCAACCGCGACTTTCCCCATTGAAGTTAATGGTGATTCGGGGCTGTGTTTAGACACTCCACACATCCCCCATGGGTCCCCTGTGTCACTACCTTAGGTGGTTCCTGGTGGCCCCAGCGGTTCTAAAGGCTCTAGGCCTTGTATCTATGTCAGTCATGGTTTTTATACCACTTTCTTAATATATGGTTTGGTACGCCCCTAGGGCTCAACGTATATTGTGCTAATTTACTGTGTGCTAAATAAGTTTATTGAATGTAGTTTTGCCTCCAGCCTCATAAAGACACTAGAGGGATGAGTTTAGAATAAATACATATATTTTATATATATACCTGGTGTGGTTCTCCTTTCATTTTGTCATTCATGAGATTATAGACTGGTAAAACAAGCTGCTTTACATTCCTTCAAGACTTAGCCTGAAGGCTGCTCTCTACAGCTCCCACTATGATAGCTTTCTATGTAGGTTGTCTTTTTTTTTTTTTTTGTAGAGTTTTATATAGCGCGAACTAGACCCGAACCGAATCAGGTATCAGAGCGCTTTACATAGCACCAGTTACGTTACATGAGGACACACTTTCATTTTTAGGCACGGGGAGATTAAGTGATTTGCCCAGAATCACAGGAGGTTTTTGGCGTCGTTACCGAGACTCGAACCCAGATCCCCAGGTCCGAGGTCGAGCGCCTTAGCCGTTAGGCCAACACCTCTCCCGTCTTTAAACCTACCATCAATAAGGGTCGTTTGGACTGGTGCAAGGTGCCCACCAGAATAGTGGACAGCATATGCCAGGCAAACTTCTCACAACAAAATAACTGTCAAGTGCATAACCCTATTTTCACTGTAAAACTATAAGCGTCTTGTTTTAAAACATGTATTAAGTAGGAAGTTTATCAATTTTAGGTTGCTCCCAGGGATACGTTTTCCGTCCTAAAAACGTCAAAATTATGCTGGTTGTGTGTTCCCAAAAGACTTGGTTACAAATCCCTTGAATGGGGCACTCCTTTAGTGATCAAAAAAAGCTTCAAGTTCATTCACAAATTGAATTTTATTCATTCAATAATTTCACGAAGATAAATGTTTAGTTGCGTTTTTTCATCCATGTGTAGATATAATTTTTCACTTTACTCCAAAAGAAATCAATGTATTAAATATAACTTTATGAATTCATAATCGATTCTCCAATGCATTTCGAACAAAAAAACTGCTCTTCATCAGGGAGTGTATTTTAAAAAGAAATGAACAGACATTGCAACCAATGAACCATAATTCAAGGTAACAAGTTCAAACATTCTAATTTATGCATGCTTTTTGAGTCAAGTGAGACTACGTGTAACAGAAAGTGAGCACTCGTGAATGTTCGTGAAAGGCCACGCTTCTTAAATTTACTCGTAAATTTACTCACGTTTCCATAAAAAGTAGGTGGAACAAAGTATTAAAGATGAATCTGAGGGGACACAATTGAGAAGCGAAAAAACGTCAGTTACACACCTCCGCGTTTTCACATGAGATGTAAAAAATGCATATGGTAGCGCTACTAGTATTCGAAAAATGTTCGAAAAATGACATCGCGCTCTGTGAAAGAGCATGAGCGCTTCATATTTTATAAAAAATAATCTTACCAGAGTGTTTCGGTTTCGATAGTCGATAAACAGCGTTACTTATTTTTATCGGGACCGGCTGATACACCAACACTGCGTTTCCGCGTCTTATGTGTGATGCAGACTAAAGATAGTAGAAGGACTACTCTAAACGGACCGAGTTAGGGAGAATGAATACGGCGGCCATATTGGTGTGAAAGTAAACTAACTGAGTGAGGTGGACGATGGCTTTAGCCATATCGGAAACTGTCAAAAACGATGTTTGGTGTGTTAGATTCAAATAAACATGCAATAAATATAAACATTTTGAACAATATACGAATGTTTTGATCTAGGCATCAATTTACAGAAGTTACAGAGCAAAAAGTACCAACATTGAGAGATTTACAAGTAACATAAAAATTCTGTTCGTTCATTCAAACCATTTGGTTTCAAAGCCTGTAGATGGTAAATCCAAAAATTTTCTCTGCGCAGTAGTTGTTTATTGTTGTCTATTCCTTCAACTTTATCAACAACTTCCAAAATAAGGAACCTTAGTTGCGCAATGTTATGTTTCAATTCCTGAAAGTGAGTTGCTACAGAGGACTTCAAGTTTTTTGTCCTTATATTGGATTTGTGTTCATTTATGCGCAAACGAATTTTTCGCTCAGTCTTCCCTACATAAATCTTTCCACAAGGACATTTTAGCAGGTAAATAACATTTGCAGTTTCACAGGTGGCTGATACATGTAATTTGATTTTTTGACCCGGCATGGGGTGGTGAATCACAGTCCCACGAATAATGTTATGACAGTTTTGACAATTTAAACAGGGCATTGTACCTGAGTATGTTTGTTTGCGTAGTTCCTTTCTTTTAAGAATTTCTCCGAGGTTTCTGTTCCTAGTATATGCAAACAATGGAGGTTCCAAAAACATGTTTTTGAAATCCGGTTCCATGGTTAACATTGGCCAATGTTTATTAATTATCCTCTTAAAAATGTGGCTTGATGTGGTGATTTTTGTTACTACCACCATTCTGGTGGTTTCTTTTTTCTTGCTTGTAGACAATGCTTCCTTGCGTGTGATTTGTTGACATTTTGAAACTGCCTTCGAGAAAACTCTTGGGGGATATCCTCTTTCTCTGAATCTTGCTGACATTTCATTAGTTCTTAAATTTACCTTTTGATTATCAGACACTATTCTTCTTATCCTCAACATTTGTGATGTAGGTAAGTTGTTTTTCAATGAAAATTGATGATGACTAGAATAGTGAAGAATGTTTTTTCTGTCTGTTACTTTTCTAAAAATGTCAGTTTCCAAACTAGTTTCAGTTTTTGATATTAAGACATCCAAACATGTAATCTGGGTATCGGAAATTACACTGGTAAATTGAAGATGCTCATTAAATGAGTTTCATGTCTGAATAGCCAACCTTGCACTTTCTTTATTTCCTTTTCATAACATAAAAATGTCATCAATGTATCGCTGATACATTATAATATGGGATTTCCATTCCTGGTTTGATAAGATGTGTTCCTCCTCAAATCTCTCCATCACGAGATTAGCGTACGATGGGGCCATACAATTCCCTATGGAAGTACCGCTCAATTGGAGGAACCATTCCTCTTTCCACTTAAAATAGCTTTGATAAAGTGAAAAATTAATCAACTCCATAATGAAGACTTGCATAGTATGTTCAATCTCGCTGTTGAGTAATGTGTGCTCTATTGCCTCCAATCCTAATTGGTGGGGGATTGATGTGTAGAGTGATGATACATCGGCCGTACATAATGTAATTTCTTCACCTTCTGACCATTTTATCTCTTGTATTTTCAGAATAAAATCAGTTGTATCCTTAGTGTAAGATCTCATCTTCTTCACACTTGGTTGTAGATATTTGTCAATAAATTGACCAATATGTTCATGTATGCTACCACAAGTGGAAACTATAGGTCTAAAAGGTGGGTCCTTAAGATTCTTGTGAACTTTAGGTAACATGTACATTGATGGACTTCTAGAATTTGTACTAAGTAGAAACAATCTTGTTTTGTCCTTGATGATACCCATCTCAACAGCTTTATCCACTAAACCTTTGAGTGTCAAAGCGAATTCTCTAGTGGGATTGTTGTCCAATTTCATGTAAATGTTCTGGTCCATAATATGTTCCATAACTTTTCTTTCATAGTGCGAAGTGTTGACTACAACCAGTGCTCCTCCTTTGTCAGCTTTTTTAAATACTATTTGAGAGTTATTTGCTAGTTTCTTCAAGGTATCCCAATCTCTACGTGTTAGGTTTTTCTTATTCGTCGTTTTGAATTTCAATGAATTTAGTTCTTTCTTTACCAAGTTCTCAAAAAGATCTAGGGTTTTATGACTAATGGGAGCCATATAAGTACTTCGATTTCTTAAACCCATAAGTTCATCATACTCCTCTTCTTCACCAATCTTTTGTGGTTGAATCACATTATCAAAAAAGTTTCTCAATCGAAGTTTGCGCATGAGTTTAAAAAAATCAATGTCAAGTTCTAGTAAGTTGCTGTCAGAAGTTGGTACGAATGAAATTCCCTTCTGTAATATTGTTAACTCTTGAGGAGATAGTTAATAATCTGATATGTTAATAATTAGGTTTCCTTCACTGTTTTCTTCTTGTCTTTCTTCAATACATTTATACTTCTGGTGTTCGGATGTTCCTTCTCCTTTTCTTTTTCTTTTGTTTTGTCCCCTCCTGGGTCTTCTGTTCCGTCTTGGCCTACCTCTAAAAAAGGATGTCCAGAAGTAGTTGGTCATAAAACCCTAGATCTTTTTGAGAACATGGTAAAGAAAGAACTAAATTCATTGAAATTCAAAACGACGAATAAGAAAAACCTAACACGTAGATATTGGGATACCTTGAAGAAACTAGCAAATAACTCTCAAATAGTATTTCAAAAAGCTGACAAAGGAGGAGCACTGGTTGTAATCAACACTTCGCACTATGAAAGAAAAGTTATGGAACATATTTTGGACCAGAACATTTACATGAAATTGGACAACAATCCCACTAGAGAATTCGCTTTGACACTCAAAGGTTTAGTGGATAAAGCTGTTGAGATGGGTATCATCAAGGACAAAACAAGATTGTTTCTACTTAGTACAAATTCTAGAAGTCCATCAATGTACATGTTACCTAAAGTTCACAAGAATCTTAAGGACCCACCTTTTAGACCTATAGTTTCCACTTGTGGTAGCATACATGAACATATTGGTCAATTTATTGACAAATATCTACAACCAAGTGTGAAGAAGATGAGATCTTACACTAAGGATACAACTGATTTTATTCTGAAAATACAAGAGATAAAATGGTCAGAAGGTGAAGAAATTACATTATGTACGGCCGATGTATCATCACTCTACACATCAATCCCCCACCAATTAGGATTGGAGGCAATAGAGCACACATTACTCAACAGCAAGATTGAACATACTATGCAAGTCTTCATTATGGAGTTGATTAATTTTTCACTTTATCACAGCTATTTTAAGTGGAAGGAGGAATGGTTCCTCCAATTGAGCGGTACTTCCATGGGGAATTGTATGGCCCCATCATACGCTAATCTCGTGATGGAGAGATTTGAGGAGGAACACATCTTATCAAACCAGGAATGGAAATCCCATATTATAAAGTATCAGCGATACATTGATGACATTTTTATGTTATGGAAAGGAAATAAAGAAAGTGCAAGGTTGGCTATTCAGACATGGAACTCATTTAATGAGCATCTTCAATTTACCAGTGTAATTTCTGATACCCAGATTACATGTTTGGATGTCTTAATATCAAAATCTCAAAGTAGTTTGGAAACTGACATTTTTAGAAAAGTAACAGACAGAAACAACATTCTTCACTATTCTAGTCATCATCAATTTTCATTGAAAAACAACTTACCTACATCACAAACGTTGAGGATAAGAAGAATAGTGTCAGATGATCAAAAGGTAAATTTAAGAACTAATGAAATGTCAGCAAGATTCAGAGAAAGAGGATATCCCCCAACAGTCATCTCGAAGGCAGTTTCAAAATGTCAACAAATCACACGCAAGGAAGCATTGTCTACAAGCAAGAAAAAAGAAACCACCAGAATGGTGGTAGTAACAAAATTCACCATATCAAGCCACATTTTTAAGAGGATAATTAATAAATATTGGCCAATGTTAACCATGGAACCGGATTTCAAAAACATGTTTTTGGAACCTCCATTGTTTGCATATACTAGGAACAGAAACCTCGGAGAAATTCTTAAAAGAAAGGAACTACGCAAACAAACATACTCAGGTACAATGCCCTGTTTAAATTGTAAAAACTGTCATAACATTATTCGTGGGACTGTGATTCACCACCCCATGTGGGGCCAAAAAATCAAATTAAATGTATCAGCCACCTGTGAAACTGCAAATGTTATTTACCTGCTAAAATGTCCTTGTGGAAAGATTTATGTAGGGAAGACTGAGCGAAAAATTCGTTTGCGCATAAATGAACACAAATCCAATATAAGGACAAAAAACTTGAAGTCCTCTGTAGCAATTCACTTTCAGGAATTGAAACATAACATTGCGCAACTAAGGTTCCTTATTTTGGAAGTTGTTGATAAAGTTGAAGGAATAGACAACAATAAACAACTACTGCGCAGAGAAAATGTTTGGATTTACCATCTACAGGCTTTGAAACCAAATGGTTTGAATGAAGGAACAGAATTTTTATGTTACTTGTAAATCTCTCAATGTTGGTACTTTTTGCTCTGTAACTTCTGTAAATTGATGCCTAGATCAAAACATTCGTATATTGTTCAAAATGTTTATATTTATTGCATGTTTATTTGAATCTAACACACCAAACATCGTTTTTGACAGTTTCCGATATGGCTAAAGCCATCGTCCACCTCACTCAGTTAGTTTACTTTCACACCAATATGGCCGCCGTATTCATTCTCCCTAACTCGGTCCGTTTAGAGTAGTCCTTCTACTATCTTTAGTCTGCATCACACATAAGACGCGGAAACGCAGTGTTGGTGTATCAGCCGGTCCCGATAAAAATAAGTAACGCTGTTTATCGACTATCGAAACCGAAACACTCTGGTAAGATTATTTTTTATAAAATATGAAGCGCTCATGCTCTTTCACAGAGCGCGATGTCATTTTTCAAACGTTTTTCGAATACTAGTAGCGCTACCATATGCATTTTTTACATCTCATGTGAAAACGCGGAGGTGTGTAACTGACGTTTTTTCGCTTCTCAATTGTGTCCCCTCAGATTCATCTTTAATACTTTGTTCCACCTACTTTTTATGGAAACGTGAGTAAATTTACGAGTAAGTTTAAGAGGCGTGGCCTTTCACGAACATTCACGAGTGCTCACTTTCTGTTACACGTAGTCTCACTTGACTCAAAAAGCATGCATAAATTAGAATGTTTGAACTTGTTACCTTGAATTATGGTTCATTGGTTGCATTGTATGTTCACTTCTTTTTAGAATACACTCCCTGATGAAGAGCAGTTTTTTTGCTCGAAATGCATTGGAGAATCGATTATGAATTCATAAAGTTATATGGAATACATTGATTTCTTTTGGAGTGAAGTGAAAAATTATATCTACACATGGATGAAAAACCGCATTTAAACGTTTATCTTCATGAAATTATTGAATGAATAAAAATCAATTTGTGAATGAACTTGAAGCTTTTTTTGATCACTAAAGGAGTGCCCCATTCAAGGGATTTGTAACCAAATCTTTTGGGAAAACACAACCAGCAACTTCTCACAACTACATCTTCCCCTTTGTTAAATAAAAAGTACCAATAACATTTACACATATATGTATATATATATATATAGTCACTGAAAAAACCATAGGTTTCAGGGGTGT
Organism: Lissotriton helveticus; assembly: GCF_964261635.1. Lineage (NCBI taxonomy): Eukaryota > Metazoa > Chordata > Amphibia > Caudata > Salamandridae > Lissotriton > Lissotriton helveticus. Next base: position 1,133,485,173 of record NC_136061.1, read on the forward strand.
TATAGTTAGCTGGCCATTTCACTCGCACAAAACCATTGAAATTCCCCTGTTATTGTTAGTTCAGCTAACTATTACTCGTGCGCCTGCAATGCACGGCTGATGACGTCACATATTACATCACTCATGACATGGTCAGTGACATCAATCATGACATCACTGATGACATCTCAAATGACATCACTGATGACATCATCCAGTGAATGTGTGTTTTTCTGAAAATTAAATATGTTTTATATTAGTATATCTCAAAGTCGATGGAAGAATAAAAGGGTAAATAAGAGTGTAAATGGATTTTTTTTTGTAAAATTGATTGTATAACGGACTGATTAAGTGTATCTTAGTGATACATGGGTTAGCAAGTAATGCTTAAATATGTAAATATCTGTATCAGTCTCTCACTTTGTGTATAAGTGGCTGCATGGGTTGGTGACTAGCTACATGAGTGTCTATATGGGTTATTAGTTGGTTTTTTGAGTATAAGTATGAGTGTCTGAGTGTCTGTATGGTTTGGTGGGGGTATTACTTAGCGCATAGATGCATGAATGAGTGACTCACTGTATGTGTTTTGAAGACAGCATGTGTGCAGGACTCTATGGGTGGATGAGTGTGTGTATGGGTGTGTTTGTGAGTGAATGACTGTCTCAATAGTGTCTTTATGAGTAACTACATATGTTTAAAACTAGTATATGTGAGTATTGGTCTATATAAGTGAGTATATGTGAGAGCGGTGAGAGATTGGAAGAGTTCCTGTATAAATAAGTATGTGTTTCTATAATTGATTGTTTAATAGAGTAAGTATGTATGTGTACGTTTCTGTAGAAGTAAGTGTAGTGGTCTGTGTATAACTGTATATGCAAGTAAATGGATGTTTTATTCTTTATTAGCATGAGTGCTTGTGTGTGTGAGTAACTATAAACGAGTGGGGGTGTGTAACAGGATGTAAAGGTGTATGAGTACATATGATGAGTGAGTACATGTACGAGTGACTATATAGGACTGTTGGTGAATGAGTGGATGCGTATGTAGATCTTGGAATTACTGAATAGGTTGTTGTAACTGGTATTGGTATGTCAATTTTTTTGAAAATGTTAGTTTCTATTTTTGAATGTGTGTATCAAAGGTTATATAAGGGTGAGAGGAAGCCTGCCACTCTATCACAAGGATGATGTCATCAGTGATGTCATCAGTGATGTCATTTGAGATGTCATAAGTGATGCCATGAGTGATGTCACTGACCATGAGTAATGTAATATGTGACGTCATCAGCAGTGCATTGCGGGCACGCAAGTTACAGTTAGCTGAACTAATTATAACGGGGGAATTTCAATGGTTTTGTACAAGTGAAATGTCCAGCTAACTATAACACCCCTGAAACCTATGTTTTTTTCAGTGAATTTCTAAGGTTTTTTAAATGCTAATTCCTAACTATAACCTGCCTGAAACCTATGGCTTTTTCAGTGAATTTCAAAGATTTTTTAAATGATAATTCCTAATTATAATGTTCATTAAGCATATGGGTTTTTTTCTATCTTTTTTAATTATCATCCTGTTCTCAATGTAGTAAAAACTGCAAATATTACCACTCTTCAATGTATTCCTTCCTCCAAGAAAATCGCTACAAACCAGAACCACAACTAACGTTAATAATATACAAACTAGACGTTCGCATTGGAAAAAACCAAAAAAACACCACTTTCCATACTTTCAACAACAAACCAAATCCAAAATTCTACCTAAAAAAACAGGCGATAGTTCCATTTAACACGAACAAATTAATATCAACATTTAACTAGTGTAAGGACGTCGACTATCTACTGTACGAATTACATCCAACTCACACCTATATCTAAAGACAAATATGTAATAGAGGTACTAATTATGCACTTCTAACACCCAACAAAATTGCAACACCTAGCGCCACCACCACTACAACCACCCCTCCTGGCCCCTCCCCCCCTACTAAATCACAGGCAGCGCAAAACAGGACAACGGACCATCCAAAAAATTATATCTCCTCAACAGCACACTAGCTCAATGTTCAGACATATGGCAATCAACTATGTATAAGGGAAGGAACTCTCACATTAACAATAATGTACACAATGCTAACACTACTGGTGATAAGCTATACACAACTCACTATACAAACCGGGTATAGATATACTATTGATACGTGTAATGTACTGCATAGTGGACGCAACCATATTATCTCAGACTCTGGGGAATATCTCGGCATGTAGCTGTGTTGTCTCCCCCCACCCTTGAAGCAGAGGCGGAATGGGCTGGTCCAAAGTACACAACTCCAGCATGAGAGTATAACATATTAGCCTGCGCCTTGGGCGTGGTTCACTTCTGCAAAGAAAAAAGACTCTGCCACAGCAAAGGTCCTCACTCTGCCACGTGGCTGCCGCCATGACCACGTACGTACCTCCTTGATACAGGCCCATTGCGAACTCAGCGCCACAGCACCGCAGACTTATGTCTGTATGGACTACTGCCTCCGATCTATACTGCGGACAGCAGGGTTAACAACTTGAATTCAGTTTTGGATCTACACTATGGACAGCATTAAAGTTAGCCTTTATTTATGTAAGACAGAGACAATTGTACTCTATGTCCTCAGACTTTGTTAAAATAAGTGACAAAAAATCTTCGGCGATATGTGTGCTGACTACTGACTTCGATCTACAGTGCGGTCAGTAGAGTTTACAAGTTGATACCAGTTTCACATCAGCACTACAGACAACATTGAATTCAGTCTTGATTTATTTAAGGCAGAGAAAATTGTACTCAGTCCTCAGATTTTGTTAAAGGATGCGACAAAAAACATTCCTTAATGTCTGTACTGACTACTGCCTTCGATCTACACTGCGGTCAGTAGAGTTTACAACTTGATACCAGTTTCGCATCAGCACTACAGACAACGTTGAATTCAGTCTCGATTTATTCAAGGCAGAGACAATTGTACCCAGTCCTCAGATTTTGTTAAAGTATGTGGCGAAAAGTATTCCTCGATGTTTGTGTCGACTACTGCCTTAGATCTACACTGCGGAAAACAGGGTTCACAACTTGAATTCAGCTTTGCATCTACACTACGGACAGTAGGGAATTCAGCCTTGATTTATTTAATGCAGAGACAATTGTACTGTATGTGTTCAGATTTTGTTCAAATAAGTGACAAAAATCATTCATCAATATCTGTGCTGACTACTGCCTTCGTCTACAGTGCGGACAGCAGGGTTCACAACTTGAATTCAGCTTTGGATCTATACTAAGGACAGCATGAAATTTAGCCTTGAATTTTTTAAGGTAGAGATAATTGTACTTTATGTCCTCAGATTTTGCTAAAGGATACGACAAAAATAATTTCTTGATGTCTGTGCTGACTACTTCTTTTGATCTACATTATGAGGGCTCACGATTCAGGTGAAATGGTGATTGAACATGACGCATTCCAGTAGGCAAGAAATATTGTACCAGTGCAACCCGCCCGAACCACGAATCATCGCAGGGTGCGCACACGATGAGTTATTCAGGTACCACTAACTCACTGCACCACAAGTCATCTCTCCGTGGCCTTATTAAGGCAGAATTCACTAGGCAAAAACATTGCTCCCAGTGCGGCCTGCCCAGACCACGCATCATCACAGGTTACGTACACGCTTCATACCAAAGGTACTAATAACTCAGTGCACCATAATTCATCGCCACGTGGTCGTATTCAGGCAGAATTCAACAGAAAAAAGACATTGGTCCAAATGCGCCCCCGGACCACGCATTATCGCAGAGTACGTACAAGATCAGCGCCAAAGATACTACTAACTCAGTGCACCATAAATCATGACAAAGAAGAGTGAACAGTTTTCAGTCAGCAATGAGGCATACTATCACTTTTAAATGAAATTCATGCAGAATTCAATCGACAAAAGACATTACTCCAATTACTGTGCCCCCACGACCACACATCATAGCAGGGTACATACCAACTAAGCGCCAAAGGTACTAGTAACTCAGTGCACCAAAAATCATCGCCACATGGCCCTACTAAGGCAGAATTCACAAGGCAAAAATCATTACTATCAGTACGGCTGCCCGGACCTCGCATTATCACAGGTTCCACAGAACCTTGTTGTTTCAGGTGCCACTAACTCAGTGCAAGCCAAATTAAGTATAACACCTATCAAACCTATACAATATCCCTGTAGTATGTTTCCTTCAAAAACTTCTTTTATATTACTTATAGATTTAGTTGAATAATAAAATTCATGCTGCAAGTGCAAAGGCACACTTAATGAAAGTCTACACTGCGGACAGCCCAGTTCACAATTTGAACTATAATGTCCCTGAAACATACATATTTCGACAATGTATTCCATACATGTTTCATCTGTTATTTCAATCGTGATTAAACATGATGCAGTCCAGCCTAATATCTACACTGCAGACAGCAGGGTTTACAACTTGAATTCAGCTTTGCATCTACACTACAGACAGTAGGGAATTCAGCCTTGATTTACTTAATGCAGAGACAATTATACTGTATGTATTCAGATTTTGTTAAAATAAGTGAAAAAAAGCATTCCTCTATAACTGTGCTAACTACTGCCTTCCATGTACACTGCGGACAGTAGGGTTCACAACTTGAATTCAGCTTTGAATCTATACTACAGACAGCATTGAATACAGCCTCGATTTATTTAAGGAAGAGACAAAAAATACTCCTGTGGCACTGCTAGTGTGCGCAAGCACCTTCAATCCCTGCATCCTGTGAACTATGCTCACAAAGAATGTAGAAGACTGCACCAAAATGTACCTGCACCACCAAAAATACCAAGTACCTCAGGGGCATCACCTTCAACATCGCCACCAGACATAGGTCCCCATTTTGAGAAAGTTAGAATGCACTGCATGAAGGGCAATCGTTTAATTTGTTATAGGGAGCAATTAGTAGACCTAGTTTGCAGAGCAATTGATAACCATCGATGGTAGGTTTTTTATTCCCCTCAAAGTTCATGCAGCCCAGTATGCAACAGTCAATGCTTTGAGTGCAGCCTGTTCAGACCACGCATCATCGCAGGGTGAGCACACACTAAACACCAGACATACCACTAACTCAGTACACCATAAATAAACGCCACATGGCCTTATTAAGGCAAAAATCAGTAGTCAAAAGACATTCTTACCAGTGGGGTTTGCCTGAACCACGCATCATCACAGGCTCCACACAAACCGCCCCTACCTCAGTGCACCACAACTCATGAACCCTTTACGATAGAATCTTTTGTGTATTATTTCACATATAGTGCTCCTACCTTTGTACAGCAGAAGTCATAAACCATTTACGATTGAATATCTGTGCATGATATCATGATTACTATTCTACTTGTTACCAACAGCAACCTAATAAAATGGAATCTATCTGTGTCTGTGTATTTATTATGTTTGTAAAATGCTGCTCCCGTGCCCTACCACATTATATTGTGCTGTAAATAGCGTATGCAACCATCTTACCTCTGCCAGTAACAAAACCTTTGATTATATAACTTTCTCTCACTCATTCTACAAATACAAACATACAAACTGGATCATTACAATACTGCAAACAAAGTGTATAGTACATTTATGAGTGTTTGCCATTGCTCGATTTATTTTTTAGCATATTTATATAGCGCCAACTCGACCCAAAACTATATCAGCCTTTTACATGAGCACCGAATTTACAGTACATTTTCAGGCACGCTTAGATTACGTCATTTCTCTACAATAACAGGATGTGGACGCGGATCCGAGCCTTGAACACTGATTCCCAGCACCAAGTTCCACAGTATAGCCGAATGACCACATACGTATATATATATATATATATATATATTAGCTGCCCTTCATGTGCTAAAAACTGCAACCTAAAACTTTCATAGCCCTGTATTACTACAGCTACAACACTCCACTGAATGTACAACAAACATTAATATTCGCAGAAATGCGTCATTTCCACCATCTTTTATGTGTGCAATATGGATGAATGTAGGATTAGTGATTCCCCGTACCTTCCATGTTGGCCATATTGTGGGACTTTACAGACATAATGACACATTTGCGTTTAAGACCCGGGTGACGGCAGCACTACAACACGGACACCCAAATCAGCTGATTTCTCATATAGTTCACAACGGAACCACGCCCATAGCTCCGGAGTCATTGTTCACAGCCTTGCGCAGCACTGTCATACGGCAGTCCAGCCCACTCCGCTTACGCTTCCAGGAAAACACAACAACGCTACATGGACCAGATTTCCATTGTAGTGATTTCTTAGTTCCAGCTCTAGTTGTCAGTACAGCATACACACATTCTCTCATGGCTGGTATACACCCACACTACACCCATCCAGCACATGAGTCACAACACACGTGACCCTACCAATAAAAAAGACGGGGCGCACGTGCTCTACGCCATTTTAGAGTTGCTCCCATCGCAAGCGCTGTGATGGCCCGTCCTGGTGGTTCGGACACCGCATTTAGGCCCGAACTACCAAACAGGGGGCCCACCACCACGTGCGTGGCCTTTTGGTCACTGAGTTAGTGGTACCGGAAGGACTGAGCGGGTGAGGAACCTGGGATGAAGATAGGTGCACGAGTCTGTCCTTTGCCATAACGATATCAAGACTCAGTACCAAATGTGAGACTTCTTGGTGGCAGAGCAGGACTGCATGATGTAGAACGTACCCTGTCGGCAAAAGGGTGAGCAGTGAGGCCTGGGTGCGCAGCGGAGGGAGTAGATGGGGTGTAGCAGACTGTATGCAAAAAGGCGATGCAGCAATTTAGGCGTATGCAGTCCTATATACCGTATCTTATTGCATTTCTATTTTTTTTCCTAAAGCAGGAACGTTTTTATAGTCTGTCAAAAGTCCATCCCTCGTGATGATTGAAACCACATGGATCACTGTGCACTACTTGTTTTCAATAACTAGATGGAAAACATTACTACTGTACTAATTCTTCATAAATCGAAGCCCATTAAACAAGTTGGAACTGTACAAATAGTTGTATTTTTAATGCGGGAGGGAAGGTGTGTGAAAGGGCGAAGTTATTCTACTCCACATTAAGATAGTAACAATTACCAATCAAACATCTTTGTTTTACTATCTTTTAGATGTAGAGCTTCAAGGTGCACTATGTCCCAGCACGTGTTGGAAGACACACCGGTGACAGAAAGGTGAGCTGCGAATATGTTTTCAGTCACTCTCTTCTTTGATAAAGAGATGACGCACAATCTTATCTTCCTTTTTATCTAACAGGTTGTATTTCACAAATTGGCGTTCCCCCCCAACACCTCCAAAGCTTAACGTTTGAGAATTCTGCGATGATGCGTGGCCATCTTAACAACGGATAAGAAGGCTGCTTCGACACGTGGTGGACCCTCTTTGAATCACACCAATGGCACAAGGTGAGCAAAGAAGCTTGTTTCCGAAGCAACGAGAAGTCACCTGTGGGCGGAGAGACTGGATAGTGTAAAGCATGTTGACTCCGTACGAATGTACAATTACCTCCGAGCAGTGGGAATGGATAGATTGGAACAGTCTGGGTGCGCAAGAAAGGGCACTCACCTCCGGACACTGGGAGTCAATGGGGTGCAGCAGTCTGGGTACGCAGTAATGAGAACTCACCGCCATGCAGTGGGAGTGCATGGATATAGTACTTGGGAGAAAAAGAGTGCACAGACACCTCCTTGCAGTGGAAGTTGTTATAATACAGTACCCTGAGTGTCCAAAGGCATGAAGCAGAAATATACGTGTGCAGTTGTATGTACTCTGCTATTACTAACTCTATACTATCTTTCAGATCACTAAACTTGACGGTGCATGATGAACCGTTACGTGGTTGGACACACACTGGAGGCAAAAAGGTGAGCTGCAAAGATTTTCTCCAGTATCAACACTACCTCTCCTGCTCCACCTATTACTTTCTCTCACACACACTTTCAATATTGTTTTTTCTTTCTTTCTCTCTCTCCCTCTCTCTCACATTGTTTCTCTTTCTCTTTTCAAGTTATGGACGCTGGTGTCCACTCTGCATATAAATAAATTGAGGCTGAATTTAATACAGTCTGCAGTATAGAAATGAAATGAAATGAAAAGTGTTTTATAGAGCACGGCTAGCTGCCCTGAGGCGTCCAAGCGCTAAAGAAAAGTGGTACTACCTAATGGGACCAGTTAGCGAGAGGGGGGTTAGTCGAGTTTATTGAAGAGAAAGGTTTTTAGCTGTTTGTGGAATGAGGACAGATTGGGGTTGGATCTGAGATGAAGGGGGAGTGAGTTCCACATCTTAGCCGCGTTATAAGAAAACGACCGGCCTCCTGATCTTGATCTTCTGATTTTGGGAACTGTAGCCAAAAAGGCGTGGGTAGAATGAAGCTGCTTAATGGGATGGTATTGCGTGATTAAGGAATGGTTAATCACCGGTCCTGTCTTCCAGTAGGCCTGATGGGAGATACACAGGGATTTAAAATTAATTCTCTCCCTGACAGGGAGCCAATGCAGGCTCCTCAGCCCGGGCTTGGCTGAGAGTCTATGAAGTAGCAAAAGCAGCGTGCGTGCGGCACAATTCTGAATCAGCTGAAGTTTCCGTAGAGTGAATTCAGGTGCTCCTAAATAAAGAGCATTGCCGAAGTCAAGGCGAGACTGAATCAGGCCTTGAACCACAATTTGTTTGGCTTCAAAAGGTAAGAGGGGGAGGATCTTCTTAAGAAGTCTGAGAAGACCAAAGCAAATAGCTGATAGCTTAGTTGCCTGGATGACAAAAGTTAGGGACTTGTCCAGCCAGACACCAAGACTTTTTATGGTGTCTTTAGGTATTGGTGGCGGACCCAGACTGGGGGGCCATAAGAATTATTAGTGGGAGAAGCAGAGAAGCCAAGGAGCATAAGCTCAGTTTTGTCTCCGTTGAGTTTGAGAAATGATGCAGTCATCCAGTTTTTAACTTCTCCAGACAGCCCACCAAATCAGCCTGTGGTGGATGGCTGCCTCTCTGCGTGAGGGAGACCACTAGCTGAGTATCGTCCGCATATGTGATGATCTTAATTCCATTTGGACAGACGATCTCAGCCAGCGGTCTCATGTATACGTTAAATAACGTAGGGCTTAAAGATGAGCCCTGTGGAACCCCGCAGTCCAAGGGTTTGTTGGATGAGACAATATCCCCTTCAAAGACTTGGAATGTTCTATCACTCAGGAAGGACTCAAGCCAGGTTATCGCTCTTCCTGATATTCCAAGGCTAAGGAGTTGGTGCACCAAAGCAGACTTCAAGCTGTGAGCTCTGCTGAAAACAGTGTTTCCAAAAGGTAAGCAGAGCGGCCTGGATACACAATGCCTCCAATTAAACGTGTTGTAAATAAACAATATTGCCCTGCATAATATTGTGATCTCTCACCTAATTCTGTCTCATCTCTGAATCATTTTAAAGACCTGCTGGACAATACTGTAGATCTGACCCAGCAGACACTTCCCTACAGACACCTCTTCAACGCGGGCCTATGAGAGGGGTGGGATGTATTAGGCACTGCACACGTGAGAATGAGCAATATTGCCAAGTGTTATGTTAATTTGTGATCTCTGACCTCATTCAGTCACATCGATCTAATTTTAAAGACTTATTTTCATTTTTGTTTTGCAAGTTACCTACCCTCCTACCATTGGAGTCCATCTCACATTTTGTTCATTATACTGTTATGTTAAAGTGGCGTTTCTATTTATTTATTGTTGTTTTAATAAAAGTTCATTTAAAAATAAATTAGTGTATACGTCTTCTTTTTCTGACAACATTTCACTATTGTTTAGTGTGATAATCATATGCTTAGAGAAGATTTAACAATTAAAAGTAGAAATGATATTTATAACTAGAAGTATAATACTAAGGCTAACACTTTACCAGCTCTTTACCAGAGTCTGTAGCTGCGATTAACGGTTCCTATGGAAAATTTTAAAAAGTCCAGCACACTTACTGTTTGGATTAGCAACATTGTGTGGTGAACTTGTGACCTGTGTGCTCAGTCAAGTGTTTCATGAACTGTTACCATGGTAACAGGCAGTAAGCAGTTTGGGGGTAGGGTTGAAAGGTACTGGCTGTACAGAAGCCGTTATATTTACCCAGGAACCTCTACATGACAGAGGGGAAAGCAAACTGAGACAACAGAACACTGTGGGGCAGATTTACAAGCCCCTTGCACCACTTTTGCGTCACTTTTCCCTTGTTAAAAGTGACGCAATAGTGGTGCACGGGACTTGTAAATCTGCCCCTATCTACATTACGAGCAAAAGAAGTACACAACTCTTTGAATTAACTTCAAGAGAGGGCTTGAGAAATAGCCACTGACGTTACAAAACCCCATGTACAATTTACCTACTCTGTACTCAACAATGGGCAATTCTTTATCGATCACAATTAGACAGTGTTGCTTCACGATTCACAGTGTGCACTTCACTAAATACTGTGTGACTATTTAAATGGGAAACGGGATTGTCGATATTCCAAAACTTAGGGGCACATTTACATGGATGGCGTCAAAATTATCGTTGCTTTAACAGCAGCAATCTACAGCTAAAACGGCAATAATGGACTTCAAAATCCTTTGTTGTCTTACCGGAAGATTTTTTCAACACTGCTGTTTGCTATGGCAGGTTGAGAGCTGAGGCTCCTGCCCTGCCATAGAAAACTTGGTTTGCATTTTGAAAGAGAGAACACGAAAACCTACTCTCTCTTTTAAGATGCAAAGCAGATTGCTTTTCCCCACGGGGAACTGCAGATTAGCAGGTCCCTGTGTGCAAAAGTAATAGTGGCTTCAGAAGGACGCAGGAAGATAACTGGGACCGTAGGGACATTGGGCCTCCACCCACAGTCCCCAACGTTGTATATATGCCCATAGGATGGTATCCCGAAGAAGAATACAAATTAATAGTAGGTGATATTTTTTCTTACTGAAAAATTAGGAGTCTGTAATGGGCATTTTTAAAAGGACAGCGTTAAAATGTTCTGGTGTAAACCTGGGCTTCTATTGGAAGTCTCACGAATTCTCAAAAGCCTATTATTAAGCCCATTATGGCCGCTTTAACCGCACTTTCCTAACACTAAAGCGATGATAATTTTAACGCTGTCCTTGTAAATATGCCCACAATATCGCGAGAAATACAGCGATAATTCATGTTCGCAAGAGAAATGCTTGTTAATATAAAACTGTGGATTTAACATATCAATCCACCTCGCATATTAAACATGGTTAAGTCTACTTCAGAACAGATGTTAGGATCCGACATAAACCGCAATTACCAAGAGTTTTGCTATAGATCCTCAAATCCAGGGACGCCTTGTAAATACAACGCTGTTGTCATACCTCCCTCTTCCATGTTATATTGTCATAGGAACACCTACCTTGCCACTGGAAAAGCCTACATTGCAACTCATTGGAGATACGAGGCGAGCAGTTAGCAAACCGGCTGTTAACATGCGTTAATGCATCTTAGCGTCACCTAGTAAATACGGCGATATCATTTTCACCGCATTTGTGGCTTTTTAAAAAAAATTGCGGCGAAATGGCACTTGTTAATAGGCCCTCAAGTTTGCTATGACAGAGGGGGAACCTTGACTCCCGCCCTGCCATAGCAAACAGCAGTGTCCCGGGGTAGGCACCCCAAGACACAGCAGGAGCCATTCCTGGGGGGTGGTGTTCCCCAAGGCTTTTGACTGCTGCAGAATGGGGACCACGCGGCCCCCCCTCCCAAAATATAAAAAGCCCCGGAGGGTGGTAATCCCCGAGGCTTAGATGGACCTTTGAGCTCCCTCACCCATTTATTTTGTAGCACCGAGGAATGGCGGTCCCTGGGCTACAGGGCCCCTATGAACCCCCATCAAACGTAATATTTTAGACCCCGTGATTTGGCCCTCCCAGGTAGCTAATTTTTAAACGAGCACAGGAGCCCGCGCTTCGTTTTCATTTTTTTACGGCGGATCCATGCACCCAGCGAACATTTCTCTGTTTTTTCACAAAAAAAAATTTGGGGTCCCTAGGGGTCCTTGTGGGACCCCCTAAGCAGGTCTAGAGGGTCAAAATATTTCTTACCTGCCCCCTTTATACGTTTTGAACACTTGTTCCACTAATTTATAGATCCTCGCTTCTACAGAGGCACAAAATGGCTGCCAACACTTCCTGGTTTCGAATGTTGACAACCACTTGACAGCCAATTAGCATTCAGCTCGTGATCGGGACGGTGCGCTTAGAGTGCGCGCCAAATGCTCGGATCCACCGAGGCTATATATATATGTACTTTTAATTGTAATTTTCGCAGGAACTACTGAACAGATTTACACAATTTAAGCAAAAGGCACGAGTCTGAAACAAGGACTACCTCTTTGCCAAATTTGGTGTAATTCCGTTCAGCAGTTCGGGCTGTAGCCGCGATGAACGATTCCTATGGAAAATTACGTTTTGGGGCCCCCCTTTTTCTCGGCCCCCGCCAAAGGTATTCCAAATAGAATGTTGGGATTTCCTATGGAAAATAGGTCCTAACTATAACTACCCACTGGCAACCGCCAGTAGGTAATATATATATATAATATATATATATATATATATATATATATATATATATATATATATATATATATATATATATATATATATTATATATCAGAGGCACTGGTACAGTCATTGGGCTCTCTGGATTCTCAGGTGGATAAGTCTCACTTCTGATATCCAGAACTGGCGAAGGATGAAGCAGGAGCTTGAAATGCGAAAAATCTTGCGTAAAGGACGTTCCATGATGGTGAACAGTCCCCATGTGTCCTTTACTAGTCACACCCCTCAGTGGGTCAGCATCAAAAGGAGCATCAGACTTGTGTTTCTGTTTTTTCTGACAATAACTTGGTCTCCTCTTTTGAGGACAGTGCTCCGAGCACAGTGGTGTCTATCCGCATAGGTCTTCATTTTGCGTTCGTGAGACAAATCAATAGTGTGAGGTTTATCAAGATCAATAGATCACTCAGTGATCCAATTTGGAAACGTGGTGCCTATGGCTCTCCCAAACATTAAGGTGGCAGGGCTTTCACTCATGTTAAAAAAGGAAGTTGACATGTATGTACGAAGCATAGACTGAAGAACTGATTTGAGTTCACGCTTTCCTGCACAGTGCGCTCAATGGTCTTCTTGAGGGTGCTCATAAATCTCTGGACCACACTGTTCGCCTTTGGTGAGAGAGGTGTGCTTTTCTGATGCTTGACATTTAGATGAGTGACAAAATCTTTAAATTCTGATGATAGATCTTCAACAGGGGCAACACAGGAATATTCATCAACAATTAGATGATGTCCTTTGTCAAGGGGTCCAAATAAATCATGCCATCTTCTCTGGAAGGTCAGACATGTTTAACAGATGTGATGTTGTATTGGATGACAAACAGTTGCACAAATGACAAGTCTTCTCCTTAACTCTTTTTCAACTCTTTCATCAAGTCGAGGGAACAACACTCAGTCTGGTAGAGCTTGTATTGTATCATCAACTCGACGGTGTCCCTCACGAGCTAGTTCAATAGCCTGTTGTCTCAGACTCTTGGGTATGACGATTCTTGACCCTTGTAAGATGATGCCTTCTGGGGTAACTTAAAGTTCTTCCTGCACATTTTTTAATTTCTGGTGCTCAAGGTCATCATGAAGAGGTCGACTATATTTTCACCACATTTGGTGTGTAATAATGTCTTTGAGTATTAGCAAATCCCCGTTAGTACTCGTGGCAGCAATGATTTGTTCTACTGATATGGTAACAGGGGTACTGGATTTCACAATCAAGTTAACATAAGTCTCAGCCTCTTTAGAATTAATGACACTGTATTGGCACACGTGAGAAGTAGTCAACAGCATTTTGATCTTTTCCTGGACCATACACAATAGCATAAACATACCCCTGCAGTCGCACCCCCCACCTTTCCATGCGAGAGGGCACATTGGCTTGAGGATTGCAGAAAAGGGTGAGCAATGCTTGATGATCGGTGACAGCTGTGAAATGCTTTCCATATAACAACTCATGAAAATGTACACAAGCCCTCAAACCCAGCAAGGTTTTCTGTTTCAGGTTATGAATAGGCACGTTCCGTCGAGGACAAACCTTGGGGGCATACATCACAATATGCCTTGGGCATTGGGATGTTCAGTGTGCTGGGCAAGGAGAGCACTAATTCCCACTGGGTTTTCATCAACAACAACCTCCATCTGTAATTTTGGATGAAAGCATGCAATTTCAGTGACGTTCTCAATTGCATGTTTGATTTACTTGAAGCTTTGTTCACATTAACTTGACCATCAAAATGGGGCATTTTTCTTTGTTAAGTCTCTCAATGGGGCACATACAGTGGCTAAGTCATGTATTTAACTTAAGCAGTAACTGGCCATACAAAGGGAGGATCGCAGGATAGTTACATCTTGTAGGGGAGAAGTGGATGACAAGCGTTGTGCTTTATTTGGATCCAGAGTCATTCCCCTCACAGAAAAGACATGATGAATGAACTTGAGTTTGGTTTGATGAAACTCATACTTTGCCACATTGAAAGTGAGACTTGCATCAGGAAGTATATGACACACTTGTTTAAGAACTCTAGCATGTTCCTTTTGTGTGACCCAAAAAACTAGTATGTCATCACTGTAATTGAAAGCATTTGTGACTGGCTGCATTATGTAGTGAATGACATCCTGAAACAGTTCTTCAGCTGATGACACTCTGAAATGTAGCCTTTTATATCAAAATAAACAAACAAGTAAAAAAGGTAGCAATTTACTCTTCCATTGTGAGCTACAAATACCCTTTGTTCAAATCAAGGTGGGAAAACATTTTAGCTTCATTCAGCTCCGTAATCATGTCAGCAATGTGCCGATCTGCTTTCAAGCACCTTGTTCGCTTGGCGCATATCAAAGCAGATGCTAAGTCTCCTCCAATATCCTTTTTTGGCACTACTACTATGGGTGATACTTATGGCGTCTGACCAGCGGATTGCTCAATGATGTAGTGCTTTAAGAGTGTCTCAAGTTCTCTCTCAACATCCTCTTGTACATGAATTGCAATTCAAAAATGTCATTGAGCAACAGGACGAAGTCCTCTTTTATGTGAAGTTGCACTTTAATGGTCTTAAGTCTTCCTAGTCCATGAAATAAGGATGGAAACTGATTCACTATCTCATGATAGTCATTGATATTGTAGTTTACAGAAATCAGCCCCATGTCAGCTGCAGAACTGAAACATGGACTCGATGAAATGTCTGGCATGACATGAATTGGTGCTTGTACTTTCATCTTTTTATGCTTCACAGTTGCTTTAAATGAACCTTGACTTTACAGTGACGTTGAAGCAGTTCAAGTATACACTTTAGCTTTTGCCAGGGTTAAACGGGGTACTTGAGACAGTTTATTGTACTTTTCCTCTGTCATTATGTTTCTCGACGTGCCACTATCTATGATAAAAGGTATGGAGCAACCATTCACTTTCAGTGGGATCTTGGGACAGTGTCCAAATTAATTTTGAGCATTGACTTGTCGACCTTGCCTCTACTGCCATAATTCCTTGCAAGAACCTAACCCTACAGGTGCAAGTTGTCCAGCAGTCAACATTGATATCACACACCCATCTTCCTCACTGTCGCTTGACAAAGAAAGTGACAAACTTTTAGACAGGAAATTTGGTGACAATTGACATTGTTCAGTTTCTACTTGCCTCAACTGATGTGGTCGCTTGGCATTGTGGGCATGCGTAGAGCATTTTATCTGGAACATTCTGGGATCCATTTTGTTTTCTCAACGTGACGCACTTGATCTTTCCGCAGCCTTTGCATATCTGTCCAATAGCGGGACATATTCCTTCATGTGGAAAGGAAAATCCACGTCAAAAACATGACTTCCTTTTCCCTGGAGACATTCCTTTATTTGCCTTCTAACTTGTATTTCAGCTTACCTTGTATTTCGACTTACTTTTCACTCTCAACGCTGATTCATTTTAGACCTTTCTAGCCTCCATGTTAGCCGCTTGTCCGTCAGCTCTTTCATCCTCTCTGGGAGCCATGAGTACTTGCTCCAAGCTGAGTGTCTCTTTCAGTATTCATTGTCTGAAGGAATCAGAGAGACAACCATGTATTACTCTGAGACGCATGGGATCTTCATATTTGAACTTGTTGAACGTGAAATGCTTTATGAGTAAATCAAGTCTTTCTACATACTCCTCCATCGTTTCATAAGCTCTCTGCCTTTCAGCAGTGCCGGGGCAAGTGAGTGGGGTGGGGCAGGGTGGTGTCGGGGTGGGCGGGATGGGGATAGTCGACAGATGACGGAATAGGTCAAATTACATAATAATTAAAACATATACCGTCGTCTGTCGACTCCCCCTGCCCCGTTCCACCACCCCACAGTGCTTACCTGCACCAGCCGTGACTGCTGCCTTTTCTGACTGAATACATACCTTTCATAGTTGACATTCAGCATTGGATTGAACTTGTTGCTTGCACCTCTTTGATTTGACGGTATGTCACTTCATCACTGGGTTGTATTTTTTTTATCACTTCTGTTACTCCTTCACCCGCCATATTCTTCAAATATTTAATGATCTTTTTGTTATTTACTTCTTCCAGTGCATCAATGAAATCATCGAAGAAATTGATCGAGGCAGTCCATCTGTCACTAATATTTTGCTTTATGGTGTATGGAAGCGAGGCAGTGGTTTCAAGAAGGCTGCAGCGCCATATTTTCGGCGATTTTCAGCAGCCATTGAAACATTCCACTATTCCGACCACCGCACATGGTCTTTCAGTCAGTCCAACGTGATTCGTCAGCCTTGTAAGCACAACGTCTGTGCTTCTGCTTGAGTTTCACCACCTAGTACTGAGGTCGGCTGGCTCTCTTTACTGAGGTTCTGGTAAGCGTGATTGTATACTATATATATCTGGTTATTGCCACCTCTAATGTTTCTTCGTGTTTATCTGCTTTTGCTCACAGCGTTCTCTTGCACATGGCTGTCGCTGCTTGTTGCACTTTCTGTGGCTGTTAGCACTTCCTTTTGTGGTTCTTGGTCTCAGAAATGTCTTTGCTTTTAGCGCTTCCTTGCACTCAGCTATCATGGCCTTTAGTGCTTCTCTGTACCTGGTTATTGCTGCCTTTAGCGTTGTTGTACTGTATGAATGATGGCTATCGTGTAGTGCCGCAGTACTTCTTTACCACCCAATTTCTAGCCAACGACAAACAATCTCTCTGTAAAGCCTTGACTTTCTTCACAGGTCTTGCACTGGCCAGAGTGGCGCTTTGACTCCACATACGCCAACCGTCGAATTTCACTTCCACCGAGGCATATATGGCACGCACTAGCAGTTTACTGGACCAAACTCTCTAGGAGAGCACTCTGTTCTTCAGGTTGCGGGGTCCCCTATCTCACACACGTAACTGGGTATTACATGTCTTTATTCCTCAGCATGTAACTGTTAACTGAATATTCTACAACATGAATTCTATCACCCACGCACTGATGTAACTGTTTTACGGAGTCCATTAGGAACCAAAAGAGTCCCATCATCTCTAACTCACAAGACATTACAATCTAAAGACAAGCTCTGAATGAATGGATGTTATCTAAAGAGGAGCTCTGAGTGACTGAATGTTATCTAAAGCAGAGCTCGAATGACTGGATGTTATTTAAAGCAAAGCCCGAGTGACTGAAAGTTATCTAAAGTAGAGCGCTGAGTGACTGGATGTTATCTAAAGCAGAGCGCTAGTCGATCTTTGTATAATCAAGAAATTACGAGTCACTCCGGTATTAGTCAAAATGAGTTGTACAATATCTTTAAAAACAAAAAAACAACAATAAAAGTTCATACATTCATCAGTCATTTGCAACACAATCTTTACGGCCAGCGTCTTACCTATTGTGCATCGGCCTTTTCAAGGGTGCCCCATCCAGGGACGGTTGGGGGCAGAGGAAAAAGAATGGGCTGGGAACCTGAGGGCATGCTGGGATATTAACAAAGGAGCCTGTACCAGGGACTATTATGAATTGCGGCATGATTGTTCACAATGGGCCGGCAAACATCCCCTTATTAATTGCTACGGGGGAGGACAGTTTGGTAATTCGTCAGGGCAATGGCGGCAGCAGCCATCCAGCGGTAGTCAGCAGTTTAATCAGACTTCTGGATTTAGGGGTGGACAGGGAGCACAAGTGCTGCCAGGCCATCCCAACTTTGCCTGCAGGGTGGTGAAAGTAGAGAGCTCTTTTGAAGGAGGGGGGCATGTCACTGTCAGGAGTACCCTTGCCACACCACAACATCAGCTGGTCGGCAGGGACAAAGGAGGATTTGAATGTAGCATTGCTTTCTGGTTTCTTTCAACGGAGTACCTCTGATGGCCCTGTCAGGTTTTGAGGGGGATGCGCAGGTTTACTCCGATGTTGCGGGAGGGATTGGTTTCGGCCTGTATTGGCAAGGCAAATGGTGCACGGAGGAATGACCCCCGGAATGGAAGAGTGGGAGAGGGAGTATAGCCTTCTTCAAATTTTTTCCACTTGCAATGGCAGTGTCCCCTTTGGGGGGGGCGAGAAGTTGGTGCAGAGAAAGGGGTTATTTAGCATTGACAACATGAAGGTAGTGCAAGTAGTTAACCAGCAGTCATCAAGGGACACCCAAGTGTTGAAGTTGTTGTGGAGTTTTGTGGTGAAGTATTTGCAGTCGGACATTCTGTTTAGGTCACAACACATACCAGGTGTAGACTTTGACATTCCAGATTCCCTGTCTCAATCACAGTGGATGAGATTCCATGGTCTGACCACGGCAGCAGAGAGTGAGGACCAGGATGTCAGAGAAGCTATGGTCAGTAATCAACAGAGGAGGCTCCAGATGGTGTTAGAGTCACTGGCCCTCTCAAAAAGAAGGGCTCATAGTCAGGCTTGGGAGAGTTTCTAGGTGGATGGGTGGAGAGGAGACAGGACTCCTGTTGTGTCGGCTGTATTTTCTCAGATACTCATGGGCCGGCGGTCAACTGCACAAACAAGGAGGAACAGGTGCTGCTCTCCAAACTAATGTTGTGGATGCTCTTTGTGGCTTTTAGTGGGTCTGAGCTCTTGGGGCCAGAAGAGGGACTAAGGGAGGTCATCTGGGACAAAGTCCAACCGTGCTAAGTGGGGTTACAAGATTGGTTGCATACCTTGAGAATGGTTCAGAGGGATCAGGGTCTGTCTTGTTGCGCAGGTACATTTTTGCCCAGTGCAATGGGCCGCCTCTCTGCAGGATAAGCTCCAGGAGGTCCAGGTCAGGTTTTCAGACATTGTAAAGACAGGTCTGTCACAGCTTTTCAACTACTGTCTCTGCTGCTAATGGTACTGATCCAGTTGGGAGTGGATGCGAAAGGTTTTGGAACACATTTGTTTCACATAGGCATGACGGCAGAGGCAGGTAGGAGGGGTTGGAGCAGGACAGATATCATGGGTCTGGGCTGATGGGCATCTGATTCCTTTCAGCACTGTGCCGGATGGGGAGTGGGAGTGTTAATATATTTTTTGGTTTCACTCGTTATTATTGTTCTCCTGGTTCGATTTCAGGCCCGGAAGTTACAGAAATATCATTCTGGATAGTGGGCCTCTCGTTTGGAAAATGGGCCAAAAGGCAGGCGAGCCAGAGCCGACATGGAGCCAAGCTGGGTCTTGACACCAACGGTGTCTTGGTACTGCATTTAGGGAAGATTGATTTAGTGGTTGAAAAAGGAGTGTCGTCGATGAGAGGGATGAAGAGTGACTTAAAAGAGATTTTGAAGCATTTTGAAGCAGTGCTCAGGATGCCAAATTTTGTGGATAGAGTTCATACCTTGGAGGGTGTAGCATGGGACAAACAAACCAGTGGCCATAGAGAAGCTGAGAAAGAAGGTAAACAGAGAAATGATTAGGGTATATGTAGAATTCAGCATGATAAATTATTCTGCAGGGATGGGGTAAATTGCTCGTACTATGGGATGGAGCTGTATTTATTGCAAGTGCAGGACGTGCTGGCTAGGGGTTTTAAATGTGCAATTCTGTCTAGCGGGAGGGGGGAGGAGGCAAAAAAAGGTAGTCAGAGCCTTTTTCCGGGTGGCAGTTGGCCGAGAAGTTGGCATTGGTTACCCAAGTTTATAGTTGTTAATAGCAGCAATCCAGGCTGAAAGGGAACCGGTAGACATGCTCATGCCTGGATGAGGCAGGAAGTTTAAGGTTCATTAGGAAGTTGACTTAGTTAGAGATTAATAGTTGCAGGGAAAATGTATTGGAGGTTTAAGGTCTCAATTGCTGAAGATCAGCACAGGAAGAGTTAGAGACTTGCAGGTTAAGTTTTGTGAGGGGGTCTTTTGGGGGTGGTGGGTAGTTTAATATAGGTAACAGTGGTGTATATTGAGGTCTTAGTTTTGTAAGCCAAAAGGCCCAGGGTTTATGTTTGTGATCTGCACCTGTTTCAATAACATGTGCAATTGTGGCTTAATAGAGACCTTGAAGAGGTGAACCAGGGAAGTTACGCGTGCAGAGCTGACTTCTGCGACTGTGGCAACTCTGCAAGGTGTCCGAATTTATGCTTTGCAAAACTCTATTTTCAATTCGTAGTTGTGCGCATTCAAAAAAGTGTCAGATAAGGGATCATGCAAATGAGAAAACCTACACAGTGGTACATTTATGAGGATTCCCAACATTTTGGAACATGTTTTCCTCGCTCATCTATCCGTCTAAACTCGTACTTTAACGAGGTATAGTGGGGCGCCATTGCACCCTCATTGCACGGGATACGTGTAGGAAAGGAAGATTTTTCATGGAAAATATTGGACAAGAAAAAGGAAACAAGCATTGAAAATGCAATAGGTCTCGCTTTTAATTAAGTTAAAGCCATTTGCGTTGCTAATGTTATTGTATAGCAAAGCAAATGGCTTTAACTTAATAAAAGACGAGACCTATTGCATTAGTAATGCTTGTTCAATATTAAACACACGCCATAGTTGCTGCTTATTTATCTTATACAACGAACAACCATTGACAAAGCCAAAAGTCCTGACTTGTTTCATTCAGGGGTATTCATGGCCTCTCGGCGCCGGTGCTCGAGCACTCCCTGGAGAGGCGCCCTACAAACAGCAATGCAGTTAGTCATGGCTATCCTGCCCAAAGAGCGCGAGCGGGGGACGGGGCTGCAGCCAAACACATTTTTGGCTCCTAACATCCAGGGGCTATAGGGATGGTGACTGAATTAAAATACGGATGCCTGGGGCACACATGAGAGCAATACGAGTCGAAAGGCATGGACTAACCTAGGAGGGTACGGCATCTGCGCGTCAGCGCGAGCTGCATTGACGGGACAGATTTTGCAAGGTGTTTAATTTCCAACTTTTGGTTAATGCTGTTCCTTGTCATGGACTTTCCAAGCCTCTTAAGACCCTCGATAACCCGATGGAGTATTCGTGACAGAATCTCCCACACATATGTCACAGCCTGTTGGTGTAAACGACCCTACGTGCCATCTGTAACCAGGCACCCCCAAGTGTGCAAATCCCCTTACCGCGCAAAGCGCTCCACTGCCTTTCCGGGCTAAATCGGCGCTACATAAGTATCCCTAAATAAATAGATAATCACATAAATACATTAAGATGCCTTGTAATTTGAGAAGATACAAAGCTACAATCAGCTGTGAGCAGGGTCTAACTCCACAGAGCAATTCAAATTGTGAAGAAATGCTACACAACCACTAGGTCCCCATTCCAGTTACCCTCTTAAATGTGTGTATCTTCTGAATGAATGTATGTACACGAGTGTGACTTAAACTTTACAATGTGGTCAATTTACTGTCTAATTGTAGAATCAAGGAAAACAAGTGAACAAATTACAAAAGCTAATGTTACATTACATGAGGCAAAAGTGATCATCGTGAGACAACAAAATACAAGAGGAGCGAACGGTGCATTACAGGAGGAGACGAGAGAACAATCACCGCCGCAGCCCAGAGGAAAACACCGGCAGCAGATGTCCGGCCCGCCGCCTGGTTGTGGGCGGGGCCGGAAAGAGGTGTGTCGACTCCCAGTGCCTCGCGGAAGCTTTGCCTCAGCCTGTTGTGACCGGAGATGCCGTGCCAGCCATGGCGGGGGGGGCCCGTGCAGAAGATGGAGCCCCCGCTGGAGAAGGAGAGACCGGCCCGCCGCCGAGCGCCAGCCGACCCGGTGAGTCCCGATGTATGCGGCGGCTGGGGGCCCTTCTATGTATGCGGCGGGGGGGGGAGGGGGGGAGGGGGGTGGTGTCTCTGTATGTGTGTGCGTGCGTGTGTGGGGGGGCGCGTGCGCGCGTGTCTGTGTGTGTGTGTGCCTTCCTGCCTGCGTGTGCATGTGTGTGACTGTGGCAGGGGACGTGCACGGCGCCGGGCTGGGCGTGCGCGCTCACGAGGTCGAATCTCGGCCTGCAATGCGCGTCCCACTTTGCTGTCCTCATTCCCCGAAAAGTAACAACATAAGTTGTCTCGCTAGACGCAAAAGCTTCGCTTTTGCTTACGTCTAGCGAGACCTAAAAATTAAAGTTATTTTACAAACTCTTGCATTGCATGAAGTTGCTATTTTTATTTCGCACCAACTAGCTGAGTTACATTACGTGACTTGTACAGAATCACAGGGTTTTGAACCGAAGCCAGGACTTGTTTTGAAACATCTTTCCCTTGCACTCTCTTTTCATGTACTCACCACTGTCTGTTCTTCTTTTCTTTCTCTTCTCTTTCCTTTCCTTTTTTCATTCTCATCATGTTTCACTCCAGTCTTGCACTCCCTCGCTCTGCTTTCCTCACTTCCCTTCACATTCTTTGTCTACCGTATCTATCTTTGCCTTTAGACCTCTCCTCCTTCCTCACTCTCCCTTTTATGTTTTTCCTTCTTATGCATTTTTATGTATCTACTTCAGAAATCCGTGTTTGTTCTCAAGGTCACACATTTAAATCTTGGTATGCAACTCATTCTTTCATCTTTCTGAGGTCGATAAAATGTGTACCTATGAGCTGGATAACAACATTTTAAATTCAGTGTGAAGGCCCCCTTTGGTGAATATGTGCTTTACAAAATTTCATGGTATGTTAAGGACATAAATGTATTTCAATCTTTTGTTTTTCAATTTCTTTGCAATTTTACACTATCATTATTCTCTCTGTCCCTCCTTGACCCAGTACCTTTCATACACGTATCCATTCCCCTGACCTGCTTTCTTTCTTTCATCCCACCTTTTTCTTTTACCTTTTTCTCTTCCTCTGCACCTCCAGACATGCCTCCTTTCCCCTCTTGCTTCTTGCTTTCTTACACCCTCATTCCATTCTTGCTTCCTCACACCCTCATTCAATCCCCATCCTTTCTCCCTTGGTGCAATTATTCATTCTTTCTCCATTCTTTCCTTACTTTCTTTTTTCCTCCTCCTTCCTTCCCCGCTTCTTTAATTTCCTCCTTTCTTATCAACAACTCTTCCTTTTGCTTATCTTGCTCCTTTCCTTTCTTCTTCCTATTCAACCATCCATCACACATCATTCACTTCCTTTCTCCCGCTATCCCTTAATTTCTTCCTTTCACATTATTTTCTTATTTCCTCCTTCTTTCATCCATTACTCATATATTTCCTCACTCCAGCACTCCCCTTCCTACCTGCATTTGTTGCTGCCTTCTTTCATGTATTTCTTCCTGCACCCCTTCCTTTCTTTTAAACAGTACAGTACATGCACATTCTCTTTAGTTTGCAAAGTTGCCTCAAGTCCTCTATTGACCTTTCCTAAAGCTGCACTTTGAGAATTACACATTCTCTCATTTGAGTTCACTTTTAAGTTGTCATAGGCTTCCCATATGTTACATTATGTTATGATATATTGATTTGTGTATCACACTAATCACCCGAGAGGGTATTCAGGCACTTGGGCAGCTGTGTAGGTGTGAGGTCCCGGAGGTGCTTATGTGAAGAGCCAGTTCTTCAGGTTCTTGCGGCACTCAAAATATGAGGAGGTGTCTATGATGTATTGAGGCTTGTGGATGTGGGTGAAACCAATAAAAGAAGTGGGTGGGGCCTCTAGAGGAAGCGGGCAGAGCCGGGAAAGTGGGTGGGGCCTCCTAAAAAAATGTGAGCACCTGCACTTAATATTTTACAAATTAAGCACTGAATCAGTTTTTAAAACAGACGTCGTGAGACCAGACAGTTCCTGAACTAAGACCCAGAGGCCGCTGTTCAGTAGTTACATTTGGCAATTTATTAAAGCCTGGACGCAACTTTGAGTGAAAAACTGGAACCCTATACATGATCACATTTATATCTCACGTTACCTATGTATTAAACAGCCTATGCTTCAAAAACGAAATACTGACGCCAGTTTTTACAAAAATAATACAAAATTTATTTTGGAACATTATTTTACTGATCTGACGCCACAGACCAATTCGCACTCCCTACCCCCTTCCCCATCCTCCATTCGGAACATTGTTCCTGCTCCTTCGATTAGCAGAGCACTATACCAATGTTTAAATGACGCGCTTGACTATTTCCATCACACTAAATGTGAGCAGAGCGCCTTCTACTGTCCAAAAATCTCCATGTGCAATGATTCTGAATATGTACATGCAATCCCAACTCATAGGAAGAAGATTAACTGTTCAAATAAAAAAACAAATCCTAAAAATGAATTATATTATTTTCTCTATGAATCTATTTTGCGACCTATAGCTTTATGAATATAGTTAAAATGCTCTTTCGTTTAGAAATAACCGCGCAGATCTGTTAACCCGGTGTATTAGAGGAAAGCAAAGCCAGTCTTTTAAAAATTAACAGCAAACGTGTTTTGATTGCAGATATCCAACTACTAATGCCATAAGCGATACAGATATCTTTCTGGATCAACAGACTTAAAGCGTTATTGGTGGTAATTTTAATTAACAATATAAAGCGATATAGCAACTAGAAAAGCCTTTTAATTAATTTCCTGGTTGTAAATGCTGCCCCAAGCGAAGTGTGTTTAATCCAAAAAATAATACCAAGTAAGTGCCGGGGCCCATGGTATTTCTCAGTAATCTATGCAGCTGCCACCACAAACAAATCCTTAAACTGCTGCCATATGTCAGTTAGGGCATTACCTACTCTCAAGCAGGTGTGATACTTCAGACTATTCCGGGCCACCTCAAAGTGGAGCGATGTTCTGCAAGTGTAAACTTGAACATTTTTAAAGTGTGTTAACTAGTTAAAGGCTCTACTAATTTGCTCTACTCAAAAACAGGCAGCATCACTATGGGATTGACCAGGGCTTTAAGTGGGCCGGGTCCTGCCAGTGCTCAGCAGTTCTAAAAAGCAGGTGCAGAGACGGGTCACTATCGGGCTCTCCATGTTTGCCCTCACCCTCAGGGTGGAAATAAGCAGTATCACTCTTCACTGCCTTTGATGTAACTTCAAAGAGACCCCTTATAGTTCTTTCACAGTCTCATTTTCTTTTTTTTTATTTCAAATCTTTTTTATTGAAGATTGGAGAAAATTGAAAACAAAGACAATACAATAAGTCTTCCAATGCATAGATGGATGTAGTGAAGGCACAAGGACTCTTACAATAATCAATAATCAATAATCAAATCAAATGAACCGAACAAGAGAAAAAGGTGGAAAGGAAAGAGGAAAGGAGAGAGAAAGAAGGAAAAAGAGAAAAAAGGAGATAGAGAGGACAGGTGCATCAAATCATCAATAGCAATCGGTTTACAGAGGCATAGGTCGCAGTGTAGGCGGTAACAAGGACACAGTAAAACATTCTATATAGACCGACAGTCCGTTAACGTGTGTATCATGGAGGGTCAAAGTGTGAGGATGACGCATCTAAGGAGGACCACAGTCTTTTGTTCGAAGGCTTCCATGTGGCTGACTGCAGTGCTGGATTATCCGCCCCTCTCAAGAAGGAAAGCCATTCCAACCATATTTTAAAGTTGACTTCAGCAAAGTTTTTCCATTTATACAGGATGACCTTGCATCCCAATGTTAACATGACGTCTAGCAGTTGTCGGTCATGGATGTCCGGTAGTTGTGTTTCTAAGGGTCCCAAAATGACATATACAAATTCCTGTACAGGTGTGATGCCAAATATTCGATGGATATATGCAAATATTTTATTCCAAAATGATCTTAATAAAGAACAATCAAAAAGCATGTGCGCCAGGTCTCCAGGTGCTTCCTGGCAGTTCCAGCATGTAGGCGTATCCCTCAGTTTACATTTAAACAGTTTCTGAGGGGTCCAGAACACTCTGTTCAGCAACATGTATTTCGTTTGACATAGAATAGGGGATACCTTATTTGATAATGCAGTGTTGTGTATTACCTCCCAATCTATTGGTATATCTGTTGAGTTAGGTTCCGACTCCCACTTGCCTTCCGTTAGTTTATGTGGTTTCTTGGGCAGGGGGAGAAGCAATTTATATATTCTGGACACAAAGTGGTCAGTATGGTACAGTATTCGGAGACGGGTCAGCAGCCAGGGTAAGTCTGTAGTAAGGGCACGCTTGGAAATGGCGGCTTTCAATTTCAGGAATTGATAGAATTCTATGGGTGGCAAATTGAATTTCTCTTGCAGTGTCGAGAAGGGTAGGGGCCTGCCATTTTCATAAAGATCAATTACCATATGGATACCACATGTGGCCCATAGTTCCCAGTAGAGAGTCTTCCCCTCCATTCGAAACATAGGGTTATGCCATAACGAGAGTAGGGTGGATTTCTTAATCATCAAATTGGTTTTATGGGACTGGTCAAGTCTGAGAAGCGCCCTTCTGGTATTTAATAGGATGTATTTGGAATGGGGGACATGGGACAAGTCCATGCTGAGTAGAGCCGATAGGGGTGCACCCGCCATTAGTGACCGCTCAATAGATAACCACACCGGAGTATAGGATACAGAGTCAACCAGCCAGAGAGCCCCCTGCTTACAGAGGAAGGCTGTCTGGTAGTTCCTGAACGAGGGTAGGCCCAGGCCGCCTTTTATTTTTGCAAGTTGCAATTTTTTCAGTGATATCCTGGCTTTTTTCCCTTGCCACAGGAACTCACCATACAGTCTGTCCACTTTTTTGATAAATTCGTCCGAAAAAGTCATTGGGAGCATGCAAGCCAGATAGTTAACCAGGGGTGTGCACATCATTTTGAGAGTCTCGGCCCTACCCCACCAGGATAAAAATTTGGGTGACCAGCCATCCAACAACGTAGATATCTTTTTTAACGTTAATTCTTCGTTCACTTTCAGGGTCGTTATCAAGTCTTTCTCGAAGTCTAAGCCCAGGTATTTAAAAGCTTTTGGCTGCCAAGTGAGGCCAGACGAACCAAGTATGTCTTTACCCCCGATGTTGTTTAGCAGCTTGACTTCTGTTTTGTCCTTATTCAGCCTGTACCCTGAGACTTCAGAAAACCCATTAATTGTGTCCATTAAGGCCGGGATAGCCTCGTCAGCTTTCTCCGTCAAAATCAGCACATCATCGGCGTATGCAGTTAATTTTACAGTACAGTCATCAAACGGGATACCAGCAATGGCCTCATTATGTCGAATATGATATAGAAAGGGTTCTATAGCTAGTAAGAATAGAGATGGTGATAGTGGGCACCCTTGTCTTGTTCCCTGTTTCAAGCAGAAAGAAGAGGAGAAGGAGCCACCCGCTCTAACCTTAGCGGTAGGACCGGCATACAGAGCCATTACAAGTTTAGTGAATGTCTTCCCTAGATTAAATTTGTGTAAAACTGCCTCAAGGAAGGTCCAGTCCACCTTGTCGAAGGCTTTTTCAGCATCTAGTGTGACTGCTACCGTGGGGGTATTCAGAAGTTTTGCTTTTTCTAGGGCATGGGCTAGTACTCTGGTGTTATCGCTAGACAGTCTGTGTTTTAGAAAACCCGATTGAGATGGGTGTACGAGGGCAGGAAGAACTTTCTGTAAACGGGCTGATAAAATCATGGCTAGTAACTTACAATCTAAGTTAATCAGGGAAATCGGTCTATAATTTTTGGGTAGTGACGGGTCCTTGCCATCTTTTGGTAGAACCGCGATAGTCGCCTCTGCCAATGTGCCTCTCACTTCACCTGACTCCGTGAACTCGTGGAAGAGGTTCAGAAGAGGTTTGACTAGATCTGTGGCGAAACTTTTGTAAAATTTAGCTGTAAAGCCATCAGGGCCTGGTGCTTTCCCACATTTCAACCCCCTGATTGCATTCTCCACTTCATTAGCCGAGACCGGTTCATTAAGGTTGTGTTGTTCTTCCGGCCCTAGCATTGGTAGGTCACATTCCTGCAAATACCCTTGAATTTTGTCCTCAGCAACCGAGTCATTCTTAGCATACAGGTCTTCATAGAAGTCTTTAAAGACTTCAGTTATTTTTTGGGGATCCGAATGGCCTACTCCCGCAGAGTCCCTTATGATATTAATTGTATTTTTCTGCACTTTGAACTTTAGATATGCAGCCAGGCTTTTACCAGCCTTGTTAGATTCACAAAGCTTAAATCTTCGCCTTCTATCTAGCCATACTCCTGCTCTGTCGCTCACCAGCTTGTTATATTCATATTTTCTGTTGGTCATGGTATTGAGTGTCTCCCGATCCCTTGTCCTTTGGTGTCTGTTTTCTAGGTTAGCTATCTCAGCTTCTAACGCTTCCAATTTCGCATTGCAATCTCTGTTCATTGCTGAACGGATTTTGATGCACACCCCCCTTAAGGTACTTTTCAGAGCTTCCCAACGCACAAGGTCTGAAGTGTCCCCTCTCTTGTTTATCTCTAAATACGAACAAATTGCCGTTTGGATGGCAGTTTTATTTTGTTCTTTATTTAAGATTTCCTCATTAAGTCTCCATGACGTTTGTTTGGGGGACGGTTTGATGTTGCTGATGGATAGAGAGATACATGAGTGGTCTGACAGCACTCTCGGTTCTATTGATGTATCCTCTATCCTTGCAATGACATTTTGTGTGATGAGGATGTAATCAATGCGGGAGTATGAGTCGTGAGGGGACGAGTAAAATGTGTAGTCCCTGTCAGTAGGGTTTTGTAATCTCCACGTATCAACCAGATTAAACCGTTGGCACAATTTAAGGAAAGCATTATGCGATTTGTTCGGTTTAAACACACACTTCGAATCTCTGTCTAGGGTAGGGTCAAATGGAAGGTTAAAATCGCCCCCTAGTATATGTACTGCCGTGTCAGGTATCGTTGCAATCTGTTTGACTAAGTCCTGCCAGAAGTCTAGGTCATTGGTGTTAGGTGCGTATATATTAGTGACAAAGAATTCCGTGTTATCCCTGGCAAGCTTTACTGTGACCCAGCGCCCCTTTTCGTCAGATGAGGAAGACAGTAATTCTATCTTTGATCTTTTTGATAATAATATCAGAACTCCATTCTTTTTACCAAGTGCACTTGACCCCACGACCTCCGAATAAAACTTATTGCGTAAAGTATAGAACTGTTTGGCGTCTAGTTTGGTTTCCTGCAACATAACAATGTCTCCTTTCTGCCTGCGTACATAGTCTAATATCTTCTGCTTTTTTATGGGTTGGTTCAAACCTTTAACATTCATAGACAGAATTTTCAGTTGGTCAGGTGAGGTCGTTCCAAGTGGAGTGGAGAGTGTGGTATGTGACATTTATACTAGTGTGTATAACATGGGTGCATTATGACTCCCAAAAAGTAACGTGCCACGTGGCACCTTATATGAGGGGCTCCTTGTTTGAGCAATATGAGGTAACACGGGTAGAAACCATGAGCAGACGCTTGGGCACACAGAGATAAAACATGGATGATTTGAGTATGATTATACAGATACAGCCTGTGAGTGATACAACTTGTCCAATCGAGAGTAAAGGGATAGATTAGAAGAGAGAGGAAAAGCAGAGAAGAGAGAAAAGGAAAAGGAAAAAGAAAAAGAAAGAGAAAGAGAAATAAGAAAGCAAACCCTAACACGTAACACACATCCCCCCCTCTCCCCCATATCCCCCCACCCCACCCACCCCAACTGTAGTGCAGAAGCATGGCGACGCGAGGAAAACCGCAGTAACCCTCCCGTCCATATCAATCTAGCATAAACATTGGAACAACTATGCTTAATGCATAAAACCATCCACGCAAGCAGTAATGACATTTAAATGGTGCGATTTTACCATAAGGTACAATCTGGATAACAGGATGTAATCTGAATTACTACTATTAGGTTATAGCAGTAGAACGGCAAATAAAAGCAACATGAAGTACATGAAGTACACTGAGGACCTTCTTAGGATATTATAGCATCATATCCATCGCCAGGGCACCCATAAGGGTCAGTAGATTCTAGGCCTATTCCATATTAATAAGTAGCAAAAACAAGAGCACTAAACTGCCAACTAGCGTTCTCTTTAGTCTAAACATCTCAGCACGGCCGTGCTGAAACCTGAGCAGCACCAAAGGCACATATCGGTGTACTAAAATATGGACATATTCAGATCATTCCGAGATACGCCACTTCGGAACTAGTGACAATATACACCAAGCAGAACAAATCCAATCAAGTCAAAAGGTTAGATCAGCAACAACAGATCGATATCAGTTCGATAACAAGAAGTGAAGAGCAAAGAAATTGTCAAAATGTGGGGCCAAACCCCTCCACCATAGTACAACTCACGGCATCACTTCCAATGTCAGAAGAAGACTGCGAGTTTGGAGCCTGATCCGGCAAGTGACAAGCCTACCAGGCCTGTGATCCTATCCTGATAGAGAT
Organism: Lissotriton helveticus; assembly: GCF_964261635.1. Classification (NCBI taxonomy): domain Eukaryota; kingdom Metazoa; phylum Chordata; class Amphibia; order Caudata; family Salamandridae; genus Lissotriton; species Lissotriton helveticus. Next base: position 1,133,515,925 of record NC_136061.1, read on the forward strand.
AAGCAACTGAGACAGCAACTCCCCGCTATGTTCATTTGTAACCTGAAGCCGAGGCCGCCATATTCTCTGGATTGTTGGTTTCCATGTCGCGTTCCATGTCACGACCTTCCATATCCTCGAGCATGCGTCTGAGTTTCATAGGATCTGTGAAGTAGTGAGACGAGCCGCGTATTGTTACTCTGTATTTCGCCGGGCCCGCAAAGCCAAATTGATATCCCCTCGATTTTAGTTGTGGTCGCAGGGCTAAGAAGGCCTTCCTGATCTCTACAGTCTCCTTGCTATAGTCTTGGGAGATGTAGATCTTTGCATCCCTCCATAGAATATGATTGTGCTTCCGAACAAAGGCGAGTATTTGCTCTACATGTTGGTAGCGCAACGGCTTACAGACGATGGGCCTAGGACCTTTTTGCGTCTTGTTGATTCTTCCGGGCACTCTATGCGCTCTATCAAACTCTAGAGGATTGGCAAAAGTCATACTCGTGGCCTGAGCAAACCATGATTCCAAAAACTGGATGCACGACCCTTCAGAATCTTTGGACCCCTCCGGAACCCCAAAAATGCGCAGGTTCCCTCTTCTATTTCTATCCTCCAACTCAGCCAGCCTTCTAGTAGTTTGGTCAGAGGAGATGTGTAGGTGTTTCATGGCTGCACAGTTTTTAACTTCGATGTCTTCCAAACGGCTTATCCTGGATTCCGTTTCTGTCAGGCGCGCGTTGGTGTCCCTAATATCTTGACGGATCGCCACCACTTCCTCCTTGGTGGCCTTAGCTAAGTCTTTCACTTCGTCCAACCTATTTAAGATCATATCAAGTGCCTCCATGGAGACTTTCTTTGGCTTGTTCGGCGATCCCGGGTTCGAATGTTCTGATTTGAGCCTTTTTAGGGTGCCTTGATCCTTGGTTTCCATTGTGATTTTATTTTTGGAGCTTTGAGTGACACAATCGCGCTGTTGTAAGTAAGAGAGTGGAGGTAAGTCGGTAGGAAAAATAGCCTTGGTGCGCCTAGTAGTTGCGGTGTGTCGCCAGGATGGTACTGAAGTGCGAGGCGTCCATAGAGTTACTCAGGGATTGCACGTGGTATCATGGGAAAAGTCACCATGGATTGAGAGCAGGCATTACCTTCTTAATGCATTCCTATGGCATTCATATGGCCCCAATGCATAGATCCCTTGTTGCCCTCGTTGACAGATCATGAATATATGCCCCTTATTCTCTTAGCAGTCCCAGTGGTGCCAGTACTGTATTTCAGACTTTCATCACGAAGATCTGAGTCAATAATGGGCATTTGCGCTCATTTTCATGCTAGGCAAAGTGGCGGCCGCCATCTTGGTAAAGGCATCAGAAGCCCCGGGTCCCCTCATGGCCGATCGGACATTTACTCACACGTCCGTATTCAGGGTCGGACACCCCGCCGTCTTCCAGGACATCACCGCTTCGCTCTGTGTAGTCCCACCGCGTGATTGCACTCGGCAATATCTCGGCGGCGACGCTCTCTCAGTGCCTCCACGTTGCTCCCTCTTCAATGGTGCGGCAGGGGACGTTCGGAGTCCCGCTCTGTGCAAGTCCGGTTCTGGCGCAGCCCCAGCCTTGGAAGTTGGTTCACAACATTCCCGGTGTATTCCGGTCAGTGAATCCGCCGTCGCATCGCCGTTTTAGGCTTGTTCAGACGTTCCAATTGCCTGCATGAACGTTCGTGACGGGAGGAGAGACGCTCTACACCGCCATCGACCTCGGCGTCCAAGCCACGCCCCCTTCACAGTCTCATTTTCAAAGTTATATACAACTAAGCCGTAGTTGGCATTATTTATCATATGAAACTAACATCCACTGACAAAGCTAATAGTTTTGGCTTGTTGTAGGTGTAATGTTACTAGTTGTATTATATATCTCTGGATGCAATGACAGAAGCAGCAAAATACCAGTCGGGCAGTACACTATGCTAAGCACAGATTTTTAGTTTACGTGTTTTTAAGCCACGCCCTTAATTACATCGGCCACGCACATGGCACAGAAAGACTCTCCTGAGAAGGACTTGGTTTTGGAACTTGCTCAGAAGTTGTAGGCAGAGAGCTATTGCTCAGTTGTGGGAGGACAGAAAAAAAGCGAAAGTAAACTGGAACATAATGAAGTAAAGTGACTAATTACTATTTCGCTGTGGGGTACCAGTCTTTTTATCTGCACTGTAGATTAGGGAGGATTTGTAGTGACCCACCGTCCACACTGGTAAATTCGGACAGCTTGCCACCACTGTGAGTTGCGCAAGTGTAGCATGACTGAACTATATACAAGGGACGGGTTATTCCGTTCTGGGGGTCGCCTGGGGCAAGAATTTATTGTTGGGGTTTGTACAGCATCCCCTTCATACCTATGCACTTAATTGGTTACGTAAGTTTATAATAAGAGCCATGATTTCCTCCGGCTTTGTATGATATCAAAAAGATTGTATCTGTGATGAGTATAAAGAAACTATCGTTGTACTGTGTCCATATGTTGCATTAAATTATATTATTATGAAAATGCAATAAAATGGTTAATAAAAAACAACAACAGAGGTCTTTCGAAAAATTGCATAATTATCTAGGTTTATTTAACACCCAGCCTTATGAGGACTTCTCTCTATGCTCGATATAATTACTAAATCCACAATTACAGCATGACTTTTTGTAACGGGGCACTTCATTTCTAATTTGTTTGATATGACTCGTGAGTGCTAGGAGCCATGCAAAGGGTATTTTTTACTTCCCCCAGAGCAAATTTATCTGCACAAAATGATTCAGCAGGCTCAAGAGAGTTTTTCTTAGAGCACGGATCCGTGGTTTGAAAGAGACAAACTTTCACTCCCACATGGTCAAGTGAAACTACAGACTAGATAAACGTACTAAGGGGCCGATTATGATGGCGGACGGACCTGAGTCCGTCCGCCACCATAGAGAAGGAGGGACCGTCCGCAGGGGCAGCGGCGGTCCCTCCGTGCAAATTAGGATGTGACCGCCACGCTGGCGGTCACATCCTGTATTTTTATCATTGCGGCGGGTGCTGCTTGAAGCAGCACCCGCCGCTATGATAAAAAAGTAAGTTGTGCATTTGCATGCACAAAGCGGCAGGCACCTCGCGGTGCCTGCCGCTTTGTGCAGGCAAATGCAGGGGGGTACCATAGGTACCCCCCATGTGCACCCCCCACACCTCCTTCACCCCTGGGGGCCCGCAACGGGCCCCCAAACACAAATCCGTATGCCTTTACACGGCGGAAATGCCGCCGTGTAAAGGCATCTTTCTGCAGTCATCCTAATATGGCTGGCGGTGTCTGATAGACACCGCCAGCCATGTTAATGCTTTTCCGCCGCGGGCGGAATCCGCCCGCGGCGGACAGATAGTAAGACCCACCAGCCATCCTAATATGGCGGTGGGTCTTGCAAGGCTTCCCGGCGGATTTCCCGCATCCTCCGGGCCGGCGGTGGCTTCCGCCGGCCCGGTGGATGCGGGAAATCCGCTATCGTAATCGGCCCCTAAATGTGTATGGGACAACTTTTTAACTATTACTATATATTTGGAAACCATAGATGAATTTTATGTTTCTGGACAAAATATGGCCACGATAGGAAATCCCTTTATGGAAGCTGTGATGAAGTTCAATCTAAGGAAACCAAAGCCTGTTTGTTAAACAAGAAAGGAATATGTTTTCTTCACTTGCTACAAATAATAGTAGAGATCTTAAACAACTTTTGTAAGTACCTAATAACAGTTCATAGCTAGAACCCATACAGGAGCTAATGCTGTGGTTGTTTTGTTAAGCACAACACCTGCCTTCACGTTTTCTCCGATGACAGCCTTGTCCATCAAGCCAAGTTACCAAAGGTGAATCAAGATTGTACTCATTTAAACCTGTTTTTGTCAGTAGTGGAGACTGCTGGGCATAGCCAGGCTGGCAATCTTCTCTCACCACTCAACTTAATGACTTGTAAGAACTCCCATGAATGCAAACGTGATGTTTATCTAACATGGTACAATACCACTACACAAATGGCTCTCTTTTTGTGAGCATAAACAAAGTGTGTCATTTTATCTAGGCCTCGGGTTGCAACCTCCCCCAGCATACATATCAACTTTTTGTGCATGTGTTACCTTAGCTGGAGAGGTTGGTGGGTGTTAGGCTTTTTCAATGGGTTTACCCCCGAGACTTTTTGTTTTTTGACCTCCTGTTTTTGACCTATTTGTGGTTGGTATTAGGACTCTGGGCACTTTATCACTGCTATTCAATACTAAAGTGCATATGCTCTCAATATAAATTGTGTTCTTGAATTGGTGTTTCCATGATTGGTTCATTTGATTTACTACTAAGTCCCTAGTACAGTGCACTGTGTGTGCCCAGGGCCTGTAAATCAAATGCTGCTAGTGGGCTTGCAGCACTGGTTGTGCCACCCACACAAGTAGCTTTTCAAAGGTGACTCTGACGTGCCACTGCAGTATCTGCGTGCAGTTTTTAACTTCCATGTCGACCTGGATAGTGCACCCACTTGCTAGACCCTAACCTTCCCTTTTCTTACATGTAAGGCACCCCTCAGGTAGGCCCATGGTACCCCCATGGGCAGGGTGCAGTGTATGTGAAAGGTAGGACATGTACTGGTGTGTTTTACATGTCCTTATAGTGCAAGACTGTATATTCTGTTTTTCACTGTTGCAAGGCCATCTGTCCCATAAGCTAACATGGGAGTTGCTTTGTAATATTTTACCAGTATAACTTTTCATTGGGACAAGATAGAGAAATGGAGTTTAGGCTCTCTGAACTCATAATCTAATAACACATCTTTTTAGGGAGATGCTTTTAAATTGTGTGTTTGAAAATGTCACTTTTAGAAAGTAAATGAGTCATTATTGAGCGACTGCACTCCTTCCCTTTAATCATTGCACTAGTAATCCAACTCACTGAATGAAATGCGTGCAAACAGAAGCCGTGAAAACACCCCTAATCACAGCTCAATTTGAAAAAATATGCAAAAGGGCACATTTCTCCTGCGCCCAACTGTCGCACTGCTGAAAAGGAAATCCTTCCTGAATGAGACACTTCCTCCAAATTTACATCATTTTTATCAATTCATCAATCGTAGTCCAAAACCTTATGTCATGCTTATTTCTTAATATTTCACCTCCACGGAGACAGCATGTTTGCGCTTTGATGTTTTATTCAAATTTTCAAGTGCCAAACGTTGCCAATCCAGGCTTTTACGAGGGCATGTGAGGTCAAACATGTTTTGAAAGTGGTCTTATTTCAATAGCAATCTCCCAATAAATTTCGAATCTTTGCAATTCTTCGGCGCAGGAGAAATGGGCGGCCGGAACCATTGGATTTGGGTGTACACGACACCATGATAGCCCCGGATAGAGCTGCCAGAGCTGCCAACTTCAAGGAACAGCAATTATTGTCTATTTTTGCATTATTGATATTTTGAAGAACTGTATGTTGGATTTGTATAGCTTTGGTCTTGTTTTACACATATAAATATTGGATGTTTTTCTAAAACTGGTGTGGTGTCCTTTTGTAGTGTTTTCACTGTATTACTGTTGGTTATGTGCAAATGCTTTACTCACTGCCTCTGAGATAAGCCTGACTGCTCGTGCCAAGCTACCAAGGGGGTGAGCAGGGGTTATTTCAGGCATGTAATCCCCTTATCCTGACTAGAGTGGTGGATTCTGCCTGGCTTAGTTGCACTCCCTAGCCAGCCAGAAAATCAATTTCTAGCATTACTGGCCACATAGAAGAGAAAATCCAAGTGGGAGCAGGTTTATGTGAAGAAGTAAATGAAGAAAAAGGTGCAAAGAGGAAAGAGTAATCTAAAGAGGGGATAGGTTAGAATGACATGATCAGGATGAAGGTGATGAGAGTCTTGAGTTAGGGAGGAAAGCTAGAGACTAATCTGTTTGAGCATTTGCCTTTTACAATGATACCACCTACTATTAGAAATTCGGTGTCTAGTTTAGTCCATCTTGTGCACGGTCACCATCGGTCAGCATCTTATCGGAGCTCCGATTTCGCTGCTACCCTTGACCGTTGGCATGCGGTTTAGTGTATGGCCCCTCCAAACCTTAATCCTCCGGACCCCGACCAAGACCACGTTGGGGGAGGAAAAGGATGGCAGAGTCCAGCAGCAGTATTGCAGGACATCTTTTGTTTACCTGAGACTTGAGAAAACAGGAGGCAAGCCAGCTAGCCCTTGGAGTCAATCTGGGTTCAAGTGAGATGGGTCTAGTCCTGTCAAGGCTATGAGAAAACTCCTTTGTTGAATGCACAGAAACAGAGATGCTAGATCCCTAATCCACCCTGGCATCAACCCAGAGCTCGATTTTTAAACGAGTCTCTAGATTACTACCTCGGGGGGAAGGGGGAACATTGGATAAAATAACAAACAAGAAGAGACTTTCTTGGCTGATTCCTCTCGTCTATCTGACCCGCAGACAGCTGGCAACGATGTAGAAACCTAAGGGTAAATCACACTATTAGACTAACCTGTTACTCTCTATTCTACTCCTGTTCTTTAAACTTTTCTCTCTTACTCTAACCTACCGTTTACTTCCAAGAGTCTTGCTTTCTCTTCTATTTTTTCTTTTGGTTGACGCTGGCTATGGCCTTTTGGCTTCCAACGTATTTCCTGCAATTCACAATGATATTTACTACCTTTAGTTTTATTTACTAGCCCCTATTCTCTAATGAACCCAACCTATTTATTACTCACTTCTTTGTATTTCTCCTGTTGTCTTTTTCTTTCTGTCTTTATTGTTTTTTTTCTGCTGCCAACCTTTCCTATAATTAAATGACACACCATTAATGATTTTAGCCCAACCCCCTGTGTTGTCTACTGATATTAATTTTATTTCGCCTCCACTTACTAGTTACCTTTGTAGTTGGTCTTGGGTTTTGCCTTGCTTTTCTTATTGTCTTTCAAGCTTTATTCTTGTTGACTCTATCTTTTCTTTCCTAGGCTTTAGCTGTTGTTCTAGTATTTTAACTTTACAACCACGTAGTCCTGTTCACCTTCATAAACTCAGGTAAGTATTAATTACTGAAAACTGTTCCATTTGCTTATTAACTATTTACTCATCTTTTGCAATAGTCACTTATCTCTGTACTCCGTTGTCTCTCTTTTCCAGCCGCTCCGCTCCTGCTTCGCTGCCTTCAGACTCTGGTGTCGGCTGGATGAGGTAAGACGCACTGCCGCTTGTGTCGTTTCCGTTTCTCTCGTTGGCTGTTGTTCAGTTTACTCGGTCTTCTCCGACCAAGTTCAGTCAGGAAAGATTTATCGGATTCACTCGGACTCTAAACTAGGACACTAACAGGTCCATTCTCCTTTTTACGTGTGACTTACTGTTTTAGTAACAAGCGCTTCTCCTCAGGGTGACAGTAAGACTTATTACCACACGGACTCGGGAAATAGCCTCCTGCTACGAGTCGGAACTTCAGTGAAGTGCACAGATTCAATTCAGCGCGCGCTTCACCAGGACTCGGCAGCACCTGTGGCCACATACACTAGTCTGCTAACCTCAGTCCTAGCGCGGTGGCCATCTTGGAATTCCGGTCCCGTATTCTCTTGGACCAAGAACTCCGTATTAGCCTCAATGTTTCAGGGGAATGATCCTTGTATTGAACCAAAGCTACCTGTGGTCCTGAGGTCCTGACAAGTCCTCAGCAGGGCAGAAATCAGCAGACAGCCGGGCAGCTCAGCAAAGCAGGGAAGCTGTTCCTCAGGAAAGTCAGTCAAGGCAAAGTGGCAATCCTTACAGCACAGCAGTCTTTACTCCAACAGAGTTCTTCCCAGATCCAGTAGTTTACTGATTTGGTAGGGTTAGATCCCCAGTACTTATACCCAAAAGTGCCTTTGATGTAGGGGGTGACTTCAAAGGAGTTCTCTGAAGTGCACAAGGATTCCTTTCAACCCAATCCTGTCTGCCAGGCTATCTGTGGGGGGGGGGGTAAATTAGTGCTTTGTGTGTGGACAGGAGGCTACATATTGATGTATATGTGTCAGCCCCTCGTATTCCTCCCTGCCCAGTAAAATCCATTGGATGGGAGATGAATGCAGATGAGTGTTCAGAATGCAGATGAGCCTCACCTTCCTGTGTTTGTGGCTTTCTAGAACTAATGCACAATGGGTTGCTTTCACCCAGCCCAGACATGCATTGGAGACAGGCTGCAGGCACATAGAGCAAAGTTAGAAGCAGTGAAATTTCCACTCTCTAAAAGTATATATAAAACCAATTACCCTGGCTGTAATTATTCAAAAAAATCTCTTTCAATTCAAGGTCAAGTAAATGAATTGTGTTAACCTGTGTATTAATTACCAGTTATTTCATGGTCTTCTGTGTAATTTCCCTTACACTTGAACACGTTGGTTGGACCACATTCAGACAATCAAGGTACACATTACTGCGCTATACAGCACTGTACATAACTTTAACATTACTGATATTGTGATAACATAAAATTAAAAAACTTCCTCTTATGACCAGCCTGATAATATACAAAATGCAGAGGTTACAATTGCTATTATTATATATGCAGTGACCTTCTTGCTATTAGTGTCCCTAGGGGGGTCTAGATCACTTCTGTTCCAGTAGACGTTGGCGTTCTTACGTCTTTTTTGGAGGTCTACTGTATGACTTTTTGGCCAAGGAAGACACTCCAAGTTTTCCATGGACGCATTTCGTACCTCTTATTTCTGTTTTTGTTCTCCTCAGGACCCTGACTGGTTAAATTCTGTAAAACTATAAATACATACCTTATAATACACTTCTTTCTCTACATCAGTTATTTTTATAGGTTTACAGCACTTAGCTTTGCTAGTTTACCTCGTTCTTTTTGGGTTAAAATGCATTAATTTTGCTGTGCAAGGATTCCTCTTCCATATAAAATCGTTTTCCTTCAGTCCTCCTTTAGAGTTTATATTCTGCAAGAATGATTTTAATGTTAGTGAAGCAACTTTAACTGAGCTCACCTTTTTTTGTAATTGGCTTTTATTGCAAAAGATCAAAATGACCTTATTGATATTTACAGGCTCATACATTCAGTATGTTTCCATGGGGAAACGCTTTCTACTTTGAAAGGTTAAAGCGTTGATTTGTGTTTATGGGTTGTTAAATTACAAGTACAAAATATCTTGTTGCCAGCTTATTGAAGTGTTATTTATCATCCAGACAGTTTTTCAGAGTTACTTTTTAAACCATCAAATAAATATTTGTTGTTTATTAGCGCGTGTCCTGCACTTTTATTACAATTCATACTAAAAATAGAGACTGTGTGCAAGCTAAAATGATGCAAGCCTGCAATATTGAATCATATAATAGTGGCTGGAATAGAAGCACAAAGTCTGACTTGCAGTTTATATAGGGCAAAACATTTCCATGCAATGTGGTGTTCCGACTTTCAATATAAAATCCATTTCTCATCTTTCAACTTGAATGAAAGAATTGTTAAGCAACCACTTCTGTTTGTTTAACTTGTATGTAAGGGCTGCCTTCACATATCAAAAGATCTGCTTTTCAGATTAGGTGTTTCAACTTTGTTTCTCTTGAAAATAATTTGGCTACATGCGCATGGACTGGCTCACGTTTGTAACTTTAACACAAACATACTTTTCATGGTATCAGAGATTATATACACATTGTAACTCATCTCTTTATCTTTCCTAAACAGCTGAGTGAGTTTAGATGCTTTCAAACCTACTCATTTAAAGATTGAATCAGGGTTTAGTGTCTCTACGGTTTCTGCTTGTTTCAGTGTTCTGCGCAACTGATTGCCAAGGCAATCTCGTATGAAAACAAAAATGGTCACGGCCCCGCTAGTCAATCATTTCTTAAACAGAGGACATATAGAAAAAGATTTCCAGTGGAAAGTTTTAAGTGTAATTCAACCTAATACAAGAGGCGGAGACGTACAAGCCAATCTGATGAAAAAAAAGCCAAACTCATTTTAAAATTCAGTATTGTGAATGACGGCCTAAATGAAATGACACAATTAAACAGACTCTAAAAAATAAATGGCTTATAGAAATGTGAGAAGAACCTGAATAGGTTCGCCAGAAAAAACGTGTACAGACAAACCTTCAAGGTCTGTCACTTAAAAGCAATCAAACATTCCTTGCCAAGCAACCAAGGGGGTGAGCAGGGGTCATTTTAGACATGTAATCAATCCCCTTATCCTGACTAGAATGGTGAATTCTGCATACCCTAGCCAGCCAGAAAAGCAATTTCTAACAGTGGGGGCCTCATAGAAATAAAATCCAAGTGTGAGCAGGTTTATGTGACGCAGTAAATGAAGAAATGGGTGCAAGAGGAAAGAGTAATCTAAAGAGGGTATCCATTAGAATTACATGATCATTTTCAAGGTAATGAAAGTCTTGAGTTGGTGAGGAAAGCTGGATATTAATCTGTTTGAGCATTCGCCTTTTATACTGGTAACACCCACAGTTAGAAATTCGGGGCCAGATTTACATAAAACTTGTTTTGTGTGAAAACAAATTGTGCCGCGACAGTGTTCCACGCATAGGCTGCGCCAAATTTACAACTCGGATGCTCACAAAGGCACACTGGCGCAAAAGATAGTGTTGCGACGCACCGCAAGACATCGCAGCGTCACATAAGCTATGAAAAAAAACATGAGGCAGCACAAATGTGTAAATACACACACGAAGCAGACCAAGCAACGCAAAATGGAGCAGAGAGGGCAAAGCCAACAAGATGTCAAAATAAACAAAGAAAGACATGTCAGAAACAGCATCAGGGCCATCACAAATATCCTCACAGGAAGGAGGGCAGAAAAGGAAATTAAAATTCCCCCCAGAAGAAGTAGAGATCCTAATAGTAGAGGTGAAAAAGCAACAGCACCAACTTTTTTCAATTCCAAGCTACCTCAAGCTAAAAAAATCAGCACCATGGAGAGCAATACAAAATAAAATCAATCCAGTGGCCCCAACAGTGCAAACTGTTGATGAAGTAAAGAAAAGGTGGCATGACTGCAAGAGGTACACTAATGAGAAAATGGCACACAACCGTCGTAGTGCAATGGCAACAGGTGGGGTTACGGACACTTACATCCCACTAACATCAGTGGAGGAGCAAGTTGCAGCAGTAATAGGACTGGAACTGGTTGAAGGAGTAGAAGGGCCAGATACAGCCATGATTGTGAACAATACAAGTACCAGTAAGTGAATGTGCAACATGTATTTCTACACATCTAATAGCAAAATACTTACGCAGACAGCAAATGATTATCTCACAACAATAGTACATCTGCAGTGGAACCCCACTATGTACGCCAAACAGATGATCAAGGTCACATGTACCCATATATTACCATGCTCAGTTCCTAAAGCAGGAAATATGAAGGGCAAATATTGCACACACATGTCATTCCTAAACAATGCATTGTGTAGGTATAGTATAGGAAGATGTCACAGGACAAGCGGAATCAAGATTCCACATGCATACATCTTGATATAAATTGTGATATGGGTGAGGCCAAATGTGTAAACTAACGCATGTATGCTTAAAGAAGATATATACTAAAATATCCTTACAACACTACCCACTTGCATGTTGTCAGACAGATAACATTTGTGTTTTTTGTACTTCCAGATTCTAGTAAAATTACCCTACAAGGGTGTGTTGCATCTACTTTCTTCCCAGCTGTGGTTCCTCTTTTAGGGTGGAGGAGCTACGCCCCGCCTGCTGGGAATGCAGCAGCTGCATGAAACAAAAATTAAATAAAATGGTAATGGTGATTATCATTCTAGTGCACCTTGTGTAAGAGGATGGGGCTGGGCCATTCCAACTTTCGGACAGTTGCCTAAAGTGTGCAAGTTTGATTGGCCGGCTATCCTGCCACAGCCAGCTCGAAATGCGCACTTCAGACCAAAGCAATCTGTGAGCTGTATAACAGCCCCGGGGACTGCAAACACAGGCTCCTAGCCTGAAAAGGAGCACTGCCTTAAGCTGATCCGACCCATCCTGGAGCTGCTTTCATACACGAGAGCAGCTCCAGGATTGGTTGTGTTCATTTGCTCTAGCTGTGGTGGATTCTGGGAACAGTGGCAGTGGAAGTTCCTTCTCTTCGTTGTGCAGTCACCAGCACCAATCACTGTGTGCACTGTTTAGTTTCTTGCCACTTCCCGCCTCTGACTGTGGCTGCCTTCCTTTCATGAGTGTGAGAGGCTGGCTTAATATATGGTGCTCACTTATGTAAGTGCAAATTTAAACAAACGTTTTGCCTCTGACACCATTGATCAAATACTCTTATTTTTTAGCACAAAAGTCCCTTTTATTGACTCTGTTATTTGTATTACTTTTTTGTTTTCTTTATTCCATTATTTCTCTTAGGGTAGGCTTGTTAACACTCTATAGACATGAGATACCTTGACATTTCATATCTTTCAATTTTGCACAAGAATATATACAGAGTATCTTGATTGCTCAACACCATGTAAGTGCAGCTTTTACATATATACAAACATCACTGTGCTTACTTTCATTTATAAAAACAAACATACAATACAATGAAAGAACATGACCCTATTAGTGTTTCTCAAGTCAAAAGTCCTATAATACTACCAGAGGTGGGGTCAATTTCTCTTGGTAATTTTATCTATTTGGGTCCTTATAGAGTTCAGAACCTTTACTTAAAAGTGAGTGAGCTGAGTAATCTAGCTCCACTACGTTATGTTTAGCTTTTCAGTCCAAAATTCTTTCACTCTGATACTCTATAGTAAATGCCAACGCGTTTCGACCTCGATGAAATATGGACCACTTATTGTATGTGAGGTCTTCCTCAGGGCACGGTATGTCACGTAGGACCGTTTTCTGTTTCTATTGATATTCAAAAAGGGGGGGATAAAGTCACTTTTATATTTGTCCACTGTCCCTCGTTCCAATATGCTGCAGTTGCTTCCAGCGTATATCCTAGTTTCGGTAAATCCTTTTTTCTGGGATGGGGCAGTTTATATCAATGGTTCTGTGAGGCGTAATCTCCGTACGGTTTCTTTATTCTGCCGATTTTCTTGTGATTTCCTTCTGTGGGGCTCCCTTCTTCCTTGTTCGTTTTCCCTCTTTACGCGTCTGACATCATTGACCCCTGTACTAATCCAGACAAACCTTACGGTGATTTTAGTGGTCTTAGACAACCTTAGAAAGCTCTCTAGGTGGTAGCTGTGGAGAGTAGCCCTCTGGCTTAGTCCAGAAGGAGTGTAAAGCAGCTTTTTTTACCAGTACTTAATCTTATGGTATAGGTTAAGTCAAAAAGAATAACAAAGTATAGTTATAAAAATATGTATTTTATTACCAACACTCACTAATACATTGGATTATCGCCTATCGGGAGATACAAACACAATGCACACAATACTTAGGAAACAGCCCGTAAATAGCACAACTACACAATGGTCTCCAGGGGGAGACCAAACCATATACGAAGAAAGTGGAATATGAACCATGACTCAAGACCAGAGTGGACACACAAGATGTAGAAGAGCGGGAACCCAAGTAACCACCCAAGGTGAGTATCTAGGAACCCCCACGGAGGTCGTGTACAGAGTGGAAACACAACCACGTACTCAATGTTAGTCAAAAGGTAAGTCGCCATTGCAGTTTTAAAGAAAAAAGACCGTTCCCAGCAGAGCCTGAAGACACCCCGTGAAAGATGGAAGGTTGGAGAGTCACCCCACCGTTGGATGCCCCAGGAACCACCAGGGAAGCCGGGTGCATAGGTGTCAAGTGACGTCGGATACCACCGTAGACCACAATGGAGGACTTCAGGAAAGTTGCTGTTGGAGAAGACGACAAAGGAGTTCGGTGGAACCCAAAGGTGGATTCAAGGTGAGCAAAATCTGCAAGTGAGTGGGCAGAATCCATGTCACTCAGGAGTGACCAGGGGGCATGGAAGACAAATGCCCACCAATATCAGGGTTGCAGGAGAGTTTGAGGGTGCCCTTTAAGTTGCAGCAGTGTGGGACAAGCAATGCTGTGGAAGATCAGGAGCCATTTACGAACTGTCTCACATCCGATGTCAAGAGCCAGGGGGTCAGTGTCCGGCAGGGGCACCAACAAGCCTTGGCAGCAGCAAACAACTTAGTTGATATAAAAGGTGCAGTGTCGGGACCAGCGAGGTCCAAGTGACTCACCACGATTAGGTAAGTCAGTGCAGGCCCGAGTAAGCAGGGCAGCCCACTGTAGCCAAAGAAGGCCTTCCAGAGGACCCACTGGCCAGCTGCACAGGAGTCGCAAGAGGACCATGAGCAGCTCACCAATGAAGAAGGCCCATGGTGCAGAGTAAGTGGTGAGGGCAACGGTCTTGGCAGCCTCAGTTGCTTGAGGTTGGAGCGTCTTGGAGTCTGGAGATCTCTAGAAGATAGAGACAACAAGCCTTGGCAACAGTAAGTCGACACGGTGCACAGTGGTTCTGTTCCAGTAGTTCCAACGAGGGATACTGGCCTCAAACTCGGTAGGAAGACTGTGCAGGCCTCTATGGAGTTGCAGAACCACCACCTGTGTTGCTGAGTCTTTATGAGTCCATGGGAGTCCAGGACCAGCAGACCGGTCAGCTGAGTTGCGGTTCCTACAGATGCAGGGGAGTGACTCCTTCACTCCAAGGGAGATTCCTTCAGGTGTCTTGGATGTCCACAGGCCTGGTGAAGAACTGGTATGGAGGACGGGCACAGACGTTGCCGAAGACCAGCAGGATGATGTGACCAGGAGCAGCAGGAATCTTCCCCGGTGCAGTCTTTGTTCCCAAAGCAAAGTCCAGCGAAGTTCAGAGTGTCCAGAAGGTCGAAGTTGAAGTGGTATGTGATCTAAACCTTGACCCATAATGAATCTAGGGACCCACCCACAGGTAAGCCATCAAGTACCCTTAGGAGAAGGTTGGGACAATTCAGGGGTCCCTCCCATAGGAGGGGCTGGGCAGTAGGGAGGATACTCCCATGTCCTTTGTCCAGTTTAACGCCAGAGTGGAAGCCAATGGCTCAGTGCACTGGTTTGAATTGGAGTATTCAAGGAGGGCACCGAATATGCCCTTCAAGCATTCCCAGTGGTGCTGCCAAGCGCCCACACCCTGCCCCAATCACTAAACCCTGTCTGGGAGGTGGTCACACCTACCTGTGACAGGATATCTATTGTTCTGCCTTCCCCTGCTCGAGCTTTGTTCAGCAGCAGGAGGGCAGAAATGTGTCTCTGGTCAGCAGCAGCCCTAGCTTGCTGTCCGGTTCTGGAAGACTGGTACCATGAGCACTGAGGGCTTTCCGGAGGAGCTTTACAGTACATGGAATCATAAATCCCACATTGTTTACGATGTGGGGGAATGATTCCAACATGTCTGAAACCAAACATGACAGAGTTCGTTACAGCCAGTTTAGAGATGGTTATTACGTAGTGACACAAGGCCATTCTATATGTTATAATGGCTGATGCACTTACAACTCAGGAGAACAGACTCCGAAGGTTGTAGGGGTGCCCCGCCCATGCAGAGGCACCCTCACACTTAGGACCCAGCACCCTGCTTTCAGTATTGAAAGGCCAGCCTTAGTTGTGACTTATAGGTTTTAAGTGTAGTGACCTCAGATAAAGGGAAACCTATATCTGTTGTACGTTGTATTAGCACCAGCTTACACAGGCTGCAATGGCAGGCCTGGAGTCACAATTTGTGTGGTCTATCATGGATGGCATAATACATGCTTCAGCCCATGGGAGTCCCCTGGTGTACCTATGCCCTGGGTACCTTAGTGCCATAGACTAGGGCCCTGCAAGGGTACGCCAGTAGCCCATCTGGAGTGTACCTAAGTACACACCAAGTCCAATTTAGGGAGGAAGCACTGAGACTGGGGTCCTGATTAGCAGAATCCCAGTCAGACTAGTCAAAAAAACATAATGATATTAGCAAAAAGTGGGGGTGACCATGAAAGCAGATCGTACTTTCCTACAACGAGCTTTGCCTTTTTTGTGTGCATTCATCGCACTTGCACTCTGCAGTTGCAGATTATGGCTCTCTGTTTCTGAATACAAATGAACAGGCTATGTTGTTTAATCAAGCGCACGCTTATCTGCATAGTTCTTAAGTAGCATGTCTGCTCGGCTACTGGGCAGCAAGCTTGAACCGGAGCGGCCTTAATGAGATGACGGATCTTTCACACTTTACGCAGTGGTGACCAGTGACATGAAAGTGGTAGCCTTGAACCCCGAGACTTGCTTTTTGCCCCACCTCTTTAATATGTTGCTAGCTGCCACTGTTTCTGCCTAATTACTAGACAGTCATCAGCTGATTAGGATCTCATCTCTTGGACTGTAGTTTGTCTGAAGCTGCCATATAATTATGGACATGTGTTTACCAATCAGAGATGTGGTTGACTAATTCTCATACGACCACAGTATTGGCAGACCAGGACCATTATTTGCTGTTAGCACCATCTATGGCACATCACCAACATTGCAGACATGCATGCACTGACTTGTAAATACAATGTATTCTGTGATGTCACATCCCTGTGACTCCCCTGTGCTCTAAGTTGTTTTAGTATGACTTATTCATTAATTATTTACGTGATACAGACCACATGGTGGTAAAATTGTGGTTTTTGGTACTTTTTACTACTTACTATGTATAATCTGATATAAATACATACCCAGCAGTACACCTTGTCCATATATTCCACTTTCCAAGATTTGTTTGATCCTCAATTGCCGAAATATGTAGGAGTCTTGTGCTGATCATGGATATTTGGCAACAACGGGAGAGGGGTTGGCCTAACAGCTAAGGCGCTCGACCTCGGACCTGGGGATCTGGATTCGAGTCTCGGTAACGACGCCAAAAACCTCCTGTGATTCTGGGCAAATCACTTAATCTCCCCGTGCCTAAAAAAATCAAAGTGTGTTCTCATGTAACGTAACTGGCGCTATGTAAAGCGCTCTGATACCTGATTCGGTTCGGGTCTAGTTCGCGCTATATAAAACTCTGCAAAATTAAAAAAAATTAAAAAAACATTGATGAAGCAGTATTTGTCATTGCAAATTGCCTGCATATTTATTGAGTAAGTATGCTTCCAATTTTGGTACAGATGTGCAATTCCAGATAGTGGGGGAAGGTTGACATGGGTACAGTCTATTGCTCCAACAACACGGGGGAAGTTGGCTATTTGGTAGAAGCCTTGCTTCACGTTCAGGATTTCTGCACCAGGTTTGGGGAAGCTGATATGCTGCAGTGTTAGGCTAAATATTGCGTCCAAGACTTTGGGTAGGAAGGCTGACCAGGCTCCATGTGACACACCAGCCACAGCAGCTACTGTATGCTGGAATGATCCAGAAGCTAAAAGGCGTAGCATAGACATCAGTTTCACATGTGCTGGTATGGCAAGTGATTTTGTAGTTGTAGTCTCAAGTGCTGGTGCAATTGTTGGGAGCAGACGAACAATCATGTCCTTGCTTAATCTGCATTTTTTTATTATGTCCTCCTCATGCCGATTAAACAAGGATACCCTTTGCTTGAATATTCTCTCCTTTTGCTGTCTCTTTCCACCTTCTGGAATGAGGTGGAGCATATGTCTGACTATCACTATCTCCATTTTGGTACCCTTTGGTCAATTTCTCCAGTGTTGCTCCTTTCACAGTCTCTGCTCGTTCTGCTCAGCCTTCTTTTGCCCCTCCTGTATATTTGCGCTATTTTTTTCACGTGCTACCTTACGGAGATTTGCGTAACTTTAGTAAATAAGATAAGCGCTGGTTTGAACATAATTTTTCGTGAGAAACACCCAACCACGTCCACTTTGCATGGGTTTGCATGTTTTCCATGCAAAACGACACCAGCGCAGCAATGTGGATGTGGCACAAAATCGGTTTTGCGTGACATTGAAAAAGTCTGCTGGACTTTGCGCCTCTTTGCATCATGCAAAATGTCACACTAAACTCTAGTAATTTTGGCCCTCTGTGTCTAGTTGCCAGAGGTTTCCACACTCTCCAAGTGGGGACTACAGTCCTAGTCAGGGTAAACCGGATACACCCTAAAAGATAACCTGTACGAGCTTGTAACTATCAATAAGGTCATTTTGATCTTTTGCAATAAAAGCCAATTACAAAAAAGGTGAGCTCAGTAAAGGTTGCTTCACTAACATTAAAATCCTTCTTGCAGAATATGAACTCTAAAGGAGGACAGAAGGAAAGAGATTTTATGGGGAAGAGGAATCCTTGCAACCCAAAATGAATGAGTTCTAATCCAAAAAGAGCGAGGTAAACTAGCAAAGCAAAGTGATGGAAACCTAATAAAAACAACATATGAATAGCAAGAAGTGCATTATAAATGAAATATGAGGTTCAGAACGTGTCGACGGAAAACTTGGGGAGTGTCTTCCTTGGACAAAAAGTCATACGGTAGACCTCCAAAACAGACTTAAGAACTCAAAAGTCTACTGTAACAGAACTGATCTGGATCCCCCAAAGAACACTAATATCAAGAGGGTTACTGCATATATAATAATAGCAATTGCAACATCTGCATTTTGTATATTATTAGACTGGACAATCAAGGAACACATTTAAAGGAGGCCCAACGCAGTTGTTTCTAAATGGCTCAACCCCCAAATAAGTTACAATCACTTTCTAAAAGTGGCATTTCTAAAATAGTAATGTCAAATCCAACTTTACCACTGAAGAGGATTTATCATTACCATTCAAAAGATATGAAACGTGATTTAGCCACTCCTTTCTAATCCGGAATCACAGCTTAAAGGTGTTTTAAGGAATTCCCAATGCTAGCCTATGAGAGGAGTGGACTGCACAGTAGTGGAAATCGCATTTAGCTGTTGGTCACTAACAGGACATGTAAAACTTAAAAGTACATATCCTACCTTTTAGTTTCACTGCGCCCTGCCCATAGGGCGACCTAGGACCTACCTTAGGGGTGACGTATGTGTAATAAAAGGGGAGTTTAATGCTTGGCAAATAATTGTAAATGCCAAGTCGAAGTGGCAGTAAACTGGCCTTGCAATGGCAGGCCTGAGACAGGTTTGAAAGGCTACTTGTGTGGGTAGCACAATCAGTGCTGTAGACCCACTAGTAGCATTTAGATTACAGGCCCTGGGTACATGGTATATATCACTTTAAAGGGACTTATAAGTAAACTAAATATGCCAATCAGGTATACACCAATATCACCATGTTTAGGAGAGAAGCACATGTACTATAACACTGATCAGCAGTGGTAAATTGCTGAGTCCATGGCCAACAAAAAGATACAGCAAAAAGCGGAGGTAAGCAGGGAAAAAGTTGGGGGAAGACCACCCTATGTAAGTAATATATTTATTGTACACTTAGTTAAAACCTTTACCAAAATGACCATCTCTTATAAAACTGTAAAACTTCAATTTAAAAGACTGGTAGCCACAATTTAGAGCAAAGTAAATAAATTGCAAAGAGATCAAGTCCCCCAGCCTTGGTTGGCCACAGTCCAGATTCTTAATATTTTTTTTTGTGAGCAGAAATGTAGCAGTAATTCAGAAAGTAGGATAACTTCCCTGTCTTAGCAGTAAAGTGAAGGAGACGATTGAGTGCAGGTTAAAGTGCGTAGTGCAGCAACAACTTTTGTAGCTTAGTACAAAGTGGACAAGATTAGTTAGCCTGGTAATGTTTTTCTTCAAGGCTCGGATATGCAAGAGTGCTTAGTACTTAGTGTAACAAAGGTGCTGTCTGAGACTTTTGCTTAGAGGGTCAGCGGGCCGGATCCAACCCAGCTCCAATGCCACTTCTCAGATAACTTGATTGTATCTTTTTTTAGTCTGAGATCAGCAGCAGTTAAGAATTTTACCACGGAACAGCTTAGTTGAATATCTTCACCAGAGAAACTTGCTAGCACCGCTTGCCTATAGGACCGTATTTTTTTCTTGTTGAAGAATGGTCTAAGTAGTGACCGGCGCTCCTGTATTAATTCCCTGCATATGGTTATGATGTGCACTATGTCCTCCTCTCCTTCCTCACAGAAACGACAAATTGCCGGCTTCAGAGGGCGTAACCATGGAGGGAAGTGATATGCAGACGTCAATATGCCTAACCGGAATCTCAGGAACTTTTCTTTTGTGGTTTTAGAGAAGTTAGATGATATGATATGATATGATATGATATGATAAGAATTTATAGTGCGCAAGACAATAACCCGCAGGTATCAAGGCGCCTAACAATACCATCAAAAGATTGAATCATACATCCTTACATATAGGCTTGCAAAAAGAGGCGAGTTTTAAGCGCACTTCGAAATTTCTGTAGGGAGGGTAGAGACCTAAGATCTAGGGGAAGATCATTCCACCATTTGGGAGCTAGGGTGGAAAAAGCCCTGCCACCCCATTTGGCTCTTCGTATACGGGGAACTGTCAGGAGCGATTTCCCAGAGGAACGCAAGTACCTTCCGGGAGTGTAGAGGGAGATGATGGAACCAACTCCCAGGTCACTGTCTTTTGAAATGGCTCTGTAAGTCATGCATAGGACTTTGAACCGTACTCGGTGTTCTACCGGTAGCCAATGCAACGTTTTCCTGGCTAGCGTGGCAGAGGAACGTCTAGGGACATCCAAAACAAATCTGGCAGTGGCATTCTGAACTACCTGTAAGCGCTGCAGGAGGCTCCTGTTTAGCCCCACATACAGCGCATTACAGTAGTCCAGACGGGAGCCAATGAGTGCGACAGCTATTTGCTTTCTGGACTGTAAGGAAAGGTATTTCCTGATCCTTCGCAAGGTGTGAATTAATCCCCAGCAGGTGGAGATAGTTCTACTCACCTGCCTGCCCATGTCCAGGGCAGGGTCTAGCATCACGCCAAGGTTCTTAGCAGATGTTGTAGGGGAGGGGCACTCTCCTAACGAGTTAGGCCACCAATTGGCTGACCAGATGTTCTCTTTCCCTCCAAACACCATTACCTCGGTCTTCTCCCCATTCAGTTTGAGTGAGTTCTGGATCATCCAATGACCAACCGCCTCCATACAAGATCTAAACTTGGAGGCGGTTTGTACATCTGAATGGGAGAGAGAGACGAGTATTTGGGTGTCATCTGCGTAAGAGACTACCTCCATCCCGAAAGTTCTTATAAGTCTGGCTAGTGGGATCACGTAGATGTTGAATAGGGTCGGACTAAGAGCCGACCCTTGTGGGACCCCACACAGCACTGGTCGGGATGGAGATAGGAACTCCCCCAGCTTGACTCTTTGTTCCCTCCCGTCAAGGAAGGAAATCAATAGATCTAGAGCTGCATCCTTCACCCCCACATCCCTCAGGCGAGATGTAAGAACTGAGGGGGAGAGGGTGTCGAAGGCTGCAGTTAGATCTAGCAGGACCAGGAGGGTGGTCTGGCCCCCATCCACTGTTGTGCGGATCTTGTCAAGCACAATGGTGAGGGCCGACTCGGTGCTATATTCCCTCCTGAATCCATGCTGTGAGGAGTCCAGGCAACCCGAGCTTTCCACAAAGGCAGCGAGATGCTTGTTTAGGTGTGCCTCAAGCATCTTCGCTGGAGCTGGGAGCAGCGAGATGGGACGAAAGTTTTTTAGGACCTCCGGATCAAGGGAGGCCTTCTTTAGCAGAGGTTTCACTACTGCACTCTTCCACTCCAAGGGGAAGATCCCCTCTCTCATGACTAGATTCATTATTTCTAGCAGAGGAGGTAGGAAGGTTTCCCTGCATTGCTTGATGATTTTCAGTGGGCAGGTGTCCAGGGGGGAACCAGACTTGATCTTATTAAGCAAAAGCTCCAGATCCTGCAAAGCCAGCGGGGGAAAGGAGTCCAGAGTGCACGATGGGGAGATGTCGGTGGTGGTCGTATTCATCTCAACCCGAGCAGAGGGCATAGCGGTGGATGCTCTTTGCTCCTCAAGAGCCAGATGGATGTCCTGTATTTTAGTGTGAAAGAAGGAGGCAATCCTATCACATAGATCCTGCGATGGTACAACAGGATCAGGGGCTTGTAGGTTGACTAAGGAATCAACGATATTAAAAAGCTCCTTCGGCGAGGAGAGCGAAGTTGTCAGAGCCACAAAATGGTCTTGTTTGGCCTGCACAATGTCAGCCTTGTATTTCCTGACAAGAAGTTTGTGGGCTTCCTTGTTCTTAAGGTCCCAACTAGAGTGCCAAAGCCTCTCCTTCCTCCTCACCTCTTGCCTGAGGAGTCTGAGGGACTCTGAGAACCAGGGGGCAGATGGTCTCTTTCTGGCTCGGCGGCGGGTCTGTACTGGGGCCAGTTCATTCAAGGCCTTAATAGTAACCTGTTTGAAATGGCCAACCGCGGACTGTACGCTGTCCAAGCCAGTAATAGAAAGGCTGGCAGCCCATGGCGCAAAGGAGTCACTGCTAATGTTCCTAAAATTTCTGGCAGTTTCCATTATGTGAGTCCCTTTATTACTTCCATCCACCCTATGATATTCCAAAAGGAATGGAATCGCAAGATGATCGGACCACGATAGATGCACCGGCTCCTTGATGGTCAGACGACGGTCATTAGAAAAAATGCCGTCTAGTGTATGGCCTGCACGATGTGTGCCCCCACTAACTCGCTGCGTGAGTCCACAGGACATCAGGGCCTCAGTAAGGCATGATGTATCGAATAGGTCATGCCGTTCTAAATGATAGTTAAAGTCACCTAAAATGGAAAAGTTTTCTCGACCGAAGTAGAGTTCTAGGGACTGGAGGAGGTTGTGCGTGAAATCAGTCCTCGGGCCAGGAGGCCGATATAATAGAATTCCATTAAAAAGGGGACATTGCACTTCCTTTATTGTAAAATATAGCGCTTGGAAGCAGTCCGGAAAATCAGGTATGGGCACAGTATAGCATTGCAGGTGATCTCTGTGAAGGATCGCTATACCCCCTCCCACTCGTCCCTGTCTGTCCAGTCTAGCCAGGCAGTACCCTTCAGGGACCGCTTCGATTAGGTCAGGACCAGATGAATCTTTAGCCCAAGTTTCGGTGACAAACACTAAGGCAGGCATTCTGTCGAGGATCATTTCCCTAAACATTATCGTGTTTTTGACAAGGGAACGGGCATTGACCAAAATGCCCTCTACTTTCACTGTCGTAGGACTGACAGCGTCTGGTTGGCCAGGGGAGCAATGACGGGGGACAGAAATAGAAAGCCTACGTGCGTGGTGACAACCACATCGTAAAGAAATAAGAAGTTCGTCAGGCTCAAAGGAGTGCGAACATCCTAATCTTCGAGGTTTCAGGCGTAGCATCTCCTGGTGGGAGTATCTGTAGGGGGGTGGAATGACTTCGCCTGCGTCCAGAGTCCAGCCGCCCAGCGCGTCCTCAGCGCGGACGGGCGCAGACGGGCTGGACTCTGGCGTGACTCCGGCGTCACCACGGCGCACACGCGGCGCGCACACGCTGCGCGCACACGCTGCGCGCCATTACGACCGGTTAATATAGAGCTCTAGGCAGTCCACCTGACTGCTAGAGCGCAGGACAATGGAGCGCTTCCCCGAACCCTCCCAAGATGGCGCCCAACCAGATCCAAAGCACGAGGGACCGGCCCGCCCAAGTAGCGGTGAGGAAACCGTTTAAATGTGGCAATGCGGACAGGGGTTAAAAACAGGGGAGACAGTGTTCCAAAATAAGTTCAAATGATGAGACAAAACGGGGAATTATTAAAATATGCAAAGCGTCCTGAAAGCAAGCCTAGCTGTAAATATAAGAATCCAAGCAAGGAGAGCCTACCTCCAGTCCTGCTTAAGTACTAGTTCTCTACTGTTCGCAGCTGCTCTCAGCGACAGCCTCTAGGCAGTCCACCTGACTGCTAGAGCGCAGGACAATGGAGCGCTTCCCCGAACCCTCCCAAGATGGCGCCCAACCAGATCCAAAGCGCGAGGGACCGGCCCGCCCAAGTAGCGGTGAGGAAACCGTTTAAATGTGGCAATGCGGACAGGGGTTAAAAACAGGGGAGACAGTGTTCCAAAATAAGTTCAAATGATGAGACAAAACGGGGAATTATTAAAATATGCAAAGCGTCCTGAAAGCAAGCCTAGCTGTAAATATAAGAATCCAAGATTGATGATATGCTTGGGTGGTCACTTTGCTGTAGGATTGTACAGTGAGCCAGCCGTTTGTGCGTTCTGACAAGACGGCTTTGTCTTGTATAATAGATTCATTTTTGACAGTGTTATTTACTATTTTTTTAAGCTTGCCAGGGACCCTGATGATCCCCAAAGTTGCCGTAACCCCAGCTGGTCCAAAGCAGTGTCTAAGAAATGTCAAGCTGGGCAGGTCTCTGAGGCTTCTAGTCCCTTCCACAAACAGGAGTTTAACATTTCAGGCTGCCCTTTTTTGATTTTGTACTAGGTTTTAATGAAAGCTCCTTTACAGGCCACCTCTTGTCTTTGCATCCCGAATTAGAGCCTCATTTGTGCCGGTGATGTATATCCTGGCAACCTGTAGATCATTCTCAAGGCTCTTGCAATGGTGCCATTCAGTGTTTCAGCATCTCTCCCTTTCATGGCTTGGCTTCCATGGGTGATTTATGGAATTAGTTTAGCCTGTATCACCCTGGTCAGGGAGAGAAAGCTTGGTCCAGGTATCTTATTTTTAAGATTTCTTAATGCCACTGCTGTCATTAATTCCCTCTTTTTTGTTGCCTCACATTGCGCTTTGTAGTTGCCTTTATTATCGATGATAACCCCTAGGTATTTATAGGCGTGTCAAATTTCCAATTTAGATTTTGCCAGGAACCATTTGTGTTTCGTTTTTGTCTTCCGGAAGTTTATACGTATGACTTTAGTTTTTTCTTGATTAATGCTTAGACTATTGGTATCTGAGTATTGAGATGTGATGTCTAGCAAGCATTGTAGACCTTGTGTCTCCATTGAGACCTCTATTGATGCTGGTGGCCCACATGATGAATTTGCCGGGACAAGGAGCCTGTTGTCGTTTGCTGGGTCTATCTCTGTACTTGGGCAGATGTTGTAGTTGTCTCCCCATTTGTACATACACTGTCCCGCCTGGCTATTTGTTTACCTACTGATTCCGTAGGTTCTCTTGTTGATGATGTTACTGTGTCTTGCATGGCCTTATTAAGTGCTGAGTCAGTCACTGAGAATGAATTTGTTATTGTTGTTCATGATTCCGGTATTGAGCGTGCTCTTCTGTTCTCCGTTTTGTGCTTGGGCTGCATTTATGGGCTTATTGGGGCATGTGCACTCTTTCTTTTCTATTGCCTTATCCTGGGATAGCCTCTTTCTTCTTTCCCGGACTGGGTCCGTCGCTTCATCCTCCTGCTTGAGGAGTCTTGTTGATCATCCGTTGGCACTTTCCAGGGGCTTTGGATTATGCCCTTGCTGTGTAATAAAGCCTGTGTTGGTTTTTGATTTCGCCCCTTCCTCCTTTGTTTTCTCCACTGTTTGGAGGATAATTGCACACCTTCGGTCGGAGCATATTTTCCAGGGGATTTACATGTGTGTGAGATGTTACTCATTGGGGGTGTTGTGGCTCTCTGGGTGGTGAGCTGGTATTTGTCCCTGATGTTGATGGGTCCGAGGCCTCCCAAAGCTGCCTTCCATCTGATGTCTGAGCTACAGTTTGCTCGGCCTGTGGCTGGGTTCTTGGATTTTTACTCGGTTTTTTGTGTCGATTGCTCACCGTTGCTTGTGTGAGCCGGTCCATTGGCTTGTTTGTCTGTCACTGCCTTACTTATGTCAGCGAGCAGATTGTCAATTGCTGATGGTAGTGTTGCCAGCTTGTCCACAATTATTATACAGGTGCAGCTTGCCTGAATAAGTTTTGTCTCTGTCTGCACCCTCTTGATCAGGTTGTTAAGCTCTGCCAGCTTATCGTCTATGCTAGCGACGAAAATAGAGAGTGAGTTGAGGACTGACAATTGAAGGTCCACCTTGTCTGATTGGTTATGTATTTTGTTCACAGACATTTGCATTGTGTGCAGCAATGTGGACCAAATGTTGTCTTTGTCTTGTGGTTTGTCCTTTTTGATGTTAGGTTTTAGAGAACTGTTATTTCTTCCTTGTGATTCACCTCCAGGGGCGAAGGAATATGAGGCGGCCAATTCCTCCCATTCTTCTGGTGTGAGGTTTGATGACTGTGGTCCGGTGTCTTGAGATGTTGGTGTTCATGTTGATGCCCATTGCGTATTTCTATTAGATAGGGCTAAGGCAGTGTTGTGACCAAGTTGTGCTTGAAGTTGTCCCAAAGTTGTTTGAACGAACCAATCTTGCACTGACGAATGGAGTCTAGATAGTGCTATTCCGGCATAATTTTTTAATGTCAGGTTGTGGCCACTTTGCCCGTGTTAACCACAATCGCCTCCTTGTGCTCCGGTAACTCATGATCGAGAGTGCACAAGGAGATAAAGTTCTTTTTGGGATTGTCTTCCGCTTTAGCCTCTGGCAACGTTTTGGGTCAGAGGAGGAATCCAGGCAGAGCTATACCTCCGTTTGGGAAGGTGTTAGTCTTGGTATTGGGACAATGCTTGTGTGCTTCTCATTCTTCCTCCTCTTCTCCCAAATTATATGGTGGGGTTTTATCCAAGGATCCTTCCTTAGCACGCCTAGGAGGGATATGGTTATTGGTGCTTTTCTTTCCTTCTTTTCCTTCTTTTCCTACCTCTTTGATTGTCACTGCAGGACTCATGGCCTGCCCAAGAGCGTCATGCCCGCTCCCCTTTGATATGACAATGTTTTTGGACAAATCTGACTCCACTTGGCCCCAGGCGTCATGTCTTAAGTGCTAGCTTGCATTGTGTCTTCAGCGGCTTTTGCCAGTGACTGATGATTCTCTGCAGTCCCCGCAATCAGGCTGCCGCTGCTGTTGTGTCATCTGGTGTTCCATCTGGTGTGCCTTGATTGGTTGAAGTGGATCGGGAAGATTGGTTACTTTATTGCTATTTACTTTGCAATATTTGAGGGCACATGAATGTTAGGAACCATCTCACTGTCAACATGGGACACTATTTTAACCCCATTAAAATCCTCCCATTAACTAGGACAAGTTCCTTCCCCAGCACTACACTAGACACTCCTGGGTTCTTTTCTCCAGCGGGAGGCGGTGCTCCTTTTGTACGCGTGTTATCCCCCTTATAGTGTCCATACCAGTAGCACTCATAGCCCTTAATGGGCTTGGACTGCTGACCTTTGTCAGGGTAAGTTTTCTCCTGGTGGCCAGATTCGGCATGTGAACCAGACCCTTTCCCCTGTGAGTTGTTTTGGGGGCCTTTTATCTCCCTCCTCTTTCTTCTGTTGGGAACCCAGACCACCCTTTTGGGAGTCCACCCCAGATGCCTTCTTGGGCACTCTGGTGCTGACCCAGATGCCTGCCTCCTCAGCAGGTTTCCTGGGGTCAGTTAACTTGACATTAACCAGATGTTGGTCTGGCAAACAAATATCAAGCATGTGCTCCTTCAAAATTAAGTTGTAGAGCCCTGAATAACCATTTCTGAGGCCCAGGACTAGAGGGGCACTTCAGGCAAGGGTAGGC
Organism: Lissotriton helveticus; assembly: GCF_964261635.1. NCBI lineage: Eukaryota > Metazoa > Chordata > Amphibia > Caudata > Salamandridae > Lissotriton > Lissotriton helveticus. The sequence goes on from NC_136061.1 coordinate 1,133,543,390, forward strand.
CTCACAGGTGGTAGAGTCCAGCAGCACCAGCAGGATTTCAGGAAGTCTTTTGTTTCCCTGAGACTTGAGGAAGCAGGAAGAAAGCCAGCAAGCTCTTGGAGTCACTCTGGGTTCAAATGAAATGGTTCTATTCCTTGTCCTCAGTAGGCCAGAGATCAGCATGCAGCAGGGCAGCCTAGCAAAGCAGTTCCTCAGAACTGTCAGTCAAGGCAAAGTGGCAGTCCTTAAAGCACAATAGTCTTTATTCAAGCAGAGTTCTTCCCTGGTCCTGTAGTGTACTGATTTGGTAGGGTTGAGCTTATACTCAAAATTACCTTTGATGTAGGGGGTGACTTCAAAGGAGCTTTCTGAAGTGCACAAGGATCCCTCTCAACCCAGTCCTGCCTGCTTTCACAGACAATGCAAAAATGTACCCCTGTGGGAAGCGAATTTGTGCATTGTCTGTGGAGAGGACACTACCTATTGAAGTGTAAGTATCAGTCCCTCAAATTCCTCCCAAAAAGGAAGACCTATCAGAATGCATATGACTGTTCAGAGTGCCCATTCCTGTGTTTGTGGCTATCTAGAGGGAATGCACAAAGTGTAGCTGTCACCCAGCCCAGACATGTATTGGAGACAGGCTGCAGGCATTTAGAGCAAAGTTAAGAGAAGAGAAATGTCCACTTTCTAAAAGTGGCATTTCTAAAATAGTAATGTCAAATCCAACTATACCACTAAAGGATGTACCATTACCATTCAAAATAGAACAAACATGATTTAGCTATTCCTTTAATTAATGCCTAAAGGTTTTTTAAGGAATGCCCAATGCTTGCCTATGAGAGGAGTAGGCTGCACTGTAATGGAAAATGAATATAGCTGTTTGTCATTACCAGGATGTGTAAAACTTGAAAGTACATGTTCTACCTTTTAGTTACACATCACTCTGCCTATAGGGCTACCTAGGGCCTACCTTAGGGCTGACTTATGTGTAATAATAGGGAGTTTAAGGTTTGGAAAGTGGTTTTAAATGCCAAGTCGAAGTGGTAGTCAACTGCACACACAGGCCTTGCAATGGCACTCCTGAGACAAGTTTGAGACGCTACTTGTGTGGGTGGCAAATCAGTCCTGCGGGTCTAGTAGTAGCATTTTGATTAAAGGCCCTGGGTATATGGTATACCACTTTACAAGGCCTCTCTCCTCCATGACCCAACTCACTCTCCCTGAAAAGTCTCACCTTCCTTCTCCTAAAAACCTGCCATCCTTATCTAGGTCCCCCTGAATTCTTCCATCAACCCTATCACCCTTTCCGAACCACACTGTCGATCCTTGCCCTCCATACTGACTTCTTTGCCTTCCCTAACGTGCAACCTCTCTAACACTATCCTTGATAATTTGCATGCCTCGCCTAGGTTCACAGACCCATCTCACAGTCCAGCTTCAGCAAATCCTAGAGCTGATGCCCTTCCTTCTAGCGGTACTCCTTATGCATCCTTGTGGATGAGGGTCAACCTCAGGACCTAAGACATGGACTCACCTCATAGCTTAGAACTCCTTGCCCAGTCCCAAGATTGACCACATACTCACCTACTCTCACCAACGCTCACCCTCCACCGGACTCAACCACCTACCCAGATTCACCTTTGAACACTCATCCTATACAATTGCTTTCAAGATGGTCTCCTCCTGCTCTCTCTTCAACGTTCAGTTGCACTGCAACTAATGAAGTCTATTGCAATTTTGACAACTGGATTTCTTGTACTCTTGATCAAGTCCTTCCGAAGGAATCCTTGCACTTGATAAAAAGATCCAAAGTCGCCCCCTGGTACTCCCCTGCCCTCAGAACCATGAGGCAATCTTGCCGCAAACTAGAGAGAGCATGGAGACATGATTACTCATTCTCTAAGAAAGCAGAGTACAGAGCCGCAATAAAGCTCTACAAAAATGAGATAAAATCTGCACAAGCTCAATTTTATGATTCCAAAATTAACCTAGCTGCAAATTCCCCTAAAGAAATTTTTAAAATAGCCAAATCTTTAATTTCTCCACTCCCCCCCCCCCCCCCCCCCCCCCCCCCGGAGCGTCTCCCATCGGATGGCGCACAATCCCGTTGTAATAACCGGGCCACCTACTTCTCTCAGAAGATTCAGACCATTTATTCCTCATTCACCAGTGGTAATGATGATATGGAATCTACCATCACAATTGAGCCTGACCTTCCTGCCCCCTGCTCGCTGGACAAATTACCCCCTCTAGACTCCATCACATTAGACAGAATTATTCCCAAAGTCACCTCGGGACCTCCCAATGACCCAGCACCTCCGCAGACCCTTATCAAGATCATTGACGCCATTCGCCCGGTTATCCTGGATGTTCTTAACGCCTCCATCATCACTAATTCTGTCCCAGCCCCTTGGAAGTGTGCGATGGTCAAGGCCCTACTAAAAAAACCTACTCTGGACCAGAACAACTTGGCCAACTTCCGCCCAATTTCCTTACTTTCTTGGATGAGCAAACTGCTCGAGAGGCACGTTAACATCATATTAGCAGATTATCTGGAATCTAATAATCTGCTATGTGCCTATCAGACAGGGTTCCGCCCTCAGCACGGAACCGAAACTGCCCTTTTAGCAGTGACGGAAGAAACTAGAGCTGTGCTGGACCGGGGAGGAAAAGCAGCCATTATATTACTCGATCTCAGCGCCGCGTTCGACACGGTTAACCATGCCACTTTATTACATCGTCTAAAAGGCATGGGCGTGTCAGGCGCGCCACTGGAATGGCTGTCCTCCTTCCTGCATGAGCGATTCTTCCAGGTGTTTGAGGACGAGGTAGTCTCCCCCAAGCATCCTCTTAGCTGTGGGGTTCCTCAGGGCTCCTCCCTGAGCCCCACACTTTTTAATGTCTATATGCAACCTCTAGCAGAGATAGTCCATCCCTTCGGGGTGCGTATTGTCACCTACGCGGACGATATCCAATTGGTGGTCTCTCTTGACCACTCGGAGGGATCGTCCAACACCCTGGGCCCCTGTCTGGAGGCTGTTGCTAAGTGGATGCAACTCTCCTGTCTCAAACTTAACGGCGAGAAGACGGAGATTATGCTACTGGGCAACCCTCCTCTGACTCCTCTGGCTTCCATCTGGCCCACATGTCTCGGCGTTCCTCCCCCCCCCTAAACATCAGATAAAGAGCCTTGGTATTTGGCTTGATAAAGCGCTAGACTTTTCGGTCCAAGCCACCAAAACAGCCTCCACATGTGTAGGGCTAATGAAAATGCTCCGCAAAGTGCTCCCTCTGCTTCCTTTCCAGGCGAAGAGAGTCATGGTTCAGGCCCTGATACTCTCCCGCCTGGATTATGGAAATGCTACAGGCTTCAAGTCACGCAAAACTGTGCCAGCCGATTACTGTTCAACATCCCCCGTTGGCAGTCAGCCAAGAAAGCCCTAAAAGATCTTCATTGGCTTCCAGTGACTGCTAGAGCACAGTTTAAGGCCATGTGCATTGTGCACAAATCCTTCCACCGAACAGGCCCTTCCATCTTGTTTCCCTTAGTTGTGCCCTACGCCCCCTCCAGAGCCTTACGGTCTGGGTCACTGCATCTAGCGACCACAACTAAAATTAACAAAGCCCGGTGGGGCGGTCGTTCCTTCTCTTACACGGCCGTGAGGCTTTGGAACTCTCTTCCCTTGGCTCTTAGAGAGAACACCAACCGGATGGCATTCAGGAAAGCGCTGAAAACTCATCTGTATGCAAAAGCATGTTAATCCTCCCGGTAGCTCGCCACAGTAATCAGTCTAAAGCGCTGCGAGGCCTCCGGGTAGTTTGAGCGCTATACAAATATAATTTTTCATTTCATTTCAATCTGTGCGATGAGGCATTGTCCCTGAGAATCTTTGTACATTTACTCTTCCAACACTAACCCCCATCTAATGGCAGACAATAAGCTTATCACCCAGAGTTTATTAAATTCTAGTCCGAATGTCATTGACCACCCTCATTACGTGGTGTTTCCCTCCCCCGTCTTCACTGATCCTCCTGTGTCTCCCCATTACTTTCACTGCGGGATGCCCCTCAAATTCTCTTGCACAGATCCTGAACAGAATGGAACTGAAACTCAACTCTCTAGCTGCAGAATTAACACATCTTAGACAGGATCTCTCTAACCAGAACACCCGGGCCCGCCCCTACACCTATGATACTCCACCTACTAGTTCTCAAACCTTCTCTCAATGTTCCCCTTAGCCTGGAATCCCCCTTTGCAGGTGGGCACACAGGCCTTATCGAGCTCATTGTACTCTCTCCACTCTGGAATTAAACGTCCTTAGCAAGTCCTATCTCCCTAAGTTTCAGGCGACTGACCAGTTCCCCTCCTCCAACATCCCAGTAATAGTGGACTTAAATTGAGCCCCTGCAACTCACAACTCACCCGCACCTCAGGCGCAATACACCACCATCCACACCCTCAAACCGGTTAAGGATAACCCTAACCCTCTTTTTTGCATGCTTGTAAACTGCAGATCTGTGGCACTACATGCTAGGGAGATTGCTGAAACCATCCTCAGTGAAGATATTAACATGGCTTTCCTCACAGAAACCTGGCTCAATGACCACTCGATGTCCATCCTTGACCTACTTACTCTGCCCGGTTACTCAATCATTAGACATGACAGACCTGATAGAACTCGTGGAGGTCTAGCCATAATCCACAAAACAGAAATTCAACTCTCCCTTCTAAAGAATGCTGAATACTTGACCTTTGAATACCTCAGTGTTGAACTCAATGTCAAAGGCTCCCCACCTATCAAATTGTATAATATCTACCACCCTCCTGGTGAGCTCCTACCATTTGCTGAAGTGCTATCTGACCTTCTTACTCATTTCTCCCTTTCTGACTTGAAGAATGTGTTGTTAGGCACTTATAACATTCATTGGAACAATCCAGAAGATTCCACTGTCAGTCACCTTGCAAACCTTCTTGAGATGAATGACCTAAAGCAACTCTGCAACAAACCTACCCACATCAAAGCCACTACACTTGACACCATCATCACTAGCAAAGATCTGATCTCCCTTGTTGACATCATTCCCATTGACTGGTCTGACCACCATCTCATTCTGTTCAACATCTCCACCTTCGTCTTTCCTTCCTCAATCTTAAATAACAAACCAACGATGTGGACCAGAAACCTCAACCAAGTCCCTCCAACTGAACTAGAGGCAAAAATTAATGCTCAACTCCAACGTCTCACACACTCTCAAAATGCAAACGAGCTCACCGACCACTTCAACAAGGCAATAGCTGATGTTCTTGACCAAGTTGCACCACTTAAACTAAAAACACAAAGAGTAATCCAATCTAAATCTTGGTTTAACCCTGAGCTCAATAACGAAAGAAGACAACTTAGACTAGCTGAAAGGACTTGGAGACAACACCCCTCGTCATTAGATTGAGCTCTTCTCAGCCCCTTCACTGCTAGGCCTTCTCCCCCCCCCCCCTCCCCCTGTGCTAAGCCTTTTAATGGCTATTTGGGGTAGTTCGTACTTAGGCCCCTGTACCTTTTTATCCACATAAGGTATCCATGCCAAATTTGCGTCCTTTTCTTCCAACATCATGGGAATTCTAAAAGTACCCAGGGTTTATAGATTTCCCTGGAGAGGACCCAGAAAAAGGCAGCTAAAGTTAGTTTTTGGGGGGGAAAAAGTGCTGCAAATGAAAGCGTCTGTTTTTTTCCTTGGAAATGGTATCAACAAATGCTTTCTGGGGCTAAAATCACCATTTTCCCAGCTTTTAGGGACTGACAGACATTTGTCAGAAAACCAACATTTATTACACAGTTTTGGCATTTTACTGGGATATAGCCTATGTTTGCTATTTTTTGTGCTTTCAACCTTCTTCCAGTTAATCATAGAAATGGGTATGAAATCAATAATGGATCCTGGAAAGCTATACATTTTAGAAAAGTGGACAACATTTTGAATTCAGAAAATGGTCATTTGGGTAGATCCTTCAAGATTTCTGTATAGAAACTAACAGTTAAACATAGGAAAAAATGTAAATTAGTTGAAAAAAACAGCCATTTGTGCAACGTTTTCACCTGTAACTTCTTCTAATTGTGACAGCTGTTTGAAATCAATATACCGTTACATCCGCTGGACAGTTCTAGTTGTGGGTATATGTAGGACTTGTAAGTTCACCTAGAACCAGACGAACCCAGAGCCAATAACTGAGCAGCGTCTTGCAATGGTTTTTCATTATGTACCGGGTATATAGCAATTAATTTGGGAAAATATATGCATGGAAAAATCGGTATGAATGACACCTATGTATTTCTGAAATTGGAACAAAATATAGATTTTAAAAACAGTAGATATTTGAACATTTCCGAAATTGTGAGTACCCATACTAGCATGAGAATTATAGGTCATTTTTCAAAATTACTTATTTTTTACACATTGTCTTTCATTTGGAAGGCAGAAATGCATCAAAAGTCAATAGGTTGCTCTACGATTCTGTGTTACCCTAAGTCTCCCGATAAAAATGGTACCTCACTTGTGTGGGTAGGCCTAGTGCCCGCGACAGGAAATGGCCCAAAATGCAACGTGGACACCCCACATTTTCACAGTGAAAACTGATCCTTTTTTTGCAAACTGCCTAGCTGTAGATTTTGTACCCTAGCTCTGCCAGCAACTAGGGAAACCTAGAAAACCTATATATTTTTGAAAACTAGACACCAAGGGAAATCCAGGATGGGGTGACTTGACTGGCTCTCACCAGGTTCTGTTACCTAGAATCCCTTGTAAACCTAATTGTCAAAAAAAACAATTTTCCTCACATATCTGTGGTGGAAAGTTCTGGAATCTGCGTGAATTTACACAATTCCACCCACCCCGCATTCCCTAATGTCTTCAGAGAAAAATGGTACCTTACTTGTGTGGGTAGGCCTAGTGCCCGTGACAGGAAATGGCCCAAAACGCAATGTGAACTTACTCACACAGAAATTGAAGAAAACAGTGAATTTTGTCAGCTAAATTTGAGGTTTGCAGGGGATTCTGGGTAGGAAAATGTTGGGGGACCCACACAAGCTATACCTCGCTGGACACCCTCGGGTGTCTAGTTTTCAGAAATGTATGGGTTTGGTAGGTTTCCCTGGATGGCCGCAGAGCCGGGGGCGAAAACTCATGGGACCCCCTTGCAAAACCAGGTTGTTTTGCGATGGTAGTTTTAATGTTGCCTCAATAGGTTTTGGGTCCTTGCCTGTCACGTGTACTTGATCCACCACCGCGAGTGAGGTACCATTTTTATCAGGAGACCTGGGGAATGCTGGGTGGGAGGAAATTTGTGGATCCACGCAGATTCCAGAACTCTCCCACACAGAAATTTGAGAAAAAAGAGATTTTGTCAGCTAAATTTGAGGTTTGCAGGGGATTCTGGGTAGGAAATTTTGGGGGACCCACGCAATTCATACCTTGTTGGACGCCCCTAGGTGTCTAGTTTTCAGAAATGTGTGGGTTTGGTAGGTTTCCCTAGATGGCCACCGAGCCTGGGGTCAAATACTCATGGGACCCCCCTTGCAAAACCCAGTTGTATTGTGATAGATAATTTTGATGTCGGCTCCATAGGTTTTGGGCCCTTGCTATCGCGGGTACTTGACCCACCCAAGCGAGTGAGGTACCATTTCTATCGAGAGACCTGGGGGAACGCTAGGTGGGAGGACATTTGTGGATCCACACAAATTCTAGAACTTTCCCACACAGAAATTTGAGAAAAAGGTGATTTTTTTCAGCTAAATTTGAGATTTGCAGTGGATTCTGGGTAGGAAAATGTTGGGGGACCCACGCAAGCCATACCTCACTGGACTTCCCCGGGTGTATAGTTTTCAGAAAGGTGTGGGTTTGGTAGGTTTCCCTAGATGGCCGCCAAGCCAGGAGCCAAAAACTCATGGGACCCCTCTTGCAAAACCAGGTTGTTTTGTGATAGGTCATTTTGATGTCGCCTCAATAGGTTTTGGGCCCTTGCCTGTCGTAGGTAGTTGACCCACCCACATGAGTAAGGTACCATTTTTACCAAACTCACAGGGTAGTAGGAAAATAGTGTTTTTTCTGACAACAGAATATTATGAAACAGTAATGCAAGGAAAATGAGTGACTATAGTCATATTTTGAGATTTGCATGGCCTGAGTAAAAAAACATGTTGGGATCCATGTAAGGCACACCACACAGCACTTTACAGAAATATCTAAAGTTGGTAAATTTTCCCTAGAGACAGACTACACCTTAGCACAGAAAGACAAATGAGATAAATATGACTGCCTATCCACCTGTCCCTCAAGTATACAGCAAGGCACCAACCTCTTTACAGGCTATTCACACACCTTTAATACTTGACACACACTTTTACACCACCAGCTACGGCCCCAGCACATTACAACACTCACATTCACAGACAATGTGGAGAAAATGTACACCCTGGCAGAGAGAGACAGAAAAGACAAATATTCCTTCAAATTGAACAATTCCTTAAGTACTCACACATACTGGTGTGATTTGGCACGAGGGTGAGTGACGGTTCAGAGCGTAAAATTCTGTTAACAAGAGATTTCACAAAAAGGAAATGCACTGTTAATACTTAAAAGGTTAAAAACCTGAACCAAGGACTCACAGCTAGTGGGCTGTGAAGCCACGGCAAGTCCCAACCTCTTTACAGGCCATTCACACTCCTTTCATACGTGACATACAAGACCATTCACACCGCCAGCCGCGGGCCCAGCACATTACAACATTCACATCAACAGACAGCGCCATTTAAGGGCCCATCACTTTCATTCGCCCACATGACTGACACAGCAATCACACCGGCTAGTGGTTGACATAGTGTCTGCAGTGGCGTTTGACTAGCAGAGTGTGTAATGACCAGCAGAAAGTCACTACTCACACACTGCCAGCCAAATGCCAGCCCACGCATACCACCAGGCAAGCACCATCCCACCCACATTGCTAGTCAAGCGCCAGCCCATGCACACTGCCAGCCAAGCGCCAGCACAGCACACACCGCCAGCCAAGCTCCAGGCCACACACACCGCCAGCCAAGCACCAGTCCAAGCACACCACCAGCCAAGTACCAGTCCACACATACCGCTAGCCAAGCGCCAGTCCACGCACACTGCCAGCCAAGCACCAATTCAAGTATAACGCCAGCCAAGCACCCGTCCACACACACAGCCAGCAAGCGCCAGTCCACGCACACCGCCAGCCAAGCGCCAGTCCACGCACACCGTCATTAAAAAAATTTTAACAAGAAAGAAAACACAAACCAATTGCAATTAGATACAAAACTATAACTACAAAAACAACAGCAGTAATTCTATTACCAAATGTGAAACTGAACAACAACTATATAAAACCATACAAACCAGGAAGTACACTATTAGACCCACGGTTGCTCCCAAAAACTCTTTTGAGTGTGATACAATCTGAAACATGTGGCACACACTGCACAGGATTAGAAGGACAATCGGCACAGTGCATACGACTCTCCTTCCGCATACCTCTTCGCAAGCAGACTCACCATCTCTTACAGGGATTGTTTTTTTTGGCCGTGGGAGGAATTAAATCAGGAAACTGGCGCTCTTTCAATCACTGCACTGTCCCCTCTAAAGCTTTTTGCAAACAAACTCTTTTGAGTAACCTTTATGGTTAGAGTGGATTGTGCCACAAGCAAAAGTGTCCACCTTGAACAGTTCCTTAAACAATTCCACAGCAGTGTAGAATTTATCAAAGAACAAATGGCGGCCTCTCTTAAACAGTCCTCCAGCAAGATCCCACACAATATCCTCTGAAACTCCAAAAGTAGACAGACAACTAGGGGGGCCTATTGTGGAATCCCTACCAGTGTACACTTGGAAATTATAGACATATCATGTCCTACTCTCAGACAACATATACATCTTAATTCCATACCGTGCCCTCTTGCTGCTGTACTACCTAAAAACCAAACAGCCCTTAAACAGGAACAAAGACTCATCAACAGCTATTTCTTTCCCTGGAGTATAGATCTCTGTAAATCGATCTACAAAGTGATCAAGAAAAGGGCGAATCTTAAAAAGACAGTCACAAGCAAAAGTAAATACCTATGACGACTCAAAATTGCAGGAAATATGGCCGTTGCCACCAAGGGACTGGTAGACTAATATGAAGCCAGGGACTGCTTCCTTATCAAGCCTATCAAAAAAGTCAAACCCAAAAACGTCTTCATCTTATCAAGATTTGTAGGAGTCCACCGGGTAGCTCTAGAGCGGGGCCTAAGTCTGGCACTGTTGTCCCTCAAAAACTGTTCAGCATACAAATTAGTCTGCTCAACAATCTCAGACAAAAATACATCATTCATAAACAACTGAAAAAACTGTATAGGCAAAAAAATCACAATCCACACTACACCCTGCAGCACAACTAAAGGCAGGCAACACCGGCTGCATTATGTTTGGATCAACCCAGAGTCCAGCACTTCTAGTAGGAAGTCTTGTAGCCTCAGGCTGCAATCCTGATGTCTTTTGCTGCACCATCGACACATCAGTGTCCTCTTCTAAAACAGGCACTTCATCCGCACGGAGAGTAGCTTCATCCGCACTGAGAGTAGCTTTATCATCAAATGCTTCCTCGTGGACAGAAAACTCACTGCCAGAATCTTGTGCTCCCTCCTCGCCCTCTGACGCACTGTCAGTCTCATAATCCTGTCAGAGGAAGATTAAAAAAGCATACCAAGCACCTGCTGAGCAGTAATTCTATAGCTAGCCATAATCCTTACTAATAAAGATAACTTGGCAAACAAGTCAACAACAAACACTTTGTAAAATAAGTAATTAACAAAATATGGCTTTATCACAAATACCTATATACTCCAACACTATACCACTCACTTGCCAGAAGCAGCTAGACTCACCACCACCTACTCTGCACAGACACAGTAAGAACCAACAGTATCCCACTAAAAAAGAAAAAGAAAAGAACATGACACATAAGACAAAGCAAACACACATCACAAAGAATTTCATGCTCAAAACACTAACTAAATATGCTGCTATTATGACACCACTTACAAAAAATTCATTAATGAATGACATTAATACTCATTTGGAGTAAACACAACAAAACATTTCTTACCAAAAAATGCAAATACGCAAACTGCAGATCAACCACTGCCGAAACCGCAAACAAGAATCAAAAGCTTTGCACTAGAACAACAAGGAGAAATAAAACATTACAATCACATATGCAAATAATGCACTATCCACACACTATCCACCAGCTAAGCAAAGGTGGTAGATGGGCCTAACAGCATATGGCCCATCTGCCCCCGGGGGGCAGAAAAAGCCAAAACATTCACCCTCATAAAGGGGGAGCGACCCTTGCCCAAGGGGTCGTCCCCCAACACCAACATTTAAAAAGCCCTGGTGCCTAGTGACTTCTGCCCCACTAGGAGACAGATGAGTCTGAAAACATACGGTTTATCTGCCCCCAAAGGGGGCAGAAACGGTCACAATATTCACCCCATAAAGGGGAGCGACCCTTGCCAATTGGGCCACTCCAAACAACACTAAAACAATCCCTGGTGGCCTAGTGGGCATACAATAACATTAATTGTTTATTTGGGTCGATCTGCCCTTCCAGGGGGTCAGAAACAGCCCAAATGCTCCTCAAAGGGGAGCAGCCATTGCCAAAGGGGCTGCTCCCCAAAAACATATTGTTCCCCCAAGGGGAGCGACCCTTGCCCAAGGGGCTGCTCCCCAACAACACTAAAACAATCCCTGGTGTCTAATGGCTTCTGCCCCTTGGCCTAGACTCACAAGGCCGATCTACCCCCAATGGGGTCAGAAACAGCCAATAATAAATGATCCCCAAAGGGGAGCGACCCTTGCCTAAGTGGCCGCTCCCCAAAAACATAATACAAAAAATCCCTGGTGGCCTAGTGGGCACACAGCTACTTTTTTATTTATTTTAAATCCGCTCTGCCCCCCCTCCGGGGAGCAGACCCACCTAAACAAATAGCTCTCCCAAGGGGAGAAACCCTTACCCGAAACAAAACGGCATTTAAAAAAAATCCCTGGTGGCCTAGTGGGCACACACCTACTTTTTAGTTTGTTTTTAATACGATCTCCCCCCAAGGGGGGCAGAACCGACTACACAGATTGCTCCCCCAAGGGGAGCTACCTTTGCCCAAGGGACTGCTCCCCAACTCATAAAGGGCATTTAAAAAAAATCCCTGGTGGCCAAATGGGCACACACATACTTTTTTTTTTTATTCTCCGATCTGCCCCCCCTAGGGAGGCAGAACCACCTACACACTTTGCTTTCCCAAGGGGAGCGACCCTTGTCCAAGGGGCCACTCCCTGACAGAAAATGTACATTAAAAAGATAAAACGCCCATTCCTGCTACACGATCGCGCCCCAGACACGATCGTGCAGCAGGAATGCTTTTAAAAAGTCATCACAGGAAAGGAAAACCCTTTCCTTTCCTCTGATGCCTTTTAAAACATACCGCTCACCCTCCCCGAGAAGAAACTTACCTGCTCTCCTCCGGATGAACTGGAAGCAAATGGCTTCCAGTGCATCGGGAGGGTGGGGGGGGGGTTGGGTGACAGGGGGCCCCCTGCCTTTCCCAGTAGGGGCGGCTTCAAGGGCGGCGCGGGGGCAGCACCAGCGCTTCCCCCGTGGGTGGGTGCTAGGACAGCCGGGAGCAATCCCACGCACACGCCCACTGTGATACCTCGCACTCATGAAAAAGGTCATACCCTAGATGGGATATATTCCAATAATAAACACCTAGCCGGCGTCTCAGTCCTTCCGATCTCGTGGTCTGATCACTGCTCGATCAAGTTTGAACTAAATAGCTTTTTGGCTCACTCCTCTGGCCTGATACAGACTCAGGAGATTATACTAGAACGTGGGGTAAATTGGATATTAAGAGTCTTGAAAATGCTCTTAAAAATTCAATGTATCAGCTCCCATTAGATGTGGAGGAGGCAACGACTCTTCACAATAAATGGCTTTCCAATGCCTGTGATCAGTTAGTTCCCCACAAAAAATGGATTCCTAAATGAGCTTCTCCCACTGCTCCCTGGTACTCAGAAGAGCTCAGGGCCAAGAAACTGGTCTGTAAAAACGCCGAAAGGATATGGCATAAACAGTATGCAGAATCAGATAAGTAAAAGTATAAAACTTAAATTTCCAGCTACAAACAATCACTTTTAGAAGCAAAAAAAAGAGTATTTTTCATTGCAAATAACTAAGGCTGATTCTAACTCAAAAGAACAATTTAAAACTATTATTAAACTGTCGAGGCCCAATACTCCTAAGAAACAGGGTGACCCAGAATTCTACAATAAAATTGCGGAATTTTTCAGACTGAAAAGAGAAACAATATTTTCACCTCTTATTGGTTTGATCAACAAGAATCAGACCAATTCCAGTATAAAGGAAGCGGAAAATACGAGTTCCCCTGTGGTACCACTGGACCATTTTGCCCCCTTGGAGAGGCTAGACACAATTAAATTGCTGAATCTCACTAAATCTGGTGCCCCTAGTGACCCCTGTCCTGTCTGGATTATTAAGCGAATTCCTGATGTAATTGAAATCGCACGTACACCTTTGCTTAATGCAGTTTTATGGTCCGGAATTTTTCCTAAAATATGGAAAAAAGCTTCCGTTCTTCCACTTTTGAAGAAACACTCACTGGACCCCAAAGACCCTAACAACTACAGACCAATCTCTAGGCTCCCGTTGCCAGATAAATTACTGGAAAAAGAAATGATAGCCAACTCAGTGATTTTCTCTTTTTTTAACAATGCCCTGGACCCATCGCAATATGGGTTCAGAGCTTTTCATAGCACTGAGTTGGCCTTACTAAAATCTACGAAGGAAATCAGAGAGGCCGTGGATAGGAGAGGAAATGCTATACCTATCCTATTGGACCTATCCATGGCCTTTGACACGGTTCATTATAAGGTATTGTTGAACCGGTTATCTGAAATTGGTGTAAAGGGATCGGCCTGGAAATTGTTACGATTGTTTCTGTCGGATAGGTCACAAACGGTAGACCTAGACAGTAATACCTCAGAACCTTTTTCACTTCCGTGTGGGGTGCCACAGGGCTCGTCTCTTAGCCCGACGCTTTTTAATATCTTTGTGGCACCTCTGGCAGGTATCATCAGGTCTTTTTGCTTCCAGCTCACCTCCTACGCTGATGACACACAAATTGTGTTGTCGCTGAAGGAGGGAGCGGACAAGGAGGCAGGTGATCGCTTCCATGACTGTATGGGCTCCATCTCAGTCTAGATGTCCTCCAATTGTTTAAAACTTAATTTGGCTAAAACCAAGGTTTTAAAATTTGGCAATAACGCACAGGCGTGGACACCAGAGTGGTGGCCAGAATAATTGGGCTTGTGTCCAGTACCGCCAAGAATCTTGGTATCATGGTGGATAATAAACTCACCATGGGGGACCAAGTAAACATGGTGACCTCAACATGTTTTATGGTCCTTAGAATAATCAAGAAAATTAAGTTCTTCCTGAATGAGAGCAACCTTAGGATGGTGGTTACAGCACTCATAAGGATGCGTCTGGACTATTGCAACAGTGTATATCTCAATGTTCAAAAACAACATTTGAACAGGTTACAATTGGTCCAGAACGCGGCAGCTAGGATGCTGACTGCAACATCCAGGTTTGCCTCTGTCAAAGGAGAACTTAAGAAATTGCAATGGCTTCCAGTACTATTAAGATCACACTTTAAAGCACTTTGTATTGTCTTGAAAGCTGTCAATGGGACAGGTCCTGAGTTCCTGAAATGTAAGTTTTCTTGGTATGTTTCAGGCAGAACACTACGATCAACTGGATCTAAACTAGTGCAAACCCAGTTTTAAAAAAACGGATTGGGGAGGCAGAAGTTTTGTTCACTGTGCCTCTAAAGCATGGAATGAACTCCCGTTCCAACTTAGAAATGCCCCAGATCTTATTTTCTCCCAGAAGGGCCTGAAGACATGGTTCTTCTCTCAGTACTAGACCTCATGCTCCTCAGGTAACCAGTACTTAGCGCCAGGACACCATAGGGTAACCGTGCGCTCTATAAGTATAAATAACATAACTGTGTCGTTGAACGGCTCCCGGCCATCCGACGCATGGAAGAGGTTAGATCTACAAGGTTAGCTTATAAGAAGCACATTTTCAGAGAAAAAGCATCTTTCTTCTGTACCCAACTTGATCATGCTAAAAATAGGCCCAGAGAACTCTTTAATATTGTCAGAAGGCAAACCTCATCTGCCCCTCCTGACTTGACTGCCTCCAATGAAAGATGTGAGAAAATTGTCAGCTACTTCACAGACAAAATTGCCAAATTGATCAATGCTTCCTCAAATTACGGCCTTTCCTACTCGGTAAATATCTATAACATCTCCCCTTTCTCCACATCAACCCGACATCCTGATCCTGTCTTCAATCAATCCACTCCAATTTGTACTGGATTCAACCTTTCCAACACACAATTGAAAAACAATGCCACTTGGACAAATTTCAAACCCATGACTGAGCTAGAAGTCTTTAATATCATTGCGAAATTAAAGTCGACCTCTCATACCAAAGACCCACTCCTGGCAAAACTAGTACACAACCTTAACCACATCATCGCACTATGTTGGACAAAAATCATTAACACCTCCTTCGGCTCTGGGTGTGTACCAGACTCCCTTCAACTTGGGCAAATAACTCCCATCCTTAAAAACCACAAGGCAGACCCTAATGATTCCAACAACCTCTGTCCCATCTCTAACCTCCCACTCCTAGCTAATACCATGGAGAAATTTGTCTTACAACAACTCGACAGACACATAGGCAAATACAACCTACTGGACTCCTTCCAATCTAGTTTCAGTAAAAGCTGCAGCACAGAAATCGCCATGCTTAACATTGCTGAGGACATACATCGTGCCTTAGAGAATGGAGATGCCTGCCTTCTTATCCTACTGGACCTCTCAGTGGCTTTCAATGCACTCAACCACTCATCCTTACTGGAATCTCTCAAGACGTGTTCTGGCCTTAATGGCCCAGTCCTAAATTGATTCACTTCCTACCTCCAACACCAAACACAACAAATTAAAATTAACTCCTGCCTCTCTAATCCTACACCTGTCTCTCTTAGTATCCCCCAGGGCTCAATTCTTTCCCCCTCTCTCTTCAACCTCTTCATGGAACCCCTTATTATCATTTTGAAACAAGCTGGGATCAATTATCACCTATACGCTGATGACACGCAACTCTACAACAAAATCAAATCACACAGCGACATCCTTCATCTTAACATCACACTGAGCAAGATTCAATCCTGGTTTTACTCCAACCATTCAAAATTGAATCCCAACAAAACGGAAAGCATTCTATTGTCCCGCAAAAGTAACCACCTCCCTATCCAAGGCTGGATCACTGACCTCAAAGCCCTAAACTTCCCCTCACTCTATCCAACACGGCTAAACCCTTAGGTCTCACACTGGACAAAGATTTGTCACTGAAGACCATGTCAATAACTAAACCAAAGGAGCACTTTACACACAATCAAACCCTTCATCCCATATGACGACTTCAAATGGGTCGTTCAATCATTAGTCCTCTCTAAACTTGACTACGGGAACGTTATACTCACTGGAGCCCCTAAAACTCACCTCGCTCCCCTCAGATCCATGCTCAACATGGCTGCCCGGCTTATAACAGACTGCACACAGTATGATCACATCTTGCCTGCCCTTAAGTCCCTTAACTGACTCCCCATCGAAGGAAGATGCATCTACAAGACCGTCTGCATCACCCACAAAGCACTTCACTCTCATTCCTCGGACTACTTAAACAATAAACTCACAAGAGCAGGAAGTGCCAGACAGATGAGAAGCTCCAATGCTCTTCTTCTCTTTCCCCTGTTACTAAAAAATAAATCTACCCAGACTCGCTCCTTCTCAGGAAATGCGCCCAGCATCTGGAACACCCTCCTGAGGGACCGTTGCTGCAACCCCTCCCACCCTGGCTTCAAAAGAGACCTAAAACGTCATCTCCTCAATAAATACTGGAGCCCATGAATCTTTCCAAGCCTGGATTTCTATTGGGCTCCTGTGATCAGGTCATCCCTCTGCTGATCAGCTGGCCCATCTTTTCCTTGTGTTCACCTTATTGTTTCCACTTGCCTTGGTCTCCATAGTCCCTCATTTATTTTTTGTTCTGACCTCATTTCTGTAATTTTCTTTACAGTGTTCTGTTAACGCTGGCTCTAGCCTAGCCAGCACTTTATGTCCCCATATTTTTGTTAATTGTTTTGACCTCATTTTAGTAACTCCATCCCTCATGTCCCTACAAATGTTTCTTTGTATATTTAATGTGTGTTCCTCTGTGACACTCCCCATATTTTTAACTTTATGCAACCATTGATCCTAAACTTTTTGCTTTGCTCCGGAATCGGTGTTGATGTCTCACGTCCCTTATTGGTATTTTGTATGAATCCATGGTTCCATTGATATTTGCCTTGCTCTTGTTTCTGAAAAGCGCTCTGATACCTCTGGGTCTCGCCAGCGCTATATAAAACTTTCAAAATAAAACAAGATATTTATAAGTAAAATAAATATGCCAATAAGGTATGCATCAATGTCACTATGTTTAGGGGAGAAGCACGTGCACGTTAGCACTGGTTAGCAGTGGTTACTTGCTCGGAGTCCTAAGGCCAACAAAAAGATACAGTAAAAAGTGGAGGTAAGCAGATAAAAAGATGGGGTAAGACCACCCTAAGGATGACAGGTCTAACACCCAGAAGTTTTGTTCTTTTAATTTCTGGTCCTCAGCAAAAGTAATATCTTTTCACCTGGCTGGTTAATGTCATATTTTTTTAACCTCTTGAAATCCCTGTTTCTTTAGTTAGGAAATTTCAGCAGTCTTGACAGCTCAACCTTGCTCATAAGCAGATTAAGAGAAGGGTCAACTTTTGCCCATTTTGTTATGTTATCTTATGTTGATTTGTATAGTGCACTAATCACCCGAGAGGCTATTCAGGCCCTTAGTCAAGGTGTGTTGGTGTGTGGTCCCAAGGTGTTCAAATAAAGAGTCAGGTTTTGGGCTTGTTGTGGAACTCAATAAGTGAGGAGAAGGCTTTGATGTGTTGAGGGAAGTTGTTCCGTGTTTTGTGTGCAATGTAGGAGAATGAGTGGCATCCAGTTTTGCTTTTAGGGATGCAAGTGAGAGTGAGGCAGAGCATAGGTGTCCGGGAGGTTGGTGAAAATGTATACGGCTGTTCAGGTAGTCTAGCCCTGTGTTGTGTAGGGCTTAGCATGTGTGCGTGAGAAGTTTGAATTTGCTGTGCTTGTGAATGGAGAGCCGGTGAAGCTTCCTGATTTGCAGTGTGATATGAGTGTGGCATGGGAGGTCAAGTATGAGTTTTTCAGCTGCGTTCTGGATGGTCTGGAGTCTGTGTAGGAATTGTTTGTAGATTCGAGCATAGAGAGTGCTGCCATAGTCCAGCCTGCTGGGGAGGAGTGCGTATGTGAGTATTATGCAGTATTATTCTGCTCAGTCCCAGTGTTGATATGCTATATTGGGGTTAGGAATGTGTCACTAGGAAGGAAAGAGTAAGGTATCTTAGGCCTGACCAACAACATTCATATTCACAATGTGATTTCACCACAAAAATACATTATGCATATATGTAACTGGTTATCTATTCTTTTGTGCACCAATGTGTTACAAGGAAAAGAATATGAGATCACATTATTATATGTTCTGCCCCCTACCAAAGTTGCTTTAGTATGAAATACCTTGAGAAAAACAAGAGACGAGGCACTTGGCAAAACAGGAACAGTTTATAGGTACTATGCCAGACTCTGTCAGTGGCAGGGCGCTCAGGTTATCGTTTTACACATCTCCCTAGTTTTCCGTACACTAAATGGTTAAAAAAACAGAATCTTTCATGCTTGTATATGGTATTTTACTCTCTGTGATGCCTGCTTCAGAACGCACCACTGCCCAACGGATTCAGCATAACTCCCAATCAATTGCGGTGTCTGTCACATTTTTTTATTGTACAATGTGAATCTGTGTGGGCGGGTCAACTTTCTTTGGCTGAGGTCGAGTACGAGGTTGCAATCCTTTCTATCTGGCTCGCCAAAATGTTACTTGAGTATGCAATACCTTTAAAAAAACTAGAGACAAGAGGCGTTTTGCAAAACAGGAACAGTTTATTTAATTAAACATAGCAGCCGTGAGAATGGTTACAGGCACAGAGTCTGAAGACTATCTCAATTTACATTCAGTAGGCAACCTTCTTAAATACAGTTTTCATCAGGTTGTAAAGTTCTCCAGCGAACCACATATTGTGAGGAATTTTGGTTGTAGCCTCAGAGTCATTAATTAATGGTCAAATGGTTACTTCAGTTAGGCCTCAACCTTGCGTGGACACAATGTGTCAAGTGGGTAACGCGTCCAGATGTCCGGCATGGGGAGCATGTGATCACTGCATGTGCTGTGTTCTGATTGGATATATGTTCCTCACTCATGTGGCATCAGACTTTTATGGTGTTTTAGGAGCACGTATGCCCTCTCCGGCCATGTGTGCTTTATTGGGGTCCTTCTCCCTTGACCATTGTAATGTCGTTGTGCCTATCTGTGGGATTGGTCTAGGGTTTCCTGTTCGTGTGGCTATCTGCCAGCTACGCACCATCTCACCGGTGATCTATAAATCAGCAACCTCGGGCCTGGGTCTCAGGGCTTGCCTATGTCTTTGCGAGTCGGGGTTGATGTAGAGTTCACAACGGGGGATTTCGTTAATAAGGATGTGTTTTTGTTTTCATAAATGAGTGTATTGCTTTCCATATTAATACTACATTCACAAAGAAGTCTGGATATCAATGACAGATATTTCATAGTGATGTTCAGAGCCAGGAAAGTGGAAGTTAAGGGTGCTGCTATGCTGGGAGTTCTGTGCCATCCACCAGGTAAAAGTTTTTCTGATATTAACTTTCCACTACAGCGCACAGAACCAGTGTAAAACTCCATGAGCCAGGACTCCTCACTCGACTCCTTGTCTGAGCACTTGCCATGAAGAGCTAAAACACAAAGAAGCAGCTTCACCCTCGTGGTCTCGCACTGAACAAACGTTTTGAATGTTATGTCAAAATGAAGATAGAGTATGAGAGTGACTGACAAAACATGCATGCCTGTCTGCCAGTGTTTGTAAGAGTGTACAATGGTGTGTGACAATATGTGAGAGTGTGTGTGTGCGTGAGACAATGTGTGCCTGAATAGCAAAATTAGTGTTTGAGAGCACATATGTACTTAAGTTTGTGTGAGGAAGAGTGTATATAGTTGAGTGAATTCATATGAAAGTTAAAAGAGCCTATGTATATGTGTTTGTGTGAATGACAGTGTATGAAAGTATGTGAGGATATTTCTAAAGGTGTGTTTGTATAAAACGTTTGATAGGGTGTGTGAATGCCAACTTGAATGTGAGCATGCATGACAGTGGCTGGGAGTGTGTTAATATGTAAGTTAGGGCCAAGAGTGTGTGCACATTGAATAAGAGAGTGCAACTATGCCGCACAATGTGTGTTTTTATGTGTGAGTATGTTGGGAATGAGCTTGCATGGTACATGAGATAGTGTGTACAACTATGTGTCTGTTAATGTATGGGATAGTATGGGCAACCGTTTCTGACAGGTTTAGCGAATGCATGCGACTATGAGACAGCCTTTGTGGTATTGTGTGAGAGCACAGGTGCATGACAGGGTGTGAGAATGAAAGTTTGTGACAATTAGTGGGAATATGGATTAACCCCTCCCATGCTCATGACGAGCTCAGCTCGTAATGACCGTTAGAACGCTCACACGCTGGGCTAATTCCCCTGCTGTGCTGGGCGTTCAAAGGAACGGGCGTGGTCATGACGAGCTGAGCTCATCGTGAGCACACGAGCACCGTGGCTCATGACGAGCTGAGCTCGTCATGAGCACCGGGGCGCTGTGCGCGCCGCCCTCCAGCACAGCTGGAGTATCAGCCCCGCAGTGAAGGGGTTAAAGTTAGTCTGAGTTTGGGAGAGTTTATAAGGGGAGCTAGGGTATCTGAGAGTAAATGTGAGTGTATACCAATATGTCTCTGTTTTGGTGACCGTGTAAGGCTTTACCTAAAAGTGTGAGTAGGTCCTACTACCAGATGGGTCCTACCTACCTGTCAAAAAGGTTCAGAAGATACGTACCCGCCCGCTCACTAAGATCTTCCAACCTGAACCTGCTGGTGACTCCCAAATTCAGACTAGCCACGAAAGGAGGAAAGTCCCTTGGAGTGCTGGGTGCCAGGGCCTGGAATAAACTACCACTCCAATTGCGCCAGATCCCGTCAGAGAACCTTTTTCGAAAGGCTCTAAAACATGGATTTTTAAACTCACAGACTCAGCCTGTTTAGCCCTAGTCTAACCCCAATCCCCATAGATATCAGATACTGTCTTACCGGTGCCCCACTAGCTCCCCGGCCAAACACCTTCTAGGCGCGGGTGGTCAGCGCCAAGATGCTCCGTGGAGTGTAAGTTGCGCTTAACAAAAATAAAATTACATTACATTACATTAATAGTATGGGGGAGTATGAGGCAGTGTGTGAAAGGGATTTTGTATATGTGTGTGCATGGGAAAGTATGAGACAATGTGCGAGGCAATGAGACAGTGTGACAATATTTGTCATGCTGTCAAAGGGATCTGTTCACAAACTGCATTTTGTAGCACAATAAATGGTACAGCAGTAGTACTACTCGTGGTTAATAATGCTATTCACAAACCTACAGGCAGAGACATCCGCCTCTATGTGGAGATCACCACGGTGTCAGATATCTCTGCACACTTAGGTTTCAGTAGTGAATGTCGGAGGGACAAGGGGAAGGGCTGAAAAATGAGGAATACTTACTTCTAAATGGAGAGTTTAGGGAAATTTAAGGGGGCATTTAGGAAGGGTAGAATAAAAGAATAAGGTCATTGTTCTTCACAGACCACACTTCTAAAGTTACTACAGACATACAATGTACTCCAGCCCAGCCCTGGAGTAAGTCAAGCACCAAACATGGCAGGTTCATAGCCAAGCGGTGACCAAAATGGCTGCACGGCATTGAAGGTCCACCGGGCTTCGCCCAAAGCATCTGCTTCATTGAGCATCTACCGGCTCCAATATGGGCTATGCGCCGTTCTCAGACCTGCTATGTCTACACTAAAGGCGAAATTTACAGCCGCTGGCTTAGTTGTGGCCACAACCTCAAAGATCTGCCCACCGCGGTCTGGTGCCGCCTGCAGAGGCCCTGTATGGACAGGGGCAGCGGGTGAGTCTGAAGGTGGAGCTGTGACGTGGCCGGGAGCGGTGGCTGTTTGTTCTACAATTTCATCGCCTAGTGGTGCTGAGCTTGCCGGAACACTTCTGAGGCAGGATCGGCCTACTGCGTTGTGGACCTGTATACTCCAGAGGCGGGGCCGGCCTACTACATAGTGGACTTTGGGCGTGCAGCCTACACCTAAGATCACTGCTTCACTATATTGGAGCTCTCCACCAGGCCGGATCCATGAGGCGCCTCCGTTGAGACCGCCTGTGCTCTGGAAGCATTGCCTGGGACTGCCGATTACTGTGGTGGCGGGCAGTAATGGGGATCACGTGGCGGGCCCAGCACCTTGTCTTGGCCTGCCCACTCTCCTCAGGACCTGACTTATTTCCCTCACGCAGCATCATTTCACACCATTTCAGTGGTAAGGAGAGTGGGCTGCTGGGCATATGGCGACTGAGGCTGCAGTCTGTGCACTTTGCAACAACGATTTGCTCTGTTCTACCCAGGGCTCGAGTCGGGGTACCACGCGGGTGGACGGCGTCCCCCTACTTATTTTACCGGGAGCTCGATAACTGGAGCAAATAGAACCATTTATAAAGAAGAGAGAGGGGCCCTCTTGATCCAAAGGGATAGGGCACTGTAAAGTAGATAAAACTGAGCTCCCTTTAGATAAAAAGATTTTTCATAAATCAACAGTCAATCTTTCTGCCAAGCACACAACCCATTACTTAGCCACTCTCACTAGCCCCCCTCAGACACGATTGGACCACATAAACCAAGGAATAACACAATTAAAAGTAAAAATCAATACATTCATTCATTTATCATTAGAAAAATACATATATTTTTGTGATATGAATTCCTGTGTAGGGCACCTACCAAATACAGTATATCTAGCTAATACTACAAAAAAAGACAGATAAAAAAAACGGTCAATAACACATCATAAAAACCGGATAGGGTAGAGTAAAAACAGAAAAGACAAGTACACTATGTCTTCAGATCATACACATCCGTCAAGTGGCAATATTTGTAGCACGGACTCAGTAATTCAATGATAGGTACTCTTGACCATGCTTTTTTGCTGGCGGATTGCGTAGATATGTTGAGGCGTCGATGCGTTTCGATGGTCAAACTAATATGTCCATCTTTATCAAGACAATCTTGTATACTCTCTACCATGAATTAAAATGATTTGTGGGGGTCACCTATAAAAACAAAATACAATATAACTATGACACATGATTCGTAATCTTTGAATAATGTACAAAAAATAAAACGTTCTTTATTTAAAAAAAAAACACAAGCCCTGGTAATTTTGACTTTTTCCACCAATTACTTTCAAAATAAGTAACATACAAGACTCCCAATCATCTCAGGTCAAACTGCGTTAAGCTAAACACAATTTTAACTAAGGAAGAGCAAATGTATATCCATTTACTATCAAAAAGCAGCGACAATATTAAACACAAATGAAACATGACGGTGCCCTCCAGTAATAAAAACCAATTTATTAAGCATTACTTTTCAAGTTCCCTATAAGAAACGACAGTACAATAGATATCTAGACAACAATAGAGTGCTCGGATGGTAAAAACCTATCCAGTTAGTTTACTCACGCTGGAGTATCACCACAATAGAACCACACATTCACTCTTTGGCCTCTCTGGGGCGGGATCGGAGCTCATTCAGAACTGTGCTCACGCGCTGGCTTCTCTGATGCAATCGCATCTAAGGGGTGAGCGAGGGGAGGCAATGATTCTGATGGTGCGAGACACCTTTCGTGACGTCACTTCCTGTCGTGACGTCAGCATCTCCCCACTTCTTTCTTTAGGACTTGTGCCCTGGTTCTACCCTACCTGCTTGTGCCAGATTTGAAGTCAGATATGGCAGACCTTGACCCTATTGCTCCAGACAATTCGATCAGTCCTCCGAGGGCTTTAAATTCCTGACTCCCATTTCGATCCTGACCCAGGCAGATGAGAGGTGCCCCAAAATATTGTCACCACTCATGCGGGCTGGGGCATCTTGATTGGAGCCTCTGGGGAGATTCTCCCCCTCTTCTCTATTGTCAGCAAACTACCTACATAGATACCATTTCATCCTGCTGCCCTTGATGACGCCCACATCTTCAGTGCACTGCTGGACTTTTTTAATGTTTTTCATGGCAGTGGATGTGCAATGCCAATCAGATGAGCTGGTTGCATATATTGTGCTTGGACTAGTTCCTTTTAGGTGATCAAACGTTCTCACTTTCACTACTACCTCCATACAGTCATTAAAAGGTGCCCTTGCGAGAAATCTTGCTGTCTGGGCGTTGGACGATATGAATCCTCCACCCCTGAATTACCTTGAGTCAGCAACAACATTCCCCAACGCTGCCCCTAGAAACGCTACCCCTTCCACTTCACACAGCCCTGATTGCAGTGCTGATTGTAACCTTGTGTGGTGAGATTAAACGGAATAGTATTTTTTAGAAAATGTAACAGTTCAAATCCAGACAGACACTGTGCCTCCCTTTTTAGGTTTCGCCTGGGGCCGGAGCTCCTAGCTCCGCCCAGGAGAAATCTTATGTCCCTACAGGGTGGGGCTTAGTCCCGCCTCTGCTTCCATTGGCTAGCTCCATAAATGGAGTCTAGCCATTGGAACAGAGATCTGTCCGTCATGGCCGGACCAGATTCGTGGGCGTTCCTGCAATTTTTTCCCTCTCCACCCTTTTCGCATCGTCATCGCGGCCGTGGGCGGGGTTTAGTTTTTTTTGGCGTCTAGGTTTGTTTTGCCCATTCTGCGGCCGACCGCCGCCAGAGGAAGTCCAGGTGAGTGGCTTTCTTGCCGTTCCCTCCCCCCTCTCGCTGTCCGTGTGCCCGCCCGCCCCCCTCCCGCTGTCCGTGAGCCCGCATGCCCCCCTCCCGCTGGCTCTTTAAGCCGCTCGACTTCCCAAGTATGCTACGGGACATATTACCTTGCCCATCGGATACCCCCACAGCCTCCCTGGCCGCTGCACTCGGTGAAAAACCCTCCTTTCCCATGGCGTGTTCTGTGCGGCTGTCCTGGGCACTGAAGACTGCTTTATAGCGCCTCCCTGTGAACCGGAACTCCTCAAGGCGCTGCCCGCGTGACTTGGCATAGTGCTCCGCTCACTGTGTGGATGGGGCCCGTTGTGTCTGTGTTTTAGGAAGTCAGCGCTGTAATTGGGGAAGCGTCCCTGGCATGCGTGTGACCCCCTGAGCTCGTGACTAGTCGCCATGGTTGGCTCAGAAGGAAAGGTCTCGCCTGGGTAGTGTACATACTTGTGAAACTCCAAGCAGAGGTGGTCCGTTGTCCTGCTGCCAAGCAGTCTGTCTGGAGGATAAGTTGCCCTTGGAGCCGTAAGATCGATAATGTAGAACCTTTTTGTGTTTCTTTAAGTATGTTTAACGAAAAGGTTTTTTCTAGGTACAATGACGTCACGCGTTTGTCCCTGTGGACTGGTCATCCTGATTTCAGCCGCTCTTGAAGCTTTTGTTGGGGGAGGGGAAGAGGTGGGCACTGTTTGAAGAATTAGGGTGGAGTCATTGGTGGCATTAGAAGGGGGTGGGGCCTTATCCCCTCGTGCACATGTCCTCGTGGGTGGCTTAAAAGCATGGGGCGGGGAGCGAGGCTTGGGCCACCCAGAACTGGCAAGGCGGACCCAGCGGAGGTCAAAGGGGTTGACGGTGGGACGGGTAAAGTGAGCTGCAAGTCTGAAACTGCATCTTTCGGTTCCATAATCAGTAAACTAAACAGAGACATGGAGATAATCCATGTTACATTTCCTGAGTTATTTAAAAAAAAGAATTAGAAAAGATTCAAAGGTGGCCACACCTGCCCCCCTCCACCAAAACACCCCCAGCTGCTCCCTCCTGAACCCCCACACGTGGTCAGCATCCAGCGCAGGTGTGAACCGGGGTCACGCAGGCCCGGCTGCTGCCAGTACCTTTCACAGCGCTCTATTTTTAAGCCCCGCACCAGGCACTCTGCTGCCGCTCCCATCAGATGAAATTCATTGTGCGGCGCTGACCTCCCGCCGCAGGGTTTTTACTTAGGCCAGCCTGTCCTTCAGTTTGTAAATGGAGTGTGCGCGAGCTTTCTGTTCCAGGGGAAATTCATATTTGTTTCTTCTCCACACAGGCCTTATCAGCAGATGAATGCTGTGTGCAGGCCCTCCTCCGCCCAGGATTTATCAGGCGACACTGGGCTTGGGTCAACAGCGCTCGCTCGTCTTTGAGAACCCGCGGTGAAGTGTCGTCTTCAGAGGACGGGCGGCTGGGGGAGTCGGGCACATGTCGGGTTTTATTGTAGTCAACATTGCCAGCTTTTAGTATGTTTTAAGAGCTAACAGTTTTGTAAATAGAATTAAGTGAGGCACACGCACTGTACGCATTGTCATTTGCCTAAGATCACACCGTTCATTAATTCATATGGGGGTAGCTAAGGTTAGAATTCTAGTTTTCAAACTACGTTGCGAGACATCACAGTGGGTTAACCACCTGCTGCTGAGATCTGTATGTGACTTCGAATGGAAGAGATGCGGTTTAATGCTTAAGTTGCTTAAACCACTAAATTTGGGTTTTAATTATGGCTTTGCTCA
Organism: Lissotriton helveticus; assembly: GCF_964261635.1. NCBI lineage: Eukaryota > Metazoa > Chordata > Amphibia > Caudata > Salamandridae > Lissotriton > Lissotriton helveticus. The sequence goes on from NC_136061.1 coordinate 1,133,570,336, forward strand.
GGACAACATTTTGTATTTTTTCGCACATCATCCTGTCTTTCACTATAATCGGTATCATGTTTGGCAAAACTGAGAAAGCATGCCAACAGGCTGGATTAAACACCGAGGAAAAAACCGGGCCTCACTGTTGAGTCAGAAAGCGCCTAATAACGGTTGTTTAGAACTTTGCGTTAAAATAATTTATTCTGTCAGCCACTCAAATGCGACCCCTGAGGGGCTAACTCCGCCTTTTATCCCCCAAGCTAGACAGTATGAGTACAGTTGTTGAGGTAACTCTTGTTAATTACAGCGTTTGCAAGAGACAAGCCTGTGGCGGCGTTATTAGCATTTTTGTTATTTTTGCCAGTAAAGTTTGCACCGCGGGAGGACTGCTACGACCCGCGATGACCGAGGGAGGGGGGCAGGAGCGGATGCATAATATTGATCTTTTGTAAAGATGCTCAGAAAGCGGCTTATGACTTGGCTCGTTCAGAAATTAATCCTGACAAATGTCTTTATTTGTTGGGAATGGATTACTTGACTCGGAAGACGCTACCGAACCTGGTTTGGTTTTGCCCTGCTCGTGAGGTTCTGTTTGGCCCTGTGGCACTGCAGACACACCCCGCTGGTAGGCCTCACGTCTCCATGGTTGGCATGAGCGGTTCACCGCTATCTCCAAAACTGGCAACGAGCTGACAAGACAACTTGGAACATTTGTAAATGTATTTAATTTAAAAAAAGTACCATTTGACTTGTCAATTTACTTAATTTTTAAAAAAAGTACCATTTGACTTGTCAATTTATTTAATTTTTTTTAAAAGTACCATTTGACTGTTTGGGTTAATCCAAGATGGCCGCCGTGGAACATGCTCACCAAAATGAGGTGAACACCTCAACCTCTCTGCTTGACAGGCTACAGTCCTGTAGTGTTACTCTACAGCGGCCCAGGGACGCTTGGGGATATGTGGTTCTGGAAAAGAGTTGATCAAGTTAAGAGTCTGCAACTTCTCTGCTTCAGTGGAGGTTGTAAGTGCAGCTATGAAAGCTTGGCCAGTGCCCCCAGGGCTCTGAGGGTTCCTTAAACAGAGCATCCATTACAAGAGAAAAGGCGAGGGGCAGGCTCTGCCTTAGAATGGATTTATCTATTTTATTTTCGTTCCTTGGAGAGATGAGGTTCCTAACATTTGGGATCGGTCTGTGTTGTAATACTAGATGTAATGAGTTCTTAAATTTTTTTACCATGTTCTAGGTGTGAAAATCAGACTGGCAGAATGCCTAAATGATTGATAAACAAGTATGCGACACAGAGTTCACCATCCTGAATCAAATTTGAATGATTCCGCCCTTCATCCTTCTAAGGCCGACAACATTTGCATCTATGTGCTGTTAATATTAACAGTTAATTGCTGCACCAAGAAACCTGGATTCTCAGCAAATGTTCCATAAAAATAAATATCATTTTTTTGGGGAGTTTTTTTTTAACTTCTGGGGTTTATAAAGAGTTGTTTTCCATCTGTGGTTGGCTGGAGCACCGTCCATATTCTGAGGTTTGTGAGATCGCTTCTCGTTTAGTGTTACATTTGCTCAGCTATCGACATTAACTTAAATGCGAACCCCTATTGGCTTTTTCTCATCGTTTACCTTTCAGCACTTGGACCAAGTGCGTTGTACTAAATGAGTGGTGCTAGTTTAAGCTGTCTAGATTAATGGACCCTAGTCTTAATCATGTTATCTGCATTCTTTGCTCTCCGGCTGTACAAGCAGAAATCTTAAAACCCCTACATCTGCATGATCACTCATGACCACAGGGCACTTAAAAAAAAAATACATTAAGAGTTTGGGTATTGCTGTTGTGATGTATTATTGGTCTAACGAACTGTTATTTGTAAACGAGACTGAATAAAGATATTGGCCGAAAACGGGTTATATTGAGTTAACAAAAGAATTACGATACCCAGCAGTTGCTGTCATCCCATCGGGACGCTAGCAGTATTCAATTCAGAAACAAACAGCACAATCTATCCCCACACCGTGGCATTGTCATAGGGAATGTAATCCTATGGGGAATTGCCCGGGCCAGTATTATGTGGAATGATGCTGAAGACCGTTCGGGTTAATGACTCATGGTCATGCTGCCCCTTGGTCTTTCTTTGCTGTTTCCTCATCTCCCCACTTCACCCTTCGATATCCTGTCACCACCTGCATGCGCTGCTACATGATATAGATTTCGCACCTGGCCTGCCTTTTGTTCCTTTCTTTGCAGTCCGCCGCCGGAGGAAGTCCAGGTCCAGGTGAGTGCTTTCCGTGTGTTCCCGCACCCCCCTCCCGCTGTCCGTCTTCCCGTTCCTGACCCCCCCCGCTGTTCGTGTCCCCGTTCCCGCCCGCCTCCCGCTGTCCGTGCGCCTGCCCGCCCCCCTCCCGCTGTCCGTGTGAAAAGCGCAGCTGACGATTTTATGTTCATTTTAGTCTGCGATAATGTAATATTTGAACGCAATAGACGAGTACAATGGTCTCACAACTTTAGGGTTATGCTTGTGGTATTAAGTTTTTACTCAAGAACTTGTCCTTTTTCTTACGCTGGAGTGCACAGATTTTCCAGCACACCCCTGCCTTCCCATTCCTGCCCCCCCGCTGTTCGTGTCCCCGTTCCCGCCCCCCTCCCGCTGTCCGTGTGCCTGCCCGCCCCCCTCCCGCTGTCCATGTGAAAAGTGCAGCTGACGATTTTATGTTCAATTTAGTCTGCGAAAATGTAATATTTGAACGCAATAGACGAGTACAATGGTCTCACAACTTTAGTGTTATGCTTGTGGTATTAGTTTTTACTCAAGAACTTGTCCTTTTTCTTACGCTGGAGTGCACAGATTTTCCTTATAGGCTGGAGTGCACAGATTTTTATGGTTGCTGTTCACTTTGGGCCTTGTGATGCTGTGCTCTTCTGGGTGTGGTATGACTTTGTTTTAAAGGCTTATTTTGTAGATTCATGAGAGGATGCAGTTCATTCTATTTAGTTAACACTTAACCAACTGTATGGTTATGGTGTCTTGTTGGATGATGGGGTTGTCAGTCGTTGTATTTGTGTTACGGTGGCGGACGGCGTGAATGTGCTGTGGCAGCTGTTTGCCCATTCTGTTTTGTTACATTGGTGAGGGCATGATGCTGCTCGGTGTTTAAAATGTGTTTTGGTATAGAGTGGTAAGTAGACTATTGCTGGCTATGCACACCTGTGCAGCGTTGGAATATTGTGTTCTCGGTCTATTGCTGGGATTTGGAACGCTTGTAGTGTGGTTCAATCCTGCAGTGTTTTAGGCGAGGCCAAGCACTCGTGACCTGTCAACGGAGCGAATGATAAGCCTTTGAGTTAATCACCTCCCCTGTACCTCTCCCAGCCTCGGGGCCGAACTGGGAACCCAAAGCACCCTTGGCAAATTTTCAAACCAGCTCCCAGTAAGCCACCCTACTACAAAGGGGGGCATTTAGGGATTCTCCGCCCAAGACAATTTGGGAGAAAATGGTGCATTCAACCCATTTGTCATTATGTTCAATTGTGTAAGCTTTCAAAGCATATTAAAGGTGGAAAGTCCGCCCCACCTCCAACCCTAGCGCTGCTCTAGTGGCATCCTAGGTCGCAGGCGTTGCTGGCACTCCATTATCATTACAATTCTAAGGTTTATGCTGGCTAGTAAATGGTATGTGTGTGTATGTGACTGATCCCGAGTGTGTGCGTGTGTGACTGCTCCAGTGTGTGCGTGCATGTGACTGCTCCAGAGTGTGTGTGTGGCTGCTCCTGGGTGTGTGTGTGTGACTGCTCCAGGGTGTGTGTGTATATGACTGCTCCAGAGTGTGTGTGTGTGTATGTGACTGCTCCAGTGTGTGACTGCTCCAGTGTGTGTGTGTGACTGCTCCAGTGTGTGTGTGTGTGTGACTGCTCCAGTGTGTGTGTGTGTGTGTGACTGCTCCAGTGGTTGTGTGTGTGTGGGGGGCTCTGGGTGTGTGTGTGTGTGGCTCTGGGTGTGGCTGGCTCTGGGTGTGTGTGGCTGGCTCTGGGTGTGTGTGGCTGGCTCTGGGTGTGTGTGTGTGGCTCTGGCTGTGTGTGTGGGTGGTAGTAATTGCTGTCTGCTGAGCTCGCCAGTAGGGTAGCTAGGGAGTGCTAGGAAGTGCACAGTGCTAGGGAGGGTAGAGTAACTAGGGAGTGCTATGGAGTTCTAGAGACTGCAGAGATTAAGCTAATAACAATGTAAGTGACAATGCCATTTATTTATCTGTTTTCTAAACCAACACATAAATAAAAAAATTGTCATTAACAATGCCAATAGCTCAAACTTTTCCAAAGGTGAAACAATTGCATTGAAAATGCTTGTTTCTTTTACTTTACACAAATCGTAATAGTTGGAATAGCCACGAATACAAAATGCTGTATTTTACTTTAGTAATAGCACGTAAGGTGCTGCAGCATCCCTCCCTCGCCCCCAAATACATGTAAGCTGATTTGGCCATAAATAATTTTTAAAACTCTGCTTTGGCACTGCACTGTTTCATTCTATTTTCAAGAACAACACAGCCAGAATGCACTTTGGCCACATGTGCTGTGAGTTTCATTAATTTTCTTAAGTGTAAGACACATTTGTGTGTTTTTTTTATTCAATTCGATTTTCTTTTAAGACAACTACCAATATATGGGTTTAGTGTTATTTTTCCTTCATTTTTCAGTTGAAAGGTTACTGTTTGATTATTACAAAATGTATTGATTCATTAAACGTTTTAAGTGGTAAAATGACAATGAAAAACTAGTACTGAAATCTAGCAGAGTGTATTTGGCTGTTTCAAGTGTTTTGTGCATGTGTAATATGTGTAGTGCATTCTGTACAGTTGAGTTTGCTAACCTTCAAATGTCGCGTATACATGAAAACAAAACAGGATGGTATCAACGTTCAAATTATTTTGGTCCATTGTCTCTTCATCTATGCACCCTGTCAAACATAGACCTCTTTATAGTCTGTTGTCAATTGTGTTCTGTGATGGTTGGGGTTTGACAGCTACATCTTTGTGTGTTACCTTCATGTTAGGGAGAAAAATGTCCTGTTGTATGTTGGGAACATTATTTTAAGGGCTAAGGGGTGCCAATTGGGGTAAGATGTGTTCGGTTTATTCCCATTTACAATGTACTTGTGAGAGTAAATCCCTTTCTAGACCTGTCCCTCCTGCATCTCTCCTTTTACTCCACCCAAGCCTCATCTTACTACTTTGATCTCCCTAATAACCCTTTCTAGATTCTTCCCTCCTCTATCCCTCCCTCCACCCATCCCAGACCTTGTTTTACTACTATGATCTCCTAAATAACACTTTCTATGTGCTTCCCTTGTCCATCCATCCATTATACCATTCAATGAAACGAACAGACTCATATGTCCATCGCTCAAATTAGCATACATTTCCCTATATTAACTCACCACTAATACTTTTTGGGTTCCGGAGTAGCGTACTATTCACTGAAAAGTGCTGTGACGCCTCGTCAGGAGTGGAAGCGCTATATAAATACAATTACAATATTGGGCTTATTACAGGACTGAATGATGTGCCAACATCATTACAAGTTGTGCATATACCAGGGAGGTGCATATTGTGCCTCTAGCAGAGTAAATATATTCTTTATGTGATAGATGCCTTCATAGTGGGCTTGAACCTCTGGGCTCTGTAATGTCATGTATGCTTTGGCTAAAAAATGTACATGTATCAGTGGGAAATTCCCCAAATTCTCAGAGCAAAAGAATTGAGAATTGTGTAAGAAGTGGTACTGTCTTTTAGTAAAAGTTTGGTCGGGGGCAGTTTAGTGTCAAGCCTGGGGGGCACAAAATACAACAGAAGATGTTAGTCATATCAGCATTACTTTAGAGTCAGGTCTCTAAAGGTCATAAAAAATCATTATCTTTGGTTCCAAAAGTCATGACATCCAGTTTCTTTTGCTGTTTTGCCTTGATTTTATTAAGATATCCTTTCCAAGGAGCTCGAGACCAGCACGTTTAAAGTCAACCATCATATTACTACGGTAGGAATTCAAATCGGGTATTACATGTGGCTTTCAGCCGAGCCAGTTGAGGATGTGGGTGGAGCCAGTGAAGAAAGTTGGTGGAGCCAGGAGAAGTGGTTGTGGCTTCCCACAAAAATGTGAGCACCTGCACTTCATATTTTACAAATTAAGCACTGCTCCGTCCTCCTGGCCAGATTGCTCCACCTCCAGTACTGCACGCTATGCTGTTTCTACTTGCACGACTGTATAGTGTGGCTGATTCCATTTCCCTAGTAAAGAACGCAATCTCCTCTCACCCTGACTACTCTCTTGAACTGGTCAACACTGTATCTTCTATTACTGCAGATTTCCCTGCCACAATGGGACGTGGTAATCCTAAGCAAAATCAACTCACCTGTGAACCCTCCAAAACTCAGCACCGCCAACATTCGCCCTCCTGTACCAGCAGCACCTCAGATCACACAATGGCTGACCCCCTCTTGATGGAACTGCTGCAATTATGTCTGAGTTGCGAGCCGGATGCAGGGCAATCGACCCTAGATTTGACTCTCTAACTCAATACCTGAACACCATGTCTGAGCGCCTTGAATATCACAATGCTAAACTTGAAGGTGCAAAAAGCAGAATCTCTGAGATAGAGGACGGCAGCGTTGAGGCAATGAAGCGACTTGAAAACATTAAATGCATCCTTAAAATCACAGTCTAATCCAACACTTGATGCATGGATGTCTTAGTGGAGCACCTATGGCTGGAACTCTTCGACAGGCAATCCTTCACTGATACCTTTGTGGTCGAAAAGGCACACCAAACTCTTGTTCCCCTTCCAGTTCCTGGGGCACTGCCGTGACAGATCATCACCAGGATTCTTAATTTTAGAGCTGATGATCCTGCGCTATGCTTGGCCCGTAACAAGGGTCCACTGCAGTACCAGGGTACCACAGTTTAATTCTTTCCAGATTATACACCAATGGTTCAGGAGCCCGTCGTAAATTCACTGGTGTTAAACATCTCTCAAAAGCTTGGATTAAAACATGGGACGCTGTACCTTGCACATCTCTTTGTGGAGTTGGATGACCACCACTTTGTTTTCAACTCCCCCTTGGATGCCACACAGTTCTGCAAGAGATACTCACCTGGCAAATCCTGCCCTGGCGATGGCCCTGGCGTTAATACTCCTGATGACTCTGCGCCTACATTCCCTGGTGCACATGTGACCTAGCTCCTTCCTTGCTACCGCAACACATGAACAGAGTCGCCCCCATGTTGTTCTTCGAATACATGCTTTTCACCTATTGTATACATGCCTTTTGGCCCGTATTTAACTGTTTCCCATTGATAACTTGCTCTATGACCTGTACTGTTTATATTTCCATTGCTTACTGGACCTTACTCCTCTGGACGTTGTCACCCCCCCCCCCAAGTTGTTTAGCGCTATGTTTGCATTTTTGATTTCTTTTAGGGAAGGTTGGGTTCTCCAGCAACTGTTCTTGCTGGAGTGGGTGGGGGAAAGGTTGCTAATGTTTTTTTCTCTTGACTTATGAAGTCTCTTCTGTACTGTTGTACATACCAGATCTGGACTTAAAACTTTTGCTTTAATATTGTACTATCCTCAGATATCACACCTATACATATTATTATAGACTCAATGCTTCAACTCTTCTGCATGACATGTAACATCAGAGGTTTGAACAATCCCCGAAAAGGGAAACAGGTCCAATGATGTCCAACTGGCCTTCTTTCAGAAAACACACCTATCACCAAGACCAGACTGTACTTGTTTCCTCATGGGGTTCACACTGCTATTTATCTCATTTTAGTTCCTATTCACAGGGATATGCATCCTGATACATAATGGAGTCCCCTTCAAGATGATAAGAAGCACCTCTAACTCCGCCGTTCAGTACTTATTGGTGTTCGGGCAGTTAGCGGGACGGACTGTACTCCTTGTTAATGTGCACGCACTGAATACAGACTCCCCTGATTTTTTTTCTGACCTGTATTCACAGATAACCCAATACCAGGCTGACTATGTTATACTGGGGGGGAGACCTAAATATTACCTGCCAACCCAAACTTGATTCCACTGGCTCAACAGTAGTCACTAAACCTCATTCCCTGCAAACACTGACACGTTTCATTTATCAGATGCATGGTGACATAAATACCTATGTAAATGAGACTATATATTCTATATCGCCCCACATAATGCTTTGATCACTGGTACAAGATGGAGGTCTTCATCCTCGGATCCAACCCTTTGGCCTGGGGCGACTCCTGGTGGCCGACCGCACTGGGAACCGCTCCACACCCACCGACCACGCATGTAACCTAGGGGTCATCCTCGACTCCACCCTCTCCATGACTAAACAGGTCAACGCCGTCCCCTCCTCCTGCTTCAACACCCTCCGCATGCTCCGTAGGATCTACAAGTCGATTCCCACTAAAACGAGAAGAACAGTCACCCAGGCCCTTGTCAGCAGCAGTTTGTTCTATGGAAACGCCCGCTGCGCAGGAGCCTCGGCCAAACTCCTGAGATGGCTCCAACGCATCCAGAACACCTCTGCACGCCTGATCCTCGACATCCCTCACCGCAGCCACATCACACCCCACCTGAGAGACCTGCACTGGCTCCCGGTCAACAAGAGGATAACCGTCAAGCTCCTCACCCACGCACACAAGGCACTCCACAATACCGGACCAACGTACCTCAACAGACGACTCAGCTTCTACACCCCCACCCGCCAGCTCCGATCCACCGACCTCACCCTCGCTACAGTCCCCGCTTCCGAAGAGCGACCTCAGACGGCAGATCGTTATCCCACCTCGCTGCCAAGACCTGGAACACCCTCCCCATCCACCTACGACAGACCCAAGACCTGCTGACCTTCAGAAAACTCCTCAAGACTTGGCTTTTCGAGCAGTAGCAGCATTCCCCACCCCAGCGCCTTGAGACCCTCACGGGTGAGTAGTGCGCTTTACAAATGATATGATTGATTGATTGATACAAGTCCCAAGGCACACTTTTATGGCTTAACACTATTACACACTTCTCTTGCATGCTGTCAGACCCTGCTCTTGTATTACTCACTCTAAATATACCCATACATGTCCCCATGGTCCGCCATTGGTGTTTCCCTGTCTATTAATTCTATGATGCAGTCTTTCGCTCTGAAGTCCAAAAGGCGATCATTGAATTTTTCCCCACCAATTCTGGCTCCGTCGAGAAACACTCTACACTATGGGAGGCCTTTAAGGCCTAAATAAGAGGAATTTGTATCTCGAAACACACAGGGGTTCTCTGCAGTATTCGTAATGATCTTGCTAGAGGACAAACTTTGCGCACTGGACTCCAATGATAGAGCCTCACCACAGCACACCATCTCCATGACAGGTCAAAACTGCTACAAATTTCATGGCCTTGCCAAGCGAGAAGTCTCTTACTTAGGGAAATAGGCTAAGGCGTGCACTCACGGTGAAGGTGAATGCCCTGGTCAAACTTTGGCTTGTTTGCTGCATCCTCCTTATCATGCCACATGTGTTTTGGGCCAAACCCCTTGTTCCTACAAAACATGTGTGTCCGGTGGCACCAATATCACTGATGGTGCTATCATCTTGGCATAGTTTACAGACTATTACAAATCACTTTACATTTCTTGTCCAGGCAACGGCAAAGACACATTAGCCAATAACTTGTCCGAAGTTGCCATGGTCTGGCTCAAAACAGGCCAACAGCTATTTCTCGCCTCCCCCAGTACGCGTGAACAACTCTCACAGGCCATATATGACTTAAGTGGCTCTAAGACTCCGGAACTGGATGGGTTCACAGGAGATTGTTGTAGAGCTTACAAGCCACTCCTGGCCCCTCCTCTGTTGGAGATGTATGCCGAATCTCTTGAGCAGGGCTCTCTCCCACATTATCGGAAGATGTCATTACACTGCTGCTTAAACCCAACAAACCTCCTTATTGCTGTACTTCCTATCAGCCATTTCTCTCGTAGATCAAGATACTAAAATTTTGGCCAAAGTATTATCCAACTGTCTTTCCCTATTAATGGACTGCATACTTTCTCCTATGCAGTCTGGTTTTGTACCACATCGTTCAACTTCAATTAACCTTCTTACCTTTTTTGCAGTGAGGAACCAGATTTCTCCTACCACTCCACCAACAGTCAACCTGCTAGATATCAAAAAGGCATTTGGTTTGCTTAAATGATCCTTTCTCTATGCCACCTTAGCCAAACTGGACCTGCATAACTGCTTCTGTAATCTGATTCGTCTATTATACCAATATCCCTTAACTAGCTACATGGTACATTCACAGAGCCTTTTCCATTAGCATGAGGTACCTGACAAGGCTCTCACCTTTTATTCATAATTGCCATGGACTCTTTAGTGCGTCACTTGCAGAAGCAACATCTCCATAGATACCTTAGATTTGTGTGTGGGACGCTGCCAGCTTCCCTTTACATAAACGGTATATTGCTGTTCATGTGCGATCCCCCTATTAACTTGCCTCCGCTTGTTCGAGGGGTACAACGGTTTGGTGTCTTTTCTGGACTATATATTAACTAGAGTACATCTGAATTATTTCCGCTAACACATGCAACTATGGGTTGTAATCTGGAATTTCAGCTACAGGGGTGAAAGGACTCCACCAAATATATAGGCATTCATATTCATAGGGATCACTCCGAAGTAATTAGTCGCAACTATGGTCCCGCTATGGATAAACTGGAGACCAAAGTGGAGCGATGGAGCAAGCTCCCATTGAGCATGGCTGGGTATATTGCCACCATTAAAATGGCTGCACTGCCTCGTGTTCTTTCTTTCTTTTAAAATATTCTCACTGCCCTCACTGGCAGATTTTTCACCTCCCTACGGGGGCTACTCATCTGACTCATATTGGCTGGTTCTCGACCCGTACCCGTTTGGATGTCCTCACACTACCCTGTGAGTGAAGTGGTTTTGGTGCCCCAGACTTCCAACTTTATTGCTGCTTAGCCCAGGCTCATTTTGTTTGTTTGAATATGTTTATTGCATTTTGTCATTGTACAACATTACACATATGCAGTCATATCGAATAAAAGGCGCTGTTACATAAGGTATTGAGTCCCAGGCTTTGTGTACCATCTCACCCTCGTGGAGGTATGGTAGTAAGGAGCAAGCTAAACGGGTGCACAGTGAAACAGCATGACAAATTTGTATAGCACCAGCTTTTGTGTGATACATCGATGTTCAGTAGTGGCCTGCTTAGCCCAGGCTCATTATGCTTACTACTGGTATCAGCCGCATGCCTTTTGCCATTTCTCAAACTTGAAGGGGCTCAACTACTGTATCTCCTAATGTCTGCTATAATGCTGCAGGGTCTTCTGTGTGACACTCACTACAACTAGTTTGGCATGGTTTAAACTCCTGGGCTGCCTTAGTGGCGATACTGTCTATTCCCTGCATCTTCCACTAATAATGAACCTATAACTACCCCTCACTCTAGAACAGCTGGTCCAGTGTCCTTTTTGCACACATGACTTACAGGTTGCATGCGAGCTGTTTACAAATGGCACACTCAACCCAGTTCCACTATGACTAAGGGAGTTCAGTTGGCGATTATGGAGAGAATCACAGTCTATCATTTACACTGCACGGGGTGGTACCCGCTTATCCAACTGAACACAAAGATTTCCCACCACCCACATTGGCAATCACTTCTCCAGAAAACAGCCATTTTGTTTCCAAATTGTATCACACTTCCTTACAACTGAAGTCCACTGGTGAGGAGACGGCCAGGTCTGCATGTGAACGAGACTTAGGCATCTCTATCCTGGATAAGACTTGGTAATACTGTTGTACGCAGACTAAACCTATTTCTGGTAACCACTGTCATAAACTATTGCAATAAAAGTTTTTTCCCAGGGCTTATAGTACCCCTGAGGCTCTAGCTTAATTCAATCCCTCTAGATCCCTCTTCTGCTCTAAATGCCAGGTGGACCATGCTGATTTTTTCCACTTATCATGGACTTGTGGGGTGATAGCATCCTTATGGGGTGACGTCTATTACACTTTGTCTCTCATGGTTGAAGCTAAAATGAGAGCATCTTTTCTGTAAATTTACACTATCTTCCTCAGCCTTGTGTGTAAAGTCTGACATTCTCAGTAAAACGTACTTTCATCAGGAACAGCTTTCAGTTGATTCTATGTTAGGACTCGAGGCTTTGGATTATACTTTCTCTTTCTTCACTGTTTACTAAGAATTTTTCGCAGCAGCCAAATAAAATGCAATATTTGAAAACAACATTTCCCAACATCGTTCCTATGATGTCATCACCGGTACATCAATCAGGCCACGACTCTGCCAATAAAGTACCCAAGCACCATCTTCATTCCTCTTTATTTTCCAGCGAATAGTCCATAACCTTGTAGTGTTGTAACCTTGGAAACTGTAAGAACACAACTGTCCCTTCGGCTGGAGAACCAAAGCCGATCATTTTGCGGGGACATCTGGGACTGCATTTAGAACCCAAGGTCAACCTGTTGGAGTCTGGTCACTCAGTTTTCTGGTCAAGGCCTGTAAAAGAAAATACATGTAATTGGCAATCTGCATTAAAAACATTACGACAATTATCACTTAATTACATCTTTAGTACATGAATGAATAAACATCAACAATTTCAATGATCAATGTAAGAGTGGGCAGAAGCATTGTACAAAATTCATCACTCTTCATGTTTATTATGTTGCGGGTGGGATAATCCTCACCTCTGAGTCTTCAATAGAATTGAACATTCTAGATGCATTAGCTATAAAAAAATTAATTACATGTCAGGATAAGAAGCTTTGGATTATGCTTGTTAAAAGCTGATCTAATAGCACTGAGTACGTGCTCCTTACTTTCTCTCCTAAAATTTACTCTTGGTGATGACTGTTTACACTTTTTCATGTGTTTTTGTTGTTGGTGATGACTATTTATACCTTTTGATCACATTTCGCATGCTATTCACTTTCCTGTGCTTGTGAGGATTTATGACATCTGTTTGTGTGCTTTGCCAACTCGTGGTGTTGGCAGTGTTTCCTTGATCCTTGTCAATATGTGCCAAGTTGGTGCCCCGCTATCCTTTCCCTTCTGTGTTGTCGCTTGAGGGACGAACCGGAGGCTTCTCCTCCCTCTCTCCCTCGAATGATGCACATTTTGAAAACACACAGGGGCCTCGAGCTTCTTCTCGCGGCCCCTCGCGTTTAAAGCAGTTGACCCTCCCATACCTCGATCTCACCTTTGCGAGACGGGCGCTGGACGCTCGAGCGCGCTTCTCCCCAGCGCACACCTCGGTTTTGGTCCACCGCATCCCTCAGGACTCCGGCATTACACCCGGTGCAGCCGCTCTTCACAACGCGACTGCACCGGGGATTCTCCGCGCTTCCCCTCACCGGCTCCACCAAACCAAGCCTCGCTTTGGTCAATTAGAGGAAAGGCCCTAAAGCAGCACCCAGAAACGTTGTTTTTCTTCGAAGGCTTTCCTTTTCAACGACGCGCCGAGCTGAACAACGTTAACCCCTATCAGAAAGCCGATCTAAAGCCAATTTTAATGCTCATTTCCCCTAATATATAACATTTAATATCTTAAATCCCCAAAGGCAAATTTAATGCTTATTTCCCCTAATATATAAGATTTAATAATCTTAAATCCCCTGTATTTTAAATCATTTATTATTTTAAACAGGATTAAATATTTATTCGTTGCTTACAACCATTATTTAACTAATAATAAATTTTTTTTTAAAAAAAGCAACATTATGACTGAACAAGAACTTGGGCCCACATGCATCAATATCGGCTTTTGCGAGTTCTAAATTGCGAAAAATAACGATTCGCAATTTAGAATTCGCAAAAGCCTATGCATGAATTTTTTCTTATTTTTTTTGCAATTCGGTAAAAATCGCTATTTTTACCGAAATGCATAAAAAATGCGAATTTTAAATTGCGAATTCACAATTCCCATTCATTCCTATGGGCCAAAATGCCCATAGGAATGAATGGGAATTGCGAATTCGCAATGTGCAATTGCAATTCATCAATGCATTTCAAGGGTGGAGAGGGGTGTCAAAATGACCCCCCCCTGGACCCATGAAATGTACTTTTCAGCATAAGTTACATACACACATGTCCTAAGGACATGTGTGTCTGTAACTTTACAGTTTAAAAAATGCATTTTTGTGCATTTTTAATCAATTTCGCAAATTACCACGAAGTTGAACTTCGTGGTAATTTGCACTTCCAATTTTAAAAATCGCATATTTTTCTGTAATGATGCATAGCATTTAAGAAATCGCACAATTGCGATTTCTTAAATGCTAACGCAATTTTAGAAATCGTAAAAAAGATGCGACTTCTAAAATGGCATGATGCATCCCAACAAGCACTTTTGCATTCGCAAACGGCCGATTTTAAGGAATCGCACCGTTTGCGACTACAAAAATGCTTGATGCATGTGGGCCTAGATTCCTTAATTGTAAATAAATTAGAAGATCTTGTAAATAGGGCTTTGACTAAAATGATGGGGTCGTTGGATGACACCATCAACAAAAAAATAGAAAACCTTTCTAATCAACCCTCTAGTGACCCAGGTTGCTCTACTTGGGAGGATAACTCTCAAAAAAAGAGACCTTTGGAGGATAATCCTCATAAAAAATCCAAAAAATCAAAAGGGGCCACAGAAAATGTACCGGATGACGCCGGTGATAGACTCAGTGTACTCGACACTGTGGATGGGCATGACGGCCCGACTATGGATGGGCATGACGGCCCAGCTGTCCCTATAAACAGTGACAGTGACTCTGATGAGGATCAGTCATATCAGCCAGAACTTGATTTGTCTTGCTCCTCAGAATTCAATACTGATTATGAAGACTCACCCACCGATCAAAAAGGGACATCTGTTGAGGCATCTTCGGCCTCTGGGTCTAAAATCCTGGACCCATTTGGGGATAACATGTTTGACCCCCTACTGAGTAAACATCCTCTCTCCTCCGAATGGACTCCCTCACAACATGTTGCCAAATATATTACCTTTTGGCTCAGGAGGGAGATACCGAAAGAGGTTAGAACTCGGTTACGATCCGAATGCCCCCGCCCATCTCTCCCAGATATGATTTCTAAGACCCCCGAACTAGACCCGAAGGTGGTGTCTTTTATTAATAAAAACGGAAAAGACCCTAGAAGAGGCCTAGATAGGGGCCTAAAGTCCTGTCAAGATAGATTGCTTGACATCGTCGGACCACTTACCAAAATCTTTGAGATGGCTGAGTCAGCCTATTTAAGCGACACCAAAGTGGACCCCAAAGAGCTGAGGGAATGGACTCAAAGAGCTGTGTGCCTCCTTGGAAACGCAAACACGGCTCTATCTAATGAAAGAAGAAAAAGCATCCTTTTAAAATTGGACCCAAAACTAATTGAACTCGCAGATAAAGAAGGAGGAGCTTCTTCTCAAGGCCAACTCTTTGGGGATAACTTCATCAAAGAAATGGCTAAATTTGGTGGAATTTTCAGTTCCATTCAAAAATCACAAAAGGAAATTAAGAAAGTTTTCAACGACCGTGTTTTTGGAAGGGCCGGGCGAACGAGGGGTCGGTTCCCTGGCCGAGGTATGGCTTGTTTCAGACCCTACAAATTCACGAGGAAATAGATCTTTCCATCCCTATAGCTACTCCAACTTCTATCCCCAAAGACAGAGAGGAGGTCGCTTCAGGAACAACCGGGGTGATAGAAGACAAAGAGGATTCTCAACAGGTATGTCACCCCAAAGACCCTTTACTTTTCCCCATAAAGGTGGGAGGCAGACTGGCCCAATTCTCTGGAAACTGGGACATTGTGACACAAGACCCCTGGGTCCTACAGACAGTAAAAGGGTATCATATAGAGTTCATGGACACTCCCCTCCAAAACAAAATCCCAAGGGAAATCAAATTTTCACGCGAACACTCAGATCTTGTAACAAAAGAGGTACAAGACTTACTGACCAAGGGTGCCATCAAAGAAGCAAGTCACCTCAAGGGTGGATTTATCGGCAACATATTTCTGGTAGAGAAAAAGAACAAAGAAATGAGACCTGTCATAAATTTAAAAGATCTGAACGAATGGGTAGTTTACCGCCACTTCAAAATGGAGGGCATTTATCTCCTAAGGGACATCCTAAGAAAAGGGGATTGGCTAACAAGACTAGATCTCAAAGATGCCTATCTTACTATCCCCATTTGGCCCCCTCATCAAAAATACCTCCGTTTTACATGGCAAGGCAAGACATGGGAATTCTCAAGTCTCCCCTTCGGTCTCTCTTCAGCACCCTGGTGCTTCACAAAAGTACTCAGACCGATAGCAGCATGGCTAAGGGCAAGAGGAGTGAGACTAATTATCTACCTAGACGACATCCTCCTCATGGGCCAATCAAAAGAAATTGTATCCCTTCATACTCAATGGGCAATAGAAATTCTGGAAAAATTGGGATTTGTGATAAATCTAAAAAAGTCTTGCCTCACCCCAGCACAAGACACTCAATTCTTAGGTTTCGTGGTAGACACCGTTCGCACGGAACTTTGCCTTCCCAGAGACAAATTAAAAAAGCTAAGAAAGGAAATAAAGAAAATCCTATTAGCAAAGAGCATCTCTCTGAAAGAATTGGCGAAAATACTGGGTCTCTTATCTTCTACCATCCAAGCCATATTCCCCGGTCCCCTCTACTATCGCGCCCTTCAGAGACTGAAAAGGAGATGTCTACATATAAATCATTCATACTCCCAAATCTTAACCTTAGATCAGGAATCAAGGGAAGAATTGGAATGGTGGCTCAAGAACGCTCAAGCTTGGAACGGGAGAGCGATCTTCGGGGAGGAACCCGATCTAGTGATAGACTCAGACGCGAGCTTAGAGGGTTGGGGCGCAAGGTACGGACAGGCTTCGACAGGGGGACGCTGGTCAAAAGAGGAAAAGAACATGCACATCAATTGCTTGGAACTCCTAGCGGGCTCCTTCGCAGTCCGGAGTTTCACTCAAGAAAGGATGAAATGTTGTGTGATGCTTCGCATGGACAACATCTCAGCGGTCCAATATGTGTCCAAGATGGGGGGCCCACACTCGAAAGACTTAGCGGACTTAGCAAAGGAATTTTGGGGTTACTGTTTAAACAGAGGGATTTCAATTGTAGCACAACACATACCTGGTCTCAGCAATGGAGTAGCCGACTGGTTCTCCAGGAATTTCAGAGATTCCAGCAACTGGAAGTTAGACAGAGAAATATTCCTCCACATCAATCACCTTTGGGGTCCATTCGACATGGATCTGTTTGCAGACAGGCTGAATACCCAACGGACTAATTTTTTCAGTTGGAAGCCGGACCCTCAAGCTGCTGGCGTTGATGCCTTCCTACAGAATTGGAGAGGTCTGACACCATATGCCTTCCCGCCATTTGTCATGCTACCCAGATTCCTGTTACATACCCGGAGATTCAGAGAAACAGTAGTAGTGGTCACCCCACTTTGGAGATCTCAGGCATGGTTCCCTGTAATTTTAGAAATGTCAATAGACTTTCCTCTATTAATCCCTCAATTCAAGAACCTACTCTCGGGCCCTCAAGGAGAAATACATCCCCTGATACAAGAAGGGTCCCTCACTTTGATGGCTTGGAAGATTTCCGGAGACAGTGGGAAATCCCTGGCCTTTCGCAAAACGCTTTTAGACTCATTTCTGAGTCATGGGCCTATGGTACAAGAAAAGCTTATAGACTGGCATGGAATAAATGGATTTGCTGGTGTCTTCAATGGGATATCAATCCCGTTTCAACTGATGTAGTCCATGTAGCAAACTACCTTACGGAATTATTTGATTCTGGATTATCTTATAGGACAGTTAACATCTATAGATCAGCTATTTCTGCTGGTCACTCCTTAATAGATGGACTCCCTGTAGGTCAAAACACATTAACGAGGAAAATTATGAGAAGCATTAGGGTTCTTAAACCCCCAATCCCAAAATACTCCTCCCTTTGGGATGTTAAACTGATCCTTCAAGTTTTAGATAACTGGGTGATAATCGTCATTTATCACTCAAAAAACTCTCCTATAAACTCACGACCCTTCTATGTCTGGTTTCCTTTAGACGTACGTCTGACATTAGAGCTCTAGATATTAACAGCAAGGCCTATCAGCCCGAAGGGGTTTGTTTCTACCTTAAAAGAAGAACTAAGACTCTTTCCTCCACCATTTTCTACCCCTACTTTCATGGTAATCCTAGTTTGTGTGTGGTACAATGCTTAAAAGAATATGAGAGAAGGACTTTTGATTTGAGGAAAGACGTGGTGCAACTTATTATTTCTCACAGAAATCCCCACAAAGCTGTTTCTTCTCCTACTTTAGCTAGATGGGTGAAAGAAGTTATGGCTGAAGGAGGTGTGGATACCTCTGTTTTTGGAGCTCATTCCCTTAGAGGGGCCGGGGCCTCCAAAGCTTTCACCTTGGGTGGGAGCTTGCAAGATATCTTGAGGGCAGCCGACTGGTCTAATGAGAGCATGTTCAAGAGTTGCTATTTTAAACCTATGTCTAATGTAATTGATAATGTATTGAATGCACTTTAAACCTGCATAATATTGGCCTCCGTGTCATGCCATAAAATGTAGATTTTCCACAGACTACTGAAAAGAAAATCTGGATTTTATTAAAGACACGGAGGCTAAGATTATCCCACCACTGATACCCGCCCGGGTAAACTAATGTATTATCTATTCATCTTTCAGAGTGACCATTTTGTCTATGGATTTAACTTCCCTTCTCCTGGATGTATCCAAAAGAAATTTCTTATGATTAAAGTTTACTTTGTTCCCAGTGCCAATAAAAGAAGGAAGATGGCTGCCTGGTGCTGAGTTACATAGAGATGTTCAGAATGTTCGCAATGTTCTAAATTCTTATAATTGTTGCTGCTGTGTGAGCTGGCAATAAAAGGAGATTGCATAATCTTAGCCTCCGTGTCTTTAATAAAATCTAGATTTTCTTTTCAGTAGGCTGTGGAAAATCTACATTATGCTTGTTAAAAGCTGATCTAATAGCACTGAGACAACATCTAAAATAAGTTTTCAGTAAAAGGTTTTAAAAGTAGACTCTGAGGACCAATCTGTGGCCCTCTTAGTATCCTGTAATTGGGAACCCAGGATAACACTTTTTTGAGCCATAACACCTCAGACTGAATGAGCACCGAATTTTAAAATGTCAACACCGCCTCCTCCAAAAGCCATTTCACCCTTCTCGCTAAGGCGGCTGATGAATCTGCATTGATTCCCCAATATGCTCTTCGTACTCTTTCAAGCATTGTACAATACACCATTTTGAGGTTATTTGGAAACTGTGGGAATAATAATTGTTTGGAACTAGTCCTTGTCCTCTGGATAAGGTAAATGAGACTCCATTTGGAGAAAACACTCTACCTGTTGAATCTTCTGCCTTCCCATCAGATGCTCTTCTGTAGGATACCAAACAGAGCAACATAGTCAGTTTCGCCGAGAGTTGTTTCTTGGACAGATCTGAATTAGCTGACCATATCTGTAGGAAGGACATAACAAGATTGACATCCCACAATATGCATATATAGGTCGCGAAAGATTGCTCAAATGGATGCACGCATGACTCCGCTCACAAAAGGATGGTCTCCCACTGTTTTTTTATTTACCAAGACATGTCCTGTGGAGTTGACAGAATGGTAGTTATTAATGAAAGAGTAAGCTAAGCCTGAAGATGCCAATCCCTCCTGAAATTTGATTATGAAGATAATGGCAGCCCCCGTGTTGCATCAACACAGCCAACGTCACCAAGCAGAGACTTAATATTTGTGGGTAGCGTCCGACCATGAGCGGAGGAGGAAATCTTTAGCCTGTTCTAAAAGGCCATGCAAGAGCCAACGGTCCCTGAAAAATGCCACACCACAAGATGTAAATGGCATTATGTCATCAAGGAATGCCGAAGCCCTGACGATTCCAGAAGAAGGTCCAGGAAGTGACTGATCTGGGACGGACAATTGCAGGACATCTCCATTAGAACAGGGAACCACGGTTGGGATCTCCATAATGGAGTGATGAGAATCAGTTCCGCCTGCTGGAGGCGAGTTTAGGCCGACACCCTCGGTACCAAGAGAAAAGGAGGGAAGGCATAATGTAGAGGATCATGTCTGTCCTAGAGAATGGCATCCTTGGTGGCAGCCATCGGATCCAAAGCCAGGAAAAGAACTTTGGAAGTTGATTGGACAGGCGAGAGGCAAACAAGTCTGTGTCACACTGTTTCTGTAGTAGTAGGAAGATGAAGGGGTGGAGCTTCCACTCGCTGGAATCCCGAAGATGCTTGGAATTCCAGTCCGCCATAGTGTCCTTGCACCCTGGGAGATACTCCGCAATCACAATGGTGAGGTGCTGAAGGCAATAGTGACAACATTCTTTGATAATCTACACTAAAATTTGGAATTTGGTCCCGCCCAGTCTGTTGATGTAATGGACTGCAGAGATTCTGTCCTTCTTCAGTAGTATGCAACAGCTGGAGGTGTGAGGCGCTAGAGTCTTGATGGCAAAAGAACTCACTAACAGCTCTAGACAATTTATGTGGAGATGCAATTCTTCTGGTTTCCATCGCCCACCAGTGGAAATATTCCTGCATCAGGCTCCCCAGCCCATTTTTGCTGGCATCGGATTCAATTACCACATTTGACCAGGAGCCGAAAATGCCTCTGCCATTTCAGACTGTCATGTGTGCGAGCCAACAATGTACTTCTGGCCCTGAGTCTAACTGCCCTGCCCCCGACCATCAACTGCAATCCGTTGCGCAGAATAGCGAACCAGGAGGGCTTGCAATGCCCCACATGACTTCTAACCACGGGTCCTACTGAACTGCACCTTCAATCTGTCGCCTGCCCTCCGGGCCACTCTAGCGCCACACCCCTACCTAATCTGGCTCCCCTCCCACCACACCCACGATGGCCCGGGACCAGCCCCCCCCTCCACCAGCCCCACTTGCCCACCTTAAACCTCACAGCCGAAACTCCTTCACCATCATTTTCCCCCCACTCCTCTCTACTAAGCAGCGACGCACCCTTAAGCAGAAACTCATTCGCAATCACATAGAAACCCTAATCACGGACATCTACCACTCGGCCTCCAACGGACCGACCAAGATGGACCTAATATTCCACACTGAACGACCAGAATACTGGGTCTCCACGATTAGATCGCGGATGTTCATCGCCAAAACAACTTCCACTCTCCACAGCTGCAAACTAACCACGACTCTTCCGTTCAGATCAGCTGGCAGAGGCTACATAACCGTGACCATCTTTACCAATGGCACGGTCCTCATCCAAGCTAACAATGAGAACCTGGAAGCCTTCGACTCCATATTTCCCACACTTAGGTCAGCCCCTCCCACCCTCCCCATCCCCGCCTCTACGCCGCCTCCGACCACGACCACAACTCACAGTGAAGTCCGCGATACTCCCTTCCGCAACCCCTACCCAGTCCGTCAGGCTCCCCCTCCCCCAGTAATACCTCACCCTCCATGCTCAGCCACCCAACATCCGCAGGACACTCAATCCCCCTCCTCCTCCCCCTCCTCCAACCTCCTCACCTTCCTTAACACCAAGCTACGACAGCCTCCTACAGCAATCACCCCCACGCCAGCAGGCAGCCTTCAGACAACGAGCCACTTCCCCTCAAGTCTCCCTACATCCCTCAATCCACCCCTGTCCAAGCACCCCCCTGTCCTCCTCCCTTCCTCCCCCCTGTATAAACCCCCGCCGGACCCTCCCCTGAACACCTCCCCCGTCCTTCACCCTATCTCCCAACCCACCCTGAACACCCCCCCCTCCTTCACCCTGACCCCTATCCCCCAACCCACTCAGAACACCCCCCCGTCCTGCACCCTGACCCCTATCCCCCAACCGACCCTCTCGAACCCTAGCACTCTCGGACCCACCGCGGATGCCTACATCCCCTTCCTTGAGGCCATATCAAAACGGCTCGCAGCCCTGGAAAACCAGGTCAACACTATCACCCATGGTCTTTCAGAAATCATCTCTAACCTTGGAATAGTCTGTAATCCCCACAAACTCTCCCCCCGGACCTCCCCCCACGTCAAAACGTCCTCCATTTCCTCTCCCACTCCAGTGGGCTCAAATCACCCGACCGCCAGGCCCCTTAGATCAAAAACTCCTATGTCAGACAGGGAAGCAGCCTTACTTGCCGCCACTTATGACTCCTCCCCTGCGGAGTCACCCAAATCTAAAATTCAAGTCATCACAGGTCACCGGAAAGACCGACCCATCGTCAATACACAGAGATTACCAGTCCTCACCGCTATACCTAGAGAGACTAAAGAGGGAACCACCAGTAATCAGGAGAAATTCACCAATTGCCTCCTAATCAACTGCAGATCGGCTTCTCTACACGCAACGGACCTAGCCGAAGCCATCCTCACACATGACATTGACGTTGCGTTCCTCACGGAGACTTGGCTTAATAAGACATCCCCTCCCTGCCTAGACATGCTGGTTCCACCTGGCTTCTCCCTCATCTCCAAAGATAGGATTGAACAACGAGGAGGTGGGGTCGCTATCATCCACAAGGACAGCTGGAGCATCACAGAAACCGCCTCCTTCGAATATGACTCCTTTGAATGCCTATCCACTGTCATCAAGACAAAAGACAATGACTCTCTACTGTGCCACCTACTCTATCACCCCCCGGGCAGAAATAACGAGTTCGGAGACCAACTATCAAACCTGATTGCACAAGACTCACTGGGCGACTCCAAAAACTTAATTCTTGGCGACCTGAACATCCGGTGGAATGAGACCCACAACCCTCTAATCAAATCGCTATCTAGCCTCCTTGACGAGAACAACCTCACCCAACATTGTACTGAGGAGACTCATTACAAAGGAGCCACACTGGACGCCATCATTGCCCAAAAGAATTCTATCACGGTCAACCACATACTACCAGTTGACTGGTCAGATCATCACATGATCTTATTCCACATCAATCACCCCATCATCTCGCTTAAACCTCCGCAAGTCCCGCCTAAATGGTCGAGAAACCTCTCCCAAGTACCCCAAGACATCTTGGAAGGTCAACTAAGCGCTCTTCTTTCAAATAACACTATGCACCTCTCGACCAACGACCTCGTCGACCACTACAACTCGGGGGTAGTCGCCATACTTGACAATCTAGCTCCTCTAAAGCTCAAAAGAAACCGAACCACTCCATCCAGAACCTGGTTCACTGCGGACCTCAACGCAGAAAGAAGAAACCTACGAACCAAAGAAAGAAAGTGGAGAAACAACCCAACCGCCATTCTCCGCCTTCAACTAAAATCAGCCCGTAGGAAGTACAACAACCATATCAAAAACAAGAAATCCAGCTTCTTCCGCGAGGCATTGGTCAAATCCAAAAACAGACCCAAAGAACTCTACAACATAATCAGACAACAAACAACAAAGCCCCTGCCCTCAACCCTACTGGCTTCCAAAGAACTCTGTGACAACTTTGCCAACTTTTTCATCGATAAAGTCCAAAAAATCGAACTCTCTCTAGACATCAACAACCCACACCTCCAGAAGAGCTACTCGACCTCCCCAGTGGCACTCCCATCCGACTCCTTTCCCTCCCCCTGGCTAAGCTTTCGCCCCGTCCAGGAAACTGAGATAATCGCGCTGATCTCGACCGCCAAACCTTCAGCACACATCTCAGACCCCATCCCCCCATCTTTAATCAAACAAATGAAGCTTACCTTAGCGCCCATCTGGGGAAGAATCATAAACAGCTCCTTACAAAGCGGTGTGGTCCCCGATTGTCTAAAAATGGGACAAGTCACTCCTCTCCTGAAAAAACCCGGTCTCGACTCAACTGACTTGAACAATTTCAGACCAATATCTAACCTCCCTTTACTCTCGAAAACACTTGAACGCTGTGTACTCCTGCAACTGACGCAACACCTGGACAACATCAATCTCCTGGACCCCCTCCAATCTGGCTTCAGACAAGGCCGCAGCACTGAAACTGCGATGTTGAACATCATAGACGACATTCACGGATCTCTTGACGCTGACAAGTGCTGCCTCCTCATACTCCTTGATCTCTCAGCAGCGTTCGACACGGTGGACCACAAGCTCCTCATCATGACTCTTCAAGAAAGAGCCGGCCTTGGCGAGGTAGTTCTCAAGTGGTTTTCCTCTTTTTTACACAACCGTTCGCAACTAATAAAAATCAAGAACTTCACCTCCGATACCCAGCAAGTCAACAAGGGTGTCCCTCAAGGATCGGTGCTCTCCCCCCAGCTCTTTAACATCTACATGGAACCACTCGCTAAGTTACTCAGGAACGCCAACATCAACTTCCACCTCTACGCGGACGACACGCAGATTTACCTGGAAATTTCCTCTCTTAAAGACATCCAGAGACTCAACGATGTCCTAAATGAAGTTCAAGACTGGCTGACAAAGAATCACCTGAAACTCAACCCCGATAAGACAGAAACACTCCTCATCTCAAACAAAGAAGATAACCCTCAAATCATCGAGTGGCTAAAGTCGATCGATGCTCTCAAGGGTAACCTCACGCTAGCCGACTCCGTTAAATCCCTGGGCTTCACCTTAGACCCTAAACTAACCCTGTCAAATCACATTAAGAACTCGGCGAAAAGCGCTTTCTTCAACCTCAGACTTTTGAACAAAATTAAACCTTACATTCCCAACAAGGACCTCAAACTAGCCACGCAATCTCTAGTTCTATCAAGACTGGACTATGGGAACTCAATCCTAACAGGCATCCCCAAATCCCACCTGGCTCCACTAAAAACAACACTTCACGCGGCAGCAAGAATGATCACAGGCTGCAAAAAATATGATCACATCTCCCCGGCTCTCAAAGAACTCGAATGGCTCCCTGTGGAAATGCGAAGTACCTTCAGAACGGCCTGCCTAACCCACAAGGCCCTCCACACCGGCAAACCGGAATACCTGGCTAACAAGCTCAAAAAAGCAGGCCAAGCCAGAAACTTGAGAAGCTCTAATTCCCTGCTGCTCATCCTACCAAAAACCAGAAGGAAAAGAACTGCGGATTGCTCTTTCTCAGGAAATGCCCCCAAAATATGGAACGCCATCCCCCCGCACATCAGAACTCTACCGTCCTATGCAGAATTCAAGAGCCAACTTAAATCCTTGTACCTGATCCGCTCCCTTGGTTATGGATAACTTGGAGCTGCAAGCGTCTCAGAATCCATGCGTTATTGTTGAATCCAGTACTGAGAAGCCCTGCTGTCCGAACTTTTCTTCTTTCCAAATTGTCTGTCGCCGATTGCTTTTATTGGGTTTGTTTCATGTTGTTCTCTTTTTCATGCCCACTACTGTGAAGCGCTCTGATACCTTCGGGTCTTGTTAGCGCTATAGAAAACTTCTAAATAAATAAAAATAAATAAACTTCTGCTCTGGTGTCCGGTGTTAGACTAACTGTCTCTGAATAAGAGAGACCACGTTGTAAATGGGGGATCTTGAGACTGGAGGGCTCAATGGTGTAAGGGAGTCAAGAAGATTGCTTGTATTGATGAGGCTAGCATGCTTATGATCATGGCTAGAACTCTAAGACTCTGTCTTTGGAAAACGCAGGCCGAATTTCTTTCTGGACCAGTTTTAATTTCGATCGAGGAAGAGAAAGTAGGGCCAACACTGCGTCTATTTGGAATCCAAGAAATTCTATGCATTGGAAGGGGCAAAGGATGGACTTTTTCTGATTGAACAGAAACCCCAAATCCTGAAGCAGCTGGACAGTCCAAGAAAATGGGTCAACAGCATCTGTTTGTCCTGCGCCACCAAGAGGATGTCGCCTAGGTAAATGATAAGCCGGACTGCTCTGGCGCGAAGCTGTTCCACAACTGGCTGCATCACCTTGGTGGACAGACCGAAGGGAAGGACTTTGAAATGGAAACATTGATCATCCCAATTGAACTGGAGGAATTTGCGGTGAGAGGGAAAAGTGGGAATGGAGAAATACAAATCCTTCATGCCGAGGATGGTTATCCAGTCCTAGTCCTGAAGGAGAACTTTGAGCAGATGAATCCCCTCCATTTTGAAGTGACGATATAAAGTCCAGGAATTGAACACTTTAAAGTTGATGACTAGACAAGAGTCTTTCCATTTTTTGGGTACAATGAAAATGTTGCTGCAAAGCCTGAAGGGTCGGGGTGACAGAGAGTGATTGCCCTTTTCTGAAGTAACTGGGATAATTTGCTTCATAAAAGACTCAGCTGGTTGGGGATAAAAGAGGGCTAGGGAGAAAGGGCCTGTGGGGCATCCTCAAGAAATAAGGCTTACCTGGAGCACCTGATCAGGTGTAGTTTCCTTGGCCTCTTAGGGTCCTCGATTGTAGTGGTTGCGCACTCCATGGCCTCTAGAGGGTTATAAGGAGGAGGGTATCTCTGTGTTGTAGGAGCGGTTTCTGCCTTGGTAAAGTCTGGAAGGGCCTGAAGGATATGGACAGCCGATTGACCGCCCTCTGTATTGCTCGGCCCTCCTAAAAAAGGTACTGATTGTGAAATACTTTTTGAAGTGAAGACTGCACTTTATCTAATGCAGTAAAGGTCTACACGAATTTAATGATATCTCTCACAAATGTATCTCCAAAGAGAAGACTATTGGCTTTTGGACCCGGTCAGCATTAGCTCGTTCTGCCAGTTTAGTAGCAATGCAAATTAGAATTGATCTGCGGCATTCCCCTGAAATGGCACAGTTAGCTTTACCCAAAAGGTAGAGGGCCTCTGGGTCCACCCTGCAAGGGTGTTGGGGTCGATGGGGGTGTCTGATTCTTTAGCAGTAATCGTCATCTTCAATATTTTACAAAGGTGACCTGTCAAGTCGAGTATCGTATCCTGACAAATCTTCCAAGACCTGTTGATCCCCTTCTTGGACTTTTTAGAAGATCTTTTCAGGAAAGTTACAAGATTGAGGTGGTCTCTCTTATTCAGAGACAGTCAGTCTCACACCGGACACCAGAGCAGAAGTACTTTGTTGGTTCGCACACATGACAGTCTGAAATGGCAGAGTAATTTTCGGCTCCTGGCCAAATGTGGTCATCGAATCCGATGTCAGCCAATTGGGTTGTGGAGCCAGATGCAGAAATATTTCCACTGGTGGGCGATGGAAACCAGAAGAATTGCATCTCTACATAAATTGTCTAGAACTGTTAGTGAGTTATTTTGCCATCAAGACTCTAGCGCACCGCACCTCCAGCTGTTGCATACTACTGAAGAAGGACAGCATCTCTGCAGTCCAGTTCATATCAGACTGGGCGGGACCAAATTCCAAATTTTAGTATATATTGTCAAAGAATGTTGTCACTATTGCCTTCAGCACCTCATCACTGTGAATGTAGAGTATCTCCCAGGGCGCAAGAACACTATGGCAGACTGGAATTCCAAGCATCTTTGGGATTCCAGCGAGTGGAAGCTTCAACCCTTCATCTTCCTACTACTCCAGAAACAGTGTGACACAAACCTGTTTGATTCTCGCCTATCCAATCAACTTCCAAAATTCTTTTCCTGGCTATGGATCCGATGGCTGCCACCACGGATGGCTTTCTCTAGGACAGGCATGATCCTCTACATTATGCCTTCCCTCCTTTTCTCTTGATACCAAGGGTGTCTGCCCAAACTTGCCTCCAGCAGGTGGAACTGATTCTCATCACTCCAATATGTAGATCCCAACCGTGGTTCCCTGTTCTAATGGAGATGTCCTGCAATTGATCCCCTTCTTGGACGTTTAGAAGATCTTTTCAGGAAAGTTACAAGATTGAGGTGGTCTCTCTTATTCAGAGACAGTCAGTCTCACACCGGACACCAGAGCAGAAGTACTTTGTTGGTTCGCACACATGACAGTCTGAAATGGCAGAGTAATTTTTGGCTCCTGGCCAAATGTGGTCATCGAATCCGATGTCAGCCAATTGGGTTGGGGAGCCAGAAGCAGAAATATTTCCACTGGTGGGCGATGGAAACCAGAAGAATTGCATCTCTACATAAATTGTCTAGAACTGTTAGTGAGTTATTTTGCCATCAAGACTCTAGCGCACCGCACCTCCAGCTGTTGCATACTACTGAAGAAGGACAGCATCTCTGCAGTCCAGTACATATCAGACTGGGCGGGACCAAATTCCAAATTTTAGTGTAGATTGTCAAAGAATTTTGTCACTATTGCCTTCCGCACCTCATCACTGTGAATCCAGAGTATCTCCCAGGGCGCGAGAACACTATGGCAGACTGGAATTCCAAGCATCTTTGGGATTCCAGCGAGTGGAAGCTTCAACCCTTCATCTTCCTACTACTCCAGAAACAGTGTGACACAAACCTGTTTGATTCTCGCCTATCCAATCAACTTCCAAAATTATTTTCCTGGCTATGGATCCGATGGCTGCCACCACGGATGGCTTTCTCTAGGACAGGCATGTAAATGTAAATGTATTGCGATTTATATAGCGCACGTATCACCCGAAGGCATCAAGGCGCTTGCCTTGGGAACCCGTCCTGGTATTCCCCTGTGAGATAACCTCAGCAGGGTATCCACAAGGTGAAAGCCAGGCATCCCGCCGCGAGGGGCCGTAGTGGAGATTAAGCAAGCCATTGCCCAGAGTCGCAGAGTGTGAACCCGTGAGTCGAGTAGGCACCGGAACGAGAATTATGGAGTCCGTGGAATTTTTGAGCCCAAGACCCACCGAGGCGGGGAATTGAACCCTGGTCCAGGACCGATCTCAGCTTCCGGGTCTGCCGCCTCTAACGCCTGAGCCACACTTCTCCACAGGCATGATCCTCTACATTATGCCTTCCCTCCTTTTCTCTTGATACCAAGGGTGTCTGCCCAAACTTGCCTCCAGCAGGTGGAACTGATTCTCATCACTCCAATATGTAGATCCCAACCGTGGTTCCCTGTTCTAATGGAGATGTCCTGCAATTGTCCGTCCCAGATAAGTCTCTTCCTGGACCTTCTTCTGGAACAGTCAGGGCTTCGGCATTCCTTGATGACACAAGGCAATTTACATCTTGTGGTGTGGCATTTTTCAGGGACCGTTGGCTCTTGCATGGCCTTTTGGAACTGGCTAAAGATTTCCTCCTCCGTTCATGGTCGGACGTCACCCACAAATGTTACGTCTCTGCTTGGTGACGTTGGCTGGGTTGATGCAACACGGGGGCTGCCATTATCTTCATAATCAAATTTCAGGAGGGATTGGCATCTTCAGGCTTAGCTTACTCTTCCATTAATAACTGCCATTCTGTCAACTCCACAGGACATGTCTTGGTAAATAAAAAACCAGTGGGAGACCATCCTTTTGTGAGCTGAGTCATGCGTGCATCTATTTGAGAAATCTTCCGAGATCTAAATATGCATATTGTGGGATGTTAATCTTGTTCTGTCCTTCCTACAGATATGGTCAGCTAATTCAGATCTGTCCAAGAAACAACTCTCGGCGAAACTGACTATGTTGCTCTGTTTGGTATCCTGCAGAAGAGCAACTGATGTGAAGGCACAAGATTCAACAGGTAGAGTGTTTTCTCCAAATGGAGTTTCATTTACGTTATGCAGAGGACAAGGACCAGTTCTAAACAGATATTATACCCACAGTTTCCAAATAACCCCAAATTCTGTTTTGTACAATGCTTGAAAGAGTACGAAGACCATATTGGGGAATTTAGATGATCTAAAGGTGGTCAGTTACTGATTTTCCTTTAAAAAACTTTTCAATGCATTCTCATTAGCCACTTTAGCGAGAAGGGAGAAATGGCTTTTGGAGGAGGCGGTGTTGACATTTTAAAATTCGGTGCTCATTCAGTCTGAGGTGCTATGGCTCAAACAAATGTTCTCCTGGGCTCCCAATTACACGATACTATGAGGGCCACAGATTGGTCCTCAGAGTCTACTTTTAAAACCTTTTACTGAAAACCTATTTTAGATGTTGTCTTAGTGCTATTAGATCAGCTTTTAACAAGCATAATCCGAAGCTTCTTGTCCTGACATAGAATTACATTTTTTCTAGCTAATGCATCTAGAATTTTCAATTCTTTTAAAGACTCAGAGGTGAGGATTATCCCACCCGCTGCATAATAGAGACGAAGAGTGATGAATTTTGCGCAATGCTTCTACCCACTCTTACATTGATCATTGAAATTGTTGAAGTTCATTAATTCATGTACAAAAGATGCAATTAAGTGATAATTGTCGGAAATATTTTATTGCAGATTGGCAACCACATGCATGTATTTTCTTTTACAGGCCTTGACCAGAAAACTGACTAGCCAGACTCCAACAGGTTGACCTTGGGTTCCAAATGCAGTCCCAGATGTTGCAGCAAAATGATCGGTTTTGGTTCTCCAGCCAAAGGGACAGTTGTGTTCTTACAGTTTCCAAGGTTACAACACTACAAGGTTATGGACAATTCGCTGAAAATAAAGAGGTATGAAGATGATGCTTGGGTACTTCATTGGCAGAGTCGTAGCCTGATTGGTGTACCGGTGATAACGTCATAAGAACGATGTTGGGAAATGTTGTTTTCAAATATAGCATTTTATTTGGCTGCTGCGAAAGTTTCTTAATAAACAGTGAAGAAAGAGAAAGTATAATCCTTGCGTCCGAGTCTTTAATAGAATTGAAAATTCTAGACTCATTAGCTAGAACATTTTTCATTTCCCTGTGTTCTACTGCAGCCTCCCAGGGAGTTCTAAAAAAAACAACTTGAACGCTAACTGTCTTACTTATGACAAAAGTGTGGTACACCTAAGGCCACCTTGATTGAATCATACTGGTAAAACTTAAAACATTTCATTTAGACAGGAACAAAAAGATTAGTGCTGTAGAAAGCAAAATTTGGACACATTTTAAATGAGTTCTCAAATATCTTCCTCTTTGATTTTATTAAAACATTCTGACATGCAGACTGAAACCTGCACTTTCAACACCAGCAACAGATTGCTGGTTAACTCCCTGGAGATCAGCAGCTTTACCACAGTGTTCGAATGAGCAACTAGAGTGCGAATATTCTGAATTTATGCCAAAAGTGTGGCACATCCAAACGCCTTCTTGATGGAATTGAAGAGGAAAACTGAAAGCCTTTTCTACTGAAAATACTGCAGTAAATGAGGAAATTAGGGAGCTTCATAACAAAAAAGTCCCCCAAGATGACCACAGAGACAAAAGAGCCCAAATGTAGCACAAATATCACCAAAATGAAGGCCAAGTATAGCCCAAGGACTGAAGTGTGCAAAACACTAGTTTTGTCTTTTCTTTTTGCAGTTTTATATAGTGCGGACATGATGCAAAGGTATTTGAGTGCTTTATATTAGCATTAGTTGCATTACACAAGGACACATTCATTTCTGTTTTAGGCATGGCGAGATTAAGAGATTTGCCAAGAATCACAGGATGTTGAGCCGACTTCGAAACTCAAACCTGGTTCGCCAGTTGCAAAGTCGGCAGCTCTGGCCATAATGCCACATCCTCTCGCCCTAGGTGCACCAAAGAATCAAGTGATCAAGTGGAAAAAACATAAATATAGCAAATAATTTAAAAGCACTTTGTCGCTATTACAGAACTCAGCTAATGTGTCCGCCCTCATTTTAGTTTTTTAGAGCACTAACCATGATTTCTATGAGAAACAGACCTTCTAATTTGTATAATTTCTAAAGGAAATGCTAAACAGTGTTACAGCTTTGATTACATCAAGACGACTTCAGACGTGCCACATTTTGGTAAGAAATATAAAATGTAAGCAATTTAGTTGTTCATGAAAACACTGTGGGGAGACAGAGGTCGGGGCATGGACTCAGACAATTGAGGTCAGGGAGAGGGGTCAGAGGCAGCAAGTTTACCATGCTGGGCAGGTGGGAGGGGCATTGGCAGCACAATGGAACATGGGGGGTAAGGGAAAGGGAGGTAGGGGCAACAAACCAACCATGCACCAAGGCAAAAGAGGTTGTGGCAATGCAATAAACCAATGAGGTCGGACAGAAGGGAGAGGCAGTGGCAGTACAACCACACATGCCAACATTGTAAGTCAATGGGAAAATCAATCCCACAGATCTTTTTCCAACTGTCTATCTAACCAAGTTCAAAATGTTGGCATGTATGGTACATTGAACCACAGAGAGCAGGAGGAATATAGGGACATGGTCTCTGACAAAAGAGGGCAGGAGGGAGATGGGCAGGGGCACCAAACTGACCTTACAGGGCAGGAGCCAGAGACTGTAGCAGCACAATACACCACAAAGGGCAAACGGGAAGGCAGTGCAGCACAATGGACCATAGAATGCAATAGGGAGGGGACAGGGCCATGCACATGGACAACAGAGAACACTAGAGAAAGAGGAAAGGGCAGCATGCTGACCATATCCGACAAAAAAGGAGAGTCAGTGGCAGCACAACGGACCATGAAGGGCAGGAGGGAGGGTGGAGGGGCTCACCAATGGACCGTGAAAGGAAGGGGGAAAGGATAGGTGCCCATACATGCAAAACAGAGGGCAGGGGGCAAGGGAGCAGGGCAGAAGCAGCAAGCTGACCATGCAGGGTAGGCGGGATGGGCACTGGAAGCACAACACACCATGGAGGCCAACGGGAACTATAATGGCATACACACAGACAACGTAGGGAAGGTGGGAGGGGATCAGGGGCAGCAAGCAGTCACTGATGACATCTCAAATGATTGGTGAATTTCTGTGGTTTCTTTAGTTCAAAACATTAATGTTGACACTGACAAATCCACGTAACTGCAATGTTACTTTAACCTTTGTTTTTTCAGGCTGGGCATCCCAAGCATCACTGGCTTTCAGATTATATAAATATACATATATATAATCCGAAAGCCATGACGCTGGGGATGCCCAGCCTTTCGGGTCGGGCCTGTTAGGGTGCTCAATCACCAAATATATTCCAAAAGAAACATGAACACCACCTCCAGTGCCATGGGTACAGGCCCATCCAAAGTGCTTCAGTAAAATGTTCTTTATTAAAAAACAGAACTCGACTCCCATGAGTCTTAATCAAGTGCAATAAATAAGGGCGGGCACTCATTTGTTCGTATTTAAGTGCAGCTTAAAACAGTGAGGAAGGACCAAAGTATTTTTGCATTCTAAATTTAAAGTGGCAGTGGGTCAGTTGTTACACAGTTCTGTGGAAATATATTGCATGAACACAGTGTACAGTTTTACATTTCATGCGCTGGACATTCCACTGAAAATACACAACTTCGCATTTCCAAATGTCAGGCACTGAATTCACTTTGCATATTGCTTGCAATCATCAGGACCACAACTACCATAGTACTTTGTGATTGCTGGCATACAGTGTCCCAATTCTTCAGTGTCTTACATTTTGTTAATTCATCACCTTTGCTTATCTGTACCAAAATGCCCCTCTAATGCCTTTAGAGCAGACGTCTTCAAACTGTGGGGCGTGATCCCCAGGGCGGCGGTGGAGCCCTGGGAAGGGGGTCGCGCATTTCCCAGCCTCACTTTGCCTGATTTCTAAAACATTTGCTTTGGTTTTGGAAAAGGAGAGCGGTCCTAGGACAGCTAATTTCGATCGTTTGAAATGCTTCTGCTGAGTCTGCTGAGTCTCCTGTTCCGTGAAAGGCTTTTGTGTCAGGGTGCCTGGCCACCTGAAAGAAATGCAACTATGATTGCCCCATTATTTAATCTGGAACTGTAAAGGGTGCTTGAGACTGGTGAATCACTCCAACCTTTGTGATGACAAAGAGTTGTTTTTTTGAGTGGTAGTGCAAAGAGTTAACAACTGGGCAGTGAAGTGTTTGATTTTAATCATAACTGTACTCACACAGCTCTTGGTACCCCTAAGGAGGTGTTGAACGAACAGTTATTTAAAAAAGAAATTGCATTACATAAGCCCTGGTATTCCGAAAATCTAAATTTTGGAAGAACCATTTTATTTAAAACTATTTATACATTTGTATCAGTCTATATTTTACTGTGTGTAATGCAATGCAAGTATAAAATAACAACTTACATATTCACAGTGCTTTCTGTCACAGGCTGTGATCACGTAGCACTAAAATTACACTATTCTCCATTGCACCAACCAAGATTTAATTCTGTGACTCTTTGGTTACACACAGATCTATGAAGTGCATTAACTAATAGAGGTTTCATAATGTACTGCAGTGCATTTCCCACTGAGTAACAACTTTTTACATTTATTTTTTAATTTATACTGCCCATTATTGTATACATAGGTACATGATGGTGAAAGACCTAAAAAACATACAGAATATTTTGGGGCTTATTTTTGAGAGGCTAGCGCCACCAGAGCACCAGTTTTTTTTATGCTCTGTGGGCGCGAGCGTCTCAACCATACCTATGAGGCGGTGCAAAGTCACCCTGCATGGCTTTGCATGGCCTCATAGATATGGAATAAGACAAAGCAGGGCAAGTTGCTGCCTTGCCTAACTCTGCATCAAGGAGGTGTTCCATGTGCGCTGCATGGGTGTTCCCACGCAACACCCATGTATTTTGATGCTGCCCCATATTTTTCATCACTTAAACCTGGGGCAGCACCAAAAATGTACGTCTCTTCATTGAAGACATTTCCTGCACAAAAACAATCCTGCCTATAATGGTGCGAGGCAGCAACTTGTGCGCCAACGCAAGGGGAAAGGACAGGAATGCACCGTATTTCATAAATATGATGCATTCCTGCCCTTCCACATTGGTATAGGGCAGCGCAGCAGGAGGACTTGCAGGGCTGCCCGACCCCAATTCCTAATAAATGAGGCCCTTTGTTTTTAGCTACACCTTTGACCACGCCCCACCACTCCCTTACCTATGGTTTGACAAACATTGTTTAATATTATTTCCCCACTGTAAAAATTATTTTGTGTGGGTATTGGGGGAGTTTATGTTTGTCGATGATGAGGAGTACCAGGTTCTAGAAATTTTTATCAGGAGGGGGTCCTTACTCCTAAAAAAATTTAAGAAGTGGGTCTCAGCATCAAAAATTTGGAAGACCTCTGCTTTAGATGATTAAATTCCATGTATGGCAGAGTCATTTAGCAGCAGTATGATGTCAAAGGAGATGCAGCTCCCTTTAAAAGAGCTGAGTTCTTAAATCAGTTTATGACTTGCCTTTGTCCTCGTATTTCCATCAGCACAGGATGAGAGGGTTAATTTCCTCTGCAAACCCTAACTGTTCCAAAAGGGTTTTCCAAGTCAGGGCGGGCCTCACACTAGTGGCCCTGCCAACCACACTTTGTCCACTTCCTATGATTCAGCCAGCACGCATTCCATTATCATACAGTCCAATAGGGGCTAGGGACACCCAGCCTCTTGGGTCGGGCCTGTTAGTGTGTGTCAATCACCAAACACATTCCAAAAGAAACATAAACACCACCTCCAGTGGCATGCATTCAGACTCATTTAAGAAAAGTCTTAGCTAGATATGTTCTGTCTATTTTTTGTTATATCATGTTACAGTGAAAAAGACAAAAAACCATAAAGGTATCACCCTATTAGATGAAATGGATATACACAAGATTAGATATCAAAACATATATTTTTTATTTATAATTATTCTTGTTTTGTATATTTTTTTACACATTATGATTTATATTTATCATTCAGATACAGTAAAAATTTGTATATCCAATATACATGATAGACGAAAAGATGATGGAGGCAGTGCGGCAGGTGTCAAACTACGCGCGTTTCGGCATACATGCCTTCATCAGGTAGCCGTCTATTGCACATGTATGATTACAAGCTTGCATACAGCATGGGTCCAAAGGGTTCTTTAATTCTCCTATGCTCAGGTGGTGCAGTATAGTTTACTTTGCACATGGATGGCAAAATGGCCAATTGTTTTTCGGGATTTTAACCATTGTTTATTTTCTGAGGCTGCAGAAATAGCGCTTCCAATGGATTATCTTTCAGTAAATTGATGTGCAAACGTGTTCCGATAAGAAGTTGATAATTTTGCTAAAGCCACACGATAATAAAATAGTTGATGCAGCGAAAATACGAACGGCTGTCAGGCCAGGGAGGATTATAGTCTGCTGCAAAGCTATCGTCCTCTTGACCAGACCATAGTGAGACTGTGAGCCGTACGTATTTTCGCTGCCCTCCCATTGGCCATGTATTGCTGCAAACCTACCCTTATCGTCATGTTTAGTCTGCTTGACTATAAAGGGGGAGTTCTTTCGCAGTAAAATTCCTGTCCCTCTAGACCCTGCGGAGAACTCTGAATGCACCACCATTTTGAACCCCCATCAGTCCATTGCTCTACATACCGCTCCCATGAGGTGAGTCTCTCGTAGGAGTACCAGTGTAGGGGCCTGGCATTTCAGGGCTCGTAACACTAACCCTCTTTTAATTTTATCACCTAACCCGTGGACATTCCACGTGATCACTGTGAGTAGGGCCACGGGGGCTATCTGGTCCTCCGCCCGGGCGCTAGCGCAAGTTGTGCCTGTCGCAATGACTGTGTGGAATGGTAAACGGGTAGTATAACCTTGTCGTGTCCTGTAAGGAGGTAACATGCAGTGAGTACCATGCTTCGAGGTCTATTCCGATATGAACCACAAATAAAAAACCAGAACTTCGAACTTCCCCACCCCACAATACCACCCCCCTCCCTGCCTCCCTGCCCGACTGACTTTGAACTGCCCGCCACCCCAACTTAGCAGAGTGCTCCATCCCAACCCACAACAGAGTACTTGCGTGTAGGGGTTACGAAGTCCAGTGAGAGCGTGACCCCTCCTTTCCGGCTGGGCCCGTTTCCACCCAGTGCCCAGAGCCAGCTTATAAGAAACGTCATGATGCACCTGAGGTGTACCAATTACAGTGCGTTCCAAACCGGTTCGGTTCATTTATTGCTAGGGTCTTCCTCTTCTGTTCTTTGTGAGTTGTCTTCATCAGGTGGAAAGAGTTCTAGGCTGCCCATCTCCGTTTCGTCGGTCCGTCGACACTGGTCCCTATTTCCACGACGGGGTCCGTCCTTTTTCCTCCAGCCTTCGAACCAGTCATACACCTCCTCAGGTGTCTCGAAGAACCAAGTCTTCCCCTCTGCCACTACCCTCAGTCTTGCCGGGAACAGCATCGAGTATGGTACCTCACGTGCTCGTAAGGCCTTTTTGACCTCCAGAAAGCTGCGACTTCGTTTTGATACCGCTGCCGTGTAGTCAGGGAAGAAAGATATCGAGGAGTTCTGCAGGCGGATTTGTGGGGAGATTCGCGCCGTTTGGAGACTAACATCTCTGTCTATGAAGTTGAATAGGCGCGCGAGCACCGGCCTTGGGGGCGCCCCCGGCTTGGCCTTTCCTCCTGGGACCCTATGTGCCCGTTCCACCGAAAAGAATGTGGAAAGTCCCTTAGGCTACAGTCTAGTTTTTATCAATTCTTCTACAAATAGGTCCATAGCCTGGGTGCCTTCACTCTCCGGAATGCCTAAGATTCTAACGTTATTCCTGCGAGAGCGCCCTTCCTGATCGTCCAGCTTCTCGGCCAGTATTTTGTTTTCTGATTCAAGTCGTGAAACTGTTTTCTTCAACACTGCTGTGTTGCACACCAGAGACTTTGTGGTATGCTCAACCTCCGTAACTCTGGTGGAGATTTTCTGGAAGTCAGCACGAAGTAGCAAGACATCTGCGGAAATGGAGCCCACTGTGGTCTGCACGTTAGCCAATGACGCCATATGCCCTCCAAAGTTACTTTTTTGGTAGCGCCATCACCTTGCGCTCCACTCGATGAGGTTCTCCCCTCCTGCAGTGGGGGAAATTCCTTATTATATGCATATTTGTCCAATTTAGCTTGTGTCATTAGGTTTCTGGGGCCTCTCCCCGACATGATGGTACTCCGAGTGGGCAGCAGGGACCGTTTCGTTACTATTATAATTGACCAGCAGACCCCAAACTCGCTCCGGTTTTCCCCGTGCGTCTCTCCGCTTCAGTCCGGGTCTGCAGTATGATGTCCACACAATGGGGGTGGGGTATGAGAAGGTGTGCTTGTGTTCCTCCGTGTCCCCAGTACGTTTACCAGTGAGAATGTAGGTCTTCCTCCCCGGGGGGGTTGGTATCCTTCGACAGAGGCAAAGAATCCCCTCTCCGGGGCAGCACACGGGGAGGGGTGGGGCACATACATCGGGCGGGGGACTCTCTGCATACCACGGTGTTCCGTCTCAACACAAGTATTAGTGCTCACTTGGTAGTTCAACGTTCATGTGTTTGGCCCCCAGTGGTTCGCGCCGCCAATCTGGACAAGGACACCCCGGTCAGGTCCCAGACTCTCCGTGTGCCTCTTTGTGAAAGTTTCCCGGCATGCGCCGTAACTCCAGGTCCTGGTCTCATGTATTACTGTGCCTCCCTGTCTCTCACAGTAGGCCCCCTGGCTGTGCCCCCACCGCGGCGTCCCCGTGAAGCCCCAGGAGTGTTGCGTGCTGATTCGCTCCCTCTAGGAAATGGGCCTCTGCTGCTGCACTGTTCATGGAGCCCGTCCGTGCAGGTAAATCACTCGAGGTCCCGGTTTCCGCCGCTAAAGTAGGCCGCCAATCTAAGGTTGCAGGTCTTATTAGTGATCTTCGATGCAGCCGTGCCGTGACCTGCAGTATTCAGCGCCGCCTCGTCACGGACAGGTACTGGAGCACCAGCCTCCCGATAGTTATATAGATAGCAGGTATTTTACGCTGCCAGGCCTCCTCGTCTTTCGCATCAGGCTCTTTGGCCCCCTGGTTGTGCTCCTACCGTGGCGTCTCCATGGAGCCTTAGGAATATTGGGAACCGGCCCGCTTCTCTTCGGATATGGTCCCCCTGCCGCCCCGTCAAGGCCACCGCTGTCGCACTTTTCTTGGAGCTCTTCCGGGCAGTCGAATCACTCGAGGCCCCGGCTTCCGCCGTGGAAGTAGGCCGCCAGTCTTTGGTCGCGGTCGTCCCTGGTTATCTGTGTCGGATTAGCACCGGGACCGTGGAATTCAGCGCCGCTCGGTCACGGACATGTACGGGTGTTCCAGCATCCCATCAATTAGCAGGATAGATGGTCGGATTTATAGGGAAGGGCACCTTGTCTCCGGAGCTTCCTCAGCAAGCGGCCATTTTCTCCGGCCGTTAGCCACGCCCCCTACTTTTTCACTTTTTAAATACAAGTCAACAGTCTGTGTTTGAGTCTTCTAGTGAGTGCATCAACAACATATACAAACATACTCTGGTTTTTCAGAGCACACTGTGTTAGATTTTGCAATCTCTTCTTCAAAACTATCAACTGTAATATTTGTGTCCTGTTCTGCAACTCCTCCTGTAAACAATTCTTCATTTTCCCTGGAAATCTGCTCAGGACAAAAAAAACTAAACCTCACATCATCACAAACCATTTCTATGTCTGCCACACTATCATGTAGAAGTGCTCTTTTAATTTCTCTTAATCATAAAGCAGGAGTTTTCACATAGTGCAACCTCCTAACTAAAGTTTGCACTCTTGAGTGGTGTACAGCTAACATCCTGAAATGATGAAAGGTGCATTGGCACACTTTGTTTGATGAACAAGCTAGTGAGTGTCCCTGCAAAATTGTATGCTTTCCAACCTTGCTAGGATCCAATCCTTGTAAAGTACTTATTTTGTGTTTTAAATTTTGCCTTGGAAAGATCTGTAGAGATATCCTTAATATAGGAATGGATTGCTGCTGAATACTACAAACACTACTACAATTCCATTTCTATACAGGCGCCAGACTCCACCTTCCTTGTACCTGTTCTCCAATAACTTGTTCCACATTTGTAGGTACCATCACCTCTTTAGCTATAGGAGTGCCTGTCTTCATTTCATAACATTGTCCTCTGTAATCAATCGCATGAATTGATCTATTATATTGGCGATAGCTTTCTTCACCAAAAAAAGGACTATGTACTAGACGTATTTGTGCATTCTCCACTAAAAACTGTACAAACGTTACTTCTATTCACTAATATTTTTTTCTGGTTTTGTCTCCTCATGCACAACACCATTTTTCCAATGGTCTTCAATCTAATTATAATCAAAATGAAAAGCTTCCTCTTAAAAGCAGAGGCTTTATCAACTACTCTCTCAACGTGTTCTTTCTGTTTCAGTGCCTCTCTCCTTCTTCTGTACTTTTTCATAGTTCTCAGTAGATTTCTAACTACTCTACTATGAAACACCCTGGCTCCGATTTCCTTAAACTGCTTATGTCTCCTGGTTAAGGTGTGTCCACCTTTGCTACATTCTTTCCTATTCTTGTTATAGAGATTTTGTCCACTGTTATTCGTTCTCATAGTTTGAATTTTATTTTCATTATTTTGTAATCTTTGGAAATGTCTGCATATATTTTTAAGCAATTACGTTGTCCTCGTACCAGTAACTCTTTTTTCTTTCACCACTTTTTCTTCATTTGCCCGTTTTGTGTCTCAGTTCTGCATACATACTTTAGCTGCTTCTGTTCCTTTATTCTCCAAGCTTTTGTAGGCATTCTGTCTGTAGTCATGCAGATAGTGTTCTGTGAAAAAAATAATTATATTTCAAGTTTTTATTCTAGCCAATGTACCAACTACTATACTACTGGCTTACACATAATACAAAAACAGTTTTTAAGTTATGTTGCAGTTTTAAATCTACCGATAAACATAGCTGCATAACTACAAACACTTACTTCAATGTACCAAACCAAAACACAAAACTTAGTTTATTAGTTACCTTTTAATATTATAGCACCCTCTTCTACAACACAGCTGCACCATATCTCAGTTCTAACTTATACATGCTAAAAGACCACTTTATCCCTTTGGAAGTCAATTTTAAAATAAATATCAACAAAAGTGTAAAAGTGCACACAGTGTCTAAATAATCTAAATCAGAAAACACAACATAAGAGCAATTTCTGTGCCTCTCTACCACTGTGTCACTGGTAGATTTACTGTTTCAGTACTTTTCTACTTAGATGTGTCAAATTAAAATTTTGAGAAACACAGCATATACAAATTTCACATTAATCTGTATCACAGTATATAGCTCTCTAATTCTTCTGAATAAATGCAAACAGTATGTGACAGGTTACATATATAATTCACTGGATGGTTCTTTCTAACAGAGTACATATTCCTCACTAAAACTTGTAAATCCATGTGTTTGTGGTTAGTACAACAATACTCCCTGGATGATTGGATGAGTGCATAGATAGTGCCTATATGATTACCTCAGAATATAGGTAGTGCATGCATGATTCCCTGAGTATGTAGGAACTACATCAGTGGTCCCATCTCTGCATAGTTAGTGCCTGTGTATTCTCATGACTATATTTCTACTATATGGGTGATAAAATAATGCCTGCATAGTTCAATGAGTACATAATTAGTGCCTGCGTGATTGGAATAGTGCATGTGTAGTGCCTGGGTGATTGAATAATTCTAGATATCACGCTTGATATATAATCACATACATGGCTCTCTAAGAGTATACATTGCTCTGTTACTCAGTGTGCACATGCATCAGTATGTTTCTAAAACAAAAAATAACAATTCTCACTTTTTCAAAGCACAAGACCTCTTCTTAATTTGCATACATATATCATTTTGCAAATATTTATTGTGTCTTTAAAACATATATTCAGCATTTGTCAAAGAAAAGTTACATGCCAAGTAAAGCTAGCACAAGAACTCTCAAAAGACATTCTGCACTATTAACCCTTCTCAATTTTAACCATAGCATGCTTAAAGAAATTCATCACCCTCACCATATACATGAAATTTTCAACAGCCTTAAAGAACATTGATCACCAGGTAAACATATATGAGATTTCATAATAGATATACACCTTCAGGCCATCTTTCCAAAAATATATAGTTCTCTGCATCTTTAAGTAAACTCAGAAGTCTCATTGTACATATAACTATCTGCAACCACAAAAACATATTTCACCATCTAAGTATATGCAAACTGGTCATATAAGTTAAAAACCACATTAACAAACACTTCCTAACAACTACTTTATTATTCATATGCAGGCACAGTACATTTTTTTATGTTTTATTCTTGACTACACTACTCCTGTCTAAACGTATTACAGTTCACAGAATGCAAATAACATAGATCTGTCTGTTCTGCACAAGATGCTTCGAAATTTAAAACATTGTCATTTTTAAAGAAGGCATTGCTCAAGGTAACTTTCAACAGTACTAACATCTTAAACACATACCCTTTGCCAGATACAATTCATCTATATATTTCTTTTACACCACTGTGATACTCTTTTTTATCAAACTTCCACACATCTTTATTTCTAATGCAAATTTTTAAATAACTAAAAAGTTACATACATACCAGTGAATTGAGTTTGTAGATTATTTTGTTGTGTTAGCTCTTTCTGGATAGTTTTGACACTGTTAAGACTTGTAAAAACAAATCACAAGAATGGCACACCACTTTCATACAAACCAACTATAAAATGGCAACCACTTAAACTTTCCAATCTATGATCATGAGAAAGGCAGCAAATTAAATAATCTCTTTTATTTTTGACTATTGTTTGCCCACTTGTGAATTGTTAGCATCTGTTAGTTCTTTCCCTTTCTTTCAAAACGAGGGTCCCGTCTCCACGTGTTCGTGGTGTTTTCACCATCATTGCGGATTAATTGCAAAAAACAGGTGTCCAAACCAATATTTAGCTTCAGTGTTTTTTTAAGTTAATACTGAATAGCAGTTTATGACATAGTCCTGAGTTGGAAATTAAAGTTTGCCAGTACATACATTGTGTTATAACTCCTCAACTTAAAAAGAAGATTCTGTCTCTTTAACACCCTTCCCCCAATACACTCTTACCTCAGCATACCTAGCAACCCAGAGGAACCAGTAGGTCACAAGTTCCCAGCACATTCTAGAAGGAACATGCTACTCAGAGCTTAATTTGTGCCGGT
The DNA here is from genome assembly GCF_964261635.1 of Lissotriton helveticus. Classification (NCBI taxonomy): domain Eukaryota; kingdom Metazoa; phylum Chordata; class Amphibia; order Caudata; family Salamandridae; genus Lissotriton; species Lissotriton helveticus. The sequence continues at coordinate 1,133,613,296 of NC_136061.1, forward strand.
GCTTGCCGGTGCTTAGCACCGGCACTTACTTTTCAGGGCCGGGTCTACACGAGGTGACAAGTCGGCATGACAGGACTTCACAATTTGCATGCTGTTATAGCTAACGGACTCGGCACAGAGTGCTGTTGTAACTTCTCGATCTCTCCCGGGTCCCAGTGAGTGCTTCGTTGTGACTTGGGAGCCACAGACTGATTGAGCAAATAATAATGCATAATTTCAGTCCGTGCATCAATCATATGTGTGTGATGGTGTTGCGTCATGGTGATGGCGGCCGTTAGTTCAGTGTTGCCGGGAGGTGGGCAGAAGTCAGACACTGATTGGGCAATTTGGGCTGGGTCTAGGCTAGATTTGGTTACGCGCGGACTTTTTTCCAATTTCCACGCCCAGCAGCACCCATGCACTCCCACGAGCCATCAGCACGACCATGTTGAAGGGAGGCTGCAGCGCAGCAGTAGCACCAGGCTGCGGGCCCAGGAGTTAATAAAGGCAATGCCCCGGAGCGTAACCGTAAGTAGTACGCAGCGCACGCTATAAGCATCAGTCATCCTGCCAGTGCCATGCCTCCATTTATTTTATTTCAGCGTGGTGGCGTGTCGTATTCGGGCAAGATTCGATGACGCACCCCTGTGTGCCTGGCCTGTGGCTGCCCCACTATAGTATGGAAATGGTTCACCTAATACTATTATATATATATATTTATTTATATCAGAAGGCCAGGGCCGGCAGGCCGAGGTTAAGTTGTTAAAGAAGTCTTGATCGATATAGGGCCGGCGGTTGGCCCTGTTGGCGGGTTTAAAGTTAAAGGCCGCGAGGCCCTGCCCGGCCCCAGCCTTGTTTGAATTTAGTATGATATCCTCCCTCAGTGCTAAAACTAAAAGTGGCTTCGCTTTCACTAAATCATGCCATGAAAAGCAGGATGTTGTGTAGGGCAGGCAGCGCAGTGCTCGCAGATTTTTTTAAGATTGCCATTGTCAGCCCCAGGACGTGGGGCAGGCCAGGCAGGCAGCAGCAGCACCAGGCAGGCCTAACTAGCTATATAATCCAGTCAGTCATAAATAAGGCAGCGCCCCGGACCGCCTGGCCCACCACGAGAAGTAATATTCTACTAACTAAGCAGGCCATTCCATGCCCATTCAAAACCAATGCTGCTTTCTTTTGTCTGACTGTGTCGGGCACTGGTAGCTCCGGCGGCGGCTCCACAAGATTCGATGCCTGCCCTCCCTGACCTAAATGGCACTTGAGATTAGGACTGGAGCTCATGTAAGGAGAGGGGTCTACATTGTGGGAAGGTCACATAAACACGCATACTTCCCTATATAGGGTACACAAATGCGGGTTGGAGTATACACACTCTTCTTTCGATATCACGCATGCATGATAGCTATTTACCATATTTATATTTTCCTTTTACGCCTTCTGCTAATGGCCCATTCATTAATAAAGGATACTTGTTGAAAGAGGCCTTATTGTTCATTAAATGATGCAAAGTGTCTATACGTGACAAGAGAAGGCCCCTGATTTTACACTATCAACGCTCATATGTGGGTAATATGCATGTGTATAAGTTGGGCATGAAAAGCCCTTGTGTGATATTGTCTTGAATATTAGATAAACGCAGCAGATTGAAACTATATCTCTTTTGTGAGTGCCCTTCACACAGGCAGAGCTTGGCTGGCACGTTCGTCTGCTTGAAACCGAGTGCTGCAGGTGGCCTGCCCCTCTGTAATGTTGTCATCTGATGGGTGTTATACGTGTGATAGGGGTGGCACTGCCGTATGCCCCTGTTCTCCCCTGACCTTCTCTGCGCCAAGTGTTTCACCGCCCCTACCCGTGCAATCTATTTCCCTTCCCTTCATGGGCTCTCCGGCGTACTTCCCTGCCTGTGCTGTCTCCCATCCCGTATCTGTGCTCTTCACCGCCACACTGCCTGTCCTCTCTGCTGCACTGCCCTGACAGTGGCAAGTGTTTCACTATCCCTGCTTGTGCAATCTGTTACACTTACCTACCCGGGCACCCTGTCACTTCCTTGCCCTGCGTGCCACTACCCCTGCCCATGCAGTCTATTTCACCTCCGCTTCCTGTGCCCAATTTTCATCCGCCCCTCCATTTGCCATGTGTCTCACTGTCCCTGCCAGCGTTGTATGTTTCACGTTCATTGCCCGTGCTCTTTATGCGCTCCTGCCCAGGCAGTGCTCTGCGTCCCACTGCCTCTCCCAGTGCAAATTATTTCACGTCCTCTTCTTGTGTTCTACTGCCAATACTGTGCAATCTATGTCACTTCCTCGTCCTGTGCTCTGAGTTCCACTGCCCCCTCTTACATAAGCTTTCTGACCCGCTGCCTCTTGCCCGTGCTATGTGTTTCTCACCTTTGCCAGTGCTTTCTAGTCACAACTTTTTTTGCTCTCTGGTTCACAGCCTGTGTGTATTCTCTCTAGATACATTTTACTGTTCTGTTTCACTGCCCTAGATTGTTTAGTGTTTCACTGATCTTGCCTGTTAATCCGACACAATTGTCCCACTTGTGTCCTGTTTCACTGGCCCGTTTAGCCTCTTTATTTCACTGTCCACGACAGAGTAATCTTATTCTCTGCCATGTGTGTGTACTTTACTTCACTGCCTGTAAAGGTGCTCTCTCTTTCACTGCCCATACATGTGCTCTTCTTTTTGCTGCCCCTAACCGTGCTTTCTACTTCTCTTCTCCTGATTGTATTATTTCACTTATGTCTTTGTACTGTTCCTCTGCCCTTGTCTGTGCTCTTTTTTACTTCCACTGAATATGCTCTTTCTTCTGCTCCTGCCAGTCTGTGCTCTGTCTCATACTCATTGTCCTCGTATTGCCTGTTTCATTATTTATTTATTTATTTTTGTGATTTATTGAGCGCGGCGAATACCCGTGGGCGTCTCGGCGCTGAATGATTCCAATTAATTCCCTCATTACTCACAGAGAACTGTTTCAGACTACTGATCAAATTACCAAGTTTTTAATAATTTACGAAACTGCATAAGTGAAGGAGATGTCTTGATGCAGAATGGCAAGGTGTTCCAAAGCTTAGAAGCCGCAACCAGAAAGCGACGGTCTCCCCAGGATACTGTCTTGGATCGAGGGACCACTAGATGGTTCAGAGTGGTTGATCGAAGCAGTCTGGTTGGTTTATAAGGTGTCAGCTTTACCTTAAAGAATTGGGGGGCCTGGTCATGTAGTGCTTTGTAGACTATGCATAAAGATTTAAATTTTATTCGGTTGTGGATTGTTAACCAATGAAAGTTCTTACGGGTGTCAGATACTGAGGAGAATTTGGGTGTTCCTGAGAGGAGCCGTGCAGCAGCATTCTGCAGTGACTGAAGCTTGTTTATTATCCTGGTTTGGGCATTTAGGAATAGCCCATTGCAGTAGTCAAGGGAGGTTAGGACCAATGAACTAATAAGAGTTTTTGCAGCAGTTGCCGGGAGAAATGGGAGAATTTTCCTGATCAGCTTTAATTTATGGTGGGCTGTTGCCGCTACCTTATTTGCATGTGCCATAAAATTTAGGTCCACATCGAAGGTTACTCTTAGGTTCCTAACCTTGAGTGCTGGCTTTGGGGGCTCACCCATTTCTGATGGCCACCAGGATGGTGACCAGTCAGGTCTAAGGGGTCCAAAAATTAGCACTTCCGTCTTATCGGAATTTAGCTTAAGACAATTAGATGCCATCCACTCGCTGATTGCGAGCATTCCGTGCCGAAATCGGTCAGCCACCTCTGGTCCATTATCTTTAATACCCAAAACAAGTTGGGTATCGTCTGCATAAGAGGTTACGCTCATCCCATATGCTTTGATGACACTAGCTAGGTCCGACACATAAATGTTAAAAAGTGTCGGACTTAGGGATGAGCCTTGAGGAACCCCACATGGTAATGACAGATTGATAGATTGATAAGGGCCAATGGTGACTGCCTGTGATCTGTCGGCTAGGAATGAGGCTATCAAGTTGCTCGCCGATTGTTGAATGCCCATCTTTTCGACACGGTCGACAAGGGTGTTGTGGTCGACCGTGTCGAAAGCCGCCGACAGGTCCAGCATGACCAGGACTGCTGTCCCACCGAGATCTCGGATGGTCCTGATGTCATCCGCAGCCTTGATTAAGGCGGTTTCGGTGCCATGGTGTCTTCGAAAGCCAAATTGTGAGTCATCCAATAAGTGGTGTGTCTCGAGATATTCAACCAGCTGTTGATTCATGGCCTTTTCGACCACTTTGGCTAAGAAAGGAAGGCTTGCGATAGGTCTATAATTCTTTGGATCGGTCTTGTCCAAGCTAACTTTCTTCAACAGAGGCTTCACGATCGTGTTTTTTAAGGAATCGGGGAAGATTCCGGATCCTAGTATGGTGTTGCAGACTGAGGTAATCACCGGGATGAGAGTGTTCATCACTGGTGGAAGAACTGAGAAAGGGCACGGATCCAGTATGGATCCAGTCTTAATAGAAGAGAGTATTTTTTTAGTTTGGTCTATGGTCAGTGGTTTAAAACTGGTAAATTTATTGTCTTGTACAGACTTGAAGAGGGACAAATTTAGGGGGTTTGAAGAAAAAGCCTGATAAATATCATTGACTTTGGAGAAAAAGAATCCCTACCTCTGTTCTCTGTTTCCCCACACCTGCCTGTGCTCTCTCTTTCACCCACTCTGCCTCAACACTCTCTTTCAGTTCTCCAACTTGTGAACCTCAGTTTCACTGCCAATGCTTGTATTCTGTTTCACGATCCATGCCTGTGCCCATCTTGCTGACCAAACTACACCTATTGTCCCTTCCCCCCCTTGTTTATTTTAGAACATCATATTATCATTGGGCGGAAATGCTGCTCTAACAGCTTTATTAACCTTCTGTGTATGCCAATACCACTTATTAAAGGGCCGCCCTCTCTCTTATAGGCCTGTATTTCATTTGCCAGGTAGAGAAGTCCTCTTCCCTCGTTGCAGCACGCACCCTTCGCCCAGTAACAATGACACCCGCCGGCGCTGCATAGCAGCCATGGTTTCAGATTCCCATGAGTGCCATTTTCATAATTTCAGTCAATTTAGTGTAATTATGAGTGGCATTTCAACAACTATGAATGACACCTTCTGGCGAGCAAAATCAAGCAATGAAGACGAAAGAAACATACAAGTATCAGACATTGCACTTAGAGCATTGGAATTCTCCCTTTTCAATGCATTAGTGATTTTAGCTAATTTATTCCAAAATGATGCTTTACATGCACTTTTGATTTAATATTTTTCAAAATGTTCACAGGGCAGGGGAACCTCCTATCAAAACCTCACAATGAGGAAGGCTCCCTTGCTGAAATTCATCTGGCTTTTTGCAGTGCCATTTGAGGATGTGGGTGGAGCTCATAGAGGAAGTGGGTGGGGCCAGAAAAAAGTAGGCGTGGACTCCGACAAAGATTTGAGCACCTGCACTTCATATTTTACAAATTAAGCACTGATGCTACTTCCAAATGAGATACAGCAGGTGTGGTTCACTCTACAGATGCAAAAGAATATCCATGACTGTATTACATGTATTTTTTTAAACAAGAGCCAATATTAGGACTTCTTGCTAAGGCATCCAACACACTACCTAATTTTATTCACTGTCATGCTGACAGCATCCAATGAAATATATCTCTTTTTTAGATAAACACCTCCGTTTTAACAGCTTTTCATTTGGAAAACTACCTCATTCAGCTCCAGCCTTCTCCTGACTGCTATTGCACCTTCACTTTAAAATGCTCAGAGTGTGGAATGTGAATAAAGAGGCTACAAAAAAAGAGATATTGACAGGGACTTGGGCTTGCAAAATGTGGAGATTACTAGGTTTGGCCAGAGAGGGTTAAAGTTTCATCAGTTGCTGCCTTTGGTTAAATCCATTGAGGATTGCCGAGCTCCTCGCCTCATGATTTTGCACTGTGGTGGCAATGACCTAGCCACATTGCTTGTGGGAGGGCTGCAAATCCTAATGAGAGATAATTTTGCAGAACTGATGTCGCTTTTCCCTCACACTGTCTTGGTGTACTCTAACATATGCCAAAGACAGAAATGGAAGTGGTCAAATCTATTCTGCCACAAATTGACAAAGCCAAGAAACATGTTAATAAAACTGTTGCTGCATTCCTCAGGGACCTTCGCATGGGCTGTATCTAAAACCCTCTGCATCCAAATAGTGAGGTAGGAACTGCCGACCTATAGTCAGGCGGTTCCAGACCAATACGGTGTCTGACATCATAATGAGGCCCTAAGTTACCGCATATTTGAGCGTGTGATTGGGTGCATGTATAAGAGTACATGTGAGAATGAACATAAGTGCCTGTATGTTAGAGTGGCTGCATGTTCAGAAGCTCTCAGACGGTTCAAGTCTTTGCCAACTGATGAAATCTTATGCCACATGGGCTCATTGCTTAAAAAACAACCAACCATTTTATAGACACTCTGTATGCTGGATGTGAATGGTGATGAGTGTTGTGGGCCTTGACTAACAAATAATCATGTAGTGAAATTAATGATGTGTTTATTTTTGATGGATTGCAATTGAATTTAACGTGTTGTTTTAACTGTTTTAGGAATGTTATTTTTGTTTTTACGCATTCCCTTCTTCTTGTGCTCATGTAGCTTTGCTTTCTTTTTGTTTTGTTAGTGTCATAGTTTTAATTAGCTCAAACGAATGCATTTACTATTACCATGATTTCATGGCAGTGTGCTGCAGTGTTACTTCTGCAGTGTTACTTTATAAAAAGCATGAGTGAGAATGGCAGTGTAATTTGTGTTTGACAGCCTTGAAGTTATTTTTTGTTAGAGTCTGTGAGAGAACAAGTTGAAGGCAATGAGTCAGTGAGAAACAGAGAACGAGTGAGGTAGTTTAGCTGTTGGACGCCAGAGCCTGTGACATCTGTGGAACCTCAAGCGTATCTGTTGTCTCAACAATGAGCATGTACATAAGTGTTACATTATTGAAAACTCTGCAGTCTAAAGCCAGAGTCTGTGAAGTCTGATCTTCTTTGAGATAACTGCTGTCTGAGCCAAACTTTGAGAAAACTGCTGTCTGAAGTCTGATGTTATCACTTCAAAGGCCATCGATGATAACAATTTTCTAATCGTAATACTAGATTTATCTAATCAAATGATATCTGGTGTTTCATTCCTGAGCCTCTGTAACCAGAGTGATAGTTCTGGTGTCCGAGGCCTTAACCTGTAAGACATGGGTAGTCAGAACACTTGCTTTATGGTCAGAGACCTGAATCTATAATATCTGTAATATGAGTGATAGCTTTGCTGTCCTAGAGGGGGCTTTAAGTGGGTGGGTTCCTCCGAGTCTCAGACCATGTAGTAATTAAAAATGGGCATTGAAACGGGTCTCTATTGGGCCCTATATTATTGTCCTTAATTGTACTGCAAAAACACTGGTCCAATACTAAACAATAAAGGTAAAAAAACATTAAAGAAATCAATGTCATCGATTTAGTTTTTGTTTATAATTCACAAGTTTTACTTAATCTTGCATTCCCTAAGAATGTCAGCTATTTCCAGGATGTTGCGTTTCTGTATTTTTTTCATGTAGCATACTACTCTTGTGTAGCGCATACTTTCAAATCAGTCACCTCTGGATATTTATAATGGGCCACAATTGAGTGCTTTGGAATTGAGTCTGAAGGCAGTGCAAGTTTCTCACTGTACCTGTCAGTGCCCAGAAATCCTTGTCAAAGTGAAAACTAACTTAATTAACCTGCTTTGCTTATGCTTAAGCTTCTGATAGCTTGGCAAAAAGCAGAAGAAAATTAAAACACAGCATGAGAAAAATCCCAAACCACTTTACAAAAATAGAGTGACATTTAATAAATAAAGAGCGACTAAAATGACAAAAATTAAATCAGGAGAATTGGAGATATGCACATTTATAGTTTTAAGTAAAAATAGTGCCAAGAAGAAGTAAGCATTAACTGTGAGTATCTGATCGCGCTATACTGGAATAAAGTCACAAGTTCAGGCCAACTGTGAAGGAATACGGGCTGGATACAGGGATCAGGTTAGTCCTGATGAAAAATGTACCTTCTCAAAGTCCAATGCACAGATTTCAAAACTCCATGATTTCACAGGAGGAACTCAACTGATGCCAGCCAAAGGTTCAAGACCAGAGGAGGCACCTATTGGGGATCAGGAACTCACTCCAGCAGAGGCCATCAGGGCTCAGGCAGGTCCAGGAAGGTCCAGTTGCAGGTCCACGCAGGTCCAATTGCAGGTCCAGGCAGGTCCAGTTGCAGGTCCAGGCAGGGCCAGTTGCAGCAGGTCAGCTGCAGGGAGACCTCTGGAGTTTGTAGTCTTCCTGTAGCCTAGAACAGGAGATCTGCCAACTGACCCTAGGAGTCACTCAGGTTAGCCTGGGACGAAGGGAGCAGGTCTGGTCTTCCTTCTCACAGAGCAGGGTAGGCCTCAAGCAGCAGGTAAGTCCTCTGGTAGCAGCAGGGCAGTCCTCTGGTAGCAGCAGGGCAGTCCTCCAGTAGCTGCAGGGTAGTCTGCTGAAGAGCAAGGCAGGCCTAAAGCAGCAGGGCAGTCCTCTGTTAAACAACGCAGTCCTTCTTTTCTACTGTAATGTCCTCAGGTCCAGGAGTGTACTGATAAGTGGCTCAGGAAGGGCAAGATGTATACCTGGTGCCACTCTTTCAAGTGGGGAAACTTCTAGTCCAACACACACCTTGTTCTGGAAACTTCCTTTCTTCCCCTGTCCAGGCTCCAAGAGGTCTAGATTGATGTTGGAAGTTGGTTTATTAGTAGGTGCAGGTAGAAATAACACCACAATCACAAATAAGGTCCAGTTAAGTGTTCATAAACTAATCCCTGCTCAACCCTTTGTAGCTTGCCAAATGAGCAGTCAGGATGAACTTAGGAGACAGGTGTGTAAAGCAGTTAATATTACCAAAACAGTAAATACGTAAAAGACACAACACAATAAAAATCTAACACAGATTTATAACAATAGAGAATATTTTTATATTTCAAATGACTCTCAAACGTCAAAAGTCCAATGCAGGGAACCGGAGACATGCATTTTGAAAGTTTAAATGTAAAATGTGCATTCCAGAGCTTAAAAGTGTAAAGCGCAAACCACGGCTTTCTGGTCGCGCTGGACCAGGCCAAGTAAAAGTTTCAGACCAACAGGATGGAGCATGGGTCAGATACGATAAGTGGGTGAGCCCGGGCAAGTTTTACCTCCTGACTTTTTGGAGCTTTTTCTCCCGACGGCGAGTGATCGATCCTCAGATCTGGATTCCGATTCTACGATACCGACCTGCTACAGCACAATGTCTCAATGAATTCCAGAGGTCTTTGTCTTCACTGTAGATGGCAAGGAGCCCTGGAGCTTTCAACCGGGCAAACCTGGGTGGGTAGGCCAAGTCTCATCATCGATACCAGTCTTCTCATGGAGCTTTTTCACAAAAGTTGGCAAAAAGGTCTTAAACTTTCAGATCTTCCTCTGAAAGGTTGCTTGAGGGTCAGAAAGGGTACAAACCCCAAGCCAAGGGTTCAGAAGCTCTGGTTTGCCTCTTGGGGTTTGGGGCTCCAACTCCCACAATGCACCTGGTCAATCCAAGTGAAATCCAGCTGGCGTTGTCCTTGAAATGGATGTTGCAGGTTGCTTCTTCCAGCACTTTTCTACCTGATGATGCTCAGGGAATCTACTCATTATATTTCAAGACAGGTAACGCCCTTCTTTTGTGGAGCCTTTATAGTGTAGTCCTTCTCAGTGCAGTCTTCCCTTGTGCTGTCCAAGGGTCCAGCAGGGCAGTCCTTCTCCAGATGTTTCAGGCATAAATCTGAGGTGCTCCTGCAGCTCTCCCATATTTATTCCACATTCTGGCTGGCAAGAGGGGGACACACCTCAACTTATGGGGTTCAAGTTGCCACCCTCTGTCATGACAATTTCCCGGGAAGTGGGGCATTTTTTTGTCCTTGAATGCACATCTCAGCAAAAATCAAAATGGAGAAAATCTCTTCTTGAAGTTCAGGTCTGACTAACTCAACCCACAGGTGTGACTAACTTTGCCCTACACCCCCCTTCCAGATCCTCTCCTAATCAAACGAGAGGGGCTCCCATCTGGCTAGGGATCAAGAGCGTGGGGGCTGGCCTGGGTCCTGTGACATCTGGGCTTCTCCGTTTAAAGACCACTTTCTCTCTCCAGTCCCCTTCCTGTCCCTGGCTTTTCAAGGAACCTAACCTCCTCCCACCAAATGGCTGTATTGTTTCAGCCCCAGGCCTCTTCGCACCTAATCAGGCTGTCAAAGACTGGCCAATCAGAAGAGGCTTCTACAGGGCTGCTTTAGGTAACTTCACAAAACTAATTTCCTGCAATAGTTATAATAAATCAACCGCAGGCAAGCGGTTGGACTTATTTTAACTATTATTTTGAGACTTTGAATTATGCTGCGAGCTAACTCCTGTCAAATGTTAGACTTTATTAAAGTTTAATAAAGCCATCCCATGTTAGCCTATGGAGCTAGCAGCACTACAATGGGGAAACAACTTTGCCTGTTATTCCCTCACCAGGGCCAATAAAACATCTTTTATAATGTCCGTGCTTTTGAAAACAAGGCACCCTACTCTTGGGGCACCTAGGGCAGACCTTAGGGGTGACATATGTAATAAAAAGGTTTTTTTTTACTTTTAGTTCCTACGTCAAATGTGAACACAGTTTTAGTGTAAAACCAGCTTGCAGGGATTGCTTCAAAATGACACCTGACACCACATCAGTGCACATGTAAGTGCATTAAGTCCACAGCGGTCTCTAAACCTACATGCCATACCATATACCAGGGAACAGGTAAGTTGTCTGAACCAATTTTATTTACACAAATTACCATATACATTTTAAACAGAGCACTGGCTCTGGTTGGCAGAACCCAGGGCACATTCGGAGTCAGTAACCACAAGTATCAGTCAAAGAAATAGGAGTGATCAGGGAAAAATTATGACTTTCCTACAGTTGAAAAAAGGTTAGTGTCAGGTTTATTTGTGAGTGTGCTGGAGGCAACCCTTTGAAATGTAATTGGGGGAGGATAAAGTGCTGTTCCTCCCATCTGGGCAGGTTGGTCATCTCCCAGCTACACCCAGTCCTATTGTTCACTCCCTGGGTCTAATATGCGTTCCTGGTAAGGGAGCAATTAACAGGCCCAGGCAGCAGGAAACTCCCAGAAGGACTCAAAAATCCAACTTTACCATCAAAGAGGATTTTAAATTACTTAAATTACAATTCATTTGAGTCAAAACATAACATTCCGACCTGTTCCCGATAAAACATTAGCACTTATTAAATGTAATAAGATAACCCCATGTTATCCTATGGTAGTGGTTCACTGGGGAAACAACCTTTACAACACAACTTTTACAACGCACTACCATTACCATGACACTTTTACAACGCAAGATCCATTACAACACATGTCATTACAATGCAGTCATTACAACGCATACCATTACAACGCATACCATCACAACGCATGTCATTACAACGCATACCATTACAACGCATACCATCACAACACATAGTACCCTTACACTATCCAACACTTACCCTACTGTTGCACCCCCTGGAGTTAGAATAGTAATTTTTACCCCTACACTATCCAACACTTACCCTACTGTTGCACCCCCTGGAGTTAGAATAGTAATTTTTACCCCTACACTTTCCAACACTTACCCTACTGTTTCACCCTCCTGGAGTTAGAATAGTAATTTTTACCCCTATACTATCCAATACTTACCATACATGCAATGTAAGTTTTAGAAAATTTGTTGTAATGGCATGCGTTGTAATGGAATGCGTTGTGAAGGATGTTGCGTTGTAAAAAATGCGTTGTAAAGGCATGCATTGTAAAAGTGTGCGTTGTAACGTCATGCATCCGGTTCACTGTACTGAAAAACTAAATTGGGAGATTTTCGCTAGCAGGGCATGTAAAACTCAAACTGCATGTCCTATTCTTTAAATACAATGCGCCCTACCCTATGGGCTGTTCATGGCCTACCTTAGGTGTGACAAAAATGTTTTTTTTTTTGTTTAATAAAAGCTTTATTAAAGTGTAATACAAATGTACAGAATTATCTTTGTTTAAAACGAAAATCCTGATTATAAAATAAGAAAGAAAATAAAACAAGCATTTACAATGCAACGGTTTCGCCTTTGCAAAAGTTAGAGCTATTGGCATTGTAAATGACAACATTTTTATTTATGTGTTGGTTTTGAAAACAGATAAATAAATGCATTGTCATTTACATTTCCAATAGCTTAATCTCTCGCAAATGTGAGACCTATTGTACCCTACTGGACGAGCTCAGCAGACAGCAATTACTACCACACACACACACACACACACACACACACACACACAGCCACCGACCCAGGTGAGGAGCCGAATAAAACAGATAGTGAGAAAATACAATAGTGCAACATGCAGCGCACACAAGCCCAGTGGATCCTTTTTCTGCCGCCCTCAGCTCCCAGGCAGACCTGGACAACTTCACAGAAGGCAGATGGAGACAAATGAATGGCCGCCCTGCGCCAGACGTGGGCAATGCCCAGGCTCGCGCTGGAATGCAGCGAATGACACAGGGGGGAGGAGCCTTACCGGGACACGTGGGAGGGTTGCTGCTGCGGCGGATCCCGCCGTTTCTCTTGCCTTGCCGGCCACTTCGCTACCTCTCGCGGCCCCCGCTTCGCGGCAGCCGCTCGTGGGTCATTGTACTTTCCTGTGGCTGTTGGACTCTGCCTGGACCCCAAGGACAGTGGAGCAGCCAGGAATCACCCGCCCTACATTCAGGACAGAGGCGGGACTGCGAGGACCAGCCTGCTCAGCGGCGCTGATCGGCCGCAGCTGGTCCTCTTCCCGCCCCCTCCTGCTCAAAAAGACCTTGCAGAGAGTGTTCCTTGGAGGAGCCTTACCGGGACACGTGGGAGGGTTGCTGCTGCGGCGGATCCCGCCGTTTCTCTTGCCTTGCCGGCCACTTCGCTACCTCTCGCGGCCCCCGCTTCGCGGGAGCCGCTCGTGGGTCATTGTACTTTCCTGTGGCTGTTGGACTCTGCCTGGACCCCAAGGACTGTGCAGCAGCCAGGAATCACCCGCCCTACATTCAGGACAGAGGCGGGACTGCGAGGACCAGCCTGCTCAGCGGCGCTGATCGGCCGCAGCTGGTCCTCTTCCCGCCCCCTCCTGCTCAAAAAGACCTTGCAGAGAGTGTTCCTTGGAGGAGCCTTACCGGGACACGTGGGAGGGTTGCTGCTGCGGCGGATCCTGCCGTTTCTCTAGCCTTGCCGGCCACTTCGCTACCTCTCGCGGCCCCCGCTTCGCGGGAGCCGCTCGTGGGTCATTGTACTTTCCTGTGGCTGTTGGACTCTGCCTGGACCCCAACGACTGTGGAGCAGCCAGGAATCACCCGCCCTACATTCAGGACAGAGGCGGGACTGCGAGGACCAGCCTGCTCAGCGGCGCTGATCGGCCGCAGCTGGTCCTCTTCCCGCCCCCTCCTGTGTCTCATCCTTTAACTTTGGGTAACCCCAACGCGCACGCGGAACGCGCGCGAGACTCAGCGCGGGCGAAGCCTGGGCAAAGGGCGGGCCCTCTGTGGCCCTCAGAGGCACAAGGAGGATGGGACGGGCCACCCCACTTGATCTCATCACTGAAGCAGGTATTGTGCTGCATTTTCATTGACCTTTTTGGCGTACTTACTACTATCACAACCACGATGTCCATTTGGGATGAACTCAACGCCCTGTGTGTCACAAAGTACGCCCCTGATTCTATAACCTCCCCTACTGTGGGTACATTTTGTCTTAAGCCAATTGGCTCCGTAAATAAAGACTACAACCATGCAAACGCTGCGCCCCCGGGTTCCAACAATAGAGGGAAGCACGACAGCGAAACTGACATTGGGAACAATATAAGTACACAAAATCTGTGCACCAACGCAACATCATTTCCTGCTAAACCAACAGCATTTATGGAGGACCCGGCCGCGGACAAATTAGAGGACCCTCCCTTGTCTCCCAAATTGACTTTATTGGCTCAAATTGAGCAATTGCTGTTAGCTGTCATCTCCCCTTGGTCACAAAAATCAATGATTTAGGGGAAAGGCTGGCTGATTAACATTGAGTCAGTAATCAGAAAGTATCCTCTTCCAGCTACCATAATGGCCACATCCGTCTGCCCTAACCCTCCCATCGTCCCCGAAAAGCATGAGTCTGGTAACGGTGTCACCCTAATACAGCCATCTTATACACACACTCTAATAGGCCCGAAAGTAATTTTAAAACCGCAATCAACAACCCATACAGTGGCTAGATCAGCCTTGGTAAGAATGCCTCGTATCAACCTGCCCCCTGAGGCCGCCCCGTATGTGTCTGTCCTCTCTGGGGTCCCTGCTCTAACCCAGGGAACACGTGAATCCAGCAGGACCTGCTAAACAAGGCCATTTTCTGGCTAAAAACCAATAGACCCTTGCCGCCGGAGTTAGATGGGGGTATCTTGAGTGTCAGGAGGGTGGGATGGTTAGGGACACTGCCCAAATGCATTGCTGGGGACCTGGTACTAATTAAATTCAAAAACAGGAATGTTGCCCCCTTTTTACGATTTTGCCCCCCCAAAGAAAGACAAGGCACCATTCGTATTTGGGATCTGTACGATTTCTACCCGAGCTCCCCTTATATTACATAGAACCAACTCTTTAGCCTTTAATGGTTATTGAACTTTTGACCAAAAATTGTTGATAATGAAACCCCTACATATTGAGTAGCTGATTAGTTGTATTTATGAATTTTGTTTTAATAATCCTGTAATGATCTTTTACTGTGCCTATGAAATGAAATGTCTATGGTTTTTATTTTTGTATTGTTGATGCTTTTATGATTTTTAAACTAAAAATCGAATAAAGCTTATTTTTCTTTTTTGAATTTGAATTTGAATTTGACACAGGGGGGTGTTACTTCACAGTATTCAAGTAGACGGCCGCCAAGGGCCCGTTGCCTCTTCCCTGGGGGCCGACAGGAGTTTGGAGATGGGCTTCAGTCGGCTGAGCCCTGGCATTTTCATTTAACTTTTGATCACAGACAGTGAAGAATGTGACATATATATCAACAGACTTATCACAAGACCAAATAACGTTTCTGTAGCACCACAGGTTGTAAATAGGCACTTTTCTTCTTAGTTGCAGTTCAAAAATAGTTTGTTTACTTTACTTCAGTAAATAGTTCTTTGCGTGTTATTTCCTACACAGTTCCCTCAGTTCCAGTTACTTTAAAAAGACAGGATAATGCCCCAGTTCTTTGTTGGCAAGGTTGGAAGTCCACTAAAAATACTTCTGGGGCGGTTTCTAGGACTTCAGGCCAGTCTTAGGCCTTCTGGGTGCTTCATAGCGCTTCTGTGCGCTCTAAACGGGAGAAATCGCGGCACCCTACCAAATCTCACGCATCTCGCGTGAGTCGCTTACCTACGGCCCTACCAACTCTCACGCATCACGCGTGAGTACGGGTACGCGACGTACTGAAGGAATGAAGCGTACTGTTCAGAGGGGTACGCAGCGTATCTTGCAAGGCGCACAGTCCACCCAATGTGAAGCGTACAGTTCAGGTGAGTACGCAGCGGACCTTACAATTAATCTGCAGGTGGGAGGAAACAGAACGCCCAGTACGTGGAGTACAATTCTAAAAGCGCTCAGTTGATTTAACGCTTTATGGGCAATGCGAGGCGTACTCTGGTCACCAGCACTACGGAGCGCCCTCGGCTACTCAAGCAACGCGCAGCTCGATCACTCATCTGAGTTTGAGCCACTCTATTACCACAGCCTCGAGGCAAGGAATGCACATCCATCATCCTAACTCAGAAACTCGGGATAATTATAAACATGGAGAGTTTTGCTAACCCACCCAGGTGATGAGCCGATTAAACAAGCACTCACCCGAGGCGGCGGTCGAAGAGCTGGGGGGCGTGTTTTTCGTGCTCTCCCCTTCCCATTGGCTGGAAGGTAAAATTCCAGCCAATGGGAAGAGGAGAGGGCGGAACTTAAAAAAAGAGTCAGAAACGCCCAAGGTTCGCGTTCTGACCGGGAAAGAGTGATGGACAACCGTGTCTTCCAATGGCTAGCCTCCATTTATGGAGCTAGCCAATGGAAGAAGGGGCGGTTCCAAGTCCCTACTATTGAGATAACATTAGATTTTGTGCTGGCGTTGCAACTGCTACGCAGTTGCAACATCAGGACGAAACCTAAAAATAAAAGTACTTACAAGTAATAGTACTTAAAATGGGAAAAATAAATTGTACAATAAACTTAGTAAGATAATATCGTAATTCTGCTCATACGAAATTGCATTTTATATTTTTGTAATATGAGAAAAAGAAAAGAGAAGGGAGAAAAAACAGAAGATAGAGAAAAAAAGAAAAAGAAGGAAAAGAAGGAAGGAAAAGAAAAAAGAAATATGTATTACATAGCTGTATATGCATCACATAATAAACTTTATGTCATATAATGGTTCATTCTATATAGCAAAATCATGTCATATAACAACTTATCTCATAATAAGACAATGGTAATATAACTATGAATAATGTTAAAGAGGAAAGAGAATAACAATTATGGGGGCTGAAAAGCCATCATGAAATCTTTGGAAGGTTTATGCTTTTTATTTAAATAATCAGTGAGTGGAGACCAAAACAGGTCTTTATTAATCATCTGTCACGTGGATGTAGTCTATGCTGTTTCCAGTCTATGATGAGAGCAAAGAAGATTCCACCAACTAGTAACATTAACAATTTTGGCATTCTTCCAGTTGGATGTAATAACTCGAAAAGCAATGGCAAGTGACAGGTCCAGAAATGTACCTAGTTTAGAATGAACTAGCCAAGAACATGAGGAACTTCCCAGAAAAAGTGCATTGAATATCAAAGGGGAAATTAATGGAGCAAATAGTAGATATGGTTCTACACACCTGCAGCCAAAAATCTGTAAGCGGTGGACAGTAAAAATATATAAATAAGTACCAGTGAGGATGTTACAAGACCAACACATAGTTGAAAGAGTTGGGTTGTACTTATGTAAAGAGGATGGGGTAATGTATAATCTATTATAGAAATAATAAAGGGTTTGTGTCGTGCTGGCATTACATGAGGTATGATGTATTTTGAGCCACACTAAGCCCTAGAATTTTAAAGAAAAGGAATGCTTAAGATCAGACTCCCACATTAATTCAGTTTTAGTTTTGGGACGGAAGAGGTAATGTAATGTAAATATTTATATATATATATATATGATGCTTTAAGCGATGACGAAAGCCTAATTGGGTCAGGAGGTGAGGAACAAATAGAAGATTGTGATTGATTGAGTATGGAAATAGCATGCAAAAGAGCACCTCTGAGAGGCTCATATTTGGTGGCACAAGCAGAGGGCAGATCGAATTTGTTTTGAATTTCCAAAAAAGAAAGGAGTCATATCACACAATAATTGTTTGACTTGAATTATGCCCCTAAGAACCCACAGCTTCCAGAAAATAGTACGATTAAAAATTCTTATGGATTTGTTATGCCATATAGAGGATTCCAGAAATTCCTGTATCTGAGATATGGGATGTGTAAGACTACGGGAAGATACTATGATGGAAAATTTGATTTTGGGAGCAGAAAAAACCGAAAAATGTGCTAAAGAATAAAAGGAAAAGGGTGACCCAAGTTGATCTTCAAATGTACGCCAAATATTATTCGGTGAGGTATCAGTAGGACTTGTTTAATAACAAAAGCTGTTTGATATTGTTGAGAATTTAGAAAACTTACACCACCCAATTCTGTGGGATTACAGAGAGATGCTAAAGAGATGCGCGTTTTTTCCCATTCCATAAAAATACGGTAAGCAATTTATTTCATGACTTTAAAAAAATCCAAGGAAGTTTCATGGCAACATGGACAGGTAAAAATGAATAACAGGTAGATACATCATCTTGATGGAGGCCAACCTTCCCCACCAAGAGAGATATAAAGGAGACCATTTCCCTGTTATTTGAAGAATTTTATGCTGGACATCATCTAAATTTATCTGAATTGTTTTTTCCATGGAAGTAGAATAATTCCTTCCTAAACACTTAATAAAATGTGGAGATCATTTAAGCCCAGTGCCATCAAACATTTCTTTCAGACAATACTTGTTATGGGAAGTACCTTGGATTTTGAAAAATGCAGTTTATATCCAGATACCTTGGAGTAAGATGATAAGCGATTAGTAAAGGCAGGTATTGATGATTCCCGTTCAGAAACATAAAGGGTCACATTGTCAGCATATGCCATGAACTTGATCTCAGTGCCTTTATGCCAGAAGCCATGAAATGATGAGGAATTTCATAGTGTATGTAAAAATGGTTCTAGGGATAATATGAAAAGCAAAGGAGATAAAGGACATCCCTGTCTGGTACCCCGTAGAAGAGGAAAATATGGAGACTGAGTGCCATTTAAAGGAACAGATGTCATCGGAGAAGAACATCGTAAAGCCATATATTTAAGAAAAGTTGGACTAAAAACATGCCATTTAAGAGCCTGCATCATACATTTTCAATTGACACGATCAAAAGCCTTTTAAGCATCCAAGGTTACAGCAGCCATGGGTGTATTGTTAGCTGAGTCCATGTGTAAAATATCCAAAAACACCCTAAAGTTATCAGTCATGTGTCTTCCTTTAACGAATCCAGTTTGCTCCAAGTCAATCATATCTGAGATAAGAGGAGAAATTCTAATAGATAAAATTTTGGCAAAAAGTTTGCAATCTGAATTAATATGAGAAATGGGTCTATAATTGGCACAGGAGGAAAGATATTTTTCCTTTTTGGGAATCAAACAAATCATAGCCTCCAAAAGAGTGCCCTTAGCCTCATCCTGTGAGAGAAAATACTGATATAGAGTGAGTAGTAGCAGGAGTAAAAGATGTGAAATGCAAGAATAAAACTCAACAGAGAAACCACCCAGATCCAGTGCTTTATCTTTAGGCAGTGCATTAAGAGCAATTTTTAGTTCATAAATTTAAATTGGCTCATCAAAAAAGAGAGATCCTGTAACCGCTGTTGGCTTGGTGGGAGAGTGAAAATAGGAATCTAATGCCTCATCTGTAGGAAAGTGATCAGGTGCGTAAAGGTTAATATAATAATCAGAAAAACACTTTAAGATTTCAGGGTTTTTAAGATGCGAAGTCCCTCTGTCGTCTGTGATCTTTACTATTTTGGATTTTTGAGATTTACCTTTTAAATAATTAGCAAGTAGCTTGCCGGCTTTATTTTGCCCACCATAAAGCTTGGAATTGATTTTTAACTATGTTCCAGCTGCTTCCTCTGTTGATTTTCTATTGAATTCCAATATGGCTATCATTAAGTGCTGTAACCCATTATAATTTTTGGTTGTGAAAAATTCATGTTCTAACTGTTTAATGGGTTTTAACAGTAATGATGATTCTTTAAAAACCTTTTTCTTTTTTGCCATGTCATAGTTAATTATATGTCCTCGAGCAGAGGCATTAAAGGCATCCCAGATTATATTAAATAGAATATCAGGTGTGTTATTAAGCTGAAACAATTCTTGTAGAAAACATTAAAAATTCTGTACAAATTATTTTTCTTTCAGTAAACTATTGTTAAAGTGCCATCTATTCAGTTTAGAGATCTCAAGTAATAAATCCAAATCAACTATAACAGGAGCATGATCCAAAATTAATATTGACCCAATTTCAGCATGTGTAGGTAAAGCAACTAAAGGAGGGGAAAGGAATAAATAATCAATTCTGGATTGAGATTTATGCATTGGTAAATAAAAGGTGTATTCTAGTGTGTCCAGAGAGTATAGTCTCCAGGCATCAACAAAGCCTCTGGAATGAATGAATCATGTAAATATTTTCTGCAGTTTATTAGGAACATATTTGACTTGAGATTTCCTATCTAAAAAAAGGTCTACAATCTGGTTAAAATCAATGTCAACTATTAAATTTGAATTTGGGCAGGGCATAACCTAACAGATATTTGTTCCCAGAATTGCACATCAATACCAGTCGGACCATAAACATTAAGAATGGAGATAGGTGTGTGATGAATAGTGGCATGTATTAGTATCCATCGAGCCTCTGCATCTCTTTGTTCTTTTTCTATTACCAACGGAAGGGATTTGTGAACCAGTATAATAACCACATTTTTGTGGTCAAGGGCTGGGTAACAGAAAACTTGACCAACCCAATTTTTATGCAGTGAATTTAGATCTTTGTCAAGTAAATGCGTTTCCTGTAATGGGGCAATATTACACTTGTGACGTGACATGTGAGTAAGAACTTGCTGTTTCTTAATAGGATTACGCAACCCCTAGACATTCCAAGAAATAATCTTAAGAGTGTTTACCATTGCAATAGATCAATATATATATTGAACCACAATAACCATAAAAAGGAACCAAAATAACAAACCATCTGAATATAAATATCTAAAAAAATGGCCTGACATTCGTATTCAATAAAGACCTATAATAAACAATGAGACCAAGGAATAAAAAAAGGAAAGAGAAACGAGACAGGAAAGAAGAGAAAAGAAAAGAACAGAAATTAAAATGAAGAAAGGAAAAATGAATCTGATAGAGACAAAAAAGATGACACAGAACCATAAGGCTTCAGTCATGAAGAGAGTGGAACACATCGAGTGTGAAGAGACTATGGTGGAGGGGTAGAGAAGCGCAAAACTGAAGGTGGACAACAGGCCAAGATCAAACGAAATTGGACAATGATGGCCACGGAGACAATCATTATAATAGAGAAGAGATCAAAAATATAAAGAGACAGCAGTTATATATAGGATAAAACTGACGCAACACCAATACAAGTGAATCAACAATTAGAAATGCACAATACATAAAAGACAATGAATACCATTTACCAAGACATGAGGTTAATATGGAAACAGTTGGTCTACGAAGGGAGGTACTTTTTTAATACAACACACCATAGAAGGGAAGCGGGATTAGACAATAAACAGCTGCAACGGGAAATAAGTAAATAGCAAAATTAGATGAATAGAAAAATTAACTACAAATATCAACACTATCACAAGCACAGTTAACAATATACATGTTGTCGTTAATTATGTGAGAATTAACTCCCTGAAATAACAAATATAGTCAATTCAAAGAGAAGGTGTCCAAAATACAAGCATAGGACAGGTCAAGGAACACTAAAGAAAGAGTTCAGGCTTTCCCAAGGGCCATTGCTTCACCCTTGTGCTTAAGGATACATTTCCTCAGGTATTCTGGACATTCAAATGAAGAATTGTGTTCCTTATAGGTGACTTTAAAGAAACATGGGTGTACAAGACCATATTTCGCATTCAGGGCGGAAGGACAAGAACTCCCTCTGATGAGTGGCAGTTGCTTGTGTGACATCTTGAGAGATAAAGACCCTCTGACCAAATCATAGCATTTGTTTCCTTTGCTTAGCGGTCAATATCAGCATTAGCAGTTCAGTATATTCCAAAAAGAGAACAATTATACCTCTAGGATGGCCAGAACTTGAAGAACTGAGAGGTTTGGGTCCAATTCGGTGGGCACATTGTAGGTTGAGACGTACTCCTTCCTTAAGGCCCACTAGTTTAGGAATGTGGACCCCAAGAAAGGCAAGCATGATTGACCCCTCCGCTCTCTCTGGAATATCATAAATTTGGAGATTGTTACGACTATTCTGATTTTCTAAGTCTTCCGTTTGCTGCTTCAAGAGCGCTATCTCCTTAGACATACCGTCCATCCCGGTGGCCACATCCCACACCTGACCAATCTGCTGTTCAACATTTGACTCTCTGGACTCCAAAGTAAACCACTTTTCTTCAATACGTTGATGTGTGACATTAATCTCCATAACAAAAGGTTTCAAATGCCTAATTTCTTCCCTGAGGTCCTCCAAAGTCAAAGGTAGGGTAGACTTTGTAGGGGATTGTGAACCGGAGCCAACGGAGGTCGAGAACCCACCACGGGCGAACGTGATTCTCCCGCATGAAAATACGGGACTCACAGAGTTAACCACAAACCCTCCCTCCTCCCTACAGTAAGCTGAGGTGACGAAAGGCAGCAGGATCCAGTCGGAGAGCGACCTCTCGTCGGAAGAGGCGGGACTAACTCGTTTATGGGAGTGGACATCGAGGAAGACGGGGAGCGCGAACCCGGAAGACGCCGCGGAGTTGGATTCACGGGATTAGAAGAAGCTCCAAAGGATAACGAAGGAAGAAGACGACGACAGGGAGGACGCGGAGTGCTGGTCCGAGGACTGGTGGACGCCCCCGGAGGATGCTGAAAGGCCGCCGTAACTCAGGAGAGTTACGGCAGACGCGGTGAGTGTCCGCGAGAGGAAGGGAGGGGAGGGAGGGAACAGCGGGTGAGTCTGGTATATGGGCACAGTGTTGTGTTGTACCCTGCACGTCCGGATCTCTGAGCAACGCTCCCTGAATCCCTTGCCCTCAGGAACACAGCCCTCAATGTTGCTACTGTTTTTTTTGTTTAAATGGCGCTATAGGAGAGGAATCCTGTAACCATCACTTTCCCCAAAAGCCCCGACTTATTTCAACATTAAGAAAAGCCTATATACTATCTCTCCATAGTCCCTCACGTTCTAAATCTATTTGCATTCACTTTGGGTGTGGTGATGGTGAAAACCCATTAGACCTGCATCCACTGACTGCTCTTTCCTTTCTCTTTGAGCCTCAGTCTTCCGGGACGGCGGTTTCACTACCAGGACCAGGAAGGAAGAAGGAACATCGGGGCAAGGCGAATAGAACATCCTCACGACCACTGGATCAAATTATTAACTCCTGACATCCTATTCATCCTATTCTCTGTGCTGTACTCTAAATAAATTCACAATTCAACCCTCAATCCGGCCTCCTAGTTTCCATTTCCGCCCATCCCTCCGACAAGTGGTGTCAGAAGTGGGATCCACGGAAATGGAGGCCGCACTTCAGAGAATGGCGGACAGTCAAGAAAACTTAGGGCGTGTCATGGAGAAGTTCTTGGCTGAAGCAGAAGAAGACAGGAAGAAGCTCCACAAGATTTTAACTCAACAAGGCCAAAGCCTTGAAACCGTAACAGGGAAACTGGCTGAAACTCTCAGTCAGCCCAGAGGACATTCTACCCTACCCTCTGTGGTTCTTCAGAAATATGTGGAGGGTGAAGATCCAGATTTTTTCTCTCAAACTTTGAACGCATGGCCCGAGCAGCAGGCTGGGCTGGAGAGAAATGGGCCCATTACTTGGGACCCCTCCTTACAGGAGACACGCAAGCTGCATATCAAGCAGCGAATCCCCTTGGCCTTACCCCTTATGAAGATGTGAAGAAAACCATTTTAGAACGATTAGGTATAGACGAAGACACCTACCGTTTACGCCTCCGACAGCTTAAGGAAGGGCCTCAAGAAACCCCCAGAGCCCTGTCCTATAGGATAAAAGACTTAGCAGATCGCTGGTTAAAACCCCTAAGTTCAACCAAGGAGGAAATCATGGAGCGAATGTACTTGGAACAATTTCTAACATCCCTGCACCCCCCCCATACAGAAATGGGTGCGGCAACATACAGACCTTAGCTTGAATAGAGCAGTGGAGATAGCTAGCGCCTTTAGTCGAGCTTTTGAGATACAAAAAGAAGAAGTACATGGAAAGCCCATGGGGAGCAACCATCCCAAAACCACAAGACCTGTTCCTCGAAAACATGACCCCACCCCTATAGGGCCCCAGTGTTTCAATTGTGGAGGGTTTGGGCACATTGCTAGAATGTGCCCACAAAAAAGAAGAACCGATGGAGATCGGATTAGCCAGGTCACTTTATTGCACTGAAGAAGGACACCACCTTCCCTTCCATAGGGTAGTCAAGGTAAATGGGGAAGACCGGTCAGCCCTCCTCGATACCGGGTGTTTACACAGTGTGATCAGACCCCAGACTATACCGGGGGGGACCTCAGCCGACTAGGGGTATGGTAAACATCCAATGTGTTCATGGCAATAGTAGACAATACCCTACCACTGATGTACAAGAACAACATGCGCCTACCATCCAACCCATTCCTCTACGGGTAGGGCTCATCCCCAAATTACCTGAGCCTTTTATCTTAGGAAGGGATTATCCATATATAGAACAGCTTCTGCCCAAGGAGACAGAAGACTGGAGAAAGACAGCCCCCCTCGCTAAAGAGCAGGACCTAGATTCCTACCCAGAAAAAACGAGTTAAAGTAATAGACAAAAGAAAAGAGAAAAGAGAATATGGACTCAGGTAGCCCTGACCCAACCAAAGGACGAACCAGTGTGGCAATATGATCCAGGGTTTCATGCAGCACAAAGAGAAGATCCCACCCTGAGAGAGGCTTGGAACCGTGCAAAGGAGGAGGAAGACTCTGATCAAGTAGGTCCTTATTTTTTTTTTTTTAAAGCGGTTTGCTGTATAGAAAGGGAGGGAGGGACCAAAATCCCCAACTAATCGTCCCCCAGAGATATAGAGAAAAAGTACTCTTCCTAGCGCACAGTCACCTGCTAGGGGGGCATTTTGGCAGCGAAAAAACTAGAAAAGAAATCCTTGAGAAATTTTATTGGCCGGGGATCTATCATCAGGTCCGCCGTTATTGCAAAGAGTGCTCTCTTTGTCAGAGGAATAGCCGAAGCCTTCCCCCAAAGGCCCCCCTTCAGCTTCTGCCTATAATTGAGGAACCCTTTTCCCGGGTGGGAATGGATATTATCGGGCCTCTTCTTCCCTCTAAAAGTGGTTGCCGATATGTGCTAGTCTTAGTAGACTATGCCACTCGATTTCCAGAAGCGGTAGCCTTGAGACAACCAAATGCAACGCAAATAGCCAAAGCCATGGTATTCATCTTCTCCTGAGTAGGGTTCCCAAGAGAAATAATAACAGACCAGGGGACTCCTTTTGTTTCTAATTTAATGAAACAAGTTTGCCAACAGCTTAACATTAAATAGATAAGAACATCTGCCTACCATCCCCAGACGGATGGTCTGGTAGAAAGATAGAACGCCACACTCAAAACCACCCTCAAGAAACTATTGAACCTGGAGACACATAAGTGGGAGGATATGCTGCCCTTGGCTTTATTTGCCATTCGGTGCAAACAACAAAAGAGTACGGGATATTCCCCGTTCGAACTGTTATATGGGAGGGCCCCCCGTACCTTGTTAGAAATGGCAAAGGAAGAATGAGAGGAAGAGCCAGGAGGTAAGCCCTTGCCAGAATTTGTAACAAGTCTTAAAACTCATTTACAAGAATTGCGTAGCATAGTGAAGTCGCATATGGAACAAGCACAGTTTTCACAGAAGACACAATATGACAAACAAGCAAGGGTACGTTCTTTTGATGTGGGTGACTATGTCCTATTGATATACTATCTCTCCATAGTCCCTCACGTTCTAAATCTATTTGCATTCACTTCGGGTGTGATGACGGTGAAAACCCATTAGACTTGCATCCACTGACCGCTCTTTCCTTTCTCTTTGAGCCTGAGTCTTCCGGGACGGCGGTTTCGCTACCAGGACCAGGAAGGAAGAAGGAACATCGGGACAAAGCGAATAGAACATCCTCACGACCACTGAACCAAATTATTAACTCCTGACATCCTATTCATCCTATTCTCTGTGCTGTACTCTAAATAAATTCACAATTCAACACTCAATCCGGCCTCCTAGTTTCCATTTCCGCCCATCCCTCCGACAGGGATCCAGGATCTTTCTTTTGTAATTTGGTAGGAGCATTCAAGTCTTTACGAACAGAGAGTATGATTGCAGATGAGGTGACAGCCTTCTGACTGGAGGGTGGAGAGGGCTCCATAGGCATATAGAAGTACCACAAAAGACCCCGTAAAATACTCTCAATGCCACAGACTAAAATATATCTGAAGGATGCACGTTAATCAGTGAGGTCAAGCGCAGCTCCAGGAATGGACTGTATAGCACAAAGTTTTGTGGGGATAGAAAATTACAAAATACTACAGACGTTTGATGCAGAGAAGGAAAAATTCCCAAGGAGTAATTATCAGTTAAGTTACTGATATCCTTATCCTCCCAGCTCACTATGAATGACAGGACATTAGAATTGGTTTATTGATGTTTTTCCATCGACATGTGCCAGTATTCAGTCAATTAGCACTTTAAAATGTGCAGAAAAGAACAAAGAAACCTGCAACATTGAACTTGCCAGCCTTCTATGACCACATGACCTGCATCCAGCTAGCGTGACTGAGTGGGAAAAACCGACTCCATCACGCTCTCTGATTAACAAGATGGCAGCCGCCACCGCCTAGGCTGATGTGAGCGACGCGGGAGAGTCGGAGTGAGGCAAATGGCTTAACCCCTTCCGCGCTCATGACGAGCTCAGCTCGTCATGAGTTACGACGCTCGAACGCTCATGACGAGCTGAGCTCGTTATGTAACGCGGCTTTTTAAAAACCGCCGCGCACAGTGGGAAAACCGCTAGCGCGCATGCGGTTAATTAAAGCCAAAAAAAGAAAAATACCTGCTCTCCTCGCCATCGCGTACCGGATTCTCCATGCCAAATGCCCCTCTAACGAAAACCGCTGTTCATATTAGCTGAGTCTCCGACGGCGAGCGGAGCTTCTAGTACCTTCAGCCATCTTGCGACGGTTCGGTCACGCCCCGACTAATATGTATTAAAAAGGGGGGGAGGGGTTATGGCTGGCAAAAGGTTTATTTTGCCAGGTGGAATGTGCAGTTTAAAACTGCACACAAGCAGTAATGGCAGGTCTGAGACAAATTTTTAGAGGCCTACTTAAGTGGGTGACACAATAAGTGTTGCAGGCCCTACCGTAGCATTTAATTTACAGACCCAAGGTACATTTAGTGGGGAACATCCTTTACAACGCAACTTTTACAACGCACTACCATTACGATGCAACTTTTACAACGCAAGTTATTACAACGCATTGCGCTGGGGGGGCGCTCTAGGATAGGGAATAGTTTAATTTACTATCCAACACCTTCCCTACTATCCACGGGGACTGGAGTTGGAATAGTAAATGAAACTATTCACTATCCAGCGCCCCCCAACGCAAGTCGTTGTAACGACTTGCGTTGTAAAACATGCGTCGTAATGGCATGCGTTGTAAAAGCATGCATTGAAACGTCATACATCTACATTTAGTACCACTGTACCAGGGACATATACGTAAATTAAATGTGCCTATTGGGTGTAAGCCAATTTTACCATGTTTAAAAGAGAGAGCACAAGCACATTAGTACTAGTAGGCAGTGGTAAAGTGAACGGAGATCTACTGCCAGAAATAAGAATTTAAGCAAACAGGAGGGGAGAAGGCAAAACGTTTGGGATACAACCACACCAAGGCTGAACAGAGAATTACTGGTTGGAACTTGGATCCATTTCATGCTGTGCATCTGGGAGTGGAGCGTTTAGTTGGCGCTCCCCACGTGATTGCCTAAATTACATAGACCACGCCCCTTTTATCCTCCCTCCCCCTCAAACACACACACTTTTAGCATCCCTCTTAAAGGCCTAGTTGGATGGTTGAATCTATAAAACTGTTGAGACAAGTAGGATTGGTCTGCTTTTTCAAAATGGGTTTATGATGAGCAGAAACAAATGCACGAGTAATACCTATACAGTGTGTGGTCCAGGAAGCCGAAAAACGCAAATTTTGGATACCTTTTGTTGTTCCGTCCCTGGCCGACCCTAAATTTAAGCTTGTGTACACAGGAGAAGATGATGAGATTTCTAGCCACCATAAAACACTGCTTTCCATCACTCCCCAGGGTGACATTTCCTCCTCCTAATAAAACTTCGCAGACGGTTTCATGGTATCACATCTTGTAATAGATTGCATTACTATTGACCTCGTTGCATTTTCCATGACAGTGAGTCACTCATTACAACATATCTGCAAATAGAGCAGGAAATTGTGTTAAAATTATGCTGCTGGGCTGTGAATGTGTCATTTACAGTAAGCCTGACATAAGGGGGTACATAGAAAGCTATTCCTTTTGCATACTACTTAGATATGATAAACACATGCTGTTCACATCCTGTAATTTCTCAGAAACAGTTCACCTCCTGCTTACCTATGTATTAAGCTTCACTGTCAACTGCACAGACAGTAAGAAGCCATTAAACTTGTAAACAGAGCTTTAAAAATACTTTAGTTTTCGTTACAAATAATCATTTAAAAACAAATTTGAGCAAACATTTAAATTTTTTAGGTTAGCATCGCGCACTGAATTTCTTTTTTAAGTATTTTATTGAGTTTTATACGGTTTTATTTTGTAGTACAATTTGCACATCAGGTATCGCAATATGCTGTTGAATTAAATATCTATATATAATGTCTACTAATTAGCGTCAATTAGAAACTTCAAAAAATAATTCCAAGCTCAATTATGTTGGACTTTACATTTTGCATCCATTGTCCAATAAGTCGGCCCTGGTTACGATACTTAACTTCTGGCAACGCTCGGGACATATCGCTTCTAAAGTTTACACATTTCTGTCTGATCCCCTTTTACCAGAAGAGTCACTTATTTGCACAAAGTGGGCCAAACAATTTTGATAAAGTTTTTTTTTAGCATATTACAACTGACTCAAGGCACACTATTGGTAAACTTTTCCTGCATAACAAAATTTCTCCATCTCTTATCCAGTCAAAAATGTTCACAATTCATCTTTTACACTAGACTCCTGATTGGTTATACAAACTGAAACTAAGAGAGAATGACAAGTGCTGGAACTGCAAACTTGAGGCTGGCACTCATCAAAAATTTTTGGATGCCACCTATTAAGCTCATACTGGACAGCAATACGAACACAGGTATTAGCTATTCTCATCACTCCCATTTATCTGACCTTCACTATGGTAACACTAGGCCCTTGGGCTGCTCTGACCTTAGTTTCCACAGATATGGTCTTGTTAGACTTGCTCTTAACCATTGCAGTTAAAGTCATACTTGCAGAATGGAAGACCTTTCACAATCTATCGTACCACACCTGGTGGGCTTGGGTCTCTTATCTCTGTGGGGCTCATAAGTCACTCTTAGGTAAGCATTCCGTACCACTAATCTCTGGTAGGGTTTGGCAGTCCCTTGATAATTACATGGAACTAGGCTCTCAAGTTTCACTGATCCTTTCTACTATTGGTTCCTAGGGATCATGCTGGAGTCATGTGATAGACATCCCAACCTATCCCTTGACCTCCGTCCTTCCCCCCCCCCCCCATTCCCCCGGCTTTATATGTATCATATGTGATACACACACTGTTAAATCTTGTGGTACTGCTTTACATTGTACTTAGTTTTCACTGGTTGTACGGCTATTTTCGTGCTCTTGATCACATTTGTGCTAACTGTTTATATTGTGGATGCATCTCTCTGCTGTGTCCATGCTCATCTATTCAACTTCTTTAACTCTGCCGTACCAATTTGTTCTATGCATTTTGTATTACATGGATTTTACCTGTGTAGGATGTGTTTCTGAATGTATGCCTCTTTTTTATTTCTAACTAATAAAAACTACTTGAGCACAAAAAAAAATCACAAATATGTTGGACTTTACATGCTGCATCCATTCTGTGTGAGTGCAGTTAAGTTACTCAGTAAGTGCGTGGGTGATTCGTTATCCTTGGATCTACTCCACTTTAAAATTCCTGGGATATCGGTGTCTACTCCTCCCTGTGGTATCCGCCAACAGTATATTTCCCTCTAATGCCCTGATTATGGAGTCAGGCGGAGCTAGATTGCCCTATGGAATTCTCCTCCACATGATGACGTCTAGCCTGGTGTACCAGAACCCAGTTTTCCCAGGTGTGGGAACACTGAACCCGATTTTACCAGTCGGTAATTCCGGCCAATAGACTCATATGCGGCTTTGGCCGCAACAGCAACCACGGCGTGTCCCCCAGTCCCTTGGAAACTTTGGCAAGGGGAGAGGGTGCAATGCTCCAGACAGTGAAAACTATTCTTTCCTTTCATTAGCCTCCCCCACCCCGCCCCGCCCCGCCCCGCCCCGCCCCGCCCCCTTCCCTTCACCGCTGCCTCGCAGGTAAGCCACTGTTCGCTTTCCTGCCATTGTCCTCTCGCTTCACTCTGCACTTTGCACAGTACTGTCCCAGCTTGAGAGCAGTACTAGGGTGACCAACTGACAAGCGTGCAAATTCAGGACAGTGAGTGCAACATTTCAGGACAAAGGGTCAAAATTCAGGACAAAAATTCAGGAAAGAAGGTCAGAATTCAGGACGAAAATTCGGGACAAAAGGTACGTTTTGCATACACAACCAACACAAGCACAAGTCAAAATAAGTTTATTTTAGGTTGAGAGAACCTTGCTCTCACTGCATCTGTTGTGTATGTGAGTTAAACACACATGCGTTTGCATATTCAAAAAAAAGTGAAAAAAAAGATCAAAGCTGAAGGCTTCTCAGATCTTACATGCCCCCTCTCCCCCACTGAAAACAAACACCCCATCTGAAATGCCGTCACTGGGCAGAGAGGCCCATTATCATTCTGGACGTGATAATTAGGCCAACATACAGAATGATAATGGGCCTGATAGCAGTCTGTGCCAGGTCGGGGAGGGGCTGCTGCAGGCCACAGATCACAGCAGGAGCCTGAGCTGACCCCTGCAGTGAGAGTTACAGGCTGCTAGCAGGGGGCAGCTCACGCCAATGTCTGAAATTACGGACAAAAGGCGTCCGTGGAAGAAACCCTTACGGACAATGGACAAGAGGCCCAAATTACGGGCAGTCCGTGAAATTTACGGACGGTTGGTCGCCCTAAGCAGGACATGCACCCTGTAAAGGCAGTCACGTGACAAGCCCATAAGCAGCAAGAGCAGGTTTTAGGAGATAGACCTCGAGCTTGGAATTAGCTTCTAAAACTTCCACAAATAGGAGAAATTTGGTTAGCACGAAAAGTAGTACGCGTGAAACTAATGATTGTTACAGAACAATAGATGGTTACATTTAAGAAACACACCTGATTTCCAAAAACTGTACAATGTATTCAAAAGCCTCGCATGACAGAAGGTAAAGAAATTGGTGTTTATGCCCCTGTCATGTCCTACCACCCAGGAACTCACACAGGACACGATGTGCATCTTGCAGGTATTCTTTTATTTGTTGGTTTACATCATGCTTGGATCATGACCTCCTGCCTCGAGGTCTAGCATCAGAGTGCCGTTCCTCTCCACCCCCTGACCGGATGTGGTGTCCGGTGTCCCCTCGCCCTTGCGCTGTCCCAGGGTCCTAGTGCCCATGTCCTGGACACGATATCTCCCCCCTTGTTGCAAAACAAACGAAGAAAGAAAGCGAGAGAGGGAGAGAGAGAGAGAGAGAGAGAGAGAGAGAGAGAGAGAGAGTACTTGTCATTCTACATTTCTTCATGAATCTAGTGTCTCCATCGCTTCCTTATCCTCTATCTTCCACCGTCCATGTGGCTGCCGTTGTCGCTGCCATTTCTTCTTCCTCCGCCTTCTTTGTCCTTGAAATGATATCTGTTTCTTGTTATTCGTTGTTGTTCGTGGGCAGCCGTTATCATCGATCCTTTCACTTTCGTCACCGCCAGTGACTCTTTGGAAAACTTGTTGTCTTATCATCTATATTCAACACCTTTGGTCCTGGCCCTGAGGTGCCTCTTGCCTTTATTTCCTTTGTGTCGCTTGTCCGCTCTGCTCATTGCATGTCTTTGGCCTTTCTTTTTTGCTGCTCTTTCTCCTGCGGTATGTCTTTTCGTGTAGCTCCTTTTTACCCCATTTTTTCTAGGCTCTCCTTGTCCTTTTAGCCTTTTCTAGGCTCTCCTTGTCCTTTTCTCTTGTGTCCCTTTTGTGTCCTTTTTTTCTTCTTCTTCTTCTGTTATTCTCCTTTTCTTTTAGCCTTTTCTAGGCTCTCCTTGTCCTTTTCTCTTGTGTCCCTTTTGTGTCCTTTTTTCTTCTTCTTCTTCTGTTATTCTCCTTGTCCTTTTAGCCTTTTCTAGGCTCTCCTTCTCCTTTTCTCTTGTGTCCCTTTTGTGTCCTTTTTAGGTCTCGCCTGTCGATGCGCATGCGCATCGAGCTTGCGAGACTATTGGGGCTTAAACAGTCTTTAACCAAGTTGCAAGGAATCGTGGCGATTCCTTGCAGTGCCCGTGAAATTCAAGCTTAATGCGCATGTGCATTGAGCTTAAAAGCGCGTGCACATGCCCCCAGCCGCCTGCTTGCATGTATTTTCCCTCAGCCGCACTCCTCCCACACCCCCGCTCCGCCCCCTCCCCTGCCTGCCGTGTCGCGTTTCTTCAGTTATCTTAGCCGCACTCCAGGCCCCTGCTGCTTTCACACCCTCATGCCGCTCACCCCCTCCCCTGCCCGCCGTGTCGCATTCATCCCCCCTCCCCTTCTCTGCCTTCCCTCCATTCACCCCAGCTCGACTTCTCCTCCCCCCTAACTACATGCCTGCTGTTTACTTCTTTCACGGCAGCTCTCTCGCACATCAAAGGCTGCCCCCCACGCCTCGCAACAGACTTCGTTGGCCCCGAGGCAACCAGTTCGGACACACACCAACTTAGAGCTTGACTTGTACTGACCCTGCACCCCAGCAGACATGCAAGCATCAGACATCCACAAGCATCAGACATATATATTCACCCACTCTGCTTCAGTCACCCACTTACACAAATCGCGCCGATACCCCGAGCAGCAGTGCCCGCAATACCGAGCGTTCTGTTATGCCACATCTCTCAGCTTACAGATACCTTCGCTCTTTCTTTTCTTTTCCTCTCAACGTTTCTGCCTCTTTCACTCTCTCCTCCAACTCTCTCCCCCCTCTCCATTTACTTAAACAAATCTCGCAGATACCCCAAGCAGCAGTGCCCGCACTAGCGAGCATTCTGTTATGCCACATCTCTCAGCTTACAGATCCCTTCGCTCTTTCTTTTCCTCTCAACGTTTCTGCCTCTTTCACTCTCTCTTCCAACTCTCTACCCCCTCTCCATTTACTTACACAAATCTCGCAGATACCCCAAGCAGCAGTGCCCGCACTACCAAGCCTTCTGTTATGCCACATCTCTCAGCTTACAGATTCCTTCGCTCTTTCTTTTACTCTCCACGTTTCTGCCTCTTTCACTCTCTCTTCCAACTCTCTCCCTCCATCTCCATTTACTTACACAAATCTTGGTGAGGCACAGGCAGCAACAGTGCAAGCTTCCCTCACACACAGAGCAGGTACAGCACACGCAGCAACAGTGCAAGCTTCCATCACACACGGAGCAGGTACAGCACAGGCAACAGCAATGCAAGCTTCACTCAAACACGGAGCAGGTACAGCACAGGCAGCAACAGTGCAAGCTTCCCTCACACACAGAGCAGGTACAGCACAGGCAGCAACAGTGCAAGCTTCCCTCACACACAGAGCAGGTACAGCACAGGCAGCAACAGTGCAAGCTTCCACCACACACGGAGCAGTTACAGCACAGGCAACAGCAATGCAAGCTTCCCTCAAACACGGAGCAGGTACAGCACAGGCAACAGCAGTGCAAGCTTCCCTTACACATGGAACAGGTACAGCACCGACAGCAGCAGTGCAAGCTTCCCTCACACACAGAGCAGGTACAGCACAGGCAGCAGCAGTGCAAGCTTCCCTCACACACGGAGCAGGTACAGCACAGGCGGCAGCAGTGCAAGCTTCCCTTACACACGGAGCAGGTACAGCACAGGCAACAGCAGTGCAAGCTTCCCTCACACACGGAGCAGGTACAGCACAGGCAGCAGCAGTGCAAGCTTCCCTCACACATGGAGCAGGTACAGCACAGGCAGCAACAGTGCAAGCTTCCCTCACACACAGAGCAGGTACAGCACAGGCAGCAACAGTGCAAGCTTCCATCACACACGGAGCAGGTACAGCACAGGCAGCAACAGTGCAAGCTTCCCTCACACACAGAGCAGGTACAGCACAGGCAGCAACAGTGCAAGCTTCCATCACACACGGAGCAGGTACATCACAGGCAACAGCAATGCAAGCTTCCCTCAAACACGGAGCAGGTACAGCACAGGCAACAGCAGTGCAAGCTTCCCTTACACATGGAACAGGTACAGCACCAACAGCAGCAGTGCAAGCTTCCCTCACACATGGAGCAGGTACAGCACAGGCAGCAGCAGTGCAAGCTTCCCTCACACATAGATCAGGTACAGCACAGGCGGCAGCAGTGCAAGCTTCCCTTACACATGGAACATGTACAGCACCGACAGCAGCAGTGCAAGCTTCCCTCACACACGGAGCAGGTACAGCACAGGCAGCAGCAGTGCAAGCTTCCCTCACACACGGAGCAGGTACAGCACAGGCAGCAACAGTGCAAGCTTCCCTTACACACAGAGCAGGTACAGCACAGGCAGCAACAGTGCAAGCTTCCCTCACACACAGAGCAGGTACAGCACAGGCAGCTACAGTGCAAGCTTCCCTCACACACGGAGCAGGTACAGCACAGGCAGCAACAGTGCAAGCTTCCCTCACACACATAGCAGGTACAGCACAGGCAGCAACAGTGCAAGCTTCCCTCACACACAGAGCAGGTACAGCACAGGCAGCAACAGTGCAATGTTCCCTCACACACAGAGCAGGTACAGCACAGGCAGCAACAGTGCAAGCTTCCATCACACACGGAGCAGGTACAGCACAGGCAACAGCAGTGCAAGCTTCCCTTACACATGGAACAGGTACAGCACCGACAGCAGCAGTGCAAGCTTCCCTCACACACGGAGCAGGTACAGCACAGGCAGCTCTGAACAATGTGCCTGACCTTATTGCAAGGTGAACTATCCCTTTCTTTCTATAAATTGAGATAATCCTAGTAGTGCATGTTTTTGCTCCTACTACTAGTTTCAGTGTCTATTGTCACATTCACTTTGAACTATACATTCCTAAAGCCATATGTGTGTGTGTGGCCATTAATCCCTGGTGCTGTACTTCACCGTCCCTCAACCCTTTTCTAGTGAAAAAAGGGGGAGGGGGATTGGCAACGCCTCACGGGAGCAACCACCATGGAGGATGTGTCAAACTGGTACTCGCTTGACTCCCCACTGTATCATCATCAGCAGTTGCCAACCGTAAAAGTAAAGGGGATCAAAAAATTGTGCTAAAGAAAACAAAACTCCGTGTAGTGATGTGAATGACCCAACTACGTGATAGGGCCTACCCTCTCGCAGATACCCCAAGCAGCAGTGCCCGCACTACCAAGCGTTCTGTTATGCCACATCTCTCAGGTTACAGATCCCTTCGCTCTTTCTATTCCTCTCCACCTTTCTGCAAATTTCACTCTCTTCCAAATCTCTCCATCCCTCTCCAATTACTTACACAAATCTCGCCGATACCCCGAGCAGCAGTGCCCGCACTAGCGAGCGTTCTGTTATGCCACATCTCTCAGGTTACAGATCCCTTCTCTCTTTCTATTCCTCTCCACGTTTCTGCCTCTTTCACTCTCTCTTCCAACTCTCTCCCTCCATCTCCATTTACTTACACAAATCTTGGTGATACCCCGAGCAGCAGTGCCCACAATACCGAGCGTTCTGTTATGCCACATCTCTCAGCTTACAGATCCCTTCTCTCTTTCTATTCCTCTCCA
The DNA here is from genome assembly GCF_964261635.1 of Lissotriton helveticus. Lineage (NCBI taxonomy): Eukaryota > Metazoa > Chordata > Amphibia > Caudata > Salamandridae > Lissotriton > Lissotriton helveticus. The sequence continues at coordinate 1,133,648,924 of NC_136061.1, forward strand.
CGTTTCTGCCTCTTTCACTCTCTCTTCCAACTCTCTCCCTCCCTCTCCAATTAATTACACAAATCTCGCCGATACCCCGAGCAGCAGTGCCCGCACTCGCGAGCGTTCTGTTATGCCACATCTCTCAGCTTACAGATCCCTTCTCTCTTTCTATTCCTCTCCACCTTTCTGCCTCTTTCACTCTCTCTTCCAACTCTCTCCCTCCCTCTCCAATTACTTACACAAATCTCGCCGATACCCCGAGCAGCAGTGCCCGCAATAGCGAGCGTTCTGTTATGCCACATCTCTCAGCTTACAGATCCCTTCGCTCTTTCTTTTCCTCTCAACGTTTCTGCCTCTTTCACTCTCTCTTCCAACTCTCTCCCCCTCTCCATTTACTTACACAAATCTCGCAGATACCCCAAGCAGCAGTGCCCGCACTACCAAGCCTTCTGTTATGCCACATCTCTCAGCTTACAGATTCCTTCGCTCTTTCTTTTACTCTCCACGTTTCTGCCTCTTTCACTCTCTCTTCCAACTCTCTCCCTCCATCTCCATTTACTTACACAAATCTTGGTGAGGCACAGGCAGCAACAGTCCAAGCTTCCCTCACACACAGAGCAGGTACAGCACAGGCAGCAACAGTGCAAGCTTCCATCACACACGGAGCAGGTACAGCACAGGCAACAGCAATGCAAGCTTCCCTCAAACACGGAGCAGGTACAGCACAGGCAGCAACAGTGCAAGCTTCCCTCACACACAGAGCAGGTACAGCACAGGCAGCAACAGTGCAAGCTTCCCTCACACACAGAGCAGGTACAGCACAGGCAGCAACAGTGCAAGCTTCCATCACACACGGAGCAGGTACAGCACAGGCAACAGCAATGCAAGCTTCCCTCAAACACGGAGCAGGTACAGCACAGGCAACAGCAGTGCAAGCTTCCCTTACACATGGAACAGGTACAGCACCGACAGCAGCAGTGCAAGCTTCCCTCACACAAGCTTCCCTCACACATAGATCAGGTACAGCACAGGCGGCAGCAGTGCAAGCTTCCCTTACACATGGAACAGGTACAGCACCGACAGCAGCAGTGCAAGCTTCCCTCACACACCGTCACACACCCTCAGCTTCACACACCCTCACTCACCCTCACACACACACACACACACACACACACACACACACACATACAACAACAAAAGGAAGAATAGAAATAAACTATCCTAATCCACACTCTAACTCCAAGATAGAAATCCTGAGTCCTAATTCACCCTAATAAACTAACAGCCTAATTCACCCTACAAATGCACCCTCAAGATACGCAACAGAAAGACATCCTAGAAAATAAAAACCAAAGGAAAAATACGCCTTCCTAATGCACCAGCCAAATAAACAATCAAATAAAACTACACAAAACACAATATAAGTAAAGACTCAAAAAATAGCCTCCTATTCCACCCTATTCAAAGAAATGATTGTGCATTTAACAGATAGATAAGTTTTATGCCATTTTCTGAGACAAAAACAAATTTTTGCACGCAATTAAAAACAAAGGGGGGCAACGGAGTCGTGCATCAGATACGTTACACACAAAATCTACTTCCCAAATGTGAGCTACAGCATGCAATGATGTTTATCAGGCTTCAGGTCACCAAACAAAAATTATTCGGACAAAATAACACCAACAAAAGAACGAAGAAATATCTGTCAGGAAGCGAGGACGAGGATGTACAAAAACAAAAGTGAAACAGCCTATTTTTAACTGGGGTAATAAACAAGCACTATTCATCCGGGAAATGGGACGGATTAAACACAATTGTCACGAGTTACACAAAAAGCCGTACGCATATAACAATAGCAGTTCATCACACGGAATTACATCAAATATAAAAAACATATTACGCAACTTGGATTCAGCGCTAACATCATCAATAAACATTACATATGTCTCTTAGCTTCACAAAACAACGCGTAATACAATTAATACTTTTGAAGTGTACAATATTCATGGCGAAAAGAGTACTTAGAAACTCAAAGAACAGCTCTTGTACGTCAAATAACAAACAACTGCTAATAATACATTACATAACACTTTAAGAAAATAAATACATTACATATCGAAGAATAAAAACAAGACCTTAATTACATTACATAATATTCATTTCGAAATATTACAAACAAAAAAATACAATGTCAACATTATTAAAAATACACTCCTATTCATTCGTTAACTTAAACATACTATAGGTAGTAAATAAAAACACTTACTTACATATAAATTAAATAAATAACTAAAATAATTACAATCGCTAACAAAATATGTCACTATTTATATAAATACACTCATAATTATTAACTAATTTATGCATACTATCAATACTACTTTAAATTAGATTAAAAAAACACTTAGAGGAAATCTCTTACCTATCATACGACGCACGAACAGGAACACGCCTTCCGCATCCCGCTATTCTCCATGTTCTGGAGAATTCCACCGATTACGTATGCAAAGACGTAACGGTAGGAAAAATTTAAAAAAACTACAACGCTAACCTGTTAAATGTAGGTAGCGTTAAGGTGGCGCTTTGCGTCCGCCATTTAAATAAAAAAAAAAATTGCACCCTCAATCACACTCAATCACCCTCAACACATCACCCTCACTCACCCTCACTCACCCTCAATCACCCTCACTCACCCTCACCCTCACTCACCCTCACTCACCCTCACCCTCACTCACCCTCAATCACCCTCACCCTCACTCACCCTCACTCACCCTCACTCACCCTCACCCTCACTCACCCTCATTCACCCTCACTCACCCTCACTCACCCTCACTCACCCTCAACCCCTCACCCTCACTCACCCTCACCCTCACTCACCCTCACCCTCCCTCAACCCCTCACCCTCACTCACCCTCAACCCCTCAGCCTCCCCCTCACTCACCCTCAACCCCTCACCCTCAACACATCACTCACCCTCACTCTCACTCACCCTCAGTCACCCTCACTCACCCTCAACCCCTCACCCTCACCCTCACTCACCCTCAATCATCCTCACCCTCACTCACCCTCACCCTCACTCACCCTCAACCCCTCACCCTCAATCACCCTCACCCTCACTCACCCTCAACCCCTCACCCTCACCCACCCTCACCTTCACCCTCTCACCCTCAACCCCTCACCCTCACTCACCCTCATCCCCTCAACCACCCTCAACCCCTCACCCTCACTCACACTCACACTCACTCACCCTCACTCACCTCCACCCTCACTCACACTCACTCACCCTCACTCACCCTCACTCACCCTCACCCTCACTCACCCACACTCACCCTCACCCTCACTCACCCTCAACACCTCACCCTCACTCACCCTCAACCCCTCACCCTCACCCTCACCCTCACTCACCCTCAACCCCTTACCCTCAATCACCCTCACTCAGCCTCAACCCCTCACCCTCACTCACCCTCAACCCCTCACCCTCACTCACCCTCAACCCCTCACCCTCACTCACCCTCAACCCCTCACCCACCCTCAGTCACCCTCATTCACCCTCAACCCCTCACCCTCACCCTCACTCGCCCTCAATCACCCTCACCCTCACTCACCCTCACCCTCACTCACCCTCAACCCCTCACCCTCAATCACCCTCACCCTCACTCACCCTCAACCCCTCACCCTCACCCCTCACTCACCCTCACCCTCACTCACCCTCACTCCCCCTCACCCTCACTCACCCTCAACCCCTCACCCTCACTCACCCTCACTCACCCTCCCTCAACACCTCACCCTCACTCCCCCTCATCCCCCTCAGCCTCCCCCTCACTCACCCTCAACCCCTCACCCTCAACACCTCACCACCCTCACTCTCACTCTCCCTCAGCCTCTATCACCTCACTCACCCTCAACCCCTCACCCTCACCCTCACTCGCCCTCAATCACCCTCACCCCACTCACCCTCACTCACCCTCAACCCCTCACCCTCAATCACCCTCACCCTCACTCACCCTCAACCCCTCACCCTCACCCTCACACACCCTCACCTTCACCCTCTCACCCTCAACCCCTCACCCTCACTCACCCTCACCCCTCACACCCTCACCCACACCCTCACTCACCCTCACTCACACTCACCACCCTCACTCCCCCACCCCCCACTCACCACCACACCCTCACCACACCTCACCACCCTCAACCCACACTCATCCTCACCCTCACTCACCCTCAACACCTCACCCTCACTCACCCTCAACCCCTCACCCTCACCCTCACCCTCACTCAGCCTCAACCCCTTACCCTCAATCACCCTCACCCTCACTCAGCCTCAACCCCTCACTCTCACTCACCCTCAACCCCTCACCCTCACTCACCCTCAACCACTCACCCTCACTCACCCTCAACCCCTCACCCTCACTCACCCTCACCCCCCCTCACCCCACCCTCACTCACCCTCACTCACCCTCACTCACCCTCACCCACACTCACCCTCACCCTCACTCACCCTCAACGCCTCACCCTCACTCACTCTCAACCCCTCACCCTCACTCACCCTCAACACCTCACCCTCACCCTCACTCACCCTCAACCGTTCACCCTCAACCCCTCACTCACCCTCACTCTCACTCACCCTCACTTACCCTCAACCCCTCAGCCTCACCCTCACTCACCCTCACCCTCACCCTCACTCACCCTCAACCCCTCACCCTAACTCACCCTCACCCTCACTCACCCTCAACCCCTCACACTCACTCACCCTCACCCTCACTCACCCTCAACTCCTCACCCTCACTCACCCTCAACACCTCAGCCTCACCCTCACTCACCCTCAACGCCTCACCCTCAACCGCTCACCCTCACTCACCCTCACCCTTACTCACCCTCAACCCCTCACCCTCAACACCTCACCCTCAACCCCTCACCCTCACTCACCCTCACAACACATATTGTGTTACAATAGGTGTCACATTTGCGGAAGATAAAACTATCTAGAGATGTAGCATAACGACCAGAGCTGCCATATAAGTCACGTAAATACAAAACATGTTGCATTCCAAATGCTATAGGTGTCACATTTGCAAACGTTATAACTATTGCCATTGTAAATGACAAAGCCATCAATATAGCAATTTTAACATCGCAAAAATAAATAAATTATGTCATTTACAAGACCAATAACTACAACTTTTCTAATGCGATACTTATTGCATTCCAACCCCACTCATCCACGCAACGCCACTCACACACGCAACGCCACTCACACACGCAACGCCACTCACACACGCAACGCCACTCACACACGCAACGCCACTCACACACACTACGCCACTCACATACGCAATGCCACTCACACACGCAACGCCACTCACACACGCAACGCCACTCACACACGCCACTCATCCATGCAACGCCACTCATCCACGCAACGCCACTCATCCACGCAACGCCACTCTTCCATTTGCAAAAAGAAAAATGTCTAACTATTCTATTGCGAGACCTATTGCATTTTCAATGCTTGTTACTTCTTCTTCTGTTATTCTCCTTGTCCTTTTAGCCTTTTCTAGGCTCTCCTTGTCCTTTTCTCTTGTGTCCCTTTTGTGTCCTTTTTTCTTCTTCTTCTTCTTCTTCTTCTGTTATTCTCCTTGTCCTTTTAGCCTTTTCTGGGCTCTCCTTGTCCTTTTAGCCTTTTCTAGGCTCTCCTTGTCCTTTTATCCTTTTCTATGCTCTCCTTGTCCTTTTCTCTTGTGTCCCTTTTGTGTCCTTTTTTTCTTCTTCTTCTTCTTCTGTTATTCTCCTTGTCCTTTTAGCCTTTTCTAGGCTCCCCTTTTCTTTTTCCTTTTTTCTTTGGTCCCTTCTTTCCTCGTTATTTTACTCCTCTTCGTTATTTTACTCCTCTTTCTTCTTTCTTCTTTTCTTTACTGCCTTGTAACTTCTCCTTTGCTCTTTCTTTGTCCTTTGCAATCTTTGTCCTTTTCTTTCTCTTTGTTTTTCTGCTTTCTTTCCTTTTCTTTTCTTTTCCTTGTTGTGTCTCTTTTTCTGTCTTTTATTTAGCCTTCTCTGGCTTCTTCCACTCTCTTGTTCTTCTTTCTTATATATGTATATATTCTTTCCTTCTTTCTCTTTCTCTATTTGTCCTTTTGTTATTCGCTGGTAATCTCTTTTCTTATTGCACCATCATCTTCCTTTGCCTTATTGCTCTTTTGCCTTTTATTTATCCTTCTTTTTCCTGGTATGCACTTGTATTATTTCTTTGTCTCTTTCTTTTATTTCTTTGTCTTCTCCTTTTCTCTTTATTTCTCTTTTTTATTTTATTTTATTTTTTAGGTGCGCCTTTTCTGGCACTTGATCTTTATTATAGACTTGCATGCATTCGCTGGCCTGCGTTATCCCCGACCTCTTGCTCCGAGGTCCTGATCCTTATTTTCTTCCTTTTTTGTCCTTTTAGGTCACTTCTGTGACTTATTTCCCTTTAACTTCACTTTAAATTACCCTCTTTGACACTTCTTTTGCACTTTTCTTTTATCACCACTTGTTGTTCTTGTGTTCTTTCTTTTCCACTTCTTTTGTCCCTTTAAGTTACTACTGTTGCTTATTTTCCTTTAATTTGCTTTAAATCACCCTTTTTTGTCACTTCTTTTGTACTTTTCGTCCTTTCTCGCGCTTTGCCTGGCCTCAAAATGGCCGCCGTGCTGTTCCTCGCTTCCTATTGGCTCCCGCGCCTGACTTACAAATGGCCGCCGTTGTTCTCGCGTTGTTTCCCATCCAATCGGGACTCTGCCTGGCTTTAAAATGGCCGCCCGTCTGTTCTCTGTTCCTATTGGCTCTCACGCCTGTTTCTAAGATGGCCGCCGAGACTCTCGCGAGAGCTCGCGCTGATTCTTTCAAGTCTTCGCGCTTTGCCTCGGCGCTTACCGCTTCACTTGGTCTTCTTTCTGCAGCGCTTGGGGTGGGCTCCCACGTCGCTGCACGTCTTCTTTCAGCACTTCCTTCTTCTTCTTCGCTGCACTGTGATCCAGGGTGGGCTCCTTGTTTAAAATCACGATCTTTTCCACGTCGCTGCTGGCCTCCTGATGATGCCTCGCCTCTACCTCTTCTTGCGCTGGATACCGCATCCCACTCTTCGTCGCCAGTTGTCATGTCCTACCACCCAGGAACTCACACAGGACACGATGTGCATCTTGCAGGTATTCTTTTATTTGTTGGTTTACATCATGCTTGGATCATGACCTCCTGCCTCGAGGTCTAGCATCAGAGTGCCGTTCCTCTCCACCCCCTGACCGGATGTGGTGTCCGGTGTCCCCTCGCCCTTGCGCTGTCCCAGGGTCCTAGTGCCCATGTCCTGGACACGATAGCCCCTTTCTTCTACAGGCCGACGACGCTGTTCAATAAGAACTACACAAAACAAACAATTTCCCAGCGGTTTATATTTCCATTTGATAGTGAACGACTGTAAGCTGAAGAATGTGGACTTCGGATAATAGGCTGCTGAAAAAAGTAACCAGTTCCTCTGTCAATCGTTTAGAAGACTTTGCCAGAGGCTTTTTGCTTGTGGAGTACTGGTGTGGCACCTTCTTATTTTCTTACTATCTTATTAAAAATATCTTCAAATGGCTTAATGTGAACAGCCTATTTTCTCTTGGCAGTGGACAGATCTGCCACTTTTTATCAAAATGTATCTATGGTTTGTTTTTTCTCAGTGTAGAGGACAGCATTAATATATTTCAGCTCACGGACTACTCACCTAATCCACAGGATTGAAGGCTCACCATACAATATTAACTCTACCTTTACCTAATATACGTTCCTGACATGATTAAGTGATCTTGTAGCACCCTTTACCATGCCTTTTCTTGACGCACCAATGAAATCATATTTTATCAGAATTGGATGTCTTATGCTGCTTTCATTGTGTGTCTAGCAGCTGCATAGAGCAGTGGCTCCTAGGGTAGATCAAGAAAACCCATAGGTGTCTCGTAGTCATGGTCTTTAACTGATTATGATTTTGAAAATCTTAGTTTAATGTTATTTACAATATCACATTCAGAAGTTTAATCTCAAGGAAGGTATTAATTCCTGTCCAAATCTAAAAACGTAGTCATCCTCTGCCCTAGAATTGTGGCTCTTTTGCACCTTAATTGAGTTTTAGTTTTGGTGTCATTTTTCAGTTAAAGATTTTGCATGCTGAAATAGATCCTTAAATTTAGCATCTACAGATTTTCAGATCACATACTGTTAATGTGGGGGGTAGAAAGTGCCTTTAAGGGATTATCAATCTGATCACCATTTGGTCTGCGGAAGCATCATGGATCACCAGGTCGAGGTCAGTGAGCGAGGCATGTTTCGACCTGGTTCAGGCCTTTTTGGGATCCAGAGTAGTGTGCTACTAGCCGAAAAGCACTCCAACTCCTCATCAGCTGTAGCAAGTGATATACAAATGCAAACCTTTTCCTCAACTATCCTGCTCAATCGAAATAACAGACTAACATATCCACAGCTCAAATTACTTCCATATTTCACCATACTAATTCACCACTAATCCTTTATGGGTTCTAGAGTAGCGTGCGACACACCAAAAAAGCACTTGGACGCCTCTTCAGGGATAGTAAGCGCTATATAAATGCAATTACAATACAATACAATACAATTTATCACCTGCTCAGAGCAGGTGGTAAATGGGAGAATTAAACCTTCAGAATATACTTTTTCAAATAAAATTCCCCACAGTAATTCCATGTCCACACAAATATTCCCCATTCCGGTCTGTCTAACTCGTAATAGGTGGCACTGCATGTGAGATACCGACCGGTAGTGGTAATTCCAACCATGGGAATCTCTGCAGCAAATACAGCATAACTCAATATCATGGCCTATATCCCTATTTTGTACTCACTATTCAGCCTGTACTGCATGCAAGTGAACTTAATGAAGAAATACTTAAAATACAACACAGCTATGTCTGGTAAGATACAACATACTTCTTCTAGGGCATCTATGAAATTATCGAACATCTCAATTCATGCAGTTCATCTGGTGCCAATAATATGTTTCTTTTCTGTGTTGAATATGATTTCAGAAACACAGCGGCCTCGTACTTCACACTCTTTTTTTTACTGCTGTTAAGAGTATATGCTGCTCAGGTGACGGCAAGTGTCCATCTGGGCCGAAACATCTTGCAAGCACTGGCCGTGTGTTTGTATTTGAGTCTTCACTCCCAATAGGGGAACATAATGCACTATCTTCTTTTTTGATGGTCAGTGACAGTTTCGTCTCTCGTACTTGTTCGTTACTGAGTTCAGTTTTTGCATTGTACCTGGTTGTGGCAGCCTTTAGCACTTCACGTTGTATTGATGATGGCTCTGTGTTAGGCTGTGGTGCAGTATCTCTTCTTTCAGATGTACCAGTGGGTTTCTGGCAGGTTTTCGAAGATACTTCTCTGCAGCGCCTTTGACTTCTTCGAGGGTCGTACCGGGCTTCATCTCATTGAAGAGGCGCAACTGGCACACATGAGCAGTTTGCTGTAGCATTGCAAACTCTCAGGGATTGCAGCCTAGTTTAGTCGGGGCACGGATGCCACACTCCTCACCAGTTGTAGCTTCCTCCCCAGCACAGGAGCATGCAAAACAAACATGCCACACACGGAACTCATAACTGAAGCCTATATTCATCAGCGTACAATTTTCAACTAACTTTTCAATATTTCCTAACCTTTAGTAACCACACTTTCCCAAATGGTTACGTAATTATTTCATTACGTCTGCCCAGAACAGCAGGGTCTTGGCACTTATACAGGCACATGCATCAAGCTAGGATTTTGCGAGTCCTTAATTGCGATTATTATGGAATCGCAATTAAGAACTTGCAAAAGCCTATGCATGTGGGAATGGCTATAAAAATAGTGAATCCTACACATTCCTTATTTGCGAGTCGTAAATTACGACTCGCAAATAAGGAATGGCTTCCCATTCATTCCTATGGGCCTCCAGGCCCATAGGAATGAATGGGAAATTGCATGCGCAATTTGCGAGTACCAATAGGTCTTTGCAAATTGCGCATGTAATTTTAAGGGTGCAAGGGTGTCAAAAGGACACCCTATTGCACTCCTGAGATTGATCTGTGCACAAATGTTGCACACACACAAGTCCCAAGGACATGTGTGTGTGTAACCTACAACTTTGAAAAATGCACTTTAGTGCATTTTTTAAAGTTATTGCAAATTACCATGAAGTTCAAGTTCATGGTAATTTGCGACCCCTAGTAGCGAGACCGCTACTTCAAAGTGTTTCTTGCATTGCATTTAAGGAATTGCAAAATGCGATTCCTTAAATAAAAAAAAATGTAATTGCAGTTTGAGAACTCACAATTAATTGCGAATTCTCAAATCGCAAGGGGCTTGAACCCTGGTGCATCGCAAAAGCTAATTGTGCGATCGCAAACGGACAATTTTTGCGAATCGCACCGTTTTCGATCACAAAAAGCTTTGATGCATGTGCCAGATAGTCTTAAGACACTACAACTGTGTCACTGTGCGCGTTTGGATATCCAACATCTTGCAGCTCCATGTCTGGTGGATTTTCGGGGTTAGTATTATGTGTGCTAGGAACTGACCTGTGGGCACTGGGTAAAACGATTTGAGGCTGTCGAACGTGTGGAGGGCAAGTAGCGTACTTAACTCCTCAGGGTCAAACTGGCCTACAGGGCAACCTGACATTGCCAGAAATGCTGGTCTGATAGGTCAGTGATTGGGACTTTTTTTGACTGGTTTTGGGCTGGTTTTATGGTCTGGTGGCCAGCTAACTGATTTCCTTGTAATTACCACAAACATTGCAATCAGCAAGTACAAATACATAGAGTCTGTCCCTCCTTACCAAACACATAAACAGTGTGTCTTTACAAGTTCAAAATCACCACAACTGGTAAATGTGGGCCACTTTCTTTTATCTATCTGATTCCCTAATCAGAGTCGCTTTCATTTTGAGGCTCAGGTCAATTTTCTGTTGCAGTCTGACCCTAAATGTCCTTAGCACTCACCTCCTACTGCTGTCCACTTTGTCACTTGTTTTATTCAGCATATTGTGCGTGGGAGCATACCATAGCATGAGCGCAGCTGAATAGGCTGTTTTCCTGTTTGTATGTTGAAGGCATAATTTCTCGCAGTGTATTGTCTTGTTTATTAGCATGTTATGGAGTATGTGTCAGTCAGACCCCAATAGGTTCAATAAGTTCATCAGTGTGGTTGTACTCACCCTCCCACTTACATATTTAGCTTCAACCATGTATGGACTCATGCCACCGGACCACCCACTTCAGATGTGATGCTAGTAATATCATTCTTGGTCCAGTACTCCTAATTCACCCTCCATGGGCAGCTGTTGGAGCTTCCAGAGTGCTATTCTCATTCTGCTTCCTGCCTAGATCAAGTCAATCAGAAACTGATTCAATAATTCAAATATTCATTCAGGGATCCCCACCATCATAATGTTATTTCTAAGTAATACAGAAGGCGCAGCAGTAACACCATTTTTGACAATGCAATTTTGCTCATAATGGACAGTGGTAATCCTTTGAAAAATGTAATTGATCCGCTAGTTGATGCTATTGCCTTGACCCCCCCACTCCCAATTACTTTGGTATCATCATGATAGAGCTGTATCCACAGGCATCAGAATGTCTCCGGATGCCATTGGAGGAGCAGTATGTACTTGTCCATAAGTCCCTGCTCTACATTTGTGCATCGTAGAAAGACGCAGGATTTTTCTGTTTATTCTTAGCCTGGATCAATCACCAAATTTGTCATTATTGGTTGTAAGTCTACTTGTGCATTTCTGAGGCTGTTATTTCAGCATACAGTGATAGCATGCATGTGACAATCTAATGGTACTCGCCTAGTGGGTTCCTCGCTGAGCACATAAGTTGCAAATGACTCCATTGTCAAGGCAAATAACAGGCAGGATAAGGGACAAGATTGGTGTGTCCACCTTTGTACCTTCCAATTGTTAGACTAAACCCAGCCTGTGTGGACTCGGCAGTAGGTTATGTATGAATTTAATAATAATAATAATAATCTTTATTTAGATATAACACATATATCTTTAAAAGAAGAGTACAAAATTCACATTGTATGCCAAATGTTAAATAAGTATAAAAGAAAACGATCGGTTATTGGCAATCGTAATTAAAATAGAGATCATCCACGTCTTAAGCCTCCTTATTTCGTAACATTTTAAAATAAGATATAAAAAACACAGGAATGTATTGAACCAAAACGAGGGGGGGGGTGGGTTGACACATAATATACACAGCACTTCACCCCTTTTATAACACTCTCACAGTCGGTGGTATTATACATATTAGAGGAACCCAATACACTTAGGGATGTCGCTCCTACCCTTTTCATTTTGTCCTCCTTAGAGATTGAAGTATGTTTTAAAATGTATTAAGTTGTTAAAGCGAATCAGGGGAGAGCTTTATTGGACCTCATTTGCTTAAAATCACGGTATGCTTGCTGAATGAAATTTGCTAGTCTTATATTTAAGACCGTATTTTCAGAATTCAAAGCCACAATAATGGCTTGCCTACAGGTCCCGGCACCCAGCCTATTCCATTCAGCTTTAAGTTTTCACCTGCGTTGGAAATTAAAAAGTGGGCAAAGGCATACCACATGCAACAGAGTTTCAGCTGTTTTTCCGCACCCTCTGCAGATTGGGTCTTCCACCGTGCGTCGCCAAGAAGGCAGGTCTTGTAAAAAACGCCAGTCACCCATTCTGATGGCTATAAGGCTACGTTTTAGGTACAGTGAATATGTACAAGACAGGTAAGGGGCGGGGGCTACCCGTCTGTACGAATTTATGAGGGCCCAAGCGTGGCTACGTTTCGCAAAAAGTGCTTTATCTGTGATAAGTGATCTCATTCTCACACATTTTTTAATGGCCAGTTTAAATGCTGTCTGGCTGGGGTTGAGGGCCCATAGATCACTTGCTGACATTTGATGGACGACGTCCTTAAAGAGGCGGCCAAATGCATCCCCTGGATTTTTTTGGGTGATTTCTTGCCAGACTAGGAATTCTAATGTGCCTGGGCCTGCTTGTCTCAATTTATGACAGCAGTTAAGGTAGGTGCCAACATTTGAGGCCTCATAATTGAGTAACCCCATCTCTAATCTTATCTGTGCTGCGGATGCTGATTTTGGCAGCTGGAGTACTCTTTTATATATTCTGGTTGTGTGTTGGTTTAAAACTATATTCAATTTGCCTCTGAATATATCTGTGCCATATGATAGGGTGGGGCCAATTTTCGCTCTCACTTCCAAAAGAGGCATTAGTGTTGGGCCTGAGAGATTTTTGGAAAGTTTACCTAGTGATACCGCAAGGGTCATTGCTTTAACTGCGATCTCATGGCGCTGTTTTATGAAGTTACATCTGGAATCCAGATGGGCGCCTAGATATTTATACGACTGGCCTATAGCGAGACTTGTGTTGTTAAATGTTCACCCGCCACCAGCGTGTCGTTTTTTTCCAAAGAGGACAACTTGCGTTTTCTTAAGATTGACCTCTAATTGGTTCGAAGTCGTATAACTAAGCAGTTTGTCGAGGAGTCTTTGCAGCCCGACCCTGGTGAGACTGAGGAGAACGAGGTCATCGGCATACAGAAGATTGCATAAAACAGTGCCTCCCACCTTTGGAGAGTGACTGTTTGTGTCGTCCAAGGTGCTTGACAGGTCTGATATGAACAGGTTAAAGAGAAGAGGGGCCAGCACACATCCCTGCTTCACACCTCTGGTTGTCATAATTTTCCGCGAGAGATGTGTGCCGGACCCCAGCTTCACCCGAACCCAGGTACGGGAGTGAAGTTGGATGATCGCCTCCAGTAGTTTATCGGTGATCCCCCACTTCTTTCATTTTTCCCATAGGGCCGCCCTGGGGACCCTGTAAAATGCTGCTTTGAAATCAACAAAGCAGCAAAAGACTGGCCTAGATGTTGAAAATGCTTTGTCCACAATCGATGAAACTGCTAGTAGATTGGTCTTGGTCCCTGAGTTAACAACAAACCCTGTCTCGTTAATCGGTATCAGATTGTATTCCTTTACCCATAGCCTCAGGTCCTCCAAGAGGAGGCTTGCGTAGTACTTAGCCTCAATATCCAAGAGGGCAATGAGTCTGTAATTGTTCGGCAAAGTGTGGGATCCTGATTTGTAGATTGGGTGAATTATGGCTCCCCGCCATGAATCAGGAATTGTTGCAGTTTTCAATGCGTAAGTAAAGAGGTTTGTTAATGTTCCTGACCAGAAGGCTGTGTCAGATTTAAACAGGCTCTGTGGCTGGCCATTTGGGCCTGGAGCTCCATCTGATCTTGCTTTATTCACTGCTATAGTAACCCTTTCCTGAGTCACCTCAAGATCCTCGAGGACAGAGTGTGCACGCCCAGACACTCTTGGGGGGCTATTTCCTGTTGATCCTGGGTGTTCTGAAGACCTGAAGTGGTCAGTAAAGAATGTTGCCCAATCCGATTCTTGGATATTTGCTGAGCCAAATCGCGATAGGCTCGAGTTTATGTGGTTGATTAAGGCCCAGAATTTTCTTGAGTTTTTACTCTTACTCTCCCACACCAATTTGCACCAGAATTGGTTTTCATGCAACTGTTTATCTTTAGTCATCGCCAGCCTGAAAGACTTTTGGGCCGCGTGGTAAAGGTTTAAGCATTCGCTGTTCCCCGGAGATTTTGCAAGTGCCCGCAGAGCGTTGATTCTGGCTTTCTTAAGTGACTGTCTGTATTGACAATGAAAACTTGCGAGACTGGCTTGGCCTTTGGGCCTGCTGTTTTGCTGGAAAGAGGTTGGTCAAGTAGGAGGAGAGCATTGGCCATATCACAGTCAGTGAGGCATCTTGATCGATTCCGCCTCTTATGAAGTCCTTACTTTCTTGTAGGATGCTCAGACTGATGTCTTCGCTCCACTTGAGATGCTTTCGGTTCTCCGTGTATATTCCCCGGCAGGTTAAAGGCGCAGGTTGGTGTTTCAATGGTTTTATATTGAAAGATGTGACCTGGGGCCTATGGTCACTTTCGATTCGTGGGTGAATACAAAAACTGTCCAGACAATGAAGCAGGGCTGAGTTACAGATGGTGTAGTCCAAGTAGGATTGCTTGCTGCCTTTTGTCCAAGACCAGTTTGGAGGGGTGTCACCCGCCGACCTGCCGTTAATTACCAAGTAACCTGCGCTATAAAATCTCATCACACAGAGATCGCCCAGTCCACAATAAGCTTGATTGGGCGGTTTGATTTGTGTCACAGCCTCAGTGATCGAAAATAGATGGGGCCCTTCGATGTCTGATGGGTTTCCTTGAAATAGGTTGGTGTTAAAATCACCCGTGAAAATGCAATCTGAGCTGGGGTGTTCCACAGCAATGTCTCTCATTATTTCTGTTAGGCGAGCCAAGTGATCTTTTTTTGTGCGCATGTTTGGGTTAATATACACGTTTAGAATGAAAAGTGAGCGCTGATTCCGCCATGAGTTGATTTTAGCCCCTAGTAGCCAGTCTTCCTCAAGAGATAGTTGTGAAATTGGGCCTTTTAAGTTATTTGATATGTATATTGACAGGCCCCCTTTAGAGTGACCGTAACGACTGTCCCTGAGTGCTGGTTTCCATAGTTCAGTGAAACCGATGATAGGACATCCTTGTGAGGCCCAGGTTTCCTGCATGACTATTACTGCATGCTCGCATAGAAAAGAAAAAGTTTCAGGGTTCATGATTTTCTGATGAAGTCCACTTATGTTCCAGGAACACATTAAAAAGGTGGTTTCTACTAATGAGTTGGGCACAGTTGCTGGTGGGGCTGCTATGGAGATTGAGTTTGCCAGGGTTTTGTTCTTGAGACCCCTGGACTCTGCTTCGAATGGTCATTCTGTCCATTTGGTTGATAGGATGGCTGGGAGCCACTCCCATCCTTGACTTGTGTCGACATAAGAGACCACTGTTGAAAACGTTTTATGCTGTTCTTCAGGACCTGAAGCATTTTTCAAGATCGAGTATGGTCTGGGATATAGTTTTGGTCTGATGGATCCAGGTTTTTTAGGTGTGGTTGACTGGATTAGTAGGGCAGAGGGGTAACCTGGAGTGGAATATGGGTACACTCGGATGCCCCAATCCCGCAGGGTGGCCTTGTGATCCAAAAAAGCTCCTGCCCAGCTGGCCGATTTAAGCGACACCAGGGTTACCTCAGATGGTTGGGTGCCTCTTGGTGGTAGGTATTCGATGTATTCAATATCTTCCGATGTCAGACCTGCAAGCCCCGGGATGCCGTCCACTAGTTTTATTATATTCGACCTGTTAAGGATGTCTTGCCGACCCTTTGATTTATATTCCGGTGCCAGTAGAATGTGAAAATATGATGGATCATTTTTGTTCTCGTTATTTTTTCCAATTGAGGCCGTCTTTTTAGGTTTGTTAGGTGACAGGCTGCGTCTGATTCCTGCTTCTGTTGCGTAGAGCTGTGGGGGGCCTTCCACAAGGGATAACTTTGGGTAAAGTTATTTTGTGATTATAAATTGTTTTTGTAAGGGTTATTCTTGTTGTTGTAGGGTCCACCACAGGCATAATTGCGGCTGAAACTGATTTAGATATTACTTGAGTCGCTGTATGCCCAGGTAAGCTTGGTTCGTCAGTTTTCATCCTTAGCTTTTCTGTGGCTGTACTGGGCTCGTCTGTTGTTGTTTGCGCCGCTCGTTCGGTTAAATCGTGGGGACTCCCCACAGTTGGTTGAATGGTTGGTGCTAGTGGATCCCCTTTTGGATTGTTAACACTAGGGTTTTCTCGGGGCAATGGAACAGCTGCCTCGCTTAAAGCTTTTTTGTTGGCTGCCATTTCAAAGAGGGGAAAAAATCCGAATGGGCAGCTGTTGTTTTTGCCCTTGTTTTATTTCTATGTTTACGCAAGCGCTTGCGCTCTCTCTTACTGCAAAGTGGTGGAGGAGCTGTAGACACTTCCGATTTAGAGGGGGCCGAAGTCACTGAACTGTCCGTTGGTCCTATCACTTGGCAGTCCGTGCGGATTGTGCACCCACTTGGGGCCCCGGCATTTTCAGTCGTCGCATTAGTCGGGGCAATACCCATTAGTCCTGGTTGTGGTTGGTCAGAATTTAACTGCTCACTCGGCTGGTTTGGACAGGGAGGAGTTCCCCCGCTTGACTTAGTGCCTTTGTTTGCGATGGTCCACGGATTAAGTCGATCTTGGGTCGTAACTGGCATTTTTTTCAGTTGCGAACAGGGGGTTATGGGTGAATTTCCTCCCTTCAACTGCTTAACTTCTTTTATTACATTAGTTAAAAAGTCTGGAAGCGAAGAAAGTGAATCGATAATTGGGGAGCAGCAACAGACCGACTGTATAAGCTTAGTCGAGGCTTGCGCTCCTAATATTAGGTTGTTCAATTTGTCAAGTTTGTTATCGATCCCTGCCGTGAACAGTGCTAAGGTGTTTAGAAGATCGACCTGCACATCCAGTTTGTCCAAATGGTAATAAAGGGCCAGATGTAGGTAGCCAAATACCGGTCGGTAACGGCCGATTTCGGCCGTTACCGACCGGTATTTGGCTTTTGAGATGTAGGGGGCATCTGATTTACAGAATCGGTAAATTTACCGATTCTGTAAATCAAGATGTAGGTGGCACTTCACAAAGTGCCACAGGCCCTTTAGGAGTCGGTATTTACCACCCAATCCTATTGGGTGGTAAAATACCGATTTCAGGTGTACATGCACATCTGTGCATGTACACCTATGCCATGTGACACACAGACATGCCCTTAGGGCATGTCTGTGTGCCACATGGCACACAAGCCAGCACTTGGGGTTCTACAGGGTGTCGAAGTGACACCCCTTCCCCCTGCCAGGATTCGGTATTTACCGATTCGGTAAATACCGAATCGGTATTTCCCTTTGATTCCTATGGGGTTCAAAGCCCATAGGAATCTATGGGAAATACCGATTCGGTATTTACCGAATCGGTAAATACCGAATCTTACAGATTCGGTAATTGTGTTTTAAGAATTACCTACATCTGCCTCCTTCTAATTTACCGATTCATAAATACCGAATCGGTAAAATTCTGTATTTATGAGTCGGTAAATTAGATTTACCTACATCTGGGCCTTAATGCGTTAACTGTTTGTTGAAAGGTTTGAAGGAGTTGAGGCCAAACCCCGGGTGCTGTGGGCTCTTCTTGATTAGTGTTTGGATTTGGCGTATGATTAACAGGGGTTTGATTGTTTTTAAAGAAAAATGATAGGTCCGCTAAGAGCTGGTCATTACAATCAGGTTTTTTGGGGCGATTTCTGTGATGATATCGTTAGTGCAGCTGATGGTGAGAAAGTAATATGCTGAGGGCTTGGGACATCCAAGTGCTCCTTCGGTTGGGGCGTATTGTTGTATGTATGCGAATTTTGCACGTGGATTTGTGCAAGGGTTAGTTGAAAATGGGGCACCTTTATAGTGGTATCCTTTGGTGCGACAAAGTCTTGTCGAGGAGATGTTATTAGTGACCCGTAGACCCGACAGCAAGAAAGCCTCCTGGTTCACCGACGAACTCAAGAACTCCAAGAAGAACTGCCGCACCCTCGAGAAAGCCTGGCGCCACGACCAGACCACAGACAACATGACTGCCCTCAAACACGCCACCCGCAACCACCACCAACTGATCCGCACCACCAAGAAGACAGCATTCACAGAACGACTGGACAACAACGCCCACAACAGCAAGGGACTCTTCAGCATCGTCAAAGAGTTCTCCAACCCCAGCGCCGGAAACAACGACATCACCCCCTCGCCAGACCTCTGCGACTCACTCGCCTTATTCTTCCACCGCAAGATCGCCGATATACACAACAGCTTCGGCGCACCTACCACGCACCCTACCACCGAACCAGCGCCCCCCACCACCACCCTCTGCGCCTGGACCCCGGTCAGCACCGAAGACACCACCCGCACGATGAACACCATCCACTCCGGATCACCAACCGACCTCTGCCCCCACCACGTCTTCAACAAGGCCGACTCCATCATCGCACCCCAACTCCGGGACATCATCAACACCTCCTTCAACACCGCCACCTTCCCGGAGATCTGGAAGCACGCCGAGCTCAGCGCCCTCTTGAAGAAACCAACAGCAGACCCCACCGACCTCAAGAACTACCGCCCCATCTCGCTCCTCCCTTTTCCTGCCAAAGTCATTGAGAAGACCGTCAACAGATAGCTTCCTGCCTTCCTCGAGATGAACGGATCCCTCGACCCCTCGCAGTCCGGTTTCCGAACCAACCACAGCACCGAGACCGCCCTCATCGCAGCCACTGACGACATCAGATCCCTGCTCGACAACGGGGAAACAGCGGCCCTCATCCTCCTGGACCTCTCAGCAGCATTCGACACTGTCTGCCACCGCACCCTAGTACAGCGCCTCAGCAACATCAGAGTCCAAGAGAAGGCACTGGAGTGGATCATCTCGTTCCTTGCCGGAAGAACCTAGAGAGTCTGCCTCCCCCCGTTCAGATCCGAAGCCACCGAAGTCATCTGCGGCGTACCACAAGGATCATCACTCACCCCAACCCTCTTCAACATCTACATGAGCCCTCTCGCAGCCATCGCACGCAGACACAACCTCAACATCATCTCCTACGCCGACGACACCCAGCTGATCCTCTCCCTCACTAACGACCCCGCCACCAGAACGAGCCTGCACGAAGGGATGAAAGACGTCGCCGAGTGGATGAAGAACAGCCGCCTGAAACTGAACTCAGACAAGACGGAAGTCCTCATCCAAGGATCATCGCCCACCGCCTGGGACGACTCCTGGTGGCCCCCTGCCCTGGGCACCACTCCCAAGCCAACGGACCACGCACGCAAGCTGGGCTTCATCCTGGACTCCTCCCTCTCGATGACCAGACAAGTCAATGCCGTCTCCTCATCATGCTTCAACACCCTGCGCATGCTCCGTAAGATCTTCCGGTGGATCCCCCACCGAAACCAGGAAGACGGTCACCCAGGCAATCGTCACCAGCCGTCTGGACTACGGAAACACCCTCTACGCCGGAACCACAGCCAAACTTCAGAAAAGACTCCAGCGCATCCAGAATGCCTCTGCACGACTCGTCTTGGACGTCCCCCGACACAGCCACATCTCCGGCCACCTGAGAGACCTGCACTGGCTCCCCATCAGCAAGAGGATCACATTCAGGCTCCTCACCCACGCACACAAGGCCCTCCACGACCTGGCCCCCAAGAACCTAAACAACCACCTGACCTTCTACGCGCCCACCCGCCAGCTACGATTGACCAGCCTCGCCCTCGCCACCGTACCAAGCATTCGCAAAGCCACCGCCGGGGGAAGATCCTTCTCCTACCTGGCAGCCAAGACATGGAACTCCCTCCCCATCCACCTCCGGCTGACCCAGGATCACCTCTCCTTCAGGAAGCTCCTCAAGACCTGGCTCTTCGAGCAGTAGCGGACCCCTCCCCCCCAGCGCCTTGAGACCCTACCGGGTGAGTAGCGCGCTATACAAATGTCCATGATTGATTGATTGATTTCCGGTTTCTGAATTTGGTCTTTGGGAGTACTTGGATTATGTTGGGGGCTCACCGGAGAGGGTTGCAGCGGGCGTACTCCTTGCATGTCCTCTGCGATGAGTGCGAGTTGCTGACCCGGTTGCGACTTTAAGTGGTAGCTAAAAGGGTTTTGTTTAAAGCTTGCGCCACCCAGCCGGGCCGGGGTCAGATCGTTAGGTGCTGATCCAAAAAAGTAAACTCCCGGGAGTTGAGCTAACTTTTTGGTTTCCATTGGCCACTGCGGTGAAGATGACGGTTGTAGGGAGGGCGTGCTTGTTTCGGCCTGCTGATCCGAGGCTACAAAGTTGATTGACTCCTGGTGCTGGGACTTGGTAAAAACGTTAATCCGAGTGGGAGTTTTTTTAAAGTAGTCCAACAGGTTCGAAGATTTTAGGGCAATTAACGTGTCCGTACTCTTGCCTTTAGGACTAGGGTAACAGCAGCCATCTGGCATCAAATTAGCCGCAGTCGCCATTTCCTGGCAAGCCCGGGCAGACTTATCGCTGCCCGGATGGAGCTCTTCATTAGGTGCCGGCTGTTTCGATTTCCGCCATTTTAGTGGCGCTGTAGACTTTCTTACTTTCCCAGATCTCATGGCTTTGGGTAATTTTGAAGCCGGTGCTGTGCTGGGTAGCTGTGGTGGCTAAGATGACTAGGATGGCTCTGCCGAAGCTATTGATAGTCTAAAAAGAATTGGGATGCCTTTAACACTCTGATGGTCCTGAAGGCTCTGGTTACTCAGATGGCTCTAATGGAGCTGGGGATTCTCCCAGTTCTGACGTCACTGACGTCACTGACTCGCTAACTGATGTTGTGCTATTGGTTCTGCACTGTCGAAGGGCACTGTCAGAAGCACTGTCAGAGGGCTTTTGGTTGCCCTGTCTTCAGGGGCTGCCGATTGTTGATGGTTAGCTGGGGAGCTCTTCTAGCACTTTTGTGGGCGTGTGCCTCATCGTTAGCAGAGTCGTGGCACCCCCCGCTCTTCTTTGGCTTTTCCCGACCCCAGTCCGCTTGTCAGCGACCACCCGAACACCCACCATACCACTTGAACCTGGACTAGGCTAGACTGGACTAGACTAGGAGTCAAGACCTCGCCTCTGTGTTAACCCCCCCCCCCCGGGATCACGGGTGGGGTTCGCGTAGTTGGTGGAAAAAAGAGGGGGGTCAGTCGACTCAACCAGTCGTCCAATCTGCCAATCAGCCTGTCGATGGCCCCAGTAGGCAGTGAGGGTGACTGTTAATCGCCAGACTCAAAGACTCGGGAGGGGGCGAGGGGAGCAGCCCCAGAGCTGGAAGGGGCAGCCGAGTGCACCGTACGGCTGGCTGGCTAAGCAGGCGGGAAAAGGCAGTGCAGGGGCGGACGCTGTTCGGCGCAAGGAAGAGCTGTCCTATGGGTACATTGAGGCAGACACGGCAGACACGCAGACACAACGGGCACAGGGAGAAACCAGGGAGTGCAGTGGGATAGATTAGCCTGCGGCTCCGTGTGGCGACGTGCGTGCGGTTCCGTGGGGGGGGGGCTGAACAGGAGGATGCGTTTTGGCTGACCAACCGGCCAGGTGCCCTGCCGGCCCGCTATCAGCAGCGGGGACGCGGAAATGCCACGAACTCTCCACGCCCTCGCACGTGTCTAGCCGACTTACCGGTTTTCTGCCGCTGCCCTCGAGGATCCCGACCCTGAGCCTGGCCGGTCTTGGTCACAGTTTCGGTCTCGGTCCTAGAGTACCAACAATGCCCCACAGCAGAAACCGCGCCGGCTTCACGGCCGCAGCGGCTCACCTCTCCTCAATCCTGCTGCACAGCCACCGTCAGCTCCGCCCACCTCACCTCACCACGACGGCACGTAGGACAGACAGCCACAGCTTCCGTTAGTGGGGCGCGGCCGACAGTCTAAAGCAACATCTATGAATTTGTTTATTCAGGTTAATATACCGTCTCACAACCCCACCACCACTAGTACCATGAATAAGAACTCCCATCTTAGCATTTCAAACGCTTTCTCCATATCTATGGAGGTGATTATAGGCACCTGCGTCTTGATTTCTTATTCAGTAAGTGCACCAGACATCTTTTGTAAGGAGATGTGTTATTTTATGGAGCAGATGCTGATTCGTCTGGGTGTATTAGTTCAGGAAACACTTGTAAAAGCTCATTTGCTAATATTTTTTTGTATTTTCAATTCCAAATAAAGCAGGGATAACAGTCTATAGGATCTGGTTACAAGGGAATTGTTCCTTTGTTTCGATAATGCCACTATCAGAATCTCTTTCGTGGTGGGTTGTTAGTGGGCCATGTCTCTAACCACTATGTTTATCTCCAGTAGTCGAGGTGCTATCAGCCTCTGTATGCAGTGTACATTTCTATAGGGAGACCATTACTGCCAATCACTTCAACCTTGGCCAGCTCATCTATGGTGGTGTTTATTATTTAAAAAAGAACAGATGATGGAAGGAATGCTGAACAATGCAAACATTCACCCCCAGTGGGTTGAGTCCATCATTTGTTTGCTCAACACTCCACCCCAGTTTGGACCCAGCCATATGCAAATCAGTCTTGACCCCGCTCCTCCTGGGAACAATCTAGCCGGAACTGCCAGACCAGGTCCTCCCTGGACCTGAAACAAGCATCCTGGGACCGGCTTCGGTGTATCACCCCTCATCAGCCAGGCTAGCTTGAATCCAGTGGCACAGTGAGCACGGGACCCACATCTGGGCATACCCTTCCCAAGTAGGGCGACAAAAGCAAAAAGAACAGATGATGAACTGATTGCTGAACAATGCAAACTTTCACCCAGTCACAGATCTGGTTTTATTCTATCCATAGACAATGGTCTATAGGATCTGGTTTCAAAGGTCTTTGTTTGGGTGATGCCACTATCACAAACTCTTTTGTGGTGGGCTTCAGTGGGCCATGTCTCTATTCACCATGTATATCTCCAGTAGTCGAGGTGCTATCTGCCCTCTCTATGCAACGTACATTTCTATGGGGAGACCATTGCTCCCAATCATTTTACCCTTGACCAAGTCATCTATGGTGGTGTTTATATCAGTATGAAAATGGAAAGCGTCTCAATATTCAGTCTGTGTCAGGTAAAACTTTTTCAGTAAAGCCTCACGGCTTCCTGTAGGACTTCAAGGGTATGGGCAATCATTTGAATGTTCAAATGTTTGTAGACACTATATTACTCTTGCCTACAAGTCTACAATGCATGTCTGCAAGTTCCCACCGTGGTGTTTAACATAGTTAGCGTGATTTCTACTTCCATCATCCTTCTGGGCAGTTTCTGCTGTTTTGCCCTTAGCAGTCCCTGGCTGACTTTGCCTACTTTGCTTTGTAGCGCTTTGTGTGTTTCTTTAATGGTGTGCGGTATACTGTCCAATTTAACACAGAGTGTTCCACTTTGTTTGTTTCGTAGCAGTGCTATGTTTAGCCCCATCTTGTCTGCAGGCATATCTCAGAGTTTCCTCAAATGTCCATTTACTTATGAGTTCCGATCCACTGGTTTCTTCCTGCCCTTTATCGCTGGGTGCTCGGGCTGCATCCTTCCAGTGATATTGTCGCCTGACGATTTCTTTCCTATCAGTTGATCTCTATTGCACACATCAGTGGTGGTGGAGTTTCGCTGGTGTCTACATTCAAGCGTGTGGCCAGTCACTGGTCCATCGGTGTTTGGCCAGATTCTAGAGTTATTCCTCTTGGTTCGTTGAGGAGGAATGACGGCCTGGCTCTCTTGAAAAACCCATGAAAGCTGTGCAAGTTATACATTGCTTTATCTCCTAAACCTGCTAATCTTTTGTGTTCTGTGCTTGGCACTAACTGTGGTTTGACTCTTTCACCGACTTCCACTGCCATGTTCAGAAAACAGTTACGCCAGATAATGCTTCCAGGTTTTATGTGCAACTCCCGATTCCAGCCACCACTCGGAGTAGGGGCGTTTCACATTCTCTTTTTCAGTTGGGGGTGGGGGTGGGGGGGCCTGCTTTCATATTCTCTTTTTCTAAGATGCTACACATTTCTTCCTTCATTGGGTGGTAGTAGGTGGTGGCGAGCGCTCGTATTTCAACCACCACTGGCATTCTCATGTGTCCGAGTCCGGTCTTGTTTTCATCCCAGTCCTGCATCGTGCCCAACGTACATTAAACAGGGTTAGATTCGTGTTTTTTTCTTTTTTAAGGCAAAGAGAGATAACTTGATTTGCTCAGAATCACAGGTTCTTACCCTGATGGGAAACAGCAATTACAACCCCGAACCAAGCATGCTTTTGCAACGCGCTCGGAACAACGAATGCTCCTTAACCACCCATTCCTTTACCACGAATGTCATTACAAGGACATGCCTTAGGCAGTCGCGGCCAGCATGACTCGCGATTGGGGGTGAGCTCAGGGTCGCACAGGGGGTCACGCAGGTTCACAGGGGGAGAGGCAAGGGGGGAGCTTAATTAAAATGTAAAAAAAGTACCTCCCGGGTCCCGCAACATCGAGACTCCTGCATGCAGCCTACATAGAGAAAAGTCAGAGTGCGCATGACTGGTTTGGTCGGCCCCAGAGGGCTGACTAAACAGTCAGGGCCCACAGCATTGGACAAGCCACTCATCCCTGACCCACCCACCCACCCACCCACCCCACCCCCAACCAGGCATACCCTCTGCTTTCTCGAAATGCGAGAAAGCAGTGGGGTGATGCTCCTCCGCCCTAATGGAGGAGCCGGCCCCGGCCTTAGGTAAGCATCATTGGACTTTGAAGTCCAACGCTTTCCCTATTGTTGTGCAGACTGGAGTTGGAATAGTAAATTATACTGTTCCAAAGTCGAGCGCTTTCCCGAAGGCAAGTCGTTGTGAAGACTTTGTGATAATGGAATGTGTGGTTACAACCGTGTTGTTCAGGAACGCGGGGTTTAGGCATGCATTGTTGTGTCATATAACCTGAGCTGATGCCTGGACTTGAACCTGGTTCCCAGTTGCAAAGTGGGTAGCTCTGGCTGTTGAACCTCATCTTCTCCCTGGGATGGCTTAGATACTGTTGGATTACTATACATGCCAGTGGTTGAACTTTCTCCCACCCTGCCCCCATGGAATCTTAATTATTTTCAAAAACCTATATCACATACGAAAATTTACAATATTTCTTAAGAGTTTGGAGTACCTAAATCACCTTTCGTCCCTTTTCACAATGCAGCCATGGAGGATTCTACGCGTTGGTACCCCCACGTATTCCTCGATCTCTAGTAGGTGTGTCTCTCAAGCCCTAAATCAATGTTTCTACTCTACTGTGTAATGGAGAGCTAAAACCTGAACTATTAAACGAAAAAACATGAATTGGAAACCTCTCAGGTGAACCTCTAAAACGTATTTACAATTACTTACAGTAACAAGAATCCCAGTGAAGTAACAGAGAGCCCCAGTGTTCATTGGATCCCTATATCTGGTGCAATTCACAAGATCAGCAACCTCACATTACATACAGAAGTCATCCACGTCTAAGTCTACTTGGCCTTGGATATGAGAGGTTTCATCTCCAAGTGGAATCGAGCTATTCAGTTTATTCATGAGCACAGATTGTGCCTCTCGATCCGCTCCTCCAATGACAAGTGCTACTCATATGCAGTATTACAGGAAAATAAAAATAAAATGCCCTTATCTTACCAATCATGAGAGCGCACAAGCAGTTTTGCAATTATTTTGAAATAAGGCACTCTGTGGGTAAGTGAGGCAGGGTTATGTCACAAATGTATCCTTCAGAAAGAGTGGGAACACCGTTAACCTGCGGACGCTTCAGAAGCCCATGAGAACAGGAATGCACTTACACAATACAAACTGCGCACATACGCAAGAGTCCCCGCCCGTAGTGTATTCTCTCTGAATATCACGTGGGAAATATTGATGTACCAAAATATCATAGCCTAAATATCGAGGACTACGGTGCCAATATCTGCAACCCTCTCCAGCAACATTATTACATGTCTATTTAGCACACAAGGAATTAAATAAATCAGACAACATATGGGGGCATATTTACTGGCCCCTATCACCACCACAGCATCACTTTCAGTGACTTTGTGGTGGCGATAGGGGCTTCGCCTTATTTACAAGGCAGCGTTAAGCCACTTAACGTGGCTTAACGCTGCCTTGTAAAAAAGGCACCCTTTCACGCTGTATTTAGTGTGAAAGGGGAGGACAATGGGTGTTTTGGTGGGCGTCCCACTGCACCATCCATTGATTTTGATGCTACCTCCTATTCACAAGGGGGTGGGAGTCACAGGAGTATCACCCATAAACCTAGTTAAGATCAGGGTAGTTATAGCAAGAATATACAACGATATCTCAACCGGATTCAATTATAAGTAGATACACTTGTATGTACAAGACATTACAGAAAGCGAACAGAAAAGAAGAGACTATGAATGAATCATTAAATGTGTCAAAGACATCATATATTTTAAAATACTGGATAAAACACAACAGTTGTAACAGCACTGTTAGGCAAAAAATGCATAAGCAACCCTAGAAGACTAAGTGCACATTGTGCTTGTGACGGGAGCACAATGGAGAACATGCACCAAAAGTTGCACTGGTGGGCCGACGGCGTTTCGATCCTTTCAGGTTAGGATCATCATCAGGACCGGGTTGTCAAGTAGATAGGTGCTGTGAGAACAAATGGTAGGTATCAGAGCGGCTAAGGGTGGGTGACAGGGGGCGCGGGTGTGGGGTGGAGGGAGAGAGGAGAGAGGAGGGGGGAGAGAGAAGGGCGGGGGGAGAAAGAAGGGGAGGGGGTCGAGGAGTGGAAGGAGAAGGGGAGAATGAAAGGCCTACCTGTCGCAGTAAATTCAAGTGACCCAGGAAGCTGGGGTTAACCTGGGAAGGGGTAGCAGACCAGTGCAAATTATGGCGCACATTCTCCTTTAGTTCGGTCTGGACTGTTCCCATGAAGCACAGGGTCAAGACTGATTTTCATATGGCTGGGTCTTAACTGGGGTGGCATGGTGAGCAAAAGAACGATGGATTTAACCCGGATCTCTTGACTGGGGGTGAATGTATGATTTATTCAGCATTCCGTCCATCATTTGTTTGCGTAGCACTATTCACCCCAAGTGGGATGGGTATGCCCAGACGGTGATCGCTTGCTCACTGTGCCACTGGATTCAAGCTAGTCTGGCTAATGAAGGGTAACACCCAGAAACTGGCCCCAGGATGCTTCTTTCCGGTCCAGGCAGTTCAGTCTGGACTGTTCCCATGAGGCACAGGGTCAAGCCTGATTTGCATAGGGCTGGCTCTAAAGTGGGGTGGCATGGTGAGCAAAATAACAATAGATGTAACCCAGATTTCTTGACTGGGGGTGAATATATGATTTATTCAGCATTCCGTCCATCATTTGTTTGCATAGCACTTTTTACCCTAAGTGGGATGGGCATGTCAGACGTGGGTCCCTTGCTCACTGTGCCACTGGATTCAAGCTAGCCTGGCTGATGAAGGGTAACACCCAGAACCCGGTTCTAGGATGCTTCTTTCCGGTCCAGGCAGTTCGGTCTGGACTGTTCCCATGAGGCACTGGGTCTAGACTGATTTGCATATGGATGGGTCTAAACTGGGGGGGCATGGTGAGCAAAAGAACAATAGATGTAACCCAGATTTCTTGACTGGGGGTGAATATATGATTTATTCAGCATTCCGTCCATCATTTGTTTGCATAGCACTTTTCACCCTAAGTGGGATGGGTTGTTTGCATAGCACTTTTCACCCTAAGTGGGATGGGTATGCCAGACGGTGGTTCCTTGCTCACTGTGCCACTAGATTTAAGCTAGCCTGGATGATGAAGGGTAATACCCAGAAACCGGGCCCAGGATGCTTATTTACGGTCCAGGGAGGACCTGGCTTGGCAGTTCGGTCTAGACTGTTCCCACGAGGCCAGGGTCAAGACTGGTTTGCATATGGCTGGGTCTAAACTGGGGTGGCATGGTGAGCAAAAGAACAATGGGTTTAACCCAGATCTCTTGACTGGGGGGTGAATGAATGATTTATTCAGCATTCTGTCTATCATTTGCTTGCGTAGCATAGTCATTTGTTTGCATAGCATAGTGTGCCGCCTGACTGGTATTTTAGTGTATCTGTCATTGTATCCAGATATATAATACAAATAATATTATACCTACAACAATACAGGACTATTGGCTTTGTCAATGGTTGTTAGTTGCATAAGATAAATAAAGCAACAACTATGACTTTGTTGTATAGAATATTAAAAATGCTTCAGTTCTGAAATTATGAGACTGTGAAAGAGCTATAATGAGTGTCTTTGAAGTTACATCAAATGCAGTGGAGGGTGGTACTGCTGCAGAACAAAAAAAAATATGTTCACCCTGGGGTTGAGGGCAAAAATGGAGAGCCTGATAGGGCCGAGTCTCAGCACGCGCTTTTTAGGTTTCGCCTGGCGTCCGCTGCGCAGCAGCGTTCGCGCAGGCGAAATCTAATGTTAGAACAGTATGGGGGACTTGAACCCGCCCCTTCTTCCATTGGCTAGCTCCATAAATGGAGGCTAGCCATTGGAAGACATGGTTGTCCATCACTGTTTCCCCGTCACAACGCGAATCGTGGGCGTTTCTGACTCTTTTTTTAAGTCCCGCCCCCCACACCTTCCCTCTCGCCGAGGAGTTATCCCGCCGTCAGCGATCCATTTGTTTATCCCCCGCCCTCCCTCCCGTTGTCCGTGCCTTCTCCCTCCCGCCCGCCCACTGTCCGTGCCTCCTCCCTCCCGCCCACTCCTCTCGCCAAGGAGTTATCCCGCCATCAGCGATCCATTTGTTTATCCCCCGCCCTCCCTCCCGTTGTCCGTGCCTTCGCCCGCCCACTGTCCGTGCCTCCTCCCTCCCTCCCACTCCTCTCGCCGAGGAGTTATCCCGCCGTCAGTGATCCATTTGTTTATCCCCCGCCCTCCCTCCCGGGCACTGTATATGGCAAGGCACGAGTGTGAAGGTCCAGGAGAAACGAGACATGCTGAGTGCATGCAAAGACAATTCTGCTAGGGGCTTCCGTATCCCTTGTGCACCACAACCAGGCCCAGCGGAAACCCGAACGTAGAGCATTAGTGTGATAAACGGGCCGGAGAACTGATTTAGCTCTTGTGCAAGGCCCCAGGAGAAGCCAACTGAACAGAAATGACGCAACTGTTGGAAATAGAAGGGACCTGGGTGACTGGGAGTGCGTGTCCACCAGGCAGTGGGGCTCTGCCTGGGCTCAGAGGGCCCGGTCCGTGGGAACAGCTGGGCCCTGTGCCTTTCCCACGAGCCACCCGTTGGAAGGTATTTTTAGATGCCACAGTGATGCCTATGGTCCCACACGAGTTCACAAGAGGACGGGCACGGCGGTATGTCTCAGGCCGGTACCTGTCTAATCCTGGCGTAGCTGGAACAGTGCCAGAGGCAGACACCTCATATGTTAAAGAAAAGCGTCACGTGAGAATGACTACTCCGTCCCTCCCAGCATTTGAGAGGCACCGCGGCGCTCTGTGCTGTTCATGGCGGGTGACTGACCATCCTCAGCCCTATCCGCCTCCAGGAGGCAGTAGCCTCACAATGACTGACTCTGCCCCAAGCCTACAAACCTTTGAGAGGCAATGCCCGGACGCGTGAGTGATGCAGCAGTACCCTTGCTGGTTGCTGCCCCTCCAGCAATGGAGTGGCAGCCCTCCGATCCGCCGGAAGCCTTGTACCTCCAACAGCCAGCCCCTCCCTCTGCTCTCCCTGGCGCTGTTTATTTTCATTTCTGTGTATTAATAGGTCTTTGATTTCCGAGAGCTCCTTTGGTCAAGTGCTCCCACAGGACTGGAGAAGCGCAGGCTCTGGTGCCAAGGTCAACAGGTCACCAAAACATCCCAGGGACTCACACGACAAACAGCAGACACGTGGGACACGTCACCTCGCCGCCCTTGGGAATTAACTCAAAGTCATCGACCACCTTCTATCCGGCCCTTTAATGTTCTTTAATGCCCGAACATGGTGACAGGGCGCTGGGGGTGGATGTTAGGAATCATAAAGAGAGGTATGACGGGGGCGGGGGGCTATTACCACTGTACATGTCACTATCGAGACAGACCTCCACGTCGGTATGTGTAGCGCCGATCTCGAGAGGACTCGTCTGGAAGACCGTGCTGAGCTCTAAACGTCCCCGGAGTATGGTGTCTGGTTCCGAGGTACTCGCCTGAGGTATTGTGGCAAGAAGGGGAAACTCTATTTCTGGGCCTTGTGTCCAGAGCTAGACTCCCCATCCGGAGTACTGAGGCCTCATCTGGGGTATATTGTGCAGCTCTCGAGGTCTCATCTCCAGTCCTGCATCTGGTGTACTGACTGGTGAACAACGCACATTGTAGGATTTTATATCTAGTGCCCCTTAGCAGCCTTCTCCTGAGTATTACGCCCAGTTCTAGAAGCTAAATCCGAACTATTGGGACCAATTCTAAAGCCTTTGTTTAAAGTTTTGAGCCCAGGGCTGGAGGTATTAAGAAGAATATCGTGCTCAGTTTTAGAAGCCACGTTTAGGTTGCTGTGCCCAGCTCTAGAAGCCCCCCCCCCTCCCCCGCTTCCAGTTCTGGAGACCAAACCTTGAACAATGTGTTCAGTTTTAAAGGCATTATATGGAGAAATATACCCAGGACTGACTCTCATCTTAAGTATTGTGTACAATTCTGGAACTATCAATCTGGAGTATTCTGCCCAGTTCTGCAGGGCCCATCTGGCGACCTGAATAGTGCTAGAGGCCATACAGGGGGTATTGCCTCCATCTTTGGAAGCCACAGGTGAAGTATTGTGTCTAGACCTGCATCATATTATACAATTCGGAGGCTTTTATTTCCAGAATAATACCAGAATCTGGCGAGGTAAACATGATCGTACATACATAGAGTGAAAGAGTAAAGGAGGCAGATATGAGGACGACATTCGCAAGCAACATGGCAATACATGCTATGGTTTCCGCCCCTCACTGCTACCCTTACATCTGCTGACCTAGTACTTTTTTGTGTGTATGTGGGTATGCACACACAGATGACGATTTCTGAATCCGCTTCACTGAAAATGCAACCCACGGTGGCAAAAGGAGGCAGAGGTTAAAAAGGGACAGGCTTGAATAACTACATAAAGTCGCTGTGTGTGTGTGTGTGTGTGGCTCTGGGTGTGTGTGTGTGTGTGGCTGTGTGTGTGTGTGTGTGTGGCTCTGTGTGTGTGTGTGTGTGTGTGTGGCTCTGGGTGTGTGTGTGTGTGTGTGGCTCTGGGTGTATGTGTGTGTGGCTCTGGGTGTGTGTGGCTGGCTCTGGGTGTGTGTGTGTGTGTGTGTGTGTGTGTGGCTCTGGGTGGGTGTGTGTGTGTGGCTCTGGGTGTGTGTGTGTGTGGCTCTGTGTGTGTGTGTGTGGCTCTGGGTGTGTGTGTGTGGCTGGCTCTGGGTGTGTGTGTGTGGCTGGCTCTGGGTGTGTGTCTGTGTGGCTCTGGGTGTGTGTGTGTGTGGCTCTGGGTGTGTGTGTGTGGTAGTAATTGCTGTCTGCTGAGCTCGTCCGTAGGGTACAATAGGTCTCACATTTGCAAGAGATTAAGCTAATGGCAATGTAAATGACAATGCCATTTATTTATCTGTTTTCAAAACCAACACATAAATACAAATTTTGTCATTTACAATGCCAATAGCTCTAACTTTTCCAAAGGCGAAACCATTGCATTGTAAATGCTTGTTTAGAGCTGTCGGTGCTGAGCCCCGGTGGGACCCGGCCCACTTAAAGCCCTGGTGTGGTCTAAGTGTACTTTGTTCATTCCGGAACTCTCGAGAATGCACACGTCGCTGTGTGTGGTGACTCGGTGGCAAGCCTTGTTAGCCAAAGCACTTGCAACTTCTATAGTTTACACATTTTTCAGGAATGCTCTGGGCAAGCTTGTTTTCTGATAGATCGCGTTATGCCCGCTGAGGCCACTTCATCTGTGTCAAACGCAATTGCACAAACTCATTTTTCGAAGTTTAGCCTTTCGTCTCGATGCGTTATTTGGACCATTGGAAAGGTCACAGGCGGGCAGAGGCCCAGGAGAACATTCTCTGGTGGCAGCAGGCATCATTAATACATCAGCGTGAGTGATGAGAAGGAGCGCATCACACATACAAAGGCCATAAAGATGCCCGGCTCGGAAATAATTCAGAGCCGCAGGCAAATCAAGATACTCTTCTGACTGCCACTTGGCCATAAGTTCAGTGATTTATACCTCAAGTGGTAAGGTGGAAATTGGCCTCTAAAAAGAAAAATATGAATGCTGCAACAAACAGAAACTAGCTCGTTGTGCGTGATATGCGACATAGCTGTAGGTAATCGAAATGTTTACAACAGCGAAAAAAACGAATAAAAAAAGCTGAAACGATATTTTACAACGTTTATTTTGTATAAGAAGTGTAGTTGCATTTATATAGCGCCTCACCCCACACACGAGGCGCTGAAGAGCATTAGCTGCTAGTGCATGGTTGGATAAACAGTGGGAGAGTGCAGTATGGCTTATTTGGTAAGTGTTTGCAGATCGTGCCTCTTTGGCAAAGTCTGCTCAGCTGGTTCTCTGCAAGTGCATAGCTGCACCTATGCATGGCTATAGGAGAAGCGTGTGAAAAAGAACACAGTTGTGTACACATGTGGATAACTTCCTGTTTTGGACTGGCCTGTATCATACCGTTGAAAACATATTGAATCTGAATGTTCAATACTATATCAACTAAAATATATGCCAGCCGCGGCCGGTAGTGGGAGTATAATATATAAACATATAACATAACATATAAATAAATAAAACAAATTTCGTTGCGCGCACTGCATCGCATTTGGTGATGCAGTGCACGCAACGAAATTTGTTTTATTTATTTATGTTTACTTACCTGTTTAAGTCCGTAATCCATACATTACTACCCCCCACCCTGCCCCTGCCCCTCCCCCTCCTCACGTCACCGCCCGGCCGGTACTCCCACTACCGGCCGCGGCTGATATATGCCCTGGAGTGTCACGGAGACACCAACAGTAATGATCAGTATACAGACAGCCATAGAATAGCTCTCATGGGCGAACATGAAGTGAGAGATGAGTAACCACTATGTGACCACCAGAGGCGTATACAAGTAACAAGTTTATTATTCTAGTGTTTAGTCTTTTTACAACCATTACACTGTATGTTAAGTATAAAAACGTGAGAAACATTCATAAAACCTTTTGTGCACTTATATTACAAAATTTCTGTTTTAAAAAAAAATTCATAGTGTCATCTCATTAAAATCCATAATATGCTTCACATATCTCTCACGAGACTGGACATTGGCAAACAAAGTTTCATTACAGTTGGAGTAGGATACAAAGCGATTCCTTTGTTCTTTCAGAGTTTTTGTTTAAGCTGGGATTATTAATTAAGAGGCGTATACGTAAAGAGACCACTCAGGAGTGGCGGTGAGGAACCCACAGGAATGGGCCTTATACAGCCTGCAATTGTATGTGCCCCGATGGGTCCACCTTAGAGTGGAACAGGGGCAATCATTACTCAGGAATCCATGGTATGTGCCTGAGAAGGCCATCTAGATGTGGTAGCGAACTCCCCATAGGAATGGCCATTATTATACAGCAAGCCATGGTTTATTCTCTGATGGGTCACCGCAAAGGGACAAGGGAGACGCTATTATTGTGGTCAAATATATTATAGCTTGAAGGAGTTCACTCTACTGTGTAAGGAAGCCATCAATAAGACTGGGCAATACACAACCAGACAAAATACTTGCTATGAGCAGTGAGGGAGAGTCCCGCATGACTCACTGCTGAGCACTCATGGGCTCCACCTCCTGGTCAGAGGTCGCGCTTGAGACGCAGAGCTAGCTTCCGGGTCGAGAACGCCGGAGCTGGAAACACAATGCGGCCGAACACAGCAACCGCTGTAGCTAATCTTTGTACTATTCTGCTGCAGTGAGCAATGGGCTGTGCATGGTGTCTGGTGTTAAAGCAAGGATCCTCAACGGTAAAGGAGACAAGAGGAAGCCGACAGCTGCATCACTGAGGGATGGAGGTCTCTGGTGTCGAGGAGTCATCACGATAGGCTAGTTCTTCTTAATAGAGGGTCCCTGTGGAGGCTCTCTCCCTACCCTCCTCTTTTTTTTTCTTCTTCTGTTTATTTGGACAGTTGTTCTTAATATTAATCCTGCCAAGGACATTAGGCCCTATTATAACATGTAAGTGGTAGCAGAGAAACAAAATCACCTATATTTTGGTGGACAAGAGTATGCGGCAGATGGCCCATATCAGTAAATAGGGTGACCAACTGGCATTGGTGTAAATTCAGGACAGTGAGTGTAAAAATTCAGGACACAAATTCAGGACAGGAGGTGAAAATTCAGGACAAAACTTCAGGACAATTGGATACGTTTTACAGACACACCAGAGGTCACGCAATAGTATATAAGTAAGCCCAGCCATATTCAAACATATTCAACCATTTGCAAACCTATCCATCATGTATCCTTCCATCTATCATTTCAATCATTCATCCTTTCCCTCATCCATCCATTATCCATCCACCCTTTCACCCTATCCATCTGTACACTCATCCATCCACTCTTCTACCCACCCATCCATTCACTCATCCATCCTTTCTCTCATCCATTTATCCTTTTGCTCCTTCACTCATCTATTCTTCCTTTTGTCCATCTACCCTCCCTTTCACTCACTCATCCATCCTTACATCCACCCTTTCACTCATCCGTCTATACATTTACCCTTGCACTTATCAATTCTTCAATCCATCCATCATTTCACTCATCCACCCACTCACTCATCATCCACCTTTTCACTCATCCATCCTTTCACTCATCCATCCACCCAGCTATTCTTCCACCCATTCATCCAGCTATTTATCTTTTCTCTCTTCCATCCTTCCACTCACTCATCAATCCATCCATCCATCCACCCTCTCTCCTTATCCATCTATTCCATCTTTAATGCATCCATTCACTCTTTCACTAATTCATCCAGCCATCCACCCATCCCTTCACTTACTCACTCGCCCACCTTTTCATATTAATTTTGAGCTGAGCCTTTTTGAGAAGAGGCCCGTCAAGAAAAAAAATCCGTTCCTGGATATTCCTTGCTTCAGGAGCCATTCCAGGACAGGGACAGAAGCCACCCAGGGCAGAGACATGATCCACCACGGGGGGGGGGGGCAGGAGCCATCACGGGTGCGGGGGGGGGGGGACAGGAGCCACCACATGGGGGGACAGGAGCCATCACTGGGGGTGTGGAGGGGCAGGAGCCATCACAGGAGGGGGAACTGGATCCACCAGGGTGGGCACAGGGGTGGGCATGCAGTATTCTAGTATCATCTTGTTCTTTTCCAGGGTGGGGTAGGGCTCCTCACCCCCTCCTGGACAAGACAACGAGAAGACAGTCTCTCTCTCCAAAATGTTAGTTGTGCCATACCCTACTGAGATGTACAGTACTTACAGGAGATATTCCAAGAGAACTGTTTTAACTGATTGTCCTCCATACTTTGTTAATCAGTGTGGGTGCGATTGTGCCATTTCTTTATTTTATTACATTATAGACTGCATGTTTGAAGAATCGAGGTGTGTTTACAATTTAGTGACAGTAATTAAGCTCTGTTAAAAGAACCACGTGCTGCCTCGGTGTAATCAGACCAGTTTGAGGATGTTTGGTGCCATGAGAAGAGGCGCTAAACCTCCGCTAGTACCCTGAGAAGAGGCGCTGACCCCCTCCCGCTGGTGCCCTGAGAAGAGGCGCTGACCCCCCGCTGGTGCCCTGAGAAGAGGCCGTGACCATCTGCTAGTACCCTGAGAAGAGGCCCTGACCCCCCCGGTGGTGCCCTGAGAAGAGGCGCTGACCCCCCCGCTGGTGCCCTGAGAAGACGCGCTGACCCCCCGCTAGTATCCTGAGCAGAGGCGCTGACCTCCTGCTGGTGAACTGAGAAGAGGCTCTGAACCCCCCTCTGGTGCCCTGAAAAGAGGCGCTGACCCCCGGCTGGTGCCCTGAGAAGAGGCGCTGACCACCGCTGGTGCCCTGAGAAGAGGTGCTGACCTCCCCGCTGGTGCCCTGAGAAGAGGCGCTGACCTCCTGCTGGTGAA
This sequence comes from Lissotriton helveticus, assembly GCF_964261635.1. Lineage (NCBI taxonomy): Eukaryota > Metazoa > Chordata > Amphibia > Caudata > Salamandridae > Lissotriton > Lissotriton helveticus. The sequence continues at coordinate 1,133,685,599 of NC_136061.1, forward strand.
CTGAGAAGAGGCTCTGAACCCCCCTCTGGTGCCCTGAGAAGAGGCGCTGACCACCGCTGGTGCCCTGAGAAAAGGTGTTGACCTCCCGCTGGTGCCCTGAGAAGAGGCACTGAACTTCCTCTGGTGCCCTGAGAAGAGGCACTGAACCCCCTCTGGTGCCATGAGAAGAGGCGCTGACCACCACTGGTGCCCTGAGAAGAGGTGCTGACCTCCCGCTCGTGCCCTGAGAAGAGGCACTGAACTTCCTCTGGTACCCTGAGAAGAGGCACTGAACCCCCTCTGGTGCCCTGAAAAGAGGCACTGAACCCCCCTCTGGTGCCCTGAGAAGAGGCGCTGACCACCGCTGGTGCCCTGAGAAGAGGTGCTGACCTCCCGCAGGTGCCCTGAGAAGAGGCGCTGACCCACTCCCGCAGGTGCCCTGAGAAGAGGCACTGAACCCCCTCTGGTGCCCTGAGAAGAGGCACTGAACCCCCTCTGGTGCCATGAGAAGAGGCGCTAAACCTCCGCTTGTACCCTGAGAAGAGGCGCTGACCCCCCCGGTGGTGCCCTGAGAAGAGGCGCTGACCCCCCGGTGATGCCCTGAGAAGAGGCGCTGACCCCCCCGGTGGTGCCCTGAGAAGAGGCGCTGACCCCCCCCCGGTGGTGCCCTGAGCAGAGGCGCTGACCTCCTGCTGGTGAACTGAGAAGAGGCTCTGAAACCCCCTCTGGTGCCCTGAAAAGAGGCACTGAACCCCCCTCTGGTGCCCTGAAAAGAGGCACTGAACCCCCCTCTGGTGCCCTGAGAAGAGGCGCTGACTACCGCTGGTGCCCTGAGAAGAGGTGCTGACCTCCCGCTGGTGCCCTGAGAAGAGGCACTGAACTTCCTCTGGTGCCCTGAGAAGTGGCTCTGAACCCCTCCCGCAGGTGCCCTGAGAAGAGGCACTAAACCCCCTCTGGTGCCATGAGAAGAGGCGCTAAACCTCCGCTTGTACCCTGAGAAGAGGCGCTGACCCCGGCTGGTGCCCTTAGAAGAGGCGCTGACCCCTCCCGCTGGTGCCCTTAGAAGAGGCGCTGACCCCCCGCTGTGGCCCTGAGAAGCGGCGCTGACCCCGGCTGGTGCCCTTAGAAGAGGCGCTGACCCCCCACTGGTGCCCTGAGAAGAGGCGCTAAACCTCCGCTTGTACCCTGAGAAGAGGCGCTGACCCCCCGCTAGTACCCTGAGAAGAGGCGCTGACCCCGGCTGGTGCCCTTCGAAGAGGCGCTGACCCCCTCCCACTGGTGCCCTTAGAAGAGGCGCTGACCTCCCGCTGGTGCCCTGAAAAGAGGCGCTGACCCCCCGCTAGTACCCTGAGAAGAGGCGCTGACCCCCTCCCGCTGGTGCCCTGAGAAGAGGCGCTGCCCCCCCCCGCTGGTGCCCAGAGAAGAGGAGCTTACCCCCCGCTAGTACCCTGAGAAGAGGTGCTGACCCCCCCGGTGGTGCCCTGAGAAGAGGCACTGAACCCCCTCTGGTGCCATGAGAAGAGGCGCTAAACCTCCGCTTGTACCCAGAGAAGAGGCGCTGACCCCCCCGGTGGTGCCCTGAGAAGAGGCGCTGACCCCCCCCCGGTGATGCCCTGAGAAGAGGCGCTGACCCCCCCGGTGGTGCCCTGAGAAGAGGCGCTGACCCCCCCCCCCCCCCGGTGGTGCCCTGAGCAGAGGCGCTGACCTCCTGCTGGTGAACTGAGAAGAGGCTCTGAACCCCCCTCTGGTGCCCTGAAAAGAGGCACTGAACCCCCCTCTGGTGCCCTGAGAAGAGGCGCTGACCACCGCTGGTGCCCTGAGAAGAGGTGCTGACCTCCCGCTGGTGCCCTGAGAAGCGGCAATGAACTTCCTCTGGTGCCCTGAGAAGTGGCTCTGAACCCCTCCCGCAGGTGCCCTGAGAAGAGGCACTGAACCCCCTCTGGTGCCATGAGAAGAGGCGCTAAACCTCCGCTTGTACCCTGAGAAGAGGCGCTGGCCCCCCCGGTGGTGCCCTGAGAAGAGGCGCTGACCTCCTGCTGGTGAACTGAGAAGAGGCTCTGAACCCCCCTCTGGTGCCCTGAGAAGAGGCGCTGACCACCGCTGGTGCCCTGAGAAGAGGCGCGGACCCCCCGCTGGTGCCCTGAGAAGAGGCGCTGACCACCGCTGGTGCCCTGAGAACAGGCACTGAACCCCCTCTGGTGCCATGAGAAGAGGCGCTGACCCCCTCCCGCAGTTGCCTTGAGAAGAGGCACTGAACCCCCTCTGGTGCCATGAGAAGAGGCGCTAAACCTCCGCTTGTACCCTGAGAAGAGGCGCTGACCCCGGCTGGTGCCCTTAGAAGAGGCGCTGACCCCCTCCGCTGGTGCCCTTAGAAGAGGCGCTGACCTCCCGCTGGTGCCCTGAGAAGAGGCACTGAACCCCCCTCTGGTGCCCTGAAAAGAGGCGCTGACCCCCCGCTAGTACCCTGAGAAGAGGCGCTGACCCCCTCCCGCTGGTGCCCTGAGAAGAGGCGCCGACCCCCCGCTAGTACCCTGAGAAGAGGCGCTGACCCCCTCCCGCTGGTGCCCTGAGAAGAGGCACTGACCCCCTGCTTGTACCCTGAGAAGAGGCGTTGACCCCCTGCTAGTACCCTGAGAAGAGGAGCTGACCCCCCGCTAGTACCCTGAGAAGAGGCGCTGTGCTCCTGCACAGATGAGATCGGAGAGCTACAAACTCTGAGCCCAGGCTGAGCTGTAGAGTGAAAAGTTTGACTTTGATGTTTCCCTCTGTGATTCCTGTTTTTTGTGTACATCTGTACAGCTCAGATCAGTGAACAAAAAAAAAACAAGCATTGCCAGGTCTGGCCATTTTTGTGTCACACAAATTGCAGAGACATGACGCATTCAGGGCTGTTTGCATCTGAATAAATGCCCCTGCTCCTGAAGCTGCAGCCCCTCCCTCTCAGTCACCTTCAAGCACCTCTTAACAGCTCATCAAGGCTGAAGGTGTGAGGGTTGCCATCCCGCTGTGCCTCTCCAATGCTGCTGGGTGTCTGAGCTTTGGTACAGCATCAAGACTGTTACACCCGACCTCAGCAGCATCGGAGTCAAGAAGGGAGGTGGGTGGAAGCTGTGCGGGCTTTAGGGTTAAAGCGTTAAAGGTTTAGGGTTAAAATTACGGACAAGTGGCGTCCGTTAAAGAATCCTTCACGGACAACGGACAGACGGCCGAAATTACGGATTGTCCGTGAAATTTACTGACAGTTGGTCACCCTATCAGTAAATCAAATGGCGAAGACAAAAGTTGCACAAACGCACATTCTTGCAGCAAGAAGGGAGAAAAACTTTGTAAAAAAAAAAAAAAGCCATTGCACCAGATAAAGTGACAGAGCAGTTATCTTTAGAGACAACATATCACCCCCTCCCCCTTCCCCACTTTGTTCTTACCTAGAAGTACCCTCCACTGGTACGGTATCTGTATCTGTGTCTGATACGGAGTATATGAATGGCAGCTTCAACCCCCAACAACAGAATAATGGTAAAATTGGGGAAAGGGATATGCCTCACAAAAGTGGGGAGAAGTATAAAACAACGAAAGTGGTTGGTAAAGAACACAAAGATTATCCTCTGTTTGCTAAAAAAAACGAAAAACTACTCTGGAGAGTTTGACTATACAGACAGAAGGTTTGGAAGAAGTCAGAGTATTCTCAACATGTGACTGACGCAGGATTGACACCAGCTTCTGTAGATAGTTTATTTGTGTCAAATGTTGATCCAATGGTTAATACGGGTAGGAAAGGTTTCAGATTCATTGCCCCAAATTACAGAAACACTGAGGCCTGAAAGGATGGGTCAGGATTTGTCAACTGGAATTCAAAGACCCCAGGGTGTAGAACAAGATACCTCTTCAGGACCATACAAAAGGGGATGATGGATGGAGCGTTTGAGCAAATCAAACACTCACCCCCAGTCAACTGATCTGGGTTTAATCCATCACCATTCTTTAGCCCACTCAGCCACCCCAGTTCAGACATGGCCATATGCAAATCACTCTGACCCTGTGCCTCATGGGAACAGTCCAGCCTGAACTGCCAAGCCATGTCTTCCCTGGACTGGAAACAAGCATCCTGGGACCGGTTTCGGATTCATAATCCTCATCAGCCAGGCTATCTTGAATCCAGTGGCCAAGTGAGCAAGGGACTCACGTCTGAGCATACCCTGCCACACTTAGGGCGAACAAAGCGATACAAAAGGGGATGATGGACGGAGCGTTTGAGCAAATCAAACACTCACCCCCAGTCAACTGATCTGGGTTTAATCCATCACCATTCTTTAGCCCACTCAGCCACCCCAGTTTAGACATGGCCATATGCAAATCAGTCTGACCCTGTGCCTCATGGGAACAGTCCAGCCCGAACTGCCAAGCCATGTCTTCCCTGGACCGGAAACAAGCATCCTGGGACCGGTTTCGGATTCATAATCCTCATCAGCCAGGCTATCTTGAATCCAGTGGCCAAGTGAGCAAGGGACTCACGTCTGAGCATACCCTGCCACACTTAGGGCGAACAAAGCGATACAAAAGGGGATGATGGACAGAGCGTTTGAGCAAATCAAACACTCACCCCCAGTCAACTGATCTGGGTTTAATCCATCACCATTCTTTAGCCCACTCAGCCACCCCAGTTCAGACATGGCCATATGCAAATCAGTCTGACCCTGTGCCTAATGGGAACAGTCCAGCCCGAACTGCCAAGCCATGTCTTCCCTGGACCGGAAACAAGCATCCTGGGACCGGTTTCGGATTCATAATCCTCATCAGCCAGGCTATCTTGAATCCAGTGGCCAAGTGAGCAAGGGACTCACGTCTGAGCATACCCTGCCACACTTAGGGCGAACAAAGCGATACAAAAGGGGATGATGGACAGAGCGTTTGAGCAAATCAAACACTCACCCCCAGTCAACTGATCTGGGTTTAATCCATCACCATTCTTTAGCCCACTCAGCCACCCCAGTTCAGACATGGCCATATGCAAATCAGTCTGACCCTGTGCCTCATGGGAACAGTCCAGCCCGAACTGCCAAGCCATGTCTTCCCTGGACCGGAAACAAGCATCCTGGGACCGGTTTCGTATTCATAATCCTCAACAGCCAGGCTATCTTGAATCCATTGGCCAAGTGAGCAAGGGACTCATATCTGAGCATACCCTGCCACACTTAGGGCGAACAAAGCGATACAAAAGGGGATGATGGACGGAGCGTTTGAGCAAATCAAACACTCACCCCCAGTCAGTCTGACCCTATGCCTCATGGGAACAGTCCAGCCCGAACTGCCAAGCCATGTCTTCCCTGGACCGGAAACAAGCTTCCGAGGACCGGTTTCTGGCATTCCAGACGTCTTCAGCCCGGCTTGCTTGAATCCAGTCGCAAAGTGAGCAAGGGACTCACGTCTGAGCATACCCTGCCACACTTATGGCGGCCAAAAGCGGTACAAAAGGGGGTGGTGATGGACGGAGCATCTGAATCAATCAAACACTCACACGCAGTCAAAAGATCTGGGTTTAATCCATCACCATTCTTTAGCCCACTCTGCCACCCCAGTTCAGACATGGCTATATGCAAATCAGTCTGACCCTGTGCCTCATGGGAACAGTCCAGCCCGACCTGCCAAGCCATGTCTTCCCTGTACCGGAAACAAGCTTCCGAGGACCGGTTTCTGGCATTCCAGCCGTCTTCAGCCCGGCTTGCTTGAATCCAGTGGCAAAGTGAGCAAGGGACTCACGTCTGAGCATACCCTGCCACACTTATGGCAGCCAAAAGCAGTACAAACCCAGATCTTTTGACTGGGTGTGAGTGTTTGATTGATTCAGATGCTCCGTCCATCACTACCCCCTTTAGTACCACCTCTTCAGGACAGCAGGACCAGCAGCAAAGTAACGAGTTGTGTAATGCTAGTCAACATTCAATATAACAGGTCCAGCAGTTTTGTGAACCTATTCTAGCCTAAATTAGAGAATTTAAAACCTCTCAGGCTCAGGAAATTGCCTCAGTTCATCAAAGGTTGGACAAGATCGAGAGAATGGTGCAACAAATTCCAGAGCGAATTAAAAAAACTTGAGCAAAGAGTATCAGACATGGAGGATCGTTCTCTTAGCTGGGATAAAGATAATGACATTGATCAGAAAAAACTAAAGGCTTCACAATTGAAAGTAGATACAATGGAGAAAAATGCGAAATGATCTATTATGCGTTTCTTAGGCATTCCAGAGAAAAATGAACATATAAATGGGCAGACAAATCAGTTGATGTAAATGGAAACAATGATAAAGAAAAATTAAGGAGAACGCACCAGACGATCTTACTATAATGCGGGCAGATAGGGTCCCTGCTCAGCGTACAGCTGGTGCTAAGTACCCAAGGACAATGATAATAAATTTTGCAGAATATCGTATAAAAGAAGCCTTCTTTACTAAGGCGGTTTAGTGAAAAGCATTTGTTATAACTGATGGGTCAAGAGTGAGTTTATTTTCAGTTATGTCGGCATTAGTGCCGCGCTGACAAAGGGATTTTTTGGGCTTGATTGGTCAGTTTGAAAAAGTTGGGGCACAGGAGATCCTTGTTCAACAATCCAAACTGAAAGTGTTATTTAAGGGTCAATTCCATCTCTGTGTTACTCTGGAGGAAACCCAGGAGGTGTTGCAGAAGGTCGTCAAGGGAAGCAAAGGATAGAGGCGAAGCAGGGGGAAGCCAGAATAAGTTAGAAAGAGACATAAGAGATTGCAAACTGACATAGTGGTTATTCAGAGTAAGTTAATTATTAATCACTTTCGTTTTATGTTTTAGGCATGCGTTTAGGCACCAGTCACTTTCTTATAGCAGATTGTAGTGCTCGGTTGATGGTTTTGAAGATAATATAATGCTGCTGAATGCTGGGTGTCAACAACAAAAACATCTCTAGTCTGCTAAAACTAGGCACTATGCACTTTGTTAAAATAGCAATAATTTAATGCTGCTGAATGTTGGGTGTCAATAGAACAAACATTTCTAAATCTGCTCAAATTAGCCACTATGCACTTTGTTATAATAGCACTTTTTAGGTACGTTGGCACTTTTACATACTTAACCCTGGTTTACAGGGAGAAGATGAAAGCTGCTGAAATATGCAGTTGAATACCAATTATCTTGTAAGTGAAGCAAGAGGGTGTGCGCAGGTGCCAGGTCAGGGCACCAAAACTCTTGGGAAGAATGAGGAAGGGAGGCGCAGGCCATCCTTTTCCTCAGATGGGTTTGGGGTGGGGAGGTGGTTGGGGAAGTGTGGTAGTCGGGGAGCGTGCGGATAAAAAGGAGCAAGATGAGAGCAGGCTATGGTTGGACAATTAACAAGAGCAAGAGATGAATGGGAGGGGAACTGAAAATAGAGGAAGATAGGAAAATGGGTCAAGTCCAGTAAGTAAATGTCAGCAATGATATAAAAAAGCAAATTTCTGAGTCAACAAGTTTCCATTCCAAAAACTTTATTCGACAATTAAGTCATAAAAGCATCACAATACATAGTTTTGCAATAAAACATTTTTTTTAAAAACCATTACAATAAATATTTAAAAAACTTAAGAATTAATTAAACTAGACAAGACTAATGTCGAATATTTAAAATTAGGAAATATAAGATACATTTACAATGGATATTAGCATCATATTTTTGCCCTAGTCATTTATTCAATACAAACTCAATCCCACCATCAATTTGTTAACGTCTGCCCATTCTAGTTAGCAATTCAGTTTGAGGCGAATTACCCATGCCCATTTTAAATATTTTGCCATAGCAATGGCAATAGGAATGCTGGGGTCAGTACATTGTATTCTCAAAGCCTCTTCATATTTCCGTGAGCCAATTAGTCGGCATATTGGTTTTACGCATTTGGCCCGGGGGGCATTGTATAAGGGACAGAAGAACAAAAAATGACTTATCGATTCTTCTTTGTCCCTATATTTGGGGCACTTGTCATCATTCTTATCTGCCCACCTTACGGTAAAAGACCTAATAGGGAGGGTACCTGCCCTAAATTGAAAATAAAGTTTGCGGTCCAGTGGATTCTTGATTGCGTCCCAGTAGGGTTCCAACGCTGGATATGTTTTAAACTCTAAAAATCGCCCTGTCAAATGTGAAGACGAACTCGCTGAATACTTCTCTGCATTAACCATATTCCAATATAGCTTCTTCATTTCCATCTTAGATGGGAATGCAGCGTTTTTTGGGTCGTCCCACAATGCAATCAAGCCCAATTTCCCTAGCAGAGATCTTATTGCTTTCAACCAGGTAATTTTGTGAAAGCGATCTTTCTCAATGATTTCCAAAAAGCCCCGAGCATAGTGAACTAGTTCCTCTGTTGTCCACAGCCTGCGCCAATACAATAATGGACGCAGCATGGCCAGGTCTTGGACTGATCTTTTCCCAAGGTCCCAGAACAGGGGAATTAAGGGGGTGCTTTGGGGGACACACGTAGCTTTCCTTAGGAATTCATTTTCTAGGGATGTCAAGTGTTTTAGATTTGCAAATCCCCATAGTTTAGCCCCATAAAGGGCAGAACTTAAAACTTTCATCCCGTAGATTTCAAGTAATGGTTTAATAGGCTTCGTGAAAGAGGATTTGAATCTCTTGAGAAGAGTGCCCGCTAGCTGCTTATGCCTTAATGTGGTCATGTCCAGCTGGCTATTCCAGCACATATTGCTCTGAAGGTTTACCCCCAAATAAGTAAAGGCATTAACTTGTTCTAGCGGGGAATTATCCAAGTATATATTTCCCTCGAACCGCATATTTGATTTCGGGCATTTTGGATCTGAAAGGACCATAAATTTTGTTTTAGTAGTATTTATTTCAAGCCCACGCCGCCGGCAGAAGTCCATGAATCGCTGAAGGGCCAGTTGAAAGCCACTTGGTGTTTTACACAATATAAGAGTATCGTCCGCGAACATTAGGATCGGGACGCATTCTCCAACCATCACAGGGGCATCAGTATGAACCAGGGAAAGGTAGTCGGCCGCCCCATTCATGAAGAGTGAGAACAGGGTAGGCGCCAAAACGCAACCCTGTCTCACTCCCCGCTCAACGGGGAAGGCTTCCGTAACTTCACCCTGTTTGCCCCATCTAACCCTAGCGTAAGTATCCTCGTGCAGACGGACAACCAGGGTCAACAATTCCGGGGCCATTCCCAGCTCCTCCAACACTTGCCACAGCTTCTCTCGCGGGACAAGGTCGAACGTCGCCCTAAGTTCGACAAATACCGCGTATAATAGCCCCTTTTCCAGAATAACAGTTCGCCAATATAAGACGACAAATCGAAAAACCTGATCTATCGTACTGGTTCTTGGGCGGAAACCTGCCTGCAGTGGGCTCAGGACACCTTCTTTGTCCATCCAGGTCTGTATCTTGCCCAGAACAAGACGACCCATTATTTTTTTAATGGAATCGATCAGGCTAATGGGCCTGTAATTGCCTGCCAGGGACTTATCCCCTTTTTTATAGACAGGGACAATCTCTGCTCCCTTCCAAGAGCACGGGACAGCCATCCCCTGGGCAATAGCATTAGATAATTGGGCGATGTAAAGTCGCCACCTCTTGTCACTTAGGAATAGATCCGCGGGAACGCAGTCCATCCCTGGGGCACGCCCCTCCGTTACTGAACTCAGGGCTGTATCCACATCCTCTATACTAAAAATAATACCCTCGTAGAATTTGAAGCCAGGAGCCACATCCCTTAAATTGCCCTCAGTTTTTGCATACTGGGGCTTGAAGTACTCTATCCAGGAATTTTGGGGGACATTATTTTGCGGACTGGCCGCCCGGCCTCCTCCTTCCCATTTATAAGTGTCCCAGAATAACTTCTGATTTTTGGACTGACATGCTTCTTTTAGGTCTCGCCATAATTGATCTTCCCATTGTCTTTTAGCCTCATAGATCGTGTTTTTATAGTAGGACCTAGCTACTTTTATTGTCTCACGGTTCCTAGCTTTAAGCGCTAGGCCCAACCCAGCCCTGGCTTCCCTACATGCCTTGTTGTACCACCTCTCTGGAGTTCTCTTAACTTTTGTTTTGGAGGTACAGGATTTGCAAAAATAGGTTTTAAGATTTGAAAAAAAGTCTGCATGGTCTTCCTCAAAGGGGCTATACTTTCCTCCTCTGGCTTTTGGTCCTATTTTGCCCAGCATCTCCCCTAAACTATCATTATTGGCGCACAGCGACTCTGGTTGATTAATCACTGCACTCTACTTAAGGTGGCGCTCATTATTGGCCATGATCGTATCCGGGGCTAATAGATCTTCAGGCGTTTCTACCTGTCCCTCCTGACCCAAATGGAATAGAGCTGTCAAGGGGTTATGGTCACTCTCTACACGGGTCTTTACCTCCATGTCCACAAGAGAGTGCCAAAGTTCCAGATGTACTAACAAATAATCTATTTTGCTTGCCCTAAGGCCATTGTCATATGTGTTTTTCCCGGTCCTGTCTGAAGGTGTCCGACCATTAGCTGCTCTAAGCTGGTTACCCAAACAAAGCTCATTTAGATGTAATGCAGCTTCCGTCCATCTTACTGCTGTGCTAACCTCAAGTTGGGGGACACCCCATCTAGAGTCTTCATCTTCTGCCAGTTTTAGATTTTCCAATCCCAAAGGCTCAAAAGTTGTATTAAAATCACCCGCTACTAGTGGCCATACACCTTCAGGCGCGGACTCAATCAATGATTCTAGTACGGTCAATACTTCTGACTTTTTCACACCCGGTACGCCCCTGGCATAAACATTTATAATATCAAGCTTTGGGCTACCTGGGAAACTAAGCCTAAGCGCGATGATATCACAGTGACTGACTGGCAACAATTGGACACAACAGCTAAGCTTCTGTTTAACCCAGATCACCAAGCCACCCATTGGTCGACCCTTTTTCCCTCTCACCGCAGGGACATAAAAATTCAGATAGCCAGATCTGAATACTGGGTCGACAGCCCAAGTCTCTTGAAAGAGGCATATATCAAAATCATCAATGAAACTTGCCCAGCACGGCGACACTAACTTAGGTCCCATGCCCGCCAAGTTCCACGATATTAGTGAAGTCAGATTAACCATGGGATGTGGCCCTCCATCTATTACATTGGTACCTTCAGCAGTACTAGAATGTTGTAAGACGTTGGAAGCGCTAGGGAGTTGGGGATTAGGGCCAATATCAATTGTCTGATGAATGTAATTACTCCCATTCTGTGGACTGGCAGCAACAACATTATCAGTCTTATGGCTTGGCCCAACTACTACTGGGCTTTTGGAAACCTTCAAATGGTCCTCCCTCCCCCCTACATGCGAAATTAACAAGCTTGTTGCGCTCTTTTTGCAACACCCCTCCCATGGTTGCCATCAATCACAATCCTCTAACCACGATAGGGCTGAGAACCTATTATACAACCTCAACCCCTGGTCAGCCAAGTATCTACCGGTCTCATTCCATAAGCAGGCTTCTCTACGGGGACCCTGTACAGATGCATAAAAATAAGTGAGTGGGAGTGATTGGATCCGGGACCTCGAGTCTAAGTGAGGCCAATCGCAAATATGCTCAACACACCTCCTGTCCCTGAAGTTAATAACAACACAATCGCCCCCTACTGTTTTTACACCTCTGCCCACCCAATTCACCCTTCTTACAGAAAGGATCTCAATGCGTATATGGGGTGGCAAAGGTCTATTTGCATTAAGCCAGTAGATGCACTTGTTTCTTAATTCCAGGTGCGATTCCCTCTTGCCCTGTGCTAGTGGTGGGACACCTGCCAAAATTACAACATAGGGGGCAGCCTCCGGGGGCAGTTCTACAGACAGATATTTGGGGACTACATGATCTTGACAATTACTAGGAAAAGCATAATGCTCTATTATTTTGGTAGGCACCTCTATTCTATCCCTAGAATTCTCAACAGGTTGACTAACCCCCTTAGCACTAAGAGAGGAGGTTGTTAATCTAGAAGGTTCTGACGTATCTACTACTAGATTAATATTGCCACTTGGTACGTCAATAGGAGATGCACCCCCCACAGATTGTCCTCCCAGATTTGGCTTTGCGGTACATACTCCGTTTCCCCGACTCCCCCTCGTCTTTTGGGTAGAAGCTAGTGAAAGTTCCAGGCAAACCAGCCTTGACTCAATACTGTCAAGTCTCTCATGTAGCCGATGGATTGATTTTTGATTTTCCAACATAAATTCCAGCTTTCTCCAAAACTGAGCTCCAGGTTTTTCCATAAGTTCCCCCTCTATACGTGGCGCGGGAGTTACCTCTGAGCCAGCTGGACAAGGTGTTTTGGGGCAGCTTATGGCACTAGGTAGAGTAATCTCCTTATCGCCTCGGTCTTTTCCTTTTTTTCCTTTTTTTCCCTGAGCTTGTGGTTGCCCTTGCGCCCCTAGGCATTTGTTTTTGGACGTCACACACTTTGCCTGGGGTGCTACACCCTTATTTCCATTGTTCGCTGATCTAGTTCTGATACTTGAAGAGGGTGCTTTTGCCGGAAGAGTGACTTGTTTGGTCTTAGCAGCTGGTACTATAGGCCGATGTTGTACTGGTGATATGGTGTGGCCATCCAGCTGCGAAGAAGAATTATCAACATCATCCTCCACAGAACACAGCGTGTCTTCTGGGTCAACCCCACTTGCGGCAGGTGATTTAGCAGTGGCAAGACTTCCCATTGAAGATCTCTTGTCGAAGAGAGGGTCTAGTGATAGTCTTTTTTCGGTCAATTCTATGTCCTTAGCCAGGGCAGAAGACACCCGTATAAGAAAATTGTCTAATGTACCCATTAGCGATCCCCCAACATTTTTCCCACCATTGTCTCCTAAGGTGGAAACGGAGGTCATAGTAAGACGATAAGTTTCTCAAGGCTTCCTTTGTATTTGGTAACAGGAATAATATTTTGGCCCTTGTATCCACACAACAATGCACTCGAGAGCACTAACCTTGTTCCACTAAAGATGTTAATGGGGTGGCACGTCCCATCCTTAACCGGTCCTTAACGGGCATAAACGTGCCCACCCTTTGCCCGGGCTTCGCCCGGCGCGATTCGCGGCACCGGGGCTGTCACAAATTTAAAGCGCCTCCGAGCGCGGGACCAGCAGTGGCGGCTTCCGGTGTCCAGCAAAGCAGGCTGGTAACTGTAGTCTCCCTCCACTCGGCGGCCATTTGGATGGCTGACTACGGCGGCGGGAGGGAGACCAGAGTGGCAGCGGGAGCGGAGCTCTGTAGCAGGGGCAAGAAACAACAGATAGGTTTCCCCCTCCGAAATCCTTAAGCGAAAATGAGCGTGACAAGTTTCCAGCTTCGGGTCAAAATTAGGAAATGCCACAGTTCACCCAGACGCCGAAGTGAATAGCAGTATAAAATAGCTATGCTGCATGGCCTGAGGAGCCTCAGCAGGAACTTGAGAGGAGCAATTAAAAGCTATAGGAGTAATGCATTCCAGAGTCCTTCCAGGAGGAGCAACTCATAGGAATGCACATTATACAACCACTCATGCTACATGATCTGAGTAATCGCCCCTTGTGTGGAAAATTAGCAAGACCTAGAATAGGAGTCAGATGTCTTTGAAGAGTCGGATCTGAGGAGTCCCCCGTTACATCGAAGTACTCCCTGAGGACAGGGTGCGTCTCGGGAAGAGGCAGGGCATGTACGTTATGTGCTACATTCAATGGTAGCGAATGGCATCAGATGATATGTTTGGTACGGTGGGGCCAGCTTCTCGCATTGATTATCATGAGGGACTAATGGAAAGGCTATTGAGCAGTATTTGCCTACATGCAGAAGAGTAGCAGTAAAGTGTTTGATAACGATGAGTTAGTAGTGGCAAATACTCTTTGGTTATGCAAATGGATTTGACATTACTAATGTGGAGATGCCACTATGGGAAAGTAAGAATGTCTGTGCTTGTGGCTCTATGTGCCTGTCTCCAATCCACATATGGGTGGTGGGAGGACAGCTACATCTGTGCATTCCTGATTGAAGGCCAGAAACTAGGGCTCAAGGGAAACTGCAGACCTCTGACTGAGGGGCCTTCCTGGGATGGATAAGAGGGGGTGTCATTGGCACCTGCATTCCTAAGACCCTGCTGCTTGGGTGCAATTTGTATTGTAGTTTGAGTGGCTGAGGGACTGAGTCACGAGGCGTAGTCAAAGACTGTGATTCCTTAATCACTACAAGTGCACGGGTATGTGATATTGGGAATGTTGTATTTTATGCTAATGTGTTAGCCGGACACTAGAATACCTCTGAACAACCTGCATATATGTTTCTGCCACTTGTGATGTGGGAGGGATTGCTTGGATCATGAACACCTCGGCGAAGTATGCACATGGGTTTATGTTACTTACTAGGCTGAGGGGAGAACGGGGCAGGTGAATACCTAGAACTAGTAGATATATGTTCATGCCGTCATGCTGCTAATGGGAGAGTTTGACAATTACATATAACTGTAAAGCATATATCCCTTGTGTATGCCATTTTCATTTAAATGTAGAATAGAAAGATCAGTGTTTTATACATATGGAGTGGAGGCTTTTAGTAGAGTACCTAGTGTGTTGTGAGGGTGGTGTTGTGCCAGTAATTTACACTTTAACCCCGAGGACAAGCCTGACTGCCCTGTGCCAAGCTACCCAAAGGTGAGCATGGGTTGTCGAATAAGTGTATTGTACTCATCCTATCAAAGGCGCAGTGGCTTCTCTCTGCCTTCGATGCATTCCAGCCAGCCAGAAATCGCTGGGTATAGCATTCACCCTCTCTTCTTTATAGCCAAATTTTCACCCCTCATTTTTATATTAACGCCTCACCTCCTTCCTTTCGTCTCGATCACCATCCTTCCTTTGCTATTGCTCTTTATCTCCACTACCTGCCTCTCTTTTTTCCTCTTTTTTCTGTATCCCCATTCATCCCTCTTGCTACTCTTTTTCTCTATATACAATTGCCTTTCATAAGACGAGTGTGGTGTATACAGCCTCTTAATGCTTGCCCGCTTCTCCTCTTCTTGCCTGGAGTCGGTTGGACACGCTCTTGAAGACAGTATTCTGTAACCACCCGGAAGGAGGAAACAGAGCTATGGCCTAGGGAAAGATTCACAAAAAACATTCAGATCGCGAGGGGTGATTTGTTAAACTACAGCCAATGCAGAGCATGCTGTGCCCCCATCTCACTCTGAGCCCTGGTGCCACTACACCACTGAAATATTTGGCCCTGTTTAAGTGTACCTAGTATGATTAGCTCATCAAGACCATACTTTTGCTTTGTATTCTGAGACTTGTAGTACTATTTGAGGATGGGATCATCGGAGCTACAAGCCCCAGAAGGAAACACAAAAACATGGAATGGATCCGCTACTCATGCATAAACATAGAAAACTTTAGAGCCCTGCCTTCGTCTACAGTTTCATGTGAGTAGAGCACTAAGGATTTCCTCTTCCATGCATGAGTGTCTCATCCGGTCCAGATTTATTTGTGACCAGAGACTTGTAGTCCAGCTTTTATAAATAGATAATTAATCAATCAATCAAACAACTTTATTTCAATCACTGGGGATCATAAAAGTCCACCATAAAACTAGACAATTACAAACACACAATACAAATAAAACATTTCATTATAAATAAACATTCACAGTCTATTTCCAAACACAGCAAAGTGAGTCAGTCAAAGTGCATCAGTGTTTGAGCAAAAAAGAGAATTCACTATAGTAGCAGCATGATTATAAAAATTGCATAATTGTTTACAGTTTCAAGCTTCATCACGGTGTACTTGGAAGGAAAATAGAATATAATTAAAACTATACTCTTTTAAAAAGAAAAATAGGACATAATATTGTGAATAGACATTCACAGCCTATTCACAATGCAGCACTGTTG
Organism: Lissotriton helveticus; assembly: GCF_964261635.1. Lineage (NCBI taxonomy): Eukaryota > Metazoa > Chordata > Amphibia > Caudata > Salamandridae > Lissotriton > Lissotriton helveticus. The sequence goes on from NC_136061.1 coordinate 1,133,701,461, forward strand.
GTCGATCAAAGTGCATCAGTGTTTGTGCGGATACAGCCTTATTAATGCTTAAAAACCTCATCTTGTGAAAGTTTAAAAGAGGAATTAAAAGAATGTTAAAATGCTATGTGCTTATAAAATAGGACATAACCAACGATAGAAGCTTTATGGCGCCGTAGAAAGTGGTGCGCCATAAAACCTACACCCTAGTGGCTGTCAGGAGAATACTTAGTAAACCTGATCCACACAGCCATTAAAAACGTATCTATACAAAATACAATCATACGTGTAGTGTTTGTCTTCAATATTCTGTATGCCTCCTTGTATCTCCTTACTCCCAGAATTCTGCAGAGGGGAGCAATCCACTCAAGTCGTGATCGGGAGTACAAGGGACAAAAAAATAAAACGTGTTCAGGTGACTCAGGAATCCCTTGACAACAGGGACAATATTCTTCAGCACTCTCTCCTGCTTTACACCAATTTCTTTTAAAGTGATTTAGGTGTAGGCTGCCATACCTAAACTGTATGAATAGTTTCCTCCCTAGAGGAGGTTCAATTTCCTCCAGTGTAGGCTCAAATAACAAACTCTGTATAAAATTCATAAAATCATTTGAAAGTGATCCCTTGCAGTTCATTATCAGGTCAGTTTCGATAAAACTCCAATATACAGCTTTGAGACTACATTTATTAATCTGGCTAAGGGTTTCCGGATCTCTCCAATAGGCAACCAGTCTTAGTTTAACTAGCAGATTCTTGACTGTGAGCATCCAGGGAATCTTGTCCACACAAGATGCTCTCATTAGATCACGAATCCCACCCTATAGGAGGCGAGTGCTGTAGTGGTCCATAACCTTTGCCAAAACATAAGTATCCACAGACCGATTTTATGTAAAATCTTCTTCTGCGCAATATCTAAATAAAGTGGAATCAACGGAGTAGACACCAGAAGATTCACTAGTGATCTTAAGAATTTTTGTTCAGTAACTGGGTGGTTCCTACAATTAGAGCAACCCCAGAGCTCTGCACCTTATAAGGTCGCACCTAGGGCTTTAGTATCATAAAGCCAGCTTTCTAGATCTAGTTCTCCTATGAATTTTCAGTATGCTTGCCGTTTGAAATAGATAAACATCACAACAAATTCTAAAAAGCAAAGAAAAACACCTGCACACGCATGAAACGGGAAAACGTGAGAGTTCTGGGTGTGTGGGGCATCTTTTTCTTCAACTGAAGCATCAAAATGCACAGTTGCAGTGTAGGGGTGAGGACCTTTGCTACCAACAAAAGGTATCCTTCCACAGGCACTGTACAATACTGCCCGAGCTGTACAACCAGATCCTTTCCCTCCTCCACCATGACTCTGTCATGTGCTTGGTCTATCACATGCTGTTGTATGGCCAGTTAGGCAGAAGCGCATGGAAAGCCAAGAAATTCGGGCATCGAGGTGACCTAAACCCTTCTCCTCCCTGATATGTGTCCTATATGTTTCGTGGGCAGGGAAACTACTATGTCCCAGGAGTGAGCTCCCCAGGACACAGTAACTGAACTTGCCCTGTGGAATGGGGTCCCGTAGGGGCTTTAGAGGTTTTCACGTTTTCTGGACCAAGATCTAGCTGTCTGCTAAATTTGGTGTAATTCTGTTCAGCTGCTTTTGCAGTATCACTGTTCAATTTTCTGATGGAAAATTGCATGGGGGAAAACGCATCTTAGGAACCCCCTTTTTCTCAGCTCCCGCTTCACAGGCCACCCTGAACTTTGCATGAAGAAGCTAAGGTGGAGGAACTTTCTTTTTTGTAAAGTTTCATGAAGATTTGTCAAATGGTGCCGAAGTCATTAGCAAACCAAAACAAACCTTTAATATTGAGACATATGTCTTGCGCCATCGCCATTCACAGTTTTCTTATCAATAATTTAATTACAAATGTTGCAGTGATATTATCAATGATGGCATAGAAGATGTCATGAGTGACGTAATATGTGGAGCAATTAGCAGATCATGGCGAGGGCGCAAGTTATCAATTACCTTGGGGCACGATTTATAGTTACCAAAGTTAACTATAACTGGTAAATTTCAGTGGTTTTGTACGTTCTCACCTAACTATAATGTCACTTTAACTTTATTTTTTTTTAGTGAATTTCTAGTTTTTTTTCAATGTAAAGTAATATTTTGTTACCATATGTAAAGCCAATCGCCCTCTGCACACAATCTTCAGCCCTGTAGGGCAGGGGCTTGGCCCATGGCAAGGCCCTATGTCCAACCCCACAGGCTGACCACACCACACTGCGCACGGCCTTTGGCCATGCACAGCAGGGGCCATGCAGCCCCTCTCACTTTAAAGTAGTGTTACGTCCGAGGGATAGTGTCACTGGGATCTTTTAAGACTAGGGAGAGGGGCTGCGTGGCCCCTTTTTTTAACAATTCAGTCCCGGGGATGGGGTTCCTGGGGCCTCTTAGAGGCTTGGAGGGGAGCACATGCACCCGCCACTTATTAAACAAGAATTTGCAATGCAATAGGTCTCTCATTATTAATGTTGGTAACCTATGCAACAAAGAGTGTTTGAATCATTAAATTATTAGTTAGAAAGGATTATATTAATACAGGATTCACAGGCCGGTTTTTAAAGGCTCCCTCAGGATCTCGTATATTATACTGTTTATAAATGTACACCAATGGTCACCAAAACTTAGTGTGCTTTACTGATTTCTCTAACACATTTGACGATGCAATTTATAGTATGATACGGTCATTGTTGGAATCGAGGTATGCTCAGGTTAATAGTAAAACTACATTGCAATATTTTGGACTCAATTAAACTGCTCCTGCGATGGTCTGCATACTAATGAAGTGCCTGACAGGCCTGAGAAATTCTATACCTATGAACAAAGTCCTGTCGATTGGAAGATTCAAAGTATAGTTGGCTTAAGTAAATTGGAAGCAGTTAGCAGTTACAACTCCTAGAATCGTGGTTGATCATAAGCTTATGTGGTGACCATCATTTATTGCCAAGATTCACAACCTAACTAATGTGAAATCTGGACTCTTACAATGTAAAACAATAAGTTGAAAGTTCTATTTTGGCACAGAAAAAGGCATTTGCTGCAAAGGCTCAATACCTTATGTGGCTTCAATCCTTCGAAAGTTCTCAAATTTGGATAGAGTACAACCCTTAAGCCATTTTTTAACTGACAACACTCAGTAATCAAGGCAGCACCTATCACTTTGCTGTGACATATAATAGATACGAGGTGGCAATAAGATGGATGTGGTATATTTATACCATTATCCCTGGCTACTTGGTAGCTACCTGTATGATATTCCAGGTGCTTGAACTGTGCCCTAATAGGTAAGCCAGAACAATGCAAATCCACCACGGCGCGAGAGGAGGACACAGAGAGGACACGTCAACCCATGTTTTCTTGCAGTGGAGCACGGTTTGTGTGGCACTGAGGCAGGTGTCTTCCCACACTTTAAACAAGAAAATGTAACAAGCGGCAGTATTGCACAAAACACGGCCGCGAGTGGTGCGCGAATGCCAGAGTGACACACGTGATGGCCTATTGGTGTCTATCACGCGCACCGAGCGCGTGATAGACACCAATAGGCTGTGGGCGGAGCAACGTGCCCGCCTTAGGCCTATTGCGTGCTGGCTTTCAAAAAGCCATGCACGCAAAGGACAATAACGTGCCACAGAAGGCAAGGCACACCCTCGTGCATGTGCCATTCCTAGGAGCCTCACATCCCCGTTTTTCACCTCCTAAATGTCTTGCGCTGCACTAGGAGCGAGACCTAAAAAACGAATGAGTACATATATATTTGCATTTTTATAAATTATAGGAAGCAGTTTTTCTAAATAGTCTGTTGTAGGCGTGACGAGCAATTAAATTAACCTTTTTTGGAGTGTTTTGGAAAAAGTCGAATGAGAGAGATGATTTCATTTCACTTCTTGCATGTAGCTTTGCAGTAATGTCTCATGATTAGCAACTTAGTGTGTAAAGTTTCCGAAATGTTTTTTAGCATTTTCGGCCCATCAAAAGCTCTTTTGTGGCAGCAGTTTTTAAAATAGCTATTATGAAGATTCGATATTGTGTACATGTACATATTCAATTAACTGTACTGAAATTAGGTCAGAAAATGTAAAAAAAAAACATGGTAAATGTGAGGTAAGCGAATTTCTACATCGTTTTTAGCAGTAACCTCACAATTGCTATTTAAGGTAATAATATTACCAAATCGTGGAGTTACCATGAATATGCTGACTAACTCCAGCCAAGTTCTGAAAAAGCCAACAGGGCTGGCATTAGCTGTAAGCATTTTAGTTTTGCCAATGCTTGCTTTGTCATAGTTTTTGTAAACGTTATTGTGGGGGAATCTCCCAGTTCTCGTCAATATTTTTTTTTTAAATTGCTAAAAACAAAAACACAATTTTTGATCTCAAGAAGCACACATTGCTAAGGTAGTTCCTGCAACCGAAGTGGGCTGATCCGTTGCCCTATTTTGTAGTACATGAGTACATGAAAGAAATATGTGAATGATGCAACAGATTAATGGACAGTCAGCATCCCCAAATTTAAGCACCACTGCCTACACCAACAATGGTGAATACTAAAAACTGTCAGTGTTATTATGCAAGATAATTACCACAATGCATTTGGGCAAATTGCATGGTGGGATGCCAGGCAGTGTGCTCCCTACCCCTTTTGTGATTGTTTTAAAGTTCCAGCTTGGCAGCCAGATCTAGAAGCTTAATTCCCTCATAAGAATATTATTAAATATGATTCTGCCAGGCCTACAAATTAACCAGCACCGTTTTTAGCTATTTTGAGTGTAAACAATGGCGAGGGATGGCAAGAAAATAGACCTGAAGGAGGTGAGCTGGGAAAAAACAAAAAACCCTGCCCAGAACAGATCTAGTGCAGAAGTGGATCCCAAGATCACACTGAGAGAGGTTGGTGGGTCTGGGACTTCTTTCTTCCCTTAACTTTCATCGCCCCTCCTCCCATCCCTTGTAAGGAAGAAAGTGAGGTTTCCTTAGCTCATGTTCACTGCACTGCATTATCATCATCAATGAAAGCCCTGCACTTAATCACCGGGAGGGCGGGAAAATTATATTGTGCTGCTAAGCAACATCCATATTTTTCCTCCCAAGTGGCGACTCAAGTCAATTTACACAACGACTGAAATGTATATCATTATTCAAGATAGGCATATTATGGCTAAGTGACCTATACAATGTTACTGTAATTTTTGTGCTAGCATTAGAATTCATGGATGGATGGAAGACCACATTTGAGCACATAAATAAATATGTGCTGTATAAAGGAATTTGACCTTTCTTGGCTCATAACTTCTCAAACAGGAAGTCTGATTTTTCAAATGAATGTGGTTCAACACGTCTGTCAGTCATGTCTGACTATAGGTGACTTAATAGTTTACTCCGTTGTTAAATGGGAAATAAGACTCTCTGATACAGCCAGAACCTTTACTCCATTCTTATAAACTGGAAAAAAATGACTCGTTGTTCCTTTAATTTGGAATCTTTTAGTGACATAACATTATTATTTTTTTGTAGACTTGTTCATTTTTTATAAAATGTCTTTTTATTCTTCTGCGGGAGGAAGGGAAGGACTGCAGACCATTGTACTTCTGGATAATTATTAGCTCTATAGTATCTTTTTAGCAAGCCCGTCGTTAGAAACTAGATCCAGAGTTTCTGAAGTTGTTAGTCTATCGTATACAGGGTGAGGCAAGTCTGCCAAGAACACTGCATTAAGATTGTATTTAATGTATCTTGCAGTACTGCCGGAAGCATAAAACCCATATCTACAATGTGAACATGAGCAGAAAGATGCATGATGATTATTTCTTCTTTATTTTATGAAAAGGATAACTCAAATTCTCCAATCTGGCATTCAGAGGAGGCTACGGAAAAGGCCAACGTTTGGAGTAAATCAATTTGAATTTCAAATGTATTTGATCACTGACTAAGGTGGGGGCAATAGTAGCTGCTGAGGTTCTGACGAGGGAGGTGAAGTCAGCAAGTAGTGTTCAGTCAACAGCTTAACAGCGCCTACAATCTACATCCCCGCTGCCAATCATCCTAGGGGCAAAAATGCCTCTTTTGCAGGTTACAACAAAGCAAAAGATCCGGGGATGAAGAAAGGCAGTATGGTTGATGGAAGAGAGAGTGGTTGTAACATCCGACCCCATCCTCAGTGCCCCATACGGGGCGGGAAAAGGTTGAAGTAGCTCTGCCACGGGGTGAGGGCTCGGGGGAACATGGCGGCGGCAGGCTAACGCCCGTCGCGGAGCTCCGTAGCTCAGCGGTACTGCAGAGGGTGTACGCGAAATAATGGGCTAAGAGGAACGCGGGTCTTATTCTCCCTATGCGGTGAGATAATTAGTTTGTTTTCCCCACCTCTAGGCACTTTCAGACACGTTTTGTTGTTCCGATAGGAGAGCCGACTGCAGCGCTCGGAGGCGCTAGGACCGCGAAGACGCATGGCGTGCGGTGTCAGGGGAGAGCCGAGTTCAGCGGTAGTCGATTCTCCTCCGGGCCAGCGGCAGGAGTGGAATCAGCGGGATCAGTGAAGCCGGCGTGCTCAATCGGCAAGCAACGGGTGAGGTTGTGGGGCCGTGCGAAATCCGCACTCCTCACCATCCAGTTTCGCGGGCCTGTTTACCGGTCCCGGGTCAATTTCTCCAAACAAACAGCAATCGGAGTCAGCTTTAAAAACACCGGTAAGGCGGTTCCAAAAAGGGGGGGCTGCATGGATTTACAACTGGTGTCTTCTGTCCAATCAGCTCAGCCTCTACCTGGAACAAAGAGTGGGACATTATTTACTATAGTGAGGGTTGGGGAGTCTAGCTCTAAAGTAGTCCCTATTCAATCGGCTGAGAGTTTATGTGAAACCTCGGGGAAACAATCTATAGTCAATAGAAACAGATATCAACTAAGGTCTAAGCAAGACCTGAAGTCAAAGGGGCTATTGAACTCTGCTGATAACTTTGAGAGAGGTGGTCCATCCCCTGTAACCCCATTTAAAAGGAAGAGACAGATAGGGGTTAAGAAAGCTGGGACAGCAAAGGTGACCTGCCAGCCACAGTCTCAGAGAAATACTCCATCGCTTGAAGCTTACTTCAAAATTATGGAGCGCATGGCGGGTCCAAAGGAGAAAGCGAATGAGGCTATCCAGTCTCAGTCTCAGTCATTGTCCCTGCCTCAGTCACAGCCTGACTCCGAAACTGAGCCAGCAGTAATAACGTTGGAAAACCGGTATACACCTCTTGAAAATGTTCTAGCGGATGCGGAGTCAGGGACTTTAACAACAACTGGTGTAGAGGGGTCTGCCGAGCCTGTAGTAAACAACACACAGGGTTCCCCAGTGCTTTCTCAATCAACGGGGCTGTCTAGCCTTCCATTAACTTCACAGACACACGCTTCAGCGAGTCCCACTCAAGACACCATGCTCTCCCAACCGAAACAGGGTTTAACAATGGTTCAGTCTGAAGGAGATATGATCGACTCCTTATTCAAGTCCCTCAGGGAGGATCTCCTGAGGAAATTTGAGGTCTCGGAAAGCAATCAGAGGAGCCACCACGATAGATTTGACCACCTCGAGGCAAAATTAGAGGACATTTTTGCTCGTACAAACGTGTTAGAATCTAAGGTCTCTCTATTTTCTGATTCCATGCTGGGTAACGCCAAAGATATAAGTAACTTAAAGGTACAAAATCTGTCTTTAATGATGGACATAGAGAAACTTGAGATGCATACACGCAGAAACAACCTCCGAATTTTGAAAATACCAGAAGGAGAGGAAGTAGAGGACATTAAGGGCTTTGTGTGCAAGCTCTTACGATAGGGGGTCTTGAAGGATCGGCCAGACATCGATTTGGAGTCAGAAATCCAGAGAGTGCACAGGGATCCCTTCAGGCTACATCCAGATCGGAAGGCCCCAAGGAAAATATTGGTCAACTTCCAAACTTACAGCATCAAGGAACTAATTTTAAATAGGTGCCTCTCCAGATCTTCCTTACACCATCGAGCTAATCCTTACTTAATCCGCTCTGATATTGGAGGTCGTACTGCCCAGAGACAGTGGGAATTAGGCTCCAGAATGCCAGAACTTAGGGCATTTGGTGCGCAGGTTCAGATGAAGTTCCCTGCACTGTTAAAGGTCAGGTGGAACAATAAAACGTATAACTGTAACCACCCAGAGGAGGCAGACGATCTCTTATCAAAAATGAGAAAATAGCTCAGCATAAGGGTATAAGTCAGCTGATCCGTGGAGTTGTTAAGAGGTGAATTAAATTGGGATTTAATGACAGTCACTAATAGAGTCAAAAGTGTATAAGAAATCAGGAATCACAGAGATCAATACAGAGCAGAGGGAGGTCGGGAAAAGGGAAGGTTGGGGAAAAAAAATAAAAATAAAAAAGGGGTCTCCCCCATGTTGTTTGCTCTAATAATATATGCAAGCAAAGCATCTCCCCTTCACAAGTAGTAACTTCTTGAACAAGAAAAAAAAAAGCAAAAAAAAAAAGCACGGGTATAAATTAAATTAAAAAAAAAGGGGCATAGGGAAAATAAATAAATAAATAAAACATACATACACACTGAAATCCTGCATTAGTCACATAAAAGGGTGCAGTACCGCAGGAGCGGGGGGTTCCCCACAGGCGAGACCAGCGCCTATTCTGATGGGAGGGTTCCCCGTGGGAGGGTTAGGGTTGGGTCAAGGGGGGGAAGGGTAAAAATAAAAAGTCCTCATATAATGTAAAAACCAGCAAGTCAATCAGCATATTGAAAGGTGGGAATGTTACTTTTTATAGACTACCATGGCTGCTAGTATGCTGAATAGTAAGAAAATCCTCTCCTGGAATCTTAATGGAGTTGGGAGCGTAAAGATACAAGCTAGGGTCTGTGAAGTTTTAAAAAACTCAGAGGCAATAGTCTGTTTATTACAGGAAACCCATTTAGAGGCAAAGCTATGTAAACAGGTTTTTAGTAAACTAGGCTGGGTAGAAGAGGTACTCTGTTCAAGGCAGACGTGGGTAACTAGGGGGGTAGCTATTATCACAAGAGCCAATAAGGGGATAAAAATCCGGAAATGGGACACGGACCAATCCGGCAGATGGTTAGTGGCGGCTATGTTAATAGATAATGCCCCCTATACCTGTGCGAGGTATTATGGTCCCAACGAGGATAACTCAAACTTCCTTTTGAAGCTGGAGAGAAGTCTATTACAGTATAATGCGCCAGTAATATTAGGAGGGGTCTTTAAGTTGGTTTTTGATAGCCTGTTGGATCGTACCTCCAGGGCGAAATATTCTACCCCCAAAAAACTCTCTCCTAGTCTTAAGAAACATCATGAGAGATTTTAATATTCTAGACGCATGGAGAGTTAAGTATGGTGCTGTTAAAAAGTATACCTTCTACAGCAAGAAATATAAACACCACTCAAGAATTGATTATTTCTTACTAGATCGTACCTTAATCCCGGACATAGTGTTGGTAACCCATTTACCGCTAGGTCTCTCAGATCATTCAGCGATAGAGCTCACATTAAACTTCAGATTTAAGCCTCTTGCGGTCAGATGGTCCCTGGACAGCACCCTCTTGCTGGAAAATCAGACTATGTCCAAGGTCAAAGAAAGCATATCTGAGTTTTTCCTTTTTAACATAGGCACTGGCTCAGAACAACTCGTCTGGGATTCCTTCAAAGCGTACTTAAGGGGCATTTTGAGTTCCCTGATGTCTTTTAAAAGGAAATCATTAAAAACAAGAGAAATGCAAGACCTCGAAGGAATCAAAAAGAAGGAACTGGAGTTACAGACAGCAGTCCGGTTGGATAGGGAAAACATTCCTAGGCTAGAAAAAGAACTTCTGGATCTCCAATCTCAATTCCAGGCAAGAAGTGATAAAGTCATCAAGGACAGATAGGAAGTCAGCAAATTGAAGAACTTTGAATATGGGGAGAAATGTGGAGCCCTTCTTGCCTGGAAAGCAAGGGCAGATAAGAGTAGGAACAACATGGACTCACTAATCCATCGAGTATCTGGGATTATGTTAACAGGAGATGATCTGATCAGGGAGGAAGCAAGAGGATTCTTTAAGGACCTTTACCAAGAGGTCGGTGGCATTGAATTAGACGCGGTGGTTTGTTGGTTGGGCCAGATTGTTCTGCCCCAACTACCTGAGGAGGCAAAGACCTTTCTGACCAGTGAGATCACAGAAGGGGAAGTGAGGGCGCAGCTGAAGAAGATGAGTCGGGCGAAAGCGGCTGGCCCAGACGGTCTACCATCGGAAGTGTACGAAGATAATTTAGAAGTAATCTTGCCCGTCCTCGTACCACTTTTTAATAGAATTCTTCTTCAAGGGGAAAGTACACCTACCTCCTGGCTCGAAGCTACTATCGTACTAATAATAAAACCAAATAAGGACCCCCAGAGGATAGAATCTTATAGGCCGATCTCTCTTCTGAACGCTGATCTGAAAATCTTCTCTGGGTTACTAGCCTCCAGGCTAGCAAAAGTGATTAAGTTAATAATTCACCATGATCAGAGAGGGTTTATACCAGGTCGACAGCTTAACAAACTCACTTTTCAGGTATTGGGAGCAATAGATCTCGCAGAAGAAAGGCGCCTCCCTCTTACAATAGTAGCGATAGATGCCGCTAAGGCGTTCGACCAGGTAAACTGGGTTTTCCTCTGGGAGACAATGGCTAAGCTGGGGTTCCCATCCATGTTCGTCGAAGGAATTAAATCTTTATATAAGGAGCCTCGTGCCAGAGTCTTGATCAATGGGGGCATGACGGATTGGTTCAACATCTCCAGAGGCACAAGGCAGGGCTGTCCCCTGTCTCCCCTACTGTTCGACGTCTACATCGAGCCCTTTGTGTGTTCCCTGAGATCTGAGCCTAATATCCTGCCCTTTAAAATGGGGGAAGTTGAACTTAAAACTGCCTTATATGCAGATGATCTTCTCCTTTATACCATCAACCCTATAGAATCGATCCCCTTATTATTTAAACTATCTGAAGAATTTGGGAGGGTCTCGGGTTATAAAATAAGCAAGGAGAAGACCAAAATTATGAGCTGGAATAGTTCCCCCCCAGTACAAGGCGCCAAACAAAAAATGAGGTATTTAGGAATACAGCTTACTCAGAAACTAGCAGACACCGTCAAAACCAGCTGGCAGGGGGTAGTAAAGGAAGTTAGTAAGTTACTATTAAGGTGGGGGACTCTTCCACTGAACATCTATGGAAGAGTGAACCTTATAAAAATGACCATTCTACCTAAAATAACTTTTCTGTTTAACAACATACCATTATCTTTTGACCACAAAGACATCGCTAAGCTACAAGGGAAAATAGGTTCATTTATTTGGGCCACAAAATCTCCTAGAATTGCTTGGAGGAAGCTGAGAAGGGGGCTGAAGCTGGGTGGCCTTGCACTAACAGATATCTTGATGTACTGTTATGCCTTCCAGCTTAAGAACTTTAGAATTTTGGCGAACAGGCTTGACTCCTCCTCGCATGGTCGCCTATTTCAGGCAATGTTATCTGACCAGTCACTCAGTCCAGACTTTTCCTGTACAAATTCGGCCATCAAAAATTCTACAAAAAGGTCCGCCTGAAAATCCTGCAGGCATCGTTAAAAACCTGGCTGTATCTCCGGAAAGTCTCGCAAATCCCCTACTATAATATGCACGCTCCCATCTGGGACTCACCCGGTACCCCCGATTGTCTTTTGGACAGATTGGCAACCCCATTGAGAGAGGCGGGTGTAGTAAAGTGGGCAAACCTTAGTACTAACACCCACTTGTTAGACTGGGACTCATTGGTTAATTTAACTGGGGGGTCCTTAACAAGATTCAAGTTTTATCAGTTGTCTTCATGGTGGGGGAGACAAGATTGGGGGATGCAGGAGGAGCCCCAATTTCTAGATCTTATTGATAGAGGCGGGGTCTGGAGACGTGAGGTTGCCTTCTGGTATAACACTCTGATCGGGGCAAAAGACACTTTAACGTCCGAGATATCTGACCTTTGGAGTGGGGATATAGTAGGGAACCCGGAGGAGCTCAGGAAAATCTGGACTGATGCTTTTGCTCTATCACAAAAGACAATTAAACCAGCTAACCTCAGAAGGAATCACCTATTTACAACCTACAGGGTGTATTGGACTCCGGCCAAGCTCTCCAGGTTATCAGCAGAGAGGTACTGTTGCCCTAAGTGTAAGCTGGGAGCAGCTGACGATCTGCATATGTTTTTTGAGTGCTCACAAATCATCAGTTACTGGAGACAGGTGTGCCGGTTTTTGGAAGAGGTTTTGTTAACACCAATTACATGTTGCCCTAGATTAATCTTTTTTGGGCTCCCTCCGGGGTACGTGCTTAACAATCCAGCTACCCAATTTATCTTCTATGTAATCGTGATTGCAAGGAGAGAAATATGTAGAGAGTGGAAGTCGGTGGCTCCCCCAAAATTTGCAGATTGCCTGAGGAATGTTATGATGATAAGTCAGTCGGACATGGTGTGTGGTGGCGAAAGCGCTAGCAAAGTGTGGTCAGTTTTAACATCTTGGGCCGAAAGATAATCAAAGTCCAATGATTATGCCAGAGGTTATAGGCATGGTCCTCCCAGGTAACGTGTCGAAAGGGGAGTTGGACTAAGAAATAGCCTGCCTCTGGGCGATCTCTGTATGCTTGCACCTTCCATCAAGGGCGGAATCTAAGAAAACTAAGTGTGCAAATGGCACGGAGTGATCCCACTTAGAGGTTATATCTGCTGGTGGCATATATGAGGACACAAAAAAAAAAGAAGTAGCTCTGCCACCAATGTCAACGCTTTGCTCTTAAATCTTGTTAATACACCTTTATTAATATTGACTTTAGTTTGCCCCAGTGTTATGGGATTATAAATTATACAATAAAAGGGATATTATCATGACAGGTTGGTATTTTCTGAATCTACCTTTCTTGGTAGTCAAAGGCAATGGAAGCTGACCTGATTGCACTGCAAAACTTAATTGGGCACCGCACTTTTATTTTCTGCAGCCCCAGACCAATGGGAGTGTCTCTGCCGGGAATCTCTGTCTCCTGCTCCGTGGTCTTGAGCTGGGGATGACTGTTAATGAGACAATGGGAAAGTGCCCCATGGTGCAAAAGTTGCAAGTCAGCTGCGCCTTGACGTTTCAGGTTATTTTCGTATGGATACCAACCTGTAGGAGCGCTGTTATGTCTTCACTCCGCCCCTGTCATAGATCTTCACATCCTGCATGCGGCCTAGTGCCCGGTAAGCCTTTTAAATAATGAAAGTGCTAGAGTCAGTTACCCACAGCACTGATCAGTTCAGTTCGCTACTTTTGCTGGTAAAATCAAAACTACAAGCCCAAGAATGGAAACTACTGTTGGTTTAACAATGCCAGGGCTCTTAGAATATAGCCTTATAACCCGCTCTAGCATCTATAGTGGCCATTAAAGGCCCGTTCCAGCTTTAAAGGCCCGATAGAATGCGAGCAGGACTTTTAGGCGGTGTAGCCCAGCTACCGTGGGCTATGAGGCTATTAAAACATTCTGCCGCTAGAAGGGCAGAATGTTCTAACAAATAAAACAAAGGTCTCCCTTTGTTCACAGATAGAGCTGTGAAGACAAGCATTGAAATGCTGGCGTTTCAGGCTTCTACAGTCCATTAGAAGCTACTTAGATTAGAATGTTGGGAGCTCCATTGAAAACAATGGAGTGCTCTGGGCTTCTAATGGCCGGTAGAAGCCCAGAGCTCCAACATTCCAATGTGGTCGTTCACAGCTGTTGATGTGAACAAATGCCTCGCAGAGCCCGAGGCGATTTCAATCCCCTCAGGCTCTGTGAGACCTTTGTTTTATTTGTTAGAACATTGTGGTATTTTCTGTGTTAGGGGACGGCTGTCCTGTGGCAGCACCCCTCCCCTCCGAGTTATAATGTTCTTACCCGTCCTTAGATACTTTATAATGTTCCCACACCGACGGTTCTGAGTCGAGCTCCCTGTGTGGAGACGGCGGGTACAGGTGGTGTGAGCTGTGGCTGAGGTTAATTGCTGTCAAAAACAACGAAGCTCCTATCTGAGATAATTAACGTTTCCTCGTGATGTTTTATGCCCGCATAAATTCCTCTTAAATTTCACACTGGTGACCGAGGATGGGATGTGGGAACAAAGTGAGTGACAGCGGATTTTGACCTCAACACGGGAGGATCATCAATCTTATCTTTTGGAAGGCTGTGGTGCCGTAATTACTCTGAAGTCCCTGCCGATTGCGACGCTGGCTGTGGGCCGCTGGGCAGTGAGTGGAGACCGATGAACTACTCACTGCTGTGTGAGAAGGTGGATGGGGGTTGAGATACGTGGAATAAGTACCCAACAGCTCTTTGCCGTTTTTCTGCTGTCTGTGAGCTGCGGTGCAGTGAAGTAACTCCTATGTGCATTTTTGCTATATTGAGACAGAATGCATAGTTTGTAACCATCGCATGCATTTTTATTTTGAACTGTCACCGTCTAAACATCAGCTCCTCAGGGAAAACCCGCCAGCCACTTGGCGCTATCTATTCAGTAACTTACAGGTCTTTTATAGCGCCTCACTCTCCTGTCTCCTTCACGCTATTGTTTTGAAGCACGCTTCCCTTCAGGATCTGCTTCGGAACGCTGCTGTACCCATCTTAGCAGCTTGCGGTTCCACTGCTGTTTTTGTGCCTGTTGAAGCCTTGGTGGGGAATGTGGAGAGAGCATCTGGGGGAGTTGAGAAAATTGAAAATTGTGCTCTTACAATTGCTGGTCGAGGTTGCTTGAACTGCCTGAGTTTTTTTGCGTAAACAGAGGCATCACTGGACAGGAAACAGCGCTTCGACAACTGCCCTAACTTCAAGTTTTCACTCTGCGTTCTTTAGAGCAGCTGTGTGTGGAAACTATTTTTTGCTGATCACGCTGACTGGCACAGCATTTCATTTGTGTCATCGGTGAGGAGCCATCCACTCTATAACGTGCATGGAGTGAATGTTGGCCGCGCTGACTAGCCCAGCTGTGCATCTTTAAGGTTCTCAGAGGACACTCACACCCACTACAGAAGATCTAAGCCGGTCACGCTGACTGGCACAGCGAGTTTTTGTTTCAGCCTGAGTGAATTTTTGAACTTTTAATGTTAACCTTTCTCCCAAGGAGCACACATTCCTCCCTTTCTGCTCTCGCTTTCCTGTTTCTTTGAATTTGCGGTCACCTGGAAATTGTGCTTAAGAATTTACTATTCTTCATCTCACCAAAGGTTGGTGAACAGGAATCATTAACTACCTACAAAAGAAAGAGTAAACTTCTACTCTCACGGTACAGAGATTGAACAACACCGCCATCTGGTGGAAGTTTTTTTGCTTTTCTCGTGGTTACATTGCTGAAGTCCTCTTGTCTAAGCATGATCTCTGGTTGATTTTCATTGTTAAATTTGGGTTGGTGTGTGTATTGTAACCGGTGGGACAACTATAGAAGATAGTTTCTCAATGATTTCATAGTAGAAACGTTTAACCATTTATATATAACATGCAGAATGTTACACCTCCACCATTCTTCTTGGTCACACCAGGGTAGCCTACTCTGAAATGGATCAAGTGGAAAAAGGTTTTTCAAAACTATGCTATAGTATGTGGTCCAAATCTAGGTTTGGAAAGGAAAGTAGCATTGGTGTTGCACAACCTAGGGGCTGAAGGTCAAGAAATTCTAGAACATCTCCCCGACTTGAATGCTAACGATGCCAGAGGGTTAAACGAATAACCTGAAAGACTTCATAGCCATTGAAGAGACAGAGATTGTAGCCGTGTTTGACTCTTGCTCCAAACTGACCTTTATTCCAGCAGAGGAATTTGAGAAGGTGTCAAAGAGGCAAATTGAAACTCCAAAGAATGGATGTCAGACCGGGGGGCTATGGTGGTCAACCCATTCGTATGAGAGGTTTCTTTTGGGGCACGATTGGCTATAAGAATAGAATTGCTGTAACCAAGGTCTATGTGTCAAGTAAAGGAGACAACATACTGGGGTGGAAAGCGCAGAAGGATCTGGGCATCTATCTTAGTCCAAATAAGAACGAGGTGGGTGTTCTCAGAACGTTTGGGTTGTCTTAAGAACTATATGCACAAAATCAGAGTAAAAGAGAACGCAAAACCAGTGACAGCCAAGGTCAGAAGTTTGCCTATTTCCATGCAGGAACGTGTGAGAGAGGAACTGGAGAAACTGTGTTCTTTGGTAGTGATCGAACCAGTGGAGGCCACAGAATGGTTAGCACCCATAGTAGCAGCCAAGAAAGGAGATGGGGCGGTGCGTTTAGGCATGGACCTTAGGGTGCTAAACAGAGAGGTGATTGTAGATAAGGTTCCCCTCCCCAACATCTCTCAAATGATGAGCAGACTAGCTGGTGCCAAGGTCTTCTCTACTCTGGACCTAACATCAGCCTATTATCAGGTCAGACTACACCCAGAGTCACAAGACCTCACTGCCTTTGTCACACATATGGGGTCTACAAGTTCAAAAGTATGCCTTTTGGACTTGTTTCTGCCACAGCCCTCTTTCAAAGGATCATGAGCAACTTTCTAAAAGGGATTCTGGGAGTTCTATGCTACCAGGATGATGATGTGGAGAAGACAACACACAGCATGAACTTAGGCTCAGACGAGTCCTAGGAAGATTCCTAGAGCAAGGCCTTACGGTGAAGAGGGAGAAATGTAGGATTGGGTGCTCAGAGATAGAATTTCTGGGTCATGAGGTAAAGGGGGAAGGGATTCTTCCCAAAACAGAGTTGCAAAACACCATCCTTAATCTAACCCCCTCCCAGAAGCAAAGAGGACATCAAATCCTTTATAGGTATGATTGAATTTTACAGTAAATTTGTTCAGAACTTTGCCAGATGCACCTATCAGATTCGTAATCTTCTCAGGAAAGGGGTAATGTTTGACTGGAGTGAGGCATGCCAAAGGGAGTTCAATGACACTAAGAAAGCACTGGCTGACTCACCTAATCTCTCAGCCTTTGTTCCCGGTAGGAGGACCATCCTAACTACTGATGCCAGTTCTAAAGGGTCGGGTGCGGTTCTCACCCAAGAATGTGACATGGGAGAAGAGACCATAGCTTTCGCCTCTCGTTCTCTACGCCAGGCAGAGTACAACTACTCCTCCGTTATCAAGAAAGAGGCTCTTGCTGAACATTGGGCAACTAATAAATTCAGAGATTTTGTGTGGGGGTCTAAGTTTGACGTGAGGACAGACCATAAACCCCTGGTCGAAGTCTTTAACAAGAAAGGGTTGGATGCCATCTTGAGCAGGATCAGGAGATGGTTAGTGAGCCTACAGGTATACACCTTTGGGGTCAAATATATACCAGGGGTGAGGAATTTAGCCGCTGATTGTCTCTCGCGGCTTGTGGAGGAAACTCCTGTAGGGACCAAGGATGATAACAGGCAAGGTGAGGAGGACTACGAGATGAGAAGTGAGAACGTGTGTGTCATCACTCAAGGGGCGGTGGACAAAGAACGATGGACGGAGAAGTTGAGTGCAGATGTGTTTCTTCAAAAAGTTTGTGAGAAAATCAAGGTTGGGTGGTCTGATCTAAACAAAAGGGAAGAGTCTCTCAGGCCATACTGGATGGTCAGAGATGAGCTTTCCGTCACAGACAATTGTCTCTTTCGTGATACAAAGTTAGTTCCTCCAGGAAACTTGAGAGAGTTTCTGGATAACTTGGCTCCTGGGCATTACCAAAACCAAGCAGAGGTTACGCCAGGATTATTGGTGGCCAAATATGGATTTAGAGATAGAGAGGAAAATAAGAGTGTGTGTACCATGCTCCGATAGTGATAAGGTATTTAAACAGCACAAACCTTCCATGCACTGAAGGTCACCAGCGGAAGGTCCGTGGGCTGATGTAGCTTTAGACAAAGTAGGACCATTGACAGGGGCACACCGCACTCCATACATACTAGTACTCATGTATTTATACTCCAAGTGGCCTGAGGTAAAGCTTGTGTCAGAAATCACAACTAAGTGTCAGATCAATACTACATCGTCTCTTACCTTGTTCTTTAGCTGACGTTCTGAAGATGACGTAGAAGATTTTGCATGGTCGCAAGGGACCAACTTCCCTAAAAACTAACCTTAGACTTATGAGGTTTCGAACACTACAAGAGTAAAATTAGAAAATGGGGAGGAGGGCCGGTACTGGACGTAAGTAATTCTTGCTGTCGACCTGCGAAACAACAAGTACCAAGGGATTACTTTATAATCTTTTCTCTAAAGTCCCTTTCTAAAGAAAACACGAAACTTTCACTCTATCTTTCAGTGTGTGTAACATATGCTCCTACTTGCGAGCAGCTGTTGCTAGGTTTTCGTCCAGTATGTCTTGTCTTATCTTGATGGTCAGTTTTGTCAGGTGATTTCTGGTCTTGTTCTCTTGTCCTCGTGATGTTATAAAGAGTTACTGAATAAAAGAAAACAACAGTTACTGTCTTTCCCAAGTTATCCAATTTGCACTTTAAGTATTCTTCCTGTGTCTTGCTAACAGATTAAATGTAAGCCTTTGAATCACTTACTCTTTATATCTGTTCTAGACTTTTGTTGTTGGGGTCTAGTATTCTGTAAGAGATTAAAAAAGTATATACACAAAGAAAAAACAACGCCTCTTTACATTATTTCTAAGTTGCAGAAAACCTTTCTGACCATTTCACAGTTTAAAGTTTCAAATAACAAATAGTAAAAGTCTTTTGTTGTCTTCCAAATATAAAAGTTCCAAAAATTGTTCCAGATGCCTTTCTTGCGAAGGGCGCCTTAATTCTTAACAGAAATAATCACTTATCTCTTCAATTGTCTTTGTAGGTTCCGTTGCTGAGAAGAAAATGAGCAGTCCAGGTTGTTTCCACCGAAGAAGATACCAAAACGGAAAGCGGAAGTCCAGATTCCTTTAATCAGGTAAGTCTGACATCATCTGGGGCGAGAGTTCTCAAACGCGACCCTTCCTCGAAGCAAGCTGAAGGCAAAGCGTCTTCCAGAAGGCTGGGTGCGGTTTAAATACTCGGCCGCACCCAGCCGCACCCAAAACATGCATGTGTGGCTACGTCGTCTGATGCAAACTAGAATATTCCGTTTCTTCAGGGCACTCAGAGACAAACACCGAGAGATAAAGCGGTGTACAAACTAGAGTGTTTACATTTTGGTATTACATTCGGATCGGTAACACAAAATGAAAGGCACAATATTACTTTAGCAATTTTGGGGCCAATTATAGAACCACAATTTTAACCATATCATTCTGCTGAAAGCATCGAAGTTCAAGTTACATTAAAGCATTTAAGTTACATCAAAACACACTGATAACAAAGGAGTGCTGGAGCACGGGAAAGGGGTGGGTTTTCTTAGGGATCAAATAGCGAAGCGCCATTCTGTAGGTGGCGTTATAAGGGCTTCAATGGGTGTCATGACAGTACTCCCCCCTCAAGATCCCCCCTAAAACTGTTGCAATTGGCCTAGGTTTACTGGGATTACGCATATGAAATGCTCTTAAGATCCTAGGAGCATTCTTTAGATGAGCAATTGGTTCCCAAGACCTCTCCTCGGGACCGAAACCCTTCCAATCCACTAAGTAGAAGAGTTTTCCTCGGACTCTCTTAGAATCTAAAATTGTCTTAACTTCGTATTCAGGATGTCCCTCGATAATGATGGTAGGAGGAGGCCGAATTATTCGAGTTTGAGAATTATAAGGTTTGATTAAAGATACGTGAAACACTGGATGGATCCGATACTTTTGAGGAAGAAGCAATTTGACACAAACTGGATTGATAATTTTTTCTATGGAAAAGGGACCTATAAATCTAGGATTTAATTTTTTATTCCCTAGTATTGTTACATTTTTTGTACTCAACCAAACCTTATCTCCTGGATTATAACTGGGCTGTTCTTTTCTATGTTTATCTACTCACTCTTTTTGATTCTCTTTTGCTTCAGCTAGATTGAAACAAGCTTCTTCATGAATGGAAGATAGATTGGAAACATAATCGTAGATTGTAGGGACTGAATCATACTTTTTCATATCTTTTGGGAAACTTTTTGGATGGAAACCATAATTGCAAAAGAATGGGGACATCTTGATAGAAGTGTGTTCTACATTATTATATGCAAATTCTAAAGTACTTAAGAGGTCTGACCATTCTTCATTAACTCTAGTCAACATACAGCGAAGGAACTGTTCAATAGTCTGATTGGTGCGTTCCGTCAAACCATCTGTTTGAGGATGATAACTTGATGATAATCTGACATCCATGTTCAAAAGTGAGCTTAAGTTTTTCCAGACACGAGAAATAAATTGAGACCCCCTGTCAGAAATAACCACTGATGGTATGCCATGCAATCTTATGACATGTATCATTAAGAGCTGTGCCAATTCCATAGTGGTTGGCAATTTCTTTAGAGGAATGAAATGAGCCATACGCGAAAACTGATCCACTATTGTTAAAATGGTAGTGAATCCTTTTTTTGTCGAGGGAAGTTCCACAATGAAGTCTAAAGATATTGAATGCCATGGTTGTGGTGGTATAGGAAGAGGTGTTAATTAACCACTTGGAGGCTGGTGAGAGGCTTTATTTTGGATACAAACACTACAGGTTTCAACAAATTGTCGTACATCCTTAAACATAGATGACCACCAAAAGTGTCTCTTAATTAGTTCGTAGGTTTTCATAATACCTGGATGAGCTGAGAGAGGGGTATCATGGTGAAGATGGATTATTGATTCTTGGATTGCTTTTGTGGGGACCATAACTAGATCATGTACAAAGAAGAGTCCATCCTTTTCTTGAAGGAATGGATAATCTTTCTTCCAATCTTCAAAACTTCTTTTTTCTAGTTCTTTTTTGATGTCCTCAGTAATATCATTAACAGACAAAGTAGCCTGAAACCATGTGGTAGGAATTACCGGATGGACAACTATATCTTGTTCTACAAGACCTTCTCCAATTCGGGACAAAGCATCTGCTTTTAGATTTTCTTTTCCAGGTCGATAAGTTATAACAAAGTTATAATCATTAAAGAACATTGACCATCTCAATTTGTCTGGCTGATAAGGCTTTTACTTTTTTCAAGGCTTGTAAATTCCTATGATCTGTGTAATAAGTACTTGGGTGACGAGCCCCTAACAAGTAGTGACGCCATTCCTCAAAAACTGCTTTTATAGCCAATAATTCTTTATCAGCAATCGCTTAATTTAGTTCTGCTGGAGATAACTTTCTGGAGTAAAAGGCTATTCGGTGCATTTAGCCTGTCTCAACGTTACGTTGTGAAAGAATTCCTCCCAAGGCAAACTGAGAAGCATCTGCTTCAACTATGAATGGTTGTTTTGGATCAGGATGACTTAATATGGGGGCTGAAGTAAATTTTGACGTTAATTCTTGGAAAGCCTTGTCAGCGGAGTTTGACCATTCAAATTTTACCCCTTTTCGAAGTAATTTGTTTATGGGAGTTATAGTCTGAGAAAAGTCCTGAATAAATCTTTGATGAAAATTTGCGAAGCCTAAGAAGCTTTGAACTTGCTTTACAGTAGATGGGCTCGGCCATGAGCTAACTGCTTCCACCTTTTTGGGATCCATTTCAATTCCCGAAGGGCTAATGATGTATCCAAGAAAATCTACTTTTGAGACGTGAAATAGACTCTTTTCCACTTTCACGTATAAGGAATTGAAAAGCAGTTTCTGAAGGATGGCTCGGACTTGTTGTACATGCTCTTCTTCTGAATTTGAATCAATGAGAATGTCGTCTGTATAGACCACGCAACAAACATCGATGAATTCATGCAACGCTTCATTTATAAAAAATTTGGAAAGCTGCTGGAGCGTTGCAGAGTCCGAAAGGCATAACCTGATACTCGAAGAGACCAAATTTAGTACGGATAGTGGTCTTCCATTCATCACCTTTTCGGACTCTCTCTAGATGATAAGCTCCGCGCAGATCCAATTTTGTATAAATGGTGGCCTTTTTTACCTGGTCTAAAAGTGTTGGAATCAGAGGCAGCGGATATCTGTTTTTAATAGTCACATTATTCAAAGCTCTATAGTATATGCATGTACGCAATTCCCCTCCTTTTTTCGGAATAAAAAAAAAGAGAAGATGACACAGGCGACTTTGAATGTCTGATGAAGCCATTAGCGAGATATTCGTTAATGTATTCTTTAAGATGTTCGTTTTCTTTTTCTGTTAGCGCATATATCCTACTACAGGGCAAGGTTGCTCCAGGAGTAAGATCTATTCTGCAGTCAAAATCCCTATGGGGACGAAGAGTATTAGCCTTTTTTTGTCAAAAACGTCCTTTAAGTCTGAATATACTGATGGAACTCCCTCGAGGAGGAGTACACTTGAAAAATCCGTTGTAAATTCAAATCCTTGACTTACATCTTCTGTCTTCTCTACCTCAAAATATTGGTTTAAACTCTGTGGTGACTTGAAAGTTAAGGTTCTTGATACCCAATCTATTCTAGGATTGTGTAAGATGAGCCAAGGGATTCCTAGGATCAGTTTAAACTGTGGTGCATCAATGATATCAAAAAGGATTTTTTCCCCTATGAATAGGAGAACTGTCCATGTGTAAAACCTCAGTTTGTTTATTAATAAGTCCTGAAGTCAGCTCCATACCATCTACTGCCCTTACTGTTTCGGGGTGGTTTTTAAATTCTGGATGAAAACCTAAGTGTTCTAAAAATTGAGTATCAATGAAATTTCCTGTTGCTCCAGAATCGATTATTGCTTCTACTTTCCAGGAACTTGTAGGATTAGACACACTTTTCAATTCTACTATAATACAGAAATGTCGACACCCTTGAGGTGGGACAGTAGAGGCCAAACTAGAACAGACACTCGACAAACTGACCCCATCTTTCATCGAGTGTTCTCGTTTTCCGACCCTTCTAGAGTTGAAGCTACTTCTGAAGACCTTGGTTTGTTTTTATTGGGTCTAGCAGGACATTCTTTAACGAAATGACCTGTCTTCCCACAGTAAAGACATTGATTCAGTTTTCGTCTTTTTTCTTTTTCATCTTTTGATAAAGGACCCCTAATGGATCTGATCTGCATTGGTTCTACAGGATTTAATTTAGGAGTTACCTTTCATGAAGTGGTGACTTTATCCTTTAGGAACATTACTCTGTGATCAGGTCTTCCCTTCTCTCCCTTTCTCTCACTCAACCTATGATTACATTTTACTACTAAATCAATGAATTCATTGATGTCCTGGGGAGGTTTCTAGAATTTGGGTTACCATGTCTTTTAATTCTTCCTTTAACCCTCGGTAGAATAAAGAAACCCTTTTGTCATAAGGCCAGTCGGCTTCTAGGACCAAACGATTGAAGACTGAAATATAATGAAGTAAATCAGATGAACCCTGTTTTAAATTAAGAAGCTCATTGTCAGCAGACTGCACAAAGGCATGCTTTGCAAAATTCTTTTTTAAAGCATGTTCAAAATCTCTAAAATTGTATAGAATTGGGCCATTCTTTTCTACTAGTGGAACTGACCAAAGAGCTGCATCTCCCCCTAAATAGGATAACATGAAAGCCACTTTGGAAGAATCATCTGGAAAAGCTGTGGTTTTTGCCAAGAAATGTAAGTGGCACTGATTCAAAAATATGGAGAATTTGTTGCAATCTCCATGAAACCTTTCGGGTTGAGCTAAAGGAGTGGGTGCCGGCGTGACAACCTGAATTTGCGGTTGAGCACCTGGAATAGAAGAGATCCCCTGAAAAGTGGCTGGTTTAAGAATTGGTTTTTGTTGCACCATACTTTGCTGTATTTTCTGCTTTTAAATCATTAAAAATAGTATCTATATCCTGTAAAGATACTTGGTCCATTGCGTCCGGGCGAAATAGTATTCTTAGGCTTTGCCTTCTGTCAGATCAATACTACGTTGTCTCTTACCTTGTTCTTTAGCTGACGTTCTGAAGATGACGTAGAAGATTTCGCAGGGACGCAAGGGACCAACTTCCCTAAAAACTAACCTTAGACTTGTGAATTTTTGAACACTACAAGAGTAAAATTAGAAAATGGGGAGGAGGGCCGGTACTGTACGTAAGTAATTCTTGCTGTCGACCTGCGAAACAACAAGTACCAAGGGATTACTTTATGATCTTTTCTCCAAAGTCCCTTTCTAAAGAAAACACTAAACTTTCACTCTATCTTTCAGTGTGTGTAACATATGCTCCTACCTGCGAGCAGCTGTTGCTAGGTTTTCGTCCAGTATGTCTTGTCTTATCTTGATGGTCAGTTTTGTCAGGTGATTTCTGGTCTTGTTCTCTTGTCCTCGTGATGTTATAAAGAGTTACTGAATAAAAGAAAAGAACAGTTACTGTCTTTCCCACGTTATCCAATTTGCACTTTAAGTATTGTTCCTGTGTCTTGCTAACAGATTAAATGTAAGCCTTTGAATCACTTACTCTTTATATCTGTTCTAGACTTTTGTTGTTGGGTCTAGTATTCTGTAAGAGATTTAAACAATATATACACAAAGAAAAAACAACGCCTCTTTACATTATTTCTAAGTTGCAGAAAACCTTTCTGACCATTTCACAGTTTAAAGTTTCAAATAACAAATAGTAAAAGTCTTTTGTTGTCTTCCAAATATGAAAGTTCCAAAAATTGTTCCAGATGCCTTTCTTGCGAAGGGCGCCTTAATTCTTAACAGAAATAATCACTTATCTCTTCAAATGTCTTTGCAGGTTCCGTTGCTGAAAAGAAAACGAGCAGTCCAGGCTGTTTCCACTAAAGAAGATACCAAAAAGGAAAGCGGAAGTCCAGATTCCTTTAATCAGGTAAGTCTGACATCATCTGGGGCGAGAGTTCTCAAGCGCGACCTTTCCTCGAAGCAAGCAGAAGGCAAAGCGTCTTCCAGAAGGCTGGGTGTGGTTTAAATACTCGGCCGCACCCAGCCGCACCCAAAACATGCGTGTGTGGCTACGTCGGCTGATGCAAACTAGAATATTCCGTTTCTTCAGGGCACTCAGAGACAAACGCAGAGAGATAAAGCGGTGTACAAACTAGAGTGTTTACATTTTGGTATTACATTCGGATCGGTAACACAAAATCAAAGGCACAATATTACTTTAGCAATTTTTGCGCCAATTATAGAACCACGATTTTAACCATATCATTCTGCTGAAAGCATCGAAGTTCAAGTTACATTAAAGCGTTTAAGTTACATCAAAACACACTGATAACAAAGGAGTGCTGGAGCACGGGAAAGGGGTGGGTTTTCTTAGGGATCAAATAGCAAAGCGGCATTCTGTAGGTGGCGTTATAAGGGCTTCAATGGGTGTCATGACACTAAGTCAGTCATTGAGTTTCTACTGGAGGTTTTCCTTCGCGAGGGCTTACAGAGCATTCTGATGGACAATGGGGTACAGCTCTGCTCTAAAGAGATGAGAGAATTCCTTGAGTACAATGGGATCAAACACAAGTTGTGTGTTCTCTACCATCCGAGAGTAACAGCATGGTTGAAAGATTTAACAAGACCCTCAAAGAAAGCATCCAGTTAGCTAAGGCCAGTGGGTTGAGCTGGAAAGACAAGGTTGTCAAACGTCTGGAGGCCTACAGGTTAACTCCCCATCAAACATTGGGCATGACACAATTTGAGCTATTGAGAGCTAGAAGACCCAACTCTAGATTGGTACCAGGGTGGATGAAATGGTACAAGGGGTGGACCACTCTAACCAAAGAGACACCATGGAGAGACAGAGAAAGGAAGGCCAGGGCGGATAGGAAGATGAGGTTTGACAAAGCCCACGCAGTAAAAGAGATTTGATTCAAAGTAGGTAACCTAGTTAAGATCAGAGCCCTGACAGGGAGACCGAGCTGGTCAGAGTACACGAACCCACAAAAATTGTGAAACTCTTCAGAAATGCTGTCAAGATTCAGGATGGGCAAATCTGGAATCTGGTGAGTGTGGCTAGTTGCACTGTTCCCACAGCGCATGGGGACACGCCTAAAAGTGTGGAGTCAGGCAAGCCAGATTCTGCCATGTCTTGTGAGTCAACAGTTGCTGGGAAGATCAACACTCACTGAAGGTTGTGTGGTAGGATAGCCTGTGGTCCCAAATATTTTGAACAGTATATTGATAAGTAATCCACGGTTTTCCTGTTCTATATCTTGCTAATTCTCTTCTGTTTTAATTGTAGAGGAGGGGTGTGTGTGGTATTGTCTGTGTTAAGGGACTACTGTCCTGTGGCCGCACCCCTCCCCTCCCCTCCGAGTGATAATGTTCTTACCCGTCCTTAGATGCTTTAAAATGTTTCCACAGCGAAGGTTCTGAGTTGAGCTCCATGCGTGGAGACGGCAGGCACCGACAGTGTGAGCTGTGGCTGAGGTTAATTGCTGTCAAGAACAATAAAGCTCCTATCTGAGATAAATAATGTTTTCTCGCATTGTTTCATGCTCGCATGGATTCCTCTTGAATTTCACAAGCATTTTGAGAGCTCCATTGAAGAAAATGATCCCCCGACCAACCCGCCAAACATACCTAGCCACCCACAAATCCCCTTACCAAGGGATCCAATACAGGTCAACCTAGCCCCGCTATCTTGCTACCAGTGTCTGCCAACAGAAACGATCCCAAGCCAGTGGCCTCCTGCCCGCAAGCTTATCCCCCTGACATGGAAACTGAAGCTCTCCCAAAGGCCTACAACGCAAGTCGACCTAGCCCCGCCCACCTGCACTCTCCATTAGAATTGAGCTTGACCCACCAACCTCCTGCTCACAAGCGTTTTCCTCTTATTGGGATATTGAAATTCTGCACAACAGAGCAGCCAAACTAACTCAGAACATCCATAACTCCATTCTGGAACTAAAGAACCTCCTTCACCTCACTGAACTCTCCTTCTCAAATTTCAAGCTCCTGCGCAACTCCAACCCAACCCCTCGCTGAGAGCCCCCCATCACCCATTACCGCTATCCTCGAGACACCTTTGCTCTCGCAAGCAGCCCTGCCACCTCTCAGAGAAGGAAATTCTAGCCCTCCTTGTCACGTTCACGTAGTCTTGCCGTTCCTGGGTGGCCGCCAAGCACATACAGAAGACTAGGACACTCACTTCCGTGCGGAAGTGGAGTCCCGGTCTAGTCTTCCTATGGACCGCCTCCCTTGATGAAGCACTTCCGGGGGAATCGCTTAAACACAGCGTTTCCCGCCGGTTCTGCGCTTTGGATTCTGACAAACTCCTGGTTCGCTTGGCATAGCAGATGATTCTAGCGCCGACCTTGATCTGAGGACGCCTTCTGGTTAGCGTCCATTTCTTCGTTCCGATCCTGCCGGAAATCATCCCTGTTCTTCCCCGCGCCGGAGCAAGTCTGGATACCATTAGCTTTCGTTCACCTATGCGCAGGAGTGCTTTCTGAATTATCAGCGTTGGAGCGCCTATTTGTGTTATAGCTTTTTTCCCCGCCCAGGAGCGCTTATTTGGTTCGTGTAAATACAGAGCTGGGGCGCTATTTAACATTTGTTTTACAGTCCGCGCAGGAGCGCTATTCCTGGCAGCACAGTACAGCGCTGGGGCGCTGCTTATCATTTATTTCGCAGTCCGCGCAGGAGCGCTATTCCTAGCAGCACAGTACTGCGCTGGGGCGCTGCTTATCATTTAATTCGCAGTCCGCGCAGGAGCGTTTTCCTTTCTCTTGGTTCAAAGGACTTCATAAGCCTTGGTGAGTTGTTCCTGGTTATTCTTTTCTGTATGTGTTTTGGAAGTTGTCTTGGGATGTGGGAGGTGTTGGTTTCTTGCTAATTGGGTCTCTCTTGTTTCCCCAGTTGGTGTCTACGTTACTACCCAAGATCTGCTACCACCAGCTTTCTTTCGTTCCTTTTCGGCTCCCTTCCCTGGGTCCATCTACTCCTTGCCGGGTATTGACTTCCGCACTCGGTCAGGTGGGTGCAGGGGCGGTGGCTCTTGTCATCTCTGCGGAATTGCTTCACAAGCAAAGGTAAGCCTTGTGGGGTACACGACACTCCTCCTCTCCTACAATTCCGCCCCAGTAACCCCAAGTCCACTAGACCTGACAGAAGAGGAAATTCTAGCCATCCTCCTCACTCACAATTCTGCACCAGAAACCCCCTGTCCACCTGACATGAATGTCGAACAGGCATCCACACGGTCATAATCAACCCCAACAGATCAGCTATCCTCCGCAACAGATGTGTGGTTGATAGCAACCTAGCGCCAGTACTCCTGTCCGTCCCAACTCTCGTCTCTCTCTCCGACCCCCCCTTTACCAGGCCTCTTAATGAATTGCCACTCAGCAGTTACGTACACCGCCGACATCGCTAATATCATCCTGAGCCAAAATCTCAATTTTGCAATCCGGACCGAAACGTGGCTCAATAAATCTTCATCTCCTTGCCTTGACCTTTTAGACCCGCCCAACTACAACATCACAAGGCTGGACAACAATCTAAAAAAATAGGGGGAGGCATAGCCACTATCTACCGTTCTAACCTCCTCGTCACTGAACTCCTGGCAGAGTCTACAGACTCCTGCGAATACCTTGCACTTTCCTTATGCAGCAACACCACCCAACTGTGCAGCTTGCACATCTTTCACCACACCCCAGGCATGAATGACACCTTCACTGACCACCTCATGGAAGTCATCACAGCCAAGGGCTCCTCACCTCTAAAGACATTTTCCTTGGTGATTTCAATCTGCACTGGAACGCCCTCAAGGATCCTCAGGTTAACGCCATCAAAGACCTCCTGGCCGACAGAGCCCTTACCCATGTCTGCTCACTACCAACACACTCGAAACACGCAATTCTAGACTGGATCATCGCTAAGGAATCTGCAGTCAAGCTTATCGCTATATACCCATGTGACTGGTATGACCACCACGCTGTCATCTTCCTGTTACCTGGCACCCACAAGACAAGGGCACCGCAACCGGTGATTCCTAGACGTTAGGTCAGAGACACCAAGAACCTTGGTCACGGAGAATGGGCGGCTCCCTGCAAGTCGGACCTCCCCCGCATATCACAGCGGTCAATGACCTCAATGATCACTACTCCACGACCATAACTAACATTCTTGATGATCTTGCCCCACTCTAATTAAAAAGAACCCAAATCAAAGACAGAAACCCCTGGTTCAATGGGTCCCTCAACAGCGAGAGGTGATCCCTCCGGCAGACAGAAAGAAACTGGAGGCAGCACCCGTCAGCCGTACACTTAAAACTTCTTCGCCAGACCAGAAATGCCTATAATAGGAACATCCTCAACTCAAAAAAAAAATTCTTCAGATCGGAAATGGGGAACACCAAGAACAGACCCCACAAGCTGTTCGAAATGGTCAAACACCAATTAAACAAACTGGCCAAAACCTCTAAAGAATTCCCCAAATTCCCAATTTCATCGGACGAATTCTCCACCTTTTTCTATGACAAAATCACTACCCTAGGAAACAAACTCAGATCTACCACCCACTTCCAACCCCTTCCAGATTAGCCCCCTCCCGCCACACTGCACCCACAGGCATCACCCAAAAACCAAGCGCACTGGACCAACTTCAAAGTGTATGACGAACACTCCGTCTCAAAAATATTATCCTCCCTAAACCTGAACAACCACTTTAATGACCCACTCCCCTCCAGCTGCCTAGCTGCCGCTGCTCAATCCATCATTCCTAGTTGTGTAGTGTTTTTATCTAGGAACCTGAATCGATATTCCTACTTTATGCCCTTGTCCGGTTATAATCAATAATATCCATACAACGGCATAGTAATCATATCCATAATTCAGTCGTAGCACGTGCTGTCACATTAAGCAAGGCTGCTTCTCCGGCCCCCTAGAAAGCACACCGAGTTCTCTAAACAAAACCAAGCCTCCAGCAACCTAGGAAATCCCCCTTGCTTTTGTTTTGATTTCGTCCTAGAACTCCTGTAAAGCACTGTAAGAACTGCCAGTTATTAGCGACATCTTTATTGACGTCTTATGTCCAACCTTACGTCAAACCCAGGCACCTTTCAGGTATAAATATACCAACGTTGCCTTAAGCAAACACACGGTGGTGATTCTGGAGCAGAGCAGCTATCTACTTGCCCGGGAGCCCAGCTGATGCGAGAGCCCACGGACGCTGCCCCTCCTCTTTGACGCACTGAGAAAGACGCTGTCTTTTTCTCCTGCTGAGAAAATCCAGCTCCGGCGTTTCCAGCCTACCCTTGCGGGTTACTGGGATATCGAGTCCTGAGAGAGAGATACCAGACCTCCTGCTTTCTATTACCCAGGTACAGAGCTGACTAAACCCTTAAAGAGAATTCTTGAGTCAGATTCTTGGCAAAACAAACTTAAATTAAACTGCTACTTACTTACTCCTTCCCACGTATTAGGCTTAGGTCAGGTACACCGGGGTAGGCATAGTTAGAAGCACCAGTTGAGTACGATTAGTCAATGTATATATGTATGTATATATTTTATCTATTTTAAAGTATCATATGGCTAAGAAACCATATCAATGCTTTTACAGTATTATTTTATAATCCTCCTTTTACTGTACGCACTTTACTTTACCATGAGTATTACAATTGTGGCAATTCATTTCTCTTGTATGAGGAAGAAGACTGCTCAATAAATAACACCTTTTATTGAAAACGCCCGTCTCTCTTTTCTCTGCATTCTGGTGAAACTAAGTACGCACATTTGACTGAGTGAAATAGCTGTCTTTTGTTTTCACACGACTCTAGAGATACACTCTTATTCAGGGAGAGCAAAGTTGTCATGTTTTATGGTTGTCAGAAGCTAATCCCTTCTTGTCTATCACAGGAGGTTAAACTCCTCCTCATTTATTCAAGAAAGTTTCTAGTGACCTCTGAGCTAGCTGGCAAACCTTAAGTCTAATATAGTCAGTAGAGACCCAGATAACCTCAGTCCTACGTCTACACTGCTGAATATATTATTCCAATGCGCAGAGCCTATTGGGAATATAGGAACTACACTACATGGCGCCCAACGTTTGGTAAGGCGATAAATCTAACGCAAGACGTTAGAGTAACTCAGTCGTGCTTTTTCACACAGACCCTTTTCCCGTAAATACTCCAAAAGACGTCTGGAGTGGGTAAAAGGTTAAAAATCCGCCGGAACTTAGTAGGAAGAGATTTCTATGTATAGTTTTTGGTTTATTCAACGTTGAAGGATACCGTGTTCCAAAATATTGTGCACCTAATCTTTGTTTCCTTGAAACTTGATCTGCAACAAAAACCTTTCTGTCAGTAAAATGTCAGACGGTGAAGAAGAAAGGGAGGCAGCTAGAATAGCAGCTCGTCTCCTAGAGGATGACACAAGTCTCCTACAGAATTACCCAAATGCAATACTCATTCCGGTCAACATAAGAAAAAGTATAACTCTTAAACTTATAGAAAATGGACTAACATCGAGAGGTGGTACAGTCATATTCGTAATTGAGGCACATGAATATCGGCAGACAGAGGTATTCTATTCATGGATAAACTTTCCAGCAGCAAACGCTGTCACACACAAATTCCACTATTACAAAATAGAGGAACCTCCGGATGAGTACACCCCTTTCGAGGAAGTGGAAATCCCATTAAAATACCAAGAGCACCTGGTCCGGTTAAAAGGCGCCCTAAAACATAATAATCATATCACCAGGCTCGGTCCACTAGGTAGACCAGGAGCAACGTGGCTGGTTCTATCCAGCTACACACCACATCCAGACATTGAAAAAATGTCAGTACCAGAACTTTTAGTCCAGCTAAAAATAATAATTAAAATACAAAGACAATTAGTCCAACATGTAATGCGGACTTCAACAGTCCAACCAACTGTTAACATTCCACAGCTGACCCCTCATCAGGGGAACACAAACAAAATCACACCACAGAACATACAATCATGTCTGGGTACAGTACCCATAAAACGGGAACAAATTCCACTCTGGTTAGCACAAAAAATCACTCAAATAGAGGCAGTATTTCCGGATACTACCCTACTGAGAAACACAGAATTCTGACTATCTGTCTTCCAATGGGGATCGCACCACATGTAGAGGACTGTGACACTTGGGGCACAGTCTTTGCCTCCATTTACACAAAAACACATGGTGTTCCGTCCATGGCGGTAATACCCGATGTACTAAGACAGATTCAAAATGAATACGGTCCAGAACCTGCTTTAACTCTGGGTATGAAATTACTAAAAGACTTCAAGCAGGTCTCGGCTATATTATTAGCCAACATAAAAGGAGAAGCAGCATCTGTGGCGATCCGCCAGAAATTGAAAGAAACAGATATAGCAGAACAACCATTTGAACTTAAGTTTAAGTTTAAGTTTAAATCACTTCTAAAGCGCACGTTCACCTGACGGTTTCATGGCGCTAGGGTTCACTTAAGCCTCAATCAGCAGGAAAAAGGAGCCGGGAAACAGAGGGCAACTCATTGGGGGAAGGCTTGTGAAAAAAGAAAAGTTTTTAACGCTTTACGGAACAAAGGATATTGCGTGAGGGATCCGAGTTGAGGGGGGAGTGAATTCCAGAAAATAGGAGCGATGGTGGAAAATTTGGAACCACCCCATTTTTTCCGACGAAACCGGGGGACAGCCAGCAGATGTTGAGAAGATTATCGTAGTTCTCTGGCCGGGGTATAGAGCTTTATCTCAGACGAGATAAAGGCCGGGGCGAATCCTGAGTGAGCCTGAAAGGTAATACATCCCATCTTGAACAATGAGCGTTCGCGGATAGGGAGCCAGTGCAGGGATTTCAGGAGTGGAGTAATATGGTGTGACTTGGCCAGCTTATAGACTAGTCGAGCGGCCTGATTCTGGACCAGTTGGAGCCGTCGAACACTGTAGGCAGGCATACCGCAGTATAAGGCATTGCCATAGTCTAATTTAGAAATGACCATAGCCAGTACAATAAGTTTTAGAGCAGGGAAGGAAAAGAAGCGGGATACCTTACGGATGGTGCGGAGGGAAAGGAAAGAAGAGGACACCACCGAGCTCACCTGGGAGTGCAGAGTGAGTTGATCGTTAATCTTGAAGCCAAGCGCTTTCACGGAAGGGGAGGGAGAAGGAGGAGAACCCAGGGAAAGGGGCCAAAAAAGAGAGGACCAGGGACTGGCACAACCACCTGTCAAAACCAGTTCGGTTTTATCCGGGTTAAGTTTCAGGTGGTTGTGGCACATCCAGTCCCGGATGAAAATCATGATGGTCTTGGATATAGAGTCCGGGGAAGAAGAAAGATAAAAAATGAGCTGGAGGTCATCCGCATAATTAAATACGGAGACCTCCATTTTTTGCAGGGCGAAAATAAGAGGGGCGATGTAAAGATTAAAGAGTAAAGGAGAAAGAGAGGAGCCCTAGGGAACCCCGCATGGAACCTTGCGCGGCTCAGCCGAGAACTCGCCCAGCCGCACTGCTTGGGTGCGGTCCCTTAGGAAGGAGGCTAGCCAGACCAAGGCTACTCCACTGACCCCAGCCGCCCCGACACAGGAGAGTAAGATGGAGTGGTCCACCGTGTCGAAGGCGGCGGACAGGTTGAGGAGGACCAGGGCCTGGGGATGGTTGGTATCCATACCTTCTCTAAGGTTGTCAAGCACGGAAAGTGCCACAGATTCGGTGGAGTGAGCGGGACGGAATCCGGCCTGACGGGGGGCTAGAACCTGGTTTTCTTCCACAAATGAAGTAAGGGCTCTAGTTACATGCCGTTCCAATACCAGAATCATAGAGAAATCCTATGAAGAACTAGGAAGAGATAGTTTGGGTGGGAAACCGGTAAAACCCCAACTAACTGAAAATCCAGAAAAGATATTTATTAAAAATAATCTAAACACTCCAAAAAAGAGCTGGGATGGAAATAAACAATCCACTCCCAAAGAAAAAAGATTCCAGTCCAGAGGAACGTCTCCTCGGCGGAGAGAAAGAACTCCGGATCAAGGACACAAGTCTCCCCAGAGGGACCCTCTGAGAAAAGATACAACCTTAGAAATAGGGATAATCTAAAGAAACCTGATAGATATCAAGATATTGATACACGTCCCTCTCGATCTTTTCAGACTTCCTCGCAGAAATCGGAAAGAAGAGGACGGTCAGAACACAGGGAAGAGCACGTCAAGTCCAAAGACAAGGAACCTGCTCATCAAAGTAAAAAATTAAAATTTCCAAAAAAGAAGGTAGCCAGTATTAAAATAATCAAACATGCCGAGGATACTGAGGACACAGCTGAAAAACGGAGAGTGGGCCCAGACAGTGCTAGACAGCGCAGCAGAAGTGACCATAGCTCGCAAGATCCTGATGAATCATCTGGAGACAGTGGACACGAATGAATACATTAAAGGGGAAACTGCAGACAGCAGAGTTAGCAAACCTCATAAAATATACGAGATAACATTACGTATAGAGGGAGATAAGACTAGAAAAGTAAGGGGTCTATTTTGGGATAACCTTTCCAAAGGCTATGATATCCTTTTAGCTGAGAAAGACTGGCCACCAGAGTTTGTCAGGGAGTGCCCTCATGGCGAAGAAATGATTATGCCTGCCTTCTCAAATCACATTCCAATTAATAAAAAATATACACTTGCAAGAAAATGGGCAGTAGCCCAAGCTCCTGCATTATATAAAAATCATGTAGGATGGGATGAGGACTCTCCTCCTCACAAAATCCAGTTAAAATGTCAACCAACTGCACAAAGGCAGTACCCAATTAAGCAAGAAGCTAAAAGAAGGAGGAGCTACGCGCGGATCCAAGATGGACGCGTGAGCAGAGGGTTCCCGAGCCCCTTCCGCCACTCTCATCTATCCTGCAACACATCCTGATTTGGACGACGGGTATTTCTTGTTGATGCCCTGCTGATATTGGAAGCTTTTTCCAGAAATTGATTTGGCCGCCGGGAACTGGACTTGCTGCACTCCGTATTCTGAGGCCTACGGCAGTGACCATCCAGGGTCTTGAGTTGCCAGGGTGCCCAGGTGGCAATTGAACAACAACGGCTGGAGAGACGCCTCCGCTGCCTCTGTGGTACTTTCGGTTTCGATTTCGGTCATTGTTGGTGCTGACTCATTGCTGATTGCCACTGCTGCCCTGGTTTGGTCGCCTACTCTCCTCTGGCTGTCGTTCCTTGACCTCTCGACTTAATAAGCTTGCCATAGAGGGAATCATTTTGCCCAGATCTCGGAGGACCCTTCGGAGCTCGTCGACTATCATGGCGGGCAGGACGGACCCTGAGAGGCGTAACATCAGAGGCCCGAATCGAGGGGGAGCCGTTCAGACCCAGACTATAGAACGCTTCACTCGCCCGAAGGTCTCCCCGGGTGGATCGAGCAAGTCCCTCGGAGAGTCTGGTGATGGTACTCCTGCGAATGAGGAGCTGACTTTGGCGGATGTCATGGGCGCCATTGCCAATATCCAGACTGCGATGGGTCAGCAATATGAAACTCTTGCCACTAAGTTGGATACAGTTGCGATTGAGGTCAACCTTATCAGGACGGACCTGGGGAAAACCAATGAACGGGTCAAATCTCTGGATGTTAAGACGGCAAGCCTAATTACAGATGTTTTAGATCTTCAAACGGAGGTCCGCGATCTTCGCGTGGCCAGAGACTCGTTTGCCCGTCGGCTGGATGATTTCGAGAGCCGGGCCAGACGAAATAATGTTCGCATTGTTGGCGTTCCGGAGAATTCTACGGATGTCCCAACGGATCTTTTGGTAGAGGACCTTATCCAGAACTATCTGTCACCGAAGGGCCTTAG
The DNA here is from genome assembly GCF_964261635.1 of Lissotriton helveticus. NCBI lineage: Eukaryota > Metazoa > Chordata > Amphibia > Caudata > Salamandridae > Lissotriton > Lissotriton helveticus. The sequence continues at coordinate 1,133,737,201 of NC_136061.1, forward strand.
TAATCTTTTGCGGTGGAGCGTGCTCATAGGATTCCAAAGCCCAAGCTTGGGGCAGCTCCGAGGCCTATCATAGCCAGGATTTTTAATTTCCGGGACAGAGACGCTATCCTGCAGGCCTCCCGCATTAATGGTCCCACTAAGTTTGAAAATGTATCGATCAGCTTTTATCCGGACTTCACTCAGGCGGTACAGAAGCAACGTATGGCCTTTACGGGGGTGAAACGACGCCTCAGGGACATGAAACTGAAGTATGCCATGCTTTTTCCGGCTCGCCTGAGGATTGAGCATAACGAACGTACATTTTTCTTTGATCGCCCTAAGGTGGCCAGTGACTGGCTGGATAGCTTGCCGACACAGCATATCAGCCCAGAGAGTTCGAGAGGTGCCGAAGGCGGCCTGGAAGAACAGGAGTAGTGAGTCAGTGCCGATGAGCCATTCTTGGAAGCTTTGCAGTGGCTCTGTGATAGCGATGTTTATACACTGTGGATGCCCGGGGTGGGGGGATTCGGGACTCTTCCTCCTCAGGGGTCACTTTTCTCTCTCTTTTTGTAGGTTAGTTTAATGGGGCGACAGGCACACTGCAAGTTGGGGTGGCTTTTTGGTCTACCGCAGGGGTGCAGGGTGGGGGGTTGCGTGTTGAGGGTTCCTTGGGGGGAGGAGGGGGGTCTTTCCTTGTTTGTTTGTTTCGAGGCTCTGATTTGGTCGCTATTTTATCCTTTGTGCCTGCTTTGTGGCGGGGGGGGACTGTTGGTTTTTGTCTGGGATGTGGGGTAGGGGGCTGAGAGTGTTGAGCTGGAACGTAAATGGTCTCGGGGATAGAATAAAACGGGGAATAGTTTTACAGTATTTGAAGCGACACTCCCCGGATATTGCTCTGCTACAGGAAACGCACCTGGTAGGAAATCCGTGCCGCGCACTGAATAGAAGGGGATACCGTTTGGTGGCCCATTCTGGATTTACCACTGGGTCGAGAGGGGCGGGTATCTTGGTTAGGAACTCCCTCCCCCTTGAGATAGATGAAGAGGTGTTGGATGATAGGGGTCGTTATGCTGCGGTTGTAGGTCGATGGGAGGGGAAGACGATCTCCATTTTGTCTGTGTACGTTCCCCCTGGTCTACAGGCTACCACGTTTTCTGATTTGGGTGGGGTGGTCCTGGGACTCCCCGATGGCTTGCTGGTGGTGGGTGGAGATTTCAATTCGGTTGTCAGTGGAGAAGAAGATCGTAGCCCTCGTAGAACCCTCCCCCCGTCGCAGCTATGGTTGGGAAATTTCATGGATACACTGGGATTAGCAGATTGCTGGAGACAACTTCACCCTGGACAGCTCCAGTACACCTTTTATTCGGGGGCCCATGGTAGTCTCTCGAGACTTGATTACATTTTTATACCAGCGGCGCAGATGGTCTCCGTGAGAGAAATCAGGCATTTGGCGAGGGGGATCTCAGATCACTCCCCACTGTGGCTTACTATTGATGTGCGGCTGGAGTCCGGGGGTCGTGTTGCTCCTATTAATCCGTGGCATCTTCGTAACCCCAACATTAGTAAGGAAGTGGTTAAATGTATGGATTATTACTTTGCTGAGAATGAAGGGTCAGTATCCTCCCCTGTTATTTTATGGGAGGCGAGTAAAACTGTGATCCGGGGTCAGACTCTCTCTTTGATTGCCAGTGAAAGGGGGCGCAGAACTGCAGAAGTGGTACGACTTGAAAACGATATCTCTGAGTTGGAGGAACGTATGGAATCTGTGATTACGCCTGATAGCCTGCACTCCTTGGCGCTTAAACAGTTTGAATATAGAGCTCTGGTGACTGATGCGGCTAAGGCGATGAATCGTGAACAGCAGGGTCGCCTGTATGATGTGGGTGACAAGGCTGGGAAGTTGCTTGCTTGGCTTGATAAACGCGATAGAGTGAATCGTGTGGTGCCTGTTATTGAACGTGCGGATGGTGTGCGGGTTGTGGACCCGGTCGAGATAGTTGAGGTCTTTGCCCAGCACTTTCGGGAGGTGTACTCGCCGGTCTCGGACAGACCTGTGGAGGAATCGCATCTGTTGCTCCGAGATATCACATTGCCTAGTCTGTCGGACCCGGACAGGGCGCTTATGGAGGCAGATTTTACTACCGATGAAGTAGCGCTCGCTGTCCGTGCACTTCGCTCTGGTAAGGCTTCGGGCCCGAACGGTTTGCCGATCGAGCTGTATAAATTGTGTCCCGACAAAATGGCGCCGTATCTTCGTCGATCATTTTTGGCGTCACAAGATCTCGGGCTTCTTCCCCGAGATCAGAGACTGGCGTCCATTGTGGTCATCCACAAGGATGGAAAACCCCGGGAACACTGTTCGTCATATCGGCCGATCTCGCTTTTAAACGTGGAGCCCAAGGTTCTTGCTAAAATCTTGGCGAGCCGCATGATCACGGTGATCGGTGATTTGGTACACCCTGATCAGTCCGGATTTATCCCCCACCGTAATACTGCACTCAATCTCCGTCACCTCCACGGTGTCTTGGCGAGGGCGGGGTCTCTTGCGGAACCGGCCATTTTGGTTTCCCTTGACGCCTCGATGGCCTTCGACGCGGTGGAGTGGCCTTATTTGTGGGCTGCTCTCGCTAAATTTGGGTTTGGTCCTAAGTTTATTGGGTGGGTTAAACTTCTATATGAACAACCGCTTGCACAGGTGGTTGTTAATGGAAGGGCCTCGGATCCTTTTGTCCTCGGGCGTGGCACGAGACAGGGCTGCCCTTTGTCGCCTCTCCTTTTTGCGCTGGCTCTTGAACCCCTTGCCGCGTGGCTCCGATGGGAGCCCTCGCTTAAGGGCATACGGTGGTCTCCTACCTTCGAGGATCGGGTATCTCTTTATGCTGATGATATATTGTTGTACCTCACTACTCCCCGTAAGTCATTGGGTGCCCTGTTTGATGTCCTGTGTTCTTTCGGGAAGAACTCTGGTTTGGTTATCAACTGGACTAAATCCTGTATTTACCCACTTACGAGTGGACAGCCTTCTCTGCCTCGCTACTGCCCTATACCTGTTTCCAGTGTTGGTTTCAAGTACTTGGGGATCTCTATTTCTTTGGACCGCAAGGTCCGATTCGAGCGAAATCTACTGCCTCCGCTTGCCCGACTTCGGTCGGATGTGGCGGCTTGGTGTGGGTTGCCTCTTTCCCCTTTGGGGAGGGCGGCTTTGTTTAAAATGATGTCCCTTCCCCGGTTCTTGTACGCCGTCCAGAACACGCTGGATCTGGTTCCAGCTGGTTACTTTCGAGACATCGAGAGCCTCCAGAGGAAATTGGTTTGGGGCGGGCGGCCGCGCATAGTGCTTGCGAAGTTGACTTTGCCCTGGTATGACGGTGGTATAGCTATACCGGATGTCAGACGCTATTATTGGGCGTCCCAGTTAAGTGCTATTAACCATGCCATGTATGGACCTGTTCCTAGTCCCGCTTATGATATGGATAGGTGGCAACTGCCCGGGGGTGATTATAATCGAGCGCTTTATTCCAAGATCGACAGGAGGTATTTGACGGGCCCCGCTGCGGTGGCCATACGTGTGTGGGATAGTGCAACATCGGCCACGGACTGGACTGATAAACTTACTAGGGCGACTCCTCTATATGCAACTGAGAGATTGGGTGGTCTGTGGTCTTCGAAGGGGTTCGATAGATGGGACCTTATTGGTATCAGCAAAGTGGGTGATCTTTGGACCACCAATAGAGTGAAGACTTTTGACGAGTTAAAACGGGAATATAAGCTGAGTGACAGAAAATATTTTCGATACCTTCAAATCCGCCATGCGCTCGATTCGGTCTTCCCTGCTGGTATCTCGATTCCTGAGTCTTCTCCCTTGGAGGATAGAGTGCTGGATGGCCATGTCCCCGACAGCACTATCTCCCTCATATATAAAAAAACGTATTAATACCCGTTCGGACCTTCTCCTACAGCTACGTGAGGCATGGACTGGAGTTAGATGATGAGGACTGGCAGGCTGTAGTGTCCTCTCCGAAAGAAGTCGCTATTCCGGCGCGTCTCCGACTGGTGCAGCTCAAGATTCTTCATCGAGTCTATATCACGGGTCCACGATTGATGCATATGGGCTATTCTGTGGATGGGTTATGTCGGCGTGGATGTGGTTTGCTTGCTACTTTCCTCCATATTATATGGGAATGCCCGGCGGTAGTGGTTTTTCGGAATCGAGTGCATGCGGTGATGAGAGAAGTGACAGGCGTCGGGCTACTTCCTGAGGCCCGACGCTGTTTGCTGAATGTCTGGGAACCGAATGATTGTACCGTTGCTCAGACTCAATGGGTCACACTGGGCAACATTATTGCAAATAGAGACATTGCTCAGCTCTGGGGGTCTCATGGGGCACCGCTGGTCTCGGCCTGGAAGGGGAACATGGACTGGTGCATGTTTTGAGAAAAAATTGTATACATCTCCCGAGGTAGGCCCAGGAAGTGGGATAGGATTTGGGGTCAGTGGAACTCGTATCGTGGAGAGATTTGTGTCCCTCCCCTTGCAGAACCCCCTGATACTACAAGCTCTTCTTGACTGTTTGTTCCAGTGTTTTTGATTTTCTATTTACTGTGAAATACTGCTTGCTCTTGGTCCCCGCCCCCCATCTCCATGATTTCCTGCTGCTTGCTTTTCATTGTCTCCCTCATGCCACACGTAGCGGCCCTTTTATTGACACTTTTGCCTCGACTCTTTTTCTTGTGGGGTTTCTTGTTTGTATGTAATAAAATATAAGAACCTTTTATTTATCCTCATCTGCCAGTTGCTCCGAACCACATCATGCCTCTACGCTGCCGAACCCTCGGGTTGTCGGCTGATGAGCTGTGTACTGATTTATTCTTTTTGCTTTGCATTATTGATCGGCCTTGGTGGCTGTAAATCTGTATCTGTCATCATTTTATAAAATAAAGGTTTTTCAAAAAAAAAAAAAAGAAGCTAAAAAACAGGTCAGGGAGATCTTAGATCAACTTGAGTACCAGGGGGTGATTGAAACATGCACCTCACAAATGAACAATCCTTTGTTTCCTGTCTCCAAGCCAGATGATTCACATAGTCTAGTTATGGACTACAAACACCTTAACTCATGTTGCAAAACTTTTGCAGTACAAAACTCACACAGTGCAGCACTAATGAATAACATCGTGCGCAAAAAATATAAAACGACATTAGACATCTCTAATGGATTCTTTTGTCAAAACATTAATTAATTAATTAATTATGTGCTTATATAGCGCTGGAATCACTCCCGAAGGGGTACCTCCGCGCTTCGACCGCTGCGAAACCCTTCCTGGCTTCCCTGAGAGATGGTCCCTTAATGGGTATCTCCAGGGTGAGACCAGGCATCCCCGGCGGTCTGGTGGGGCCGTTAGTGAAGATGAGGCAAGCTAGTGCCCAGAGTTGCCGAGTGTGATCGCTGATCAGAGTGGGCACCGAGGCGAGAGAATTATCGAGTCCGCTGACCCTGGTCCAGAAACCTGCCGCGTCGGGAATCAAACCCTGGTCCCGGGCCGTCCTCTGCTCTCGGGTCTGCCGCCTCTAACCAGTGAGCCACACTACTCCACCTTGCACCACATTGCACCTGAAAGCAGGTATTTGACCGCTTTCTCAATAATTGGTTCGCAGAGGTACCCCATCCCAACCTTTTGGATGACCAAATGATAAGATTATGAGATCACTCACAAGACATTGATGGGAATCCATCTCTGGTCCTTGGGTCTTACCTACCTTTGCTAGGAAGAGAATGCGTTGGACAGTATTGTTGACATAGTAATTTCTGTCATGTCTTTCAATGAGCACCTGCAAGCAATTGAGAGTATTTGTTTGACTCTTCTACTAGACCCCCAGGCTTCGAGTGTTATTTAGTATGATTAGTAGGGGATGTTAGCTTGGGCGGGTCTTTAAAATTCCCTTGGACCCTCCACTACCTGTTTTGTGATTATTGATGACATCTATCTAACAGATGATGACTTGGATACTCACTTGAAAAGAGTAAACACCATAATACTTGGGTTTGCTGCAGAGGGTTACAAATTCAACTTTAAAAAGTCACGAATTGCCCAACTAACAGTCCTGTTTTTAGGATATGAATTATCAAGTGAAGGTAAAAGCCTGGCAGACAATTTCTTAGAGAAGTGCGCTGTACTCCAAGCACCAAAAACGCTGAGGAACTTACAATCAATACTAGGTTTCCTGAATTTCGGAAGAACTTACATTCTAAATTATGCAGAGAGGGTTAAACCTCTCTATGAACTAATAAAACCTGATTTTAAACCAATCAATTGGACTCAAAAACACACAGAAATTTTGAGATCATTGCAAATAGACATGTTAGCTAAAACAAAATTGCAAACTCGCGATAACACACGCAACCTTGTAATCCGAGTCATCCCAGGAAGATGCTGATTCACGTACCTGACCTCTAATGAGGGAGAAACAGTACCAATAGCTTACAAATCACATTTGTACACAGAAGCTGAAAAAACAGTCAGTCTTGCAGAAAACATTATAAATGCGGTTCAAACAGCTGTAGCAAAAGAAAGAGCCCAAGGCAGACGGATTACTGTTTTAACAGCAGAATCGGCCTTTGAGGCATTGACAAGCCCACGCAATTTAACTACCGTGGCATTAGATCCAAAATGGATACAATGGGAAAATTCTCTAGCTACAGACAAAGTGAAATACTATCTTGACCCGAACATGAAAAAACTGAAATATCTAACATATGAAAGAGAATATCCTCTGCCAATCGAAATTCTGCCTCTACAACAGTACGCCTGTGTAATATATACAGACGGATATGCACAACCCTCAGTTTGGGGAAAACAAGCTTATAACGCTACGTGCGAGGTTGTTAAATGCCGGTGACGCGGAGGTAAATTGAGACCACTGGTAACAATGTCACAATCTGTAAAAGACAATTCAGGTCGACAAACTGAATTAATAGCTTTAAAAATGGCGCTCGACATTGCCGATCCCGAATTCCCGACACTAATAGTGTGCGATTCGCATTCCTGCGTCAAATCATACAATAATGACTTGCAGAAATGGGTTCAAAACGGTTACAAAGATGACACAGGTGCCACAATCAAGCCAAAATCACTTTGGGAACACGTAGTTCTTTTACAGAAAGAACTACAAAAGACTCACGCGATACATACACTGAGTCATTAACGTGATGGCGTTCACGTTGCAGGGAATTCATTGGCTGAGACAGCCAGAGCGGAAGCAACTAATCCGGCTTCCGTAGCCACAAAAAAGCGTTCAGAAAAATACATAGACGGGGAAACCATGCTGGCGGTAAAAACATCTTCAAAAGGCGACTGTGCAGCACTACCCATGAACTATCCACTCAATTATATATACATAATCGATGCAAACTCCGTTCCTTTTGCTCGAATCCCTGGAGTGGGGGATAGAGTCATTCCAAACACGAACAGGAGAATCTTCTTAATACAAGAAGCACATATGGGATTAGGTCTAAGGCATCAGATGATCAAAGAATCTCTGACAGAATTGCAATCAGAATACTGGTGGCCGGGAATGAGCTTGGATAATCACAAATTTGCAAAAAATTGTGAAAACTGCAACAGAGATCGCAGTGGCGAACCGGCCGAAGTAGTGCCAGAACACCTAATAGAAAGCATAAGGCGATCTATACGCATGATTAAACAGGAAAAATGCGTCCCAATGTATATTATTTAAGACTAGATTCACTTAAAATTTAGACCCCAGCGCTCGGCTGACGCCAGAACTGTTATAAAAGATTTGCGAGTCTATATCGGCACATACGCAATTGGCATGCTACATTCTGACCAGGGTCCTGCTTTTAGCTCTCGAGCTTATAAGGAGGCCATGACCAGCATGGGCATTGCATTGCGGTATTCTTGTCCCTTCCATCCTGAGGGAAACGGGATTGTGGAAAGAAATAACCGAGACATAAAGCAATCTATAACGGCGAGGGTATTAGGTTCGGGTGATGGGTGGGTCAACATTTAACAAGTGTCCAACATAGTCTTAACAATCTGCCAAGAATTTCTCTAAAAGGTTTCAGTCGTACGAACTATTGTTCGGGACTAGAATGCATATTCAGGACATTTATAGTCAGACTTCAGTGGTGGAAGAAAAATGCTTTGATATCAAAGATCGTTTGGCTATTTTACAGGACTTAAATGAAACAAGAAAAGACCTGAGCAACATAAAGCTAAAACAGCAGCCAACAGCCACTGAAGAAAAACCACCTGTCCCAGCAAGGCCTGTCTGGATTCCCAAAATTGGGGATCTGGTCAGAGAGAAGATCGCGGTGAAGAAGGAATTTGGGCCTTCTTACAGAAAAGCAGTACCTGTCTTAGCTGTCAACAGAACAAGATCAGTTGTACTACCGCCCCTTGCTGGTAAAAAGGAGAACAGAGTTGTATCCATCGACCTGGTAAAACCACAATCATGTGGCCAATAATAAGTAGTAGGTAGTAGGCCCAGTGGACTCCCAAGAAATAGCAGAACACCAAAGTTTGCTACAATACAAGAGGTTCAAACTGAGAGACTAATCACATTTGATAAACCTACAGTGAAACAAAAAGGACTATGCAACAAAGCCATGGAACTTATGCCTCTTAAAACCCAAATTGCAACAGTTCGTCAAGAAACACCTGTCTACAACGATGTAGCCACAGACTATGCTGATGAAACAAAGAAAATTCCAAAAGCAAATGAAAATCCGGAAGCGATTCCAACAATTGACAGAACTGCCTCTGGCTACTTCATCAACTTCGATGACTTTTCTGAGGATCTGAGCGAACCTGAAGAACAGCCAACAACAAAATCTTTTAAAGACAAAGCAACAGAACTATTTCATCAACTCGAAGAAACCTATCTGATTTCTCCATGGATTGAATTTTGGATTGTGTTAGGTGTACTTTTCCTCCTGCTTTGGCTCATCATGGTACTTTGTTTGGGAAAATTCATTGAGGGAAAATACAGTACAATGGACACAGCAAGTCAGAACATCAACTTGGTCCTAAAACCACACAAGTCATCTCACATCGAGAAAAGAGAACTATCATCCGTGAATGTCACAGCCAATCCAATACCCGGTGGGGTAGCTTGGGACAAAACAGATTATGAAATTTATGGCCCGGTCGAGCTCTTGAAGTATCCACACCAGTTTAAGGTTTCATTAAGTGACTTTGTAAAACCGAGCACATTCTCTGATGATTTGGACTTTGAAAGTATTAATGATATGATGTCAGATTTAGTAATGTCAGCAAAATTTACAGAACATGATTACTTGCAGGGTTCATCTAATTATGAAGAATTGTACTGCTACAACCATTTTGCTCATCGCTATTTGCATAAATCTGCTCAACCTAGAAATGTTTTAAATTATAATCAATGGGAACATTGTGCAACTCCACCAAAAGGCAGTTCAAAAACATTTTATGAGAAATTCCCATACTTCTCAGGGTTTAACACAAGTGAAGCAGAAGCCTTTTATTTCAAAATGTTAAATAAGACAGGAATGAAAACAATGCTGACAAACACTAAATTAATCTATTCAGAAGCATTTTATGAAAAAATTACTACATTTGGTTTTGATTTTTGGAAAAACAATATTGAAACAAAAACCATCTGGGGTACCAAAGATTGGCAGGTCCAAGGTATAGAATCATTATTTAGAGCCTGCATGATCCCAGAACAAATGATATTCTTGAATGACACAATTCAACAGACAACCTGTCTTGGCCTAGCCAAAATTAAAGACTTAAACAAACCGTCTATTCCAAAGCCAACACCTGACAGTAATAGCACTACAGATGTTGAGATAGACGTATCCCATATTTTTAACCAAAACAGAACACATCCTGATTGGAAAAAATGGTTGATCTGGCCCACAGACACAAATAACTGTCCAGATAGATTCCTGAACAAAATACAGGGGTTCAAATTGACCAGGCCAGACCCTAGATACTCCCAGAGACAACATCCAGGGATAGTTACAACATGCAGTGTAGGAAAACTCTGCCTCGAATGGCTACAGAAATCCACACTGGCAGAAATTAAGCAACACTTGACTTTACTTAAAGAAGGTGCTGACTTGCGTGATTTCATAATGGGACCACGCAAACAGCGTCAAAAACGTTTCATAGCGGCCAGTATATACGCAGCTTACAACGAAGCTTGGAAAGAAACGCAAATTGAAACAGCAGTAAAAATATGGGAAATTGACCGTATTCATTTGGAAAAATCACTTTCTGTTGTGGACAATGGGTTAATGACTCGGTCTTCCAGAATATATTCACTGGACAGTATTGTATCATCTGCTATAGATATAATAGAGCAGGACTTACTAATGTTACAACCCGGTCAGTCCCAATTAAGTTCTATTGTACAGCTTGGCTGGACGTTACAAAATCTGCGTTCAGGCTATGTGCCCTGGCGTTTAATCAACACAACGTCATTATTCTCTATCTTTAACCTTACTGATACACAAATCAGCTTGGCACAAAAAGGAGCGGAATATACAATTCTGAGCATTGAAAAACTTGAGAGATTACCATTGACAATGTCAGAACGACCTGTCATTGAATGGATAATACACGGAAACATAACTATTCCGATAACAACTTTCCAATTTAAATACTGTCAAGAGTATATACCTGCAGGCCAGTATGAAAGGTTGGGTAAAGGGTACATTAAGTCATCATGGAAATTACCTTACACACACACATGTTATAGTGAAAAGGAACAGAATGTATTTCTTAGTGGTAATAATTGCAAACGGTCACTAAGTGGTATACTTCTGTGTCAAGGTATTAACCTGCATGGGGCCTGTGAGGGGACTTCAAATAATCTTTCATGCCACCAGCATGGCACACCTGCAACACGAATAGACCCATTCTTTAGACGGCTTTCTAATGGGAGCTACATTCTAATAGTGGACCACAGATGTTGTGGCATGGTGCCAGGAAAAGCTTATCTAGTGAGCGTAGTTCCATGGTCACTTGCTGTATGCAAGTATTGTATCCAAACAGCAGTCCAGACAGGGAGGCAAAAATTTGGCCCATTTTGAATATCTCTTCTATTCGAATTGATACTTTAAGCATAATGAAGTCTGTTCTTTTACAGACAACTGTGCCCTTGACGTCATCAAAAGAAACGTATGATCTGCAAGTTGCAAGGACAACGGCAGAGATACATACACTTTTATCAACAAATTTCCCCCTGCATTTCGCAGAAATGTTAAGCCAAATCCTAAACATGTCTGATATCGGTGGTATCCCACATGTATTTAAGACAATTTTTTCGGGACTGTTAACACCCTTCAAAACAGTTCTGGGCATTTTTCCTAATTATGTCCATTCTGTCTTTGGCGGTCTACCACTTCTGTTGGGACTCGTGGCAGGCATTTTATTTTTGATTCTCCTGCTTCGTTATGGCAAGCCAAATCGCAGACAAGACTCCAGCAACAATGGAAGAAACGATCCTAGCTATACGCTATCGGGACCGCATAACTAAAGTCCTTGGATCTGAATATGACCTGGTTTCTTTCATTCAAACCCATCTGGCAGAATTGTATCTTACCTGTGCTACGATGTATGCTGTGCGGAGAAGAATGCATGTTGGACGTCTGTCTTACACTACAATCAGAAGTACCATTGGATACAGATACTTTGCTAAGTCCTGTAACGGCTCATGCATCGTGTTGTCCCCAGCGGTTACCCATCCTGATGACGGCATTCGTTGAGACTTCACCACTGCGATTAAAGGGTAGTGAAGAACGAGATGAGAGCAACATCACCCAGGTACGACCTTCTGTGAGCATTGCTGATCAAGACATCGATGATAGCAATCATTCTCACGACTGCACAGTTGCGGCATTTTCCAACTTGGTCGAACTTTCACCTGAAGCGGTAAACTGCTTTTTTGAAAATCTGTCTGAAATGATGTTTTCCCCCGAACAAAAAGAATAACTTTTAAGCAAACTAGTACACAGCGTTCCATAAACTCTGAATTCGGCCTTCGGCTTTGATAAACAAAAGCTTCTGAACATATTTGGAACTATATTTTTTTCTCTCTCCCCTGAAAGCGAATTTTTTTTTTTCCCGATTCCAAAATATTTACCCATTTTCTGGCACATGTACTCTGCTTGAAGTAGAACTATTCTTAGAGAACAGAGCTTCTATTTTTAGGAAACTCTAGAGACAATATATTACCACAGCCTCTAGCACATTTACAATAACTGTATTTATATGTGATGGAATGGTCTCGCACTTCTTTTCTGTATTAAGAGCCATTTCATGTGTAAATTTCGCAAATCATTCAACTAATATATATATGCATCCTTTTTTAATGAATGATTACACTGCTTGAAAAGCGTACAGTACCTATAATCATTTTCATGTATTTCGCATACACCATTTCAAATGCAAAAATGTATTTTGGGGTGGGTTGGTATACACATGCACCTTTTAAATGTTTACTATTGCTTAAGTTTTAGTAATGATGGACATTAATTCGTGGAGTGAGTGTAGTGTTTTTATCTAGGAACCTGAATCGATATTCCTACTTTATGCCCTTGTCCGGTTATAATCAATAATATCCATACAACGGCATAGTAATCATATCCATAATTCAGTCGTAGCACATGGAGTCACATTAAGCAAGGCTACTTCTCCGGCCCCCTAGAAAGCACACCGAGTTCTCTAAACAAAACCAAGCTTCCAACAACCTGGGAAATCCCCCTTGCTTTTGTTTTGATTTTGTCCTAGAACTCCTGTAAAGCACTGTAAGAACGGCCAGTTCTTAGTGACATCTTTATTGACGTCTTATGTCCAACCTTACGTCAAACCCAGGCACCTTTCAGGTATAAATATACCAACGTTGCCTATAAGCAAACACACTGTGGTGATTCTGGAGCAGAGCAGCTATCTACTTGCCCGGGAGCCCAGCTGATGCGAGAGCCTACGGACGCTGCCCCTCCTCTTTGACGCGCTGAGAAAGACGCTGTCTTTTTCTCCTGCCGAGAAAATCCAGCTCCGGCGTTTCCAGCCTACCCTTGCGGGTTACTGGGATATCGAGTCCTGAGAGAGAGATACCAGACCTCCTGCTTTCTATTACCCAGGTACAGAGCTGACTAAACCCTTAAAGAGAATTCTTGAGTCCGATTCTTGGCAAAACAAACTTAAATTAAACTGCTACTTACTTACTCCTTCCCACGTATTAGGCTTAGGTCAGGTACACCGGGGTAGGCGTAGTTAGAAGCACCAGTTGAGTACGATTAGTCAATGTATGTATATATTTTATCTATTTTAAAGTATCATATGGCTAAGAAACCATATCAATGCTTTTACAGTATTATTTTATAATCCTCCTTTTACTGTACGCACTTTACTTTACCATGAGTATTACAATCGTGGCAATTCATTTCTCTTGTATGAGGAAGAAGACTGCTCAATAAATAACACCTTTTATTGAAAATGCCTGTCTCTCTTTTCTCTGCATTCTAGTGAAACTAAGTACGCACATTTGACTGAGTGAAATAGCTGTCTTTTGTTTTCACACGACTCTAGAGATACACTCTTGTTCAGGGAAAGCAAAGTTGTCATGTTTTATGGTTGTCAGAAGCTAATCCCTTCCTGTCTATCCAGGGAGGTTAAACTCCTCCTCGTTTATTCGAGAAAGTTTCTAGTGACCTCTGCGCTAGCTGGCAAACCTTAAGTCTAATATAGTCAGTAGAGACCTAGATAACCTCAGTCCTACGTCTACACTGCTGAATATATTATTCCAATGCGCAGAGCCTATTGGGAATATAGGAACTACACTACAGTTGGACTGCAATAATTAACGCCTCCCTTCTACAGGGGTCGATACCTGATTCTCTGAAAGCCGGCCAAGTCCTCCCCATCCTAAACAAAACGTCGCTGGATCCTGCTTCCCCGGACAATTTCAGACCTATATCTAATATCCCACTCCTAGCTAAAGTTCTGGAAAAATGTGTGCAACAGCAGCTAAGTAAACACATCACCAACTTCCACCTACTAGATGACTTCCAATACGGATTCAGGCCTGGGCACAGCACTGAAACCACCATTCTCCACATCATGGATGATGCCCTCCAAGCCCTTGACCAAGGCAAAACCTGTCTCCTAATCCTCCTAGATCTATCCTCGGCTTTCGATACGGTCAACCACGAAAAACTCCTTGAACGCCTCAAACTCAGGATGGGACTGGATGGCCCTGTTCTTGAATGGTTTAGGTCCTTCCTCCAAAACCGGTCACAGAGATTCCTAATCAATGCTAACCTGTCCTCTCCCTCTCCGATCAAGGTTGGAGTCCCCACCCTCTTCAACCTTTACCTCGAACCACTAGCCGAAGTACTACGCAAAGCAAATATCTCCTACCACATGTATGCCAACGACACCCAGATCTATATAAAAATCTCTTCTCCCAAGGAGATTCTCTCCCCGAATGAGACCTTGAAATTGACTGTCCAATGGCTCACCTCTAACCAATTAAAACAACGCAAAGAAACATAATTTCTCCTAATCTCCCCACCTAATACAAACCATGACATTCAGGAAGGGACCAAGGCGATCACAGCTTTAAACTGCCCACCAACCATAGTGGACCCTGCCAAATCCCTTGAATTAACCATTGACTGCAGTTTGAACATGTGTGATCATATCAACTCGATGGCCAAATAAGCCAGATTTCTCCTGAGCTACTTAAGGTAACTGAAACCTTTCCCCGACACTCAAGACCTACACATGGCAGTCTAGGCTCATTTATAGACTGGAATATGGCTGCTCTACCCTCTCAGGTTTACCCAAGACCTCCCTTGCCCCTCTGAAAGCCTGCCTCAATGCGGCCACCAGACTACTAACAGGCTCAAGAAAATTCGACCACATTTCTCCACAACTGAAAGCTCTGAACTGGCTTCCTCTGGAGGCCAGAATCCAACTTAAATTGGCATGCATCACACACATGGCCCTTTACTCACACTCCCCGGCATTTCTTGCTCAGAAACTCGTGATATCCGGAGGAACCAAAAACTCACGTTCCGCCAGAGATCTTTTGCTCCAACCAGCACGCTTGTGGAAAAAAAACGTACAATCGAGTCTTCGCTGGGGCTGCTCCAAGAATATGGAACTCACTCCCGCCCACCATACGAAGAACTCCATCTCTGGCTTGCTTTAAAAAGGATGCCAAAACCTTCCTAATGGGTAAATTCCTCACTAAATACAGACTTGACGCTGGAGGAGCTTCGCGCGCGCCCAAGATGGTCGCGTGAGCACGGGGCTCCCGGACCCTCGCCACCTCCACCGATTATCCTGTATTTTATCCTGTTTTGGACGACGGGTTGTTCATGGCGAAGCCTGGCTGACCATTTATCCGTTTTCGGAAATTGTTTTGGACTTTGGGGACCGGTGCTACGGACCTTCGAATTCCTCAGGCCTGCTCCACGGTGGTGCCCCGGGCTATGTTATCTCTGCCAGCCGACCAGTAATTGAACAACAACGGTCTACTGGATTCATCTGGGCTCGGCAGTTACTTTCGGTTTCGATTCTTGCCCAGGGACCTGGTTGACCTTGCCTGCGGTGCGGCAGGACCTGTTTGCCCTTACTTGTTGGCCTTTCGACGTTCAACGCCAGCCTATTGTCGCCTCCAGGTTTGAGACGGGCTTCTATTCTACCCTCCTTGGTGCTGCCTATGCCTCTACAGTAACCATTTTTACCCGACATCAAGCGACCCTCCGGGGTCCGGGATCTAAGATGGCCACCAAGCCAGAGGTTGAGAAGCGCAAGTCTAAGCCGGGTGTTCGAGGAAGTGCTGTACAATCGAACGTTATGGACAGGTACACCCTTACTAAAGGATCACCAGGTGCAGTGTCTAAACCCGCGGCTTTGGTTCCGGACGGACCCTCGATTGAAGAGGAACTCTCGTTACGGGATGTTATGGGCGCCATTTCTGGAATGAAGGCTACACTGGGACAGCAATACGAGGCCTTGTCCCTCAAATTGGATACTGTCTCCACAGATGTTAACTTGATCAGGGCAGACCTGGCGAAGACGAATGAAAAGGTCAAATCCCTCGATCTTAAGACTTCTAGCCTTGTTACCGACGCCTCTGACTTACAAGCTGAGGTCGGGAACCTGCGGAAAGCTAATGACTATTTCTCCGGGCGTCTGGAGGATTTTGAAAGCCGTGCCAGACGGAATAATATCCGCTTGATTGGTGTTCCGGAAGCATCGCATGCTACCTCGACGGACCTATTGGTGGAAGACCTGGTACTGAACCACTTGGCACCCATGGGTCTTAGCAAGTTTTTCGCTGTCGAGCGTGCACACAGGATCCCTGGGGGCCCGCCTAAAACAGGTGCTAATCCACGTCCCATCATTGCAAGGATCTTTAATTTCCGTGACAGAGACGCTATCCTGCAAGCATCGAGACAATCTGGTCCCATCGCCTTCGAGAACTCCACAGTCAGATTTTATCCGGACTTTACCCAACAGGTTCAGAAACAGAGACTGGGGTTTCAAGGGGTTAAGAAGAGGCTGAGAGAAAGATCCATGAAGTATGCTATGCTCTTCCCGGCCCGCCTGCGTGTGGTACATAATGATCGAACTTTCTTCTTCGACCATCCTGGGATCGTGAGTGACTGGCTGGATTCGATACACACCGAACAGGAACATTCTGAGGGCTCTGGACAATCGGATCGAGCGGAGGGAGGCCTAATGGAACAGGAATAGAGAGCGGTATCGGCCCCCGCTCCTTTATAGTTGACTTTGAGCTGTGGCTAATGCTGTGACACTATCGATTACAAGTATTTGGTCCTTTGGGGGTTGGTGGGGGGTGAGTGGGTCCTTCTCCTCCTGGGTTTCTTTACGTAGACTAGTTGGGGGGTAGGGCGACAGGCACACTGCAAGTTTATGGGGCTTTCTAGTCTTTCGCAGGGGTGCGGGGTGGGGGGTGAGACGGTTAGGGCATGTTTGGGTAAAGGGGGGTTTTGGTTTGCGTTTTATTGTTACTTGCAAGGCGAAGACGAGACAAACTCCTGTTTTTGGATGTTGCTTAGAGTGTGGAGCGGGGGTGGGGCTGACTGCGGGGATGGGGGGTAGAGGACTCCGAATACTTTGTTGGAATGTAAACGGGTTGGGGGATAGGATCAAGAGGGGGGTAGTGATGCAGTCTCTGAAACGTTTGTCTCCTGATGTTGTCTTACTACAGGAGACGCATTTGCTCGGCAACACGTGCTATGCTCTCAATAGGCGTGGCTATCGTCTTGTGGCGCACTCAGGTTTCACTTCGGGATCAAGAGGGGCGGGCATTTTGGTTCGGACTTCCCTCCCCTTGGCCATTGATGATGTCATGATTGACGATAAGGGGAGATATGCCGCCATTGTTGGGCGTTGGGAGGGGAGGGTTGTGGTTTTGCTTTCTGTGTACGTGCCCCCGGGCCTCCAGGCCACCACTTTCGCCGATCTGAGTGGGGTCATCCTGGGATTCCCCGAGGGTCTGCTTGTGGTTGGTGGTGACTTTAATTCCGTGGTTTCTGGGATGCGTGATCGTCACCCTCCCCGGGAACTACCGAGGGCCCAGTCCTGGTTGAGTGTTTTTCTGGAGACTCTGGGGCTAACTGATTGCTGGCGCTTGCTTCACCCGGAGCAGTCGCAATATACCTTCCATTCTGGCGCCCATGGTAGTCTCTCGAGACTGGACCATATTCTTCTTCCATCGTCCCATGCCTCCGCCATCCGGGAGGTAAAACACCTTGCGAGGGGTATTTCGGACCACTCTCCGCTCTGGTTGGTGGTGGATGCGCAATGGGGTTCGGCGGGCCGCGTGGCTCCGATCAACCCCTGGTATCTCCGAAATCCTAAGGTTAGGGCCGAGCTGGTTAAATCTCACGACCATTATTTTGTAGAGAATGTAGGTTCTGTTTCCTCCCCGATTTCGCTATGGGAGGCTTACAAAACTGTCATTCGTGGCCAGGCCCTTTCATTGATCGGCAGCGTTAAGTGGGCTAACCGTGCTGAGGTGGTTCGTATTGAGGGTGAGATCACTGCTCTGGAGGGAGACTTGGAATCTGGGGTCACCACGGAGGGGCTACATTTGCTGGAGTTGAAACAATATGAATATAGGGCTCTGGTCGCGGATGCTGCTAAGGAAATGGGCAGACAGCAGCAGGGACGCCTGTATGATGTAGGTGACAAAGCTGGTAAGCTGCTTGCTTGGCTGGATAACAGGGAGAATGCAAGTCAGGTTGTTCCTGTGATTGTTGCTGAGAATGGGGATAGTTACACTGACCCTGTTGATATTGTTACATGCTTTGCTGAATACTTCCGGGAAGTATACTCCCCAGTGTCTGATAGATGTGAACAGGATTCCCACTTGCTACTACGGGATATTGCACTTCCCTGTTTGTCTGATATTGATAGAGGCGTTCTGGATGCGCCGCCTACTGTGGAGGAGATCGCTGCTGCCATTCGTTCGGTCCGATCTGGCAAGGCGTCGGGCCCAAATGGACTTCCTATTGAGCTCTACAAACTTCGCCCTGATACGTTGGCCCCACACTTGCGCTCGATGTTTCTCGAGGCTTTGAAGGTGGGGTCCCTCCCCCCTGACCAGAGACTGGCCTCTATAGTCGTCAGCCACAAAGATGGCAAACCTCGAGATCGCTGTGCCTCCTTTCGACCTATCTCGTTGATCAATGCCGAGCCTAAGATCCTGGCCAAAATGCTGGCTACACGTTTGGCCACTGTCATAGAAGACTTGGTTCACCCGGATCAATCCGGCTTTATACCGCATCGCAACACGGCGCTTAACCTTAGACGCTTGCATGGCGTCCTGGCGCGAGCTGGGACGCTACGTGAGCCCGCCATTTTGGCGTCTTTGGACGCCACTATGGCGTTTGATACAATAGAATGGCCGTATTTGTGGGCGGTTCTTGCCAAATTTGGTTTCGGTCCGGAGTTCATTAAGTGGGTCAAGTTGCTTTACACTGATCCCTTGGCTCAAGTGGTGGTTAACGGTCATGTCTCCGCTCCCTTTGCACTCGGCAGGGGAACGCGACAGGGCTGGCCTTTGTCCCCTCTCCTGTTTGCTCTCGCCTTGGAACCACTGGCAGCCTGGTTGAGGTGGGAACCGTCCCTGAGGGGCATTAGATGGAATTCAGAACTTGAGGACCGTGTGTCTCTTTATGCGGATGATATTCTGCTGTATCTAACGTCTCCTCGAAAGTCCCTCATTGTACTGTTTGATGTCTTGATGTCTTGACGTCTTTTCGTAAGAACTCGGGTCTTGTCATTAACTGGTCGAAGTCCTGTATATATGTCCTATCGGGAGACACTCCTCTTCTGCCTCGTGGCTGTCCCATCGCGGTCGCGCAAGATGGATTTAAATATCTAGGCATTTTTATCTCTCTGAAGCCTGAGCTGCGTTTTGACCGAAACCTGCTGCCCCCTCTTCGACGCCTCCGGACAGATGTTATTGCCTGGGGTAAACTGCCTCTCTCCCCCCTGGGAAGAGCGGCATTGTTTAAAATGATGTCGCGGCCCCGTTTCCTCTATGCACTACAGAATACACTTGACATAGTACCAACTAAATATTTTCGTGAGATTGAGAGCTTGCAGAGGCAACTGGTGTGGGGGGGTAGATCTCGTATTGCTATTGCCAAAATGACACTCCCGTGGTATGATGGTGGTATTGCTCTACCTGATATTCGTCGTTATTATTGGGCGTCTCAATTAGGGGCGATAAATCACTGTATGTACGGTCCTTCGCCGAATCCAGCCTTTGAAATGGACAAGTGGCTCTTGCCTGGTGGTGACTACTACAGAACTCTTTACTCCAGACTCACTCCTCGAAATGTAACGGGTCCCACCAGGACGGCCATCCAGGTATGGCGCCATGCTTCAATGGCGCTAGGCTGGACGGATAAATTGACTCGCGCCACTCCGCTGTATGCCTCCGACAGACTTGGGTCTCTTTGGCAGTCGAAGGGATTTGATAGATGGGACTTGATAGGTGTCTGTAAGGTGAATGATGTATGGGCCGGGGGAAGAATGAAGACATTTGACGAACTGAAAACTGAATACGATCTGAGCGATCGGGAATTTTTTCGCTATGCCCAGATTCGCCACGCGGTCCTCTCTGTCTTCCCCTCGGGCATAGACATACCGGAAGCGTCCCCGCTCGAGGATAGAATCCTAGACGGACACGTCCCGGACAGTACGATTTCGCTCATTTATAAAAAATTGATCAACGCCAGGTCCGATCTCTTGTGTCACCTTAGAGAGACTTGGATCGGCGATGGACTAGAGCTTGACGAGGAGGACTGGCAGGCGGCGATCTCCTCCCCCAAAGAGGTGGCCATCCCGGTGCGCCTCAGATTTGTGCAGCTTAAAATCCTTCATAGAGTATATGTGACTGGACCTCGCTTGGTACACATGGGCTTTTCTGTGGATGGACTGTGCCGGCGTGGCTGCGGTCTCGTGGGCATATTCTTGCATATAATTTGGGAGTGTCCTGAGAAAGTGCGATTCTGGACTCGTATACATGAAGTGATGGGTGAGGTCACGGGTGTGCGGATGATGCCGGAGGCTAGGAGATGCTTGCTGAATGTGTGGGAACCGAATGACTACAATGTATCGCAGCTTAGATGGGTGACCCTGGGCAACATGATCGCCAAGAGGGATATTGCCCAACTATGGGGTGCTTGGGGACCGCCTGGAATTCGGCAATGGAAACAAAACATGGATTGGTGCATGTTCAGGGAAAAAACTGTGTATATTTCTCGAGGTACGCCCCGTAAATGGGGGAAGATATGGACTCAATGGAACTCTTACCGTGGTGATATATGTTCCCCCCCTCTCCCAGAATTAGATATTGAACCCGCATCCCCGTGACCCGCTGATTCCTCCACTTGATGCTATGTATCGGACAGCTGTTGATCCCACTGCCCCCCCCCCCCTTCGAGATTTCTCACCACGGATATTGTGTGCCCAATTGTGGACTTCTCCCGCTCCCCCCCACATGATGCAACTCTGTATAGTAATGGTACCGCCTTGTTTGTCTTTGTTCCTTGCTCAGTTATTTGTGTGTTTAAACTTTAATAAAAATGTTTTTAAAAAAAAAATACGGACTTGAAATCACCTCAGCAACCTTGTTCCCGCTTCCATTTACTTGTGACTACTACCTCTCATCTAGTCTATCCTATTGCAATCGACCCGGTTCCTCTGAGCACCCCACCCTGGGATCTGGGACTCTCTGTTTCTCGTAAAATGTTTTTTTCCTGTGTTTATTACAACTGTTCCCCCCCCCCCGACACTAATCCTCTCGTTTATAATTTGCAAATTCTGTAAAGCGCTCTGATACCCTTCGGGCCAAGTTCACTTGTGGTCACCCCAAATGTATCCCCCACCCCCCTCGAAGTCTCTTATATGCCTCTTATGAATCCTGTAAAGCGCTCTGATACCCTAACGGGTCAAGTTTGCGCTCTATAAAACACAAATAAATAAAAATGGAGCAGCAGTGGCCTTTATGAACTGGCATAGGCCTGCTGCTCTCAACATTTCAATGTCCTAATACACAGCATCTGCATTTCTCTTTCCCCTGCCACTCGAAAATAATGATTTAGGCAGAGGCCAGGCAGGAGGACACAGGCAACCTTCTCCTTTCCCTCATCCTGTAGCCCAATGTCAGTAGGGTTTCAGAAGAAGGTATGGGTGAATGCTGCTCAGCTCCTCGGTCTCCCTGGCTTGGCCGAACAACAAAAAGCAGTTCAGCCAAGCCGGGGAGAACCAGGGGCGGACTTTAGCCCCCTTTCACTGCTGTTGCTGTGAATGTTCAACAGCTAACAGCTGTGGCCCTGTGCGCGTAGTTAGCTGTGGAACATTCACAGCAAGAGCCTTGAAACAAAGGCTTCGGAACCGGAGGAGGGATTTCAACCTCCTTGGGCTCCGAAAGGCCTTTGTGTTTTTTAATTAGAACATTCAGCTCTCATGGGGCAGAATGTTCTAATAGCTTTGTAGCCCCCTGTAGCTGGGCTATACCGGTCATTAAAGGCACGCTCCTTTGTTAAAGGCACTTGCCTTTGGCTCGGGCCTTTAACGCTGGACAGGGCTTTTATTGGTGGGTATAGCCCAGTACGGCGGGCTATAAAGCTATATTGACCACTTGATAGTTATGCGTACAGACAAAGTATTGATTTTCACAACTAACCCCAAGGCCGGAAGAAGCATCTTGAAGCTATTTTTCTTATTTATCACAATTTTAATTTTAGATTTTATGTAGCACCCAAAAACTGAATGGCCACAAAGTGCTACGAATACAAAAAACAAACCGTCAGTGAGGCTGCCCTCATTATATTATAATATACAATCTTCGTTCACGTTTTATTCGGCAGCCTATTGCCTTTATTTCACACAGCACAGCTGTATCATATGATTCTATTTAAATATTAATTGCTTTATGTTATAGTATGGCCTTTCTTTCACACCCAGGAGTACAATAGCGCCATGTGGTTGTGGGTTGAATGGGGTTTGATAAGAGCACCACCTCTGGATTCCTAGCTGTCAAATGCCACATAGTCCACCATCAGCTGCGCGTAACATGCATATTTGAAATGTATTGGTTCCATCTTAAATGGATCAATAGTTATATGGAGAAACAAATGAAGCACCACACATGGAAGCATAAAGTGGCTAACCCCCTGCAAAGGTTAACTGGTCACCTTTCAGTTGCCAATTAATTAATTCCAGTCATCCTGGATGTTATGGAATGAAGACCAGAGCTAAAGGCAGAGGTGAAATGAGATTATGAGAAGACACAGAAAGGGAGAGGAACGTGAGAGCAGAAAGACAGAGGTTACTTTCAGTAAAGGGTACAGGTGCATCTCAAGCAAATCTTGCTGCTACAAAGGTCTAACTAGCTAACAAACTAAGAATAAGTTTAGGTCAACACCAGATACGGAGTTCCGGCATCATCAGGTTAGAGACTGAAAACTGCAGGAAGAGAAAATAAGCATTTTCAGCCTACACCCTCAAAATCAGGATAAACATCCTCTGGACGTCAGAACAGCACTAACCCTCCTAAATTTTAAGAAGAAAATAAAAACTACCTAATAAAGGCTGATAACTGCCTCCTTTGGCAAGCTCTGTCCCTTCACCCTATCCCACCCCACCACCCCATGTATCCTCACCAGGGTGCAGCCGCGACCGGTAGCGGGAGTACCGGCCAGGCGGTGACGTGGGGATGGGGAGGGGCAGGGTAGGGGGTAGTAATGTATGGATTACGGACTTTAAAAGGTAAGTAAACATAAAAATAAATAAAACGAATTTCGTTGCACACACTGCATGGCATTTGGTGATGCAGTGTGTGCAACGAAATTCGTTTTATTTATTTTTATGTTTACTTACCTTTTAAAGTCCGTAATCCATATATTACTAGCCCCCACCCTGCCCCTCCCCCTCCCCACGTCACCTCCCAGCCGGTACTCCCACTACCGGCCGCGGCTGCACTGCAGCTAGGTTGACATTATAGATACCAAACCGTACATACACATATACAAAGGAGACATTTTTACTGCTTTGGTGTCCATCAATGCCATCGACCGACCTTCGGGCCCTAAAAACTCGCCTGCGATTGTTTCCCTGGCATTGTAACATTACAATAAGGTTACTCTTACACGCCCAGACAACTGTGAAGTGCCTACACTTAAACGGATTTAACGTGCATTTGTAGATCAAGAGCAAAATTAATTGCTTAATGTGGATAAGGTATACATTTAGTGTCTGGAGTGTCCGGAATTGGAACATACAAACAAAAGGGTAGCGTCTTAGTGTTGTGACAGAAAGCGATCCTGCATTTAACAAATTGATTGTACGCCTTTGCCTCGTTTGCTGTGTTGCAAATCCTTCTCGAGCATGCCGTTTTCTAAAGTGCGTCATAAGTGGTGAGAATAGAAATACCAACAGGGTGCATCCAGGTACGTTTATTTTCAGCTTTTAGTCAGCATCTATGCGTTAAGGCAGCATATATCCTGCTGAATTAAACTAATTGGAAAAACTCACTCCCGTGAAAAGCAATTTACTGGTGCAGTTTTATTTTGTAGATAACCGCAAGAATACAAACACAACCTAGATAGAATCTTCTACCTACCTGCAGATCCAATGATAAGCTGAATATGTTTGCATTTGTCATGAAAAAATGTTCTTGTGTAATAAATGTCATTACACTGTCTCCGCTTTGTAGCATTTGTACTGTTTGTGACCTTTTTCCCTACATTATTTAGCAGCGGAGTCGGACAAAAGCTCTTTTGCCTCCATCCAACTCACTTTTTACCACTTTCTTCGGCTCCTTTACGTAGAAAACACTCCTCCTCACACGGGACTGGCATCTTTTTTTTTTTATATTTCTTTTTATTAAACCATTTCGACTGAATCACATCAATTAATTACAAGCAGGCGACTTCAGCATTCCTCTGTAATATCTTATACATTTAAACATATGTTACAATTATCATATCTATACTTAAAGGGGAATCAAGAGTCTCTTCATCAAATTGCTGACAGGGTAGGGGACAAATATCCCCTCTGTATTGGTTCCAGGCTCCCCATACCTTGCTCCACTTCCCGGGGCATCCCCTAGCCATAAAAACAGACTTTTCCCTATACATGCACCAGTCCAGATCTTCCTTCCACCTCCCCAATAGGGGCGGCAGACCAGCGCCCCACAGTTGTGCGATGTTCCTCTTTGCAACCATGAACGCCAATGTTGCCCACTGCTTAGTGTACATGTTGAGGTCTGTGGGCTCCCAGACGTTCAATAAGCATCTCCGCGCCTCTGGCTGCATATCAACCCCTAGTACTACCCAAATTGTGTGGTGGATGTCCCTCCAATACGCTTCTATCCGTTGACAGTTCCACAGTATGTGGATGAATGTTCCTAATTCTCCACACCCCGTCTACACTCTCCGCTTTCTGCCCGTCCCATATGAACCAATCCGGGTCCAGTCACATATGTCCTATGCAGTATTTTAAGCTGCACTAATCTCAGCCTGGCCTGGATTGCCACCACCCTTCGGGAGGAGACTGCCTCCTGCCAGTCCTCGTCATCCAGTTCAAGGCCCTCACTGTTCCACTTTCCCTTCAGAATCTGTAGCGGATCGTCCATGTTATTAATTAATTTCCTATAAATTAGAGCAATGGTCTTCTCTGGGATGTGTCCGTCTAGTACTCTATCTTTCAGTGGGGAGGCCACCGGGAGCGTCGCGTTGCTGGGGATCTGAGTGAGTAACGCATGGAGGATTTGGAGATAACGGTAATATTCAGTATCCATTAAGCTGTATTGAGCTTTAAGGGATGTAAATGGCAGAACCGTGCCCTCCCCCCGAATGTCCTTGATTCGTGAGATCCCTATAAGATCCCACTTATCAAAACCCTTGGACTTCTAGAAACTCCCAGTTTCTCTGAGTTCCACATCGGCGTGGCCAGCGTAAGTTTACCATCCCATTTCAGGTGCTTATTGATAGTATGCCATGTTTGGACGGCGTGTGCTGTAGGGCCAGTCAGTGGGAACCTACTGGGTTTGGCGTACAAAGCCCTGGTATAGTCTTTTCCTGGAAGCAGCCACTTGTCCATAGCATATCCAGGATCATCTGGGCTGCCGTATATCCAGTGATTGATAGCCGCTAGCTGGGACGCCCAAAAGTACTTTTTTAGGTCGGGAAGACTGATACCCTTTGGAGACTTTCGGTTTCCTTGAAGTAGGACATTGGGACCGAGTCCATCGCGTTTCCGGAGAGCATACAAGAAACGAGGGAGGGCCATAATCTTAAAGAGGCATGGAAAGAGGAAGGGATCTCCAGTGTGCAACATCACTTTTAAGTCTCTGCATGGGCGGGTCCAGATTATGGGGCGAAGCGTAGTCCCGAATCCAGCGTCACATAGATTCCGAGATATCGGAAACCATCCGGCGCAATCTGTATTGGGCAACTCAGCAGTATCACGGGCGGGTCACCCCTCAGAAGATATACAACCAACTTGGACCAATTGACGGTGAAACCAGAAAATCTGCCGAATATAGCTAGCACATCCAAGAGACAGATCAAGGATGCTCTTGGAGCAGTGAACTACAGAAGGATGTCGTCTGCATATAGGGAGATCCTGTCCTCCCAGTCCTGGGTCCACCTCATTCCTCGGATAGACCGGTCCTGCCTAATCCAGGCTGCCAGTGGCTCCAGTGCTAACGCAAAGAGAAGCAGAGACAGGGGGCTACCCTGATGAGTGCCCCTGCTCAGCCAGAAGTCAGCGGATTTTCGGTTGTTCACCACCACTCGGGCCATCGGGTCGGAATACAAAAGACTGATCCAACCCACGAATTCCAGACCAATTGCGAACTTGCCCAGCACCGCAAATAAATAGGGCCACTCAGCCATGTCAAATCCTATAGTAGCGTCTAATGAGACCAGAGCCGCCGGTTCCAGTATGGAAGGCGTTCTGCTCAGTACTCCATGTAGTCGGCGCAGGTTGAGGGCTGTATTGCGATGTGACATAAAGCCTGACTGGTCTGGGTGGACCAGCTTAGTGATTACTTTAATCAGATGGGTAGCTAGCAGTTTTGCAAGGATTGGGCTCCACATTGAGAAGCGATATTGGCCTGTAGGATGCGCAGCTCGTTCTAGGTTTGCCCTCTTTATGTATGACGACTATGTTGGCCACGCATTGGTCATATGGAAGCATTCCTCTTTCTCTGCTCTCTATTAGCATAGCACGGATGTGGGGGGCGAGTTTGTTAGGTTTCAGCTTATACAATTCAACGGGAATACCGTTGCGCCCCGTGGCTTTTCCGCAGTTCACTTCCCTGATCGCCTGCGCCACCTCCTCGTCTGTCAGCGTGGAATCTAGGTAGGCTCTACTTTCGTCTGAGAGTGTGGGACGTCTTATGTCCCTGACCATTTTGCTGTTTTCTTCTTCTGTGTACCTGCCGGTCGTACTATATACCGAGCGGTAATAATCTGCAAACGTATCTGCGATGGCCTGCAGTTCGGTAATAGGATTGGAGTCGTCTCCCTGTATCTCGGGCACCAGTCGCGACGCCCACTCTCTTCTGTTGAGCTAAGCTATCAGCTTTCCTGCCTTATCCCCTAGTTCATATATTCTGCCTTGGACCTCTCTACTCTGCGCCTTGGCTCTTTCCTTAGCAATGCTATTAAACTTGTCTTGCCTCAACTTCAGTAGGTGAAAGTTTTCAGGGGTCACTCCCTGGGCTATCTCCTCCTCTGATTTCAGCACGTCCTCCTCTGCCCTTGTTAGTTCCGCCTGTCTGTCCCTCTTCTTCTCCGCAATCAGGGAGAGAACTTTTCCCTGATAACTGTTTTGTATGCCTCGCACAGGGTCTGTGCGGATTCGACTGGGCCCCCATTTTCTTTAAAGTAATTATCAGTAGCCTTGACAATATTCTTACGGGTAATCGGATCTTTCAGATACCATGGGTTGATAGGGGCTACCCTGCCTATGCTCGTGTGATCCAATTCCATTCTAAGCCACACAGGGGAGTGATCAGAAATACCCCGTCCCAGATGGCGAATCTCATGGATAGTATGGGCCTGTGCCGCTAGAACAAGGATGTAGTCTATGCGTGACAGACTGTGATGTGCACTCGACATGTGTGTATTGTGTCATGTCAGGGTTATGCGTCCTCCACCCATCCCCACCGTTTCTAAAAAGTCTGGCAGCAACCTTTGGGCGGGTCTAAGTTCACTCAGTGGATGCCTGTCAATCTCACCGGCTATCACCGCGTTGAAGTCCCCCCCCATTACCAGGATCCCCAGTGGGAATGTCAAAAAGATGGAGCCCAGATCCTTGAATGTGTCTGTTTGTAGACCAAGCAGAATGTAGATAGAGACAAATGTAGCTGTCTTCCCTTCCCATTGGCCCGAAACCCCAACTTATCTGCCTCGTACATCTGACCACGAGGCCTGTATTGTGAAAGGGAATGAGTTCTTGATCGGTATGCCCACCCCTCGTGACCCAGCGGGGAATCCCGCGTGTGCCACTAGTTTGTACCCCCCTCTATGTAAGGCCATGCATTTGTTTCCAACTAGGTGCGTTTCCTGGGGACTGGCATCTTTTGAAAGAGGCCGATCCCGTGCTGAGTGGCGCATTGCTCCCGCGTCTCCATGGTAATGCCACAGCTGGAGCTCAACAGAGGCCGTGCAGGGTTGCCATAGCAACCGGGGGACAAACAAGGACTCCGTGAGCCTGGCACAACATTAGCTCATGGAGGACTTGCGTTCCTTCTTTAATTAAACTAAAATGCAAGGAAACCAAGGTGACTCACCATTCAAACGGCAACGCGCTGTGTCACCTTCTATTTTCAACGCCGGTTAACCCTTCAAGTCACTGGTTACCGGCTGGACTGCCTTCTCTTAGCCTAATAAGTAAAAATAAAAAAAAAGGAGAAGAGGTCACGGGCCACGGAAGTAAAGGAAGGAATCTCACAATAAGCTCTAAACAGCCTCAATTCAAGGAAAAGCCCTTAGTAACTACTGGCAACTATTTTGTTAAACCAGGTTAAGTTACTATGACTGTAAAAGCAGCAATTTTATGTGCCTAAACATTGTTATGACAGTTGGAACCTCACTAACCCTTAGAACAGAAGTTTACTGTGTCTGACCTTAATTTTAGTTATGTCTTCTGAACCCTCAACCAACTCCATGGAAGACAAATTGGAGGGTCTTATTAATAAAGCCCTGGATAGGGTAATGAGGTCACTTGACACCATTAACAAAAAACTGGAAGTCCCATAAAAAAAAGGGTGGCCAACCTCAGGACCTCACGAGGAGGCAACGGAGTCTGATAAAGGGCAAAGAAAGAGACCAAGAACTGATAGCCCTCCCAAATGTGTCAAAAAAGCAAAGGGCTCCAACCCTATGACTATGACTTCACGTTGTGGCAGTGACAATGACAGTGCCTTGGGCACAATAGATGGGCAAGAGAAAGGCCCACTTCCATCCATACCCATCGACTGCGACAATGGCCAAGAGGATGTGATTAACCTCTCCTACTCCACTGACTTTGATTCTGAGGAAGAAGGAGAGATAAGAAAGGTGGACACATTTGGTGAGGCATCAAGGGCCTCAGGGTCAAAAATGGGAATTGTAGACCCCTTTGGGGAGTACATGTTTGATCCCCTCCTCATCAAACACCCCCTCTCCCCTGAGTGGGTCTCTTCCCAACACATAGGCGAATACCTTTCTTCCTGGCTCCAGAAGGAAAGTCCAAAGGAGGTGAGATCTCGCCTCAGATCTGATTGCCCTCGACCTTCTCTCCCTGACAAGGTGGCCTCAACCCCAGACCTAGACAACAAAGTAGTATCTTTCACTGCCAAGAGCAGAAGAGACCCAAGGTATAGCCTTGACAAGGGTCTAAAGTCTTGCCAAGACACACTCATGGATATTACGAGCCCTTTAACAAAAATGTTCGAATTAGCCGAAAGAGCCTACCTTGAGAACACCTCCATAGACCCAAGAGAGCTGCTCCAGTGGGCGCAAAGGGCTATTAGCCTACTCGGCAATGCCAACACTGCACTCTCAAACAGAGGAGAAAGAATGTCCTTTTAAAAAAAATCGATCCGAAGCTAGTGGAACTAGTTAACTAGGAAGGGGGAGCATCCTCTCAATGCCTTCTCTTGGGGAGAAATTTATCAAAGAAATGGCAAAATATGTGGGAGTGTTTAACTCCATTCAGAAATCTCAAAAAGATATAAAGAGAGTTTTCCACGGTTTTTGGAAGGACCAGGAGAACACAGGGTCTGTTTCCTGGCCATGGCCAGTTCTAGACAAGACCCTACATGGGATGAGGAGGAAGACCCTCTCAAGCTGGATTTACAGGTCACGCAACCTTCTACCTTCAGAAGCAAAGATTCTGTGCCAAAGGCTTCAGGGATGAATGGAGGCAAAGAGGCTTTTCAACAGGTAAGACTTACGAAATACCTTTCAGATAACCCTATAAAGATGGGAGAAAGACTAGCCCAATTTTGTGGGAACTGGAACCGGGTGAGCCAAGACGCCTGGGTATTGGATACAGTCAAAGGATACAAGATAGAGTTCATAGACTCAACAATACAAAAGAGACTGCCCCGAGAGATATCGTTCTCACAAAAAGATTCAGTCCTAGTTACACAAGAGGTAAAAGATCTATTCGCCAAAGGGGCAATTTGAAAGGGAAAAGAAGTAGGTTTCGTCAGCAATGTGTCTCTAGTAGAAAAGAAAGACAAAGGGATGAGACCGGTTACTAATCTAAAAGATCTGAACAAAAGGTTGGTTTACAGTCATTTTAAAATGGAGGGAATCCACCTTCTCAGGGATGTACTGAGGATAGGAGATTGGCTAACTCGTCTAGATCTGAAAAATGCATACCTGACCATCCCTTTCTGGCCCCCACATCAGAAATTTCTCCAATTCATGTGGGAGGGCAAACTCTGGCAGTTTTGCAGCCTCCCCTTTGGTCTTTCCTCAGCCCCCTGGTGTTTCACCAATGTAGTACACCCTGTAGCCTGATGGCTAAAATCCAGAGGAATAAAAGTGATTCTGTATCTAGACGCAATTCTAATAATGGCTCAATCCATAGAGGTAGCATCACAACACACGGACCTCACAATAACATTTTTAGAACATCTAGGATTTGTTATAAACACATTAACAAAAAATCGCCCACCACTCCAAGCCAGGTCACTCAGTTCCTGGGTTTTACGATAAATACAGGTCAAGCAGAATTGAAATTGCCTGAGGAAAAGCTAAGGAAACTTCGGAAGAAGATAAGGAAAATACTAAGGAAGCAGGGATTCCAGTTAAAAACATTAGCAAGGGTGCTAGGCCTTTAGTCCTCAACAATTCAAGCCTATATCCGGGCCCCCTGTACTACCGGGCCCTTCAGAGACTCAAAGCTGAAGCTTTGAGATAGAATCAATCCTTTTCTCAGACAGCCTTCCAGGACTCGGACTCGAGGAAAGAGATACTCTGGTGGCTGAGGAATGCAGAGTCCATTTTTTGGGGAAGAACCGGAGATAATAATAGAGTCAGACGCGAGCTTGGAGCGATGGGGTGCCACATGTGGGGACTCGTCGACAGGGGGTCGATGGACAGAACAGGAGAAGGAGTTACATATCAATTGCCTAGAACTACTGGCAGGCTTCTTTGTAATCCGCAGATTTACCAAGAGCTTAATGAAGTGTTTGGTAATGCTTCTCATGGACAATGTATTTGCAGTCAGAAACATGAACAAGATGGGGGGGTCCTCACTCCAAGGGACTGTCCGACCTAGCCAAGAACTTTTGGGCCTATTGCCTCAACATCTCAGTGAACTTATCCCGGGTTTGTACAACGGGGTTGCATACTGTTTGTCTAGGAATTTCAGAGATTCCAGCAACTGGAGAATAGACCAGGAAAATCTTCTTGGCTATTCGATCGATTTGGTGACCCTTTGGAATAGATCTGTTTGCAGACAGAGTGAACAGTCAACTACCCACATTTTTCAGCTGGAGGCTGACCCCTATGCCTTCCCTCCTTTTGCCATGCTCCCACGACTTCGATTACAAGTTCGCAGGAACAGGGAGGTGACAGTAGTAATAACCCCCTCTGGAGGTCCCAGGCATGGTTTCCAATCCTGATGGAAATGTGTATATACTTCCTATCCTTATACCTACTTTCAAGGAAGTAATCGCAGGTCTTCATGGAGAATGTCATCCCCTCGTACGGCAGGGCCTTCTGTCATTGATGGCCTGGAGAATTTCTGCGACAGTGTCAGCTGCCAGGACTTTCAGAGAACGCTTTCAGACTCATGGGCGCCTGGCACAAGGAAAGCTTGTAGATTGGCTTGGCAAAAATTAGTTTCTTGGTGCTTTCAACTGAACTACTATCCTGTTTCGGCTGATCTAGTACAAGTAATCAACTTCTTATCTGAGATTTTTGCATCCGGTCTGGCCTATCAGACTGTTAATGTCTACAGATCGGCCATTGCACCAGGCCATTGCTTGGTAGATGGTACCTCTGTAGGTCAGAACTTATTAACTAAAAAACTAAAGAGAAGTATGCGTGTTTTAAACCCACCATCAGCCAAATACACTGTCCTATGAGATGTGAGGGATGAGGTCAGAGTAATTACAGACTGGGGTGAGAACCCTACACTTTCATTAAAGAAACTAGCTTATGAATGAATGAATGAATGAATGAATGAATTTACATTTATACAGTGCATGGCTACCAGGAGGCCTCCCAGCACTAGAAACAGAGTCAACAACCGAACTACAGCCGAGGAACAGGGAACACAAGGGTTTTCAGGAGCTTGTGAAAGGAAAGATAGTTGGCTTCATGCCAAATATAGTCTGGCAGCTGGTTCCAGCATTTTGCCGCAATGAATGAAAACAGGCGTCTCATTATTTTACTGTGCCTACTTTCCTTCAGACGAATGTCAGATGTTAAAGCCTTAGATTTCACCAGTACAGCATACGAACCAGAAGGGGTCTGCTTTTTCTTAAAAAGATGAACTAAAACGATGTCAACCTCAGTTTTCTATCCTTTCTTTCCACAGAATGAAAGATTGTGTGTAGTGAAGTGCCTGTTGGAGTATGAAAGAAGAACCATAAGATTAAGAGGAAATGCTGAACAACTGCTAATACCCCATAGGACTCCCCATAGAGCAGTGTCCTATCCCAGCGTAGCAAGATGGGTAAAGGATATTATGAAAGAAGCAGGAATCGATATTTCCATTTTTGGTGCACACTCTCTTAGAGGGGCCCCAGCCTCTAAAGCTTTTACTCTGGGTAAACAACTAAAGTGCATGTTTTTTGTCTTCCAGATTAGATATTTCAAAGAAGTAATGGATGACTACATTAAAGTTTCAAAAAAGAATGTTAAAGTTATCTTGTTTGCTGAACAAAGAAGCGAGAAGACTACGTGCACAAGGATTATAAACTATGTTGGAATGTTTTGAAGTTCTAGACGTCTTCATTGCTGCTGCTGTGAGCTGCGCAATAAAGGAGATTTGCATAACCTTAGCCTCGGGTATTTAATAAAATCCAGTTTTCTGCCCACCAGGCTGTGAAAAATCCAAAATGTTGTTTTTATAGATAAACACAGATCATGCTTGCAAGCCATGACATAGGCCTGTCTCATGGATTGAAGTCTTGTTGGACCAGGAGGGGTGCCATAAGCACTACCCTCATAGTAGTGGAAGCCTACTGCCCTCGCCAAGAGTTAAGCAGCACAAGTGCAGTTGTAGCAGAATACTGTGTAGTGATCAGCAGGACCGAACAGGTCATTTTTACTGTGTGTCACTGGAGTGAGGCCTTCAGGTTCACTCACCTTTGTAAAGTTCCACTGCTGTGTGCTTAACTCACCCTTGGCCTACATCACTTAGATGTGAAGTGCTGTGCAGGAGTGGTGACTCTGGAATGGATGTACGAGTGCCTGGAAAGGGCACAATAAAGAGACAGAGCAGTGCTGTGTAGTGCATGCATGGTGTGTGCATGTACTGGGTGCATGTGTACCTGCGATGAGTACAATAGAAGAAGGGTGTAGTGTTGACAAGCGTGCACATGGTGAATGTGTGTGCTGGCTGTATGTGTGCCTGCAAATGGCACAATGCAGAAAGGCTACAGTAGTGAGCAGTGAGTGCAGAGTGAATGTGTGTGTTGAATGTATGTGTGCCTGGGGTGGCACAATACACAGAGTAACAGTGCTGGACAGTGTGTGGGATGTGTACATGAGTCTGCAAGCGAGTCTCTAATTGTACATTTCATGGAGGGCCCAGGGTTCCATTTTGGGAGGCAGAGACTTGCATGGTCTAGACATGAGGAGGTAGAGGAAGCCCGCTGGGCAGATTTTTGTATTGAGCAATACTGTGCCCTGTGTGGCAAAAACAGGCGGTGGGAGAGAGAGTGTCCCCCTGTACACTTAAAAGGGTGCCCTTTGATTCAGTGAATGATCACAAGGAATAGGCCTGGGCACATCGCAAGAAGGAGATAGGGCTGATAAGGTAATCAGTTCAGTTCATAAACTTTATTTCGATTAAAATATCACAAAAGTTGGTACATGACACAATAGTGGTGAATTAAAAAAGCACAATAAAACCATCCATAAAACAAATAAATTACCATAAATTCACTTATAGTGCAATTCAAGCCAAAAATGTACACTAAACACATTAAAAACCTTGATAAAACAGAGAGAAACCCTGATAAGTGGGGCATTTATAACATTTCATTCACCAACGCAGCAAAACAGAAATACCACCGGACTATGTGCAAAAAGCTCAGGCAAGAGTTTTAAAGTGCATTGTGCAGGGTACAGTTATGTGGTGTTACTTGTCACAAGGTATCCAGTTTTAGATGGTTATTATGGTAACCCATCGTTAGATATCAACATTGAACTTTGAGCGAATAACCCACACACGTCACAAAAATTTGGTGACAGCGATCACTATCGACTCTTCCAATGAAGTAGTTAGAATCCTAACAGCCTCATTGCTCAACCCGGTTCCCATGTTCTGACAGACTGGTTTCAGCCATCTTTGCCTAGGTCTGCGATAGGCTGGGCAAGCAATTAAAATGTGGGCCACTGTCTATACCATATCTAAACAATAGGGACAGGCACTGTTATTCGAACCTTTCCATTTCCTTGTGAATGCCTTAGTAGGTAGAGAGCCCACCCTAAATTGGTGGTATAATTTCCTTTCATTGGGAACTGTAATTAGGTCCCAATAGCCCTCAAACTTGGCTTCATGTTTTTGATCAAGAAATGCTGTAGACAGAGACGGCCCATTGGAAGACACATAGCGCGTTGAAACAACCATGTTCCAATAGGCTGCCTTAAACTCTGCCTTTGATGGAAATACAGCAACCCCTGGATCGGTCCATAATGTACTCATACCCATCCTATTAAGTGTATCCCTCACACACTTAAGCCATGAAATTTTGTTTAAGACATCCGAGTTCTTGACATCGTTTAGTGCCGACGTATAGTGTTTTAACTCAGGACTCACCCATATCCTCCTCCAGTAAGCAATTGGTCTAAACTTTGCCACATCCTTTGTCAGGCTCCTCCTTCTGATATCTTTGGGATTGTGCTGATGCTATATGGGTTCCACCTCTCGACGTCCCCAGAGTCTGAAGTGAAGATACAAGACTGCCGGGATAGTCAAGCGAGGGAAGGAAAGGAAGGGGACACCTGTATTAAAGGGATTCCCCTGTATCCTATCTACCCTGGCTTGTAGCTGAGCAGTTTCTACTCTCAAACCGGCTACTTCCTGTCGGGAGGCTGCTAACTCTGTTTGCACCAACGCCAGAGCTGCCATTACGTCTTCTAAGGTAGCCATATATCTAACTCGGCACAATCAAGAAGAGAAAACAATCTTGGGCCGATTATTCTGTCAGGCTCCTCCTTCCGATATCTTCGGGATTGTGCTGATGCTATATGGGTTCCACCTCTCGACGTCCCCAGAGTCTGAAGTGAAGATACACAGACTGCCAGGATAGTCAAGCGAGGGAAGGACAGGAAGGGGACAGCGGGGAGGGAGATCTGAAACGACAACAAAAGATACTAAGAACAAACAATAAGTGTTTACATATAACAGGACTATCTTTGTCCCTCCCTTACAGTATAACATACATCATGCCCACACTCCTACCTGTAAAAGAAAATATTGATGCCTCAAATATAGGAAGAGATTAGGGGAATACCAGGGATTTTACCAACTGTAAAGGGAAACAAAAGAACACATTGGAACTACTGATTCTGTACCTGCTGTTTCATCCTATGAGCTAGATTCTACAACATACCAAACACTGATTGTGTTATCTTCTGTAGTTAGATAAATCCCACCGATATGATACCCTCTATTTCTCTCTCCTGTGATTGGATAAAATAGAAAAGGTTGTGGAGAGAAATCAAACAGGAACAG
The DNA here is from genome assembly GCF_964261635.1 of Lissotriton helveticus. NCBI lineage: Eukaryota > Metazoa > Chordata > Amphibia > Caudata > Salamandridae > Lissotriton > Lissotriton helveticus. Next base: position 1,133,773,167 of record NC_136061.1, read on the forward strand.
CAGACATGGTTAATAAATCCTTAACGAAGTCTGCACCACGGAAAAGTTTCTGAAATCCAAAAGCGTCCAGCAACCGCTAGGCTGACCAAGACATGTTATGTTATGTTATGTTAAATTGTGTTTATATAGCGCTCGGCTACTCTAACAGAGTGTCCCGGCGCTTTCCACAGACAGCTCAAGTGTAGAACAACATAACAAGAAAAAGCTAACTCAAGAGAAGAAGACACCCACTAAACAGAAAGATTAAAAAGCCAGGTCTTCAGATTTTTCCTAAAATGAAGCAGATTGGGGCTACTGCGTAGAGCCAACGGAAGCGAATTCCACAGCTGGGGGGCCTTCAGGCTAAAAGAGCGCCCCCCGATGCGGGCTTTCCTCACACGCGGGACCACAGCAGTAAAGAGGGATTCGGAGCGCAGTGAGCGGGCAGGGCGATAGAAAGTCAGTCTCTTCTGCAGATATCCCGCACCTGAGCCAAACAATGCTTTGTGCATCAGCGTCAGGGATTTAAACATGATCCGCTTCCGGATAGGCAACCAGTGGAGCGACTGCAGCAACCCAGAGGCTCGTGCTCGCCTATGCAGACCAAAAATTGCATGGGCTGCAGAGTTTTGTACCACCTGCAGGCGCTGGACCAAGTAATCCGGGAGGCCTAAGAAAAGGGCATTGGCATAGTCTAACCTGGATCCGATGAGCGCCTGCACCGTGATCCGCCTGTGCTCCGCAGATAATAAAGGAAGAAACTTGCGGAGCATCTTCATAATGCCGAAACAGGTGCCGGACAGGCCAAGAACGTGCGCTCTCAAAGAGAGCTTGTTATCCAGCTTAACGCCCAGGTTCTTGGCAACCAAAGAGGATTGTGCCGGAGGACACATAGTGGCAGGCCACCATTGCCGCCACTCGGGGTCGGTGGTACAGCCAAAGAATAAAACCTCCGACTTGCTGGAGTTGGCCTTCAGACTGTTCTGCTGGAACCATCCAAAAACCATACCCAGGCAATCCCGAATTCTCTCTCCATCAAATGGCTGATCTTTACCACATGTGAAGAGGAGTTGCGTGTCGTCGGCGTAGGACACAATCTGGGCTCCGTAAGCCTCCACCGCAGCCGCCAGAGGGGACATAAAGATGTTAAACAACGACGGGCTCAACACAGAACCCTGTGGAACCCCAACTCCCAATGGCGGCATCTCGGCGGAGCTCTGGGAAACCCAGATCGTCTGGCGGCGGCCGTCCAAAAAAGATGTAAACCATTTGAGCACCGTCCCCCTTAGGCCGATGTCATAAAGCCTAGCCAAGAGCGCCTCGTGGGGGACGGTGTCAAAGGCCGCCGACAGGTCCAGCATGATTAACATGGCCTTGCCACCCACATCCAGGGTCTCCCTGATGATCTCTGAGACCTCCACCACCGCCGTTTCCGTGCTAAAGTTGGGACGGAAGCCGGATTGGGATGGATGGAGCACATTGTTGGATTCAAGGAAGCTCGACAAGACGCCATGAACATGCTTCTCAGTGATCTTCGCCAAAGCCGGGAGAAGTGAAATTGGCCTGTAATTGGCCAAAGCCTCGGCATCAAGACCAGGCTTTTTCAGAAGGGGGATCACCATCGCCCTTTTCCAGGTGCGTGGGACACTCCCCTCCCTCAAGGAGGCATTGAGGATCGGGTTGACCAGAGGGTTCACCACCGCCGCCATCCCAGCCAAAAATTTGGCAGGGCAAGGGTCAAGTGGCGAGCCAGATTTAAGACTGGCCAACAGCGCCCGGGACGCGTCACTGGAGACCGGTGGAAAGTCTGCCAGCACTGCCGTCGACGTGGACGATGTTCCATGTCCTGCCCCGGGGCCGCAACAATCCACCTCCGAGCTCTCCAAGAAGGAGGCCTGAATCGCCTTAATCTTGTCGGTGAAAAAAGTGGCAAGGTCACACGCCATCGCATCTGATGGTACTAGCGGGGGTGAGTAGGAGCTCGGGGTTGTGAACTCCTTCACGATTGTGAAGATCTCCTTACAGGAGTTTGCCGACGCCTCAATCCTCCTGGCAAGGTATTCCCTCTTAGCACCAAGAATGTCGCGGTGATAGGCCCTCACAGCCGACCTGTAGGCAAGTTTAGCCTCCCCGTCATATTGAAGGCGCCAGGCCCGCTCAGCAACCTTGCACTGGCTACGAGCCACACGCAGCGCCTCCGTAAACCACGGCGCAGATTGCCGTATTGCCGTGGACCGGGGGGGTTGCCCTAGGGGCAAGATCATCCAGCCTCTCAGTCAGCCACCGCTGCAGAGCCTCAGTGTCTCTTTCCGGATCCCTCGAGAGATGACAAGGATGTTCCATGAGCGCCTGTTCCAGCATAACAGGCGTCACTCTGTGCAGCGCTCTCGAGGCTGATCTAGGCACCGTGGGGGCGCAGTTGACGAACCGCCCATTCTCCAACACTGAGAACCTAATCAGTCTATGATCCGTCCAGAGTACTGGCAACGTTTCAATGTCAGCAATTGGAACTGACGAGAACACTTGATCGATGGTATGCCCTTTCTCATGTGTAGGTCCTGACACAAACGGTGTCAGGCCAAGCGGAGATGTAATGTCCAGCAATTTAATCACATCCGGATTGTCCGGGTCATCAAAATGGAAATTGAAATCGCCTGCCAGCAGACAATGCTGTGCAGACAGCGCCAGCTCTGAAATGGCTGTCTGTAGGTCCTCCCAAAAAGAACCCACCGGGCCGGGTGGCCTATAAACCAACAGCCCCTTAAGCGCCTGACCCGGAGATAATCTGAGCAGAAAGGCAAGGGACTCAGAACCCTCGATGGGATTCACAGGAAGAACTGAGCAAGAAACGCTCTTCTTCACCACCACAGCCACTCCACCCCCCCTTCCCTTCGCTCTATCCTGCCGAAAAATGTTATATGTAGAAGGGATGGCAGTGAAGATGTCCGGGTTGGATGCCTCTCCCAACCATGTTTCGGTCAAAAGGAGACATAGAGGATTTTCCCTGACAAGAAGGTCATGGATGTGCTGGGCATGGCTTCCTACTGACCTCGTATTGAGCAGCAGGCAGAGATGTTTCACACACGCCTCGACTGGCCTATGGACGCCACCCGGGATCCCAGTAGGCGCCCAGCCGCAGGAGGGACAGCGTCGTTTGCCCTTGTGGCGCCCCGGGAATACTGAGCGACACGAGCAAGATGAAGTACGCATGGCGCGTAACGTCGCCGAAGTGTAGAGGATCATCCTCACCCACGCCTGGCCCAACCGTAGTTCTCCGCCGCCCCGCCGCCTCCGGAACGCTGACGGGCGCAGACGGGCAGGACTCCGGCACGACTCAGGCTAAGTGAGGGCGTCCACCTGCGCGTCCCGCTGCGCGTGGGGAGCGACTTTAAATAGGCTCTCCAATGAGCCCTTGGCACGCGAGTCCGCTCCAAAATGGCGGCCGCCGCCGGATGAAAAGCCCCAAACAAAGATGGCGCCCGAAGTGAGCCCCCAGGACCCAGACCCACCAAAGTGGTGGTGCTTTAGAGGCACAAGGTGCCCTTTTTAAATGCGGTGTGGGGAGCGGGGCGCGAGCTGCAGGCAGCACAGTTAAAATCAGGGGTAAGTAAACACAAATTTAACCCAAATACAAAAAACGAGGGAAGCTTAAAATTACACAGCGCTAATGCAGCGCGAGCCCAGCAATGTGGTAGGTGGTAGAGACCGCCGCCACACGAAGGACCGCCTTAAATAGGCTCTCCAATGAGCCCTTGGCGCGCGAGTCCGCTCCAAAATGGCGGCCGCCGCCGGATGAAAAGCCCCAAACAAAGATGGCGCCCGAAGTGAGCCCCCAGGACCCAGACCCACCAAAGTGGTGGTGCTTTAGAGGCACAAGGTGCCCTTTTTAAATGCGGTGTGGGGAGCGGGGCGCGAGCTGCAGGCAGCACAGTTAAAATCAGGGGTAAGTAAACACAAATTTAACCCAAATACAAAAAACGAGGGAAGCTTAAAATTACACAGCGCTAATGCAGCGCGAGCCCAGCAATATGGTAGGTGGTAGAGCATCAGGTAATCCGTGGGAAATCCAAGGAACAGTTTGAGCCCAAACCACTCATAGTAATAATCACAAAGACTACAACTGCCCCGCTACAACTGCCCCGCAAGAGACCAGGAATTGTAGTCTCCTCCAACAGGGAAGTTAATTATTCTTTGTATTTTCCCCGCATCAAGATGGCGGAATGCCAGTCTCGGCCAACTGGGAAAGTGAGCTCGCTCATCCGAGAGAGCCCTTAGCACAGGTAGAGATTTCAAAGACACGAAATGCGAGCCGAATCAACACTTGCTACGTGTTCCACTCGGCGCCACAGGGAAACGCGTACCCAACCCAGAACGGGGTACCGCTAGATTAGAACAGGATTCAAACAATGGGTCTTACCGCCTTCCCAGTAGATACCAACCACTCGATCTCTCCAGCAGGAATAATCGGCAACGCCGGTTTCCCCGGCAAGGGCTTTATTTCCTGTACTTGCGTGACTCACGTTGCAAACGTGACGTGCTTCCCGGGCATGCTGGGAAACGTAGTCTTTCCTGTCATAAACCTCCGTGTACAGCGCGAGGAAGGTCAGCGCTTACCGGAGGCACGAATCCTGACAGTACATTCCCCTTCACAAGGGACGCAGACCGGCAGAAGGTTTATCCGGATACAAGCGGTGGAACTTAGCCATCAAACGAGGAGCGTGCACCGCTCCCGCAGGCTCCCAAGAGTTCTCCTCCGGGCCATAGCCCTTCCAGGAAATCAGATACTGCAACTGCCCCCTCACCAACTTAGAATCTAGCACTACCTGAACCTCATATTCACAATCCTGTTGTACCCAAATAGGCAAAGGAGCACGCCTTACTGGGCAATGGGAGGGTTTCAGGAGGGACACATGAAACACTGGGTGGATCCTGAAATGCGCAGGCAAGCACAATTTCACCGCCACCGGGTTCACGTGTTTCATGACACGAGAAGGACCAATGAACCTGGGGTTAAATACACTGTATTTCTTGAACCTTATGTGTCTTGTGGATAACCACACCATATCTCCCTTTTTATACACAGGACAAGGTCTACGGCATTTATCCGCCTGTGTCTTCTACCTAATCTTGGCTCGTATAAGGTTCTTACGCTTGGCAAGTAGGACCTTGCGGACACGGAACAACCTCTCCTTGACGTCCGGCAACCTGGCATTGGAACTCGGGAGCAACAGTTGGTTGAATCTAGGATGATGTCCATAGGAACAGAAAAAGGGTGTGTGAAGTGTGGAGGAATGTTGTGTACTGTTATAAGCAATCTCCGCCACCCATAACCAGTCCACCCATGACTCTGTGTTATCTTGAACGTAACAACGCAGGAACTATTTGAGTGTCTGGTTTAACCTCTCTGTGTGACCATCTGTCTGGGGGTGAAAACTAGTTGAGAGAGAAGAAGTTATCCGCAGTTCAGAGCACCAGGTTTTCCAAAAACGTGCCGTGAATTGGGCCCCCCTATGTGAAACTATAACCCTCAGGAGTCCATGTAAACGAACTACGTGTACCAAAAGGATGTGTGCTAACGGACCTGCCGTGGGAACCCGGTTGCAAGCAATGAAGTGACCCATTTTGGTAAGATAGTCTATAACCATGACTATAGCTGTCTTCCCTTGATCTTTGGGGAGACCGACTATGAAGTCAACAGAGAACCTCTCCCACGGGGTTTCCGGAGTGGGCATGGGTTGTAACAACCCTTGGGGTTGCTGTCGATCGGATTTCATCTGGGCACACGGTGCACACTCTATCGCCCATTGACATAGGTCAGGCCGGATGGAGGGCCACTAGAACTGCCTTAACGCCTTCTCCAGCATTTTTGCAAATCCCATGTGACCAGCACAAGGTGAGTAGTGACACCAGGAAAAGACAGTTCTTCGTAAGGATTTAGTAGGTACTAACACTTGTGGTCCTTTCATGGGTATGCCTTGTTTCATCTTCCATTCTTTATGATGCCTAAGCCAGGTTCTCCATGCACAAGTCTGTACTCCTTTCTTTACGCCCAGCAAGAATTCCCCAGTTTGCGTAACACACAAGACCTTTGCGGGTTTGATGATAGCTCTGTTTGGCGTTATGGTGTGCATAGTTGGGTTTTCCTGTCGCATCAAAGCATCCGCTTTCTTGTTATTCACACCTGGCCGGTAGGTGACGACGAATCGGTATTCCTCAAAGAACAGCATCCAGAGTAATTGCGGTGGGGTAAGATGACGAGCTGCTCGCATGAATTGCAAATTACGATGGTCTGTATAGACCGTCACCTGGTGTTTTGCACCCATGAGCCAATGCCTCCATTCCAGGAACGCATCCCTGATAGCCAGGAGTTCCTTCTCAGCGATCGTATAATTTATTTCAGCAGTATTCAATTTCCGGACATGAATGCTATTGGATGTAGGTGTCCTGTGGTTTTGTGTCTTTGGGACAGGACGGCTCCCAGAGCGACTTCGGATGCGTCAGGTATCCCGGGGTTGGCGTGTGTGAGAACCGGAGCCGTAGAAAACGCTGCTTTCAACTGATTGAAAGCTTCCTGGGTTATTTTGTCCCACACAAAAGGAGAGTTTTTCCGTGTGAGCCGGGTTAACGGTGTCCCCATAGCAGAGAATCCCCGGATAAACCTTCTGTAAAAGTTGGCGAAACCCAACAGGGTCTGGATATCCTTGACGTTACAGGGACGAGGCCACTCCTTCACTGCCTTGACTTTTCTTTCGGCCATAACCTGACCAGACGGTGTGAGCATCACACCTAAAAATTACACCGTGGTAACATGAAACTCACACTTGGTGATCTTACAGTAAAGATGGTTGTCTTGTAACGCCTGTAAAACCCGGCTCACGTGTCCCACATGTTCTTCAGTCGAGGCGGAATATATCAAAATGTCGTTGATATAGACCACTACGTAAAGGTCAAGATGTTCCCTCAATACTTTGTTTAAGAAGAATTGAAATGCGGCCGGGGCGTTACAAAGCCAAAAGGCATTACCAGGTATTCGAAAAGCCCATACCGCGTCTTGAATGCCGTCTTCCATTCATCACCCTGATGTATACGAACAAGGTGGTAGGCGCCCCTTAGATCAAGTTCGGTATATATCTTGGCCGCTCGTACTTGTTCCAATAGAACAGGGATTAATGGCAACGGATATTGGTTCTTCACCGTAATGGTATTGAGAGCCCTGTAGTCGATGCAACATCGCTTCTCACCGTTTGCCTTCAGGATGAAAAACAGAGGGGATGCCGTAGGGGATCTTGAAGGTCGTATGTACCCAGCAGTAAGGTATTTATCCAGATAGGTACGTAGAATTTCGTTCTCAGGTACAGTGAGGGCATAAATCCTTCCACTAGGGACCACAGCTCCAGGGAGAAGATCAATCCTACAATCGGATTGTACGTGAGGCGGGAGGACCTCTGCCTGCGTGTCACTGAACACTGCTTCGTACGCCTCGTAGACGGTAGGCAGAGTCACTTCCTTTTCTGCAGCAGTGGCAACATGTTGTATCGAGGCTAACGCCCGAGAGGGACTACATAGCTCCTGGTTGCAATGATCCATACAATATGTGGACTTAAACTGTACAGATTTGGAGGTCCAATGTATTAAGGGTTCATGTTTTTGTAACCACGGAAGACCCAGTATGACTCCGTATTGAGGCGCACTTATGATGTTAAACGACAGCCTCTCATGATGATAGCCATCGTAGGCAAGGTCATATTCAGGGGTGTTGTATTTAATGGGTCCCTCTTCCAATTCCTTTCCGTCCACTGCGTACACGGTTTCTGGCTGACTCTTGGTGATAAGGAGCGCTCCTAAACGCATGGCTTCATCAAAATCCATGAAGTCTGATTGACTCCTGAGGCGGAAGCCGGGAGAGTTTGCTCGACCCTTTTAATATATTGAATTGCATTTCTGTGTTTTTAAAATCTCTTGTGCACTTACCCTGAGCACTTTTCCCAGAAAAACGCCAGCCATCAACCCTGCTACAGCGGACTTAGCGCTGCTACAGGGAAGGATTCCACTGCCGCCATTGCGGCTCGAACGTTGGGACACGCCCACTCTCCACCACTTACAAATGTGCCTCTCACGTAAGCGCAGCAGACGAGCGCAGCGGGCGCGCCTAAGGCGAGCCCGTCTGCGCCCGTCCGCGATCGTACACGGTCCAGGACCATACCCTATGCCCCTCGGGAGGACCGCATACGGTGGAGTAAGCAGGAACTACTAACCTTCCGCCGCAGCATTGCTGAATCCTGTAAGCATAACTTGCGAGTGGAGGATAACATAGGTTGCGAATACTGTCACTTCTCCTATGATCCTGGTAGGAACATGGCCACTACGGATTACATCATGAACTGCGGACTGCTTAATGTACGCTCGCTACGGAAACACAAGTTAGACTTATATGATCTTCTCACTGAGAAACAGTGGGATCTTGTGTTTCTAACTGAGACATGGCTAGATGAAGGTTCTACACCCGACGCCCTAGAGGCACTTCCAGAGGGATATATAATATATAGACAGGATAGACCCACAGGCAGAGGAGGGGGTATTGCAATTGTAGTCCAAGAAAGCCTAAGATGCCAACTAGACTATTCTCCCATCCTGGACAGTGAGGCAGGGAGTTTCACTATTAAAGTGAATAACGGCTGCACGCTGAAGGGCATGTTAATCTATAGACCCCCAGGCCCTATAGCCAGATTTGAGGAGAGTCTGATTGAGGGCATTATGGAAACCGCGCTATGTAAAGACAAATTTTTGGTACTCGGAGACCTTAATCTTCACCTTAACAACCCCTTACACAGCGTTAGCAAGAATTTCTGTCAGGCTTTAGGAGCCCTCCAATTGAATCAAATTGTAAGTGGTCCCACTCATCAGCTAGGACATCTGCTCGATCCTATATTCGCTAACTGGGGCGAAGTAGAAACCATGACCCCTGTCCCTATCCCTTGGTCGGATCATTACCGATTACCTTTCTCCATACGAATTCCTGGAGGAAGATCCCCGCAGCCAACGGCACTGTACCACCTCAGGCGAAGATGGGCTACCTTCTCCCAGTCTAAATTTTGCAAGGCGCTGACTAAAGGGGGGAGTCCCGGGGGGGATGATGCAGACACGGCTAACACCAATCTATGCAAGCTCATCAATGAGGCCCTAGATTGTACAGCTCCTCTCTCAAAAGCCAAACCAGGTGGCCGTGTTAAAAAAACTGCCCCATGGTTCAATGATGAACTACGAGTCACGAAAGCCGCACTGAAGAGAGTCGAAAGACATTGGCGTAGGGCTCTTTCCAAAGAAACTAGAGATGCCTACCTGACTGAGAGGCGACTGTACCATGGGCGAAGTCCAAAGCAGCATATTACGCGACCAGAATTAGCAAAGCTGGTAACTCGATGAAGGAGCTTTTCTCGCTCTATAAAACTCTCTCGAATGGAAAACTAGCCATTGCCTCAGATGACTGTTCGCCTGAATCCTGCGATAGGATCGCAGATTTCTTTGCTGAAAAGATATCTAAAATGTATTCGGCATTTCCGATTCAACCCATCAATGGGACAGAATTTGTGGAAAGCCCTAGGGAATGGGGGGACAGACATAGATTGACCAACTTTGTCACCCCGCCTCCAGAAGATCTCCTAAAAATCTGCAGATCTGTGAAGTCGGGATCTCCACGGGACCCCACTACACCAAAACATCTAGCAGATAGCCTAGTGGCATTGGAACCTTACATTAGACATCTACTAGACGTGTCCTTCAGCACCAAGACCGTGCCCAAAGACTGGAAAAAGGCGGTAGTCCTACCCCTTAGGAAGAAACTTAATATCAGCTTTGATAAATTAGAGAACCTCCGGCCAATTTCCCTCCTACCCTACCTGGCCAAAGTGGCTGAAAAAACGGTCAATCTGCAATTGATGGATTTCGTGGAAAAGGCTGCCTTATTACACGATACCCAATTTGGCTTCCGTCCCCGCCACTCAACGGAATCTGCGCTCCTGATGGCGGTGGAGACCCTACGTCAGGGGGTGGATGAGGGTCATACTATGGCCCTCATCCTATTGGACCTGAGTGCAGCATTTGACACTGTAGCTCACACCACCCTGCTACAGTGTCTGAACAGTGGAGGAATATCAGGAGCTGCACTCCAATGGATCCAATCCTTCCTGACCGGGAGAAGCTTCCAGGTACGCCAGGGTGATCATTATTCCAGGGACATAGAATTGGGCCAGGGCGTTTCCCAGGGATCGTCCCTGAGCCCCACCCTTTTCAATCTGTATGTCTCCCCAGTGGCCCCGATTGCCGTGCGCCATGGGCTGCAAATCGTGTCCTACGCCGATGACACGCAGCTGGTTATCTCCCTTTATCGTGCGCCCGGCCTTGCTATGGACAGTTTCAGGGCTTGCATGCAAGATCTTGCTACCTGGATGTCCATTAATTGCCTTAAATTAAATGGCAACAAGACCGAGGTGCTTGTGGTGGGGAGGAACCCCTCTGTCTGGTCGTCGGCGTGGTGGCCCCCATGTTTAGGTGAGGTTCCTACACCGCGTCAGGAAGTCAGAAACCTTGGGGTCTGGCTTGACGCCGACCTGTCTTTTGGACCCCAGATAGACCGGGTGGCGGGGGTCTGCTTTAGCGTTTTAAAAAGCCTACGGAAGGTCCTAGTCCTCCTTCCTACGTCCGCCCGTAGAACGCTGGTGCATGCCCTCGTCACATCGCGTCTAGACTATGGCAACCTACTGTATCTGGGAGCAACCTGTAAGGCAATAAACCGCCTTCAGGTGTTACAGAATGCGGCAGCCCGCCTCATTTTAAAATCCCCCAAAAGATCGGACTCCAAAGCTGCCCTTCAGACTCTCCACTGGTTGCCAGTAAGGAGCAGAGTTGAATTCAAAGCCCTCTGCACCTGCTATCGCATCCTGGCTGGGAAGGCGCCAGCACCACTCCAGAACCTAGTCACCAGGTATGTACCATCACACGCTCTGCGCTCCTCACATGGAGGTCTATTAAAGGTCCCTAGGGTGAGAAGGGCCCGCATGGGAGGAAGATCCTTCCGCTACTTGGTGGCGAAGAGCTGGAATGCTCTACCTCTTAGCCTCCGCCTGGATCCATCTGAATCCAGCTTCCAGAAGAAACTAAAAACATATCTATTTTCGAGATAACCGGACCCACTCCTTACTTTTGTTTCTGTGTTTTTCAGTTTCAGCGCGGGGACACGCTCCTGAGCGTAACCAAGCGCTTTATAAACTTCCCTTATTATTATTATTATTATCCTGTGGCTCCGGAATCCACCATGGCGCTTATGTCTTTTTCTTTGGAGTTTATAACCATAGACTTTTCAAGAAACAAGGGGTTCTTCTCCTGAACACAACCCGGAGTTATTGAAGGGATGATGTTTTTGCTTGAGGGTTCCCCTTCTTCAGCCTTCAAGCTTTGGAGTTTTCCGCCCCCTTATCAGTGATCCCTGCCGCGGCTTGTCCATTCCTAAACCTTCCAGGCTTAGGTTTTACTGGACAATCCCGTAGGTAGTGCCCTTTTTTGCCACAATAAAGGCACAGACCTTGTTTTCGGCGATGATCCCTTCCACTTATTTGTCAATGAGGCCCTCACGGCTCATATTTCCATAGGTTCCATTGACGTCGCTGTTTTCCCCCCTTGCCCAACACGTTCATACGGCTGGACAGGACGATCTTTTTTCTTGTGGTCTCCTTTCCGCTCTTTCATCCTATGGTCAAGGCGTAAGGTAAGTTCCATGAGAGCGGAGCAGGTGCGAGGTTGGGGGTCGATGTGTTCCAACACATCCTTTAATTCGTCAGTAAGACCCTGATAAAAGATAGCAGACTGCTTGGACTCAGGCCAATCGGTTTCCGCCACCTATCGACGAAAACTGTTGAGGTAGGTTACCAAATCAAAGGTTCCCTGTCTCAGTTCCAGTAGATCTCTGTCAGCAGAAAACGTTTCAGCTCTCCGGTCAAATGTTTTCTCGAATTCCAGACGAAATTCATCCCAATCGTAAAGCAGAGGGTCATCACGTCTAACTACAGGGACTGCCCACTGCGCCGCTTCGCCCCCTAAATATGAAATCAGAAAAGCCACTCTGGCCTGGTTGGCAGAGAACATTTTGGGTTTGCACATGAAATGTAGCAACACCTGAGTCATAAAAACCTGTACCTTTTTGTTATCCCCGAAAAACCTCTCAGGGGAAGCCAACGGTATTTGCGCGGGCATCTCAACAACTACAGAGGTGGAACGGGGAGGGTTCCCACCTGCATTAAAGGGATTCCCATGTATCCTATCTACCCTGGCTTGTAGCTGAGCAGTTTCTACTCTCGAAGCGGCTACTTCCTGTCGGGAGGCTGCTAACTCTGTTTGCACCAACGCCAGAGCTGCCATTACGTCTTCTAAGGCAGCCATATATCTAACTGAGCACAATCAAGAAGAGAAAGCAATCTTAGGCCGATTATTCTGTCAGGCTCCTCCTTCCGATATTTTCGGGATTGTGCTGATGCTATATGGGTTCCACCTCTCGACGTCCCCAGAGTCTGAAGTGAAGATACACAGACTGCCGGGATAGTCAAGCGAGGGAAGGAAAGGAAGGGGACAGCGGGGAGGGAGATCTGAAACGACAACAAAAGATACTAAGAACACACAATAAGTGTTTACATATAACAGGACTATCTTTGTCCCTCCCTTACAATATAACATACATCATGCCCACACTCCTACCTGTAAAGGAAAATACTGATGCCTCAAATATAGGAAGAGATTAGGGGGATACCAGGGATTTTACCAACTGTAAAGGGAAACAAAAGAACACATTGGAACTACTGATTCTGTACCTGCTGTTTCATCCTATGAGCTAGATTCTACAACATACCAAACACTGATTGTGTTATCTTCTGTAGTTCGATAAATCCCACCGATATGACACCCTTTATTTCTCTCTCCTGTGATTGGATAAAATAGAAAAGGTTGTGGAGAGAAATCAAACAGGAACAGCAGACATGGTTAATAAATCCTTAACGAAGTCTGCACCACGGAAAAGTTTCTGAAATCCAAAAGCGTCCAGCAACCATTAGGCTGACAAAGACATCAGGTAATCCGTGGGAAATCCAAGGAACAGTTTGAGCCCAAACCGCTCATAGTAATAATCACAAAGACTACAACTGCCCCGCAAGAGACCAGGAATTGTAGTCTCCTCCAACAGGGAAGTTAATTATTCTTTGTATTTTCCCTGCATCAAGATGGCAGAATGCCAGTCTCGGCCAACGGGGAAAGTTAGCTCGCTCATCCGAGAGAGCCCTTAGCACAGGTAGAGATTTCAAAGACACGAAATGCGAGCCGAATCAACACTTGCTACGTGTTCGACTCGGCGCCACAGGGAAACGTGTATCCAACCCAGAACGGGGTACCGCTAGATTAGAACAGGATTCAAACAAGGGGTCTTACCGCCTTCCCGGTAGATACCAACCACTCGATCTCTCCAGCAGGAATAATCGGCAACGCCGGTTTCCCCGGCAAGGGCTTTATTTCCCGTACTTGCGATACTCACATTGCAAACGTGATATGCTTCCCGGGCATGCTGGGAAACGTAGTATTTCCTGCCATAAACCTCCGTGTACAGCGCGAGGAAGGTCAGCGCTTACCGGAGGCACGAATCCTGACATCCTTAATGGAGTGGCAACCCAGGTCCAAGAACAGCGGTAGCAGTGGAGTTGATTGGGGGAGCCCAATTAAAGACCGCAAAAACTTGTTTTGTCCTAGTGCCAGATTGTCCAGGTTAGCATAGCCCCACAGTTCCGCCCCATAAAGGATGGAAGCACCAATTTTGGTATTATATATTTCGAGTACCGGGGCTATTGGTTTTGTGTGTGATGATTTGTGCTCCTTAATCAAAACACCTGACAATTGGGTATGCTTAGCTGTAAGTAGATCTACTTGTGGTTTCCAAGTCACTTTGCGATCAATATGAACCCCCAAATAGGAAAATGTGTCTGTTTGTTCCAATAACCCGTCCGTCATATCAACACTACCATCAATCTGCTTGTGTTTGTGAAGGACCATGTACTTGGTTTTGTCCACATTTACAATTAAGTCATGGTCCCTACAAAACACCTCAAATCTAGTGAGGGCTCTTTGGAGGCCCATTCTAGTCTTGTAGAGGATGAGGGTGTCGTCTGCGAACATAAGTAAAGGTATCCTTGTCCCTGCTAGAGAGGGTGCGTTGGTGGCAAAGTCCTTAAAATAACTCACCACCCCATTTATGTATAACGAAAAGAGCGTCGGGGCTAAGACGCACCCTTGCCTGACCCCCTTTTCAATTGGAAACTTGTCTGCAAGTCTTCCCTCGGCACCCCATCTCACATGCGCATAGCTAGCAGTGTGTAACCTGACCAGCATGACCAAAATCTCCCGAGGCATGCCTAGATTAAGAAAGCATTGCCACATCTTAGTTCGGGGAACAAGATCGAACACTGACTTCAAGTCAACGAAAGCAGCATATAGAGTGCCACCTCCTATTACCACAACACGCCAATATAAAAGTATAAATCTAAACACCTGATCTATGGTGCTTGTGCAGGACCAGAACCCAGCCTGCAAATTGGACAGGATGTTGTATTCATCCAGCCAGGACTGGAGTCTATTTAGGATCATTCTTGCCAGGACCTTTTGTATACAGTCTAATAGGCTAATAGGCCTATAGTTCCCAGGCATTGAGCGATCCTCTTTTTTAAAAAAAGTAATAATTCCTGCTCCTGCCCACGTGCTTGACGTCGGTGCACCACTAGCCACAGCATTTGCTACAATCTGTATATATTCAGCCCAGTTAGGCATATCATGAATAAAAAGGTCGGCCGGAACACAGTCAGGCCCCGGAGCCCTACCTCTTGGAACAGATTGGAGTGCAACTTCCACCTCACGTTTGGAAAAAGTTAGATTAATATCCGGAGGTGGAATCATTAGTATCCCGAAATTAGCCTCTACACTAAAAATCTGTGCAGTAAAGTGGAAAACCCACTTTTCAGGCTCTACATGATTGTGTGGGACATTATTAGGAGCACCGCTGCCCCACTTAACCAAATGCCAAAAAGCACACATATTCCTCCCACGTGAAGCTTCCAACAAGTCCCCCCAATGCCGTTCATCCCAAGCCCTTTTGGCATGGTACTGGGCTCTCTTATAGTCAGCCCTGGCCCTAGATATTACAGGCCTATCCTTGGATTGGATTGCTGCTGCAAGCATTTTATATGCAACTCTGCAAGAACTGCCATACCAGGGTGCCACTTTCTGACCAGTGTAATGGCTAGGGTTCTTATTTCTCTTTGTAAAATGGCTTTTAGGAATAAAAAACAATTTCTCATGTATCTGGACTATTTTTACATTCATATCCCCCTGCATTGCACAGACCCGCAACTTACTAATGGCACTAACTAGCAGGCTTTTCATAATAGCCAAGTGCTCTTCATTCTGAAGAACATTTGCCCACTTAACATGTCTAGTGTAATTAGTAAGTGTAACTTCAACAAAATCAGAGCGTGGTGCTAAACTAGCTCCACAGGCTGATGTTGCACTTAAAATAGAGAGCACCGGGGGTTGTGGTCGCTCTCTGGTCTTTCACAGACCTCCATATCAACAAGGTTGAACCACAGCTCTTTATTTAACATGAAAAATTCTATTCTGCTAGAGCGTACCCCATTGTTAAAAGTATGAGAGCCTAGTTTGTCTGACTTGGTTCTTCCATTTGCGGCCCTTACCCCATGCTCCAGACAGAATACTTTTAACTGAAGGCCTGCACTAGACCATTTTTTAATCGGAGGGATGTCTAGCCGAGGGATAGACCACTCAGCATCCTTCTCGTGGCCAAATTAATATCATAAATGTCCAGAGGTTCAAACGTACAGTTAAAATCACCAGCTATTATGACATTGTTACCCGCTCTGTGATCTAATAAAAACAAGTCTAGCATGGAAACAATAGGAGAGGCTTTCCCCCCTTGCAAGCCTCGAGCATAAACATTAATAAGTAGAATATCCGGAACTGTAAAACCCGATATCCTTACTATTAAAATATCCTTAGAATCAATAGTCACCTCCTGCGCAGAATACAGCCCAGTTTGTCTAATCCAAGTGGTCAGTCCACCCTTAGGCCTACCACGATTGCCCTTGTCTGCTGCTTTCGCGAAATTTAAATAACCTTGGCGAAATACTGTGTCAATTGCCCACGTTTCTTGAAAACACAATATATCTACCTGCTCAATATAAGTAGACCAGTCTACAGAATTAATTTTTTGGGATATCCCCGCAGTGTTCCAAGAAACTAACTTTAAACCTCGGACATTGCCGGTATTATCATTAGCATTGCCCAGTTGGTCACAAAATTCATTTGACACCCCTACGCATCATCATCTACCTGCAACTGGTCACCTAGGAGACCCCTATCTAAAACCTACCATTATACCTTCTCCACCCCTCCCCCCATCCCAAAGCCCTTTTGGGGATGTATTGTCTGTCAGGTTACATACTGATACCCCAGCCCTCGAACTCGTAGTAGATAGTGGCCGGAGATTCACACTGCACGCATCTAATGTGTGTAGTCAATCAATAACCTCCAGTGTGGAGAGGGGGTCAAATCTATTAAGTGTCTGTACTGCATAATCATAGCGAACTCGAGCCTGGCTAGTATTTCTTACGTTGCCTCTAACTACAGTAGTTGGAAAAGGTATTAGATTAAAAAAAAACAGGGGCAATATATGAATGTTTGCCTCACTCAGGTCCCTCGTCTTTCCAAAATTGTTTGCACAAGGAGTGGGGACCCAAAACTAATCACCACACAGTCCCCTCTACATTGTTTCTGATTTGGCCCTACCCATGAGACTCTACGTACCATTTTGAACTCGCTGGATAGGCAATTGCCCAAACCATAAGGTAATCATAAAGAGTGGGTCTGGGAGCCCAGGATCAATCTTTTCAAGCACATATCACTGTGGCTGACATCCAGGTGTGAACTCTAGTTCTTCCCATAGCCTGTGTTGTGAGACTGTCCAGTTAGGAGTCTCTTCTGCTGTGCCAGATAGCTTTTGAAGAGGAAAGGAGAGAGGAGAATACTTCAAAAGAAGCAGAACCCCATTGTAAAATGCCAAAGACTTAAACCCTAAATCACATTTGGTTTATGGAAATGGACTATAAGAAGGGGGAGGTTGAGACCTCACAAATTGTCATGTGCCAAGCAACAAGACGGGCTTTGTGAAGAGGGGAAGCTCTGCAAGACTTTTGACTGTGACCAAGACTGAGGCCACGGCCTGCTAGGTTCCCTGCTGAATGATGGTACGTCACCCAGGGAGATCAAGACCACTTGCTCTGGAGCCTGGAACACCTGCGCCTGCCTGCTTGCCAGGACGAGTGTGACCTGTGAGGAAGAAGAGTGCTAGGTTACTGAGGAGCCCTGTTGAATGGACTCTCAGTGCGAGGAGACAGCTGCTGCACTGATTGGGTCATTGCCCATGAGCAGATTCAAGTTGCCAACCTTCCATATGCCAGAAGAGAGCCGCCATGAAGATAGCTGTAGAAAGTGTGCTGTGCAGTGAGAGGAAAGCCAGTGCAGGAGCACTGTGGCGACCGCGTATGCCAGGAGGGGCCGCTGTGTTATATACTGCCATGTGGTGAAGGCCAGCACCTGGGAGACAGTGATGTAGCAAACTTGCAAACGTCCTGTGAGGTTTGGGCCAAAGCCCGAGAACTGGGAAGCCATGATGACCCGTAGGCCATAAGGACCATCGGGTACTGCACCTGACCTGATCTTTGTGGAACAAATGAGGACACCGTGGACACATCGCCACAGCACTGGGACTCCTTAGTTTAGTTTAATTTATTTGCATAGTTATTAAAACCATTGCAATGCGATAAAAAAGTAAAATCATTTATACATTTAATAGTAAATAAAAAACATTTACGCAGTCATATTTTTAAAACTATGGCGACTGAGTAGTAGTTCATCATAACCAATCTGTTTTTGCTTTAGCGCATGTTTCGAGGGACAATTTTCTCAGTTCCAGTCCACTACTTCCCATCGTGCCTGGTGTCAGGCTTAAACAAAATGCTTCTTAGTGCAAAAAGTCCTTAAGTCTTTATTAAAGTGCTGATCACATATTTCAACCCGGCACAATTTATTCGTTGTATGAGGCTTTCATCAGGACTAATGTGATAATTGGAAGTTGCCCTCTTCCAAAAGTCTGAGCTGTGTAAATAAAATGAAGTTGTTCCAAAGAGACTGTCCTTGGTCAGGTTCATGTCCTTTGTTCTGGCATTTTTTTTTCACCAGTCTCAGGAGCTTCCCTAGACAGCATTTCATCTGTGGGTTACCAGGTGCAAAACAGGCCGTTACTGCTTATCTCCGAGTGCATATCCCTCGCTGATTGAAGTGGTGTTTTAATAGTTGTTTACTTTCTTCCAACAGGTCTTTACATGTTCATAGCAGGTGCAGCAGGTTTTCTGATGCTGAGCCGCTTAGTCGGCAGGCAGAACCCACTTTTTCCTTTAGCCAGTGTGGGAAATGCTGTATGCAGGGTAGCAGACAAAGTTGGTGTTTCAGAAACTTAATTTTGGTGGCTTTGGTGTGCCCCAGGTCAAAATATTTCTAAGCAGCCGGGGCTGCATAGGTGTTCAAGGTCATCCATTTGTGTGCCTTTTTTGAAAGAGTAGCCTTCGCCTCAATCCACGAAAGATATTTAACCGTTTTCCAAACAAGTTTTTTTTAAATATGATGCTGTTTGTAGGAGTGTTCCAAAGCTGGTTTAGACCAATATGGGTCAAGCTGCTTTTGAGGTATTTAGAGGCGGGTGAGGCGGCTTGTTGTAACTCTTTCCACAGGTATTGATTGAGAGTTCCTAGTGCAGATTTCCAGATTTTGTCCCAGGTGATAATATACGTCCCCTGTCTTGCCAAAGACTGTTTCTGTATATCAAATTCTAGCCTGATTTGTGCTGGCGAAGTATATTTGGGCAGACCTAGAATAACCCTATACACTGTTGTAACTGTGTTATCAAGTACCTTTGCATCCTTTCTGCTCTGTGCTTCGCTGCCATAGGCAATTGTTGGTAAGAGCTTTTCGCGTACCACTTGTGCCAGAGGCAGAATCAACAGGGCGCTTGGTTTGGAGTGGAGGTCTTTCAAAGAGACTGCCAAGGCAAAGCCTTTGGGTCTGATGCTGTTTTTCTGGTCGGTGAAATGGCCACCTTTGTCTATAATCACGCCATGATATTTGTATTCTGATGTAGCTTCAATGTGTGTGCTGCCCCAGAACCAAACTGCGGGTTTCTTCCAGTTGTTGCTGATCAGCATGGTCCTTGTTTTCTCAAGGTTGATGATTAGTCCGTTGACTTTGGAATAGTTATGTCTGGTGTTCAGGAGGTGTTGTAGGCCCACTTGTATGTGGCTGATCAGGACTATATTGTCCGCGTAAAGGAGGATTGGTGGTGTTAAGGCTCTTAGTATTAGAGCATGTGAATTGCAGATGTTTAGTACCGGGACGAGGTCTGCTGAAAACAAGTTGAACAGTGTGGGTGCTAAGACGCATCCCTGTTTGAGCCCTTTTTCAGTTGGTATGCGCCTTGACAGGAGTGACCCATCACCCAGCTTTATCTGAACCCATATATCAGTATGCAGATTGATTATCAGGTTCAGCAGAGGCTGTGGAATGCCCCAGCTTCTCAGTTTGGACCACAAACTATTGCGATTTACGTGATCGAAGGCGGCCTTATAGTAGATAAAGCCCAGGTGTAGTGGCATTTTTGTAAATTCCACCTTGTCTATTAGCATTGCCATGGCTAGGATGTTTGTAGTTGTTCCGACAGTTTTTGCAAAGCCAGTCTGGATGGGTGGTATTACGGATTTCTCTGTGGCCCAAGCCTGGAGCTCTTCTAGTAGACTTTCTGCGAAGAACTTTGCCTTGTTGTCCATGAGTGCCACTAGCAGGTCGTTTTTTGGCAAGGATTTTTGACCTGACTTAAAGGTTGGGGAAATGATTGATCCTCTCCAGGAATGTGGAAGTAGGTTCAGTAGCCTTACTTCAGTGAAAAGTGGTTCAAGCCCCTCGGCCCAGAGGTTTGCATCTTGTTTGTAAAGAACCAGTGGAATTCCTGTCTCCTCCCTTCCCTATTTGCCATTTGATGGTACTGATTTTTGCCATTTAATGGTACATCTGTTGGTAAGTATCCCTCAGGTGTTTCAAGGTCTATGGAATTACATGCCCCCAAGCAGTGTCATTGGACGCACCACCTGAATTTACTTGGTTTTTTGGTTCTGTAGCCACGGATTTGGTGTCTTGATGGAAATAAGTCCCGAGGTAATTTACCCAAACTTCTTCCTAGATATTGGAAGAAATTCCCTCATTCCCTCATGAGAAGGACATATGAAGCGGTTTATTGTTCCCCAGAATCCTGGGCTGTCGCTCTGTTTGGTGTCGGCATGTAATTTTGCCCAGAGCTCATCTTCTACGTATCTGTTGGCTTCCCATTTTTGTCTCCTCAACTGTACCTTTTGCTACGTAAGAGTGCTAGTTGCGTTTTGCCCATTGGGTTATATCGAAGATGTCTCAACGTGCGATAAATTGAATTTTTAATAAGCTTAATTTTCTTTTTGTCAGTTTTTGACATATGCTTCATACTGCTCTCTGACTGTTCGATCATTATTCTGATCGAAGTGGCATAAGCTACCATTGTTGTAGTAAAATTCTCTTATTTCCCATCTTCACTTGCTCTGACCCGTGGCTCAAAGTACTGCATTGAATTTTCCAGCAGGCCACCTTTGTCTATAATCACGCCATGATATTTGTATTCTGATGTAGCTTCAATGTTTGTCCACTGCTTGTGCGCACTTAATTCTTCTAAAGTGGATTGTAAACACTGATCCTTGAGGGGTCAGAGACCGATTAAACATAGGCATTTTTGTTCTAAGCATGATATCTTGAGGGCGGGGGTCACTATCAGCTTTGTCACCCAGCTGGAATGAAGAGATTTGAAGAAATAGGGTTAAAGAAATAAAAGTGTAGTCTAGTATCGTGTTTACTGTTGACGAGCATTGAGTGATTGCAAGGGGGTTATCCCCGGCAAATCTTCTGTTGGTTGCTCTGAGGTCAAGGTGTTCAAGATCCTTGAGTAGCCGCTTTCTGATTTTGTTTGATTTGCCCGGGGGTGGTTTCCCTTTGAGGTGGAATGTTCCAGATTGAATTTTGAAAGGTCACTTCGTCATCCGTTGAGGCACCCATAAGGTTGAGGTTTAGGTACCTACTGAGAATAAGGTCTGTTGTTGCCCCTTCACTTGCCTCTAAAAAGTCACACAATTCCTTTGCTGCCTCAGTTTTCCATTTTGGGTGGACATAAACATTGATTATCGTGACATCGGTACCCCTTTTTTAGTGTTGTGGACCAGAAACTTTATTGCCATTGTTGCTGAATACGTTGGACAGATTGCACAGGCTGTAGATATACTTGTGTTTGAGACATAAGTTGCAAGACCACCTTGAAGGTGATCGTATTTTGCCCCCCTAAGGGCAGGGATGAAAAAATGCAAATATACCTGAAGGTGCGGAGGGTCTATCAGCCAGGTTTCTTGTAGTGCTACGATGTCAAATGACCTTAGGTGGGTGACAAAATCTGGGATTCTCATTTTATTGGGTAGACCATTTACATTCCATGAGCATAATCGTAGGACTCCATTTGCACTGGATGTTCACGGTGGGTGGTGTATTGTCCGTTTTTTTGATTGTTTATGGTCCTTGAAATCCATGTTAGATCTTTTAGCCAGTTTATTAGCATTACAGAATCCTGACGGCTAATGCCATTTTCTTGGAAAATATCTTTGTTCATTCGACAGTGCCCCACTGCTCCTCTAAGCACCGATGTTTCAGTTCTTTTTAGAACAGCTTGTGCAGTAGTTGTGTTTTCTGGGATTAGCAGATCAGGGTATCTGGGATCGGTGTATGGAGTGATGATTATCCCCAGCTTCTAAAATTGCAGCTCTCTGAAAGTATTTTTTGTGCAATTGATGACGATGCCCATGTCGTCTTTTGAGATGTGTCAAATGAATTCTATTGAGACCAAGTCCAACGTCGTCACCTCTGTCAAAGTTGGTATAAGGGACAGCAGGCGCAGTATATTCCCTCGATTTCTGCCTTTAGATCTATATGCAGGTTTGAACCAGAGGGCGTCGATTTGCCTGTCTGACATCTCAGGCGGAAGGTTTTGTGATTTTTTGGGGGGCTGGAGGATGGTCTCATTACCTAATGATCCTGGTGAGGCCGAGTGCCTGGGAAACACCGTGCTTCCCTCCCTATTTTGAGTTGTGTACAGTTCCAGAGGATTGTCCTTTGCTTCCCTGCTGGAAAATGTCCAAGCTGTTCCGATTTTGCTTTGGGGATACCTGTATTTCCAGCCTCCCTTGAGACCCTGGTTGTGCGATAGAATCAGTTTGTGTTTTACCTATGCTTTTAGGTTAGATTTGGCTGATCATTGGGCCGTTTGGCTCCCTGGAGTCTGAATGTTGGATGTTGTATTTTTCCAAACTTGCTATGGTTGCCTGATCACCCTTATTGGCGCAGTAATCGGTGAGTATTATTGATAGATTGCTGGTTTGCGAATGCATTGGATTTGTCCCAAACAGTGGGCTGTTTTTTGTAATTCCTGCTGACTCCTCCTCTTTGTTAGTTCGAAGGTTGGCAATGTTGCCGTTTAGATGAGAGTTTTGTCTCTTCCATCACAGCTTTCGTAGATGACTAAGTAGTGTTTACACCTTGCGTTGCTCTGGTGTAGATTTGATTTAGTCCCATTTTAACAACTGTGTTCTGTTTATGGTTCCCTGCTGATATGGGTTGGCTTTCTTGGTTTTTCTCGTTTTGAGCTGATGTGGACCCAAAGAGGTGCAGGAAACCTTCCTGATTTGCGCTCATTTTCTGGTTTCGGCCTTTACGTCATTTTGCATGTCTTTGCCTTCCATTCATTTTATTGTTGGTTGTCAATAAAAGGACGACTTGGTGTTTCAATTTTGCAGCCCTCATTTATTATAATGTTATGTTTTGATACTGTCTCGATGGAAGGAATCTCTTCATTCAAGTTTGTGATCTGGTGTGTTGCCATAAATTCTTGGATTGCCGTAGTGGATTTATCGTCTGGAGGCAACATTCTCGAGTGTTAGGTTGCCCTTTTAATTTGTGTGCACAAGTTGCTCAGCATAGATGGAAGGGAAGCTAGTTTATCAACAACTGGGCCACATCCATAGCTTAAGTTGTTAGCTTGTGTGTGGTCCAGTATATTTTGTAGAAAAGTATTTAACACACCGAGCTTTCAATCAATGGCAACCTTGAAAACTGCCAAGGTGATCTGTAAAGTTAGTTGTGTACCCATTTTATCATATTGCTATTGGGGGCCTCCACTAGGAGTTGTACTGTTTTCAACAAGATGGTCCATTTACAGGGTCTGATTTTTGTACCTCACCTGGTGGTCCTTGTGTATCTGTAATTAGATTGCACGCCTCTTTGATCTCCACGACTTCTGGGTGTCCCTGGTGCCCCTCAGCTGACGATTTTACAGGAGAGTCATTCTTAAACTTAGCTTGGGAGACATGAGTATAGGTTTCCAGGAGACCCTCCCACTCTACAGTGCCAAGATATGAGAATTGCTCAGGGTCCTCCAGCTCGAATCTTTGTGACCTCTCAAATCTGGTTAATAATGATTGTGATGATGATGGAGTTTTATGTTCTATGTCCGAGCCGTTCGTTGATGGTGCAGATAGTGCAAATTTGGGTTTTTGTGTCTTTTGCCGATTTATGCGGTGTGCTGTCCGACTGCGGGCTATCCAAATCGCATATAGTTAGTACCTCAGTTATAATGCAGTTGCCACCTTTGTTTTTACTTTGAAGTGCGATTCCAGCAGTTGGAATATCTGGTACATCTGATACACGATCTCCCAACCCTTCAGGAGAGGATTGCCTCACTTTCTTCGGCCCGTGCTCTCGGATTGCCGTTACGTCGGCCACCACCAGCTTGACCGGAATTTGGGGGTTCTGGGGCCAGAGTGTAGTTTGGCACTGTGAGGTCTGTCCTGAGACGGCTAATGTGGATTTGTCCACCCCAGTGTTTTGGCTTTCTCTATTATTGTCACTACCCTGTGAACGAGTTGGTTGTAGCGGCTGGAGGGGTGTCTGGAGGCCCAGCGCTGCTGTGGTGCTTGAGAGGATAGTGTCACCCGCATTTTTAAAAAAGCTACATTTCGTGTGGATCTTTAGCTGAAGGAGAGTCGGACGTTTTAGGATTTTGGCTTTTTCCATTCTTGAAGAGGTGTCGCTTGAATTGATTGTGTCAGTCTATTTTGATTAAAGAGCAATCTCGCTGTAGGTGTGGCCTGATTTTTGCTTGTGATTCGTCCTCAGAACCTTCTGATGTCTTAAGATTTCTTTTACGCTTATTTAAATTGCTTTTGAGCGTTGTACCTTAATGTACGCGGCCTGATCTCATGGTGTACTATGGCTGGCTTATGTAATTTGGAGCTTGGAGAATCCTTAATTGGTCCTAGACAGCTGTAGCTGTCACTACTTTCTTGCTTTGTTGCTAGATTAAATGCTTTCCTGATGGGGCAATAAACAAAGGAAGCTGAAGCTTTTGGAGAGCAAAAAAGGATAGTTTGGCACACTTGAAGCACCTATGAGGGGCTATTAAGAGTGATGTAAGGTCAGCGTCACTATATGCTGTTGTAATGTTTTATTTTAGTGGGCAGTTTGAAAGAGTTGGAGCACTGAGGAGCTCCCCTGTCTCCCCCCTTACTGTGGCTGTCTTTGTGGCAGTGGAAAAAAAGGGGAGAAAGTCTCTTGCCGCACTTTACCCTCCTCAAAACCATGCTGCTCGACTTGTGATGCCTAGCCTGTTGTTGGCGTTCGCCCCCCAGACCCCCCTGTGGCAAGCGGACCTCCTGGCAGTGCTGCAGGCTGCACCCACACCTAGATGAGCCACCTACGCAGTATCGCCAAGGGCACGCAGTATCGCCAAGGGCACACACTTCGCAGGGCACACACTTCGCAGGCCACCAACCAACGATGGCCGAACTCGCCACACTTTGCCGCATCATGTTCCTACATGCAGTGGTTGCAAGAGGCGGGTCTGCGGTTCTCCATCGTGGAGAAGGGTCTGCATTGCGGCGTTTTTTCACGGGGCTTCTTGTGGTGGTAGCCCCCCCGTCCTCGCACACCGTACCGCCCTACCATCCTTGGGCTGCCTCGCCGTTTTTATCCCCCTGCTCCATTCACCTGCTCCGATCGCCACGCCCACTAGGCTATGAACTGGAAGCGGAAACACTGGGACTCACATCAGGAGCATCAGAAACACGCCTGTAATGGTAAGCTTTGTATTCTTTCCTTGTGAGGTCTAGGTTCTCCACAGAATGTGGAATTATGTGTGTGTAACGTTCTCTTGCTGGGGATGTCGTGTTCGAGATTCCTGGCAGTTAGGCTGGGGCTGTTCGTGGCTGAGGTTTAATAAACAGTACCTCACTTAATTTCTTGTTTCTTTGATTATCACTTATGTGGGAGACACCACATTAATTTAGCGACGATCCAGAGTGAACCCTACCTCAACACGAAGTCTCGACACGAAGCCTGCTCGTCCCTCCACTCCTCCAGCGGCTGATTGAAAATGACGGAAGCGTAGTCTTCCCAGCGGCGGATTTTCTTGTATTCGACTCAAAAGAGGAAATAATTCGGTGAGGAGTGTGGTGGGAGGCCGTAAAGGGGCTTTACAAGAGTTTATTTAAGAAGGTCGGGAGAACCCGTTCAAACTGTTTAGCGTGCAGGCTACGTCATCCTTGCTCGCGTGTGCGTTCCAACTCAAACAGCGTTTGCGTGTCAGTGACGCGCTACGCTGGCAACAAAAGACGGCAATTGTAAAAGTTACGCGCAACGCTTGCAGCTGCTCAGAGCCATCACATTTTTTTATTAAAAAAATATTTTTACAATTTAAAATAATAATATTTAATACATCCAAGAAAAATAGTGCTAATAAGGAAAAACATTCACGTAAAAAAAAAGGGAATAAACAAAAGAAAATGCAGAATGTAACACAACCAGCATTTTTTCTAACGAGTCCAGGAGAGCCCAATGTAAAATGGCAGAAATGGGAAAAAATATTTGCAAATTATGCAAGAGTGTGTGGCACGAACTTAAATGCTGAAAGAAAACATTTGTTGTTACTTCATTGTCTGGGAGGTGATGTCCAGGATGTTTTGGAACATTTACCGGAACTAAGTGCGTCTGAGCAAAGGAACTTAAATGAATATGAAATAGCAATTGAACAACTGGATAGACATTATCTTCCTAGATTGAGTACTATTATGGAAAGATATCATTTTGGTTTGAGAGGTCAGAAAAAAGATGAATCCGTGGAGGACTATGTCTCTGCGTTAAGGAAGTTGGCCTCTTCTTGTAAATTTGGTCAGACGTTAGAAGAAAGAATAAGAGACCAGTTTGTTTTGAAATGTGCACATGACAGCATCCGGAAAGAACTGTGGTTAAAGGATGAACCACCTTTGGAAGAAGTTTTAGTTATTGCAAAACAAGTTGAGCACATGACTAATTGTGTAGATGAATTGAAAGGGGAAAAAGAAAAGGCGACGGAATCAGAAAGTAAAAGTGAATTAAAGGTTGAAGAAGTCGTTTGTCAAGTGAAAAAATAAGACAAAATGACTATAGAAAAAAATGATTCTGCGTTGAATAATTCTAATTCAAATGTCACAAATGTTAATAAGTTTTCTTGTTTTAGAGGTGGGAATTTTGGTCATTTGGCGAACTCTCCCATTTGTCCTGCTCTGAAATTAACGTGCAATAGTTGTGGTAAGAGGGGTCACTTCTCAAAATGTTGTAGAACTAAAATCAACAAAAGGGAGGGTATTATTAGAAGGTGGTCTCCTCCTCAACCTCAGGTAAAGACTGTGACTTTTCAAGTTAATGGAGGTCTTTTAGAACACCCTTCACATTTGGTAAAAGTTGACGATGCATTAATTGAGTTTAAATTTGACTCATGTTCGCAAATTACCATGATTGATGAAACTTTATTATATAAAAATTTTGGGGAAAGTGTTAAGCTCTTAAGAAGTGACATTGTACCTTTGGGATATGGAAAGAAACCTATCAAATTGTTGGGTTATTTTGTGGCTACAATTGAGTTGGGAAGTCGTATTATTCCTGGAAAAATTTATGTTGCTAAACAAGGTGATGCTCTGCTTAGTTGGAGACATCAACGTGATCTAGGGGTTAAACTTAATCCAAATGCTTCACCTCAAGTACAGATACAGGAGGTGGAGGATTTGTCATCCATGTTTGCAGATAAATTTCCAAATGTATTCAAAGAGAAGTTGGGATGCTTAAAAGGATAAAAGCATTGTATTAGATTAAAGAAAGATGCCATTCCTGTTATAGCAAAAGTAAGGAGAATTCCATTAGGAGAACAAGAAAAAGTACAGAAGGAAATTGATAAACTTGTTGAAAATCAGATCATTGAGCCTGTAGAGGCCGCAGAATGGTTGGCCCCCATTGTAATAGCCAAGAAACCTACTGGCGAGATTCGCTTATGCATAGATTTGCGTGCTTTGAATAAAGAAGTTGTCGTCAACAGGTTTCCTTTGCCAAATATCGATGAAATGGTGGGAACTTTGGAGGGGGCGAGGTATTTCACCACCTTAGATTTGGCTTCTGCCTACCACCAGGTAGAGTTAGATGTGTCTTGTCAGGATTTGACAGCATTTATAACTCCAATGGGCACATTTAAATTTAAAAGAATGCCCTTTGGGCTAATTTCAGCTGCTTCGGTTTTTCAACGTATTATGGCGCGCATTCTTAAAGGTCTTTGTGGAGTAAAGTGTTATCAAGATGATTTGTTAATTTATGGTGCTGATATGTTTGAGCATAATGAGCGTGCGTGTAGTATTAGAGAGGTTGAGTAAAGCTGGTCTGTCACTTAAGAAAGAGAAGTGTAAGTTTGGTTTAGAAGAAGTGAATTATCTTGGGCATTGTATCAAGAGTGAAAGTGTTTTCCCAAAACATGAATTAGTTGAATCGATTGATAATATGGCAGAGCCTATAAATAAGGAGGAGTTGCTTTCGTTTCTTGGTATGGTGGAATTTTATGGGAAGTTCATCATATATTTTGCTGATAAGACTGAGAACATGAGAAGTCTTACTGCGAAGAGTGTGGTTTTTGAATGGTCAAGTGAATGTAAGAAGGAATTTGAAGGAATTAAGGATGAATTGAAGAAAGCTCCTTGTCTTCATGCGTTTGTTCCAGGTTTTCCTACATATTTGTTTACCGATGCCAGTGATAAAGGTCTTGGTGCGGTTTTGGTTCAAAATAAACAGGGTAATGATTCTCTCATTGCTTGTGCATCTAGATGTCTTAGAGGGCCAGAGTTAAATTACTCTGTAATAGAGAAAGAGTCTTTAGCTATTTTCTGGGCCCTAAGGAAATTTAAAGAATTTAATTTGGGGCACTAAGATTTTTGTCATGTCTGATCACAAGCCGTTAAGAGAGGTTTTATGGAAGAAAGGTTTGGATTCGATCTCGTCTAGAATTAGGAGGTGGATTATTTCTTTGCAGGAATTTGATTTTGAAGTACAATACATACCTGGCGTTTCCACAAATCGGCTGATTGTTTCTCTTAATTGGTGAAAAGAGATAATATAGTAGTTGAGGATATGTTTGAAGAAGAGGATGATGTTATCAATGTCTGTGAAGTTACGGAAGGTGTCGTTAAGGAGAAAGAGTGGAAAAATGAACTAGAAAAGGATGAGGAGTTAGTTAAGGTGATGGGCATGTTGAAAGAAAAAAAAACGCTTAGAAAAACCTTGGTCTCTTGTTTCTGAAGAATTATCTAGAACTGATGGTTTGTTGACACGTGGGGTGAGATTTATTCCTCCTTCTGTGTTGAGGGAAAAATTGTTGTTGCATGCACATTGTGGTCATTTGGGTATTGTGAAAACTAAGGAAATGTTACGTACACAGTTTTGGTGGCCAGGTATGGATTTGGCGATAGAAAGAATGGTTAGGGAATGTATTGAATGTTGCGCAAGTGATAAAATTCTTAAGACTAAACAAATGCCTATGGTTTGTAGGAGATTACCTAATCATCCGTGGGATGAGATTGCTGCTGATATCCTGGGCCCTCTTTCTGGCGTGTCTGACACTCGTTATTTGATTGTAGTGATTGATCTGTATTCTCGTTGGATTGAGGTGTGTGCAGTTAGTGACATAACGTCTGATTCGGTTATTAAGTTTCTGGATGAGATTTTCAAAAGAGAAAGTTATCCCAATAGTTTATTGTCGGACAATGGTCCCCAGTTTTGTTCTGGAGTTTTTGGGCAATATTTGAATAAACGTGGGGTTGTTCACAAGAGATCTTCGTTGTATCATCCTGAAACCAATGGTGCAGTTGAGAGCGTGAACAAAATGTTAAAAGAATGCATTCAGCTTGCAAGAGCTAGTGGTTTAAATTGAAAAGTTGCTCTCAGGGAAAGGATAGATCCCTATCGGTGTTCTCCTCATTCCACCACTGGTAAGTCTCCCTTTGAATTATTTAAAGGGAGAATTCCCAATACTATGTGGTGTCCTGGTTGGATGAAATTGAATAAAGGGTTTGTGAATAACCACATTGGTGCATGGAGAGAGAGGGAGTTGGAGAAGCAAGCCAATAGGAAAAGGTATTTTGATGATAAGAAATGTGTTCAGTTTCAAAAAGTCAAAATAGGTGATTCAGTCAAAATAAAAGCACCTGTTGGACGAGAATCTTGGTCTAAATACACCAATAATAGATCTGTAATAAAAGTTTTTAAGAATGCTGTTAAAACAAATGATGGGAGGATTTGGAACAAAAGTTGTGTTGTTGTGGTGAGATCCAAATGTGGTGAACTAGCTGATGTTGATGCTGGTAATCATTCATTTGGTGCTGGCAATGTTTCTCCACTTTGTTCCAGAAATTCTCTTGGGGTTCGTACAAAGAGTCAAAGGATACGCAAGGCTCCTGCTTACATGAAAGATTATGTATGAACTTTTTTTCTTGTTTTTCTTTTATTTTCAAATTTCTTTGTGTTGCTCTCCCTTTTCTCCTATTTTGTTGTATATTATATTCTATTGTTGTAAAGAAGGGAGATGTGTAATGGTAAGCTTTGTATTCTTTCCTTGTGAGGTCTAGGTTCTCCACAGAATGTGGAATTATGTGTGTGTAACGTTCTCTTGCTGGGGATGTCGTGTTCGAGATTCCTGGCAGTTAGGCTGGGGCTGTTCGTGGCTGAGGGGTAATAAACAGTACCTCACTTAATTTCTTGTTTCTTTGATTATCATTTATGTGGGAGACACCACAACGCCCTCCCCCCATTGGGGAGCTCAGACCTTACAGTGAAAGAGGAGAGCGGGCACGCCTCCTATCGCTGCCAGAGATGACCGAATAGGCTCATTAAAGAGCCCGTGCTTGCAGAGTGCTGCTGCGCCTTCCTCGTGCACCCGACTCATCAAGCAGGATCAGAGCCTTGCAGGAGCCCATAAATAGGGTACTTCCCGAGGCTCTGCACACTTCCTCAGTGCTAGAGTGGGTAAGACGGGTAATGGGCCAACTGGGCCCTGGGGGACATGCGGCTAAGTCAGTGTGGATTCTTGGGTGAGCATTCCCTGGATGAACCCACTAGTGAATGGGGAATAATCCCGACCACATTACGAGGAACGGTGGGACAGGGATTTGCCAGTGAAACACTAGAGCCCAGACTTGAAGTGGTAAATGTGTGGTTGTCTATAAATGTTGTAACCTACCTTTGCATGCGGCAGAAGTAATTTGTCCTCGCTATGCAGGCTCTGGATATTAGAACCATGGGCGATTACTTCCATGAGGGGGTTGTCAAGTAGTGGGACCTGCTGCAATCACAATCGTTAAAGGCTCCCATGCTCGCAAGATTTCACTATCATTTCGCTAGGCATGCATTGCGAGCGACTCTTGGGGATTAAATAATGGAACAATGTGAATACACTCCCTTAACGTATTTACTGCTAGCCCTGTCCCCACAGCACATAATTTCAATACCGTATATACTCTCTAAATCAGTTATTTGCTCCCTAAATATGAAGGCATTGCAAGAATGGCACACTGAACTAGATATGGATATCACAGAGGAGCAATGGGTATATTGCTGCGCAGGCACGAAATCCATTTCACAAAACGGCAGGCCTCGTCTAACACATTTTACATTTTTGCAAAGAGTGTGCCACACCACTGCTCGTTTATATAGATATGGACTGTGTGGAAATGACAAAAGCGAAAGATGCGGGGCAACTGGGGCAAAGTGTTACATATCTTGCGTGGGACTGCCCTGGAATCCAGAACTTGTGGATTGCGGGGTTTGCTGCACTACAGGATACGCAGGAGTGAGGATTACTGCGACCCCATTAGTGGCCCTTCTGGGATATGTCAAAGACTTGCCCAAGGGAACAAGTAAACTACTAGCATTGGGCATATTAATAGCAAAATGGAGGATAGCATTGCATTAGATGAAGGGCCCGAAACCCACAATCACAGAATGGTGTGGTGATTTGTCCTATCGCAATACACAACACAGGCACCTACACGTTGCAGACCCAGAAATATCTTCCACAATGGAAGAGGCGGGGGAAGGGCATCATAGGACAGGTTGATCAAGTTTATCCTTCCTCTTTTGATTTGATTTTTTTGGGATGGGTCCGGTTGGGGCGACTGGGGATGTATTGCTGTCGTATTGGACCATATAGTACGCCAATGCTGTGTCGAACAGATGAATTGCTGATAGAATGCTCTCCCCATTTACTAAAATGTGATGTATATGATCTAATGTACAAGGTCGTTACCCTCCTCTGCTTACAGTTAAAGGCATTCGTGTGAACTGTACTGTTGTTGTCAACCTATTGCTGGTTTCTTTTGGTGACTGTTGTAATCACTGTAATAGCTACTGGGAATAATGTATGTATGCAAAATGAAAAATCAAGT
Source organism: Lissotriton helveticus (assembly GCF_964261635.1). NCBI lineage: Eukaryota > Metazoa > Chordata > Amphibia > Caudata > Salamandridae > Lissotriton > Lissotriton helveticus. The sequence continues at coordinate 1,133,805,197 of NC_136061.1, forward strand.
TATAAAAAAAACTACCTTTGAATATGCAGAGTTGGGAATGAAAGACTTCTTTCTATTATAAAAACTGCTGCATGCACGTTGCGTTAGGAAACCTGTTCACTAATCTGTTTCCATACTTTTCCCCGGAGGCAGCCTTTGACTGCCCATCCACAGCTACCACTGAGAACCATTTGCAGAATGAGTGCTTGGCCCAGTTGCTTATGATCTTTTGATAGTAGGTCAGGCCCTGGGACATCAGGAGTAAAATACCTCAACCACTATGGTTGGGCCAAGTAACCTGTGTGCCCCGGGGCCCTCTGAAAGAACGCTTTGTTTTACTGTCTATATACTTTATCAATCTATTAAACCCTTCACTGCCAGGTCTATCCCCCCTGTACCATGCCTTTTTTGGCTACTTGGAGTACTTCGCGCTTAGGCCCCCATAACTCTTTGTCCACGTAAGGTACCCATGCCAAATTTGTGTCCTTCTTTCCCAACGTTCTGAAGGTACCCAGGGTTTGTGGGTTCCTATGGTGGGGACTGAGAAACTAGCCAAAATATACAAAATGTTGCTTTTTGGGGGGAAATTGGAAAAAAGTGGTGCAGAAGAAAGAGTCTCTTTTTTTCCCTGCAAATGGTATCAACAAAGGGTATGCAGTGCTAAAATCACCATCTTCCCAGCGTTCGGGAACAGGCAGACTTTTGTCAGAAAACCAACATTTACTACACAGATTTAGCAGTTTACTGGGACATAGCCTATTTTTCCTATTTGTTGTGCTTTCAACCTACTTCCAGTTAGTGGTAGAAATGGGGAAGAAACCAATAATAGATCCCGGAAAGCTATACATTACTGAAAAGTAGACTTAATTCTGAATTCAGCCAGGTGTCCTTTGAGTAGCTCCTTCAAGGTTTTCTTATAGTAAGTAACAGTTGAAATAAATAAATATTGAAATTGAGTTGAAAGAACAGCCATTTGTGCCTACGCTTTCCACCTGTAACATCTTCTAACTACACAGACTTTTTAAATCAATATACCGTTATGTCCGCTGGACCCTCCTGGTTGCTGGGATATATAGGGCTTGTAGGTTCACCAAGAACCCGAGGTATCCGGAGCCAATTACTGAGCTCCACCTTGCAATGGTTTTTCATTGTGTACCAGGTATACAGCAATTATTTTGGTAAAATATAAACAGTGAAAAATAGGTATCAAGGACACCTACGCATTTCCAAAATGAAAACATGATATGGAGTTTAGAAGCATTGGTTATTTGCACATTTCTGAATTTGTAGGGACCCATAATAGCATGTGAATTAGAGGGCACTTTTTTTAAAAATTACTTCTTTTGTTACAAACTGTCTTACATTTGGTAGAAATGCATAGAAAGGCAATTGTTAATAAGTCTTGTTCTACTATTCCATGTTCCCCCAAGTCTCCTGATAAAAATGGCACCTCACTTATGTGGGTAGGCCTATTACCTGTGACAGAAAACGGCCTAAACCACAATGTGGATACATCACTTTGTTCCACTGACAACCGACCCTTTTTTTGCAATGTGCCTAGCTGTGGATTTTGGGCCTTAGCTCAGCCGACATCTACAGAAACCTACCAATCTTGTATATTTTTTAAAACAAGACACCAAGGGGAATCCAGAACGGGGTGACTTGTGTGGCTCTCACCAGGTTCTGTTACCCAGAATCCCTTGCAAACCTCAAACTATGTTTTTAAAAAAAAAACATTTTCCCCACATTTCGGTGATGGAATGTTCTAGAATCTGGATGGAGCAACAAACATTCACCCATCCAGCATTCCCTCAAGTCTCCCGATACAAATGGTACCTCACTTGTGTGGGTAGGCATAATGTGGAGAAGTGTGGCTCAATTGTTAGAGCGGCAGACCCTGATGCAGAGGTCTGGCCCGGACCAGGGTTCAATTCCCGCCTCGGCGGGTCTTGGGCTCAATTTCCCCGGACCTGATCATTCTCGCCTCGGTGCCTATTCTAAGCATGGGTCCCACTCGGCAACTCTGGGCAATAGCTTGCTTAATCTCCACAACTGCCCCAACAGCGCTAGGATGGCTGGCTTCACCTTGGGGGTGCCCAGGAGTGGGCACTTCACAGGGAAAGGCCAGAAAGGGTTCCACAGCGGTATGTGTACAGCGCCTTGAGATCCCTTCGGGGGTGATATGTGCGCTATATAAGCACTACATTAATGTCTGCAACAGGAAAAACTCAACATGGACAAATCAAATTTTTCCACTGACAACTGACCCTTTTTTTGCAATGTGCCTACTTGTGGATTTAGGCCCTAGCTCAGTCGGCACCTAGGGAAACCTAGCAACACTGTATATTTTTGAAAACTAGACACTCAGGAGAATCCAGGATGGGTTGACTTGTGAGGCTCTCACTAAGTTCTGTTACCCAGAATCCCTGGCAAACACCAAAATGTGTCAAAAACCCACACATTTTCCTCACATATCCTCAATGAGAATTTCCGACAAAAATGAAACCTTGCTTGTGAAGGTGCCCAAACCAGAGTCAGCCCAAAAACCTATTTAAAAAAAAAAAGAAAATCTGCCCTTTTGGCGGTTTCCCCTCAGTTTTTCAGATTTATAGTTTTTTTCGACCGATTCTGCTTTGGGCGCCCACACAAGTGAGATAATTTTTATCAGGATACCGAGGGGAACGCTGGGCATTGAGGAATTTGTGTTGGTGCAGTGATCCCACAACTTTTCCAACAGAAATGTGAGGAAAGTGTGACTTTTTAGCTAAATTTGAGATTTGCAGGGGATTTTGGGTAATAAAATGCTGGCGGATCCACGCACGCTACACCACCAGCCAAGTGCCACCCATGCACACCACCAGCCAAGTGTCATCCACACACCGCCAGCTAGTGTCATCCACACACACCACCAGCCAAGCATCATTCATGCACAAAAGCCAGCACACTGCCAGCCAAGCGCCATCCATGCACATCATCAGCCAGGCACCATCCACGCATACCGCCAGCCAAGCGGCATCCACAAACATAGCCACCCAAGGGCCATCCACGCACATTGCCAGCCAAGCGACAGACCACGAACACTGCCAGCCAAGCGCCATCCACCCAGGCCGCTGGCGAACTGACAGTCCACACATACTGCCAGCCAAGCGCTAGCCTACACACACCACCAGTAAAGCGCAAGTCCATACACACCACTAGCAAATTTCAGATACACACACACAGCCAGTCGAACCCCAGTACACAAAGACCGTCAGCTGAACTCTAGTTCTCTCACTCACAAACAGAGAAACTTTACCTATGGTTTAGTGGTTTTCTGCCCTGGGCAGATGAGCCTAAATATAATGCAGACAGACTGTTGCTATTTATTAAATAATTTTTTGGGGGGGGGGTGGGTGGGGTGCATTGGCATGCAGATTCTGGGCAGCCTGACCCCAACATACAAACAAAAAAGTCCCTGGTGCCTAGTAAGCTTTCTGCCCTCATGGGGTGCAGATGGTGGACTTTTGCCCCAATATGCCCCCCGGGGGGGGAAGAGAGACTGTGCCCCTTTGTTTCTGAAAGGGATGGGGGCATTGGCATGCCCATTCTGGGCAGCACCTAGCCCTACTCTTGCTGAAAAAAAAGCTCCCCTGTCCTCAGTGGGCTTTCTGCCCCAGAGCGGCAAATCGGAGGCTATTGCTCCCATCTGCCCCGGGTGGCGCAGAGAGACTGTGGCTATTATTTGATGGGGGTGGGAGCACTGGCATGCCCATTTTGGGCTGCCCCACCTAAGCACTACTACAAAATAAATATTCCCTGGCTTCCTTGTGGGCTTTCTGCAAGCCGGTGGGGGGGCATTGGATCGGGGGCTACTGCCCCCAAATGTCCCCGGGGATGGGGGGGGGGGGCAGAAAGACTACGCCCAATATTTTGGGAGCGGGGTAGGGGCATTGGCAAGCCCATTCTGGGCATCCCCCATCCATACACTGGCTAAAAAAAAACAAATACTCCCTTGTATTTTGTGAGCTTTCTGCCCCTGGGGGGGGAGAATTGGGGGCTATTGCTCCATCTGCCGCAGGGGTGGGGGGGCGGACAGAATGACTGGCTATTTTTGGGGGTGAGGCATTGGCATGCCCATTCTAGACAGCCCCCGCACTACTAAAAAAGAAAAAGGCCCTGGTTTCCTAGTGGGACAATGTCCCCATCTGCCCCCCAGGGGAGGCAGAAAGACAGAATATTTGGGGGGGGGGGGGGGGGGGGGGGGGAGTGGGGGAAAAGAGCTTTTGAAAATGGGGCCACCCCCCCGGTGTCTAGCGGTGGATCCATGCTTGGGGCACGCCCAATGCGGCGATCTCCAAGCAGGGATCCACTAGGGAAGGGTACCATTGGAAAGGGGAGATTCTTCCCTTTCCAATAATACCTCTGCTGTGTGTATCGGTGCTCAGAGAGCTGATTTAGCTCCACGAGCACCGCAGTGAATTTCAGTTTCAATGTACTGATGACAGTGTGTGATGGTCATTACATTAAAAAAAGAAACAAGCTACAAAACTGAAAAGGAAATCCCACCTGCTGTTTACAGCAGAGGAAATTCTGGGTGGTGTGCCAAGGATGTAATGGTTACGTCGTCGGAAAACCAGCACCACAGCCAACGACATAAATATCACATCCTTGGGCTAGAAGAGGTCAATATTTAATTTCCTAAACAATAGCAGACCCTCAAGTGTCGGTGGACCACAGGTTAAGACTCGCTGCTGCAAATTCTAGAATTGTCAACTTTAACATTATCAATAAAGCATTGTGTAAAAAAACATGTGTCAGTGAGTCTTACAGTAGCTTTACAGCCAGCAACTTGAGGTCCCTGGCCTCCCATACTCATGGGCAAAAGCACAGGCTCTTGAAGAACATCGAACTGATGACCAGCCTCTCCAAGGGGGTCATAATTATAAGAGCCCTGGAGACTCACAGTGAATTTGTGTTAGAAACAACTTCTTGAGCACGTTCTACACCCACTCCCCCAACACACACAATATTAAACACTAATACTCCCCCTCCTTTGGGCACCATGAGTCCAAAGGACTCATGAAACTTTGATAGCCTTGCTCAAGTGCCTATAGGGAGCTCCATTCACTGGGCCTTACATTTTTGATTAGTGGTATTGGCCCATGTTTCTTTTTTTAATGCAGCATCTAGCTGCTCGTTGCCTTTTTCCTTTGGTCCCACCAGTGACACCCATGAGGTTTTTGGAGTTGTTGGGAGCTGTGAGGGGCACCAAGGACCCCTGATGACTCCCTGCATATGCAGGAAACATACAGGGTAGGACAAAATGAGAAAAGGGGGAGCATGATGGTACAGAATTACTTCACAAAGGACTTTTGACAGTGAAATTAGAATATCTCAGTGATCCTGTTGGAATAGAACATTGAGAGGCAGAGATAACTTAAGTAATCAACAGTTGTTGCCTTTATTAAAATACTGGCAGAAGTCTACACAGAACAACGCAGAAAACCAGACAATATCCAATACATTTCTGGGAGTAACAAAGCTGGTGTTATATGGTCATGGACCTGCTTTCATAGACCTGTAAAGAGATACAGAATCCCCATGTGTTGAACAAACACTACCGGTCTCTGGCAAATGTTAGACAAAATCACCAAGTAGAGGCACGTTGGGTGAAACTTCAGAAAACACATATTAAAAATGTACATTCTGCAAAACTTATACCCAGGACAAGAAGATATGACGAAAAGGATAGGGGAATGATAGGCAATTTAGTTTAAAGGATAGAGAAAGGCAGACTTGTCAAGGACACAAAAGACCTGTAGGGTCAAAGAAACAAGTTCACTGTATTAATGGAGAGATTTATGAATGCACTGTGCACCTTAGAAGTTATGTTTTTTAAAGTCACTTGACAATGGATCTCTGTGTACATTCGAGGCATTCATATTTGATAATTAAGAGATCACTGGAGTAATTTCATAAATAATGTGCAAGTCTTCTAAACCACTTGGTTATGGGAGTTGTCCATTTTATGATTGGTTTGGGGGAGGAGGAGAACATTTTGACCTAAGTGTTCCTGTGGACTCAGACAGGCGGGTGGTACATTTTCTATTGCTCAAACAAAAGAAGAGATTACAGGACAAATTACCTTCATATATTTACAGCACTCTGTAATAAGGTGTTGGCAATGACTGCACTGTAGACAGAACGTCCAAAGGCACAGTGACCATACTATGTTTAACAAGGGTATCCAGAGAGAGCATCTCTTCCTTACATGCAGAAAACACTCGTTAACAGATTATCACTGGCTAACCCAACCATCTTCCTACATATTTTCTCTGTAAGGCATGGTTAAAGTACGGCATATTATTATTGGGATTTCTAGAGTGCATAATCACCACCAGGTCTCTAAGCGCTATGAGAGAGAGCCCTACCGTGGCACATTGTATGGTTATGATTGGTTAAGTTGTGCCCCAGGCTTCCACAAAGAGGAGTGTTTTTAGCTTCTTTCTATATGGGAAGAGGGCGAGTTCCTTACAAAGATTTGCCAGCAGCTTGTTCCAAAGTTGAGGAATTAAGGTCGAGAAGGCTCTACCTCCTTTGGAGGCAGTGCTAAAGCGAGGACAGGCCAGCAAGCCTGCCTCTGAGGAGGAGTCGAGACCTGCTTGGCGTGTAGATTACCAGACGGTCTTTGATGTAGGTTGGGGCCTGGCCATAATGGCTTTGTGTGCGATGCAGAGGCCCTTGAACCTGGTTCTCTGCCTGCCCGGGCGCCAGTGCAGCTGTCATAGGAGTGGGGTGGTGTGGGCCTCCTAGGAAGTCTGACGATCAGTCTGGCGGCATCATTCATAATTACCAGCAATTTGGCAAACAACTTTTCTGGGAGGCCAATATACAGGGAGTTTCCGTAATCCAGTTGTGACACTATCATGGCCGATTCTGCCATTCAGAGTTTTGCGAAGGAAAGAAGGGTAGCTAGTTTCCGTAGCTGTCTTAACAGACCAACACATGTTCCTACTATGGCAGATACCTGGGGGGTCATGGAGAGCTTGGCATCAATTTTAATGCCCAGGCTTTTTACGGCCTGGGCAGGCTTAGGATTTGTGCCAAGCTCTAGTGCCCAAAAGAGGTCGCTCCAGGGATTGGTGTCCGTGGTGATGGGCAGTACCTCGGTTTCATCAGGATTCATTTTGAGGGAATTGGCGGTCATCCAGTTGACTGTATATTTTAAAATGTTTTGTATTCGTGTGTGGACAGCAGGGGAGTTGTCTATTGGGATGATGATTTGGGTGTCGTCCGTGTAGTTATAGACCTGGCACTCCATCAGTGCGGCCACCAAGGGCTGGAGGTAGGTGTTGCACGTAAGTTTGCCGGGGTCAGACACCTGGTCAGCCAACTGTATTCTCTGTGATCGGTCTGTTAGGAAGGACGTGAGCCCATTAAGGGGCGTTCCCTGAATACCCATCTCCGAGATCCGTGACAAAAGTTGGCCATGATTGACCGTGTCAAATGCCGCGGACTGGTCTAGCAGGACCAGGGCACTTGGCTTTTTGTTATTGGCCCTGAGCCAGAGTTCATCCGTTACTGCCAGCATTACCATTTCCGTACTATGGTGGGCCCTAAAACCTGCCTGATTAGTTTGCAGGAGCTGATTTATTTCTATGTGGTGTGACAAGGATTTCAGCACTTTTGCCAGGAAAGGGAGCTAGGAAATTAGTCTAAAATTTTTAAGGTTCTTTACGTCTGCCCCTTTTTTTTCCGGAGGGGAATTACTCGTGCTTCCTTAAAATCGGTAGGGACGTAGTCGAATTCAAGAGACCGATTTAGTAGTGTGAGGACCTAGCTCTCTACCCCTGGTAATGCCATACGGAATACCCTAGGTGGGCAAATGCTTCTGTTTAATTGGATGTTGTGAAAAATAGCTAGCAAGAGATAAGATCACCAGCCACATAAATGCCTTTTTCCCTTACTTTGTTGCTCCTGCTTTCTGTCCTTCTCAATAGTTTGGGAACTCTGTTCTGCAGCCCCAATAATTGAGAGGGTGAGATCACATACGGTTGCCCACTGGTCAAGAACTTATGATGCAGAAAACTTCTGCAGTGGACATTTGCCTTTTGAAATTACTCAATGCTGCCTTACGTCTGGTACAACAAGCACAAAGTCGCAGTTGAGCTACTCTTGTGTCCGAATCCCTAGGTGGCAACAACAGCCTTTGCCTTGGTTAAGCTCAACAGAAGTGATGGAAGGATTGCTATACTTCTAAAAGGCAGGCAGTCATTCCAAGCTAAATTTACAAGTCTTGACACCAGCTAGGCCTTCTTCTTCCAGGGATTCAGGATGTCTTGGATGAAGGACTAGAACAATTACTTCCTAGCAAAGATTAAATCCTATTAAAACCTCTTGTTAGAGCCACGTTGTCTTTATCTTCTGTAGAGAAAAGTTCTCCAATCCTTATTGCTTCAATTAACGTTTCTTAGAAGACAATTTTCCATTTCATCCAGTCAATATCACAAGATGCCATTAACTTTAATGGTCTGTCCGCTAGGCAGCATGTTGAAGCCAGAACTAAAGTGAAATAGCACTGTGGACTAGAGTCTTTGCTACAAGGATGCAAGTGTCAAGTAGATGAGAGAAATGGTCTCTGGGCCCATTAATGGTATTAGATGAGAAAAGAATGTTGCTAAATTCTGCAAGGATTAACTCGGGATTAGTTCTGCATGAAAATGTAATTACTCCAGAGGAATTGGCTTAGTTTAAGGAAGTTTGCATTACCCAATATTCCTAAAATTAGGCCATTACACCACTTTGCGTAATTTATGCACCATTTGCTGTAAACATTTAATGGATGCGAGGACGCATTTCATGCTAACATTTTGCAAGAATTGCCAGATTCACATTTTGCATAACAATGCATCTTTTTGCATAATTTCATGAAAGCAAATTATCCAAAATTTGCAAATCCCTTGTCATGATTAAGGAATAAATTTATCTCATAGGGATTCCCAGGGCAGGACTAGGAAGAAACCGGCCCGGGCACCAAAATAAAAGTGAATTTCACTCATTAGTGAAATTGATAGATAAAAAAAGTGGACTGTCTTTGCATATTTGGTCAGTTTTTAACTTGTAAAGATACGCTTTACAAATGTTTTGCAAGGTATGGAAAACTGCTTGGATTTTAACTAGCTGGAGGCAATGATTTCTTTAAAAGAGAAATCAACAGTAAAAACTGGCCTTGAGGACCACAAACCAGGCCCATTATGAGCCAAAAAAGAGACTCGCACACTGACCTGTCTGACCAGCCGGTTGATCGCTGTCTGATTGCTCTATAGGCCTGGAGTTAACTAGTGAAGTGGTTTCTGGCAGCAGATAAGAAAGGTTTGATTTTTGACACGCTTTTGTATCTACGTGCTAGTTTAGGGGGATTGAATAGGTTCAAGATGGCCAGATCCACGCCAGATTTTCTTTATGTCCACATACAATATAATTACACAGAACCAAATTTAAATAGTACTCATTTACATTGTCGTTCATTATCCTGAAAACATGGCATGGACCACGCCATCCTGGACCTGTGTTGGATTCCCTGGTGGATCTCTGGAACCAGACTCTTACATTCAGGGAGGGATACAGAATCGGTTCATTCTTCTGAATCACAAAATCCAGAAAGTAGGAAAGGTCCAGAAGTTCCTGCTGGTGAGATGATGGAGGCTCAATAAAACAAATTTACTTTTGCCAGGATGAGGCTATTAGAATATCTAAAACATGCTTGAATTCTTAACAAGCCAGTGCAGACATGGAATTGGCAGAAAAGCAAAGATAATCTTCCTCCAGCCATTGTGCACGGAGGGCATCTAATTCTTTGTTTCTGCCAGATAAAAGGAGTGGAGAGGGTGACAGTGCTCTGTCACAAATAAGTCTATCTGATTAAAAAAAACACACACCTGCTAAATATTTACAGAAAGTTCAAATGATTCATACAATCATCTGACATTTGTGAATAGATGACACAACCCACACTAGGTGCCTGCATATATATTCCTATTGCCTCCAAAGCTAAGGCTAAGGAGCAGACTTTCTTTGGAAACACCAATTTCTACTACTGAATAACTAACTGGTGTGGAGAATACGTCTTTGTCTATCCACTCTCTCCCTGTTCCTTCTGTGTGTACGATGAGAACATAGCGAATACAGACATTTGCTTTCCTGAAGGAGGAAAACATTACTTAAATCCCAGAAAGGTAGTTTTCAACTACCATGTGATGTGTATGGCACGTCATTGTTTATTATCATTATAATTTGCAAGTCTGATAAAGTAACAGATTAATCTTTGAAGAGGTTCGAGTCCCAAAACATCAGCACACAGAGTGCAAAATATTTTGAGTAGTATTTTTTCTTGACCCTGGCTCTTAAAATTGTTATCAATGATGACTAGAAAGAACTGTGCAGGATAGGGGCACACAAAACAAGAGATGATTTGTGCTATTATAGGACAATACCTACGACAGAGGCCCAAATGTATTACAGAACAGAAAGAATAGAAACTCACTGCGTGAAGACTCCCCATACAGGATGGCACAATACAATGCTGAGAAAAAGCGGCTGCACGGTTTAATTTGCTTGCAGCCAGTCTTCACCAGCATACGCAGAAGGGGGGGGGGGGTAATATTTTGAAGGCAAATTTAGGGCAAAACAAAGACAGATGTCCTTTCTAAAGAGGGGAGTTAACAAAAACAGAGCATATGTGTGAACTCCACGGAGACTTACTTTGGTAGTCCAAAATAAAAATAGGAATTGGAAATATTTGGGGACAGTGTTGGGTTTATATCCTGTGGGAATTGAGGGGATGCTTACACTTGGTTCAGTTGGAAAACTTTTTTGTGGACTTGCATCCAGTGTAGAGATTTGTAACCAACGAGGCAGGAAAGAGCAGGAACATAGTAACTTATCCTGAAGTAAGTTTTTGGAAATCGAGTTGTCATTAAGGACAAGTTTTATCTGGAATCATTATACATCCATATGAATGGTGGGATCAAGACAAGGAAAAAGACAACTGAGAAACTTACATAAATTAAATTTCAAACACAATACCCGTCTTGGAAGAGGTTTTAAAAGTACCTTTTGCTACACGTTTCCAGATGTTGCAAGAGGAATAAATAGAGACGGGACGACGTAAGCCAAGAATGATCATTTGACTTTATCTTACATATGAAAAGATTCATGTTCAGAGTTGCAGTAGCAACAATATTCGTTTTTATTTACAGACAACGTGAATCCGGATGATTCAAAGGCAACTGCAGATTTGAAAATGTACAGAATTATCCTAGCAATGACTTTGCATAGGAAATAGAACACATCTACACTCAGAACATTATGGGAAAGCATAATACTAATGGTGCTTTATAGAGAAGATTTCCTTTAATGTAAGGGATGTTTGCGGTATAAAAAACCCAAAATATATATATATTTATCATGTTGGCAGTAACTTTATTTTGCCATGAAATCAAATGCGTTATAATGAACCGTGTCAACTTTTTGTGCAAGCAAGTTTAAATGAATGAAACTTTTTGGACACGAAAATTCATTAAACTGAATTGCTTTCTGACAACAGTCAGTGAAGTGTAGCTGGATTATTAAAAAAAATAATCTGTTCGGTGTTTGAACACGAAATGTTGACACTATTAGTCAGATGACAATATTGTGGTATTGTTGTGGGCTGCTGAACATTTGTGCACCACTTCATGAGAACTGAATGTTCGAATTTTTAATGGTACCAAAGTATGTATCCCCTTAGGAAAAGTTAAACTCTGAATGAGTTCTCTCACGATCTGTTCTTTAAATCCACCTATGTTTCATTTGAACATCTTTCACCATCTGTGGAACTTTCTTCAATAAAATCCTCTGGTTCTTAAGCTAAAATAATTGTCTGGAGGGCATGCAAAACATCTTAATTGATTTTGTAGCTAATGAATAAAGCACCTGGAGGAGTTAACCCCTGCAGTAGGATAAATTGCGAGATGCTCACTTTTAGTTCAAGACCAGGTCGGGCCTCACCAGTAGCAAGCTCAGCTTCAGAAGTGGGACGATGGTTTCTGGAATTGACTCCATAAATAGAAAGGCATATTCCTCTTTAAGAACGCTATTGCAAATCATAGTCCAACAGAAGTAGAAGCAAAGACACAGCCTTGTGAAACTATCAGTGCATTATCATTTATGTCTAAAAAAATCCTTTTTGAACACTTGTAAAAAGGCACAATATGTTTCAAGCTTTAAACAATTCTTGAGTAATTACAAAATGAAAATTAACTGTACAAACCAGGCATTCATCAAAAGTTGGAAGGTGTGTAAAGAATTCACATTCTTATGTGAAAGACAAAATGTCGTTCCAAAGCGGTACAAAAAACAGGTACAAAAAACAGGTCATACAGCAGTTTCAGTTAAAATCCTTGAGTATTTTCTTTGAATGTCCCACATAATGGCAAAGCACGGAATCATATCAAACTCCATACTACTGTAAGAGCTGCCACAATGCCATTGAGAAGTGCCATGCTATAGCCCATGTGAAAAGAATGTCCCGTCATTCTCCTAGGAAAGAAAAAAACAAAATTATTCCACATAGAATAAGCATTTTATAAGAGACAAAAATGGCATTTATGGCTTTCTATTTTATAAAATATGGACTTGAACATCAATCCCCAATTAATAATTCTGTCCATCCATATAGGATTATAATAAATAGGACAATAGCAAGATAGTTTTTAACATATTTCATACATATGTGAAACTGTTATACAATGTAAATTTAAGAGTTTATGAAATTAGTTTCAAGAAGAGCAGCAAAAACAATATATGATTTTCCACTGTGTTTATTTAGTTATCCTTGCAATACTCTGTAGGAGACCATAGGTAACTAGCATTTAAAATACAAATTTAGTGTAACGTCCAGGTCAAACACATCATTGGATGTTCTACATATTTGATGAATAGTGATTATTTGAAGAATAGTGCTTTCAAATAGTATAAGCAGCAACTCTTGTGCGTCACAGCGAATCTCTGGCACCTGCTGCGACCTCCTGAAAGATTAAGAATCTGTTGTGTTAGAAATGGGGGTCTCTAGTAGGCAGAGGTAGGTACCTTTGTCCAGATAGGGACCCTTGCTTTTAGGCAGGGTAAGGGGATACACTTCTAAAATAACCCCTGCTCAACCCGGTGGTAGCTTGGCACCAGCAGACAGGCTGATCTCAGAGGCAGTGTGTAAAGCATTTGTGAAGACATGCAGTAATACAGTGAAAACACTACAAATGGACACCACACCGGTTTAGAAAAATAAGTATTCTTTATCTAAACCAAAACAGGACCCAAAATGACAAAAATACACAATACAGTAAAAAGATATGACTTTCAAATGGTAGAAATAGTTCAGTTCAAAGCAAATTGCAGATGCGACACTTTTCACAGAAAGTACCTTGGATGTGTAATGCAAACAACCAAAACAGGCGGAAGGTGATGCGTTGGATCCTTCCCGGGAGGAAGGTGATGCATCGGATCCTTCCCTCAGGGAAGGTGATGCGACCGTTCCTTGCTCTGGAGGAGGTGATGCGCTGGTTCCTTACTGCAGCGCAGGGGAGGTGATGCGTCATTGCCTTACCAGAGAGTAGGTGATGCGTCGGTTTTGTACTGGTGGGGAGGTGATGCATCAGTTTCCCACTGCTGGAACCTCGATGCAATGAGACGATCTGGGACGATGCGTGGATTCTTGTAGCCGCACAGCAGGCTTGCATCCCAATTGATGCGGTGATCTCGGACTTCGGAGATCGTTGCACTCTATGTGGCGTGCAGCGATTTCTCGAGCCGCGGATGCCATTGCGACGGTTTCTTTGGCAATACATCGAAACCGGTACGAATGCGTCACGCTTCTTCGATATTGCGTCGATTTTCTAGCTCCCAGCTGAAAACAGTTCTCTAGAGGTCCAAAACAACAGCAGGCCCCTCTTGCAGGTCAAAACTCCCAGCAGGGCAGTTCAGGGGAGCTGTTGCTTAAATCTTTGTGTCCCTGAGACTTCAGAACAGGAGGCAAGCACAGTTTCGAGCCCTTGGAGATCTTCCTCAAGATGGGGACACAGCAAAGTCCTTTTCTCCTCTCCATGGCAGCAAGTAGCCACTGCAGGCCAACCCCAGACAGCAAACAGGACAGGGGCAGTATTCCTCCTCAGCTTCACCGGCTCTTCTCCTTGGCAAAGGTTCCTCTTGATTTCCCAGAAGTGATCTAAAAGTCTGGGGTCTGGGCCCCAATTTTTATACACAAAAATTATTTGTTCTCTGAAGGCAGTGTGTGTTTGTACCCAGCCAAAACCAGTTCTGTCCTCACTGGTGCAGCTTCCAGGCAGGAGGTGGAGACAGTATTGTTGACGGCAGACCAGGCCCATTCAGGTGAAAGGAAATCTCCTCCCAATACTCCAAATGCAGCCCAGGTCTTTTCAGCCCAGCCCTGACTCATCAGGCTCACAGGAGCCACTGCTACTCCCCAGCCCGTCATCCAAAAGACAGACATTTTTTGTTTAAATCTTTTTATTAGGGTTTTACTTTATAGATTCCCATGTGGGTCGTCAGACAGGTCACAGGCCAATCATCACATACGTTATTGATTACACATCATCTACAGTTATAGCACATCATTATCATTCGGGTTTCATTCCTCCAAATATGGTTACACATCATCTCTCAGGTATCTGTTACTAAATCGTCTCGTTACATGATGCTGTGCCGTGTTGCGTCCGGTCCCTTGTGTTGTATAATGGCGAGGACGGGTGTAACTTCCTCCCCTCTACCTGTGTATGATCACCCTTTACTGCATGTCCAATCAGGAGTACTCTGTGAATAGGTCGGCTTCCGAATCGCCGCCTGGAACTTAACTTGAAACTGTGGGAAGAAACGTCTCCCAAAAGAGAGGGGGGTTGGGGAGTACAAGGGGCGGGTGAGGACAGGTGGCCGTGGCGGGCGGTATGTGAGCCGGGTACTGGCCTGGGGGGTGGGGTTGCGTGCGACTCGGGATGGGGAAGGAGTGATCTGTCATGGGGGCAGACGATAGTCTCAGAAATATTGACTGCCTGTCCTATTCTATTCTCTCACCGGGGGCTTCACTCGGCTGGCATTGAGGCCTGTGACCTGGGGTGTTGGGAAGCGTTGCGGGGCGGGGGTTGTGTCGGCTCCTGTGCCTCCTCTGCTGTTGTCTCTTGTTTAAATTGTATTAATAGTTGCGCCCACATCCAAAAGCCAGACATGCAATACACAAACATAGCAGAGGCATGGTGGATGGCTAAGGCAGAAAATACCTACTTTCTAAAAGTGGTATTTTCAAACACAAAATGCAACAAGCATTGAAAATGCAATAGGTCTCGCAATAGAAGAGTTTAACTTTTTTCGTTTTGCAAATGGATGAGTGGCGTTGCGTGGATGAGTGGCGTTGCGTGGATGAGTGGCGTTGCGTGGATGAGTGGCGTGTGAGAGTGGCGTTGCGTGTGAGAGTGGCGTTGCGTGTGAGAGTGGCGTTGCGTGTGAGAGTGGCGTTGCGTGTGAGAGTGGCGTTGCGTGTGAGAGTGGCGTTGCGTGTGAGAGTGACGTTGCGTGGGTGAGTGGGGTTGGAATGCAATAGGTTTCGCATTAGAAAAGTTGTAGTTATTGGTCTTGTAAATGACAATTTATTTATTTTTTCGTTGTTAAAATTGCTAAATTGATGGCTTTGTCATTTACAATGCCAATAGTTATAACTTTTGCGAATGTGACACCTATAGCATTTGGAATGCAACATGTTTTGTATTTATGTGACTTATATGGCAGCTCTGGTCGTTAAAAATTGCTAAATTGATGGCTTTGTCATTTACAATGCCAATAGTTATAACTTTTGCGAATGTGACACCTATAGCATTTGGAATGCAACATGTTTTGTATTTATGTGACTTATATGGCAGCTCTGGTCGTTATGCTACATCTCTAGATAGTTTTATCTTTCGCAAATGTGACACCTATTGTAACACAATATGTGTTGTGAGTGAGGGTGAGGGGTTGAGGGTGAGTGAGGGTGAGGGGTTGAGGGTGAGTGAGGGTGAGGGGTTGAGGGTGAGTGAGGGTGAGTGAGGGTGAGGGGTTGAGGGTGAGTGAGGGTGAGTGAGGGTGAGGGTGGGTGAGGGTGGGTGAGGGTGAGTGAGGGTGAGTGAGGGTGAGTGAGGGTGAGTGAGGGTGAGGGGTTGAGGGTGAGGGGTTGAGGGTGAGTGAGGGTGAGTGAGGGTGAGTGAGGGTGAGGGTGAGTGTGGGTGAGGGTTTGTGAGTGAGGGTGAGTGAGGGTGAGTGAGGGTGAGTGAGGGTGAGTGTTATTAATTGTACATATGGGAACTATTTGGGGGAAAGTGCAGACGCCAACCTGCAGCAACCCAGCTCGGGTCACAAAGAAATATGCCAGGCTAAGAGAACATATTACAGTAAGCAAGCGGATACTTGCGCCCAATATGGAATGGCAGCTGTCAGTGAACGTGTAGTGTTGTTAGTGCCCATTATTAGTGTGTTATCACTGCGGTAGACACAGCTGTGCGGTTACAGTAGCACGCCACTCCTAGTTAGTGCTGTGATGGTACTGTTCACTGTTTATGTATTAATGGCAGCTGTTAGAGTGTTGGCAGTGTCCACTGTTGACCCCTGAGATAGAACGTAGAGCAGATAGGTAGGAGGCAGCAGGGCCAAGTGAGGTAGGTAAAAGTAGCTGCTGGCAGCATTACTTCCCTGGCTGTCCTGCTCTATGAATCGATCTACACTGGATCCCAGACTTGAAGCGCAAACTGGAGAGCTGCGGGGGGGCAGGCACCTCCTGGATTAGCAGTTGGAGCAGGACATTATATTTGGAAACGGGTGTGGAGCGACAGAAAGTGGAGGGGATGGGAGAGAAAACAGCCAGAGGAAAAAATTTGAAAAAGGCCTATGGAAACGCAGTGAAATGAAAGGGGGAAGCCACCTAGGAAGAGCCTGGGTAAGCGGAGTAGGAAAGCCCGTATTTTGCTTTGCGGTTTATTTTCGTATTATGTTTCGCTCTGGATTGTATATCTGTTGACAGCTTAATGTCCTTTTGGGCGTGTAATCAGTGTAATCAGTTATTTCCTGCAGCGCAGCATTTTGTTCTTTATGTAAGGGAGTGAGTTTTTTTTTCACAAAATGGGTGTAGTGGCACAATTACGAACAATCTTACTCTTAAATAACAAGCCGTGAGGGGCGGTAGGTGTTTGGGGAAGATATACGGGAGAGTAACTTAACTGCAAGCAGCGCCGTGTGCCAGTGAGTCGCTGTAAAGCCTTGAATACATAAACACCAAGACTAACCTTCCAAACACTTTTAGTTTGCTAAAACTGAATTTATTTTCACATAAAAAAGGAATTTTTGTTCTAAATAGGAACATAAAGCAGGTAATAATTTGCTAAAGCTATATTTTGCATATTTACAATACCATCACACATTTACATGGACGCACGGGAACACACACTCAGGGTGCCTGTTGATTTTAGAAACTATAGCAACTTTTGTTTTGCAGGAATGTGGGATATGCACCTGGGGGAGGGGAAAGGAGCCGAGAAAAGCTAACACTGCTCACTGCATTTGTATTAATGCAGCGCATTATTTCCGGATCGTGGCGCTGAAGCAGATTAACGACGGAATTACTAGGATTTGCCCAAATGCATCCATGTGACACTGCCTTCTAGTCTCAGCAACGCACAAGCATTGTGGGACATGTAGTTTCAGGTTTTACATTAATCAGGACCTACAAGTCAGGCCGGTCTAGAATATAAATTACAGTTTGAAACAAAATATAGTTAAGGCGGGCTGAGGCGGTTATATACGACGCGGGTCATCTGTCTGTGACTGGATGAACTACGATGCTTAAATCCGCCCAGCTTTCTCTCGTTATTCAGTTACCCCCAATAGTGAAGTCGGCTCAATAACTACTAAGTGGAGCCCTGCAACGTGCTATTGTTATTTTGTACTTTTAACTGTGCAATGGCACCATCACCATGCTTTAAGAACAGGAGATTGCCTAGCGAGATGTATATGGCCTTATTTGTAATGGTAAAACCTGAAACTACTAGTCCCAGACTGCAAAGCGTCCTCTCCTAAAACATTAGAATCATTTTAAAGGTGGAAAACAAAACTGCATGGTCCAGTATGCACATTAGTTCCCCGGACTCATCACAGCTTTCCCCACCATGCATACAAGAAGCTAGGGCAAGATCTTTAATCCCAAAATCTTTTTTATTAAAACAAGCTCAAGTTGAATACATACTTTTCATTGTTAATCATGCATGCAATACAGTTGTCAATTTGTGTAACATTTGTTGGATGTCAAGTACATTCATCGACCCCCAAGAGCGACCCTAGGGTCGGCTACAAGAGTTTATGGCCAGAGCGGCAACTTTAGATGTATATGAAACAGGCAAGATCGATTATACATCCATACATTTAATACACACTTTTAGGCACCTCAACTCCCTCTGTATTTGCGCCACTGAGACCAGACCTTCTCCCACTTCTACTTGACGATTTCTGACTATTTAGGACAGTAAAGATTATGGGTGTGGTGCTGTTAAACAATCAAACAGAAAAAGGACTGGATCAGCTAAATCAATAATTGCTCAAGTTTACCATATTGAGGGCCAATATGTTCTGACTCATCCAAGTGAATGTTGATGAGGAATCATAATACGCCCACAATGCAAAAGTAAATGACAAGCTGCGAACAAAGCATCCGAAAGCAGCCTAAAGGGGAGAAAGGAGGGGTGAGTGTAAGCCGAGGTCACACGGCGGGCAGGGGAGGGGGCGGAGCGGGGAGAGCGAGAGCGGCATGTGGGTGTAAAGAAGCCGGGCCGGGCAGGGGAGGGGGCGGAGCGGGGAGAGCGAGAGCGGCATGTGGGTGTGAAGAAGCCGGCCGGGCAGGGGAGGGGGCGGAGCGGAGCGGGGAGAGCGAGAGCGGCATGTGGGTGTGAAGAAGCCGGGCCTTTGAAGTGAAGCTAAGCTTCACTTCAAAGGTGTCGGAGGAATGCGGGCGGCTGTGCACTCGCTTTTAAGCTCAATGCACATGCGCATTGAGCTTAAAAGTCACGGGCACTGCAAGGAATCGCCACGATTCCTTGCTTCGTAGTTAAACGTTGTTTGAGCCGCAATAGGCTCGCAAGCTCGATGCGCATGCGCATCGACAGGCGAGACCTAAAAATCACCCTCACTAAAAGATGCATTTTAACATTCTGAGTTAAGGCATACTAAACTTTATTTTCCTACCTTGTTCCCAGGGTCAGTTATGTTTAGACGATGTAATAAACAAACTCCCTATTCTATCCTATGAGAGCAAGTAGCTTTGCAATAGTGAAAAACGGAATTGGCAGTATTTCACTATCGGGACATGCTACACACATCAGAGCATGTCCTACCTTTCACATACAATGCACCCTGCCCACAGGGGCACCTTGGGGCTACCTTAGGGATGACTAACATGTAAGAAAGAGGAAGGTTAGGGACTGGCAAGTGTGTGCACTTGCCAAGTCGACATGGCAGTCCCAGACTGCACCCAGGCTCTGCAATGGCAGGCCAGAGCTATATTTTACAGGCTGCTTCCATGGGTGGCACAATCAGTGCTGCAGCCTAAAAGCAGCATTTTATTAACAGGCCCTGGCCATACACAGCGCACTGTACTAGGGTCTGACTAGTAAATCAAATATGCCAATCATGGAATCACTAATCCATAACAACAATTTACAACGGGAGCACTTGCACTTTGGCACTGAACAGCTGTGACAAACTGCCCAAAGCATCTAGACCAGCAAAACGAGTCCAACACACAGCAAAACACAGGAGGCAAAGGCAAAAAAACAGGGGAGGCCCACGTCAATGGTGCCAGGTTTAACATGTTGGATAAGTGTAAATTCTATTGGGATTGAGTGCCCTGCATGCTTTTCCAAGAACAGGAAATACAAGAAAAACAGAAGGCTCAAAGCATCTACAGAGGTTGCTTCAGGACCCTTAACTTATTCATAAAGCTAAGGCAGTAAGCCTCTATACTCTGTTTTACACGAGACTATTGCCTAATGGGAGGCACTTGAGAAGACTTTAGTTTCCCTCTGATTTAGTCAAATTAAGTTCAGAAGGCTTATCGAGTACTCCATTATATCTCAATCACCAACCATCCATCTTTTCTTAGTCCTAGTTCCTACACAAAACCCAGGTAAAGGGAAAAAAGCTCAGCTGTTCAGAGCCAATCCTGCAGCGTTTGTTCTAAAATCTATTACTGCACCATCTAACAGTGAAAAGGAATCCCATCCACTAAAAGTGGGTACCATCTGTTAGAAGGGGAAAGCTGGATATTGTCTTTAATCTGTGCGGTGTCCAGTATAACAGGCCCTAATCATCTGAAGCGGTGTTAGAGCTGGACTAGAAGCTATTCTGGGGACTAGTTCACACACCAAACTGGTCGAGTCGATTTAGGCTTGTAAATGATCTGAGAAACATGATAGGACCTCAAGGGTGTCAAAATCTTAAGATTCCAATGTCTCGGTAATGGAGAACAGCAGTCACAATTTTCTGCTGGCAGGCATAGCCACTGGACTAGTTAGCACCCCTCAGGAGACAATGGGACATCCAATTGTTCTATTAGACAGTCACATTTAACAGTAATAACCAAGGAACTAAGTCAGAGGACGATAGTTCAGACACTTTTTCAGAGGTCATCGCAATCTGCCAAGGCAAAAGAAAACACCACAGAAGGATTAAAGGAAAGAACCTATTTTATGCAAATCATACCATTATTTATGGTCTGGTCTGTTGGGGGCTTTCCAAAGGCGTAGGATACCAATTTCAGCTAATGTTAGTACTGTTACAAACTATCTATTTGTGTATACTGCTATGATTGAATGTAAAACATTGTCAACGTTTGATAGTATTCTCTTTTCATATCCCCTCCCAATAGGTTTCAAGTCGAGGGCAGAATCACAAAACATATAATATGTGTTGTATTCAGTATGTCTGCATCTCCAAAGGTTTGCATTTGCACCTGAATGTGCCTTATGTAGTTTATATGGAGAGCAATATCATGCATGAAGTAGTTTAAAATATCTCTACTTCAGGTGGAATTATTTTAAAATCTGTTGTGATCCTCCACACGATCAGGCCAAAATTTCCTCATGAAACGGTTTCTAATTGTGAGTTCTACAACAGCTTGAATGCAAAAGTGATCAGGTTGGAGAAGAGTGTCAGTAATAGCTGTGTAGAGCCTTGAGACTGTGCCTGAGAATTATTTCCACTTGTATATGTAGTGAACGATGGGCGAGTCCTGATAAGCTATGTGGGTACTTCTAAGAATTTGATGAAGACAACGGGAAGCTAGCTGGGGCTTGTGCTTGTCCTTTAAGTGAAGGCAGCGTAGTCTGTCCCCGCAGTTCTTATATCCATCTTCTGAGCAGGGCACAGTGGAGGGTTTCTCTATGGGCTTAGGCTTCTTGTCAGCATTGGGGAAACAGAAATGCAGGGTGCCCTATGTTGGCTTATTATCAAGACAAATACAAAATGTTCACTCCAAAGGGTCTGTGCTCTAGTTATCCAAACTTGTATAAAAAAACAGGAGTGAAAACCCATCAACCTTGTTGGGATTGGGGTGGTGGAAAGTTATATACAATAAACAATATTCCAACTGGTATTATTTGTGGACAATTATGAAGGATATCTATACAGCATTATCCATCAAAGAACAATTCATATGTGCACATGGCATCATTTTATCAGCATTTCAAAAAATATAGGGCAAATGTAATTACAGTTAATATCAGCACTGCAATTAATAAATAACAAGTGACAGCCCAAAGATGTACAAGTTGCACGAGTGCAAGAGTGAGTGGCACTACGGCGACACAAATGACAGTGAGAGCAGCGTGGACGGCGCAACATGTGTTGTGAATAATTATATACAGTGAGTAAAAACAGAGTGGTTTTTCAAACAGTTCAGGTTTTGTTTTCCGTTTTTTTCAAGAACCACTAAGTAAGGGGCGCCTAATATCTTGCTGTGAAGTCGACGGCGTTTCGATCCATACGAGTTAGGATCATCATCAGGACTGAGGGGCTGGAAGCAGTGCTGTATGGGAAAGAAGGGGGGGGAATGAGTGACGGGCAGGGGCAGGGGTCCATCGGACTGATAAATTGGAGAGGGAGAAATGCTCACCGTCTGGCAACTGATCGATAGCAAGGAGGTCTGGGTGGATGTCTCGAGGGACGTCCCGAAGCAGGGTAACTGCCGTGTCCGAAATTACATCTTCGGTACCACAAGTGCCTGAGAGCTGAGGATGAAAACGGAATGCCAATTCAGGGTTGAGAGCTCAAGGGTCGGTTACCCTAGAGTCAGTGGTAAGAAGCAGAAGGGAACTTACCGGGAGTTAGGAGTCAAGTCAGAGATTATCCGGAGCCGTGTGGTCCGTGGAAGGGCGAGAGCTGATCTCGGGGTGATAGGTGGGACGAGGTGAGTCAATCTGTGGAGAATGGAAAAGAGGTCAGCGATCGGAGTCGATCGGGGAGGCTACCGGTTCAGATATGGCAGTAGGAACCGAAGAGAAGCATTACCTGTCCTCGAGGTATTTAGGCGAGCGAATGAAGCGCTGTTCGGGAGTTGCTATGGCAATCTGGTTCCCGGATTCGAGCTAAATAGAGATAGGTCGAAATGGCCTGCCTGATGACGTGGAGCTACCTGAGAATGGTAGAACTGCAGGGATAGGAGCAGAGGGAAGGGGTGGGGGAAGGGGGCGGGACTCCTGTCACGGGAGCAGCTCAGGAATAGAGGCTGTCGTGATCGGAGGCAGGTAAGTGGACAGGAAGTACCGGTAAGAGCAATGCCGGCGGGGAGTCAGCAGATTAGTCAAGGGGTGGTGGCGATTTGAAAGCAGATGTGAAGCACGTGACTCACGGGTGTTTACAGAGTAATGTCATCAAGTTAAAAACAAAATTACAGTAAAGCACATGCATTATATTTAGATTATGAGTCCATGATTTAGCATACATAAGTAGCGTTGCACAGAGGTTCAGTGGGATGACAGAAGTATGGGTAATGTCTGTCTAAAGGGTGACATGGGTTAAGAGATAGGAGGAATACGTAACCTATAATTTCAGAAAGGCAGGGGGTGAGCGCAGATAGTCAAGATGTCAGATGGTGAGAGTGCTGTTCCACTCATCAATGGTATTTAATCCGTTGTTAACGGAGTCACAAAGGGTCATCCACCTGCATTCGCTCTTGTTTAAGAGGGATCGGATGTCACCACCTCTTGTGGGAAGTGTTAGTTGTTCAATTACTTGCCATTTCATGTCTGTGTCCTTATGATTTTTCTCGAGGTAGTGATTCACCAAGGGCGCTGTAGTCACTTTGCAGTTAATACGGCTTTTGTGTTGCACAATCCTGTTTTTGATGGTTTGTGTGGTTTGGCCCATGTAGAAAAGTTCGCATGGGCATTCAATGGCATATATTACGTTGGTGGATCTGCAGTTAGTGTGGTTTCTTAGGGTATGAGTTCTGTCTTTGTACTTGAATACTTTGGTGTTAGTTGTAAGTTCACACACTGAACAACTTTGGCATTTAAAGTGGCCCAGGACTGGTGGCAAACCCCATGCTGCAGTGATGCTGTGGTGATCTGGTGTTTTAACTGGCCAACTGATTGCACGCACCAAGTGGGATGACAAATTATCTCCTCTTTGATAAGAGAAGAGAGGTTCTTCTTTGAAAGGTTCTAAGGGACGGAGGATAGACCAGTTCTTTTTGATTATTTTGGCCACTTTCTTGCTGCTAGGACTACATTTGGAAACAAATGGAATCCTCTTTAAGGGTTGCTTGGTTTGGCTGGAGAGTAGATGCTCTCTGTGGCAATACCACGCTCTTTTTCGGGCTCTTGAGACCAGTCTTTTGGGGTATCCTCTGGTGATGAGTTTTTGGTCAGAACATCCGCCTCCCTGAAGTAGTCATGACGCCACTTGCAGTTTCGCTTGATTCGGAGAAATTGTCCAAATGGCAGACCATCTCTGAGTCCTCTCGGGTGGTAGCTGGCATATTGAAGTAATGTGTTTCTTTCCGTCGGTTTACGGAACAAACGGGTTCCAAGTTTTCCCTCTTCGGCGTGAATAGTGACGTCTAGGAAAGGTAGGTCGTTCTGTTTGCATTCGCCTGTGAACCGGAGATGTTCCTGCGAGCGGTTCAACCAGTCAATAAAGGACATGAGAGCTTCATTGGTACCCTTCCAAAGTAGCAGGACGTCGTCGATGTATCGACGCCACAAGTATATATTTTCTGCCGACCTCAAGTTTCCCCACTCGTATTATACGATACAGAGCCGACACTAGGTGTTTCCCATCAGGGGAACTAAGAATGAAGTGTTAGGGAGCAAATGTTTCTGGCTCATTTGGAAACTAATCAATTTCCGCATGCCCTGCCGTAATCTGACCCAATGGAGTGGGTTGGGTATCTCGGAAGAATTGCTCTCGTGTTCTAAACCGTCCATCACAGAACAGATCTCCCCATACTGATATCTTAAGCCGCTTACACATATTCTGAAATCCCGTTTCGAGCAGGAGTAAAAGATCTGGCTGATACACCAGCGGAAGGCGAGGTGAATACAGGAGACACGTTTCCAACAGCCGTGCTATGCGCCTCCAGGCGTCAATCATGCATGTAACAGTCGTGGAAGGCGTCTCCACCACACTGAGAGGCCCATGAATAAGGCCAGCAAGCGGAACAGGTCGCGCAATCCAATCTTCAACCGCTAATTGGGGCATGAATGGCGTAGGTGCCATCCAGTGATACGCATAATGCGCCTGTGCACTAAGATAGTAGAGTGCAAGATCAGAAACATCAAATCAAATGGGGCTGGTATGAAGAACTACTTTATCTTTATGTAACTGGAGAAAGGGTCTTCTATGGTTAGTGCCTGTAGTTCACCCACTCTTCTGAATGGAGTGATTGCAACGAGGAAAGCTGTTTTCAAAGTAAGGAACTGAAGTTCACATTTGTGCATGGGTTCGAATGGCAGACCCATTAGCCTTGTGAGGACTATGTTAAGATTCCATACTGGGGCAGGTGGAAGTCTTGGTGGTATTACCCTTTTTAGCCCTTCCATGAATTCTTTGATGACAGGCACTCGAAATAGCCACAAGTGTTGCCTATTTTGAAGGTAAGCTGCTATAGCAGCAAGATGCAGTCTGATGGATGTATGGGCCAATGCGGACTGCTGCAAATGTAGGAAGGTAGCACAGTATGTTCTGTATGGAAGCATCAAGAGGGTTGATGTGATGGATATTGCAATAGATAACAAAACGCTTCCATTTGGCTGTGTAGCAGGCCATTGTGGTAGGCTTTCTGGCCTCTTTAATAATGTTCATACAGTCTGGTGGAAGGTTGAGATAACCAAACTCTATGACTTCAGGAGCCAGATCGCACGGTTCAGCTGTTTGGGATCTGGGTGTTTGATTTCACCATGGCTCTGTGTGAGGAGACTGGGAGTTAAATGTAATTTTTGGCACCAGAGAGACTTTCAACAGGGTTGTGACCCAAGGATGATGTGCCCATGTTTGAGCTACTAGGATTAGCGTGAGTGATGTTTGCCTGAGTTTCCGAACCACTGATAGAATGAGTGGGAGATGCGGAAAAGCATAGGCAAATATCCTTGACCAGTTCATCCATAGAGCATTGCCTTTGGACAACGGTGGGGGGATACCTTGAGGCGAAGCTTTGGCATTTTGTGTTTTCGGGTGTTGCGAACAGGTCTATGTGAGGGACTCCCCAGGCTTGAAAGTATGGATGGAGAACTTGAGGGTGGAGTTCCCACTTGTGTATCGGATAGCTTGGCCTGCTGAGGAGATCAGCAATCTGATTGTTGACTCCTGGGAGATTTTCCACTAGGAGATAAATGTTGTGGTGTATAGTCCCCTTCAGATGTCTTGGGCTAAGTGGGACAGTTGGAGAGTGTGTGTTCCCCCCTGCTTCTGTATGTAATACATAGTTGTCTGTTCGGACTAGTACAGCTTTGCCAGAGAGGTGATCTTGAAAGGCTTTGAGTGCTAGAAAGATTGCCATGAGTTCTAAATGATTGATGTGAAGCAACCTTTGCTGTAGGCTCCACCTCCCTTGCACTGTGTGTTGTTGGAGATCAGCTCCCCAGCCAGTAAGGGATGCATCCACTGTTAACACGGTTTGCGGAATGGGGGTCTATGAACGGCCATCCTTAGGACAGATTTTGTGTGTTACACCACTGCAGAGAGCGATGAGCGCGGCCGCTTACCAACACTAGATCGGTTAATAGACCCTGTGACTGATTCCACAGACTGACTAAACACTCTTGAAGTGGAAACATGTGTAACCTGGTGTGGGAAACAATCATGATGCAAGATGCCATCATTCCCAGCAGTTGCATATACACTTGAGATGGAAGTGACTAAATGGGATGAAATTTGAGAACGAGCGCCTGAATGTTTCGAATTCTGGCTGCATTAGGATACGCCAGAGCCTTCGGAGTATTGAGAGTGGCTCCTAGGTAATCCTGAACCTTGTTTGGCTGAACATGTGATTTTAACACATTGACTGAGAACCCTAGCTGTTGAAGCAGCTGAATAGTTACTGAAATGTGGTTGCGACATTGCTGATATTGTTGAAAATGGCAATGTATGTGTACATAAGCGGCGTTCATTTGTGTTAACTGTACCTCTTGTCGTAAGCAGAATGGATATTGCAAAACACTGACTGTGTTATCCCGCCAGCACAGACCCATACACACATATATACAGCAGCCATTTTAGGTACCATGGTCTCTCTGTTTGCAATCGATCATCAGCCCTCCCCTGACCCTGCAAGCTTCCCCCATGCACCCTGACCGCCCCCGCTCTCAGATGCACAAGTCATAAGCTCTCCCCTCCCGCATGACTCTGTCTCTGAGAATCACACCCCGTGCCTGACCAACACCTCCTTTCCTTCCATGAATACCCCTCCTTTGATGACCCCGTTCTCTGAGCCTGATTGTCCGCACGGACCGCTGGTCATCCCTCAGCCTGAGGATACAGTTTATTGCCCACTACTGTATGCACTCGCCTCTCTTGAAAGGAGCCACTATTGATCATGACCACCCCACCCCCTGAGATTCGATCAGGCGCACACATTCCAAGGGAATCAGCAGAACACTCAGCTGCGTGACAGCCCCCTCCTATTGTATGGAGGATAAGGGCCCCTACTGTAGCCATGTGTTGGAATATCTTCATACTTCACAATGTCTCGATTGTAATAAAGGATGCCTGTGTGCCACAAACCTGTGTATAAAAGACGAAGCCTCAGAGAAACTTGTTAGAGCACCTCCCGAAGACACTATGCGAGTGTCCGAAATGACAGGCTCTCCTCATGAGAAATAAACCTTTTTCCTTGTCTTCCTGCTTCCAGTGCCCGTCTCTTCATTTGGTAATTATTTATGATGGGAACTAAGAGGCGCCTTGCGCCAGCAGCCTGGGCATCAGGAGCGTTACGGGCTGACTTTTCCACAATATATGCTGGCCTTGATGGAACAGTCGTCCAGATAGGGAAAGGCATGTATTTGTTGTCTTCTGCGATGCGCAGCTACTACCGCCAGACATTTTGGGAAGACTCTGGGAGCAGTGGTGACTCTGAATGGGAGCACATTGAACTGGTAATGTTGACCTGCTACCACAAACCTGAGAAATTTGCATTGAGCCGGATGGGTTGGGATATGAAAGTAGGCGTCCTTTAAATCTAGAGTAAAAAGAAAATCGCCCTTTTGCAAAAGAGCCAGTATTTGTTGCAGTGTTACCATGTGGAAGTGGTCTGACTGTATGTAAAGGTTGAGTTCTCTGTGATCCAATATGGGTCTGAGAGAGCCGTCCTTTTTTGGAATTAAAAAGTAAAAGGAGTACACGCCCGGCCCTTGATGTTGAGGTGGTACGGGCTCTATGGCTTGTTTTAGTAGTAGGGATTGTACTTCCTGTTTGAGAAGGTACAGGTGATCCGGTGAAAGTCTGTGTGTTTTTGGGGGAATGTTTTGAGGAGTGTTGATGAACTCCAGGCAGTAACCAGAATGGATTATTTGAAGAACTCATTTGTCTGTTGTTATTGACTGCCACTTTGGTAGAAATTGTGACAGCCGTCCCCCTACAGGTGTTAAGTGCACAGGGGGGAACTATGGGCAAGTCACTGTTTTGTATTGGATGGCAAGGTACGTATATTGGAGCCTCTACCTCTGCCATTGCCGTTGTTTCCTCTATAATTGCCTCAATAGAAACCCTTGGAACCTGAGGGTTGATTATTACGCTTATAGGTGGACGAAGTGTCCGAGGTAGTAGTTCTAGATCATGCTCAATAAAAGGAGCGAAAAAAGAACCATGCACTTGTGGAGACTGAAGCGCTCCCATCGATTTAGCCACATCAGTATCTTTCTTCATTTTATCAAGTGAAGTGTCTACCACTGGCCCAAAAAGGTGTTCCTTATCAAAAGGTGTGTTTATTATTGAGGTCTGAACCTCCGGTTTAAACCCGGATATGCGCAGCCAGGCATGTCTTCTTAAAAGAATACTAGTGTTTACTGCTCTGGCAGATGTATCAGCAGCATCTAGGGAACATCTAATTTGATTATTAGAAATTAACTGTCCCTCCTGAACCAGGTCTTTCGCTTTGGATATGTGTTCTTGAGGAAGAAATTGGATGAGTTGTTCCATTTCATCCCAGTGTGTGTGGTCATAGCGTGCTAGCAATGCCTGTGTATTGCAAATATGCCAGAAGTTAGCATCCTGGGAGGCTATCCTTTTCCCTGAAGCATCAAGGAGTTTACACTCTTTATCTGGTGGTGGTGCATCTCCAGTAGTCTGGGACTTTGCCCTTTACGTGCAGTAAAAACTACTAGTGAATCTAATGGTAGTTGGGGCAGGCTTGTATTTTTTACCTACCCTTGGAGTAAGGATACCTGCCCTAACAGAATCCTTAAAAATGTTGTCTACATGTCTGGTCATGCCTTTTAACATGGGCAACATGTCTGTAGACTTTTGTGTGTTGTGTAGTGTCTCGAAAAGGAAGTCCTCTTCAAGGGATTCTCCGTGTAGAGGGACTCCATGGTAAGTAGCAGCTCTACTTAACAAAACGACAAATCCTACACTGTCATCTGGTGGAGAGGGTCTGGTAGGATATATGTCCGGGTCGTTGTCATTGGGAGAATCAGTATTAGTCATTCAACACGTCTCCCAGCTGATCGTAATCATTATTATCCCCATCACCCTGATTGTCAAGTGTGTGTGGTGGTAAGTACTCTTCAGGTGAAGTTGGCACAGGTATAGTCTGGGGTAGAGAAGGTGAAGGAAGAGGAGGAGGGGAAGGGGTTGTACCAACAGTTCCCTTCTTCAATGGTATGTGGTATTCCTCTTCTGTTGTAGCAGCTCTTTTTAAGTCACTTTAGTGGTGATATGTCCAGTATTTAGGTGTATAACCGGAATTTTTTGTTTCGTATCCGGTTTGTCGAGCGGATCACTGAAAACATGTTTCTTTTGTGACTTTGGCGTTCCTATGTGTTTCGGCTCCGAATGTTTCGGTGCCAATGATTTTTCGGCCGGAGCTTTCAGATCCGAACTTTGTTTCGGTGCAGACGGAGGATGTTCGGTGCCAGACTTTTTCTTCGGCTCAGAAGTCTTTGGGTCGGTGCCCGATTTGGCATGGGGATTTTCGGAGCCGGCAGCTTTTTACTATGCAATGGTGCCGAACCTGAAGGCGGGGCTTTGGATGCTTGTTCTCGGCGCCCAACGAGGCCTGAGGGCGCAGTTTGGTCCAGAGTATTTTTCTTCAATGGGAGTGGAAGGTGGCGCGAGATAGGGACTGTACTCACGGTACGTTGTCCATGCGGGATGTCTTCATCCTCATCGGAGCTGTCTTCGGAAACAAAGACGTCTCCTTGTTCCTCATCGT
Source organism: Lissotriton helveticus (assembly GCF_964261635.1). Lineage (NCBI taxonomy): Eukaryota > Metazoa > Chordata > Amphibia > Caudata > Salamandridae > Lissotriton > Lissotriton helveticus. The sequence continues at coordinate 1,133,835,141 of NC_136061.1, forward strand.
TCTCCGATGGGCTGGTCGCCTTCCTCCTCGACCGATTGAAGTCTGAAGAGGTCCGGAATGGAACCTATCTGTTGTCTCTGCATGTCGCGTCGGGCCCAACAATCGCAAAGAGTCTTTTTGGAGCAGAAGCTCGGCACACGTCGCAGTGGCCTTCTCTGTGGTCGGGTGACAAACACAAATTGCACACCTTGTGCGAGTCGGTGCATGGGTATTTCGCGTGGCACTGAGGACAGAACTTGAATGGAGTTCGTTCCATCAACAGTGAGTCGAACCAGGGGCCAAGCTCGCCAATCGAAATTTTGGTTAGGAGTCACGATCCGCGAAAAAAGGGGAACGCGAATGGAAACAATATCGTAGAATGTGAATGTGAAACACACCAAAAGAGACCGAAGGATTGACATCGAACCGGAGCGCAGCGAGTTACATCCGAACCCGATGGCGGAAAAAAACAATCTGAAGATGGAGTCTATGACCATGCGCACGGTCACCTAAGGGAGGAGTCCCCTCCCTTTTGACTAGGGAAAACCTCTTCCAGAAAAACAAGTGCAAACATCCGGACCCAACATTAGATGGCGATCTTAGGCAAAGCATGTGACATACAGCTCACATGCCTCGAACCTATCATTTTTTAAATATAGGTCAATCAATGGCACAACGTAATCGAATGTACTATGGTAAAAGATGTCGGCATTATAAAAAAAATACACTTTTTTTTCATTTTGAAGATCCTTAATTATATTTTTACATGCGGTTCATAGCGCGGTTTATAAGCTAAATATTTTGATGGCTAGGCCCATGCTCTTGGAGCCAAGTCAGAGCATTAAATCATCTCTCCCTATTAATTTGCTGTTTTGCGCACCTCTAGAAGACATTACAGTGGAGTCTCTGAAGCGGGGTATTTTGCAGTCCGGAAAAGCAATCAAATTCTAGGTAAGAAATGTGCTTTCCATGAAATTTACTTTCTAGATCATCCTGGAACAAGCTGTTATAATGACTGTTTTGCAAACTTGTGCTCACACCCACTTGGGGTTACTGCTTACGTATGGGCCAAGTGGGTCACCAGGTCACCTCCACTACGGGGTTAGAAGCGGTTCCCTAGGTGCGATGGTTTGGACCCAAAATGTTTTCCTGGGAGCTCGCTTTAATACTGATATTCCAAACTTTTGGAAGATTAGGCTAAATGTTTCTTGCACAAAATGAATTCAACATATCTTGGAACACGTGGGTTACCATTACACTGTTTAAATGTTCAATTATTCAAGTGAGACTGCTCTGGAAGAGGAATGTGCTCGTCTGCAAACAGGATAAGCAGTACTCCACCTTGACAGACATCTTAAGCCATGCAGAGATGTTTATGCAGACTTAGACCTTCACCAATTGCATCTAAGGAGGCTGACTCCTGGCAGAAAGCTGCTTGGCTTGACTGGCTGGGGATGTGCTCTTCCTTGTGGTGGATAAGTGCGAGCCCCAAGATGCTCTTTTAATAATCGAAATTAGGCATAGTGCAGACCTGCACAGAAGGAGGCATCAGTGGTAGGGTTGGCATCTCTTGCTGTGGCAGAAACATTATGCTCATAAGCATCCTTTCTATTATGGCCGCCTGATAAAGACTTTTCATTAACTGACTGCCTCTTCCCAAATGACCCCCCTCCCCCTATCGAGAGGAGTGAACAATTACAACAAGCATTGGCATAGCCAATAGGTCTCGCTTTTGGGACCTTATAAGTTTTTAGCCACACAACAGTTAATGTTGTTGCACCAAGGACATTGTGGTGCATAACTAAATACTTAGAAGGGCCCAAAACGAGACCTATTGGCTATGCCAATGCTTGTTCACATTGTGCCACTGAAGACAATAGTTAATCATGGTACTGGTGCACGTGCATAGCGCTTCGTACTCTGGGAGAGCAACGAAGCACTATACGTTTTATCGATTCCTGAGTGCCCTTTTGGAAGTGGGTGGCTAGAAAGCGAAAGAAACCTGGTTAGGGACCAATCAGATCAGTAAATGAGGGAGGTGTGGGTCTAATGCATGCTGCTTGCTTTATCTACTTCAGAAGCATGAAAGGCAGAGCCCACTCACAATTCTGAAGCAGACTCCCTTAAAACGCATTTGGAAACTTGGTTTTCTCACTACAGTTCCCTTACTTCTTGGTTGGTTTGCCTCTGTAGATTAGTCTGTCTCGCAATAGCGCTGCTGCCCACAAGGGCTGCGCGTTTGCATGACCCGAGGGTCGTGCGGGTTCAAGCCCTGCTGCCTTCACGGAACCGGTCAGGACCGGAGCGCTGATGGAGTGTGGGGGCGTTCAGCAGGGCATGGGGAGCTTTAAAAGAAGTGTGGCTACTTTTAGGAGAAGTGGCATTTACCAAAACAAACATGCAGGGCGGCCGTGAAAGAGACACCCGTGTGACGGCCGTGAAACGCTCTGTGGTGGGGGAGGGGCAGTTGTGAGAGGCGACGAAAGGTAGGAAAAGCAGAGCAAATGTTGGTGCGAGTGATTTAATAATTACTATCGCCACAGAAATCCAGACGTGTAAGGAGGGGTTATTAAAAATCGGAAATGTTGATCGTTGACTAATCATGTCGTGCTCCACTGGCAGTAATACTATTTACAATGGTACATTTACACATGTAGATTTAATCATGCCTGTCTTGCCTAACGATTTTGTATCTGAGCTGGGTGGCCGTGGTAATATCAGGAGCAGAAGTGGGGTTAAACAGGTTTCTGTGAGGAACAGGAGCTCTGGTGGGAGGTCATGATGGAGCTCCAAGACTTGTATGGCAGAAATAGAGAGGGAGCATGTGTTGCGTAGGAAGCAACGGCTAGGAGAGAGAGATGTTGATAGGAGGGTTCTAATGTTTGCAGTGTGGGTTAGCTAGATGGTGTTGGTGGACCAGAGGTTCAGGCACAGGGCACGGAAGAGGTGCAAATAGGTAGACACCGGCTTGGTTTTGGCATGCCAGCTGCGAGTCCACACAGCAGCTGCCATAACAAGACAAGGAGAAACATGAGAGACGGCCTGCGGCCGTCAAAGTGAAATTACGGCCGGCGGAGGGCATTGCTGTGGGGAGGAGAAATGAGACACGGCAGGCAGGGGAGGAGGCGGAGCGGGGAGAGCGGCATGAGGGTGTGAAGCAGCCGGGGCCTTTGAAGTGAAGCTAAGCTTCACTTCAAAGGTGTGGGAGGAGTGCTGCTGGTGATTGACTGGCGATTTGATGATGTGCATGCTCATTTTAGGTCAATGCGCTTGCGCATTGACCTAAAAACGCACGGGCACAGCATCAAATCGCCAGTCAATCGCCAGTCTAGGTAAAGCTTATTTAAGCCCCTATATATCTCGCTCCCGCTCAATGCGCATGCGCATTGAGATAGGTCGCTCGACCTAAAAAGCAGTCTTGTTAGGCGGCCAGATAGTGGAAGGCATGGGACTGGGATGAGCCGCTTTCTTGGAGTGATTTGGTTCCACAGAGAATGCCATTTTGAAACGGGAGGCTACCTGCCAATCATGTGTCACCTGGGATTTCTTGGCGCAATATAACAGGTGTTCATTGCTACCCAACTCAGTGGTGCTCGTTTTTTCGATCTCAATCAAATGAATGGTTGAGTGGACGGCTGGGATTTGAATCTGTGACCATAGAGTCAAACACAGACCTCTGCAGTGGATGCAATGAATCCCTATACTGAGATATGGCAATTCATAGATTTGCATAAAACATTATTACACGATGCCACCACCTACTGCAGGAATCCCTGCAATGTCGAGGAGTAATTCAGTAACTTGTCTTATTACCACCATTCCTCATGTGATTGCTTCATTTCAGACCTCTGCAGTACGTCTCTGGAGTAAGGGGGCTATACCACTAAAGCCCTCGTTAGGAATGGCCAGTAAAAATCCCCGTTGTGTCCCTCCCCTGCATTTAGCGTGAACCAAGAGGTCTGGTAATTTTGGATGGAGATTGTGAGATTCTGGGGAATTCCATGTATAAATCAGTATTCTCGTTCTGATTTTGACATGTTTTTCCATTCAAAGACGTTGCCTGCTTGAAGCCAATAAAATGTCCTGGTGTCATACCACTGAGCAGCGGGTTTCCCGCTAAGGTTATTTCTGAGGCCCCCTCCTAATGGTAGCCTGGGTGCCGAAGCTATAGCTGGGAGATTCAATAAGAAGACACTCTGGCTTCTGCGTGGCATTTCCGACACGCTGAAGACAGTAAGCAGCTAGAAGGAAACAGAGGCCTGAAATGCAAGTCAAATCCAAATGTGAGAGTAGAAAAGGCAGTCAAATAACCACTATTTGAAAACTATTAGTATACTGGTCATGAAAATATTTTTTCATTTCTGTTTTAATCTTGCATGTACAGTATTGTAGGGGAATAACAGCTCACAGGGGTGAAATGTTTACCTGAACCTTGCCGGCGACAGAGGTGTTGGTGGAAACATTCCGGGCTCAAAGGAATCAAAGTAGGTCACGGTCCAAGAGAAGCTGCAGCACGACAGCCCGGCTGTTAGGGAAAGCACCAGCAGACTCCAGAAGCCTAAAACAAGAGTATTAAAAAGCAGTATTATCGGAGACTGAAGTGTTTGAAGTAAATCGATTTCAAGGCTCAAAGACGTTCTCTACACACTTTTGAAAGAGCAAAATGTCCTTAGGGCGTTTCCCTTTAAATAAGCATATGAATATACATTTCATATACAAACAATGTAGGCCACCAAATATTTTTTTCTGTAAATAAGTAGCCTGTGTTTCCAAACATGAGAGATCAGCATCACAATCGTACTGGAAACCAATTTAGAGTTTTATCGTCTGATCCAGGTACAGCATTCCAATCCTCTTGTGTGTTTCTAAGTTCAACAAAACATTCTGGAACCAAAACTAAAGCAGGATCCGGGTGGTTATTTGTTTGGACACAGATTCGGAATCTACATAGATAGTGAAGACCACTATTAAACATTCTTGTAAATCATTATTTTATTTATTTATTTTTTTAAAGACGTTTATTAATGTTCAAAAGAACAGTACATATAGCAAAGCCTACAACCCTGCGGGCCGGCTGCAAAAGAACGGTAAATCGTGAGTGCGCTGGTCTGCACAAGAGGGCGTGTCGTTGCGCTCCTCGTGTCTCTGGTATGTTAAAGTACAGGCAGTGTGGTCACAATACCTTGAATCAGTAAAAAGAATAATTCCATAAATGACGTCTTGTTTTTCAGTTTTTCTAGAACTAAACCTTGAATTCAACAACTAAACAGTACCGTTCGTATCAGCATATCCCAATATTCCTTTCGCGGCCGCGCCGCGTCAAGGCTGTCCTGTTTGCACAGTGCCAGTGGGAGACCCCTCTAGTCAGTGTGGTATATGTCGATGTTGCTCCAGTGCATCTGGGGGTCATTGTTGTGCATGCGCGAGTGATCTCGGACTTAAAGTGGGACAGCTCCTTTGGGCCGTGGCGTTTCACCGGCCGCCGGCCTGGTTGGCGGCGCGTGTATCAGTCAGGTGGAGTAGCCTAGCTGTTGGTGTATCAGGCGGCGTCTGTGCCTGTGTTCACTGCCTGTGGCGCCGTTGGCGGCGTCCGTCCACCGTGTCATGGGGGGTTGGAGAGGCCACCGCCGGTGAGCAGGGGATCCGATACTACAAACGTGTGAACTCATATGGGGAAGGGGGGGGGGGGTAGAGTGCACTTGCTAGGGCGGTGTCAACGGCTCTGTGCTGGGGGCATGTCGCTGGGCGATGACTGTTGGTGAGCGCCCGTGTGGGTAGCCGGCCGTGTCTGAGGTTTGCGCGCTGGGTAATCTGTGTCTGGGTTGGGGGGGGGTTGCCGGCATGGTGTGCTGTGGTTCCGTCAACGGAGCTGTAGCCTCTGGGGCCCACTCCCGGTGGCGTTTCCTCTATGTGAGCCCTCTGATAGCGCCCTCCCCCTGCAGGGACCCCAGGATGCCATCCCAGAGCTGCGCGATCGGGAACTGCCGCAGACCTGCTATTTCTTCCCGGTGAAGTGCCGTGCCTTCTGCCCTGGCCCAGTTTGTGAAGGATGTGAACCAATGTGCCGGGGTGGGTGGTTCCCGCCGTTTCCAGTGCCTAGTGAGCAGCCGTTTGGCCGTGATGAGGCCCAGATCCCAGAACCGTGCCTGCGTTTTGTTTAGTTTGGTCCTTTTATATAACCCGAGGATGCATGCCTCCCACGTGTCAGGTAGTCCCGGGCCCGTGCTGTGAATCAGGAGTGATGTCACCTCCCCCCAATACGTGGCCAGTGTTGGGCAGTGCCAAAGCATGTGCAGGATGTCCGCATCCAGCAGGTCACATCTGGGACAAGCGGTGGTGTCTATCGCGAAGTATCTATTTATTCTATCCGGTGTTAGATATGCCTGGTGCAATATGTACAGCTGGATGATACGGGAGCGGGAGTTACGGGGGATGTTCACTGGGCTGGCTAGGATCAGGTTCCACTCCTTATCTGTCCAATCCCTCCCTCGGTGCGCTGCCCATTTAGCCCTGATCTGCTGCGTGGGCTGTTGCGTGTGGATGAGAAGCGCCTGCGCTAACCAATGCGTAATGTGTGAGCCTCCGCCCATTACATGTAGATATTGGATCAGGTGGTGCAACGGTGGTTCATCCTGGACGTCTCCCCAGGGATCAGTGTATGCCCGCAGTACCGACGCGTGGAGCAGGAATTGCCCAGCCGGCAGTCCCGTGCTTGCCGAACATTCTTGTAAATCATATTCCTCAAAAACAGGTTCTTAATTCAGTACAGCAAGAGCCCCAATACCAAATTCAGCAATCAAGTACAGTCAAATATATGTAGGCCACAAAGAATGGGAATATTTCCAGCGGCAACCACGTGGCTGATTACCAACAGAAACAGCGGTTTTGGGAAGGAAACCTCACCCACTTCATTTGTGGCATGCTTCATCATTGGTAACCTTACCATGTCCTTGTAAGATAATACTAACACATACCTGCCAACTTACGTACAATATCACAGTGTGAGGTGGAGGCGGTTCCTCGTGCCGAGAAGTACCTTAGAAGCATAATTGAACTCCACCCAGCCTCCAATCCCCCATCCATCCACCCAAACAAAAACAAAAACAACAAAAAAAACTTGCTGAGGCTTCGCAGTTCAAGGCCTCAGAAAACAAGGTTGAAAACCACTATTTACAGCTCTTTTTCCTTGCCACCGTGTGATATCGGCTCCTCACTGGGAGACCGTTTGATGGGAGCAGATATCGTGTCACATGGTGGAAACGTGTGAGTTGGCATGTATGCTACCGGGACGGACTCCACCTCTGAATGCGAGAGATCTTAATAAGAGGTTACTGAATAGGAAAAAGGGATCCAGGCTATTAATATTACCCTAGGGTAAACTCAGAGATTTTCTTTTTCTTATGGTACCCTGGGAAAGATCAACAAGCATTTGCAATGCAATAGCTCTCGCATTATGAAAGTTTGAGCTATTGGTCTTGTAAATGACTATTTTTTTATTTATGTGTTGGTTTTGAAATAAGCTAAATTAATAGCTTTGTCATTTACAATGCCAATAGTTATAACTTTCGCAAATGTGACAACTATAGCATTTGTAATGCAACATGTTTTGTATTTGCAGGACTTACATGTATTGATATTTCAAATAACAATGGCTTTTAATTTTCTTCCAGTGTACTCAACCCATCATGTTTAGCCTTAAATTAATAATTGTTGACTAGGGTCTCTTGCTCACCACAACCAGATGAAACTCCTGGCAGAGCTTTGTTGTACCAAGAGAGCTTTTGCTTTTCTGCTTCTGACACCAAACCTGACTGCAGAGGGCAGCATCTGCTCACTGGTTACTTGTCTAACCGGAGGGATTTCCAGGAGGTGTTCTTGTTGACTTGCTTCAAAGCGATATTTCTTGTAATAACTGTTGATACTTTTAAAAAAAACACGTCTCTAAAGATGCTTTTGAGCCGCATCCTAGTCAAGATAAGTGAAAAAAGTTTGCTACTTATGTGTATTCTGGTGTAGAGGCGTTCAGTGCCAGACACCGCGCAGGGCTCAGGTTTGAGGAGTTCTAATTCGAGGTTTAATTTACTTAACTCTAACTAATATCAAGGCCTGATATTGTAACGGCTACGAAGTGACATCTGCGAAAATAGGCTCTACATACAGACAGGCTTGGAATGGGAAAGAAAATAGGACCAGGCACTAAAAAAAAAAAACCAACGTGACGGGTGTTTGCAAATCGCCACGGTTTTGAACTAGTAAAGTTACAGTGTATGAGTGTTTACCAAGCTATGGGAAGACCGCATGGCTTTCCCCTTGCTGTAGGAAATGTTTTTTTTAGTTTTAAAGGAAAACTTTATTGGACATAAAGAATGCAATGAAAAAATAATATACAGTATTAATGTCCAAGACAATGCAAGTAAAAAATCGTAGGTAATATAAAGAGAGAAAAGGGGAGGAAGAGAGGGGAAAAAAGGAGGGGAGGGAGAAAGAGAGGGACAGGGACTCAGCAATTAAAGTACAGGATCCATACATAAAATGTAATATTTCGGAAAAACTTGCAAATGGAAATGTTTGTTTTAAACTAAGGGAAATTAACAGTAAAAAAAACGGTCCACAAGACCACAAAACAGGCCCACAAAAGTGCCCAAAAAAACGGCCCACACACGTCAGACCCGCCCATTTGGCTTGCCCGATTGCCCCAGTCCGACCCTGTTGTGCACGAAAAACAACGCAATCTGCTATTAATCTAAGCCACATGGCTACGTCTCTTTCTCTGGGGTAATATGAGCACCGTTGTATTCAACCAGGCAAATGTATTTCGAGGTCATGTTATATAGTTACCTCTATTAACACTGAGGGATGCAAAGTCAGTTAAATCACAGCTGTACACATTTAAAAATAAGCTTTGTGACGTGCAAACTAAAAAAGTGATGCAAACTAAAACAAGAACATCGCCGAAAGAAGCTTTTACTTAAAGCAGGGGGCGGGGGAGCGGATCCCTTTGAAGCACGGCCTCGCGGCCGTGAAAGAAGTGTGAAACAGCAGGGATGTAATTAGGGGGGGAGGAGAAGTGAGGCCGAGCGCGAGCTGGGGTGAATGCCTGTGGCCGAGCTGCCTGTGGGAGGGAGGCTGATATGAGAAAAGGCTATTCTAGTGCTCATTTGAAGACCTGCAGCCACTGCAAATGCTTAAAAATATCAAGCTGTAGTAAGAATTAATTTATCATTCTCCTCTATGCAGCCTCTTCTTACCTGTTCATAATATGGACTGTGATCCTTACATCTTACTTTTTTCCAATGATTTTGAAACTCCTTTGGAGCAATACTGACTTGATTTTAAAAACTTGCCACTATAGTTGCTGCATAGCTGTACAATATGCCTGCCGTTTAGCACGCATACGTAAGGGGGGGAGGATGTGAGCTAACGGCCGGAGCTGCCAACTCAGGAACTGTGGAACCAGGTTCGAGTCTCAGCGTCAGCTCAACATCCTGTGATTCTGGCCAAATCACGTAATCTCCCCGTGCCCACTTAAAATGAATGTGTCCATGTGTAATGTAACTGGTACTCGCCTAAAGCGCTCCAATATCTTCGGACGAGTTTGTGGTACAAAAAAAAAATTACACTGGTCGAGTGGTTTACTATTGCCCTCTGTGAAAGTAAAAAAAAAAACGAGGAGTAGACAAGGCTCATAGGTCAAAGAATGCCCCCCATATATGATGGCGCTTGTGCTTTTGGCATGTGTATAGCACCCTGTATCATTCACTTGGCACCACAGCGCTTTACTCATCTGGATGCCCTTTTCCTCTGCTCCTGTGTGTGGTTCTTTGTACTTGCTTGAGGTGGTCATTCTTGTTTGTGTTTCGCTACTTGAAGGGTAAATTCGTTTGATCCTGTGAACATCTTTGTAGCGCCTCGTGCGGGTGTGTACGTACGCGGAAGGGGTCTGTTACTTGTCATGTGCTGGGTGGTCGGTGGTCACGCTGACACTTTCACCAACCAGGTTTATGGCTGCGATGCGACGCTCTGCGCATGCGTGAGTGGTGGGACTAAGCTTACATTAGCTGCAAGGCGTTATAGTGGATGTCGGGTCGGTGAACCCGGTCCTGTGGTAAATAAATAAATAATACCCTATTTTTGAATGAATAAATGAATAACAGATAGCTCAATAAATAAGAGTCAAGATTCGAGGTAGTAGGAGTTTTGCAGGTTTAATACAGCATAAGGACAGGAATAGGACCACCTGCACAGGAATAGGATGGCAGCGCTGCCGGGGACAGGATCGGGAATGACGGCGTAACTTTTAATAACAGTACATGAGCATATATACATAACGCAAACACATAGCATTACATTGCAATAGGCGTAGCGGTGGGTGGAGCAATAGGCGTGACGCGTAGCAGTCGCGAAAGATAAGGGTGAAAAGAGGTGTAACAGGGCGTATACATAGACATGTGATGCAAACGTAACAGAATATGTCATGAATGGGGCGGAAACCATGGAGGGGGCTACCTGAGGAGCCGGGACCTCTAACCTGATGGTGCGCGCAAACTGGCAATGACGTATCACTAGGAGAAGCTGGGGGCTTCGAACTCTGTGCTAGGAGCAGAGACTGAAGTCTGGAGAGTCAGGGCGACATGTACCTAAGCAGTATCTAGTATCTGATGTTTAGGGAACATGTTGATATAAACTAGAAGTCAGGAGGGGAAAGGCTAACAGACACTAAGACTGGACCATGCATTATTCTACATGTAGTGCGTGATGAAGAATATTAAATGACCATTAATACAGTATTTCTCTAACATGGGGCCGTAAAGGCTAGACAATGACGGAAACTATTGATGCAGTTCAGTAGCTTTAGGAATGCAGAGGAAGAGGACTGAACTGATAATCTGGAATCATAACATACTCTTGGCAGACTCAGAGGCAGGGCCAAGCTGAACCGGGCACTGCGAGGCAGGCAGTAGGTGAAGGGTCGAGGATACAGGTGGGGGTTGTATCACTCCTCCGCGGGGCTTCAGGAGACAGGAGACAGGAGCTGAATCTGGTGTCCGGGCCCTTTTGAGGCCTAGAAACGGGGACTTTACAATGGAATAACGTGCACACTGAGAAACGTGGCAACGTAGCTTTACATAGGCCTGATATTCGTAGTATTCACGAGAACTGGAAACTGGCATACTAGAGGTGGACACAACTGTAATTGCGTCTTTAATCAAACATGGGGAATAACATATGCATATTAATCATGCACATATAACATATGATGGAGGACGCGTAGGGACACAGAACATGGCAAAATTTACTTTTCCACATTCCCTCCTTGTCACTACGTTTCATCAGGAAACATCAATATTCATGATACCATCTATCATTTCATACAGTATCATTTGCTCGTCTCGAATTTTCTTGGAACGGGATTTAGAACGGGGCTTGGGACTAGGAATACAAGAGGTAGCACAAATGCCGCAAAGCGCAGGGCCACATTGTATACAGAGGCAGCAGCTGAATATAATCGCTACTGCAATACCTAGAAAGGACAAGACTTTCCATCCCCAGGCGGAAATTATATTCCAGAACCAACCGGACCATGTCCAGGTGCCTGGATCTTGGTGTAACAGATGGGCAATTTTATGGAGTCTGGTTATAGCTGAATAAACAGACGGCGCGTTATTTGGAATGAAAATGCAGCAACTAGATCCGATGACTCTACAGGCCCCGCCCCTATCGGCCAGTATGACGTCAAGGACGAGACGATTTTGCAAAACTACAAATCTCATAGCAGATTGCTCTTCGGTTAAGTTACCTAGAGCAGAGGCAGTCTCATTTACTACAGCTTCAAGGGTTCTGGTTAACCTGCGGATTAGTTTACTATTCTGGATAGGTCCTATAAAGAAAAAGAAACCTCTATTGAAATCTGTATACTGTTCTAGAGCAGTTTCAGTATAATCGACAATTGGGGACTCCCTTCTATGTCTAATGTGTACTAGATGTGTGTTTCTATGATAATCAGATGGGGCTAGGAAAACTGGTGGCAGTAGGAAGGCAATGTAACAGGTTCCCTCCCAATCGAGGGGCAGACGAACATATGCAGTTTGACCACAAATAAAATAAGAATGACGTGAAGCTTTGAAGATAGATTTCCCACTGTCACTATACTTGACAATAGTAGTACAATCACTATGTCCTACGTGTATGGAACCATTATTTCGGACACATAATTCGCCTTTGACTGGTAGTACTGAAATTGCAGGTAAATCTGGAGTGGAATCAGACTGAACATTCAGGACCATGAAATTCGAAGAATAATTACCTAAATTGTAAACTTCATTTTCTAGATCTAACCCGGTTCTGTGGGGAAGACCTTGCTTGTCTGGAAAACATGTACTGTTAAGAAAAGACATATCTGTTGAGGATGACGTTAACGTGGACCATGCTCCACACGAACCATTATGTGAAAAAGGATAAGGAAAGAGTGGCAGAACTCCCTTCGGTGTCTGGAAAGGGGGGAGTCGACCACACACCCAACAATTAGTGGCATTGCTGGTTTGGTGTGAATAATGTAACATGCGGATGAAAGAATTATTTCGCATAGCGAGGCGGTAAGAGAGTTCATGAGGAGGCAGATCACTAAACGTGTGTTCTACTGTAGCATTAGAAGACGTATTTACATGAGAAACTGGGAAACACAAGTAAAATGCATAACTGGTGCAGGAAATCATAATGCTGAGAAATAATATGAAACATAGAAAAATGATACATCGGATTGAGTTTTGACTAACTCTCTCACTATGGGGGTCTATTTTATACATGTCAGAAACAGTCTAACCGTTTCACCTAGGGGAGGACTTAGACAATCAAACTGGCTGACTTATTTTACTAGACCGGAGTTTCAACTTATACTCCTGCTGCGGAGTTTTCTCTAACAGGGGAGGGTTTGTAGCAATGTCTTTTGCGGGACAGTCCTTGAGAACAATATTTTGGCAATCCTTCAAATCCTGGGAAATGTTCTTTGAGACGGGTTTCAGTCCATAAAACTTCTTCACGTGCGAAAGGTGCACCCAGCCTTTGCGACCCTCCAACTTCACGGCCGTACGGGTGGCGAGGAGGACCTGTCGGGGCTCCTTCCAGCGTGGCTCCAGCGGACTTGAGCGGTCAAAATTCCGGACAAGGACCATGGATCCTGGAACGATTTCATGCGGTGCCACCTCGGTATTGTCTGGAAATGCGGCGGCAACCTGTGAACGACAAGAGTTGAGGGCAGACATCAAGGAAGCTAGGTAATCTGTCAGCATATTACTTGAAACATCGGTAATACTTCGGGGTCTAGGAGTACCCCACATGTTAGGGGGGCGGCCGAAAACGACCTCATACGGGGACAGACCTGATCTGGAATGTGCGACCATGCGCATATAGAACAAGGCAACTGGCAGAGCTACTAGCCAGTCCACACCTTTCTCTTTACAAATTTTTGCGATGCGAATTTTCAGGGTCTGGTTATGTCTCTCTACGAGACCGGCTGCTTCAGGATGGCGTACACAATGGAACTTCCACTGGTACCCTAACAATAGGGAAACGTGTTTCATTAACTCTGATGAGAATGGCTGGCCGTTATCAGAATATACGACCCTAGGGAGTCCATAACGGGGGAAGAACTCACGAACCAACTGCTTGGCAGTGGTCGCAGCTGTGTAATCTGGGACTGGATATGCTTCTGTCCACCTGGACAAAGCGCATACAACTACAAGGACATACTTGAAACCTCGACATCGCTCCATCTGAATATAATCCATCTGGAGGACTTCAAAAGGGTGGTCAGGAGGCTGGAATCCCCCTTGTTCCACCGGGACACTTTTACCTGGATTAAACTGACAACATATCATACAGGTACGGACTTTCTGCTTGGCTGCAGCTCGTAAATGCTTGTTGAACCAAATGTTCTGGATACTGTCTAACATAGCTTTTTCTCCTAAATGTGCTGGACTATGTGCGGTATTGATAATGACTTGAACCATAGAGTCGGGGAGAAACCATGTGGCTCTACCCTTCGTTAACCATCCTTGATCTGTCTGGACCCCTCCTTGTTCGGACCATTTCTTGATTTCTTCAGGAGTAGCATGTAACTGGATATCTATGACATCTTGTGTAGGGTCCTTAACTGTCATGCATGTAGTCGGATCTGGAGTGTGTGTCATGTTAACTGGAATGTCTGGAGTCTGTGCTGTAAGCTTGGCTGTGCGATCTGCTAGATCGTTACCCTGGGAAATAATGTCAGTAACTTTCGTATGTGCTTTGCACTTCATGATAGCAATGGATGTCGGTAAATGTATGGCATCTAACAGAGCTTGAATAAGGAGACCATGCTGAATCTTGGTTCCATGAGAAGTCATGAAACCTCTCTCCTGCCAGAGCACTCCAAAGTCGTGTAAAACTCCGAATGCGTAGCGTGAATCTGTGTAAACATTAACTTTCCGGTTCTTAGCGTGTATGCAGGCTTGTGTCAGAGCAACTAGCTCTGCTGCTTGAGCGGACAGGGTGTCAATACGGTGTGTTTCAATAACCTCGGTGTCGGTAGTCACTGCATATGCGGCGACTAGTTCTCCTGTACTTGTTCTCATACATGAACCATCCACATAAAGTGTCAGGTCGGGATCTGGTAACGGAATATCTGTCAGATCTTGTCTTGGCTTTGTCGTAATGTTAACTACTTCCACACAGTCATGTGTGTCCGGACTTAAAGTAACTGATGGTAACAATGTAGCAGGATTTAAAACGTTGCAGCGTCTGATTTCTATGTGTGGCTGGAACAGTGTCAATTCATAACCTGTTAAACGTGCAATTGTCAAATGCTGAGTCTGTGTTCGGTTTAAAAGAACTTCCACGGAGTGTGGAACTTGTACTGTCAGGGAGTGTCCTAAGACTATGGAATCACTTTGTCTGATAGCTAGTGCTGTGGCTGCAACTGACTTGAGGCACGCAGGCAGAGCCTGGGCTACAGGATCTAATGTGCTCGAAAAATAAGCACATGGCTTGTATTGTCCTGCTTGATCTTGTGTGAGAACAGATAATGCTGTACCTTCACGTTCAGTGACGAAAAGTGTAAAAGGCTTACTGTAGTTTGGTGTAGCTAGAACTGGAGCTTGACATAGGGCTTTCTTTAACTCATTGAAACTGAGTGTATGTTCAGATGTCCAAGGGAGGACAGTCGATACGGCTGCCTCCTGTGTCGTTAACTGTATCAGTGGCTTGGCTAGGAATGCATACTGAGGAATCCATTGTCGGCAATAAGAAGTGAGGCCGATAAAAGCACGTACCTCCTTCTGGGTCTTGGGCTGAGGAAGACTCGCTATTAACTGGATACGGTCTGGTGTCAACTGCCTACCCCTCTTGGACAGTAAGTGTCCCAAGTAGACCACTTGCTGGACACAGAATTGAAGCTTAGAAGGGGACACCTTGTGCCCCATCTCGGCTAGGAAATACAAGACTGTAAGGGATGCTCGCTCGCAATCACGTTCAGAACGGGCTGTGATCAGTAGATCATCGACATACTGGAGCAGGGCAGTGTCAGTTGGCATGTGAATGTTGTCTAGTTGTCTCTTGAGTGCTTGACTGTAAATACTAGGACTTTCTGTGAAACCTTGAGGAGCTCGTGTGAACATATAGCTCCTTCCATTTAAACAAAATCCGAAAAGGAACTGGCTGTCTGGATGAATGGGGACACTGAAAAATGCATTCTTGAGGTCTATGACAGTGAAAAATGAAGCTTCGGAATCAATGGCTGTTAATAGGGAAGAGATATCTGGGACTACTGGATACTGGGGAATAATACATTTATTAAGTTCTCGTAGGTCAATCACTAATCGATATACTGGGGGTGCATTTGGATCAGTACGTTTCATGACTGGAATGATCGGAGAATTGCATACATTGGAGTCAGTTTCTACAACTACTCCTTGAGCGATGAGCTCGTCAATAATTTTGGATAAGGCTGCTACAGCCTCAGGTGGCAATCTGTACTGTCTGATTCGTGGTAACACTACACCTGGCTTGAGAGTCACACGATGGGGTGTGATTTGCATGTAACCTACATCAGTTGGACCTTGCGCCCATAAATGCTGCGGAACATTAGACAATCTGGGATCAAAATCTCGTAATACATAGTGACCCTTGAAGTCACGTAGGAACAGACGTATTCCCTCTGGGGAACAGCATATAACTGCACCTAATTCTTTCAGTGTTTTAATGCCTAATAGGTTTTCTGGACATGACTTAGTAAGTAACAGATCAGTAGTACGGGACAATGGACCTACTTCTAGAGTAACTGGCTTTGATATTTCATTTACGATAGGTTTTCCTGAAAATCCAAGGGAAACATTTCTTGAGCCTGAGAGCGGAGCCCCTGGAACTTCGGCGTGACTAATTGTGGTCCTACTTGCCCCTGTATCAATCAAAAACTTTCTATCTTTCCCTAGTACTTGACTGTGAACATAGGGACCTTCTTGATCTACAGGTATCTCGATGAGAGGCAAGCCTACCTCCCTCTCTAGGCTGTTTCATGAATACTGCTGGTACTCTGGATACTCAGACTGTGCATACTGGTACATCTGCTGTGTAACATGCTGTGTTGCAGCGATGGGCTGCGGTGCTGTAACTGTCTGTGGTGCATTCTGTGGCTGAGGAGTCTGTGAAACTTGTTCTTGTCTAGGCGGACGTGGTCTTTCTTTAGTCTTACCGGTAGCTATGTTATGTTTCAGAACTGCACACTCGTTTATAAAATGACCTGGCTGTTTACAATAATTGCAGTTCCCTTTAACGGGAGCTGCAGGATGACTGGCTTGATTTGGACCCCTCTTCTGACTGTCTTGAGGAACAGATTGTGCAACTAGTACTTTCATTTTCGTGTCTTTCATACGCTTCCTTTCGTGGTCTTGCTCTTCCCTGATTCTATTCTGGTGGTATTGGAGCATCTGTAACATCTGGGACGGGGTAATGGCTTGCCAGGTACTTTCGACTTTCAAAACTCGATTTTTAATTTGTGGACTTGAATTCTCGACTAATTTAGTAACAAAAAGATGAGGGTATGACTCACTACTTGTCTTGAGGCCACTGTTGATGCTAAAACATTTCTCAAATCTAGAATAAAAATCACTAATGTCTTCATCTTGTTTCTGTTTACAGGCTGAGATTGCATCCCAGTCTTCTTTTCTAGTTGTCAATAATCTGGGTAAGACTTGTATTAATAATTCTGGTAATTCTTTACATTTCGCTCCAAGACCGGTACCTGGTACTCGTGCCTTATCTTCAGCTTCTAGAACTGCCCAATCGATCTTTTTCTCTCCCACCTCCCATTCTTTTTCCTTGAGCTTTTCATACACCCCTGCGGGCAGCAGAACCTTTAACATTTTAATTATATCTGGATACGTGTATTCTCCCATACGGAGCATGTCTTTTAATTCTCGGTGGAACCCTGCTGGATCTTTATCATGACAGGGAATTAATTTCTTCATCTCTAGGAGTTCCATCTTTGTAATCGGAGTGTAAACAAACACTCGTTCTAGTTCGCCACCCGTTCCTCTAACTGGGTGGACTTCTCGTAACGGATTCTGTCTCTCCATGTAAAATGGTTTACTTTCTGGGGGTGAGACATGAACAAAATGCGGGTTCAAAAACGTTCTATATTTGTGGCGCTGTTCTAGAATGACACTAATTAAATCAGTACCTAAACCTTTCCATTTATACTGGAGTAACTCGTTCAGGATATCATGTAACGGGCCTGGATCAGAGTGCTGACCCTCATACAATGTAATGAGGTGCTGAATCATATACATACCCGCCAGTCGTTGCTCGGCTGGGGGCAATTTCAGAAACATTTGTGCCACTATTTCGTCTGGAAAAGTGGTAGAATCAGTAAGCCATCGGACTGCTGATCGGACTAGTTCTTGTTCATGCATGGTACTCAACTCACTGTAACCGATTCGTGATTTCAGAATGTGATCGGTAGCTTGGAATACTTGTTCTAGAGAACCTTGTTCTGGTGCTGGATGATGGAAAGTAGACTTGTGTTCTAGGCGTAAATGGCGATCTGGAAATCTAGATTTTCCTACATACGCTATTCTGTCGGGATTCTCGTCCTCTACCTCTTCAGTATCAGAGTTACTTTCTTTCTCGCTTACTTGTGCTGCTTTACGTTGATCGTGTAACCTTATTATTTCTTTACGAATTTTCTTGTACATACTGTCCATAGCACTCATGGTTCTGTGCTTACCCTCGGCTATATTATCACTCCACTTTGTCAGGGTTCTCATTTCGTCTTGATCTTTGGACGGGTAATCTTGTTCTGTTATTAGACAATTGATCAGAAACTTTAATATCATGAGCTGGGTCTCAGCTTTCCTTTGAGACATGGCCTCGCCAATGCTTTCTGGATCATCCCCTGTACGGATGAAACGATATATTCTGTCTAGGTCTTCTTTCATATTCGGTAGGGTGACTAGATACTCGGCCACCCTTCTTACACGTAATGAATATAAAACCATATTATCCTCGCCTGGGACTGGATCATAGCCGCATTCATTAAGGGCTTTTCTTATTTCTGCTACAGACTGATGTCTGGGCGTACGCTGTGACGCTTGCATATGTAATTCGGCTGTTGTTAAACGCTTGTGTGGCGGCGGGGTCTGAGGAGGACCTCCTCCTGCGGCCCCTAAACTAGAGTCGTCTACTGATGCTCTTCGTCCTGGCAGAGTGGGAAATGGAAATGTAGGCTGAACTTGTATGGCGGGCTGGACCGGGGGTACCGTAACAGGTACTCCGGTGTCTGGAGGAGCGGGAAGTGCCTGATCTACAGGGACTGGCGGAGCGCGAACAGGATTTGCATATTCTGGGACTGTGTCGTCCAAATAGGACGAAATAAAAATATCAGCTGCGGTCGGTTTGTGACGTAGCTTGGTCGGAACTAATGGTGGCGGAAAGTTACTGGATGCCTCCGGGGTCGCTTTTGGCAAGCCCTCGGCAAGAAGAGGATACATACCCTTAATAAGAACATTCCTCTGTCTCTCTGATTGTTCAGTTCTAATTCGTTCACCTATCTCGATTAACTCTTTTTCTTGTGCTCGTTCTGAGGATTCTCTACTTAATTCTGACTTTCTGATTTCTTTTTCGGTTCTTTTATGAGCTTCTTTGCGCCATAACTCGATGGCATCTTTCTGTGACTGTCTGGCTTTCTTTTTCCATAATGCTTCTTCTACTCGCATGATGCACTCGGCATCCCATGTGCCCGATACGGGCCATCTATACTTTTCTTCTAACTGTTTGGTATACTCTACCCATAAATCTAGATACAATATGGCGCTTATGCCATGCTTCTGATACATAAAATGACCTGGACTGTCCCTAGGCGGAACTGGAACTGCTGCTTCCAGCAGACCCTTTCTAGTTTTTAACTGACGTAACTTAGAAAACAAGGGCATGACTGGACTGTAATCTAGACACAATACAATACACAATGAACACGATACTTATTCCCCATTCATACCACGACATTAAAATACATGAAGAACATCATAACATAACAGTTCGGACAGAATATTACCTGGAATACTGAGAACAGAAACACAAGAATTTCTCGAGAACGGAACAGACTAGAGTTACTGGATGCACTGCTGAAACAGTACGGAACATACCGGTCCCATAAAGGGACGCATCAAGACCCGTATCCACCTAGGTGAACACTTCGTTTGTGGGTCTGTGTACCACCAACCCACGGACCAGAGTCAATTTAGATTGACCCTGTCTAGATACTACCCCAGCGACGGTACTCACCGGGCAGCAAGAACGGAAGGCCTCGGATCGGACTGGACTGCTACGATGACGGACGACGAACTTCGGACTTCAGTTACGGGTGGACCTCCGGATACCTCGGACCTTGGACTCTCGGCTTGGGCTCTGGTCGGGACTCGCCGCGTTCCTCCACCGTCTCGTCTGGATGCTGGACCGCCTCCTCCGTCTCCTCCGTGGGCCTGAGGGATACTTGAAGCAGAAATATCTGCCGGTGCGCAGAAGAGTTCCGTCACGACTGCAGAGGGTCAGGGGGTCGGCGTGGCTTCACCGACGCGTGGGGAAAGGGCAAGTCCCTATTCGGGCGCCATTATGTGGTAAATAAATAAATAATACCCTATTTTTTAATGAATAAATGAATAACAGATAGCTCAATAAATAAGAGTCAAGATTCGAGGTAGTAGGAGTTTTGCAGGTTTAATACAGCATACGGACAGGAATAGGACCACCTGCACAGGAATAGGATGGCAGCGCTGCCGGGGACAGGATCGGGAATGACGGCGTAACTTTTAATAACAGTACATGAGCATATATACATAACGCAAACACATAGCATTACATTGCAATAGGCGTAGCGGTGGGTGGAGCAATAGGCGTGACGCGTAGCAGTCGCGAAAGATAAGGGTGAAAAGAGGTGTAACAGGGCGTATACATAGACATGTGATGCAAACGTAACAGAATATGTCATGAATGGGGCGGAAACCATGGAGGGGGCTACCTGAGGAGCCGGGACCTCTAACCTGATGGTGCGCGCAAACTGGCAATGACGTATCACTAGGAGAAGCTGGGGGCTTCGAACTCTGTGCTAGGAGCAGAGACTGAAGTCTGGAGAGTCAGGGCGACATGTACCTAAGCAGTATCTAGTATCTGATGTTTAGGGAACATGTTGATATAAACTAGAAGTCAGGAGGGGAAAGGCTAACAGACACTAAGACTGGACCATGCATTATTCTACATGTAGTGCGTGATGAAGAATATTAAATGACCATTAATACAGTATTTCTCTAACATGGGGCCGTAAAGGCTAGACAATGACGGAAACTATTGATGCAGTTCAGTAGCTTTAGGAATGCAGAGGAAGAGGACTGAACTGATAATCTGGAATCATAACATACTCTTGGCAGACTCAGAGGCAGGGCCAAGCTGAACCGGGCACTGCGAGGCAGGCAGTAGGTGAAGGGTCGAGGATACAGGTGGGGGTTGTATCACTCCTCCGCGGGGCTTCAGGAGACAGGAGACAGGAGCTGAATCTGGTGTCCGGGCCCTTTTGAGGCCTAGAAACGGGGACTTTACAATGGAATAACGTGCACACTGAGAAACGTGGCAACGTAGCTTTACATAGGCCTGATATTCGTAGTATTCACGAGAACTGGAAACTGGCATACTAGAGGTGGACACAACTGTAATTGCGTCTTTAATCAAACATGGGGAATAACATATGCCTATTAATCATGCACATATAACATATGATGGAGGACGCGTAGGGACACAGAACATGGCAAAATTTACTTTTCCACAGTCCAGTTGCGGAGCTTCGATGCTGGGTAATGCGTGTTGGTACTACTCCAAGGCCCTACGAAAAAAGAAAGATGACGATGAAAGAAAAGAGGAGAAATAGGAGGCAGGGGGCGAGAAAAACGAGAGAGGTGAAGAGAGCGAAAGGGAGAAAGAAAGCAAGTGAGTAATACAAGCTGTTAGAGTGAAAAATGGGGGCGACAGAGATCAGAGAGGGAAGAGACAAAGAAAGGAGCTTTTACTTAAAGCAGGGGGCGGGGAGGATCCCTTTGAAGCACGGCCTCGCGGCCGTGAAAGAAGTGTGAAACAGCAAGGATGTTAATTAGGGGGGAGGAGAAGTGAGGCCGAGCGCCCGCTGGGGTGAATGCCTGAGGCCGAGCTACCTGTGGGAGGGAGGCTAATGGCTTTGATGTGGACGCGCGTCGTGAACTGTCGGAAATCCGCTGGCTTAGCCTCTGGTTTAGCCCCTAAACTCTCGTCCTATTATTCCTTGCGGGATTAATAGGACGAGCCCTAAAAAAAGGAGAGTGGATGTACACCTTGAGGGGGAAGACGTTAGCAACTCAGATTCAGCATAATACAGTAAATGACACTTAATACAATCAGAAGTCATGCTTTAGTTTACAAAAATAAAATAATCTTTCATTAACAAGTACATAAAACAAAGAAATTAACAATAAAAGAGACACACAGGAAAGAAGGAAAACTATGTGTTTCACATCTTCTGGCGGCCAAGATACGACCCCAAACATTACTATAGATATTAAGAGCCAGGCGCTAATCATTGGTCCCATGTGTAATGGTGCATTTCAGTGTAGATGCGTTTATGTACCTCCAAAGAGGTGACAAAGAGTATTTGAAGACAAGTGGCGCGCTCTGTGGTAGCGCTGCGAGTAAATAAGGATCAGGGAGACCAAGGGTAGAAAGAGGTCTCAGGGCCATGTGATCGGTGAGAAACAGGCTAAAGCAGTAGTTCCTAAACTTTTGACTCCTGAAGACCCCCTTTAAGTCACCACTGGAAGCTGGGGACCCCCAAGCAATTTGTAGGATTTAAATTTCAAAAATTAAAACAGTAATTGGAAATTTTTTTAACACATGTGCACACAAAACAAATACTTGAATTACTAAGGATTTTAGGGGGCATATTTACAAGCCCCTATCACCATGGGAACTTCACTTTTTGCGACGTTCCTGTGACGATAGGGGCTCCGCCTTATTCACAAGTCAGCGTTAAGCCACATAACGTGGCTTAACGGTGCCTTGTAAATAAGACCCCCTTTCACCCAATGCTTAACGTGAAAGGGGTGGGCAGTGGGTGTTGCGTTGGGCGTTTCCCCTGCAACACCAATTGATTTGGACGCTACCCTCTATTTACAAGGGCAGCGTAAATGGGAGGCAGTGCCAAAATTAAGACCAGGGAAACCCTGGTCTTCACTTGGCGAAACAAGGAGAAATGCTCTATTTCTCCTAGTTCTTGCAAAACGCCTTGGATTGTTTATGTTCAAGAGGGTGTCCATTACTGCACATCAAAAATGTTTTTTTAAAATGACATTTTGTAACTTCCATGTGTGCTGCATTAAGCAGCACACAAAGAAGTGACAACATGACATTTCAAGAATGTTTATGTGCAGGAAGGGGGACCTTCCTATACATAAACAATCTTCCCCTGTTAAGTGTAGCGCTAGCGCAGGTTGAAACGCAGAACTGCACCATATTCTTGTAAATATGGTGCAGCCCTGCGTTTCTGAAGTGGCGGAGAGTGTTGTTAAGTCAAGGAGGCTAAGGACACTCTCCGCCACTTCTGTTGTATTTTATATTATAAGAATTTGCAAGAAAATGAAAAAAGTTAATGGGAAGGTTGGTGCTGCATCTCCGTGACTAACTTTTCAATGGTTGGTTATATTTCGCAGTACAAGGCTCCTGCTCCTGCCAGGGCCAGACTGGAAACCCAAAGCAGCCCTGGCAAATGATTTCAGACCAGTCCCCATAGGGTACACACCAAGTGCAGTGAGTGAGCCTGACCACTACAAAGGGGGCTTTGGGAGGCTCTCCCCCCCCCCAAAAAAAACAATTCAGGAAACAATGGTGCAGTTTACAACACATTTATCATTATATATTGAATTGTATTAGCTTTTAAAGAATAGTAAATGAAGACCCGACTATGCACCAGAATACGACCATCTTTCTGGGGGTTATTCAATCGTTCCCCCACTATCACCCTCCAGCAGTGCTTCTCATCTCTCCATAGCCCCTCTGTCAAGTGTATTTCATTTTTTATAGCATCACTCATACCATTGTACGATGTCAGAGCACTCTACATCACACACATATAGAGACAGTGAATCATACATGTAAATCAGTGTATAGAAAATGTTACATAAGGCAAAGGGGGCTACAAGGTGTAGAATTCCCATGTCATTCATACTGGTAGGCATTTTTAAAGAGTGCTTGGTCTGGAGAAGCACAAACTCAGGCTTCAGAACATAACACAGTGGTTAGCATTGACTTTAACAATAAAAATGTATTTCCACCCAAAAAACCTTTTCAGCAACATCAGGATAATGAAAGACTGGGGAAAAAAGGGAAAAACCATAATGCACTAACTTGTACCTTGCAAGGAGTTTATAGGTCAATGTGCTAGATTACGATTGTCACTTATGAACTGCACAGTAACAAAATAATCTCTCTGACAAAAGCTGTAACCCACTGACCTATGCATATACAATACTGTTTCTTAACCCCTTCGATGCTGATGACGGAGCGGTTCCGTCATCAGCATCGGTTGGGCTGTGCTGATGACGGAACCGCTCAGTCATCAGTACAGCCCTGGGAGAGAGCGCGTCCAGAAACAAGGTGGGTGTTTGGTGCTGCGGTGGGGCGGGGGGGGGGGGCGTTTTTCGGTGCCTTGAGGCATCGGGGGGGGGGGGGGAGGAAACTGTGTTTCCTCTCCCCTGATGTCCCAATGCACGGCATTCCTGGTGCACGATCGCGCACAGCGTCGCGATCGTGCACCAGGAATGCCCCACTAGACACCAGGGATTGTGTTGTTGGGGCAAATTGTGTGTAGGAAGCGACCCCTTGGGCAAGGGTCGCTTCCTCTTGGGGCCAAATAATGTTTCTGACTTTTCTGCCCCCCCTGGGGCAGATCGGCCGTTTTTTTTGGCCGATCTGCACCCAGGGGGGGCAGAAAAGCCCACTAGACACCAGGGATTGCTTGTGTTTGTTTTTTTGTGTGCAGGAAGCGACCCCTTGGGCAAGGGTCGCTTCCTTAGGGGGCCAAATAATGTTTTAGACTTTTCTGCCCCCCATGGGGCAGATCTACCGTTTTGTTTGGCCGATCTGCACCCAGGGGGGGCAGAAAAGCCCACTAGACACCAGGGATTGTGTTTTATTTATAAAGGAAGCGACCCCTTGGGCAAGGGTCGCTTCCTTAGGGGGATAAAATATTTTTCAGACTTTTCTGCCCCCCCTGGGGCAGATCGGCCGTTTTTTTGGCCGATCTGCACCCAGGGGGAGCAGAAAAGCCCACTAGACACCAGGGATTGTTTTTTATTTGAAAAGGAAGCGACCCCTTGGGGAAGGGTCGCTTCCTAGTGGCCCTAATATTTTTTTTAGACTTTTCTGCTCCAGGGGGCCCTGGTTTATAATGATTTATAATCTTCCCCCCTTGGGGACAGACACCCCATTTGTGACATTCCCATGTGACATAGCATGTTGTAATGTGTGTTGTTTTTGTTTCTTCTAATGTGTTTTTTTTTTCTCTTTAGATTGTTGCAGTGTGCGGTTCTGTTACTGGTGGTTCTGTTGTGCTGCTGTTTCTGTAGTTGCATGTGTTTGGTAAGAGACCTTTTTTTTGTTCAATTGTAATGTAATTGTTTATTTTGCAAAGTGTGTAGTAATACGAGTATGTGTTGTTGCTGTTTGTTGTGATTGTAAAACATGTTTTGCATTTGTTTTTGATGTGTCCTTCTGTAGATGTAAGTTTTTTTTTCTTCTTTCTAGTGGGATATCGTTGCCTATTTGCTGTGTCTTTGCAGAGTAGGTGCTGGTGAGTGTAGTTGTGTCTTGTAAGTGAATTGTATATTTTTTCTAAATCTATTTTTTGGTGAAAAAGTCTTACATTTTTATCTTACTTTGCGCAGTGTTGGGGTTGTTGAGTTGTTTGTGCAGACTCCTTTATTTGTAAGGATAATGGCTAGCCGCCGGATTACTGCTCAGCAAGTTGTTGGAATGCTTTTTGATTCTTCCTCTGACCATGGTCCAGAGTCTGACTCTGATTCTGAGCCAAAGGTGGGGGGTGAAGATTCAGGTAGTGAGTTTTCTCTACGCATGGCTTCATCTGATGATGAAGACACTTTGAGTGCTGATGAAGCTACTTTTGGTGTGGATGATGTGCCTGTGGTTGGGGAGGACATTGCTGTGTTTACGGTTTTGGAGGACATGCTTGTGCCTGTGGTTGCGGAGGACAGTGATGTGCCAATTGTGCGGCAAGAGACATCTGGGCTGCAGCCTGGGGCTGCTAGACTTCCAGTTGGTGTTGTGAGACAAGGGTTAGCTGGGCGGCGGCCTGCGGCTGCAAGACTTGACGATGAAAGTTCTGACCTCTGGGTTGCACCAGGCATGGTGCAGCCGGCATTGCCTGAATTTACTGGTGTTCCAGGGTGTAGGGTGAACACTGAAAACTTTTTGCCTATTGATTTTTTCAAGTTGTTTATGGATGATGTGTTTTTGGCAGAGATTGTAGAGCAGACTAATTTGTATGCTGAACATTTTTTGAGGGTGAACAGTGCCAGCCTTAAGCCCCACGCTAGAGCTACCCGGTGGACTCCCACAAATTTGGAGGAGATGAAAATGTTTTTGGGTTTAACTTTTTTGATGGGCTTGCTTAGGGTACCATCAATGGCTTCATATTGGTCTACTAGTCCCTTGATGGCAACAGCTATATTTCCGGCAGTCATGAGTCGTGATAGGTATTTGCTTCTGCTGCGGATGATGCATTTTGTTGACAATAGTCTTGCTTTGCCACGAGATCACCCTGATTGTGACCGTCTTTTCAAGATTCGGCCTGTCCTTGATCATTTGGTTGATCGATTTTCTGAGATCTTTTATCCTGGGAAAGAAATTGCAGTGGATGAGTCTTTGCTGTTGTTCAAGGGCCGCTTGGTATTTCGGCAATACATTCCTAGTAAGAGGGCACGCTATGGAATCAAACTGTATATGCTGTGTGACAGTGAGACTGGATATGTCTCTAATTTCAGGGTGTACACTGGTAAGGAATCCAGGATTAACCCCCCTGGTTGTCCGTCGACTTTTGGAGTGACTGAGAAAATTGTGTGGGAACTTGGTCGTGGATTTTTTAACAAAGGCCATCATTTGTATGTCGATAACTTCTACACTGGTGTGCGGTTGTTTAGGGAATTGGCTAAAGTGGACACTGTTGCTTGTGGCACAATCCGCTCAAACCGTAAAGGTTTCCCAAAAGAACTTGTTTGTCGAAAGCTTGCTCGGGGACAGTGCAGTGCTTTGCGTTGTGAGGAGCTTCTAGCTGTGAAGTTTACAGACAGGAGAGATGTCTACATGTTAACTACAATACATGATGAAAGCACTGAACCGCGGAATGTTTGGGGTCAGGTTGCAGAAGTGCGCAAACCTGTGTGCATACTGGACTACAATAAGTACATGGGTGGTGTTGACAGAGTTGATCAGAGGTTGGAACCGTATGCTGCTCTTCGTAAGGCTTACATTTGGTACAAGAAGTTGGCTATCCATCTTTTCCACTTGGCAACCTTTAATGCTTTTATTGTGTTCCAGAAATCTTGTCCGCAGTCAAAGTTGACTTTTGTAAAGTTTCAGGAGTCTGTAATAGGCAGCCTTGTTTTAGTGGAACAGGCAAGTGTTCCTAGAGTTGGAGTGGTGGAGGATGTTGCCAGATTGAAAGATCGCCACTTTGCTGATACAATTCCTCCTACAACCTCAAAAGACTTTCCCAGTCGGAGATGTAGAGTCTGTTGGCGAAGAGGTTTGCGGAAGGAGGTTCGCATGTACTGCCCCGACTGCCCTTCAAACCCCGGGCTGTGTGTACCTGCTTGTTTTATATTGTACCACACGCAAAAGAATTTTTGGGAGTATCAATGAGTGGTAAAGTGAACTGGTTGGTCTTTATTCTGTAATAGTTATTGTTCAGTTTCAAAGTTTGTATTTGTGTAGTCTTTTTAGATTTAGTTGTCGAGTTAGTAGATTTGTATCAATTTGCAATTTGTTTTAATTTCTCTTTTATTTAAAAAAAAAACTAATGTATGATGTTGGTTTGCGTGTAGTGTCCATTGTCTGACTGTGTGCATGGTTTGGCGCTTGACTGCCGGTGTCTGTGGACTGATGCTTGTCTGGCGGTGTCTGCGGACTGGTGCTTGACTGGCGGTGTGCATGGTCTGGTGTTTGGTTGGCGGTGTGCGTGCTCTTGCGCTTGCCTGGTGTTGTGTTTGGATTTGTCTTTGGCTGGTGGTGTTCGTGGAGTGGTGCTTGACGGGTGGTGTGTGTGGAGGGGCGCTTGGCTGGTGGTGTGCATGGAGTGGTACTTGGCTGTCTGTGCACGGAGTGGTGCTTGGCTGGCGGTGTGTGTGGAGTGGTGCTTGGCTGGGGGTGTGTGTGGAGTGGCGCTTGGCTGGACGGTGTGCGTGGAGTGGTACTTGGCTGTCTGTGCACGGAGTGGTGCTTGGCTGGTGTTGTGTTTGTGGAGTGGCGCTTGGCTGGTGGTGTGTGTGGAGGGGCGCTTGGCTGGTGGTGTGCATGGAGTGGTACTTGGCTGTCTGTGCACGGAGTGGTGCTTGGCTGGCGGTGTGCATGGTCTGGTGCTTGGATGGTGGTGTGGGTGGACTGGCGCTCGGCAGGCGGTGTGTGAGTAGTTACTTTCTGTTGGTCACTACACACACTGCTAGTTGAGTGACACTCCACACAGTCCATCATTTTGTGTAGTTGCAGTGTCCGAAATGTCGGCGTGTGAAAGTGATGGGCCCTTGAATGGCGCTGTTTGCTGGTGTGAGTGTTGGAATGTGATGGGTCCGCGGCTGGCGGTGTGAATGTTTTGTATGTGTCACGCGTACGAAAGGTGTATGAATGGCCTGTAAAGAGGTTGGTGCCTTGACGTGGCTTTACAGCTCACGAGCTGTGAGTCAGTGGTTCAGTTTATCATACTTTCAATTATACACAGTGTATTTCATTTTTGTGAAATTACTTGCGTATACAATTGTATGTACTGAATCATCACTCACCCTCGTGCCAAATCCAACCAGTATGTGTGTGTGCTTGCGGATTAGATGGGTGTGCAGTAATAATTGTTTTTTTCTCTTTCTGCAGTAGGGTGTACCTTGCCCCTTATTGTGATTGTTGTTATGTGTTGATTTTCCATTCGGATGGTGTCAATGGTCTGGTTTGTATCAGGTATGAAAGGTGCGTGAATGGCCTGTAAAACGGTTGGTGCCTTGTCGTGGCTTTACAGCTCACGAGTTGCGAGTCACTGGTTCAGTTTTTATGCATTTATTTATTGACAGAGCATTTCATTTTTTTGAAATATCTTGTTAATAAAATTTTATGTACTGAACCATCACTCGCCCTCGTGCCAAATCCAACCTGTATGTGTGTGTCTTTGAGGAATAGATAGCCGTGCTTGAATGTTTGACTTTTGAGTAACTCTGTTAAGGTGTGGTATCCTTTTACTCGGGAGAACAAGGGGAACGCAGGGTGGTAGGACTTTTTTGCCGGCACGGCGATCCCACGCCAAAATGTTTGGAAAAGTGCTATTTTTACCTATTTTTAAGGTTTGCAAGGAGTTCTGGGTAGGAAAACATTGGTGGACCCACACATGCCATACCTCCCTGGACTCTCCCGGGTGTCTAGTTTTCAGAACTGTTTGGGTTTGCTACTTTCCAAAGAATACCACCCACCCCGGGCCAAAAACTCAGGTGCCGCCCCCCCAAAAAATCAAAGTTATATTGCTTCAGGGTATTTTATATTCACCACCGTTAGATTTGGACCTTTTCCTGTTGCAGCCACTATGGCTACCCACGCAAGTGAGGTACCGTTTTTATCGGGAGACCTGGGGGAACGCTGGGTGGGAGGTAATTTGTGTGAGCCCAGTGATGCCACGCTTTCCCAGACTACAACGTGTGAAAAAATTGATTTTTTTCTGCTAAAATTGAGGTTTGCAAGGGATTCTGGGTAAATGAACGTTGGCGGATCCACGCAAGCCATACCTCCTTGGAAGCCCCCGGGTGTCTACTTTTCAGAAATGTGTGGGTTTGGTAGGTTTCCATAGATGGCTGTCTCGCACGGGGCCAGAAACCCAGGTAACCCCTCTTGCAAAAGCTGGTGAATGTAACAATGGTGAAAATCTTAAGTCCACCAGCTTTTGCAAGAGGGGTTACCTGGGTTTTTGGCCCCGCGCGATACAGCCATCTAGGGAAACCTACCAATCCCACACATTTCTGAAAAGTAGACACCCGGGGGCTTCCAAGGAGGTATGGCTTGCGTGGATCCTCCAACGTTCCTTTACCCAGAATCCCTTGCAAACCTCATTTTTTGCATGGAAAAAAATCCGTTTTTTCACACGTTTTAGTGTGGGAAAGCGTGGCATCACTGGGCACACACAAATTACCTCCCACCCAGCGTTCCCCAAGGTCTCCCGATAAAAATGGTACCTCACTTGCGTGGGTAGGCATAGCGGCTGCTTTAGGAAAAGGCCCAATTCATACTGTGGAGACGAAAACATTACCTTTAGCCAAATAATCTTATTTTTTGAGGGGGTCACCTGAGCTTTTGGCCCGGGGCTTGGCAGGCATCTTTGGAAACTACCAAACCCAAACAGTTCTGAGAACTAGACACCCGGGGGAGTCCAGGGTGGTATGGCATGCGTGGGTCCCCCAATGTTTTCCTACCCAGAAACCCCTGCAAACCTGAAATTTTGGTCAAAAACCCACTTTTCCATACTTTTTTGGGTGGGATCTCGCTGCCGGAACAAATGTCCTACCACCCAACGTTTCCCTTGTTCTCCCGAGTAAAATGATACCTCACTTGTGTGGGTGGGCCAAAGGCATGTGACTTAGGCTGGGGTGCTTAATTTGTAAAACGTAAATAGGAGTAAAAACTACTTTTTTCAAAATTCATTTTTGGCGTGTTCTGCTTTGGGGCACCCACACAAGTGAGGTATCCTTTTACTCGGGAGAACAAGGGGAACGCAGGGTGGTACGACTTTTTTGCCGGCACGGCGATCCCACGCCAAAAAGTTTGGAAAAGTGCAATTTTTACCTAATTTTAAGGTATGCAGAGAGTTCTGGGTAGGAAAACATTGGGGGACCCATGCATGCCATACCTCCCTGGACTCCCCCGGGTGTCTAGTTTTCAGAACTGTTTGGGTTTGCTACTTTGCAAAGAATACCACCGAGCCCCGGGCCACAAACTCAGATGCCCCCCCCCAAAATCAAGGTAGTTTTGCAATAAGGTAATGTAAATTCACCACCGTACGATTTGAACCATTTCCTGTTGCAGCCACTATGTCTACCCACGCAAGTGAGGTACCATTTTTTTCGGGAGACCTGGGGGCACCCTGGGTGGGTGGAAATTTGTTGATCCACGCAGATTCCAGAACTTTCCACCACAGAAATGTGAGGAAAATGTGTTTTTTTGGTCAAATTTTTATGTTTTCAAGGGATTCTGGGTAACAAAACCTGGGGGTAGGCAGACGAGTCACCCCATCCTGAATTGCCCTGGGTGTCTAGTTTTCAAAAATGTATAGGTTTGCTAGGTTTCCCTAGGTGCTGGCAGAGCTACGGCGCAAAAACAAAAGGTAGTCTTTTTGTCCGAATCGTGCTAAATTTCACTGGGAAATTGAGGTGCGACCATGCTGCGTTTTGCGCTGTTTCATGTCGCAGCCACTATGCCTACCCACGCAAGTGAGGTACCATTTTGTTCGGGAGACCTGGGGGCACGCTGGGTGAGTGGAAATTTGTTGATCCACGCAGATTCCAGAACTTTCCACCACAGAAATGTGAGGAAAATGTGTTTTTTTGGTCAAATTTTTATGTTTTCAAGGGATTCTGGGTAACAAAACCTGGCGGTAGGCAGACGAGTCACCCCATCCTGAATTGCCCTGGGTGTCTTGTTTTCAAAAATGTATAGGTTTGCTAGGTTTCCCTAGGTGCTGGCAGAGCTACGGCGCAAAAACAAAAGGTAGTCTTTTTGTCCGAATCGTGCTAAATTTCACTGGGAAATTGAGGTGCGACCATGCTGCGTTTTGCGCTGTTTCATGTCGCAGCCACTATGCCTACCCACGCAAGTGAGGTACCATTTTTTTCGGGAGACCTGGGGGCACGCTGGGTGGGTGGAAATGTGTTGATCCACGCAGATTCCAGAACTTTCCACCACAGAAATGTGAGGAAAATGTGTTTTTTTGGTCAAATTTTTATGTTTTCAAGGGATTCTGGGTAACAAAACCTGGGGGTAGGCAGACGAGTCACCCCATCCTGAATTGCCCTGGGTGTCTAGTTTTCAAAAATGTATAGGTTTGCTAGGTTTCCCTAGGTGCTGGCAGAGCTACGGCGCAAAAACAAAAGGTAGTCTTTTTGTCCGAATCGTGCTAAATTTCACTGGGAAATTGAGGTGCGACCATGCTGCGTTTTGCGCTGTTTCATGTCGCAGCCACTATGCCTACCCACGCAAGTGAGGTACCATTTTTTTCGGGAGACCTGGGGGCACGCTGGGTGGGTGGAAATTTGTTGATCCACGCAGATTCCAGAACTTTCCACCACAGAAATGTGAGGAAAATGTGTTTTTTTGGTCACATTTTTATGTTTGCAAGGGATTCTGGGTAACAAAACCTGGGGGTAGGCAGACGAGTCACCCCATCCTGAATTGCCCTGGGTGTCTAGTTTTCAAAAATGTATAGGTTTGCTAGGTTTCCCTAGGTGCTGGCAGAGCTACGGCTCAAAAACAAAAGGTAGTCTCTTTGTCCAAAGAACGTAAAATTTCACTGGGAAATTGAGGTGCGACCACGTTGCATTTTGTGCCGTTTCCTGTCGTAGGCACATGGCCGACCCACACAAGTGAGGTACTGTTTTTATCGGGAGACCTGGGGGAACGCTGGGTGGGTGGAAATTTGTTGATCCACGCAGATTCCAGAACTTTCCACCACAGAAATGTGAGGAAAATGTGTTTATTTTGTCAAAATCTTAGCTTTGCAAGGGATTCTGGGTAACAAAACCTGGTGGTAGGCAGTCGAGTCACCCCATCCTGAATTCCCCTGCGTGTCTACTTGTCAAAAATGTATAGGTTTGATAGGTTTCCCTAGGTGCCGGCAGAGCTAGGGTGCAAAAACTACAGGTAGGCACTTTGCCAAAAAAGGGTCAATTTGTAACTGCTAAATTTAGGTGTGACCACGTTGCATTTTGCGCCGTTTCCTGTCGCAGGCACAAGGCCGACCCACACAAGTGAGGTACCGTTTTTATCAGGACACTTGGGGTAATTCAGATTTGTAAATCAACTGTTATTACCAATTGAGCTTTCATGCATTTCTCCCTTTCAATGAAAGACATTGTGTAAAAAAAAAATCTTTATGAAAAATGACCAATAATTCTCATGCTAGTATGAGTATTCCCAACTTTGAAAATGTGCAATTATATACTGTTTCTGAACTCTATAATTTGTACCCAATTCAGAAATACATAGGTGTCTTTCATACAGATTATTCCATGTATACATTTTCCAAGACAAAGTGCACTATCCCCAGTAAATGAAAAAATACCATTGCAAGTTGCTGCTCAGTTTTTGGATCTGGGTTCGTCGGGTTCTTGGTGAAACAAGTCCTATATATCCCCACAACCAGGAAGGTCTAACGAATGTAACGGTATATTGCTTTCCAAGAGCTGTCAAAATTAGAAAAAGTTATAGGTGAAAACGTTGAGACAAAAGGCTGTTTTTTTCAACAAAATTTCAAATATTCCAATATATAACTGTTAGTTTCTATAACGAAACCTTCATGGATTTAGACAAATGACCCCTTTCTGAATTCAGAATTTTGTCTACTTTTCGAAAATGTAAAGCTTTCCAGGATCCATTATTGCTTTCAAACTCATTTCTACCATTAACTGGAAGGAGGTGGAAAGCTCTAAAAATAGCAAAAATAGGCTATGTCCCAGAAAAATGCCAAAACTGAGTGAAACATTTCGGTTCTCTGACAAAAGTCTGTCATTCCCTGAAAGCTGAGAAAATGGAGATTTCAGCCCCACAAACCCTTTTGTGATACCATTTTCAGGGAAAAACCCAGAGGCTTTCATTTGCAGCCCGTTTTTCCCATTTTTTGAAAAAAACCAAAAAATCACTATATTTTGGTTAATTTCTGGGACCCTTCCAAGGGAATCCACAAACCCTGGGCGCCTTTAGAATCCCCATGATGTTGGAAGAAAAGGACGCAAATTTGGCGCGGATCCCTTATGTGGTCAAAAAGTTACAAGGGCCTAAGCGCGCACTACTCCAAAACGCCAAAAAAAGGCTTAGCACAGGAGGGGAAAAGGCCTAGCAGCGAAGGGGTTAAAATGTATGGTACACCTTTTCTGTGCTACATTAGATAACTCAAAGCTGCAACTGGACAAAACTATTATCTCTCTTCTCACTGACCTGCTTTCTGTGTCCAACTGAGGAACTGCTTTTTTATCCATCTCCCAACCCGCATTCCCTGAGGCGGAGGTCGGCTGGTGGGAGCGTGACTGCAATCGGCAGTTCTTCATCTCGCTCTCAGCGCGACCCGCCCAGGTTGCAGTGCGTTGCTTGTGCCCTGGAAAAGCCTACCGGGGGACTGCGAGGCCCAGAAACCACCGCTCCTTGCAGCCGGCGCCTCTTCCCCCGGCGGCCACGCCCACTGAATTGAACGCTGTTTAAAAACCTTTCGCGCCACCCGCTGCGCGGGTGCCGCTCACTGACCTGCTTTCTGTGTCCAACTGAGGAACTGCTTTTTTATCCATCTCCCAACCCGCATTCCCTGAGGCGGAGGTCGGCTGGTGGGAGCGTGACTGCAATCGGCAGTTCTTCATCTCGCTCTCAGCGCGACCCGCCCAGGTTGCAGTGCGTTGCTTGTGCCCTGGAAAAGCCTACCGGGGGACTGCGAGGCCCAGAAACCACCGCTCCTTGCAGCCGGCGCCTCTTCCCCCGGCGGCCACGCCCACTGAATTGAACGCTGTTTAAAAACCTTTCGCGCCACCCGCTGCGCGGGTGCCGCTCACTGACCTGCTTTCTGTGTCCAACTGAGGAACTGCTTTTTTATCCATCTCCCAACCCGCATTCCCTGAGGCGGAGGTCGGCTGGTGGGAGCGTGACTGCAATCGGCAGTTCTTCATCTCGCTCTCAGCGCGACCCGCCCAGGTTGCAGTGCGTTGCTTGTGCCCTGGAAAAGCCTACCGGGGGACTGCGAGGCCCAGAAACCACCGCTCCTTGCAGCCGGCGCCTCTTCCCCCGGCGGCCACGCCCACTGAATTGAACGCTGTTTAAAAACCTTTCGCGCCACCCGCTGCGCGGGTGCCGCTCACTGACCTGCTTTCTGTGTCCAACTGAGGAACTGCTTTTTTATCCATCTCCCAACCCGCATTCCCTGAGGCGGAGGTCGGCTGGTGGGAGCGTGACTGCAATCGGCAGTTCTTCATCTCGCTCTCAGCGCGACCCGCCCAGGTTGCAGTACGTTGCTTGTGCCCTGGAAAAGCCTACCAGGGGACTGCGAGGCCCAGAAACCACCGCTCCTTGCAGCCGGCGCCTCTTCCCCCGGCGGCCACGCCCACTGAATTGAACGCTGTTTAAAAACCTTTCGCGCCACCCGCTGCGCGGGTGCCGCTCACTGACCTGCTTTCTGTGTCCAACTGAGGAACTGCTTTTTTATCCATCTCCCAACCCGCATTCCCTGAGGCGGAGGTCGGCTGGTGGGAGCGTGACTGCAATCGGCAGTTCTTCATCTCGCTCTCAGCGCGACCCGCCCAGGTTGCAGTGCGTTGCTTGTGCCCTGGAAAAGCCTACCGGGGGACTGCGAGGCCCAGAAACCACCGCTCCTTGCAGCCGGCGCCTCTTCCCCCGGCGGCCACGCCCACTGAATTGAACGCTGTTTAAAAACCTTTCGCGCCACCCGCTGCGCGGGTGCCGCTCACTGACCTGCTTTCTGTGTCCAACTGAGGAACTGCTTTTTTATCCATCTCCCAACCCGCATTCCCTGAGGCGGAGGTCGGCTGGTGGGAGCGTGACTGCAATCGGCAGTTCTTCATCTCGCTCTCAGCGCGACCCGCCCAGGTTGCAGTACGTTGCTTGTGCCCTGGAAAAGCCTACCGGGGGACTGCGAGGCCCAGAAACCACCGCTCCTTGCAGCCGGCGCCTCTTCCCCCGGCGGCCACGCCCACTGAATTGAACGCTGTTTAAAAACCTTTCGCGCCACCCGCTGCGCGGGTGCCGCTCACTGACCTGCTTTCTGTGTCCAACTGAGGAACTGCTTTTTTATCCATCTCCCAACCCGCATTCCCTGAGGCGGAGGTCGGCTGGTGGGAGCGTGACTGCAATCGGCAGTTCTTCATCTCGCTCTCAGCGCGACCCGCCCAGGTTGCAGTGCGTTGCTTGTGCCCTGGAAAAGCCTACCGGGGGACTGCGAGGCCCAGAAACCACCGCTCCTTGCAGCCGGCGCCTCTTCCCCCGGCGGCCACGCCCACTGAATTGAACGCTGTTTAAAAACCTTTCGCGCCACCCGCTGCGCGGGTGCCGCTCACTGACCTGCTTTCTGTGTCCAACTGAGGAACTGCTTTTTTATCCATCTCCCAACCCGCATTCCCTGAGGCGGAGGTCGGCTGGTGGGAGCGTGACTGCAATCGGCAGTTCTTCATCTCGCTCTCAGCGCGACCCGCCCAGGTTGCAGTGCGTTGCTTGTGCCCTGGAAAAGCCTACCGGGGGACTGCGAGGCCCAGAAACCACCGCTCCTTGCAGCCGGCGCCTCTTCCCCCGGCGGCCACGCCCACTGAATTGAACGCTGTTTAAAAACCTTTCGCGCCACCCGCTGCGCGGGTGCCGCTCACTGACCTGCTTTCTGTGTCCAACTGAGGAACTGCTTTTTTATCCATCTCCCAACCCGCATTCCCTGAGGCGGAGGTCGGCTGGTGGGAGCGTGACTGCAATCGGCAGTACTTCATCTCGCTCTCAGCGCGACCCGCCCAGGTTGCAGTACGTTGCTTGTGCCCTGGAAAAGCCTACCGGGGGACTGCGAGGCCCAGAAACCACCGCTCCTTGCAGCCGGCGCCTCTTCCCCCGGCGGCCACGCCCACTGAATTGAACGCTGTTTAAAAACCTTTCGCGCCACCCGCTGCGCGGGTGCCGCTCACTGACCTGCTTTCTGTGTCCAACTGAGGAACTGCTTTTTTATCCATCTCCCAACCCGCATTCCCTGAGGCGGAGGTCGGCTGGTGGGAGCGTGACTGCAATCGGCAGTTCTTCATCTCGCTCTCAGCGCGACCCGCCCAGGTTGCAGTGCGTTGCTTGTGCCCTGGAAAAGCCTACCGGGGGACTGCGAGGCCCAGAAACCACCGCTCCTTGCAGCCGGCGCCTCTTCCCCCGGCGGCCACGCCCACTGAATTGAACGCTGTTTAAAAACCTTTCGCGCCACCCGCTGCGCGGGTGCCGCTCACTGACCTGCTTTCTGTGTCCAACTGAGGAACTGCTTTTTTATCCATCTCCCAACCCGCATTCCCTGAGGCGGAGGTCGGCTGGTGGGAGCGTGACTGCAATCGGCAGTTCTTCATCTCGCTCTCAGCGCGACCCGCCCAGGTTGCAGTACGTTGCTTGTGCCCTGGAAAAGCCTACCGGGGGACTGCGAGGCCCAGAAACCACCGCTCCTTGCAGCCGGCGCCTCTTCCCCCGGCGGCCACGCCCACTGAATTGAACGCTGTTTAAAAACCTTTCGCGCCACCCGCTGCGCGGGTGCCGCTCACTGACCTGCTTTCTGTGTCCAACTGAGGAACTGCTTTTTTATCCATCTCCCAACCCGCATTCCCTGAGGCGGAGGTCGGCTGGTGGGAGCGTGACTGCAATCGGCAGTTCTTCATCTCGCTCTCAGCGCGACCCGCCCAGGTTGCAGTGCGTTGCTTGTGCCCTGGAAAAGCCTACCGGGGGACTGCGAGGCCCAGAAACCACCGCTCCTTGCAGCCGGCGCCTCTTCCCCCGGCGGCCACGCCCCCCCTCCTCCCTCTATTTTTACGCAGCCTCTAACGCGCCGCGGGTCGCGCCGCGGGTCGCAGCCCGGGGCGAAGACCCGGGCAAAGACCGGGCCGTTTTAGGCCGTTAGAGGCTGGTAGAGACTGGACTGGGCCACCCCCCTGATATTTATATTTTAATTTGACCCTTTCCCATTGTACTATTTTACGCATCCCCTGTGACCCATAACTCAATAGTAATAGTAATGGTCCTCACGAGAGGGAACAAAACCAAAGCCCCCGGGCAAAATGCTCGGCCCCATGGACGATTTTCTAGCGAAGGCCAACACACTCATCGATGAAAGTATATCAATAATCGAAGAAAGGGTCTCCCTAGATCTGGCATTCGCAAAAAGATCCTCATTAGGTACCTTGGCGGAAGCTAGATCTCCAACATTAGTAGCTTCAAATGCTGAGTTGGTGCTGATTAGGGAGAGACGCAGCCTACCAAATACAGTAGATCTGTCAGTCTCTCAAATAGCGGATTCTCAACTTAGCTATGACCTAGAGAAAACCCCAGAACTGTTTCCAACAACATCTGTGCAAATTTCCTCACTAGAAAAAAGAATAGAAAGGGGCAGGAGGGAGGGAGCAATTAGCAAAAACAGGGCGCCCGGAAATCCAAATACAACAGTAAACCCGATAATATCACCAATCATTCCAATAATCCAAGACGATAGGGTGTCACATATTGAGATCTTAGCATCAGTCCATCAGGTAGAGAAGGAACTATCTTGCCCGACAATCCTGGACCCTCAACCCACTAAACAAATCGAAGCGGACTTGAATTTGGCTGAGGCCCAGGAATTAACTCTCCCTAGCATAGCTAATGTAGTTAAACATGCTTTACTACCCTTAGAACACAGGTTAGCAGTCATAGAATCGCAAATCTCTAAACTATTAAAAAATCAACAGCAGTTCCTTCCGCCATGTCCTCAAAAACCGGCTGGTAATAACAGTAAAAAACCAACCAACACTAATGTATCTAATGTCAATCCATCTATGCCCAATCCACAACAAAAGACCCTCCGAATAACCACCCCAAACCTGCCCATAAACAAAAACACCACTAATTCGACCAAAATTACAAAAACAGCGTCAGCCCAAAGTTCCACTAGTAGCCTACAACAAACAAATACCTCGACCGCCCCAGCTGCGGCCGCGACCACTGATTTGACCCAGAAGGCACCTACCAGTACAGCCAATAAAACCCCAGCGAAAAACTCGAATAAAACAGCAACGAAAACCCTACCCCCTCCACCCGTACCGCCAAAAACACCTGTGGATAGGTCCAAGAGGAATACTGCGAGGAATCCTGGTCCTCCAAGACTCCCAGCAGAGTTCCCTCCTGAGGCCTCACCCTACGTGGTGGTCATGGCTGGAGTTCCTGAATTAACAGATCTTACCTCAGAACCGGTCTGGTCCTTAAAAAATAAGGCCCAGCATTGGCTCCAGACCAACCGCCCAATTCCATCCTCTTGGCGCGGAAGAATTAGATCTGTAGCCAGGGTACCGTGGGTGGGTAATACTAGAAAAACAATTCCTGGGGACTGCATAACAATCACTTTCGAGGATCCTCGAATAGCGGACTATGTTTGTGCCTGGGAAGACATTACCCCAAATGGAGGAATCAAGATCAAGTCACTCTCCTTCTTTTATCCCTTTAGGCAAGTGGAC
Organism: Lissotriton helveticus; assembly: GCF_964261635.1. Taxonomy (NCBI): domain Eukaryota; kingdom Metazoa; phylum Chordata; class Amphibia; order Caudata; family Salamandridae; genus Lissotriton; species Lissotriton helveticus. The sequence goes on from NC_136061.1 coordinate 1,133,874,392, forward strand.
GGATACATACAGGAGCAGGAACCTCCTTGGTCCATCCCTTTCCCTAGGCAGGACGACCAATTAAACATCCGATATCACGGTCCTCCCAATCTTTATGAGCCAGATTATTCCTGGCATACAGTGAGACATCGCCATCAGGGAGGAAGGTGGGATGACAGAAGACCCTATACGCAATGGCCCCCACATAGAGAACAATCACGATGGGACCCATGGCTTAACATCCCGCTAAATAATAGGTATAGTGGCCTAGAATTGGTCGATTGACCATTATCAGAAATTTCTTCTACTAATACCCAACTATCTTCCTCGCCACAGCCTGCTATCACTTTCCAAGCTGTTGGTAATAAAGATTCCACAACCCTAGAAGCAGATTCTGGCGATGATTCCCTACATATCATGGTATCCTATTGGAACATTGCGGGCCTACGAAATAAAATCAACGATGGCTCAGCGCAGGAATTTCTAACCCCAAATCAAATAATTTGTCTCCAGGAGACATGGTCTGTAGAAGAATTACATCTACAAGGCTACAAAACCTATAACGTCCCAGCAACAACCAGTACTATGGGTAGACCAAAAGGTGGTCTCGCTACCTACATTTCAAATTCCCTACCTTTTAACAAGGTGGCCACACTCTCCCAGGACCCCAATCATCAAATCTTAGCACTAACCCTTCCCAATAAGGACACAATCATCCTGGTTAACATATATAACAATTTGTCCGATGAAAATTTCATAATTCTTCTTACCACTTTAACCGACAAATTGAAACAAATTCATCATCGGAGCCCTGCAAATAAGGTAACCAATATAATTTGGGGAGGTGATTTTAATCTCCATCCCTGCACAGCTCCTAATCTGGTGTGTTGTGGGATAGTGGACGAACTTAACGCTCCATTATCCCACTTCGCTCACACCAAATTAGGAAATATAATCAATATCGCCCTATCAGATTTGGATCTTCAGATTGCCAATCATTCAAAAGCAGACCCGAACGAATTTATTCCGACTTATGTGGGTAGAGGACACAAGACCACAGTAGATTTTATATTTCTTTCCCAAAACCTAATGACGAAGCTGAAGGAATTTGAGGTCACAGTCACCCCCCTCAGCGACCATGCAGCCTTAACAATAACACTATCCGTGCCAGCTAATGCCTCCCATAAATTGGAGATGGCGATCACCCTTAAGCAGAATAGGATCCAGGTTGGTAAACACAATGGACTGACTATTAAATGGGCCAAAATCAACCCAGCAGATATAATGAAAAAATTAATAACTCGGTCCTATCCTAATATAGTGAAATGCCTGGATCTTACAACTAGCCATAAGGAAGTCCTTAGAAATTTTAACTTAATATTAGATGTCATAAAGGACCTACTTACTTCAAAACCTAAGTCAAATCGTGACAACAAACCAAAGTGGTTCAATCATAATTGCACAGTGGCCTTATCAAAGCTAAAATCTGCACTTAAAAATAACCCACGTGATGTGGTCCAGATCCAGCTCCTGAGGCGCCAATATACAGGGGAAAGAAAGATGAGAACGGCCCAACTTAAACAAAAACTATGGGACGATCTCCATCAAGGCGCAGTTTCAAAAAACAGTGACCTGTTCTGGCGTAGTCAGATCCCCGTACCTTACAGAAAAGGATACCCCGAAAATAGAGGTCGCCATCGACGAAAATACATGGGTCTCTCACTTTGGGGAAATTTTTAAAAATACCCTACCAACAGAATCCCTATCCCCTAATGTGAACTATCCCATTCTGGTTCCCTTTGACATTCCAGACCTCATAGATGCTTTGCAGAGCAGTAAATCAGGTAAGGCACCAGGACCCGATGGGGTCCCGGTGGACCTTTTTAAAAGCAACCAAGATCTATGGGCACCCATTTTAACTAGAGTATGTATAGCAGCAGCGAGTGAGGGAATTCTAACCTCCTGGACAAAGTCAATAATGGTCCCCATTTTTAAAAAGGGGGACCGGCAAGACGTAAAATGCTACCGGCCCATTTCACTGCTGGACTCGCTCGGAAAGGTAGTGGGGAGAGTGATACTCGAGCGTCTCCAGCAGTGGACTGAGGACAGGGGCATAATTTCGGATATCCAATTTGGCTTCCGAGAAGGCTTTGGTACTCTGGAGCAGGTCCTCAACCTCACCCTAATAATGGGGAAATACACACAGGCCATCCCTACCAAAATATATATGGTCTTTGTAGACCTCTCCGCAGCTTTCGACTGTGTTTCACACACAAAGCTGTGGAAGGTCTTAGCCCAATTAGGAGTAGATCCACCCCTGTTAGATTTCCTCAGAGAGCTCTATACAGGGGCCACAGCCAGAGTTCGCTTTGGCGTTAATGGTGAGCTGACGTCCCCGTTTAGTGTAGAGCGTGGGGTCAGGCAGGGATGTGTCCTGGCCCCCTTCCTCTTCTCTCTCTACACTAATGGCCTAGAGGGGGAGATGTTGAGGGGGGCCCAGGACCTCCCACGCATAAATCACCGCCTGGTCCCCGCCCTGCTCTACGCGGACGACGCGGTTATTTTAGCACGAACCCCCAGAGAACTCCAGAAAGCAGTGAGCAGATATACGTCCTTTATGGGCAACTTAGATTTAAAGGTGAATGTGAAAAAAACGTTCGTCATGACAGTTGGCAGAGGTCGAAAACGAACATACCCTACCCTGCTGAATAACCAAAAGCTAGAACGTACCCCCCACTATCCCTACTTGGGGGTCATGATAGATGATCAACTTAGTTGGAAGCAAGCAATTAACACTAGGGCGCTCTTATTTAGGAGATCAATTGCCGCATTAATATCTTTCTCCCAGAGATTAGGCAAAAGACCATCAGTAGAGCTCCTCAAGATATACAAGGCCAAATGCCAGGCAATTGCAACATATGGTGCAGGAGTCTGGGGGCATACAGACACCAGCCCCATCCAGAAGGTGGAAAACACCTTCTTAAGATTTTTGTTAGCTACCCCCAAAGGCACCTCAATTTACGCAATGCACCTAGAATTAGCCATTCCTTACCTGGAGGATCTAATTAAAATAGAACCCCTGATGCTGTGGCGCCGCATTTGGTTGTCAAATAAAAATGCCTTGTCACAAGCTATCATCGCAGACTCAATGAGTCTGGATAATTCTCTGAAAATAAAGTGGCTCTTATATGTCAGGAATTTTTTCAATGATTTAGGCCTTGAGAACTATTATCTTGATCCGGCTTCCATTACGGACATTTCAAAAAAAGATCTGAAACAGAAAGCACTAAGTCACCTCGAACTGTTAAGACTTGCATCCAATTCCTCGAAAACGGCAGTGATCCATGCAAACATGATCCAAGTAGCCTTTGTCATTCACCCGTATCTTGAACTACAGTTAACAACTTACGAGAGAATGTTAATTACGAGATTTAGGCTAAACATCTTTTTTAGAATGGTCACTTTTCCGACACAAAACTGTTGGGACGCTATATTGCCGCCTTGTTCCTGTGACGGCCTATCAGCGCAGTCGAACTTGCATGTGATCCTGCTTTGTAAATACCATCAAGCCCATAGAAAGATCTGGCTTTTACCGATACTCAAATCTTGGGGACTGAGACAGTGTCGACCTGCTCTTTTAAGACTACAAATGTTAGAAACAGTGAATGTCTGTTATTTTGTCAGCAGCTTCCTAAAGTGTATCGTGAAACATAGAAAAAACCTTTAAGAAAAGAAAAAAAAAACCATGTCATATCTATCACAACCGGCACCTTGCACATTTTGAATAATTTTCTCTCTTTTAACTATGAAATGAATTTTATCTGAATTGTCTGTAACTTGTGTATTTTTATAAATGTATGTTATTCTGTGTTCTTTTATGGTTTTTTCCACTGTGAACAAGCCGAATAAAGATTTATATATATATATTATCTCTCTCCAGCAGGGACATTAATAACTGGCGTTATCTTGACACTTTTATTGTTCTTTGAAAACTGCTAATTATATAAGATACTTTGCAGTGCTTTTAAAACTGCTGTCTGCGGACCCCCTGGGAATGTGTCAGGGTCCCCTGGGGGGCCTGCGGACCACAGTTTGGGAAACATTGGGCTAAAGGATCTGTTTGTTCTCACACGGTCCTTTGAACAAGGAACCACGGAAAAGAATGCCTCCAGAAAAAAGCTGTTCGGAAGGCAACATAATAGAGTAACAGCAGATACCACAATGTGTTATATCTTTCAGGGCTTGGTTTCAATCAAGTCTGGGAACACCAGAAAAGCTTAAGTCTCTAGTTCTTAGCAGAAGCTAAACTCTTGCAAAGGTGAGCAAGGAATATAGATTCGGGGAATCTGGTCCAAACTCTAGTCTTTGGGTACCAGTTTGGGATCAATGGATGGAATAACACCACAAAAATGTGCAGCCAAAAAACCCACCACCCAAAGAGCTAGGATCCCACACAGCAAAGTAAGTAGAATTTTTGATGTTGACATCCTGGTAATTCAGTTTTAGGTCATCTGTGAGTGGTTAGGGACTCAGTTGACAGGAGTCAAGGACTCCACTGTTCACCTTGCTGGCTCCTCTGATTTTTTTTTGGGCTGATGAAAATAGTGAGCAAGTTCTCACTATTAAGTAAGAAGCATGCTTATCCTTTAAGAGCCTGTATTTTATAATCTGAAACAGCATAGACTATAAAGATGATTCAAACGAACAGAAATCAGGGAAAACCTTCTCTAGCCAGTGAGACAAGATCACTCAACAGGTGACACTATATGCTGCCGCCTGGCCCTTTCAGGGCTAAGAAAGAGGAAATACATGCACCCTACAGAAAAGGGATGGATTGTAGACAGCATAGCCTCGAATTCGACAGACGATGTAGCAGGTACATCATCAAAATGCTCTTTGTTTTCGCGTGTGCATTTGGGCTGTGGCAACATGCTGGCTTCCGGCCGGGCTCAGGGTGTTTAGGGGTCCTCATGAATGCTATTCCAGTCAGTTGGGCCTTCTGCAGGTCTTTCCAAAGACCAGGCCACTATCATGAAGGGATAGTGCAACTTCATAACAAGCAGACACATTTCAGCTACACAGCAAGCATGCAAGATCTCCCTTTCTCTTCTTTTCACAATAACAAAGCGATTCCGTTGGCTTGTCCGACTTAGGTCCAGTGTGGAGGGAAAATTGGCATACAGCAGGAACACTGGTAGGATGTCTTCTCTCCTTGCATTTTGAGCAGTTCTCATTGATGTCAAGATGACTAATAGGAGTATTGGCTGAGAGGTCCAGAAATTATACCCATTTGGAGAGGGAAGGGGAGAGAGAGAGGGGGAATGGGAGAGAGAGAGGGGGAAAGGGAGAGAGAGAGGGGGAATGGGAGAGAGAGAGGGGGAAGGTGAGTGGGAATGGGAGAGAGAGAGAGGGGGGGAAGGAGAGGGAGGGGAGGGAGAGAGGGAGGGGAGGGAGAGAGATAGAGAGGGTAGGGGAGAGAGAGGGGGAGGGTACAGAGGGAAGGAGAGAGAGGGAGAGAGAGAAAGAGAGGGGAGGGTAGAGAGGGAAGGAGAGGTAGAGAAGGAAGGAGAGAGGGAGAGAGAAAGAGAGGGGTGAGAAAGAGAGGGGTGAGAGGGAGGGGTGAGAGGGAGGGGGAGAGGGAGAGGGAGATGGTGGGGAGAGGGATAGGGACGGGGAGGGGGAGAGAGCGGGGGGAGGGGGAGAGAGCGGGGGGAAGGGGAGAGAGAGGGGGAAGGGGAGAGAGAGGGGGAAGGGGAGAGAGAGAGGGGGAAGGGGAGAGATAGAGGGGGAAGGGGAGGGGGAAGGGGAGAGAGAGGGGGAAGGGGAGAGAGAGAGGGGTAAGAGAGGGGGAACGGGAGAGAGAGAGGGAGAATGGGAGAGAGAGGGGGGGACGGGAGAGAGAGGGGGAAGGTGAGTGAGAGAGTGGGAATGGGAGAGAGAGAGGGGGAAGGAGAGGGAGGGGAGGGAGAGAGGGAAGGAGAGAGAGGGAGAGAGAAAGAGAGGGGAGGGTAGAGAGGGAAGGAGAGGTAGAGAAGGAAGGAGAGAGGGAGAGCGAAAGAGAGGGGTGAGAGGGAGGGGTGAGAGGGAGGGGGAGATGGTGGGGAGAGGGATAGGGAGGGGAGGGGGGGGAGAGCGGGGGGGAGGGGGGAGAGCGGGGGGGGAAGGGGAGAGAGAGAGGGGGAAGGGGAGAGAGAGAGGGGGAAGGGGAGAGAGAGAGGGGGAAGGGGAGGGGAGAGAGAGGGGGGAAGGGGAGAGAGAGAGAGGGCGAATGGGAGGGAGAGAGGGGGAAGGAGAGGGAGGGAGGGAGAGAGAGAGAGATAGAGGGTAGGGGCGAGAGAGTGAGAGGGTAGGGGAGAGAGGAGATGGGGAGAGAGGGAAGGAGAGAGGGAGAGAGAGAGAATGAGAGGTGGAGGGTAGAGAGGGAAGGAGAGGGAGAGAGAGAGAGAGAGGGAGGGAGAGGGAGAGAGGGTAGAGAGGGAAGGAGAGAGGGGAGAGAGGGAAGGAGAGAGAGAGGGAGAGGAAGGGGGTGGAGACGGAGAGGGGGAAAGAGAGGAAAGAGAGGGGGAAGGGAAGAGAGACAGAGGGAAGGTGAGTGAGAGAGAGGGAAGGGGAGAGAGAGGGTGAAGGGGAGAGAGAGGGTGAAGGGGAGAGAGGGGTGAAGTGGAGAGAGAGGGGTAAGAGGGGGAATTGGAGAGAGAGAGAGGGGGAATGGGAGAGAGGGGGAATGGGAGAGAGAGAGAGGGGTAAGAGAGGGGGAATGGGAGAGAGAGAGAGAGAGGGGTAAGAGGGGGAATGGGAGAGAGAGAAGGGTAAGAGGGGGAATGGGAGAGAGAGAGGGGTAAGAGGGGGCATGGGAGAGAGAGAGGTGTAAGAGGGGGAATGGGAGAGAGAGAGGGGGATAGGGAGATAGAGGGCGAAGGAGAGAGAGGGTAAGGGAGAGAGAGAGGGGGTAGAGGTAGAGAGAGGGGGAGGGTAGAGAGGGAAGGAGAGAGGGAGAGGGAGAGAGAGAAAGAGAGGGGGGGCAGAGAGGAAAGGAGAGAGGGAGAGGGGGAGGGCAGAGAGGGAGAGAGAGAGAGGGAGGGTAGAGAGGGAAGGAGAGGTAGAGAGGGAAGGAGGGAGGGAGAGGAAAGAGATGGGTGAGAGGGAAGGTGAGAGGGAAAGGGAGGGGGAGGGGGAGGGGCGGAGAGGGAGATGGTGGGGGAGAGGGATAGGGAGGGGAAGGGGAGAGAGAAGGGGGAAGGGGAGAGAGGGGGAAGGAGAGAGAGAGGGGGGGAAGGAGAGAGAGAGGGGGGAAGGGGGAGAGAGAGGGGGGAAGGGGAGAGGGGGGAAGGGGAGAGAGCGGGGGTAAGAGAGGGGGAATGGGAGAGAGAGAGGGGGAATGGGAGAGAGAGAGGGCGAATGGGAGAGAGAGGGGGAAGGAGAGGGGAGGGGAGAGAGAGAGAGGGAGGGAGGGAGGGAGAGAGAGAGAGGGTAGGGGCGAGAGAGAGAGAGGGTAGGGAGAGAGAGGAGGAGGGGAGAGAGGGAAGGAGATAGGGACAGGGAGAGAGAGAATGAGAGGGGGAGGGTAGAGAGGGAAGGAGAGGGAGAGGGAAAGAGAGAGAGAGAGGGAGAGAGAGGGTAGAGGGAAGGAGAGAGAGAGAGGGAGGGGGTGGAGAGGGAGAGGGGGAGAGAGGGGGGAAGGGGAGAGAGCCAGAGGGAAGGTGAGTGAGAGAGAGGGAAGGAGAGAGAGAGGGTGAAGTGGAGAGAGAGGGGTAAGAGGGGGGAATGGGAGAGAGAGAGAGGGGTAAGAGGGGGAATGGGAGAGAGAGAGGGGTAAGGGGGGGAATGGGAGAGAGAGAGGGGGGCATGGGAGAGAGAGAGGTGTAAGAGGGGGAATGGGAGAGAGAGAGGGGGATAGGGGAGATAGAAGGCGAAGGAGAGGGAGGGAGGGAGAGGGTAAGGGAGAGAGAGAGGGGGGTAGAGGTAGAGAGAGGGGGAGGGTAGAGGGAAGGAGAGAGGGAGAGGGAGAGAGAGAAAGAGAGGGGGAGGGCAGAGAGGGAAGGAGAGAGGGAGAGGAGGAGGGCAGAGAGGGAGAGAGAGAGGGAGGGTAGAGAGGGAAGGAGAGGTAGAGAGGGAAGGAGGGAGGGGAGAGGGAAAGAGATGGGTGAGAGGGAAGGGGAGGGGGAGAGGAAAGGGGAGGGGGAGAGGAAAGGGGAGGGGGGAGGGGGAGGGGGCGGGAGATGGTGGGGGAGAGGGATAGGGAGGGGGAGGGAGAGAGAGAGGGGGGAAGGGGAGAGAGAGGGGGAAGGAGAGAGAGAGGGGGGAAGGAGGAGAGAGAGAGGGGGGAAGGAGAGAGAGAGGGGGGAAGGAGAGAGAGAGGGGGAAGGGGGAGAGAGGGGGAAGGGGAGAGAGAGCGGGGTAAGAGAGGGGGAATGGGAGAGAGAGAGGGCGAATGGGAGAGAGGAGGGGGAAGGAGAGGGAGGGGAGAGAGAGGGAGGGAGGGAGAGAGAGAGAGAGGGTAGGGGCGAGAGAGAGAGAGGGTAGGGGAGAGAGAGGAGGAGGGGAGAGAGGGGAAGGAGATAGGGACAGGGAGAGAGAGAATGAGAGGGGGAGGGTAGAGAGGGAGGAGAGGGAAAGAGAGAGAGAGAGGGTAGAGAGGGAAGGAGAGAGGGAGAGAGGAAGGAGAGAGAGAGAGAGAGGGAGGGGGTGGAGAGGGAGAGGGGGAGAGAGGGGGAAGGGGAGAGAGCCAGAGGGAAGGTGAGTGAGAGAGAGGGAAGGAGAGAGAGAGGGTGAAGTGGAGAGAGAGGGGTAAGAGGGGGAATGGGAGAGAGAGAGGGGGAATGGGAGAGAGAGGGGAATGGGAGAGGGGGTAAGAGGGGGGAATGGGAGAGAGAGAGGGGTAAGAGAGGGGGAATGGGAGAGAGAGGGGTAAGAGAGGGGGAATGGGAGAGAGAGGGGGAAGAGGGGGAATGGAAGAGAGAGAGGGGGATAGGGAGATAGAGGGGAGAGAGAGGGAGGGAGAAGGAGGGAGAGGGAGGGAGAGGGAGGGAGGGAGAGAGAGAGAGTGAGTGAGAGGGAAGGGGAGAGAGAGAGAGAGAGAGAGAGAGGGAGAGAGAGGTAGAGAGAGAGGGAGAGGGTAGAGAGGGAAGGAGAGAGGGAGAGAGAGAGGGGGAGGGCAGAGAGGGAAGGGGAGAGGGGAGGGCAGAGAGGGAGGGAGAGAGAGAGGGAGAACGAGAGTGAGAGAGAGAGACCCCCATCCCCAAGCCTCTAAAAGCCCAGTGGACCACATCCCCCGGAGAGAAGTTACTTAAAATGGGGAAGGGGTGCCACACCCCTCCCCTTTGTTAGGTCTCGCTTAGGCAGCGTGTGCGCTGTCCCTTCGAGACATGCTGTAGTCAGGTTTTGACTTGAAGCTCCGCCCACTCTTTACCCATCTTTTTAATTGGCTGCTGTCACTGCCTTTATAAATGTTGGATTTTGATTTGTTAATAGGCTTATTAGTCCCTCCTTAGTACCTTCCTCTCTGCTGTTAACTCCAATGAGGACTGGCCCTTTTACATGTGTTGTTACTCGGTATGCTTTATTCACAGTCTGTCAGCTCTATTTCTTACATGACTTTTGCCTGCCACTGCAGGCAAGGTACCTCTCCTGCAACTTAGTTTTTTTTGCAGCACCCGCCTTAAGGACATTGCGCTATAACTTTTAAATATGCTCCAACCCTTCCCCCCAGCCTTGCAAGGACGCTGCACATTGTGGTTCATGCTTCAATTGCTTCAAGCACCTGTTGTAAATACTGATTTATTGTGATATGGGCCATGAATTGGAAGAAAACGAAGATCGAAAACCGGAAGGGCTGTGTTCGGTACTATTTCAACAATTGTAAAGCGCATTGAACTTTTCGCTGCAGACGCTTTCTCCATGTGCCATTGTTCCCCCTCCCTTCCCATGGCTTCCAGTGCGCGCTCTGCTTAATTTCACCCATAGACTGGGCTTTTGGCCATTTCTGGGCTGTGAGACTAGGTGACTGTTTATTTACATTACCAGTAGGAGCAAGGTTCGATTAGGGTAATGACAATGCGTTTATTAAGTCTCTCTCATTTTTAGGCATGCCCAATGGGTACTGAAATGTCAGTGCCAAATAGAATGGGCCTATCTCTCCTAAACAACCACTTACCTCACCCATACAAGCACAATTGAGACGAAAAGGGTGATCGTTCAAATTGGACGACCCCGTTTCAAAATCCTACCACGATGCCAAAATGAGTAAGGAAAGTCAGCTTTAACAAGTTATCATTTTCAAATTGCTAATAAAAAAGTGCAAAGTAATTGTTCTGTAGTCCTTCGTTTAAAGAAACTGCTAGTCAATTTCATGTATAATTGAAATGTTTGAACAACTACTATGTTGTATAGCCACATCTGTGACTCGTTATTAACTTACAAGATGAAAATGGCCATCGTGTTTGCTATTAGCTGCTGATAGTTGAGGCAGGTGCCTATTTTCCTAGTCCTTCCTCTATGCCTATGTTCCAGCCTTCAGCCGTGCACTTCCTGTTATACAGAGCAGCTCACAGGGCAGAAGCGGTCATAGAGGGCATTGTAGTTCGGGTAGATGAGCAGGCAGCTTAGAGGCTCTGGATATTGATACTGAAAGTTTGCGATATTAATAGCAAAGCCAGAAGGGGCAGGGTGGTGGCTATTTAACTGGCAAGGTGTCTAACTTTTAGGCCAATTAGACAGACAATAAGTTTCAGAGCAAAGTGAGATAAAGGTTGAACAAGAGGTGTTATCCAATGTTATTAATACAACTCAATATGTGGCAATGATACCACTGGATAAGGGCTTACAGCTACATCGAGTTGCATTATTGCAATGCAATAGGTCTCGCATTTGTTAAAGTTAGAACTGTTGGCATTAACGTGGTCACCAACTTTTCAGCTTTGTGCTCGTCCCTGCCGCTGAACTACTAACCCCACTTGCCTGACTGAGATCTGCTTTCCTGCTTGCGTCTTGTCACGAAATGTGTGTTTAAAAAATGGACTACGCAAACTACCATCTTACATAACGAACAACACAATGTCTTCCAATGTGTTGAAAAAAGGTTCCAATTTCAACTGTGCTGTAATCCTAACGGGAGTTTTAAAACTGCTGCCCTTGGGATTTACAAAATGTCCTTTTTGTATCCATCCACACGATACAGTCATAAAAAATAAAACACCCGTTTTGCAACTGAATGTTGCTTTCTCAGGGCAAAATAAAAATATGATCATGATATGGCATGTGTACATTCAGTTAAGAGGAGTTCCCTGCCTGGGTGTACTTTCCCCGAGACACAACCTTCAAGCAAGCTTACTTCTTCAGCAGGCTTAAACCTCATAACTAGTAAGTATTATGCTCTCATTTTAGGTGCTGAAATTCTATACAGTGAATAAAATTATATTTTGCAAAAACGTTCCTTCTCGAGTCAGTTACCTTTCTTTTCCATACAGAACTATAATTTGATAATTCAATACTACCTGCTTTTGGCTCACATTGTCCAATAGTGAGTTGTTCTACACACTGCTTTCGATGGATTCCCTGCAAGATGCTTCCTGTATCTCCCACACTCTTTGAAAATTCGACTAGCGGGATGAACAATAAATCTCATTTAGAGAGAAAAGTGATTTCGTAGCTGTTTTAGCTGAAATTCTTAAACACCTCAAAGCTTTATGCAATCACGCTGTGTCCTTTAGTTTATTATACGGTTATTTTGTTTTTGTTGGGCGAAGTTTTTGTGAAAAATACCCAATGCCAAACATTCTGAGTTGTTGGGCTGGTGGTTAAACCCAAACTGAATTTAGCTACACCGTTCCTAACCATATTCGAGGAAGTGCAATAACTCGATATAAAAAAAAGATGTTTGCCTATTGTAAAATACAGTTTGATTGGTGTTGAGCTCCTTTGCAGGGTTTGCTATAGCTCAATGGGTAAGTAAGTGATTAGCCTAAAAGTTGGAGCAATAGTATAGGTCCATTTGTTTTCTGCCTTAGAAGTTGCTACAAATAGATTGCCAATCCCTAGGAAAGCTGAATCTAGCTCTAAAGTTGTTAGCACGGTTTGTTTCCTTCTGTTTAGTTCAAGTAAAACCTTATTACTCTTAACAGTCTTGGCTCTGGTGTGCTGGAATTACTTCAGACACCAATGTTTGCTGAAAGCACTTTAAGTGCTGGCCTTTGCCTACACGAAAAAGAAATATAGATTTCACAAAGTGTGAGAAAGTGCCATCTTTCTTGCATGTGTATGCACCCACTTTTTGCTGATGTGCTTTGACTGAGTGTGCCCTGGGCTCCTGCCAACCAGGTGCCCAGGGCCTGTGTTCCTTCCCTAAAACTGTGTTGAAACTAAAGCCCAATTGGCATCTCTGGCCACCTATCAGCCCCTAGTACATGGTACCCCAGGTACCCAGGGCCTGGTGACCAGAGAAGACCCCTAAGGGCTGCAGCACTTATAGTGCCACCCTTAGGGGCCCTGTACCCCGACACCCACACACTGCCTTTGCAGGCTGAGTGTCCCAGTACAGAACTAAACAGAGAGTCGACATGGCACACATCCCTGTGTGCCATGCCCACAAACCCAATGCCCAGGCATACATTAGTCACCCCTATAGCTGGGTGCTCTATGCCAGTGGTGTGGGCACAGGTGCATGAGCCCTGTGCCCCCACAGTACCAGGGCCTTTCCTGGACACTAAGTGCAGTGCTGCCATTAAGAGTATATGGTGCTGGGAGGTCGTCATAACGAACTCCACAGCACCATGGTGGCTTCACTGAAGACTGAGAAGTTTGGTATCAAACTTCTCAGCACATTAAGCCAGCACTGATGCCAGTGTGAGATTTAATGTAAAATGCACCAGAGGGCATCTCAGAGATGCCCCCTGAAACCTAACCTACAATCCACGTCTGGACTGAAAGGCTGCCTAGGCTGCCACACAGCAGACCTGTTGCTGGACCACTGGGTGGAGAGCCCCTGCTCTCCTGGGCCAGCAACAATGCACATCCTGGGCGAGGTGCTAGGTCTACTCCCCAGGATGGGCAGGGGGAAGCTTCAAAGGCCTGCTGCCTCTGTGAGCTGCTCCAGACCATTTGCTGTACCCAGCGACTGGATCCCACCAGTTCTGACCCAGACTCTGGCGGAAAGACTGGCGGGAAACCCTACGTCAGGAAGGGGGGTGTGCCAGCCTGTGCCAACCCCAACCCTCAGGTGGGAGAGGCGAGGTGAAGCACAACCCCGGGCTCCGGCCATCTTGAAGATGGGGAGCCCTGCTCAATCACAGCTAGGCTCCTGCCACCCTCCCACAGGAGAGGAGCAGACTAGGGGGTGAACCCACCCCAGGACAGGGACCTATTGGTCCCTGCCCTTGCCCTACCTGTAACACCCCTAAATCCAGTATTTAGGGGCTCCCTGAACCTTCTTTCCTTAGATCCCGATACGAAAAAGAAGAAAGAAGACCAAGAAGAAGGAGACCTGCCGTGCAGCTGCTAACAACAGGACGACACCCACTGACGGCCCCAGCCCTACCGGCCTGTCGACCCTGGAACCTGCCCCTGCTGAATCCCGGAGACTCCTGTGGACAGCAACCATGGACAACCCGGAGGACCTGCCTGCCTTGACCCTCTAACAGACTGGGACTCCCCTGAGCAGAGGCTCTGCTCCATAAGCAACACCCCTGGTGCCAGCCAGGAACCGCAAATCCAGCCCACTCTGCACCCGCCAAGCACGGCTTGTGGCCGAGTAATCCAAGACCACGAGGACGTCCCCCCGGCGACTGGGACCCGAAGTCCAGTGCCCAAAGACCCTCCTCGACGACCCAGACGACGCCTGCAGCCTCAGAACCCGGACCCACACCAACCGCAACCAGCCGAGGGTAAGCTTTCCCGACACCCAAAGACACCCCTGCACCCGGCACCACACGGCCCCCTGTGCCCTACTTTGGGGTACTCACCTCTTCTCCAAGATCCCAACTTACCACTCGAAGTGGTGGTGGCACCTGAATAATCTCCGTCCCAGAGTCTGCAGCCCTTGTTCCCTTTTTACCTTTTCCATTAAATAACATTGGGCACCAGACGGCTCAAAAGCACCCTGCACCCAGCCGCCAGAGTGCAGCTGGAAGTGCAACTACTACCCTACTCTACTTCCCCACTTGCCCTGAGTAAGTGACCAGGAGCTCTGCTCCCACAGCCGCGTGGCCTGCTTGCTTGCAGCCAGCAACCGAAGGCCCCATCTCCTCCATTGGATTGCATTGGGCCTACTCTCTCTGCACCCGGCTGCCCCTGTGCCGCTGAGAGTGTACCTACACTACCTTTCCGACCCTGGGGGACCCCCGAGTCTATACCCAGAACCTTAACTTCACCAGTTGAGTACTCACCTGGAAACCGATAACTCACTTTCCTGCCATAGGATAACTTTGACTGGTTTGACTCGAAAAATCTTCGAAGTGTGAAGTTTTGAAACTTTAAAATATTCCTCTAAAATCTGCCGAGTAACGAAATCCGAGTTACTCACCTGGAATCAGGAGAGGAGCCAGTAATGTACCTTTCAGCCCAGCACTGAACCCCAAAAGTGATTTTACCTATACTTACCGATAACCTGAATTTTCTCCCATAGGAAACCATTGACTGTTTTTCTCTGAAATTTCTTCTGTCTACTTTTGAAAATTGCAAATATTCTTTAAAAATCGTACCAAATACTGAAATGTAAATACTCACCTGTCTTAGGTAGAGACCCCAGTACTGAACCAAGGAGTCCAGTCCTGGATTACTAAAGTAACGAGAACCTACTTTACCTGTGACTTGAATTTCCGTCCATAGGAGAACATTGCTAGTTTTTCACTGAAAAGATTTTGTGTCCACTTTTAAAATACCTTTTTATTCCTTAAAAATCATTGTACTTACTAAAACGTTTTTACTACACTGTTTTCAGCTAAGACCTCAGGACTGAATCCAGGATCCAGTCCCCGAGTTACCAAAGTAATCTATAAAGTAATCAGCTGCATTTATGTAGAAAATCCCATTGAACTCAATGTTAGATTGCGTTTAGAATTGTGTTGCCTACTGCAACTACTGTACCTATTGTGTCTACAAAGTTTATTGCATCTCTGCAAAGTAATTACCTGCAAGTACTCATCTTGAGAAAAGTACACTTTTATACCTGTTGGTTCTAAAAATAAAACAACTATATCTTTTGATGTAAAAACAGTTGGCTTAGAGTTCAGTTCTAGAGGGTGCGAAACCTTTTGCTGACTGAGTGTGTACAACAAATCCCCATGTCCGTCGTCTATCTTACAAGTGATGGATCTGTCTGCTTTTGCCATTTACCCGAAGGAGAGGCGAATAGTCTAACTTTGTCTAAGGCACTGGCACCATTGGCACAAGGGACACTACCTGCACCACCTCAGACCACAATGAAATCATAGAAACTGTATGAACAAGCATTTACAATGCAATAGGTCTCGAATTTGGGAGAGTTTGAGCTATTGGCATTGTAAAGGACATTCAATAAAAGGCATTGCCATGTACAATGCCAATAGCTCAAACTCTATTAAATACGAGACCTATTGCATTGCAAATGCTTGTTCTTAGGAATGGCTCTAGGGGATGAGGTTCCCAGGGCCTAACAAGGCTCGGGGAGGGGAGCCACATGGCCCCCCTCCTTTTCATTAAAATAAACGTCCCTGGGGGATGTTGTCCCCAGGGCCTAATGAGGCTCAGGGAGGAGGGTCATGAGGCCCTCTCACCTTTAATGAAAAGAAACTGCCCTGGGGGATGGGGTTCACAGGGATTAATAAGGCTTAGCGAGGAGAGCCATGTAGTCCCTGCCTCTTAACAAAAAAAGGCCTTGGGGATGAGGTCACAAGGGCCTTATAAGGCTCGGGGAGAGGGTGCCATGAGCCCCCCATTAATCAAAAATAGGCTCTGGGTGATGGGGTCCCCAGGGCCTAATAAGGCTTGGTGAGGCGGGCTCCCTCCATTAAAATAAATATGGCCCTGGGGAATGGGGTTCCCGGGGCCATAATTGGTTCGGGGAGGGCGGTGGGGGGGCATATGGTCACCCTCTCCTTTATTAAGTTTTTTATTTTAAAGCCCTGGTGTTGAGGTCCCCAGGCCTTGTGGTCAACAACCCCCTCCCCACTGCACATGGCCAAATGTGGGATTTTGCTGCAGGCCAGGCCCTACCGCCAACGCACCGGCACACAAGGCCAAAAGCCATGCGCTGCGGCGGTTGGACTTGCATAAGGTAATTAAATATTACTTAACATTTAAGAAAAAAACCAAGAAATTCACTTTAAAAAAACCCCAAAGGTTTAAGTAATGTTATAGTTAGGTGAATTTGTCAATGACAACATAAACATTTTGAACTTTGAAGAAAACACAGAAATTCACCAGTTATTGTTAGCAGAGCTAACTATCACTTGCGCCCCCCGCTTTACGCTGCTAATGACCTCACATATTACATCACTAATCATGGCATGTTCTATGACATAATTTATGACTGATGACATCATCCAATGAGTGTGCTAGTGAGTTGATGTAATGAGTGATGTAGTATAGGAGGTCATACGCAGTGCATAGCGGGGCCACAAGTGATATCTAGCTCTGCTAACTAGAACTGGTAAATTTCTGTGTTGTTTTTTTTTTTAGTTCAAAACGTTAATGTTGTCCCACACAAATTCCTCTAACTATAACATTACTTTAACCTTTGTTTTTTTCCATGAAAATAAATGTTGGGCCTAGTCTATCAAAATCTATGCACAAGAGTAAAACATATGTTGCGTAAGACAACAACTGGAACCCTGAGGAGGAACACATTTCCTGTTTCATATTCATTCAAAAACAGTTTGATGTTATAGATGTCTTTTAGAACACTTCAATACACCTACACCACAGCAGCCCTCACACATAGAGAAATTAATGAGTGAGCGTGGCAGAGAGTCTGCTTAGTGGTAGAAACCAACAAATCATACGACACATAACATATCCACATATCCACTTTGTCTCCAAAGTAAAAGGTGTATTGTACATCCCTAAGTGTAAGGGGCTTCATGGTGTAAGCCGTAGGGACTATACTGATTTGTCACCCGCATGAAGCATCTGCACACAGTCCAACAGTCCAGCTATCTGTGCGGAGATGCACCTCTGCATCCTAATGATGGAAGGGTGGAATTCATCACATTTATCAATTTAATTTGGAAAATCTCTCTTGGCTCATTACTCCACAAAACTGATGATGGCAGAATAGTTGATTGGGCTATGGGTTGTTATAGGACAAAGGAGATTTACCACAAACAAGTTTCTGCTGCTTCATTGAATCCAGCCTATAACAAGTCACTGTGAAGGGAGACCCAACGAGGCACGTCTCGGGCCGGTACATCGGGATAGCAGGCACTTACCTTCGGGAGCTAGGACCCCTTTGTTTCTTCCACCCATGCCGATCACAAGGAGGATAAACACACCCCTCCGTATTCTGCCCACCCAGGAGACGGGTCCGTATGACGTCACAGGAAAAGGAGGGAACTACCCCGGAAGGAATTGCACGGAGGAGGAGAAAAAGGACCAATGAGGTATCGACAGGCGCGAACTAGCCGGAGAAAGGAGGAAGACGCCAGAAGAGACGGAGAAATGAGAGAACACAGAGCGAGAAGGAGTTGAAGACTCCAGAGGAAACAAAGAAGAAGACAGTGAAGAAGACAAGCCGTGGTGTGAGGATTGGTGGATCCCATAGGAGGAGGCTGGTGAGCAGCCGCAAATCTGGAGAGTTGCGGCAGAGCCGGTGAGTCTCTCAGGTCGGAAGGGGAGGGAGAGGGGTGAGTAGGGAGGGGGGTAGCGGGTTAAAAAACGGGCACAAGAGTTTGTTTTCTTTTTACACTGCACTACCCTCACTTCCAGCGTGACCTCCGGTTGTGAGCTACCAAGTACGTTCTGAGTATAAAAGCCTTCCATATTCCTACCACTTGTTTCCTTTAGGCACAGTAAAAATCCCTTCCCCACAAGTTTCCTTTTCCTCCCATAGTATAGTAAGTCAACCACCAAGGTGCAAAGCGACGGGAACGCCCTACTTTATGGGCATGTGATAGTAGAGAAGACTGACTGCTCCTTCTTTCTTTTACTCTCATGAGTCTCCCATTGGAGAAACCCTGACCGAAGAGAGGACAAGATCGTCAAGGAGTCCACAGAAGACAATGCTTCCATTGGGAGAGAGTCAAGACCGGAGGACGCCCGAAGAACTACACAACCCCTCTATCTCCATATCTAAGACTGTCAATAAAAGTCACCAACTGGCACACTATATACAGCCTCCTCGTCTATTTATCCGGCCTGCCCTCCCACAGTCACATACACTTACCATTTGGAATCTTTTTCTAATATCTTTTCTACATTCCCACAATCACTTGTCACGGCTAGTTGTCCGAGTGTCAACCTCAGAATGATGACATACTTGACACATCACCATAAGATGATTCATACTGTAACATCCGATACAGCAGTGGTGTTGCCCTATTTTCTTTCTCGTTAGTGATTTTCAAAATAGTCTGTTAAACTGAAGTATAAAGATAGGTTGTTCTGCAGTTAAGAACATCTTGGTTTCAAGAAAAATTCTTGTGCATTAAGTCGGCACCTTCTTTTGTGAATGTGCAACTACCACATTTATTATGATGGAACAATGGTGGTAATCCCCACATTTAAGTGATCTAACAAAATTGAGTAGTGCATGTCTATACTAGAGTGCTAATTAATCTGCTTTCTTTTCCAAAGACAAAAACTTCCGGTCACCTTGTCAACTTGCTTGAACTTGAACCACATGTGGTCAAAGGCAAAATCTTTGTGCCTGTAGGCTTACACCTGTTGGTGTGAGCCAAACTGTGATCTGAGCTCTTGCATCATTGAGGCCTGTCCACTGCCGAATCAGTCAGGGACCTGAGCAACTAGGACCTCCAGGTACTAGAGATCTCCATTTTAGTGACAGATGTCATTAACCCTAAACCTAGAGACCGGTTTACCTTCTTGTATCCAGTAAGCTAATTTTCTAAACTCCGAAACAGTGTCCCTTTACCATGCAGATTCTTAGTTACACTACATTACTGATTGCAACTGCATTTGATTCCTTTCTTTGAGTTTGTTGTTAAGTCAATGTTCGCAACCCTAATTTTCACAAACTATCTCGGGTTAAAATATTGTTTTCACGATTGTTAGCTACTGCAAATATATGTTTGCGAACACTGCTGAACCATGCCAATGTTCTTGAAATTGCATTTTGGTGTTTTATATTTAGAGCTGTGATGATTTTTACGATCCCTCAAGTGAATGCCATAGTTTTTACAACTCATTGTGCTACATTACAATTTTGTTGGGTTTGATATACTCTGTATTATTTTATTCCAATTTTCTACTGTAAAATGAGATTCTATATTTTGAGACTTTATTTTATAAATTGTGCACTTACAACTCTGACTGGACCATCACACTCTAACCCAAACCGTTATTGTATTGTACTGCACCTAGACTCACCCAACACCACTTCCCTTGAGCTAAGCATAGGCTACAAGTCTTTGTCTACACAAGAGTCAAAGAGGCCACCTATCCAAAGGTAACTAGCATCCTAGTTAGTGAGAACACCAGTTAGCTGATCTTTAGTACACCATGTTTAATGAAATTAAATCAAGATGCACCATCCCAATATAAAATATGGTTCACACTGGCACCAGTACTCCAGCAATGAACTTTTGTATCTGAAAATTCAATTTAAATTATTAAACATAGCGAGATTTACACCACTGTGGAGAAAGTACTTGACTATTAAAACGTGAGTAAAACGAATACTTTGGGGGGAGTCTTATACAACATGCACTGTGTGCAAACTGAAGGGGTCAGGGGTTCTAGACTGAATTTACAACAGGACACAAATGGTCTCCTGGGCCATTCATCTAGTCTTTTATTACATTTACGTAATGTTTAGATAACCTAGGCACAGGTATCCAACAAGTCTGTGGTCCGAATTAACTTTTTTCTTAATCGTCCAACAAATTCTCTAAGAAAGGAAAAATAAAAAAAATAAAATCAACCAAGTGTATGATTTCTACCATCAGAGCTCTAGACACACTGAAGGGAAGTTCTTAATTAATGTTCACATTTACTAGACACTTTCATTACATCTCTATTTACTGAACAACATTAATTACCACTGTTTTATCCACAGGCTCTTCAGAATCTTTATGGCTCACGTTTCTAGTTTAGATAAATTGGACTGGAAACATTTCCTAATCTTGTCAATTGTCTTGAGACTATTGAAGATGGTCTGCCAGAAACAATTATTTCTGAACCTGTGGCAGAGTGGGTTAAAAGATTAGGCTCAATTTGGGTCTAAAGCCATGAAGCAGTCAAAGGGTTAGCTTGGATGATTGTAAGGAGGGCTAAATAAACTATATAAACAGAAGGGCCTGCTCTTATTGTTAGACAAAGACAGTCACCAAAAAGAAAATGCAAACGTTTTACGGCTAATGCGGTAACCACAATCAAATCACAGTATTAGAGGTTTGTCTCTACAGTGGAGACCAGGAAATTGCTGTATATCAAATAGACAGAGGTAAATGCAGAATAGATGGGTCCAATGAACCTTAGCAGTTCCCAAAGTTTATAATTTAATAACTACAAAATTCTCACTGTAAGTTATTAAACATATCTGGCTGCTCAACAGGTCAAAAGCCGTTGAAAGATCAGCAAAGCATACCCAACAAATGAGTTTCCATTCCATCTTCATTCTTTGTCTTCTCGGACGGCAGCTCTGGAAATAAAAAAAGAATACAAAAATGAACGGTGGTACGTTAAACAAAGTTACAAGAGCCCTTGAGAGGCAGCCGCCCTTATCAGTCCAGTGTTTTACACTTGGCTACTACTCCTCACCAGACCTCAGTAAATAAAGCACTATTAACGTTTCATAGAAGTGTAATGTTTCTGTGTTCCCAATCATATGGTCAGACTACCGATGACCAGTTAAGACAACACTTATGTCTCTAAAACTTCCCTAAAACAGGGTGAGCTTAAACCAGTAAGTTAATTCCACTGATGGAATAGCTATATCTGCATCAATAGGATCAGTGACTAACACAAGGTCAAACGTAAATAAATGAGCGCCATCCAAATTGAGATGATACTGCTGCTCTACACAGAAGTAATTGCATCTGTGATGAGATGCCCAGGAGACTAGCTGTTACTTAAAGCGCATCCGATGTAACTACAAAACTCAGAACATTTATAATTTAGAGCAGCTCTCTAGACTGCCTAAAGCAACTATTAGCTTCACTATCCATTCCATATTGCATTCAGTTTTCCATTCAAAGGCATCTAACTAGAAATATCAGTAATATGAGGAGAATGACCCATATCCGCTAGTACAAGGTCACAAACAATGCAGTCCACTATCTACGTGTTGTCTGTAGAATTCTGCCTTGCTGCTCCTGGATCACTTTCCTCCTTGCTCTGATCATTCACGCACAGACAACTGTAATGGAATCTACTTGAAACTCTGCGCCAAGATTACAACCAAACTTTGTTCGCAATCATGCTGCCTGTCTCATCCTTGTTCCAAATAGTATAGTTCAACACCTTTGCACGTAGGTGACCCTGCATGGACTCACAGTCAAACAAACGGTTGAATTCAAAAGGTTTGGGTACCCAAATATTCTACAAGTAAGCATTTGTATAATGCAGCACGGTCAGCCATAGGGATATTTGGGCGCTGAGGGTGCTGCATCTCTGTCGAAGAGCCAGGTCTTGAGTTGCTTTCTAAGGTCCGCCATGGAGGGTTCTGTTTGGAGGTGGAGGGGCAGATCGTCCCAGGTCTTGATGGTGATATAGGCGAAAGAGCGCACCACGCTGCGGTGGAGGCGGGGAGTGTGTGCGAGGGCAAGTTAGGCAGAGAGCAGGTGTCTTGGAGGCAGGTGGAAGTTCAGTTGATTATTGATTTAGGAAGGTCCTTGGTTGTGTACAGCCTTACGAGCGTGTGTGAGGATCTTAAACTGGCATCTCTTCTGGATGGAAAGCCAATGGAAGTCTGAGGTGAGGGGTGATGTGGGTCCATTTGGGGAGATCCTGGATGAGTCTGGCTGAGAACTTCAGTATGGTCTGGAGTCTCTTGAGGAGTTTGGTGAAAAGTCTGGCATAGTGAGCGTTGTCATCGTTGAGGCGGTTGGTGACAAGGGGCTGTGTGACGGTCTTTATAGTGTTCATTGGGACCCATCTAAAGACTCTGTGAATCATGAACAGGGTGTAGAAACATTAGAAGGTGACTGTGTTTACTTGACATTTCATGGTTAGTTGGCTGTCGATGATGATGAGGTTCCGAGTAAAGTCTGTCGTTGTTGGTCTGAGGTCCACTGGCCACCTGCTGTGGTCCCACGCGGAGGTGTCTTTTCCAAAGATCAGTACTTCTATTTTGTCGGAGTTGAGTTTGAGGTAGCGTTTTCACATCCATTTGGCTATGTCGGTCAGGGTGTTGCAGAAGTTGGTTTTTGTGTTGGATGGGTCCTTGGTGAGCGAGAGGATGAGTTGGGTGTCATCGGAGTAGGAGATTATGTAGAGTAAGTGGGATATGATCACATCTGCAAGGGGGGGGGTCATGTAGATGTTGAACATGGTGGGGCTTGAGGGGGTCATGTAGATGTTGAACATGACCATGTAAGGGATGATACTTAGGGCACTCCGCATATGATGTCCTTGGGAGTGGAGGTGAAGGATGTAGGCGGATGCTCTGTGTTTGTCCTGAGAGGTAGGAGGTGATCCACTTGCGGGCGTGTTGCTGTATGCCGATGTTGTGGAGTCTGTCGATGAGGATGTGGTGGGAGATAGGGTCGAATTCCGCAGAGAGATGGAGGACGATCTGAGGACGATCAGAGAGATGGAGGACGAGGCTGTTCTTCTGGCCTCCTTGACGCGCCGGTGGTAGTCCCTGAGGGCTGCTTTGTGAGTGGCTCTGTTGGAGGGATCCTTGGTGATTCACCATCGCTTATCGGGTTGGGGACAGTTCCCCTTGGTTGTGCTGAGCTCTGGGGTATACCAGGAGGCTTGTCTTGAGGTTTTGTCTGGCTTTAGGGGTACACTGTCAGCGCATTTGTTCATCAAGGAAGAGAAGTTGTGGATGGCCTGGTGAAGATCTGCTGACGTTTCGGGTGGTGTGGAGCGGAGTGTCTGAGTCCACTGGGCCTATGTTACCTTTCCCAGCTACGTGGGTGGAGCAGTAGTGCTTGGTTAAAGTGTGCTGGGGGTTGGAGATAGTAAAGTTGAAGATGGGGTGGCCAGTCCAATGGGTCTGTCCTTGCCAAACTGATGGGATTCATTTATTTTTTGACGCAAGCACAAGCCACAAAATAAACTAAAACAACATGCTGATGGCTAAGTATAGTCATACGCTTGAAGCAGTTTCTTCCCAGTGGAGGAGGCTTTTGATGTCGCCTGTGGTGACGATCAGCGCGGTATCAGTGATGTGATTGGCTTGAAACCCAGATTGTAAAGGCATCGATTAGGTGGTTTCGTTCTAGGTAGTCGGTGAGTTGTTGGTTGATTGCTTTCTCAAGTACTTTGGCTGGGAATGGGAGCAGGGAGATGAGTGGGTAATTTATGAGGTCACTGAGGTTGCCAGCGGGCTTCTTTAGGAGGGGTCTGACCACTGTATGTTTCCATCAATTTGGAAAGTTGCTGTGGAGATGGCGGCATTCAGGATGCTGGTGAGTTCTGTGCAGTTTATGTTGACTCCGAGGTTGAAGGAATAGTGAGGGTGGAGGTTGGTGGGTGCTCTGGAGTGGTTGGATGACATGATGTTCGTGGTTGTCTGGGTATAGAGTGGAGACCAGGTTAATGTTCGGCTGGTGTTCGTAGGTTGGTTGAGGTTGTAAATGTAAATGTAAATGTAGTTGAGCTTATATAGCGCACAGCTACCCGCAGTGGGTTTCCCGGCGCTTGCTTAGGGAACCCTTCCTGGTATTCCCCTGTGAGATAGCAGGGTATCCACAAGGTGAAAGTCAGGCATCCCGCCGCGAGGGGCCGTTGTGGAGATTAAGCAAGCTATTGCCCAGAGTCGCAGAGTGTGAACCCGTGAGTCGAGGAGGCACCGGGGCGAGAATTATCGAGTCCGTGGAATTTTTAGCCCAAGACCCGTCCAGGACCGATCTCAGATTCCGGGTCTGCTGCCTCTAACCCTGAGCCACACTTCTCCATGATGTTCGTGGTTGTCTGGGTATAGAGTGGAGACCAGGTTATTGTTCGGCTGATGTTCGTAGGTTGGTTGAGGTTGTCCAGGCCAAGTATGGTGGGTCAAACTTGTTGTAGATGGTGACAGTCTTGCTGTGGAAGTAGTCTGAGAGGGTGTTGCAGAGTTGTTGGGATGGGTGGATGTGTTCCCTGTGGTTGCCGGGTTGGAGAATTCCTTGATGATTTTGAAGAGCTCCTATGTGTGGTTTGCCGCGGTGTCGATGTGGTTAGTGATGGCTGTTCTTCTGGCCTCCTTGATGCGCCGGTGGTAGTCCCTGAGGGCTGCTTTGTGAGTGGCTCTGTTGGAGGGATCCTTGGTGATTCACCATCGCTTATCGGGTTGGGGACAGTTCCCCTTGGTTGTGCTGAGCTCTGGGGTATACCAGGAGGCTTGTCTTGAGGTTTTGTCTGGCTTTAGGGCTACACTGTCAGCGCATTTGTTCATCAAGGAAGAGAAGTTGTGGATGGCCTGGTGAAGATCTGCTGACGTTTCGGGTGGTGTGGAGCGGAGTGTCTGAGTCCACTGGGCCTATGTTACCTTTCCCAGCTACGTGGGTGGAGCAGTAGTGCTTGGTTAAAGTGTGCTGGGGGTTGGAGATAGTAAAGTTGAAGATGGGGTGGCCAGTCCAATGGGTCTGTCCTTGCCAAACTGATGGGATTCATTTATTTTTTGACGCAAGCACAAGCCACAAAATAAACTAAAACAACATGCTGATGGCTAAGTATAGTCATACGCTTGAAGCAAAATAGAATCAACAAGAATATTACCACTATACCTAATTTTAATAGAACAGTATGGGTGCTTCCCGGCAGCTTTTGTACCTTTTCTAACTACATCTGCCTATCTTTAGTTTTATTGCACATCACAGGAAAATATGATTTTTAAACACACAAAGAAAAATGTATTTTGGCCTTAAATGACTGCATCTGGAGAAATAGTTTAAACACACAAGATGGCAAAAATTAAAAGATACAAAATGGAAAGAATGGATAGGCAGAGTAACATATTGGCCCACCAGAACCGGCACTCAAGTGCAATTCTTTGTATGCATATCTGCAAAGGAGAGCAAGCAAAATGTAGTTATTCATGGAACAAGGGAGTCAATAGATGAACAGGCTGACCCAAAGCCTGTCTCTCCATCGTTTTTTATTTATAATGTTTTATTTCATGAGAGTAACAAGACAGCTAAAGCAGTCTGCATGCCAGATCTAACCTAAAAATGACTTTACCATATCTGCCAGCCAAATGTCCACTGTTGGCTACCCAAAACAGAGTGCCCTGGTTTGGAAAAAGTTAGTTTTTTGCGGTTTAAACTTTATATGTTCATGGTTATCCTCGAGGAACCAACTCTTACCCTACCACTGCAACATGCTGCGCAACTGAAGGATTCACTAAAGGAATGACAAAAAACATTTACCAGCAGGCCGGTGGATGCTAACATAACTAACTGATGGTCTGAGCAGATTGATAAAGTGTCACATTTAAGCATACATCTGGTGCATGGCCTCTCTTCCTCTGCTCCTTAACCCTACTCACCACCATAGTTGTGGAATGTGGTGGCAGAGATACAAAACCAAACTCACAAATCATTTTCCACAACTTTTACTTTGACACAGATAAATAACAAAGTAAGCACAACAAAATAGAGACTTCAATGTGAAATTACATTTTCTTTGAGATTTAACAGGAGGACAAGGAGTTCTACTCCAGCAGTGCACAATTTGCTAGGTAAAATCACAAACACACTTATTGCTGAGGTAAAAAAAATGATGCATAATTGTCAAGAACATCCACAGCTACACTTCCTAAATGGCCCTGTATATTTCCACTACAGAACTGTAAGCCAACATGCTCTGATCACAAGCATATTGAGAGGATACAGTGAACTCAAAATTCAACTTTAACTGTTGTTCACAATTAGAACATTGGAATGTTGTGAGCAAAAGCGGCTTTAGCGGCAGTTTTCTGCCGCAAAAGCGGCTTTAGCGGCAGATTTCTGCCGATAAAAGCAGCGATAATTTTATCGCCTATGTTGATAATATGCCCCTATGTTATTTACATTTCTTTGCTGTTTCAATCATTCCTTTTCTGTTACTTCTTCTTTTCTGCTTTCTGTTTTTTCTCTCTGTTATTCCACGTGTTTTAATCTTATTTTGAACATTCACTCACATTCTCTAAGAAACTCTTGTTTATTATTCTTCTACTCTCCTTTTTTTCTTTCACTTCCTTATCTATTTTGTTTTTCACAATTATACCCTCTTCCATCTTTTCTTCGGTAAATAGATCTATTAAACAGTATCTCTGGTTTACTCCCTATAGCTGTCTTTCTTTTAACATTACTCTCGGTTTCCTTCCCTTATACTTATTCTTTTTTTGTAATTATTTTTTTTGGTTTGCTTCCGGTTCGCGTACCGGCGAGCGAACCGGGAAGCGAACCAAAAGAAATAGAGGTTGCCAGAGTGCTAAACATTCTAGCAATTTTTTTATAAAGGGGAGGTAGTTCTGAAAAGAACTTTTTCTTTATTGTTTTTGTTGTTTTATATTTTTTAATTATTTTTCTGAACATTTTTTTACTTTTTTTGTATTTTTTTAACGATTTTATATTTTTTTTGTTTTTTTGGGGGGGGGGAACAAAAATGGTTCATTATAAAGGGCTCAACAGGAGCAAAAAAAAAAAAAGATAATTTATTTTCTGGGGCGTTTTGGACAGTTGTGTTTGTCAATTGCAGCATTTATTAAATTTACGCTACTCTCTCTGTAGCAAATCAATTTTTCGCAATAAATGCATACAAATTTCACTTCCCCAAACTTCAACTGAATATTTGGGACAGTCTCCCTCGCCTCTGGTCCCGTCAGTGCCTGTTGATGAGATGTACTGGCCACAGGACAGGGGTTATCGAGCAGGTCACGTACTTGCGCAGCACTGTAGTTGTTAGGGTGCCACCTCTCCATATGGCGATGCATCGTATAATTGCCATAACTATATTTTTTATCTGTCCCTCTGGACAGATCATTTTTACATACAAGGCAAGTTACGTAGCGGGCATTCACTTTTTTTTGGCCTCAGGATATTTAAAAAATTGCCAAATAAAATTCTCTTTCACTCGGGACCTCCTAGGCTCTTCTGGCAAAAAATGCCCCTCTTCTTCTTCTCCCTCTTGTTCCTCTTCTTCCTCCTCTTGCTCAACCATAACCTGAGGAGGTGGTCCTCTCTTCCTATGAGGTGGTGGTGGTGGTGGGGGTGCACCAGCTGAAGCTACAACACTTGCCATCGCTAAGTGATGAAAAAAGGTCTTCCTCTCACAAAGATGAAAGTCAGAGTGAGGAAACAAGGATGGGTTTTCATCATTTGGGAAAAAAAAATAGTTCTACACCAATGAAAAGTGTTATTTTTAGGTCACATGACCTAGCCTTACATCATTAGGAAACTGAAAGTGAAATGAACCAATGAAAAGTGTTATTTACAGGTCACATGACTTGTTACGCTTACGTTACGCGATCCGCGCCGCGTCCCGGATCGCTTCCGGGAAGCTGCGCTTCGCGCCTCGCTTCGCGCACCGGAGCACTTCCGGGTGCGCTGACGCGGCGCGTCATATGACGCTTAACGCGACACGTCGCGCTTACGCTACACGTCACGATGTTGTTTTCTAACGCGGCAGTTGCGCAAACGGAACGTTTCCCGGTTCGCGGACCGAGTCGCGGCACCAAATTGAGCTAACGGGAAGCTGCCCGGTTCGCGGACCGGGAGCGAATCAAAAAAAATAATAAAAAAAAATACATACTTTTTTTTTTTATTAAAAACATATCAAATATATTTTTCGATTTAAAGAAGAATACATTTTAAAGCTTTTGATATTTGCTATTAAAAAACCATTAAAATTCACTGAAAAAAACCATAGGTTATAGACCATATATAGTTAGGAATTAGCATTTACAAAACCTTGAAAATTCACTGAAAAAACCATAGGTTATAGACCATATATAGTTAGGAATTAGCATTTACAAAACCTTATTTTACTCACACAAAACCATTGAAATTCCATATATAGTTAGTTGCACTAACTATATATCGCGCACCCGCAATCCACTGCTGATGATGTCACATATTACATCATTCATGACATGGTCAGTGACATCACTGATGACATCACTGATGACATCTCAACAGGCAAGTGCTCTTGGTATTTGTAGTTCAGAAGACAACGATCCTTCTCAAGTGAGCGCCGTGGGTATGGGTAGTTAAAACAATGCTACCCCAGTGGGTTTGCAAAGGGGCGCAGTCGAAAGACCTCCTGTTTACACACTCCTGAAAAGCGGTGTCTCCCGTTCATGATGCGCAACCTGGGTTGGTCACACAATTTGATCCGCAGCAGCAGAGGGGCATCTTCGCGACCGGGCTGGCCGCCTTTAAATCAATCACACAAGGAACCCTTTTGAAGAAGCCACACACGGGAAAGTTCACTCCGTCTTTATTCAGGATCACAGGTAAGGGTACGAAGCACCTCTCTTTCACAAGCAGCCTGACGCGTTTCGAATGCAGTTCATTCTTGTTCACAGGCATTAACTAACCATTCTCAACAGCTGCGTTGCCTTCTAATCCCCGTTGGAGCTGGAAGTCCCGCCCATGGGGCGTCAACAGGCAAGTGCTCTTGGTATTTGTAGTTCAGAAGACAACGATCCTTCTCAAGTGAGCGCCGTGGGTATGGGTAGTTAAAACAATGTTACCCCAGTGGGTTTGCAAAGGGGCGCAGTCGAAAGACCTCCTGTTTACACACTCCTGAAAAGCGGTGTCTCCCGTGTGTGGCTTCTTCAAAAGGGTTCCTTGTGTGATTGATTTAAAGGCGGCCAGCCCGGTCGCGAAGATGCCCCTCTGCTGCTGCGGATCAAATTGTGTGACCAACCCAGGTTGCGCATCATGAACGGGAGACACCGCTTTTCAGGAGTGTGTAAACAGGAGGTCTTTCGACTGCGCCCCTTTGCAAACCCACTGGGGTAACATTGTTTTAACTACCCATACCCACGGCGCTCACTTGAGAAGGATCGTTGTCTTCTGAACTACAAATACCAAGAGCACTTGCCTGTTGACGCCCCATGGGCGGGACTTCCAGCTCCAACGGGGATTAGAAGGCAACGCAGCTGTTGAGAATGGTTAGTTAATGCCTGTGAACAAGAATGAACTGCATTCGAAACGCGTCAGGCTGCTTGTGAAAGAGAGGTGCTTCGTACCCTTACCTGTGATCCTGAATAAAGACGAGTGAACTTTCCCGTGTGTGGCTTCTTCAAAAGGGTTCCTTGTGTGATTGATTTAAAGGCGGCCAGCCCGGTCGCGAAGATGCCCCTCTGCTGCTGCGGATCAAATTGTGTGACCAACCCAGGTTGCGCATCATGAACGGGAGACACCGCTTTTCAGGAGTGTGTAAACAGGAGGTCTTTCGACTGCGCCCCTTTGCAAACCCACTGGGGTAACATTGTTTTAACTACCCATACCCACGGCGCTCACTTGAGAAGGATCGTTGTCTTCTGAACTACAAATACCAAGAGCACTTGCCTGTTGACGCCCCATGGGCGGGACTTCCAGCTCCAACGGGGATTAGAAGGCAACGCAGCTGTTGAGAATGGTTAGTTAATGCCTGTGAACAAGAATGAACTGCATTCGAAACGCGTCAGGCTGCTTGTGAAAGAAAGGTGCTTCGTACCCTTACCTGTGATCCTGAATAAAGACGGAGTGAACTTTCCTGTGTGTGGCTTCTTCAAAAGGGTTCCTTGTGTGATATTTATATATATATTTATATATATATATATATATATATATATATATATATATATATATATATATATACACAAACAAAGGTGTCCTACCTGTGAGGATGAACTTGAAAAAACAGGCGAACTCTGCCTTTTGAAGCAGTGTTACTTTTATTCTTGAAGAACTGGACATCACAGCGCTCCTAAATTACACAGCCCTACGCGTTTCAGAGCTCCTGCTCCTTGCTCACGGGCTCCAGGTAATGTTTGCAGGCAGATAGGTGTGGCAAAAAACGAGTCCATTCAACAGTTTCATTTAACTTCCTTCTGGTAGGTTACGCCCTCTGGTGGGTTAATTAATTGATTGAAGATTTCTGGGACTCGTAGTTTTGCCACATCGCAATTCATTTTCCTTCAGTGGATTCTGCCTTAACAAACATAAAATTGCCCCCAATAATGCTCTCCAGTGAGCTGCAAGCACTGGCGCCCGGTTCACTTGTTGTATATTTATTTTATTTTGAAAGTTTTATATAGCGCGGACAAGATCTTTGCAGATATCAGAGCGCTTTACATAGAAGGGGTACATGAGGGAGCATAGTCAGACAGATAAATCAATAGAACAAACAGTACAAATAGGTGGCTGCAAAGCCAATCATGTGAGTAATAAGACGGCTAATACAAATAAGCAAAGGGGTCAAACATGTGGTACAGATCGGTACAGAGTATTAACAGAGTTCGAGATAATAGTTCAAGTGTATTTAGCCATGAGGATAGCTTTTACTTCATTTTTAAAGAGTGTAGTGGAAGAGATAAGCCTGGTTTCGGGAGGGAGGGAGTTCCAGATCCTAGGCGCCATTCCTGAGAAGGAGCGCTTATATGTTTTTTCCTTCCAGAATCTTCGAGGTTTCAGCAGAAGATTGTTTGTGCCTCTAGTGATTCTAGCTCCGCCAGAGATTGTCAGCTTCTGAGCGAGGTAGCCGGGTGAGTTTAGGTGTACCGCCTTGTGTGTCATGCAGGCGATTTTCAGATGTATTCTGGCTTCAAAAGGCAGCCAGTTCAGGGATTTCAAGTCAGGGGTAATATGGGAGTGCTTTTTTGACCCAGTGATGAGTCTCGCTGCAGCGTTTAGAGAAGCTCTTAGGGGTGCGGTTGTAGTTAGGGGGAGTCCGCAGAGGGCGATGCTGCCGTATTCTATTTGAGGGAAGACTAGTGCTTGTACTGCGGTTTGGAAGTCTTTGGCTGGGAGGAAGGGTTTAAGTTTCCTCAGCGTATTGATTTGGAAGTTCGCTCCCTTTGTTGCCTTGCTGATATGTTGCTGCATGTTGAGATTGGTGTCGAGTGTTATGCCTAAAGATTTTGCTGAGTCCACGATGGTGGGTTGGACATTGAGTGCGGTTAGGTGTTTAAGCCAAATTTGAGTGGTGGAGATCTTTGCTGGAGGTGAGATCAGAAGGAACTCTGTTTTCAGGGCATTGAGTTTGAGATGATTATCGGCAAGCCAGGATTGGGTGCCTCTGATCGTTGAGTTCAGGAGCAGGATGTCTTTGGGGGATTGTAATTTGAGATAAAGTTGGGTGTCATCGGCGTACATGTGAAAGTGTACATTGGATGCTTGTAGCAAGGTGGTCAGAGGTTCCATAACCTGGTTGAACAGAGTTGGGGATAGAGAGGATCCTTGGGGGACGCCTAGCGTTACAGGTATTGGCGAGGACATCAGGTTGTTGCTCTTGAATTTCTGAGACCTGTTGTGAAGAAAGGAAGTGAACCACTTGAGAACAGTTCCAGATAAACCCATTCTTGTGTTTAGTAGTTCTAGTAAATTCTCATGTTTAACGGTGTCGAATGCTGAAGAGAGATCAAGAAGGATGAGGAGGCAGGTGTCGTTTTGGTCTAGCATTTGAAGTGCGTCGTCAATTATGTGTGTCATAGCAGTTTCTGTACTGTGTCCTGCTCGGAAGCCTGACTGGTGAGGATTGAGGAGATCAAATTGTTCAATGTGTTTAGTCAATTGTAGTTGTGCGCATTTTTCCAGCAGTTTGGCGAGAGTGGGAATATTGGTAATGGGACGGTAATTGTTGAGATCAGAGGGGTCGGCTGTAGGTTTCTTTAGAAGAGGTGTGACTTGTCCAACTTTGAGAGAGTCAGGTATGCTTCCTTGTTGGAGAGAGCTGTTGATAATTTTAGTCCAGAGAGGGAGAAGCAAAGGGGTAAAGTCTTTTACTGCGGTAGCAGGAAGGGGGTCCGTGAGGTGATTGGATGGTTTCAGGGTGCTGAGCAGTTTGCCAATTTCTTCTTCCGAGTATGTGCCAAAGGTTGACCATGTAGCATTGTTTTTTGGTTCAATGGGTGCTAAGCACTGGGGTTTGGAGTAGAGGCTTGCGTCAATGAGGAGATCGCTCTTTATGTTGTCCGTTTTTTGGATAAAGAAAGCAGCGAAGTCTTCACAGGAGGGTGCTTCACACCCAGTGTTGAGTGGTTGGGGTTGATCCTTGGATTGTGATCTGATTAGCTCAAACAGTTTTCTCGGGCGGTTTTTTGCTTGGTCGAGCTGGAGGCTGAAGAAATCTGATTTTGAGCGTTTTATTTTCCTGAAGTAGGCGTTTCTCTTTTTCTTCAGAGCTTTTAGGTGCAGTGCAGACGGAGCGGATCTCCAGGTGCGTTCTGCCATTCGCATGTCTCGTCTATCCTCATTGAGACTCCCGTCGTACCATGGATTGGAGATTTTAGTAGAGACTCTTTTTAGCTGCATAGGTGCAGCCTCATTAATTATTGAGGTCATAGCATTGAGATAGTGGTCAGTCAGGGTTTGAACGTCCGTAGCGCCTGTCGGTGGGAGTAGGAGATTGCGACTGTTAGGGGGCGAAGAGCCTGGGTTGAGTTTTTTCATGTCTCTTTTCCAGACTTTGGGCTTGGCGGGTTGAGCCGGGTTAACTTTAACTTTTTCATTGATGAAGAATGTGACAATATGATGATCTGACCAGTCACAGGGTTGGATGGACTCGAGTTGGATAGAGTCCTCTTTGGAGATGATCAGGTCGAGGATAGATCCTTTCTCGTGGGTCGGGCTGTTGCATATTTGGGTGAGGTTAAGGGCATCGAGGACATTTTTTAGACTATTTACCACCGTGTCATTGCGATCGTTCCAGTGGAGGTTGAAGTCACCAAGGTATATTTGGGTGAGCTGCCGTCCGGAATTGGTTGAGATTATATCCATGATTTGTTGGGAAAAGGTGAGGTTGTCCCTGGGTGGGTGGTAAATGCTGTGAAGAGAGCATATCGGTTTGCCCTCACTAATAATGTCGAGGCAGATGTATTCCCAGGATGTTGGGGATGGTAGGGAGGTGGAATTGACTTTCAGAACAGAGAGGTTGTTCCTGTGGATGAATGCGATTCCACCACCTATTTTGCCTGATCTGTCCAGCCTGATAATGTGGTAGTTGGGAGGAACCAGAATGTCCATTATAGGTGACGAAGATTCAGTTAGCCAGGTTTCAGTCAGGATGATTAGGTCAAGGTCCAGCGATAAGAGGAGATCAGCAATGGCGGCGGAATGTTTCGAGGCCGATCTGCAGTTAAGGAGAGTGCATTTGAGACGGGGTGTGTTGAGGGTGGTAGAGGGTTCTAGAGAGAGAGGGACTTTTCTAAGGTTATTGGGGATGGAGAATCTGCTGTTTAGTGTGGGGGGTCTAAGGGGATTTGAGTGTATCGCGGGAATGGTGAGGTGTGAGGTGGTTGTGTGATTTTGGGGGGCTGGGTCATAGGAGCGGAGAAGGGTGAGTGTGTCGAGGTCAGAAGTAGGGTTGTGGGTGCGACGAGGGCGGTTGTTGCGATTGCGAGCTGGGATTGAGGTCCGGTGTGGAGAGAGTTGAGTGAGAGAGTTAATCGGAAGGGAGGGGGACAAGTTGGGCGGGGAGGTGTAGGTGTGTGAGGGGTTGCAGGGGCGACGAGGGCGGTTGCTGCGAATATGAGCAGGGATTGACGCCCGGTGTGGGGCGTGTTGCGTGAGGGAGTCAGCCGGAGGGGTAGGGAAAAGTTGGGAGGGGGGGAGGAGGTGGGTGAGGGGTGTATGGGGTGTGTGGAGGGTAGTTCTTTGATGATGTGTATGTCTTCTTTGATCTGAGTGAGGGTGGCTATGATGTTGTCCATCGTGGGGTAGGTGGTGGAGGTGGGGGTGGCAGTCAAAGGTGAATGACTGACCAGGGAATTTGCGTGCAGGTGGGAGAGTTCTGGTGGGCTGGTGTTCGAGCAGGGCTGCGTTGTGTTAGTGTACGGGATGGTGTTAGGGAAGAGAGAGGTTTTGGGCGGGAGGGGTGTGGATGAGGTAGGGAGGAGGTTGGTGGTATGAGTGAGGGCATTGATGGTAGGCGGGGGGGATCAAGGTGTAGGCTGGGAGACTGATAGTAGTGGTGGGGGTGCAGGAAGGGTAATGGGGGCTGAGAGTAGGAGGGGAAATGGGATTGGTGATGGTCCTGTTGTGGGGAGGGGGAGTTAAATTAAGAGAGGAGGTGTGTTCTGCGTAGTTAGTTAGAGGGTAATGGGGACTGAGAATGGGGGGGGATAAAGGGAGGGATTTGTCGATGTGCGCATCGTTCTGGTGCAGAACTGGGTTAGGTGTGTTGTGGGTGGGAGCTCTGCTGTCAGGGGTGAGAGGAGTGTTAATGACAGCTGTAGGTGTGAGAGGAGTGTTGATGGTATGTGTGGAGGTCCGAGGGTTGGTAGAAGGGGTGGGGATGTGAGTGGTGTATGAGGGGGAGCGATCTGTGTCTGTGTTTGAGGCGTGTGTGGCAACTGCCTGGTGCTGAACTGGGATAGAGGGGTTGTGGGTGGGAGATGAGAGGTCAGGGGTGGTAAGTGTGTCCCTGATTGAGGAGTATGTAGTAGCTAACTGGCGCTGAAATAGGTTGGAAGGGTTGTGGGTGGTGGGAGCTGTGAGGTCATGGTTGGTGGGACTGGAGGAGATATGAGTGTTGGTCCGCGAATTGGAGAGGTGCTCTTTGAAAGTGGGGAACAAGTTGTCTAGTAGTTCCAGGTTCCTGTCTGTGGATTGAGATAGGACAATCCCGTTATTGTAAATAGTGATGGTGGCTCTGCCTGGAAAGAGGTGGGATGGTGTGATGGAGAGAGTTAGGCTGTGAGCGAATTTCCTGGTGGAGGAGACGGTGAGTAAGGTGAGGAATGCTTTTCTCCATTGAGCTCTGCGTGTGGTGTGGAAGATGATATTGGTGTTCAGGGATCCATTGACCGGTGAGAAGTAGGTGTCAGCAAAGGGGGTTTCAGGGTGTGACCTAAGGAAGTTGTGTTTAAAGCGTTTAGCGGCTTTTTTGGTGAGTGTCGGTGGGTAGTTGATTTTATATGTGTGATTGCCGATAGGATCCATGTTAGGATGGTGGTTTAGGTGGGTATGGGAGAATGCACTATAGTGGTACGCATGTGTAGAAAAACAAATAAATACAGTAAGATACAAAGTACAGAAGTGGTACTAGTGATCAACCAGCATAACCCAAATATAAGAGTGTGCAGAAAAACAAATACATACAGTAAGTTACAAAGTACAAAAGTGGCACTAGTGATCAACCAGCATAACCAAAATATGAGAGTGTGCAGTAGAGCGAATACATAGAGTAAGTTACAAAGTACAAAAGTGAAGTATAATACTTCAGATAGAAGTATAATACTGGGACAAGATACAGATGCAAAACAACAAGTTACATGGATCAAAAGTGACCCTAGGGGGCAGAAGTGACACTAGCGAGCAACCAGAAATATATGAGGTAGCAGTCGGTGCATTACAGGAGAGAAGAGTGAGAGTGGATGCAGGTTGCAGAACTGTGCAGAATAGTGCAGAAATACAGTAGAAGTATATGATATATGAGGTAGCAGTCGGTGCATAGAAGGAGAGAAAAGTGGGAATGGGTGCAGGTTGCGGAAATGTGCAGAATAGTGCAGAATACAGTGAAAGTATACTACTGATAGAATATAAGAACAGAGTACAAATGCAAACAACAATTTACATGAATCAAAAATCAAAAATCAAGAGTGACATTAGTTAGCAACCAAAATATATGAGGTAGCAATCTGTGCATTGCAAATGTTCATTAGTTAGCAACCAAAATATATGAGGTAGCAATCTGTGCATTACAAATGTTCAAAATACAGGTAGAAGTATAACACTGCAATAATAGGCATACATTCTTTCTCAAGAGGGTGTAGATACATAGCTGAGCGAAGTATTCGGTAGTTGAGATTAGTCTGAAATGATAAGTTCTTAGTGTATGTTCAGATAATGATGAAAATGACTAGTCCAGGATGGCCGCCCAAGAGAGAGACTAGTCAAAAACGGCCGCCAAATAGGTGAGATAGAGACAGTAGTCCTCTGTTTCTTGCTGTTGCTTAGATAGCAGGGAAGAGCAGTTTCCCTTCCCATTCATGCAAGCCCCTTTCTAGTTTGCTGGGAGGGAGCCTTATCTGAAGTGGTTGAGGAGCCTCGTGGGCACCTGGAGGTATAGGGGGGATTTATTGCTTTAGCTTAAGACCCCCGCCATTTTGAACAAAGGATATACACATATATACATACATACATACATACATACATACATACATATATATATATATATATATATATATATATATACATATATACACACACACACACACATATATATACACACATATAAATATACACATACATATATACATATACACACACACATATATATATATACACATATATATACATATATATATATATATATATATATATATATATATATATATATATGTATACTGTCACAAGGGGTTCTTCCAGGATCCTTTCTCCCGAGTCAGGTGGCGTCCAAAATTCGGCGAACCACGCAAGCCAAAAGTTAATTAAATCCTCAGGTTGCTTGAAAAGCACACAAGACGCACTCAGGAAATTGCAGCAAAACGGATTTATTATCCAGACAACACGCTACGCGTTTCGACAAATGTTTGTCTTGATCACACGTGTTTCAAGCAACCTGTGGATTTATATATATATATATATATATACACACACATATACACATATACACACACATATATACACATACACATATATATATATATATATATATATATATATATATATATATATATATATATATATATATATATATATATATATATATATATATATATATATATATATATATATATATATATATATATATATATATATATATATATACACACACACATTACCTACTGGCGGTCGCCAGTAGGTATATATAGTTAGGATTTTTTCCCTATGGGTTTTTTGAAAATTCTATGTCTAATAACTTTGGCGTTTGTGGACGGAATTGGCTGAAATTTTCAGGAAAATGG
Source organism: Lissotriton helveticus (assembly GCF_964261635.1). Classification (NCBI taxonomy): domain Eukaryota; kingdom Metazoa; phylum Chordata; class Amphibia; order Caudata; family Salamandridae; genus Lissotriton; species Lissotriton helveticus. Next base: position 1,133,911,710 of record NC_136061.1, read on the forward strand.
CACATTTTGTTTCTGAGCAGCCCCTGAAAATTTTGGGGGGGTTCGTCAAGGGGGGGCCGAGAAAAAAGGGGGGTCCCAAAACGCGTTTTTCCCATGTTAATTTCCATAGGGCGGTTGGCCTCACTTTTAGCCCGAACGGCTGAATGGATTTGCACGAAACTTGGCAAAATTGTAGGGACTGGTAGCCCGATGTGCCTTTTGTAGGTCTCAATATATGTGCTCCAGTGGATTTTGAGAAATTAACGTTTAAAAAAAGATATATATCTGTAACAGCGGACCGGGCAGCGCTCCAGGACGCGTACTTTTCGCGCAACGGAGCTTTGTGAAGCGAAGCTGATTGGTTCTCTGGCGTCTGTCAACATTCCAAAAAGTCCGTAGCTGCCGCCATCTTGTCTCTCGGTAGGATCGAGAGACAAGAGGAGGCCAAAACAAAGGGGCAAATAACCATAAGGGGGCATAGTAGATCCTCCCTGACCCCCCTAGGTTTAATGTGGAGGCTTTAAAACGGCCCCGCGGGGCAAAAAAATAAAAAATTTTTTTGTTTTTTTGCGTGGGTAGCGCCCGGTCCGGGAACCGGGAAGCTTTCTGGGCAGCGTACTGCAATGAAAAATGAATGATAGACTTTTCAAATACTGTTGTTAATTGATTGTTGGTTTTGTTGATTATTTTTTATTTTTTTTTATTTTTTAAGGATTGTTTATTGTGTTTAATAATTTATTAAACTTTCTAACGCGGCGCGTCATATGACGCATTACGCGACAACGCAGGTCCAGAATATAGTGAAAATGTCTCCACCAACCAGCGGACGGCACACAACCCCTTTCAGCAGGCTAAATAGTTCTGTTAAATGACAACAGAAGGGACAGGCAACAAGAACCATCAGTCAAAGAGGGGAGGGCAAGTTCTTCTCTACCGGGTCACGTTGGAGCGCTACCGGAACTGATCGAATTGGTAGTCTACAGTGTTTCTGGATGTTTCAGACTGAAGCTGGCGTTAGCATGAGAGCACCACCATTTCGTAGCTCCGTCGTGGCCATTCCACGAGCAATCATGCTAGGCGCTCCCCACCAGAAGCCTGCGGGAGTCGGGGGCCCCCAAGACTTTTGTAGAATCTTCAAGGATGAGGGGACGGTTTCGAGAATGGAGCCCAAGCTCTAGCAGACAAGCGTCCGAGTTCCAAGGTGTCGCAGGCCCATTTTAGTGGACCACGCCCAAATCTGAAGAGATGGCCGCCATTTTGAGAGTCCTGTGGCAGCCGCCTATCGCTGCACCGCAAGAGCGGGAGCAACTCAAGTACATGGTGAGCGAGACGCTGTAGTCGAAAGAGCGGGCGGTAAACAGCTGAATAGCGGAAGAGGCACAGTGTAGCAAAAGCGGGCTGAATGGCAAATGAAATGGAAAAGGGGTGCCCCACTACAGCGTGTCTTTAGGTGAAACGGATTGTGGGACAAGGTGAAGAATGGAAGAGTCACCAAAAGGAAAAAAGTTCCGCTTGACCCCGGGAGCCGGCCACCTATGTCGGGGGCGATCTCAGGCCACACCAGGGCAACACGACTTGGGGAGGGGGCCGGAGCCAAGCGCCCCCTCCGAGTCCGCGACATGACACCGTCCCTCGGGGGCCTCCGTCAAGCGGTTCAGGGTGGCACCGCATCACAACAGCCCCCACTTACTTTAAGAATAGTGAAGATGAAGCAATTGCAAATAGGCTTCAGACAATGTTACAAGCACTCCTCAAAACTTTGAACTTTCAGAGTGCATGAGTTGGGACAGCGAGGGGTGATTTGGGTTCTCGGACTGTTTTTCTGGTCTCTCACCACTGGCATACTTTAACGTTTTCTTGTTTCTAGGACATTAATAGGTTTTATCATTACGTTATGTTATCGTTTCTTTGTTTGTTGTTTAATAAAAGTTCATGTTCATCAGTGGCCTACTGATTTTCGTTTTCCTATTTTTTTCTTTCCAGGTTGTTTCATGGTAAAGTTTCTGTTAACAGGATACAGTGATCACTTCGTTATTATTGCATATGTCCTTTTCACTAGGGGTGCTCTCTGGTCGGGCCAGATGACGTATCTCTAGTAAATGGTCCGGGTGAAAAAGGTGCATCAATCAGTGGGGAGTAGATAGGCATGACAGATTACAACGGGGGAGAAAGGTCCGCATTACGTACCCTTTCACTACTTGCAAAGAATTTCCTACGTTTATATGCAAACAGGGAATACCTCCAAAAAGAACTAATTCCCAAACAGTCAATGTTCGGACAATCAATCAATCAATGAGGAATGAAATAGGTACGACGTGTTAAAGGCTTGCGTTACCTACCCTTCACTATCTGCAAAGGGAGAGAGAATATTCCTATTCTTCCTCGTTTGCAGGTAGAGAAGATCCTTAAGAGAATTAACTTCGAACAATTCAATGCTCGATTGAAACAATCAACAAGGGGTACTGTGAACACAAATGAACGCCGCTTATGTACATACGCATTGCTATTTTCAACAGGTTGTTCCTAATGTTTCTATTTTAGCGAGGTCAAAAAGAGATCCCATTAGTGGCCTACTGATTTTGCTCGATTCCTTTTGTTTTTTTACACGATTTTTCGCTATCTGCAAAGACTAAACAGAGTATTGCGACTCTGTGCTTGTTTGTAAATAGAGAATGAACCAAAGAGAACAATCAATCAAATGGAGAGAGAAGCAGGCACGACGTATTACAAAGGGGGCAAAGGGCTGCGTTAACTACCCTTCACTATCTGCAAAGAGAGAGTACTCCTAATAGAAATGAGGGGTGGGGGGCAATATTCAAAGCAGATCAGTGTGCATAAACACGAAAATGTTTTTACTTACCACGTACTTGACATTCGACAGCTTATGATATTTGCTATTAAAAAACCATTGAAATTCACTGAAAAAACCATAGGTTATAGACCATATATAGTTAGGAATTAGCATTTACAAAACCTTGAAAATTCACTGAAAAAACCATAGGTTATAGACCATATATAGTTAGGAATTAGCATTTAAAAAACCTTATTTTACTCACACAAAACCATTGAAATTCCATATATAGTTAGTTGCACTAACTATATATCGCGCACCCGCAATCCACTGCTGATCATGTCACATATTACATCATTCATGACATGGTCAGTGACATCACTGATGACATCACTGATGACATCTCAAATGACATCACTGATGACATCACTGATGACATCTCATTTGACATCATTCTTGTGCTAATACGATAAACCTCTTCAGACTCTAATATAACCTTAGATACACTCAGTGTAAACAGACACTCACACACTGCCACTCATCCATGGAGTTACTCACACACCCAGTCAGTCATGCAAAGAAACAATCTCACCTCCATTTCTTCAACTATACAGTTAAACACACCTTACTTATTGAAACATATACTAACACATATTTACTCTCTTATACAATCCCTGATACAAGTTCACAATGATCGATACAACCACTCACTCATTCAGTGGCTCTCATGCACAGTTATTTATATATGCCAACTCTCACATGTACTGTGTTTTACATATGTACTTACTATGACATGTAGCATTGAGATATCCATTCACTCATCAATACACTCATGCACACAGTCAACTGCCCATGTAGCTGTTTCCACATGCACTCTTGAACTCATACACCTAGTGAATAAACTGCTCACACATCTATGCATTGAGTCACACACCTTACAGCCACCCCCACACAAACTCAATCTCCCATAGAAATACTTGGGCAACCAATTAATAACACATATAGCCTCTCGTATAGCTAATGATCAACACATGCAGCAGTTTACAGAACAACAGACATAATGATGCACAAATTAAGACAGTTTAGTCACTAACCCATGCATTCAGTGAGACACATTTAATCACTCACTCATACAGTCAGTCATGCACCTACTAAATCCTTCATCCAGACACTTATACATCCACTCAAGACATATTTTAACTTTACAGAAAAATACAGTCACTGGATGTTGTCATCAGTGATGTCATCAGTGATGTCATTTGAGATGTCATCAGTGATGTCATCAGTGATGTCACTGACCATGTCATGAATGATTTAATATGTGACATGATCAGCAGTGGATTGCGGGTGCGCGATATATAGTTAGTGCAACTAACTATATATGGAATTTCAATGGTTTTGTGTGAGTAAAATAAGGTTTTTTAAATGCTAATTCCTAACTATATATGGTCTATAACCTATGGTTTTTTCAGTGAATATATATATATATATACACACACATACATATATATATATACACACATACATATATATATACACACATACATATATATATATATATATATATATATATATATATACACATATATATTCACTGAAAAAACCATAGGTTATAGACCATATATAGTTAGGAATTAGCATTTACAAAACCTTGAAAATTCACTAAAAAAACCATAGGTTATAGACCATATATAGTTAGGAATTAGCATTTAAAAAACCTTATTTTACTCACACAAAACCATTGAAATTCCATATATAGTTAGTTGCACTAACTATATATCTCGCACCCGCAATCCACTGCTGATGATGTCACATATTACATCATTCATGACATGGTCAGTGACATCACTGATGACATCTCAAATGACATCACTGATGACATCACTGATGACAATATCCAGTGACTGTATGTTTCTGTAAAGTTAAAATATGTCTTACATATTGAAGAATGAGTGGAAGTATAAGTGTCTGGACGAAGGATTTAGTAGGTGCATGACTGAATGTATGAGTGAGTGATTAAATGTGTCTCACTGAGTGCATGGGTTAGTGACTAAACTGTCTTAATGTGTGCATCATTATGTCTGTTGTTCTGTAAACTGCTGCATGTGTTGATCAGTAGCTATATGATTAACTATATGGGTTATTGATTGATTGTCCAAGTATTTGTATGGGAGACTGAGTGTGTGTGTGGCTGGCTGGGAGGTGTGTGACTGTGCAGATCAATGTGTACTTGTATCAATGATTGTATAAGAGAGTAAGTATGTATTAGTATATGTTTGAAAATGTAAGGTGCTCTATGTTTAACTGTATAGACAAGAAAATGGAAGTGTGATTGATTCTTTACAGGACTGACTAGGTGTGTGAGTAACTCCATGGATGAGTGGCAGAGTGTGAGTGTCTGTATAGGTGTATGAGTGCATATGATAGTGTTGTAAAGATGAGTGATTGTATGTATGAATGATTGTATGAGTGAATGTGTGTGTAGACGTAGGAATCAGTGAGTGCGTATGTAGTAACTAGTATTGGTGTGTCAATGGTTTCAAAAATTATACTCTGTATTTAACACTGGGTGAAACAGAGGTTATATTAAAATGTGAGGAGATGCATTGTATTGTCACATGAATGATATCATCCGTGATGTGGTCATTGATGTCAAATGAGATGTCATCAGTGATGTCATCAGTGATGTCACTGACCATGTCATGAATGATGTAATATGTGACATCATCAGCAGTGGATTGCGGGTGCGCGATATATAGTTAGTGCAACTAACTATATATGGAATTTCAATGGTTTTGTGTGAGTAAAATAAGGTTTTTTAAATGCTAATTCCTAACTATATATGGTCTATAACCTATGGTTTTTTCAGTGAATTTTCAAGGTTTTGTAAATGCTAATTCCTAACTATATATGGTCTATAACCTATGGTTTTTTCAGTGAATTTTCAAGGTTTTGTAAATGCTAATTCCTAACTATATATGGTCTATAACCTATGTTTTTTTCAGTGAATTTCAATGGTTTTTTAATAGCAAATATCATAAGCTGTCGAATGTCAAGTACGTGGTAAGTAAAAACATTTTCGTGTTTATGCACACTGATCTGCTTTGAATGCTGCCCCCCCCCCTCATTTCTATTAGGAGTACTCTCTCTTTGCAGATAGTGAAGGGTAGTTAACGCAGGCCTTTGCCCCCGTTGTAATCCGTCGTGCCTGCTTCTCTCTCCATTTGATTGATTGTTATCCAAGCATTTACTGTTTTAGAATTGGTTCTCTTTGGTTCATTCTCTATTTACAAACAAGCACAGAGTCGCAATACTCTGTTTAGTCTTTGCAGATAGTGAAAAATCGTGTAAAAAAACAAAAGGAATCGAGCAAAATCAGTAGGCCACTAATGGGATCTCTTTTTGACCTCGCTAAAATAGAAACATTAGGAACAACCCCTCATGAGAAATACGAAACTAGTGAGATGAACTGAGCTCCACACCATGATGGCTGCAAGACAGCTCGGCTCCGCCACCCACCCCGCCCAAAATAACGATAAACTCTATGCAAATATTACAAATATATACAACACACCAGCAAAGTAACAGGGTAAAACATTTGATTAAATAACTATTTACATAACTATTTTATACTTTTTGTTGCCCAATCCGGCTAGCTCAATCGATCGAGCATGAAACTCATACACTCTGATAGTTCAAAGTTTTGAGGAGTGCTTGTTAGACTGTCTGAAGCTTATTTGCACCTGCTACAGCTTCACTATTCTCAATGTAAGTGGGGGCAGTTTGAGGACGTGACTGCATTTGAAAACAATGTGATGCGGTGCCTCCCTGAACCGCTTGACGGAGGCCCCCGAGGGTCGGTGTGATGGCGCGGACTCGGAGGGGGCGCTTGGCTCCGGCCCCCTCCCCAAGTCGTGTTGCCCTGGTGTGGCCTGAGATCGCCCCCGACATAGGTGGCCGGCTCCCGGGGTCAAGCGGAACTTTTTGCCTTTTTGGTGAATCTTCCATTCTTGACCTTGTCCCACAATCCGTTTGACCTAAAGACACGCTGTAGTGGGGTGCCCCTTTACCGTTTCAGTTGCCATTCCGCCCGCTTTTGCTACACTGTGCCTCTTCCGCTATTCAGCTGTTTACTGTCCGCTCTTGCGACTACAGCCTCTCGCTCACCATGTAGTTGAGTTGCTCCCGCTCTTGCGGTGCAGCGATAGGCGGCTGCCACAGGACTCTCAAAATGGCGGCCGGCTCTTAAGATTTGGGCGTGGTCCACTAAAATGGCCCTGCGACACCTTGGAACTCGGACGCTTGTCTGCTAGGGCTTGGGCTCCATTCTCGAAAGCGTCCCCTCAGCCTTGAAGATTCTACAAAAGTCTTGGGGGCCCCCGACTCCCGCAGGCTTCTGGTGGGGAGCGGCTGCCATGATTGCTCGTGGAATGGCCACGACGGAGCTACGAGATGGTGGTGCTCTCATGCTGACGCCAGCTTCAGTCTGAAACATCCAGAAACACTGTAGACTACCAATTCGATCAGTTCCGGTAGCGCCCCAACGTGACCCGGTAGAGAAGAACTTGCCCTCCCCTCTTTGACTGATGGTTCTTGTTGCCGGTCCCTTCTGTTGTCATTTAACAGAACTATTTAGCCTGCTGAAAGGGGTTGTGTTCCGACCGCTGGTTGGTGGAGACATTTTGACTATATTCTGGACCTGCGTTGTCGCGTAATGCGTCATATGACGCGCCGCGTTAGCGCATCCGGAAGTGCTCCGGTGCGCGAAGCGCAGCTTCCTGGAAGCGATCCGGGGCGCGGCGCGCAGCGCGTAACGTAAGCATAACAGGTCATGTGACTTGTTAATAAAACTTTTCATTGGTTCATTTTACTTTTCTTATTCTAATGATGAAAGGCTTGGTCATATGACCTAAAAATTACGCTTTTTATTACTTTCGAACATTATTTTTTCTTAAACATATATGTTATAATGTTCCAGGCTAATGTACTTTCCCGGAAAATTTACAACTGTCCTGCAAGTAAAATATATTCCTTTTTCGAGAAAAAGGGCGTTTCTTCGTCCCATGACGGAGCCGTTGAGCAAAAGAGGCTCGGCCTGCTGTCTTAGTCGCCGATACGCCTGAATATCAGATTCTTATCGATCACTTTATGTTGCAGGAGTAGAAAACACAACAGCCCTTGACCATTTATCTTTACTGCGTTCCTGCGTATTATACCTTTTACCCTTCATGTAATTGGACTGCTTTATTTCACTTGCCTTTTACTGATTCGAAAACAGTGACTAATATTAAAAACTTTACCAATGTAAATACTACTACCATGTTTTCTTTTAAAAACCTTTATTGTGAAAATGTCAGTATACAAATACGTGCCTATAACCACGTGGGCCGGCCACGGAGCAAACTGTAATCGTATATGATGAGGAGACATTTACACTGTAGGGGAACGTAACAGGCGGGCCATTAGGTTGCAAGAACTAAGGTGTCTAACAGTTGCGGAATCGGTGGACGTACATTTTATAATTAAAATACGACAGGGCCAGTTACAATAAAATTATCTAGATATACATTTGCGGGCAAGTACCATGGGTGACGTTAATTCGAACTTTCAATAGTACAGTAATCAATAACACATCAGAACTTAATATCAATAGGGATGTCGAAATATTCAATCAATTCTCGTCCCCGCCCGCCATGTGCTTCAAAACTGCATACGTATCTCGTGATTTCAAGGTTCTGCAACCAGTACACAACAAGGAGTTACGAGTCCCATTTATTCCGGCGCCATTTTGGGCGAGGACGGGCAGGTCCAGGATATAGTCAAAATGTCTCTACCAACCATCGACTATGATGATGTTCATATGCTGTATTTTTAGAGTAACACTCATCTGTCCACATGAAATTAATTTGCCACAATCTAAACATGTCATTTTAATCTTTCCAAAGTTCTTCTAAATATTTGGGACCGTTTCCCTTGCCTCTGATGCTGTCAGTGCCACTTCTTTGATGAATGTACTGGCAGGTCGGGGGTTCTCCTCCAAATCTCTCTTTTATGCAGCACTATAATTAATTGGTGCCACCTCTCCATATGACGATGCATGGTATAATTACCATAACTATATTTTTTTTCGGTTCCTCTGGAGAGTACATCGTGGCAGATGAAGCGTGTAACGTACCGGGCATTTACCTTTTTTTGCATGTAGAGGAAAGGAAAAAAAAAATCGAGCGTCCGAGTTCTAAGGTGTCCCAGGGCCATTTTAGTGGACCAGGCCCAAATCCAAAGAACAGGCCGCCATTTTGAGAGTCCTGTTGCAGCCGCCTGTCGCTGTAGCATCAAGAGCGGCCGAAACTCAGCTGAATGGCAACTGAAACGGTAAAGGGGCGCCCCACTACAGCAGACGAGCCTCCACCTAGGAAGGCCCGTTCACGCCGCCTCCCCCCCCCCCCTTCGGGCACCCCACGCCGTTATTCGGAGCAGTATTGTAGGATGGCCACACCAGTGCGGCAACTTGCTAGACATCACCTCGGTGGTAACCGAATCTCAGCGCCTTGTCGTGTCTTCTATTCAGAAAATATTGTTGCGCTGCCTTTGGCCCCATTCGCACATCGGTCCGCTACTGACGCCATCTCACAGGCTAATGGGGCGCCCCACGCCGAGTTTCAGCATTGTAGGATGGCCACACCAGTACAGCAACTTGCTAGACATCACCTCGGTGCCATCCGGATCTTGGCATCTCAGCGCCTTGTGGTGTCTTCTAGTCAGAAAATATTGTTGCGCTGCCTTTGGCCCCATTCGCACATCGGTCCGCTACTGACACCATCTCACAGGCCAACAGGGCGCCCCACGCCGACTTTTACCATTGTAGGATGGCTACACCAGTGCCACAACTTGCTAGACACCACCTCGGTGCCATCCGGATCTTGGCATCTCAGCGCCTTGTGGTGTCTTCTATTCAGAAAATATTGTTGCGCTGCATTTGGCCCCATTCGCACATTGGTCCGCTACTGACGCGAACTCACAGGCCAACGGGGCGCCCCACGCCGACTTTCAGCATTGTAGGATGGCCACACCAGTGCTGCAACTTGCTGGACACCACCTCGGTGCCATCCGGATCTTGGCGCGTTGTGTTGCCTTCGGCCTATTCGCACATCGGTCCGCTACTGACGCCGCCTCACGTGCCAACGTATTTTCTCCGCATTTTATACCCTATGCCGCATAACAGGTCATGTGACTTGTTTATAAAACTTTTCATTGGTTCATTTTACTTTTGGTTTCCTAATGATGGAAGGCTTGATCATATGACCTAAAAATAACACTTTTCATTGGATGAAAACTTTTTTTTTTCCCCAAACGATGAAAGCCCCACCTTGTTTCTGGATGTTTCAGACTGAAGCTGGCGTCACCATGAAAGCACCACCATCTCGTGGCTCCGTCGTGGTATTTCCGTGAGCAATCATGGCAGCCGCTCCCCACCAGAAGCCTGCAGGAGTCGGGGGCCCCCAAAACTTTTGTTGAATCCTCAAGGCGGAGGGGACGCTTTCGAGAATGGGGTCCAAGACCTAGCAGACAAGCGGCCGATTTCCAAGGTGTCCCAGGGCCATTTCAGTGGACCAGGCCCAAAAAGGAAAGAGCCTGCCGCCATTTTGAGAGTCCTGTGACAGCCGCCTATCGCTGCACCGCAAGAGTGGGCGCAACTCAGCTGAATTGCGGCTTTTGACACAGTGGACCAAAAGCGGACGGAATGGCAACTGAAACGGTAAAGGGGCGCCCCACTACAACAGACGAGACTCCACCTGGAGAGGCCCGTTCACGCCGCCTCCCCCCCCCCCCCCCGGGGCGCCCCACGCCGTTATTCGGAGCAGCATTGTAGGATACCAAAACCAGTGCGGCAACTTACTGGACATCACCTTGGTGCCATCGTTCTGCTGCCTTGGAACTATTCGCACAACAGTTTGCTACTGATGACCCACCCCCCGCGACGCCCCACGCCGGATGCCGAAATCAGTGCGGCACCCAGGCAACATCACCTGGGTGCCGTCCAGAAATCTGGACGTTGTGCTGCGTTGGGACTATTCGCACAGCCGACCGCTACTTCGTTGTTTTTCCCTAAAAATGTTTATATGTTATTACTGTTTTTGTTTTGTTGTATATATTTATAAGTTATTAAAGTTTTATAATCTTACTACTTTGTTGGAGTGCTATATATTTTTAATGTGACACATAATTGTAAAAACTTTGATGTACAAAGAGTCATCCCTGGAATCTTCCGCTTCAGGCTCGGTCCCCTCCCCAATCACAATACAGGATGGTTTTCAGATAGTAGGAACGCGTGTGCTGTGACGGATCTCATCGAGTGTGGGCCTTGATCTACTATAACTCCTTTGAAGAGGGGTGATTCTTTACAGCTGGGGCCATAAACTACATCTGCAGGGCTAGCTGATAGCCTAGGACCGGCCTGGACAATCGGACACAGAGGAAAAGGAGTGTCAGAGGGTGCGGTAGTGAATAGGGCGAAAGGGAGGTGTCGGGCGGGCACAGAGTGTGATTCTCAGGGAAGAGCAGCGCAGATGGGGGGAGGTTTATTACCCATGCATAAGACAGAGAGCGGGGGTGACCAGTGCCTGGGGGAGATGCTTGCGAGGGTGGGGAGCCATGCTAAGGATCGACAGCGTGCAGAGAGTGGGTCTGGTCAAGGCATCTAAAATGACTGCCGTGCACGACAAAAGTGTGGCATTTGAAAAAAGACAAGATGGCGCAGACAATGTTTTTCAACACTTCCTGATTTCCAGCGAATCGAACGTTAACAGACGTTGGGGCATATTACCAAAGTTAAGCGATATTTATCCCTAACGATGCTTAGCAACGAATTTTTTACCGCTAAGCATCGTCAGAAATTATCGCAGATAAACCTTGCTATTATCAAGGTTTATCGCAAATGCGATAAAAAACGACCGCAATGCATTAATATCGCTGAAAACTCAGCGATATTCATGCATTACCGAGCTAATGCTCTTAGCCATGTTATCCACCTCCCATTGGATAACATGGCTAAGAACTGCTCAGGGCAGGTGGTAGCTGTTGGAGATATTCGCGCTTATCGCGAATATCTCCAAAAGTTGGTAATAGGAGATAGCGATGTTAGCGACTGTTTCCAGTCGCTAACATCTTGGCATGCCCACTTTGCATGTCATTAGTGATAAATATCACTCACATGCAAAGTGGGGCCCAAGATGGTCGCTATCTCCTACTAGCGGTCGCTAACTGGTGTTAGCAACAGCTAGGTAATACAGAGATAATTTTATCTCCGCGAAGCGGAGCGCTGTTACAGATATATATCTTTTTTTGAACGTTAATTTCTCAAAATCCACTGAAGCACATATATTGAGACCTAGCAAAGGCACATCGAGCTACCAGTCCCTACAATTTTGCCAAGTTTCGTGCAAATCCATTAAGCCGTTCGATTATTATTATTCTTTTTTTTTTTGCCCCGCGGGGCCCTTTTAAAACCTCCACATCAAACCTAAGACGTCAAGGAGGATCTACTATGCCCCTTATGGTCATTTGCCCCTTAGCTTTGGCCTCCTCTTGTCTCTCGATCCTACCGAGAGACAAGATGGCGGCCGCTACGGACTGTTTGCAATGTTTACAGACGCCGGAGAACCAATCAGCTTCGCAAAGCTCCGTAATGCGAAAAGTACGCGAAGCGGAGCGCTGTTACAGATATATATCTTTTTTTGAACGTTAATTTCTCAAAATCCACTGGAGCACATATATTGAGACCTAGCAAAGGCACATCGGGCTACCAGTAAAAGTGAGGCCAACCGCCCTATGGAAAACTCAATGTTAAAAACACGTTTTGGGACCCCCCTTTTTTCTCGGCCCCCCCTTGACGAACCCCCCCCAAATTTTCAAGGGCTGCTCAGAAACAAAATGTGCCATTTTCCTGAAAATTTCAGCCAATTCCGTCCACAAACGCCAAAGTTATTAGACATAGAATTTTCAAAAATCCCATAGAGAAAAAATCCTAACTATATATACCTACTGGCGACCGCCAGTAGGTAATATATATATACACACACATATATATATATATATACATACACACACACATATATATATACACATGCATATATACACATATTTTGGGACCCACTGGAGGGTTAATAACGCTCATTTAATTTTCAATGTCACACGGAGCTCACTGGGAGCAACAATAATCTCCAATTAGGGACTCAATGCCCCAGCATGCACCAAACATTATGCACGCACTGCGCATGACCCACTGGGGGTCCAACATGCTTAAATAATAATTGGAGTCTTCTGTGTGACATTGGAGCTGCCCATGAAGAAGAGGAGCAGTCCTCGAAACGCGCCGGCAATGAATTCACCTGAAATGTAGATGCTGGTTCTCTACGGACAATAAATACCTTGGTTTCCACTAACTGCTGCGAGTGCATTCTTTTTATTTTTTTTATTTTAACAGTAAGACAAGAGTAGGCAATACAAACATCAGGTGTTTCGCAGTGAATATACAGAACATGGGCCAGGCGGGGGAATTATACAAACAATAATCACTGTAGGAAGTAAAGGGCCCATCACGGGTACACATAACTGAGAAAGGAAATAAGCAATCTATGAAGCAGTCAAAGCAATCCCACCCGCGCGACCTCATCTACAATGTTACAGGATAATTAAGCCAGCGGAGACACCCGGACAATAAAGGATTCATGAACAAGCATTTACAATGCAATGGTCTCGGCATTGTTAAAGTTAGAGCTATTGGCATTGCTCATGACATTATTTTTAATTATGTTTTGGTTTTAAAAACATATAAATAAATGGCATTGTCATTCACAATGCCAATAGCTTAATCACTCGCAAATGCGAGACCTATTGCATTTGCACCCACACACACAAAGCCACCCACACACACATAGAGAGCCACCCACACAGAGCCACCCACACAGTCATTCACATAGAGCCACCCACACACACACAGAGCCACCCACACAGAGCCACCTCCACACACACAGAGCCACCCTCACACAGACAGAGCCACCCACACATAGAGCCACCTACAAAAAATAAGCTACCCACACAGAGCCACACATACACACAGAGCCACACACACACACAGAGCCACACAGAGCCCCACACACACAGAGCCCCACACACACACAGAGCCCCATACGCACAGAGCCACACACACACAGAGCACCACACACACAGAGCCCCACACACACAGAGCCACACACACACACACAGAATCCCACACACACACACAGAGCCCCACACACAGAGCCCCACACACACACACACACACAGAGCCACACACACACACAGAGCCACACACACACACACACACACACAGAGTCACACACAGGGAACAGAGGCCAGAAAAAACTATCACAACGAGGGAACAGAGTCCAGAAAAAACGATCAAAACGAGGGAACAGAGTCCAGAAAAAACGATCACAACGAGGGAACAGAGGCCAGAAAAAGCAAGCACAACGAGGGAACAGGGGGCAGAAAAAGCAAGCACAACGAGGGAACAGGGCGCAGAAAAGCAAGCACAATGAGGGAACGGGGGCCGAAAAGCAAGCACAACGAGGGAACAGGGGGCTGGAAAGCCAGCACAATGAGGGAACAGGGGGCAGAAAAGCAAGCACAACTAGGGAACAGAGGGCAGGAAAGCAAGCACAACAAGGGAACCGAAAAGCAAGCACAACGAGGGAACAGGGGGCAGAAAAGCAAGCACAACGAGGGAACAGGGGGCAGAAAAGCAAGCACAACGAGGGAACAGGGGGCAGGAAAGTAAGCACAACGAGGGAACAAGGGGAAGGACAACAAGCACAACGAGGGGGCAGGAAAGCAAGCACAACGAGGGTAGGCAAAGTGCACTGATGAAGGATGGGCGGGAGGGCAAAGTGCACGGACAAAGGGCGGGCAGGAGGGCAAAGTGCACGGACGAAGGGTGGGCGGGAGGGCAAAGTGCAAGGAAGAAGGGCGGGCGGGCGGGAGGGCAAAACGCAAGGAAGAAGGGCGGGAGGGAGGGCAAAGCACAAGGGAGAAGGGTGGGTGGGAGGGCAAAGCACAAGGGAGAAGGGTGGGTGGGAGGGCAAAGCACAAGGGAGAAGGGTGGGTGGGAGGGCAAAGCACACGGAAGAACAGCGGGCGGGAAGGCAAAGCACACGGACGAAGGGCAGGCAGGAGGGCATAGGACACAGACAAAGGGCGGGCGGGAGAGCAAAGCTCCCAGGCTTAGGGCAGAGCGCACGGCAGAAGGGCGGCGAGAGAGCAGAGCGCACAGAAGAAGAAGGGCGGGAGGGCAAGGCACACGGAGGAAGGGCGATGGGAGGGGAGAGCGCACTGAAGAAGGGCAGGCGGGAGGGCAAAGCACACGGAAAAAGGGCGGGCGGGAGGGCAAAGCACATGGAAGAAGGGCGGGCGAGAGGGCAAAGCACACGGAAGAAGGGCAAGGGCAAAGCGCACAGAAGAACGGCAGGTGGGAGGGCAAAGCACACAGAAGAAGTGCAGGAGGGAGGGCAAAGCGCACAGAAGAAGGGCAGGCGGGAGGGCAAATTGCACGGAAGAAGGGCAGGCGGGAGGGCAAATCACACGGAAGAAGGGCAGGAGGATGGGCAAAGTGTTCAGATGACCGGTGGGAGGGAGGGTAAAGTGCACTGACGCACGGCGGGAGGGAGGGCAAAGCGCACGGATGAAGGGAGGGAGGACAATGTGCATGGACGAAGGGCGGGAGGGAGGGAAAAGTACATGGACGAAGCACCTCTCAAACCCGTTTTCCACCAACCTCAATCCGCGGAAGACATGGCAATGACGTCATAGAGGCGCTCCCTCCGCCGAGGATCATAGAGATGGCCAGCGAGACGAGAAAAGAGGTGTAGCACGGAAGAGCGCTCAGACGGCCATGTCGAAGCTGTGCCCTATACGAAGCGGAGTCAATCAGCCTTTAAACAACCTCCATCTAGAGGCCAGTTACACATTCAGCCCCGCACCCGTATCTCCCGACTGAAGAGCATTTAAGTGTGCAAACTTTAACTTGGGAGGAGCGAACTAGGTTGGGAAGGAGTGGTTAAGGTTGATCTGATTGCAGAAACAAGGGGGAAAGGACAACCATCTTTCTCCAAGGTCATGTAGAAATGCCTCGGAGAAAGCCCCGTCATTTTCGGATTCGGGGCATGGCTTTCTTTCTCTCCTCTTCCCATTGGCTGGAATGTAAAATTCCAACCAATGGGAAGAGGAGAGAAAGAACCTGAAAAAACACGCCCCCGAATCCCAAAATGACAGGGCTTAAACTGACAGACGCCCCTCTTCTCCAATGGCTGACCTCCGTTTAGGAAGCTAGCCAATGGAGAAGAGGGGCGGGTTCAAGCCCCACAGCAAGAGACATACGATCTCGCCGGCGAGACTGCGCAAGCGCAGCCTATGCAGGCCAAGACCTAAAAAGGCTCGTAGGCCAATCCGAATGTTTTTTTTTTTATTCCGATAACATGGAAACTATTTTTTTAACAATCAATTTTTTTTTAAGTTAGACAGCGAGAGGGTAAAGGTGCTGCTACAAAAATCAGCAAAGTGAAAGTAAAAGAAAGGTCATTCTTCTAAGGGGGCCCTGTGGAGTTCCCCACTTTGCCCATGCCTAAAACATCTCTGAGCCCATGTTCCCGCACCCAGTTACCTCATGTGTAGATAAACTGGGGGTTTGAGATGCATGCAGCATATCCCGTGGGTTACCTCCCGCCCACTTCATAACCATGCTCATGGTATTTTAACGAGTCAGTTTTCAGTCCAATAGAAACTAACCAAGCCCAACACTGAGTATGAATCAGTCCCCTTGCTTATCTGCATCACAATTTCAGTTTGTAAAGCGTATGCTGGATTCTCCATACCCAAAAGCATTGTGGGGGTTCTGCAGACTATATCTATTACATGGGTTAACTAGGTCTGCAGTAAAAATGCAGCAAAAGCCACAATCTTCACTTGGATAGCTCGAAAGGAAACATTTCGAAAAATGAGCAAAAATTAAGATAAGACTTCTCCTAGGGTGCAAAAAATGTCTTTATCACCTGTCACTCCACTCATTGAGGTTGCTTGTACAAAATGTGGATGAGAAATGGTTATAGAAGCCGAAGGGATGCAAATTAGGGAGGCCATCTACCAAACATAAAGAGGTTAGGTGTCTGAACAATTTTTTAAAAGCACTGATCATTCTCATTAATATGGCAAGCAAAGAATGCAGGAAGAGAAGTGCCTCTAAATTACAGGAGACACTTTTCGTCTGCAAACCCTGCAGAGAACATTGTTCTCACACCCCAGTCATTCTGGAAGGGATCCCACCCCAGGACTGTGCATTCAGAAACTGTGGGGGTGCGAGTCTCCCCCGAGGAACGCCCACTCTTTTAGCATCACTGCCTCCAAGCAAAAGGCCAGATTAATGGCATGATCTGAGTGCGGTGTCCCTTTAAACTGTGACTGTGTCAGGCGAGAACAAACGTCTCTCAGAGTTCTTCAACAATCACAGATGTTCTTGGCCCTGTCTGGCGCAGGCCGAGGTGATGCAGTGAACTCCACATGCTTTGAAATACAAGCATTTACAATGCAATTGGTCTCGCAGTTACACAAGTTTAAGGTATTGGCATTGTAAATGACAATGCCTTTTATTTATGTTTTTAAAACAAAAACAAAAATAAATGGCCTTGTTATTTGCAATGTCAATATCTCAAACTCGCGTAAATGCGAGACCTATTGCATTGCAAATGCTTGTTTAAGTAGCAGCTGTCTGGCTTGCTAAAGACATCTTGGGGAATTTCAGAAATTGACCTTGGAATACATTCTGCCCATTGATTACCATAGGCTATGTGGTTTGTAACTCACATTTTCTGGCTTTCTATTTGCTGGCTTTATTCACTTTAGATGGTGCGCACAACTCACTTTAGTCTCTCCTGGTTCAGTTCATCGTCAAGCATTGGCATAGCCAATAGGTCTCGCCTTTGGGACCTTATAAGTGTTTAGCCATGCAACAGTTGATGTTGTTGCACCAATGATATTGTGCTGGATAACTAAACACTTTATAAAGGTCCCAAAGGCGACACCTATTGGCTATGCCAATGCTTGTTCTACATGCATTCCAAAGCTACCCCTGCCATAACGAGGGTCTCAGATGTTCCATGGGTTTGCAATGTCTCAAATTCTTCGCTTTTAAAATGTCAGTCAAACCCTGTGACTACAGCACAGAACAGGGTATAGAGCTCGGCTCAGGAGTGTCTGTAGCTCTAATTGACGATATTTGTGATCTTGGTGCCCTGTTGTTGGTGTAACTGTCGCCATGCTTAAAACAATCGATCAGGGAGATAAAGGCAGAAATAAGAAAGCAGCCACTGTACTTCAAAGGACACAACATTTACGGCTAGATTAATTTTCCATTTGCGCATGCCCTTCCATCTTACCTAACATTGCCCCAGCAGATTTGAAACAACCTAGTGTTATCACACCAAGACCCCATTATATAAGCAATGCCACTGGAATTAATTGATTTGGCAGCGTTTTTCACATAATTATAGATTTGCCACATAATCCATCATCTGCTGCATCATTGGCAGATATAAATAAATAAACAAAAAAAAACAATTCTACCTCAAACGGTTGAAAAGTTACAAAAACGTAGCAACATGTGTTGCTGTGCAGTGGAAAGCCCTTTGCAAAGCTTATCTGCTCCCCCTTCGGTAGCTCATCGTTGGATTTGGCTGTTAAACTGGCACTAATGAAGTGCAACCAAAGCCCAGACAGTATCAACAAGTGTAAAAGTGACAAAACAATGAAGTACTACTAACACAAAATGTGCTGCATAGCACAGCAGAGTTTACTTTTTACTTGCCACATAATTTACTGAACCCTGCGGCATAGTTTGGTCCTTCCCTGCTTCATAATTCCAGTGGCCCTGTATATAAGGAACTACCAACAGGTAGAGGAAGTGTTACAGGCAAACGACCTCACAGCGCTCAGGATAGCACAAGGCAACAAGTGAATCAAAATCATTATTTCAGGATCCAGTCCGGAATCTGAGATGGGCTATGGTTTGGCCACACCATGCCAACCCACATAGAGTGCCACACCCTGCACAGGGAAGCTCAGGTCAGGCTGTCTTTCCATTGTTATGCCATTCTGAAGTTGTGGGACATTGTACGAGATCTCAATCCGTGAAGAATGTGTGCAGTCTGAGTTGATTAAGACTATGTACATCTAGTGCTGAACGTGCGTAAAGCATATGCTCTTGTCTGGAATACTAAGAGCCCTATCCCACACAGGGTTTTTGGGGGGGCTAGACACGAAGGATGTGGAAAATATAGGCAGAATTGTTTTCTTTGGCTCTTGTCAAACACGCACTAAATCCACTAGATGATTACCAACAGGTCAAGATGTGGTCACTTTACACAAAGATGAATTAAAAACAAAATCAGAAGCGTGCAAGAAAACAAGTCAAATTATGACCTAAGAGCCGAGGATGGGGCGGGAATTGGAAGAGATTGTGCCGAAGAAGCCGGCTGCAGCGAATTCAGGAGGACGGGTGACAAGTGTTGTTTCGGTATCCGGGGGGTAGGCTGCGACCACGCCCGTTTTTGAGAGCGTGGGAACTAATTAGCTTTAGGTAGGATCTCAAAAACAGCTGCGGAAAAAAAGTAAAGGCATTTTTAAATGTAAAACGAAGACTATCGGAATGGTGACATTGGATTTATGAAATAAAAAAAAAGATGGAAAATATTTAACTTATTTATGGGTAAAACTAAAAAGAGTGTTTCCTGTTCACTTCAACCTGTGAGGTCTGTCTACGGATCCATGAGGCCTATCGGCGGGGGGTTGTGGGAAACCCTCCTGAAGGGGTGAACTCACAAATGCGCAGGCCACCAGCTTCTAAATATGTTACACTTCTGGGAATCCAGCAGTGTCGGCTGGCAACTGTTAATCAGCACACAGAATAAAGTGCGTTGCAAGGTGTGGTAACAGGACCCACAACGACAAAACCGCAATCCATCTCCGGCTGTGCATTTTATGTTGATTCAAAACCCCTCCCGTCACAAGAGGATAGTGGTAGAAATAAAGGAGGTTAAGAGAAGGCAAGGGCTGGGTGTGTATCATTGTGGTCGCTACACTCTGCATACACGAGCCTCGATCTCTTGTGGCTTGTCACTGAAGGAGCACTGACTGTCATGCAACCGGAGTCATTCATTCCACAGCAGCCGGGATGCGACATGCCTTCCTGGTGGAAGTCGGACAGACTGGGCGACACATCCACACTCGCTACGACGCTGCCACTCCCTAGATAGGGTTCCGCTAGCTTAAGTAAACCCCGACAGAGCGCTCTTGGGTCTCCTCTCCATTGGACAGGCGGACCCCGGGAAAACACCATTAACTTCCCAAATCCAGGCCAGGGCAGCATTAGTAGGGGCACCTGGCTGCAGCCTCTTTTCTCGCCTTGAAAATGCAGCACTCTTATTTCCTTGGCAACTTAGCTGTGTTAGGGATCTGCCACTCAGCACATCTGCATAGACCAGATACTGCCGATACTCTCTTACCACCATTTTAGAGCAAGTATCTGAAGCCTGTCAAATCTGGCTGAATGCTCTCCAAGTCCCAATAAAAACACAGACATCACAACAGCAGAGCCCCAATGCTTGGGGTGCCAGTGCGCCAGCTGCGCGTGTTCCCGTGGAGCCCCTGTGATCTGTGTGCAGCGCTCGGTGCCAGGGTGCGCAGCAGGGTGGGGGTGTGGGAGATGGATGTGGCTCGCTTACCGCCATGCTGACTGGCTGTGGGGCGCTGGAGCGGCCGCTTCGCTCGGATCTGCCTGCCTCGGTATGCTCCGGCTCCGTCACGGACAGGCCTCCCGGCCGCCAGGGGCAGTGCGCGGCAGCCTGCAGGAAGGGGCGCGTCCCGGGAGCAGGCCGCCTTCTACGAGGCACTGCCTCCAGTTCTTGCGGGTGGGAGAGCCGGGGTGCTGGCCGGGACTCCCGGCTTCTCTCGGGGAGGTGCGGAGCGCGGACAGCAGCTGATGCGGGCGGGGGCTGACGTCCCTGCCCGGGGGTCTGCGACGGTGCCCAGCGTACAGGACGTGTGTCAGGGGGGTGTTCTGGCCGCAGCGCTCTATTTGGATCTGAGCGTAAATATCATAAGAAGCGCTAACTGTGCCTAGTAGGACCACGTAAAGAAAGCACTTGGGGCAGCAACCACCGGCTGACGTCACGCTAATACGCACATTTCTATATCTTGAGGTATTCCGGTGACATTCGAGTAATGCTGGAGGTCTCCTCGGGAATTCTTTCTAGCAACCTTTGTGTGTTTTTTAACATGTCTTTTATTTAATATCACAGAGATGTCAAGTTACATGCTGCCCCTTCTGGTCACAAAGTAAGAAAAAGCGGTGCTCTGCAGGACAGCACCTACTTCCGGTTTGGCCGGCAATGCTTCCGGGTCGCCGCAGGCAGCGCGGCGGCCCGCCCTGCACGGGGAAGGGAGGCAGCTTTCGAGGAGGACAGCACCTGGCCGCGAGCGCGTTCTCGTGCGCGTGACCTTAACAAATCGCCGCGCGCGGCCAGTGCTGTCCTCCTCCTGGGAAGCTGACACGCTAACTATAGGTCTTTGGCGAGAGCGAGCTTCGCTCGCTTCTAGCCGAGACCTAACAATAGACAGCCCAGCTCCGGTAGAAGGAAAAGGAAAGACAAAAGGGGCCATAGAACAAAAGAAAGGCAAAATAAAAAACCCCACCCCTAACCCCCCACCCTGCACCCCTGCAATGGCTACGGCCTAACCCCACTAGCAGCGTGCCTGTCGCCCAAGAACTACCCTAAAGGAAGGGAAAAGAGAAAGCGGAGGAGGAGAAAGCAAACACACTCCCGGTCTCCCATACCCCCCGCCAACAGCGACCACCCCGAGACATGGCAAATTCAATATTCAGCAATTATACAAACCAGTCAGGGGAGGATAAACAACAACCACCCAATTCCCCTCACAATATAGGCACAACCCCGGCATTACGAAAAGCTATTATATCGGATCCCAGCGATAAAGTTCAGCCCTGGCCAGTACGGTCCGTCAGAAGAGTCTTTGCCACTCGAGCCGCCATTTTGAGGAAAAAGGCAAAGCGTCCATAAAAGTTCTTTTCAGCACAGGAGGATCGAATACAGGAAAAAAGTTCACGGTTCGAACGAAGAAAGGTGTCCAAGAACAGCGAGTATCCGAAACCATCACCTAGGAACTCATAGCCACATGGAAGACCGTCTATAGACGTGTTAGGCGGCAGCAGGGTCAGACAAAAGACGCTAGCGAGAAACACGGGCTGGCTTGCCGTTGATAGGGGACCGTCAAGGTTGATGAATTCCGGGTTATGCACGGGGACCTCGACTTCTGATGTGCAATGCACCGCTGGTACCATCTCTTGCTGGAAACTAAACGAGGTGTCATCCTCAGGTTCCAGGATACCATCCACTTTCACCATCAGTGTCCGGAACACAGCGACTGTGTGCGAATGGAGCGCCCCAATGGCGGCCACAACAGCCCGTAGCGATGGCGTGCCTTCCGTCCGCTCCATCCCCTCTCAATAGGTGACAGAGCAGGACTTGATCCCCGGAGGCCGGCTACTCCGGAGTCGCAGGCCACGCAAATCTGAGAACAAATAATGGGCGCTCCTCATCGTACAGGACACACCTTTGCCGTCAGAGAGGACCCCAGCCCGTCAACCCCGAGGGGGCAGCAAGGCCTCCGGGCACCGGGCCCCCACCACAGCATCCGGCGTGGCACGATGGCGTGTCCCGGGCGTAGATCGGTCAAAGGATCGTCACGAAAAGTCAACAATTCAGGCACTCTTCGGGAGACCGGGCTCAGTCCAGGTCTCACGGCCAATGTTGTTCAACTCGGACTCAGGTAGTCTAGAAATCGAGGCCCCGGCTTCCACACGTTGTTAGGCCGAGAATGATTCCGGTCTGGGAAAGATATGGCTGTTGTAGTTCGGACTGGACTGTTCCCATGGGGCAACAGGGTCAGAGCTGATTTGCATAAAGCCATTATCTGACCCAGGGTGGTGTGGAGTGCAAAAAAACGATGGATTTGGGCCCAGATCTTTTGACTGGGGGAGTGTGTGACATTGATCCACATTCAGTCCATCACTTGTTGTTTTTTGCAATTGCCGCCCTAAGTGCGCTGGGGATGCCCAGACGTGGGTCCCAGGCACTCCACACCACTTGGAGTCAAGCTAGCCGGGCTGAAGAGAGGTGTTACCTCGAAACCGGTCCGGTCCTCGGATGCTTGATTCCGGTCTGGGAAAGATATGGCTGTTGTAGTTCGGACTGGACTGTTCCCATGGGGCAACAGGGTCAGAGCTGATTTGCATAAAGCCATTATCTGACCCAGGGTGGTGTGGAGTGCGAAAAAAAGAAAAAACCGATGGATTTGG